>NC_141990.1:242906301-244127967 GCF_049901715.1 Pseudonaja textilis | reverse complement strand
TTCTCTCAGCAAACCTTAGCCAGTTAAGGAAATGTTGGAATGTTTCTGTTTTGTTTTTCATAAGATAGCAGAAACCATATCGTGAGTAATGGTCCATAATACTCAAAATATAGCAGGTACCTCCTAAACTTGGTTTCTTAGGACCAATTATGTCAGCAAAAACAACTTCTAAAGGTTCTTTGGTCTTAAACCCATTTAGTCTGTTTGCTGGAGTAAGCTTACTTTTTTCTTGACTACAAGCATTACAGTGTAAATGCTTGCTACAGGGTTTCAATTTTACTCCCTCTGACAATTCAACAGTTTGTTTGAGCATTTTGAAATTAATGTGCCCTAGATGTCTATGCAGTAAATGCTTAACATTTTTATAAACTGAGTTAGCCATCTTCAACTAGTCATCATGTATTACATATAAATCACTTTTTAAAATAGCAGTAACACTTTTACCCTCTTTCTCTATTATATAGTTATCTCCCCTAAAGGTTACTACATAACCAAGATTAACTAAAGCCCTTACTGATAACAAATTAAATTTCAGTTTAGGTACATATAACATAGTTAAATGTTTGTTTATACAAGAACAATATGCAGTACCTTTACCTGATGCTTTAATCTTCCATCCATTTGCCAATGATACATGTTGTTTACTCGTGGACATCTTTACAAACCTTTTTCTATCTTTAGTAATGCACTGTGATGCTCCACTATCAACAACCCACAAATCATGGTTTACAGTTGAATTGCTAGACATAGCTAAACTAACATTCTTCTTAGCCTTCTGGTGTTTGCCAATATTCTGTTGTTTTCCTTTCTTACATAATCTAGCTATATGTCCCCTAGCCCCACAAGAAAAACATTTCCTAACAGTATAGGCAGTAGAAGATAAATCCTCTTGTGGTTGCTCCTTCCTCAGTTGGTCCCTATCCAGCCGTCTTCTTGCTTCTTCTAACAATCTTCCAGTTATTTCAGTCAATGTCAATTTATCTCTGGGCAGGACTTCCAGTGAAGATACATAATCATCATAACTTTCATCCAACGAGGAAAGAATGATGTAAACTTGATGCAGCTCTGAAAATATCGGTTCCTTTTCATGGAGCTCTTGAAAAGTTCTTTTCATGAAGTTTAAATGAGCTAACATATCTCCACCTTTCAGAAGACGTGCTCTAAACAGTTTGCGTGTAAGTTGTATGTGTGCACCTACACTGTCACGAACATAAATCCTCTTCAAATTCTCCCAACACCTAGCAGCAGACTCTTCTCCATGAATATGGACTAGCTGCTGGTCACTCAGTGTTAGTCCAATTATACAAAGAGCTTGATCGTTGTTCTGTTTAAAGTCAGCAAGCTTCTTGGCATCATCCTCATTAGCTGGATCCCAAGCATTTACATTTGAACTACATTCCATAAACCTTCTTTACACAGCAGTAGACTGCATTTCATAGACCAGGAAACAGTTTGTTCCATCCAATTGGGTTATCAGTGATAGACATGTTGAAGTGACTTGTGCCATCTTTACCAGGATAGTAAACCACAATTAAACAGTAAACAGCTGTCTGTATACAGTACTGTGCATTCACACTAACTCTCAGTTATCTGAGCCTGATATGGCCTGGGCCCATAACCAATGTTGAGGTAATTCTCCGTTAGAAGAATGAGCGCATACAGGGAGATGTATAGAGAGTAGTGTTTGAATAATACACATGTAGCACACAGCTACACTGTACAGTAAATGTAGGGTTTTACTTTCAATAAAGGTTTAAACAAAGTTCAAAATAGGCAGTCCAAAAGTCATTCACAGGTAAATCGGTCAGTTTTTTCAATCCAGGGATAATCCAATAACAAATTCCAGTGTCAAAAACAGTTCACTATCAGACTTACATCAAATCCAGTAATATCAGTCAATTAGAAGAAATGGAGGAACGGCAATCCTTTCCAACAGAAGGAAATAGAGATACACTCACACTCTCTTCTGAGACTAAGGCTAAACAACCCAGGTTTCTGGCTCCATCTTATGGCCATTTGAAAAACCACATCCAACTGCAGTTTTTGGAATCTCTTAAAGACATAGTACTAAAATATCTACTCTGGCTTGTATATTTCTAACCCAAATACCTGTTAGGTGACATAAATTCCTAACAGTAACAATTTTTGAATCGCACCACTGTGGGAGCTTGATATATAATCCCTAACCTTATTTAGCTTGAAGATCTTTTGCATTCTTTTGTTGAGAGCCCAGTGATCTCTGTAATTGTACGTGGCAATGAAAAATACTTTATTACCTCTGTCTACAAATGTTTGGTTCTTTGTTGAAGTGGGCATTTTCCCCACAACATCCCATTCATTTTATGCAGAACTGAGGAGAGCTTCCACCCCTTTTCTGTTCGTGTACATGAAAAGGTTAAAGCTGGAGTAAATAAGAGTGCTATCCATACACATTACCCAGAGTCAGGGTGGATTTGATTTAAATCAAGCCAATTTCATTCATGATTTCAACCGTGATTTAAATCACTAGTAAAAAAGCTTGATTTAAATCAACTCGATTTAAATAAAAAAAAATTAAAGAGCAAGTGGCATCTCTGTCCTGGAGCAGCTTCTCTGACTTGCTGTTGACTCACTGACAGTCCCATTCACTTTAATGGGACGGCTGGTGATGCAGCGGTGATACAACAAGGGGAGGGATTTGGCAAGCAGCAGGTGAATGGATGCCCGCTAACAGGCTGTGCCATGATGGATCTGAAATGACAGGTGCTCTTTAAATGTAAGGACTCATTTTTGCTTGTAGTTAGAATCATTATTATTAGTTTCCTGTTCAGCTTGCAGAGCTTGGATTCATTGAATGACTTTACCAAAAATGTAAATATTGCAGAATATACAGCCTCATGCTACATAACAAAGCTCCATTTCATGCTGAATAAACTAAATTATTAATGTATTTTAAAGATTAAAAAATATTTTTAGATAGATGTTTACTCCAAAAGCATTTTATTAAAATAAATTTGATAAAAATTAAAAAAAATAGATTTAAATTTTAAAAATCAGATTTTTTTTAAAAAAAATAATAATTGGTTTTTATCCACTCTGCCCATAGTATTAGTTCCAGTGGTTCTCCAATAACCTTTCTAAACTGCAGTTCTATGAGAGGTCATGATGGAGGGGGGGAATCATTTTTGAGCTTTTTGAGATCATCTTTTTGAGATCTCTTTTTTTGAGGTCATCTATCTATTCATTTCATAAATATGATGATGATACTCAGCTTTACATTTCTACCTTGGTCAATGATGGCGAGGCTAGTGAGGTCCTATCCCAGTACTTGAGTTGTGAGGGTCTAGGTGGGAGAAAACAGGCTAAAATTGAGGTCCAGCAAGGCAGAGGTAATATTGTCCATTGGTGTATTTGGGGAGCTCCAGTGGTACCTCTTTATGCTTTTGTCTACACTTACAATGTGTTCTACATGGGTCTGTCTTTAAAGATCACTCAGAAGCTTCATTTGATTTAAAATTAAGTTGTCTATAAATTAATTACTGTCTCTTGACTGACTCTTAGTTATGGAACAAATACATTTGGGCCACAAACATATATTGGTTTTCTGTTAGGTTCTGGATACAATGTGTTAACCTACAAAGCCCTCTTTGGGTTTGTACCAGTGGTGGGATTCAACATTTTTTGCTATCGATTCTGTGGGCGTGGCTTGGTGGGCGTGGTATGGCTTGGTGGGCATGACGGGAAGGATACTGCAAAATTCCCATTCCCTCCCCACCCCACTAACCTGCCTTCCAGCTCCGTTCTCCTGTGCAGGGAAACAATAGAAGATGCAGCTGATCAGCTGGGACTTGGAAGGCAGAGAATAGATGGGGCCAGTCAGAGGTGGTATTTGCCAATTCTCCAAACTACTCAAAATTTCCACTACCAGTTCTCCAGAACTGTTCAGAACCTGCTGAATACCACCTCTGGTTTGCACCAAGCTCAGGATCACATGTATCTATTAAAATCTCCTTGATAGTAGCAGCACCAACTCTCTGAACCAACCATCCATTGAAAAGTAGAGTAGCCCTAACTTTAACCTCCCTCTCGTAACAGATGAAAATAAAGGTCTTCCAGGGTACATTGAGTATTTTTTGCTTTTTCTAATTTTTGTGCTTCAGGTTTTGTATGCTTTTAACTGGACCATGCATAGTTTTTTTTTATTATTTCCATGAAACCAGTGTAGAAATGAAGTAAATGAATACCCAGACAGAAATCAATCTGCTCCTTTTCTATTTATGAATAGAAACTTTAGGACTTTTGCATATTTTACTTTTTTATGCCATGGAGATTAAGAAGCATATATGGAGAACCTGGTTTTGCTCTGCTTACAAGGAATATTCTGTTTCCAGTTTTATGCTGGTTTATCTAGGACTTATATTTGGGCTCAATTTGCTCTTTTGGTTCTAAGCTCTGAGTGCATGTGAAACTCCTCTTTAGTGTACACATATATGGACATGAACCATTAGTGGACACAAACATGTAATATATACTATACGTACACTTGCATATATCTACTTAAACACATATTTGCTCAATTAATTAACAAAATCTCTCTTCTAAAATTAAGCCTTGTGGCAAGATAATAGGTGGTGATCTAATACAGCATTCATTCAGTAAAATTTATTTTGCAAGCAAGTTCATCAAGTCCTTCTGCTGCTAAAAACTACAGTAAATTCCTTGTTTGTTCTACAGAAAATTTAAAACAAACTATTCAGTTGTGTTTTACCATTGTTTTTCTTTCTAGGTAGAGTCTAATTTCCAGACAGATTGCTCCTGATATTTGATTGTGATATTATGACAGTGTTGGTGTTAATGTGTTTTTTTAAAAAAAAACAAAACACAACATTGTAAAATGTTCGAGAGACTTATCAGAACAGAATTTTCAAAGTCATTATAAGACAAACTAAAAAGAGGCAGTAAAACAAAATCAATTCTGTGAAGGAATTCATTAATCCATTGAGACATGTATTTATGTGTGTGTGTTTAGAACACAGATATAAACATCAAAGGAAAGGGAGGAAATTACTTAAAACTTACTGGATTTATGAACTCAAGGGTTAACTCTTGAGAATCTGTTCCAGGAAGTTGCTGGCAGTATGTTCACTGACAGTTTACTTTTGTTTTCTGGCATGGGGAAATGGCCACAGCACTCTTCTAAATAAAAGCACAGTATTAAATCAACTTACCAAGTGAGGAGAGAGACATCCCTGTTCAGTGGCATCCTATAGTTGTAAGTAAGAGCAACAGATGTAAATCACTGTTCAAAATTGAAAATACTAATTTTCTTGTATCCTGAGCGGAAGAAATGAACAGGTGGAGAGGAAGTTTATTGAAGTTCCTCACCCATTTAAGGAACATAGTTTGTTCAGTGTTTCACTGTTTGTTTAAAACCTCTCTTTCTCCAAATTACCTGGGGCCGGAGTGCTATTGTGACCTGAAACTAAGAGGCAGGTAACAGGATGGCATGCGATTCACTGGAATGTACTTAGTCAACATTCCTAACCATGAGAGTACTAAAAAGAGTGTTGGATTAAAGTCTCTGGAAGTTTCAGTTCCTTTGTAGTGAAGAAGAACAGTGAGAGGATCAAGGTTCAGTTATGTGAAACCTGGAGGAGGTCAGTGAACCAGAAATAGGTATGTGGAATCTTTTTAACTATGCTGGTTTTCTCCATGAAAGTAGTGCTGTCAATATTTGAAAGTCAATATTTGATGTGGCATGCAGGACAGTCTCTCTTTCAGCTCTTCTTGCTTTCTAGCTATAGACTTTCATTTCTTGTTAGGGAGACCTCAATTCGGTGACATATTTATGAAGGTTGAGACAATGGAAGACATGCTTTGCCACTCAGAACATTATGAACTCATTCTGTATTACAGGCTGTATAGGGGAAGTACATTTACCCTGAGAAGGGAACTTGACTAGCTATGCTACGATGATTAAAATTAAATAAACAATTCAAATTAACAATTCAAATGCTACTGATTTTAATTCTACAGTCTGTTTGGGTTCTCTCCTGCCATTGGGGATTCTATTTAGGCAAAAAATTATAAACAAAATTACTTCTCTACTTCTTGGGCACTCCTCTCAAGTATAAGAGAAATAAGAAGTTCTTCATTTACTGAAATGTTTGAGGTATCACTCACAAATGGGGATGTAGAAGACATATATGACTTTCAGATTACAGTTTGGGAAAGAAAAAATTGTTGGAAGAATTTTCTAAGTTTGAAGTGGGACACACTGCTTAATTAGATTCCCAATGGTCCTCAGAATATATATTATTACATACTATAATAGGTGGTAATATTTTGTAGGGGTTGATAGGTTACCTTTGTTGATGACTGTCAGCATTACTGAATTGTCTACAAAGTGATTTTTGAAATGGCAAGCACCATCTATAGTCTGAAAGAAAACTCCCACCAACCCATCTGCTGCATATATGTTATATATTTACTGTCCTGGTTCATTGAACACCTGTCTGATGAACATTCATTGTTTTTATTTCCCTTTCAAGATGAAGTCATCAAAGATGGTTAGTGCAATAAATGATGAAACAACAAAATATTGTAAAAAATAGATGCCAAAAGCAGAGTTGTACCTTTCTGCTTCGAAAGTCTATTAAATCACTAGTTTGAATACTCTCTTTCAAAGTCAACAACCCCATCTAGATTATGCCATTGAACAGTGCTATTTCAAATATTACTGCATTTGAGGAAAAATAGCTTTGCTCTTAAATGGACTGGATGAACAAACTTTATTACAGAATCCAATCTGAGCTGATCACCAGGACCAAAGGTTGGTTCTTCCAAGCTTTCATGCTCATGCTAGAACCCATCTTTAGGGAATTTATCTCTTTCCAGACAGAATGCACTGGGCACCGTCAACATCCTAATTAACAACTAAAAGCTATACACAACCAGGAACCATATAAATACAACACAAAGAACAGTCTAGTGCACCTCTTCTGGAGAGAGAGAGAAGTTCCCTGATGATGGACACCAGCACAAGTTCAAAAGCTTGAAAGAATAAAATTTTGGTCCTAGTGACTAAAGCAGATGGATCCTGCAACAAATTTATTAGTTGGAAGCAGAGTCCTTAAATTTATCATAGGTGATCTACATAGTAAATTTGATGCTTTGAAAGCCTTAATTCCATAATTATAAGAATCTGTTTCACTGTTATATGATTCCTCTCCCTTTAAAAAAGATAGTACTCTAAAACAGGGGTCACCAACCTTTTGGACCACAGGGACCACCAAACTCATAATTTTAAATCTCAGGGACCACCTTGTTCTGTGGGCATGGCCTAATTTGTGGGTGTGGCTTGGTGGTCATGTGACTGGCTGAGCATGGCTGTATGTAAATATTATAAACATTTGTATAAATATTGAATTTTTTATAAAAAAGAACAACTTTTACCCAAAATCAGGCAAAGCAGGCAGGCAGATTGAGTTGCTCACAGAATCATTCAGTGATCCATCTATCTGCCAGTGGCTCAGTCTCTCAAATTTGCTTGCCATGAGTCTGCACTGAATATAAAACCTTCAGTCCTAAGGGAGGTTTGGCTGTGCTTAAAAGCAGAGCCGAAGGTCTAAAAACTAGCTAGAAAGCAAGAAATCCAACTATTTCCTGCTTCCTAGCTAATCTAAATCTCTTGGCACAGCAGAACAGATGATGGTCAGAAAAAGGAAAAGTAGCAATTTATTAGCAGGCAAGCTTGCTGGGTAAAGAGTGAGTGGGCGGGGAGGGTTCCCGCGGGCCATGTGGGCTGTGCAGCCTTGTGTTTCTGTGCAGCCTGGATTAATTGCTTTGGGGGGGTGCTCTGGGGGTGAGATTTCTCTGTGGGCCACCAAAATTTTCTCACGGCCCACCAGTTGGCAACCGCTGCTTTGAAAGGTACTGCTGTGAGACTTGCTTTTATTTATGTAGTTAATATGCAGTCAACTTCTGATATACTTCCCCATAACAAAAAGTAACGTTCCTGATCAGATAGCAGCAGGAATTATACTTATCATACTTTAGTGGGCTACATTGTATTTACCAATATTTTAGTAGCATTTCATTAGGAGAAAAGAGTAGCTTAGTTGCACAGCTACTAATCTTATATGCAAAAGATTAAGATTTAGACACCCCGAGCAGCTCTGGAGAAGGCCTTGAAACCTTGGAAGCTTGCTGTCAATCATTGAAGGCAGTATTAAGCAAGATGGATCAAAGGTTGATTTGGAACAAGACATTTCCTATTTTTCCACAAAATCGGCAAATACGTAAGTTTTGTCAAATCAACTGAAAATGACAAATTTTATAAACTTCACTGCAATGAGCACCCTCAGTGGATACACAGAGTGAAACTGTTTAGAACATGTGATTATTTTTCTCTATTAATATTTTCCTTTGAATGAATCAAAAGCTAAAGCTAATGGTTTTGCATAGAAGATGAAAGGGACACAACAAAACTACAAGTAGGAACCCACTCTGAGCCCTGTAACCTCACGTGATCGCAACCTGGCTGGAGTGCTCCAGGGCAATACAGTTTTCAGCTGCAGCAGCAGTGAATGAAAAGAATGTTGAGTTATGAATTTGAGATATGCTCATTCATCCCCCACACTTAAAAACAACAACCAAGTGTGGAATATTTGGCATTACACAGACAAAGTCACTTTCCAAGTATTTGTGAGAAAGGAGCTACTAACAATTCTCAAGAGCAAGGGCTTATTTTTAGGCTAAAGCTAGCCTGAAATAAACTGGGACTCTGAAGACTGTTCCGATAAACACAGTGTAAAAACTGAGACAGGAAATAGAGGGTCTTGAGGGGTAATGAGTTCCAGCCACTCTTGAAACAGAAAGCTAGAGAAGGCATTACTTGAAAATAGTTTCTCTGTGACAGCCTGGCAATTTTTAGCTTGTTACTTTACCATCAAAACGAGAACACTCTCGCTGCAGACTTCAATTGCGCTTATGGGAGCTTCCCTCTTTTCCTTTTCTTTCTGAGTCTACTTGGCTTTAGGTATCTTTTGATGTTTTTAGAACGATATGAGAGCCAGTTGATGACTGATCTCCTCTTTAAAAAAAGCCAGATGCTGCTAGTAGGGGAGGTGGGGAATGCAGCCTGAAGTTTATGCAGTTGTGTATAAACACAGTACCATAGAAAAGTTTAGAGTCAGCCTGAAGGACATATTAAAGTCAGAGAGGTGCAGACATTCTGCAAGCTAGAAGGGAGTAAAGGAGAGTTTGTGCTTTTCCATAACTAAGCTGAAATTGCTACAAACGGAGGGAAGATCTTTGCAATGGGCCCGAAGCATGGATAGTGAGATTAATATTTACAAACACTTCACGTGGCTAAAGAGGGTAAGTGACTTTTCTTTTTTTGATTTTTACAATTTAATGCGTGTATAGGGAGAGAAGACTTAAGCATGTTACATTTTCTGCCACTGTGAGAGAAATTGTTCTACAGTTTGAAACTGTGAGGGAGGGGACTGGGGACATAGCCAGTATTCCTTTGTCTTTAGTAAAACTTGCAAGACAATCTAAACAAAAATGATCAAGCAATCCTTTAGCTTGGTGGTGGAAAAAAACATTCTCAGTAAGAGCTCAAGTTTGATTGAGTGAGGTGGTTGTGTTTGTTTGCAAAGCTTTTCTTTATTGGTTTTTGAAAAGATATTGTACAGTAGCTTTTAAAACTAATAAAAGTTCAGTTAATTTGAACAGTCAGTAAGCTAATTAGCTTTCAAGGTAGTTTTTTTAGATTTAAACAGTTTCAGACTTTCTTAAGTAGATTAAAATGTATTGGTCCCAATTGATGTAGATCCACTTCATTTTGTAATGTTTAATCTAAACCCATTATTAAGAAATACTTAATACTGTATATTTTATGTACACTAATGCTGGAAGTATATTCCGGGTATTTCCTCTAGTTCGGGACTGTATTATTATCTTTAATGTTGCAGTTAAGATGCTGTTCATATGAAGTATTCTTTTTCATACTATTTAATTTTAAAAATGTAGAGGGGATCTGCATTATTTAGATTCAGTCTTCACTTCATTCCATATTATTTGTCACTGAAGTTTACAAAACTTGACAGTAAGCATTTGGATTTTTGTATTGAGGAATTTAATGCTGATGTTGAATATATCTTTTCATTGGTAAATCCTGTTAGAGTCGTGATTTATTCCTAAGTAAGTAGATGTAAGATTGCAGCCCCATGTCTATAATTCTGGAATTTAAAAAACAGACTTTAAAAAGATTTTTCTAAAGGGTGGATGGGTGAGTTAAGAGAAGAGATTGCTCTTTTAACTGAACTTGTTAACAAATGAGCTTAAGAGCACTTTCCAGAAAGCTGTATAATAAATGTATATTGATTTCTTGTTTACTATGACAACTAATTCTCAAAGCCATGGGGCAAACTGGGATTATTTCTCAATATACTTTATTAAATATTCTCTTATTTCTGCTCAGATTCTGAGGAAAGAGAAGTAGGATGGAATTTTTGTGGTTTTGGTTTTATATAGAAGGCTTTTAAGAAACAAAAGATTCTTAAAGTAAGGGCTGAGAAGAAAAACTATGTAGTGGGGCAATAGTACATGAAGAGAATTCAAGGAGAGAAGCAACCTAGAACTAAGGAGAAAGTTCCTGACAGAACAATTAATCGGTGGAATTACCTGCCTCCAAAAGCTGTGAATGCTCCAACACTGGAAATTTTTAAGAAGAGATTGGAGAACCATTTATCTGAAATAATATAGGGCTTCCTTGTCTGAGCAGGGGGTTGGTCTAGAAGACCTTTAAGGTCCCTTCCAACTCTGTTATTCTGTTATTCCTCCCAGAGGGGGGGAAAAATATGATTTGAATGAAATTTCACAAGCTCCTTTGATAAGTTATCATATTTTTGTTGAAAATTCATTCCACGTTGATTTTTTTTTAAATGCCACATGATTACATTGGTGCTGCATGCTTGGACACCAGCTGTGGTGGTAAACCGATGCTCTGTGGCTGGTAATAAAAGCTCTACTTCCTCCAGCCCAGGGTGGGAGAGGGAAAGGAATTGAGCTGGGCTTCTATCCACCCTCAGTGGCATTTGCCAAAGCAGGCTCTAATTTCAAAGAGAAGGACGTCTTGGGCTGGGGGAGGAGGATTCAAAGGTGATTTCTGTTCTGATGTTGCAAGATTACAAGTTTGTTATAAGAATGAACTGAAATAAATAATCTAAAACCATTCATATATTCAATGGATGAAATAGATTTAATGGATGAAGTAGATTAAAAAACATAAATCTGCTTTACTTGAACAAAAAGAAAGGCTTATGTAAGATTTCATATATATCATCAAACCAATGCCCAGAAAAAAGCAATATTTTCCTGAAAGCGTTCCAAAATTACTTTGAAAACTAATGTCAGAAAGTGCCTTTGCATTCCAGCATATAGAAAGGCCAAGTGACAGGAGTCAAATAATGATTTTTTTTCTTTCACAAGAGAAACATAGTAAAATAATTATGCTAAAAAATAGTAAGAAAAAAGGCTTGTCCGCCTTAAAAAGATCACATGTGATGCAAATTCGCCACTTCCTTATTTTGCTTTGTGTTGCATTACTTTTATCAGGCACTTTCTTCTTTCCGTATGTTTATCAAAGCATGAAATCTATTAAGTCAAAGCAATGGACCAGTCTAGAATAAGCCTTGGTTAACATATTGTCAGGCCTGGGCTTTTAAAACATGATATACTAAAAGAACCGTAATTGTCTGTTTAGTATATATAACTGTAGGCTATAAAACAATGGTGGCTAACCTTTTTGGTCTCCTGTGGCAAAAATTGTGTGCGTGATGGCCCTTGTGCACTTACATGCCAGCACCCAGAAGGCAATGCGCCTCCCACGCCTCCTGCGTATGCGTGCGCAATCCTCACGCCGCCCCCCCCCTTACCTGCATTGTGCCTCACAGCTGATTTTCTGCTGGTTTGAGGCTTTTTCAGCCTCCCAGTCTTGAAAAAAGCCTCTGCAAGCTGAATAGGCCCATTTTGTCACTTCTGATATAAACAGGAAGTGACAAAATGGGCTTATTCAGCCTGCAGAGGCTTTTTTCCAAGCCTTTGGAGGCCGAAAAAGGCCTCAAACCAGCAGAAAATTAGCTGTGCGACATGCACATGCGCAGTGAGTTAAGTTTGCCTGAGGCTCGTGTGCCGGCACAAATGGCTCTACGTGCCACCCGTGTCATGCGTGCCATAGGTTCACCATCACGGCTATAAAAGGTCACCTTACATAGAATCATAGAGGTGGTATGTGTCATTATCAGCCCTGCTAGATAGACTAGATCAAGGAGCCAATTCCCTATAGGTCAGGACTACTTTTATCATAACAGCTATGATAACAAAATCTAGCAAGTTTGAACATTATTTTCCCCCTGCACCCCCTTCCTGTGAACTTGCCTGGGACAATTTTCTCAAGTTAATTTCTTGGCCTAGGCTCAAGTCCTGCTTAACTGACCATTGCCTTGATACTGAATCTTCTTCCTGTCTTTCAACAGATCTTCACTTCAATGGTGGGACACTTGGTACAGTATCGCCAAGTATTTCTCTATATTTGAAAACAGGATCATATTTCTCTATGATAAACTATGATTTTCACTTCAACTTAGGCTGCCAGTAACATGCTAAAAACAACATTCCACGTCTTTATGTACCCACAGTGGGTCAACACAAAGCTGTATCAACAGGGATCTCCCCATATAGAGAATGATATTGCTGTGCACAGCTAATTCTCTGAATGTAGCTCAAACCAAGGGGAAAGATGTTAGCTTGGTGAGTTGACGATTAGCAAGCTGATGTTTGAGATACTTCCCATAACTTTGTCCCACTGGTTAACTTATATGCTACAATGTTTTCATTGGGAGTGCCTGCAAATTATTGTTATTTACTTATTTATTCAATTTATATGCTGTTCATCTCACCTGGAAGCAACTGTAGGTGGCTGAGGCTTCACCCATTTCGAAAAAACTGTGAGGCAACAAAATAATTCTTATAGAGCAGTAGTAAATAACTTTTGAGGAAGCTGAGAACTACCCTTTCATATGGGTTATCTCCCCTATCCTCCAAAAAAGTGAAGGATGAGTCAAAGATAAATATTGTGATTTACATTTAAATGAAATATTGCATGTTTATCCATTAGATGTGCATTTAATGAGTTTATCTTTTTGTAACATCAAAAATTACAGTATTTTGAAATCTTTGCGGGATGCATTAAGCTCTGGGCCTCAAGCAGTATATCTCATTGTAAAATGGGAACCTTAAAATGGTTCCCCTACATGGGCCAAATCACCTCTTTAGGAAGCCTTGCCCCCAATGTGACACCCTTTCTGTCTAAAGGAGAAGAGATTGAATGGAGAAATTTGGTTTTGGGGATAAATCCTTTTGCTTCCACTTGGCTTAGAGCTATTAAGTCTTTCTTTGGGAAAATACAAAGGAAAGCCAGTAACAGACAATCATCAGTATTGTAGGTAAACATACTAATGATATGTTTGGTATATGTGATGTAGTCAATTCTTGTGAAACCTCTCTATATAATTTTTATCAGATTATTACATTAATGATGGCACGATTCAGAGTAAGATTTTGAACTCTCCAGAAAGTCAACATTATTCAACTGGATCTTGGTTTTCTCTCTTGACATCAGAAATGTGCTGAAAAGCTCAGGCAGCTGTTCCTAACTCCATTTCTTTTCAAATCTGAGTGTGTATTAATAAACCAGATCACAGCCTTCAAAATGATGAGCTACTAAATAAATAACTGGATGACCACATTCTCTTGTCTCTGCTCTGCTTCCATCTGCCACTTTTCATTAACAGAATGCCACAATGCACTGAACATATCTCAATGTTCTGCTATATCTTTTCTGCACAAGTAGTTGCATTTAGGGCACATGGATTTTATTAAGTATTCAAGGATAATGATACCGCAAAAGCAAAGCAGTCTGTTCTTATGATACAGCTCTCTTTTATAGCTTGGGTAGTTAACTCAATCTGACGTTTTTCAATATCTTGCATATAAACATTACTTTGCTTACATAAGTGATAAGCAATTGTACTGAACAAAATCTGACTAACCTGCTTCATATCTAGACCCTTAGCTTGTTTAGGTCCAAAGAGCAGCCAGTCTGACCCATGTACATTCTGAAGTCATGTGAAAAAAAGAATTTCCCCTCCCATTTTTGAACATATTTTTGTTTAGAACTGTTGCTGGCGTGTTTTATTAGAGCAGGATAACATCTGCAGGAAAATATAGACTAGTGTTGGCGAATCTTTTCAGCACCAAGTGCCGAAACAGGAGCATGCGCGTGCATGTGGAGGAGCACTGGAAACCGAAAGAGCAGTTCACTGGCATGTATGCAAGTGCCGGAAACTGGAAGACCGACAGGCAACAGCTGGTGTGCCCAGAGAGATGGTTCTGCGTGCCACTTCCAGCACACGTGGCATAGGTTTGTCTTCACAGATATAGTATAGTACCCCAAATTTTGTAAATTGTTTCATTGTAACAATCTTGCTTAAATTATTTTCATAGCATATTCCAAGCCTCAGTAATCCTTTGCCAGTATAATTTGACTGAACACCAACAACTTCTACCTACCCTGTTCCTGATTTCTCTAGTGACACTTCCTACTACACGAATGTATACCCCTGACAATATGTTCCAGTTGTAATCTAGCAGAATATTGCTTCCAAGATAAAAGAAAAGTAACACAGACACTTCTCATGTTTAAGAGTTTGTGTGATGAAATGGACAACATGTTGGACTAGGAGCAAGGAGACCCAAGTTCTAGTCCACCTTCACTCATGGAAGTTCACCAGGTGGATTTGAGCCACCCATTTTCTCAGGGCATTCTGTCTGATAAGGTTGCTGTTACAGGGAAAAATGGATCTTAGGCTGAAGGGCATAACATTTTTTAAAAAATACTAAAAATGTGTGGGCCAATTACTTTCACTCAGCCCAGTCCATGTCACATGATTCTTTTATGGGGATAAAAGGAGAAAGAAAGATGGATATAAATCTAATACATAAATAATCCACACAATAAGGCGAAAGAAAACTTAATTAACGATGCAGCAGCGACGAGTGAAGGAGAAGGGCTAAGTAAAATCTAGCAGAATTGAAATTGTATTGTGTTTACATGAAGTAAAGAAGTGTAATAAGGAGTCAGAGGAAGGGTGGGGAAAGAGAGGAACTGAAAGGCAAATGAACTAATTGTAAGAGAATTAAGCAAGAATGAATCAAGTGAGAACAAGAAATTGAAAAATAACATAGTGGTTTGCAAGGAAAAGTGCTGTCATCTATAAAACCAGCCCAAAAGGGAATCTGTGAGACAAAGAGATTTTTTTAATTTGTTTTATTATTTTATTGTATAGACTAAAAGGGCAACCTAAACCCAACAGTGTGATTCTGGGCAGCATACAACAGAAAAACAATAGCAAAAACAGTAAACCAAAAGAACCACATAGCATTAAAGCATAATGTGTTAATGGCAAACAAATACAATAATGAAAACAATTACTGACTGTGGTACTAGTGTATGAAAAAAAATATTGGTATGTTGGTGTATATGTATAATTCTTTCCATCTTCTGTGATCTTGCTTTTTTTTTTCACAGTCTCTGATCCATTTTGAAAGAACTGTTGATTGGCAATTAGAACCAGTATCCAGTATTCCTCATCCTATCTGAAAAAGACATATTTTCCTTAATCAAGAACTGGAGAGTGGGGTTTTTTTTGTTTGACCTACGATGCTGTCTGGTATATTGAGCATTTTATTCTTAACAGAGGCAGAAATCTACAAGTTTTTGAAGGTGGAGCAGATGATAATTAAATAATTTTTTTAAAATTAGCTGTGTGGAATTCCTCCTTTGTATGCCAATGCATGTTAGGTTCCAGAGCAGCCCCAATTAATAGAACATTTTGGAAGGTTCTTTCCTGGTCATGAGTTTTGTGTATACTCATGAACAAGGTTACCAGTGTCTTTATCAAATCAGTTGCCATGTATATGTACCCCATCCTAGTGATAATGGATTCCATTTCCCATCGTCATTTATTATTACCATAGTCAGTGATTGACTTAGTAGGATTACTGTCAAGCACCAGGGAAATCAGGAGAACCAGGCACATCACTCATGTTGGGGGCACCTGTGGCAACCCAGGTTTTCGGCTGTGATGGCCTCCTGCAACCCTCTGCCAGTGAAAACGGAGCTTGGGAAGGGCAGGCCATCCCAAGCTCTGCTTTCACTGGCAGAAGCACTGCAGGCCGGTCCTTCACTGTTTCCAGGGTGGCACTGCAGGCCAGATCTAAGCAATGCACAGGCTGAATCTGGCCTGCTGGTCTTGAGTTTAACAGCCTTGTTCTAGGGTAGTGGTTCCCAAACTTTTTCAGTCCACTGTTCCCTTGGTGCTACAAACTCATCCTCGGTGCCCCCCACCCATGGGTGGGATTCAAATTTCTGTGGGTGTGGCCTAATTTGAGGGTGTGGCTTGCTGGTCACATGACCGGGTAGGTGTGGTTTGGTGGGCATGTGACTGGGTGGGCCTGCTTTGGTGACTGCAGCCTCCCCAGAGCTACTTGACCTGTTTTTGGAGTTTTGACAGCCATGCACACACATACACACACACTCCCTTCTAACCCTGCTGGAGCAGGTCATTGGACTAGAATCAGCAAAGCATCTCTGGTTAGATTCTAGTAGTGAATAGAATCTAATCAGAGATGCTTTGCTGATTCTTGGTTGATTTGTTTTATTTGTATTTTTTTATTTTATGTTGCTGTATTGCATTGACATGTGTGTCCCTTCTTGTGCACAGCCCAGAAGCTTTTGTTATTCTTTGCAAAAATTACCGACCTCTGGCTTTGCTCGACTTTTCAAACATGCCGGCACTGCCATGTTCTAGGTGCCGGCCCCGCAGGTCCACCCCATTGAGCCCGCTGCACTGGAGGGACCTGCCCAAGCAAGCCCGAGCGGAACAGTGCACCAAGTCAATGGGGTGAGCCTGAGAGAGGGAAAGAGAGAGAGAGAAAAAGAGAGAGAGAAAGAGAGAAGGAAGAAAAGAAAGAGAAAAGGGAAAGAAAGAAAAAGGGACAAAGAAAGAGGGGTGGTGGTGGAAGGAAGGGACAGAAAGAAAATGAAATAAAAAAGGAGGGATAGAGGAGAAAGATAATGAAATATCTATTCTAGTCCAATCACCTCCTCCAGTAGGGTTAGAATGGAGTGTGTATGTGCGTGTTCTTGCAATTTACCAGTACATTTTGGTTTTGCCTTCTTCAGAATTGGCACTATAATTCATTGGGGAAAAGTAATTTTTTAGGGTGGAGGTCTGGTCCAAAGGATCCTGTTTAAAGCCTCAACAAGATGTGAGAGCTTCCTGATAGTCTTGACCATGTTTCGTCCACAAAACCTTTAATAGAAGCCAAAGATGTTTCAATGTGCTGGCAAAGATGTTTCAATGTGGAAAAGGGCCTCAGGCTAAACTAGGCCTCATTTCAATCTGATGCATCAGGTCTCTCTCTCTCTCTCTCTTTCCTAGACTGGCTTTGCTCTACTTTCCTGATATGCTTGTGGAGCTGGCACCTCAAACATGGGTGGATGGGTGGATAGAGAGAGACAGGTAGGTAGGCAGGAAGGCAAGTAGGCAGGAAGACAGACAGACAGACAGACATTTTGGATGCATGGATATATAGGTAGGTAGATTGGTAGATAGATTGGTAGGTAGGAAGGTAGGTAGGTAGGTAGATAGATAGATAGATAGATAGATAGATAGATAGATAGATAGATAGATAGATAGATAGATAGATAGATAGATAGATAGATAGATAGATATGTTGATAGATATAATGGTAGATATATTGGTAGATAGGTAGGTAGGAAAATAGATGGATGGATGGATGGATAGGTAGGTAGATTGATAGATGGATAGATTGATGGATGGATGGATGGATGGATAGATTGGTAGATAGGTAGGAAGGCTTTGACCACATGCCCAATATCCAGGATCCCGCTCAACCAAGCCCGCTCCTCTTTGTAGTTGCCGTGCCTGACAGCAAGTTCACAGGCTGCCCCTACCACCAGGGATCAGCCTCCCAAGTGCCCCCCCCTCCTGGGGCACTCATGTAGAGGGCTGCTTCCTGGAGCCAATACAGGGCAGGGTTGAGGAAACCCAGGGCAGGCAGCAGTGCAGCCTTGGAAAAGTAGAGCTAAGCCGTGCCACTGCCACTGCATTCGAGGTGCCACCCCCCTCAGGCACGTCAGGAAACATTGACTCCGGAGCCAGCACCTTAATGGGTGAACCTGCAGGGCCAGCATCTCGAATGCCCCCTTGCCACCTCTTAGTGTCCCCAAGGGGGCTAGCAGAGGAGCGCTAAGAGATGGCAGAGGGTGGCTTATCGAACACGGCTGCAGCGACACATAACATGCCACCGCTTCCACGTTGGAGGCACCAGCTCTGGAGCAGCGCTAGTCAATGGGTGAACCTGCAGGGGCCGCACCTTGAACACCCCCCTGCCACCTCTTAGTGTCCCCAAGGGGTCTAGCAGAGGGGTGCTAAGGCGGCAGGGGGGCGGCGCATCAAACACGGCTGTGGCGACACGTAACATGCTACTGCTTCCACGTTGGAGGCACCAGCTCCAGAGCGGTGCTAGTCAATGGGTGAACCTGTAGGACCGGCACCTCGAACGCCCCCCTGCCGCCTCTTAGTGCCCCCCTGCCATCCTCCTTGCCTCTTAGCACCCCCCAAGGCATTCCACTGCCCCCCAGGGGGCGGTACTGCCCACTTTGGGAACCACTATTCTAGGGCATGGATTTCTACTGCTCTGTATCAGTGTGTAGGCATGATGTTATCAAGGAGGATAGCTAGTGAGATGTTATGGTTAGTGTTGGACCAGTCTTGAGTGGATTTTGGTTCAGATTCAGAAATTCAACTATCAAGTGCACAGCATGATCATTTCTCTCACCCGAATATATCTCATAAAGTTATTGGAAGGGATATATATGCTCTCAATATTTCAGAGGCCCTTTGAAAGACTTTACCATTAAGCAACTTAGAGAGAAAGACATGACTGTCAGATTGAAAGTTCCATGTACCAATATTTTAGATAGTATAGCAGATATCCAGTATTCTATGTATAAAGGAAATTTATGCCACTAAACCTCCAAATAATCATAGAGGTCTCTGGAATGTGCATTGATATGATATCTCTCCATTCTAAATTTTCTTCTGATGTAACCCTTATTCCAATTCTGTATTATGAGCCTGGAATGACAATTCCAGCTGTTTTCCCTCTCTCTTCTGAACTTCCTGCAATTCTGTAGTCCTCTGGGAAGGTTTTTCAGTTAGTTTGGAAATAGGTCAAAAAAGATGCCTACTCTCAAGAATATAACATTCTTTTAAATATAACCAGTAAACAGTTACCAGCACTTAAAACATGAACATGTAACAACCAGATGCTGCAAAAAAATCATAATTATTTTAACACTAGTTGATTGGTCATAAGATATTTTTTCTTGTGTAATCATGACTGTTTGCTTCAAGCTTCATCTGCACACATACACCTTTGGGGTGTGCTATTATCTTGTCATTAACTATAGACATTTGCATACTTTTAAGACTGAAACAGCTGTTTACTTAATAGATGAACTTGTCTGGACTATGTTTGTCTATTTTTATTAAGGCCGGGTAGTAGCTGATGCTTTGGCAGAGCTGATGTTTTTCTCCCTGATTACTTCATCTCATGTGGATGTTAGCTAATGTAGTTTTAGGCTGGGATATTTTGAAGCTTAAATGAGAGTAGGAAGCATCATAATACTTTATCTATTTATGGTTTAATGTAGAATGATTTTTTTCCAGAACAAAATGAGCTAGGGAAAATGTATTGCAGCATTCAAAATGCACCTGTTTTTCTAGTTACTACATGTGCCTGTTCATTATAAAGAATTTAATCTCTTAGGCTTGGTTAATTATGATTTTTCTGATTTATTATAAAGCTCAATAAATAGTCAAGCTTCTAGCTGACTTGAAATTAGAAATTTGAAAACATTATAGAGCATTTTTCTTGATAGTAAGATATTTTAATTTTCATAGACTCTACTTTCAACTGAGTGTACACAGATGTTTTCCTGTTCCCAATGCTATTTGTAAAGCTTGTGAAGACTGAATGAACATTTTTTTAAAAGGATTGAAAATCAAACCATGGTATTGTAATAGCACTACATAAATCTATGGAAAGGCTGCATCTGAAACATTGTATAGTGATCTGTTCATCGTGTTTAGAAAGAATTACATTTATGTTTGGAAAAAAAAAGAGACAGAAAACATGGGCATGAAGAAATCTGATCAAGAATTGTGCAATAAATAATCCTGACTTTCTGACGAGCAAAGTCAATGGGGAATCCAGATTCACTTAACCAATGGGTTACTAATTTAACAACTGAGTGATTAACTTAATAACTGTGGCAACAAAAGTCGTAAAATGGGGCAAAACTCACTTAATGGACGTCCCACTTAGCAACTGAAATTTCAGGCTCAATTGGGGTTGTAGGTGAGGACTACCTGTAAATTAATGACCATTATTCCTACCTCTGTTCATGACAACCAAGTTGATAATAGCAGATAGAATAACAAAAATACTCCTAATAACTACATTTTGCTTAAGTTTGCCTGTGTTTTGAAGGAGAAATGTGATGATTCAAACTTCCTTTCATTAACAGAACACACCTTGTATTCTTTGTTCCCACCCATTCCCGGCTTATTTTAAAGCAAGTTAATCTTTTTTACTGAAAGGTGTAACTAACAACCCTCTGGTTCAGGCACGAGTTATTTCTTGACTTGGGTGTTCCATCAACAGCTAAATCTTAAGAATGACCTGAGCTTGTTTTAACTGTATTCACACAGCTTTTCTCCATGTCCTTCCTATGGCTAATCTAGTCAGATGTGTACTTATTTGGATCCTATATAATACTCTGTGAATAAGATAAAATAACTGCACACACAAAGAAAGCCTTGTTGCATCCTTTCTACACCACACACTCTCTCTAGTTTCTACTAATGGGAAGATCTAGCTTTACACAACTATTATATTTATTAAAAATAGAATAACTAGATTAATTACATATAATAAATATGTTTCTGTTACTTGTGTTGTAAACTTATTTTTCTTTTCAGTCCCAGGTGAATCATCATACTTCGACCAGTAATGAGACGTATCAAGAACGTCTGACAAGATTAGAAGGTGATAAAGAATCTCTTATATTGCAGGTATGATATTTACATAACCTTGCATTGGTGGTGTCATAACAACGTCTTCCTCCTAGTAATTAGAGAGATACAGCCATGGGATTTTCTTGACAATAATTTGGAAGTAATTTACCACTGCTTCTTCCAGAACTTTTGTAAACTTTCCAATTTCCTCCAACCTTGGGATTTCCCAATTTTTCCCCATCCAGGTACTGACCAGATCCACTCCTGCTTTTGGGAGATTAGCTAATATCAGCTAGATGCAGCCACCTCTTGTTAAAAAGTATGAAATACATTGATTCATTTAATAGTCATGATGGCGTCAAAAATAATTTCATATTCATTTTCTTCAGATACACAGTATGTCCTGCTTTTTACAGAAGATGAATCACCTAGCTGCTACATAGGAAAGAAGTTTAGGCTTGTAGAATGATTAAACCACTCCATTCTTTTTAGAACAACTTAAAATAATTTTAAGAGGCATACACACGTACAAGTCAATGTAAGTTCTGTTATCAGTGCAGTCTTTTGTGTCCTTGTGTAAAGTCAGTCTATTACATTAAAATCTTCCATACTAATTCATCTTGCCTAAGCTTATCATTGCTAAAGGAGAACTTCAGTTTTCTGTCTGCTGGATTTCTGCTATAATGGTGGATTAGTCTACTACACTATAGTTACAAGGGTGTGAGAGGCAAATGACCTGGTTGGATTGTCTATTTACCAAAATGAGTGCACTGCTTGTATTGGTGTGCTACCAACCCTGGAAAATGAATGGCTGTTTTCCATGCCAGTCCTAGGAGCATTCTTCCCAAGGTACTCCCATGGCATTTTACAAATTAGTAATGGAAAAATAAGCAAACACACAAACCATCAAATCCTGGCATCTACTGGGTGTTGACTATCAATAAAGTCCTGAAATGATTTATGAAAGTAGTTTATGGAATCTATTGAAAAGTTCAATATTCTTCACTATGCCTGGCCTCTTGAATCCCTTGGCAATCTCTTGGTTGTCTGTTTTTTGCTTGTTTGTTTCAAATTAACATAAGCCTCTTCTTTTTGTGACTACCAAGAACATGTGTCCTAGATCAGGTCAATGCTAATATTTTTTCCCATCAAATAGGAAAATAAGCCTTATCAAACAGCTATGGTATAAAACAAACATACAGACAAAAAGTTCCAATTAGGGTGCTATGTGTTTTCCTTCATTTTTCTTCATTTGTTTGTGTGTTAAATTTATTTGCCACCTATCTTGCTATGGGGCTACTCTATGCAGCTTACAACAAAAAGGAAGAAATAAAAAGAGTATAAAAAGAAGTAAAATAATAGAACAATGAAATAGGCAATGAATAAGAACAAATGAGCATACATCAATATGAAAATCAAAAATGTGGACAGATGGAGAGTGGAGAGCAGGGGTTGGGGAGTGGAGTCTGCCATCAATCCAGCAGCTATTTCCAATGTGGAACTCCTCCATTTGGTCCCCAGGCCAACCAGCAGAATCAGGTCTTCAGTCTCTTGGGAAAGGATAGGAGGTTGAGGATATCTTAGAAGGTAAGATGTTCCAAAGGGCAGGTGATACAGCAGAGAAGCCTCTTCTTCTGGATCCTGATAGAGTTGTCCCAAAGTGTGTTTTTAAAAGGCAGTTGGACTGTTTGTTGTTTTTCCTTGAGGAAGAAATTTCTGTTCTCATCCAAGAAGCTTCATTGGTTCTGGCAGGATGGTGGGGGCAATGGAAGGAATAATTCTGACAGAAGAGGTGGGGAGGATGGGAGGATTATATTTCTTTGCAGTCATCTGGTCATTAGCACTCTTTCTGAAAGCTGTTGACACCATTTGGTTTATCTGTGCTTTCAGAGTCACCTATATCAGAGTGCAAATGGGGATAGAATCTTCTTGGAACTGTTGAAATAAATATGCTGTAGACAGGAGCTAGGTGATGTCTTATCCTTCCCCCAGAGTTCTTTGACCAACAAAGTCCAAAATAAGTCCTCTCTGTCAGCATAACTAAGATGGTCTTGTCCTAGTTCGATTGGGCAATTCATCAGGTACCTGAAGCTATGCCATTAAGAGCTTCAAAGGTCAGAAAAGAAAACATGTTTATTTTCTGTCTTATCTGGATAGAAAAGATATATATAGTTGTTTCCAAGCTTGGGAAGTAAGCAATAGTATTTTTTTAATTTTCTCCAAAAACATATAAAGCCTTCCTTCCTCCCTCCCTCCCTCCCTCCCTCCCTTCCTTCCTTCCTTCCTTCCTTCCTTCCTTCATTTATATGTCATGTTTTTAGACTGCCCATCTCCCTAAAGATTCATGTTAATAACTAGACGTTATCCAAAAGAAAGACAAAAGGCCAAATCTCTATGGTGATAAATTTGCTTCTTGGAGAATGTATCTTCTGTGATAGAACTAAACCTTGCCACAAGGTAGTCTTGAAACAAAGCTACAATTTTTGCTCTTCATCCCTATTATTTTCATGACCATAGTCATTTATCTTCCATTGGCCTTAAATGTTCATGATAGTTAATTGAAGATGATGATATAATTAGAATAATTTTTGTGAGCTGTATATCTATTTCCTGCTCTAGTATCTATTTCGCATTCAGAAAAGCAGGTGCAAGTCATTAATGCTTCTTTTATGAGGCATTGCCTTAATAGGGCACCATGTAGAAATATGACATTATTTGCAAAAGTACATTTGTGTGGCAAATAATTGATTCAATTATTTTGCAATAGCTTACACAATTAAGCTAATGCAAGAAATTTTATAATTGATCTAATTATTATTAATAGGGGTCTTATCAGAAATATTTTTATTATCATAAAATCGATTGCAGCATTTTTGCTCACCAGATGTGAAATGACTAAATTTTTGTACATATAGTGCAATATATAGAGTAATAAAAAGATGGTATTCTGACTGCAACTGAAAATTTTCCATGTTCTTTCAGACCAAAAGGAAGATTTCCTCAAGTGACACAAAGCAAAATATATTATATTTTAGAGTTGTACAGACATTGTTGTGTCAATATCATAACAAAGATGATAGGCTCCACATTGTCTCAGTGAATGGTCTGAGTGAAAGAAGGCTGAAGGACACTAATGGGAAAAAAATCTTAAACTGAAAAAATACTGTTTATGAAAAGAATCTGTAATCAATGTTGGCATTCACAGTCAACAACTTTCTCTTTAAATCTATATTACTTTGGAAAACCTATAATTATGTACTATTACAAAGGTACAAAAAGTATGTCACCGATCCATTATTCTGCAATAGTTCCTTTATCAATACCAAAGGAGATGAAGCTCTTCAATCAATTTATCACAAATTTTAAGTTTTATGAAGATTAAAAAAAATCTGAATGGTGCGAAACCCCATTTATCATATGATAATTTTAATCCTATTTATAAACCACATTTTCAGACCACATACAGTATGTATGTATGTATGTATGTATGTGTGTATGTATTTCCTAATTTCTTTTAGGATAGTTATTTATTTCTTAATAATGTTTTTCTATAAATCTCTCTCCGTAATAATAATTCTTTCTTTTGTGGCAATTTCATTGCATAAATTCTCCATTCATGTTCAAGCTTGTATATTTTGAATTGGCGAGAACTAGCACCCTGACAGGACTAGGACATGTCTTTTGTGTACTGCGTTAAGTAAGTTAGAGAGGCTTTATTTGATAGGTGAGCTTTTCTTGTAAGAAGAATGGTTATTGGTTAGCTTCCTGAAAGGTTTTTTGCTTTGTGTTTTTCCTGCTTTTAAGGGAAAAATTGGCAAAAGCTGAAAGGACTTTGCTTGCTCAAAGCCTGCTTAAAATATTAACAGGGTTTCTACAGAGGCTTTTTCCTTCAAAGGAGTGTTTAATGTAAATATTATTGCATGGTCTTCAGGTCAATTTTTGATATATAATTTTTCCTTTTTTTCATTAATTAAAAATTCTGTTGCTTCATTTTTAAGATGCAATGTAGTGACTTTTAAGGTGAAAATTAAATTGTTTTTCAAAATAGTTAAACTGTGAATCAGTTTGTAATATTTGCAGGAAGGGTTAAGAAGCATGTGAAATGGAAAACAATGTACAGATCTAGGCCTGTGGGGAGGTGGATTCAAATCCTTCCTCAGACATGAAGTTAACTGGAAAACTTTACATAATAAGACTGTGTTCAAAAACAAGAGATCTGAAAGAGATTGCTGAAAGTATTATTATTTTGATGTTGTTGCTTTTGCATGGTTGTTGCTACTGCTACGCTTGACATTATTCTTATCCTTAAATTACAGGTGAGTGTTCTCACAGATCAGGTTGAAGCCCAAGGAGAAAAAATCCGAGACTTAGAAGTTTGCCTTGAAGGGCACCAATTGAAGCTTAATGCTACAGAAGAGATGCTTCAACAGGTAGGAAAACCTGTTTTTTTTTTTGGTGCAAGTTCTTCTTTAAACAAGCACACTTAATACCACTCTTAATTCTACAAACCCTTCACCTAAGGCTGAGATTAAATATGTTTCCAATGATCAGCTGTACTTACTTGCTTTGTTGTTGAATTTTTCAGTCAAATTGCTTTATATTGCTATTCAGCTGGGAAGTAAAGTGATACTACTGTGTACATTATTCATTACTATCTGGCAGTGAAAATTCAACAAGAGAACTAGATGTGGCTAAGAACCTGTTTGACTGGTTACCTACTCTGTTAATAATATAGAAATTCATTGAAACTGAGAGCTTAGAAGCTGTTTCTGCTTGGTCTCCTTTGTGGCTGAAATTAGAGGAGATTTAAAGTACCTGAATTTACAGACTTTGGGGACTGGTATACATAAAAATGCTTAAATAAAAATATTTTATTTTAAAACAAAATAAAGAATATCAGTGTAAAATTTCAAAATGAAATCTATCATTTATAAAATTATATTGTATTTATAAAAAACCCACAATTTTTGTTCTCATATCAAACCAAGAAGAAAATGTTTTGTGCCACCAATTAATTACTCTTATTTACAAAGAATCTAAGCAACACAGCAGTTATTGAACTATGAAAACTTAATTCCATAGTTGTCCAGTTAAAATAAACAATAACAACAAATGCTTTGAGAGGCAAGCATAGTGTGGCATCTCCAGGTAGTCCTCCACTTACAACCATTCATTGTGGTGGCTCAGGAGTTAAAATGCAGTATTGCAGGCTAATTCTGTTGACTGCTGTGGGGGGTCAATCGGGTAGGATTCAATTTTTTTAACAACCGGTTCTGTGGGCATGTCTTAATTGGTAGGCATGGCTTGATGGTAATGTGACTGGCTGGGCATGGCCAACTCAACATCACTCATATCAAGGCACGCATCTCCTCTCCTGGCCTCTCATGACTGTGGGGATGCTGCAATAGTCATAAGTGTGAAAAATGATTATAAGTCAGTTTTTTCAGTGCCATCGTAATTTTGAATGGTCACTCCACATAAGCAAAGTACCAGCAAAGGAGCGGAAAAAAAAACTCCAGAGAAGTTCCTGAGACAGGAAGTCTGGTCCTGCAAAGAACATAATAAGGGTTAATGGAGAGGCAGTTTCTGTAAGCAACACCAGAATGTTTCCTTCCTGCTGTCCTTACAGGATTAGGCCAGTAATTTCTTCTAACAACCGGTTCTCCAAACTGCTTAGAATGTTAACAACCGGTTCTCACGAATAGGTGCAAACCTGTAGAATCCCACCCCTGGGTTCAATCCTCACTGGCTCAAGGTTGACTCAGCCTTCCATCCTTCTGAGGTCAGTAAAATGAGGACTCAGGCTGTTGGGAGCAATATTCTGACTCTGTAAACCACTTAGAGAGGGCTGTAAAGCACATGAAGTGGTATATAAGTCTAAGTGCTATTGCTATTTAGTGACCATTTGAAGTTACAATACTGAAAAAAAGTGACTTATCATTTTTCACACATACAACCATTGCAGTCATGTCATATGATCAAAATTTGGTCATGGTCATGTGATCAAAATTTGGATGCTTTGCAACTGGCTCACATTTATGACCGTTGCACTGTCCTGAGATCATGTGATCACCTTTTGTAACTTTCTGACAAGCCAAGATCAATGGAGTAGCCAGATTTACTTAACAACCATGTGACTAACTTGACAACTGCAGTGATTCACTTAATAATTGTGGCAAGAATGGTTGTAAAATGAGCAAAATTCATTTAACAACTGTTTAACTTAGTAATGGAAATTTTGGGCTTAGTTGTGGTCATAAGTCAAGGACTACCTGTTAACTAGCTGCTTGCAGGAAACCAAAATAGTATCGTAGAGAGAGTATTGGGTAGGAATGGGAAAACTTAGTCCTAGTCTCAGTTTCATCAGTTGATTGGGTAACTTTGGGCAGTCAATCTTTTTCAGCCTGATACACCTTTATAAGATTGTTATTGGGAAAATAGGATGAGGCAGTGCTGTCTAAACATTGAGCTGTATGAAAGGTGGGCTATAAATTGAACAGGTAAGTAAAATCAAAATCCCAATGTTAGAGCTAATCGTATCCTTTTATAGAGGGATTAGGTTATAGAGGGGTTAGGTTGGTTCTGTTAACTGAAAAATAGATTACTGAATTAAACAGTAACTGTGATATTTAAGTCCAGATGGGCCGTACTAAATAGAATGCTGGAGTCCACCTGGGACATTCAGTTTCAAATCTCTACTTAGCCATAAAAGTAATTGAATGATTTTGAGCCAGCCATTATCTTTCAACCGAATCTGTCTCATAGGATTGTTAGGAACACTAAGAAAACAACAGCATCAACAGCAAAAACTGGGGGAAAGATGGAGTATTTGGGACTTTTTTTTTACACACAAAAGCTTGCTCCTATTCTCTTTCTCTTTTTTTTTTTTTTGAGATCCTAGCCATAGAACATAAAAATATACACTATAGGATAGTTTACCTTTCCCTCTGAAATTAAGACAGTCCTTGGGTTACAACAGCAGTTCGAATCAAGATTGCTCTTGCTAAGCAATACTGTCATAAAACGTGATGTTAAACAATTACGTTGCTTAATGAAAGCAATCCTGGTAGTTCAGGTTGCCATTTTAACTCCAGGCTATGTGGGTCATTAAGTGAGGAAAGGTGAGAATCCTCGGTAAGGAGTGCAAAGAGATTGTTACAGTAGACAGGCACTAGGAAGAACGGTCAGTATGGTGGTGGCTGTAAGACAGTCATCAGAGGATCAGATAAGTCATCAGAAGCTATAGGAGATCCAGGGGAGGCATTGAGCAGGTCAGTGGCGGCCAATCGGGGACAGAGCACATCAGAGGGCTGGCAGGTCAAGCTTTGAACAAGTCAGAGAGCTGGCAGGTCAACAGAAGCCATGAGACAGCTAACAAAGGCCCCAGGTGGGCTGACAGACATTACTGGAGAGTTGCTGAAGACCATGGAGGAGCAGTGGGTGCTATGGGCAGTGGTGCATTATGGAGTCCAGGGAGGTAAGAGAGTGCCAAAGTACCAGATCCCTGTATTTATACAAACTTGAAATTTTCACTCTTGTTGCTAGTTTAAATGCCTCTTTCTTTTTGGTGGTGAACATTCCAGTTCAGCAAATGTAAATTAAATAGCTCTCCAAAGTGGTCACAGACCATCACACAAGATTATTTTCATGCACTGTAAACTAGCAAACATTTGTTTTCAGTGATGTTCCTTTAATGTTGACTCCAGTCACATCTTTCCAGTCTTTCTGGTAAATTAAGAATTTCTCTGTGGTAAGTTAGGAATTTCTCTATAATGCAGAAAGGAAGTAGAAATTATTTGTAAATTAAAACTGCTAAATGTTCAGTGCTGTCTCTTTTCAGTATGAAATATACTGCTTCTGAGTTGAAACCTATGTATTATTAACCAATCCACTTACAAATTCTATGTTCTTTTTTTCCCTTTACCCCTCCACTGTAAATATATGTTTACATATTCCAAGTAAAAAAGGATATGTTTTTATATTTTGAACCCATAGCTAAAGTTCTTGAGGTGCTATACAATAAAACACAATTAAAACATATCCAATCCAAACAAATACTAAATTAAGCCCCATACAAACTGATGGTTGTCAAAAATCTAAAACAATATGAATTATAATACAATTTTAAAAGACAGGGAAATAAAAAGATCTTTACCTGCCACCAAAAGTATGGCTAATGATGAGCCATTGAGTGCCATTATTTTTGTCAGGGAACCAGAGGTGGCCTCTTTGGAAGATCTTACTTCATCTTCTGGTTGAAAAAAAAAAATCAATCCTCTCACATCCTCTTACTGTTAATCTTTGTATTTCACAGCACTTTTAAAATTTAATAGTTCAAACTTCATCAACACTGGTTTTCTGGGACATTATTAATACTTGCCATCAATAGATAGCATTTTTTGTCTCCTTTGAATGGAGTTTAAAAATGGTTTATTTCTCCATGTCTATTGATGGTTGATTTATCTAAATACCAGGCTTCCAGGAATCCCTTTACGTTTTTGGATTTAGCTTGGCCCTGGATGCTTACAGTTCCCCAGCTGAAACTATGGTTGAATCTGTCCCTGTGTTGTGTGATTAAGGAGTTTTCATCATGTCTTCTGTCTGCTAGTTGGTATTCATGGATAGACTCTGCGAGTCTTCTGCCCAGCGCAGTCCTGTTGAGGTAATTCCTCGTTAGGAGAATGAGTGCACATAGGGAAACGTAGTGAGAGTGGTGAAGAATAACACTCAACCAGCACACAGATGCACTGTATAGTAAAATGTAGGTGTTTACTTCAAGTAAACGGTTAAGCAAAGTCCAACAAACAGTCCAAGTCTTACATGGTTATAGCAGTCAGTTTTCAGTCCAGGGATAATCCAAATAACAAAGTCCAATATCAAAAACAGTTCAGTAACAGACTTACATCAAATCAAGAATAACGACGATCAGGAACAATCAATAGGGAAATGCAGGAACCAAAAACATCGACCATCATAACATCTAGCAACAACAGAACAGCAGGACATCCAAACCAGGTTTCTGGCTCTATCTTATGGCCATTTGAGCAACCACACCCAATTACAATTTTAGCATTCCCTTAAAGAGACAGTATTAAATGTCTATCCTGGTTTATATATTTCCAACCCAACTGTTAGGTGACTTACATTCCTAACAAGTCCTTACAGTGAATGCTGTAGATCAGTGGTGGAATTCAAAAATTTTTACCACTGGTTCTGTGGGCATGGCTTCGGGGGCATGGTATGGCTTGGGGGAGTGGTAGGGGAAGGATACTGCAAAATCTCCATTCCCACCCCACTCCAGGGGGAAGGTTACTGCAAAGTTCCCATTCCCTCCCCACCCCACTAACCTACTTTCCAGCTCCATTCTCCTGTGCAGGGCAACAAAAGAAGACCCAGCCAATCAGCTGGCACTTGGGAGGCAGAGAATAGATGGGGGCAGGGACAGTGAGAGGTGGTATTTGCCAGTTCTCCAAACTACTCAAAATTTCTGCTACCAGTTCTCCAGAACTGGTCAGAACCTGCCGAATACCACCTCTGTTGTAGATGTCTTATTATTTGTCTTTGTCTTTTGCCCAATGTGAATTTTCTGACAAAATGATCAATATCCAAACATTGAGAGGAAATATACAGGAATATTTATTATTTTCAGGAAGATCCACAGTGTACATTTGGAACTGATGTCTGGGATAAAATGTAGCCCCACTTGACCTGATTCTTGTTTATGTCTTATGCAGCTCTAGCATGCATTCCTTAGGCTTACGTGTTGCACTGCACAGGTTTGCTATTTTCTGTCATGTGCATTCTTTAAGGGACATATGCCCCATTTCTCAGCTTTGATTGGAAACCCTGAAGCTGCCATTTATTCCTAAACTGTTTCCTTTTTCCAGGACATTTTTCATTTTCCCGGTCTGGCTTTTAACCTTGGGCTTCCTTGTTATCTCTCATACAAGTCTAGCCAAGCTCAATTGGGTTGTGACACAAAAGCCAGCCAGCCTTTTTACTGAAATGACAACAAGACTGCCTTTTCAGGTTTCAGATCTCAAAAAGGCATGACAAAAAGGGGCATTAATTGTTGATGCTATGCAGATATTATAACAGCCAGTTGTAATTGCTGGAATGCCACTGGAGGTTTTTAGTCTTTTAAAGCAGCGGTCGCCAACTGATGGGCCACAGCCCTCCGGTGGGCCGTGAGAAAATTTTGTGGGCTGCAGAGAAATCTCACCCCCAGAGCATCCCCCCCAAAGCAATTAATCCAGGCTGCACAGAAACAGAAGGCTGCTCAGCCCACATGGCTCCTGGGAACCCTCCCCGCTCACTCACTCCTTACCCGGTAAGCATGTCTGCTAAGTTGCTATTTTTCCTTTTTCCAACCATCATCTGTTCTGCTGTGCTAGGAGATTTAGATTAGCTAGGAAGCAGGAAATGGTTGGATTTCTTGCTTTCTAGCTAAGCACAGCCAAACCTCCCTTAGTACTGAAGGTTTGCTTGCAAACAAATTCAGTGCAGACTCACAGCAAGCAAATTTGAGAAACTAAGCTAGCCGATGGCAGATAGATAGATCACTGAATGATTCTGTGAGCAATTCAATCTGCCTGTTTTGCCTGATTTTGGATAAAAGTTGCTTTTCTAAATAAAAAATTCAATATTTACATACATGGTGTGTTGTGAGTTAATTTTGTGAGTTTGCTTGCAAGCAAATTTTATGTGACAGACTGAGCTAGCAATGGCACATAGATAGATTTCTGAATGAATCTGTGATTCTGTGAGCAACTCAATCTGCCTGTCTGCCTTGCCTGATTTTGGGTAAAAGTTGCTCTTTTTTATAAAAAAAACCAATATTTATATAAATAGGTATAATATTTACATACAAGCCATGCCCAGCCAGTCACAAGACCACCAAGCCACGCCCACAAATTAGGCCACGCCCACAGAACCAGTTAGTGGTCCCTGGGATCTAAAATTATGAGTTTGGTGGTCCCTGAAGTCCAAAAGGTTGGCGATCCCTGTTTTAAATCTCACCTTCACCCCTGAAAAATGTCCTTGCTTAAGCTTTTGTAAGTTACATCTAAAATTAGTGTTGGATATAAATGCGTAAGCCTATGTGTTGAAACGGTTTGCTCTGGCAAATTTGGGCTTTCTCCTTAGATTTGCAATGCTTTAAACAGTGAAGAGGAAGGCTGCAGGCCAATGTCTGTTACTGTGTAATAACCCAGTCAGATTCTTAGCTGTGTTTGAGTTAAGAGTATCCCATCCCTTCTACATGCCTACTACATCTGAGCTGACACACGATTCTTGTAAAGTGCAGCCTTCATACAATGGTGATTCTTGCTGAATTTTGCAAAACAGGTAGGATGCTTCTTTCTAAACTTCTTTCATGAAGAGATGCTGTAGAACAGAATAGTTTGTACTTTCAATAATATATATTTTAATAAAGCATGTGTTTTATTTTGGACTGTTCCATTACAGTATATGATTTCTTGCCTTGTTTCTGTCCCCTATATTCTTAAAAATTGATAGTTGGGTATTTTGTTGCAATTTCAAACTGCATTTGCCAGATTTTGTTGTTTTAAATAAACTAAATATTTCAAAAATAGTGTACTGTTTTGGAACTTACAGTTGCACTATGAATCTATGCTGCTGTTCTATACTTTCTATACTATTTAATATACCATATTATTACTGCTGTTCTGTAGTATTTATTTATTTAATCAAGGTTTTTCACAAGAATGTTTGAAAATGTACACTTATAAATCATATAAAATACAAATAATCTCACAGAAGATCCTTAGTTTAAAAATCAATCTTAACTTAAAAATAATATTTGGTGCCAATTTATAGAATTATGTTTGTAGTGATTGATGAGTATATGAATCATAACTTTTTCAATCATGCAACTTAGATTGTTTTTTTTAATGACACCATTTTTTTTCTTGGAAACTTGTTTTAATTGATAATAAATGTATGTATATTAATAGAAATAAAAATAGTTTACATGGAAGCAGAATGCTATAAGTAATATATATTCTATTTTCTATGGCTCTACTCTGAGTTCTTTATTGTTCATATTGGAGTTTCTACACACTTCATATGGCATATATTGTATTTTTACTTTAAAAGTAACAATTCTGAACTGTACTTTTACTTCTTACAACTCCATATTTATTTAAGCTGCCTTCCAATTGCATCATACCGCTGGAATACTCTGTAATTTCCACATAGCAAGTGGGCCATATTCCACTAGCGAATTGGTCAACGTAAGCATCTGCTTGAAAATAGAAGTAATTACTTCCACATGTTAACAACTGCACCATGGTGATTTCTTTAAGCTCCACTTAAAGATAAATAATTTTCAGTTCAGTATATTTTCTGAGCCACAAGTGTCATCTGGTTCACATTTAAGATGGCTTCACTGAAATATAACCTGGATTAAATAAAAATATAAAACAAACGTTGAGAGGATATAATTGTAGTTCATAGATATATAGGACAGTATTGATGTTCTAATATGATGTGTATATTATATGCACATTCATATGTTCAGCTAAAATGTGATGTATTTATATATAATATAGTACCAGTGGAAAACTGCCTCCATACTGTTCGTTGAACAATGTTTTTGTATAACTTTCTCAAATGTGGTGTTCAAAAACCTCATGTCTATTTCTGTGACATTTTGCTGCATACCTTTCAGTTATGTTTGCATTCATTATCTGATCTCGATGTTAAAAGAATCCTCAGTTTATATCTGGTAATCATCTACAGTAATCAGTAGGTACTGTGGGTTTGCTGATGTCATATAGTATATTCCTCCAGTTTTTGTTTTGTTATTGTTTTGTTATGGTCCTGTTTCCTGGGAATTCTTCCATATGTGTCAGCTAGTGGGTTTTGTTTTTGTTGTTTTGGAGATCATCTTTGTACCTTCCAGTCCCCGGGTGTGATTTCCTGAGATGTTGATGAGAAAGTTGGCAGGAGTCATACAGTCATTACATTTCTGAATTTTATCAACTAGCATAAATTGGTTGAAGACCCATTCTTTAATTGTTTCATTTTATATTTTTGAATAGATTGAAATCTATACTATTTAGGCTCAGGCAGAACTTTTAGAGAACTTCAACCTTCTTCAAATCAATTTGAAGTAAGGTCTTAAGTGCATTGATAATTGATTATTGATAACTACATTTTGGCAGCAATCATTGTGTTGCTTTTTCTCTAGAAACATCTTTCTGAAGGCTAAAGCAGCCTGGCCAATTTGATTGTTGACATTGTGGCAACTATTTTATATTCTTGGATAAATCAGCCAAAGTACTGTATGTAAATTTCTCAAGTAAGCTTCATCAAAGTGTGTGGTTGTCTGAGAGTCATTGGTTGTGAATACTTCGGTCTTGTCAATATTGATAGAGATAAGCAGGAGTTTTTATATCAAGCATGATTTCATAGGCATATTTTTCATTGTCTGCAAAAATAACATTTGATATGTGATGAAGTCATCTTATCCAAATATGATACCTTTCCAAACAGCAGACTGCCACTTTACTGCATTGACCATAGTATTGAATCCCAAGAGAGAGCAACCCCATCTTGCTTTCACTAATATATACCGGGAAGACTTTGGACATTTTGTCATTATTAGGAACTGTGTCATCTTTTATACACTTTATATGTGAAGCAAGGAACATTTTAGCAGGAACACCTTCTGGACTAGTACCATTCATACCATTGCCAATGGAAACTGTCAAATGCTCCTGCAAAATCAGTAAACACAAGAATAAGTCTGTATATTGATGTGTTTCATAAACAACTGACATTGTATTTTGGTCACAGCATCTTCTTTCAGGCAAGAAAATGTCCTGTTATTCTTGGATAGTTGTTCTCAACCTTTTTGAAGCATTTATTGAATTACTTTTGCAAATAACTTGCCCACAATTGACTCCAAGATAATCCTGCAATAATTGTCTCTTTCTTGACAATTAAAATTGCTGTTACTTGTTTCCAGAAATTTGATATTTACTTAGATATTCCACTTTGAAGGAGTGGAATCAACAACTTTGTCTATTGCTGCTATCTTTAGTGCTCGAATGTCTTCAATTAATCCAGCTGTTTCTTTCTTTTTTAATAGAAAGAATTTTAATATTACTTTCATGCAAATAAAAAAGTTGTATATTGACCTGTAGTATAAGACAGAAATTAATTCTGCTACATTTGAAGTGTTCACTATTAGGCCTCTTTTCAATTTAGGACAAATTTTAGTTCCAGTGCTAGCAATCATTTACTCATGGACAGAGGTGGTATTCAGCAGGTTCTGACCAGTTCTGAAGAACCGGTAGCGGAAATTTTGAGTAGTTCGTAGAACCAGTAAATACCACCTCTGACTGTCCCTGCCCCCATCTATTCTCTGCCTCCGGAATTCCAGCTAATCAGCTGGGTCTTCTTTTGTTGTCCTGCACAGGAGAACAGAGCTGGAAAGCAGGTTAGTGGGGTGGGGAGGAAATGGGGATTTTGCAGTAATCTTCCCCTGCCACGCCCACCAAGACACACCCACCAAGCCACACCACGCCCACAGAACCAGTAGTAAAAAAAAATTGAATCCCATCACTGCTCATGGATTATAAAGGTTGAAGAGGACCTTGGAGATCATGGGTTCCAAACCTCTGCCCAGGGCAAAAACCTTCCACTGGAGCATTACTGACATGTGACCATTTCTATTTAAGCACTTTCAGTGAAGGAGAATATGCCACCATTTTATTTTTGAACAACTGGTGAAGTGAGGATATTTTCTCTGACCTCCAACTGAAAAAAATATATTCCCTTATAATTTAACCCATTATTTCTTTTCCTGGGTTCTTTACCATCTGTGGATAAAATTTCATTGATTTCAACTGATTTCATTTTGATGCCACATTATTTGCAAGGGGGTTTTGGGGGGCGGGAGTGTTTATTTGGTGCTCCTTTGTTGATACTAATGCTCATTTTTCCAACTTCCAGAAAAGATGGGGTCAGAGATCTAGCTGTGAGGAAAATGTGACATGACATTGTTAGAAATAGTATCTCCGTATGCTGTCATGTGATTTTGTGAAATCCTTCGTGCACATTTATCTTCTGGTTCTTTTTAAGATTGTTCCACCCAGCAATTTGTGGGAGTTTTAACCTAGAACAATCCCACTCAAAAAAAAAAAAAAACACCCCAGGATTAATTTGTAGAGTGGGCATCATTTATAGATTTCTTTCTGGTTCTTTTTTTACTTTAACTGTCACTACAAGCCATCTGAGTAAGAAAGCACGCCCTCCCTCCATTGGCCACATAATTCCTTTGTATTTTTGAAACATACCCTACCTAGTCATCTTTGTGGGAAGAAAGAGGGGATAGGGGCAAACATTTTCCCCAGTTGCTATTTCCTGCTCAAAAATCCAATGTCCCACATATAATTTTCTAAACTTACAAGAATAAAACAATTTTGTTCTGTATTCTGGATGAACCCCTGGGGAACAAACCCTTTATTTTTGGTATTTTTATTATGTTCTAACAGCTATGGGTTATTTTATTTACTGGTGCTACATGTTTATTTGACTGCTTCCATAATTCAAAACATGCTTAAGAACCATATACCATATATGAAATACTAAAGCTCTTAGATAATAAAATAATTACGGTAGTAGTAGTAGTAATAGTGAGATTAATAAATAACAAAATACAAGGAGCTGCAAATAGGAGTCAGTGGCAAAAGAAAGTAAAAAAAGTACCAATAATAATAGGCACCCTGGATGCCATTCTAAAACATCTGGAGCACCACTTAAAACACCATCAGCACTGACAAAATCGCCATCAGTCAATTGCAAAAGACAGCTTTACTTGGAATAATTTATATCCTGTAACAGTAGCTTTAAACACCATCAAACATGCCTATCCTAGGTCCTGCGAAGGACTTGCTGGGTGGACTAAAATGCCAGATCCTCTCTAAACATCTGACTGTATGACAAACCATGATAACAACAATAACAACAATGACAATAACAATAATAGTAATAATAACAACAAACAACAATAATAATAAAGTAGATGTTGCATATTCATTGTTAAAATCAGAAAGGGATCAGTAAAAGACCATTTCTGTTATTTTAGAATTGAATAACTGGAAAAGTCATCTTCTCTTTTTACAGGAACTATTAAGTCGAACGTTGCTAGAAACTCAGAAATTGGATTTAATGGCTGAAGTTTCAGATCTGAAAATCAAACTGGTTGGAATGGAGAAGGAACAAAGTGAATATGAAGAGAAGCAGAACAAAGCTGAGGTAAGCCTGATTTGTTTATCTTTTCAGTTCCTGAAGTTATGATCAGAACTCTGCAGATTGTTTTCTACATTATTAAAGCTGACTGAGGCCATGTTCCTATGCTGGGGCAAGAAAATTTTTGTAAAGACTTCATTTCCAGTGGAGTGGGGGAAGAGAAAGGGAGGGAGGGAAGGAGAGAGAGAGAGAGAAAGAGGATGATAATATTCTTTACATTTTTCTAAGTTGTCTTTCATCTTTCTTCTTCTCAACCAAATTCGATAAATCTATCTTCCAGATTTATGTCAAAGTTAACCGAGTGTGTAAATTCCAAGTTTTTTTCTTAACTTTATTTTATGTGGGCTTTTTTATTTTAGCATTTTGTTTTATTTATTTTTCACATATTTGAACTGCTGTTTTCCCTCAAGAAGAGTTTTTGTAATGGAGCTCTCTACTGTTCCTCTTGTTGCATTTTTTTTCTTTATCAATAGAAGATGCAAAGATGGTGAAATTCTGCTGAAGAGAAAACATGCAGATTTTCCTTTTTTAACAGAAAAACAAGTGGAAGGGAAAGGCTGCCAAAATAAATGGCACCCAAGCTATTTTCGTTTCTTCTGCGGAGGATGATTAAGAGATAAAATAGATACATTAAGCCTTGCAAAAACAGGAAGTCCAAATTCTTGGCCCCATCTATTCTGATGCAATAGAGTTATACTCAATCTTCCATCTGGCCACACATGTTCATATGTTGCGTATTTTATACTCCTAATGTAGTTTAAAAATAAAAATTAATATTTTCCTAAGGCACAGTCCTTTAAGGAAAGCGTATCATTTCAAAAACATTCCTTTACTCCTATTATTCTTGTCATGTTTCAACGCTTCATCCATTGTGTTATCAATTACATACATCAGTATCAAAAGATCAGATCTAGATTAAATTCATATTTCTGTTATCAGTTCTACAGTTCAGTTAGAAAGCTTTCCAGCTTGATTTCTATCTTATATAGTGTGTACCTTCTTCTATCAGCATTATACTGAGCAACATGCAGATGTATTGCTATCTGAAAAACTCAATTTCAAAGTAGCCAGAGAAGTATAACATGTTTGAGCATAATTTTATATCCCTTTGCTGAGGCAGTACAGGCAGAATTTACCACCTGCATAAATTTATCCCTTGTATTGTTTTGCAAAACTACTTGGAAAGAGTACTAAGAGAAGCAACTGATGCAGTTTCATCCTTAATCTTAAATGTCACTAAGCTAATTATTGATTATAGATCACTTGGTCTACAAACTGCCCCTTAGTGTGTATGTGTGTACCTCCATCCCATTTTGTTTTGATATTTATTGGATTTCTATGGTAATACATTGTGAGCTGCCCAGAATCAGCTGGAGTCAAATGATACCTCAATTGAATTAAATAAACAAATAAATATGATATGTAGAGGCATCCCATCTTTTTCATACTTATTTACAATAAGCAACAAACAGTTTGGAACTGGTAAAAATCTTTTTTTTTTTTGCTTAAGAACTTTAAACATAACTTAAATAATTTAAGTTCCTGTTTAAAAACATGTTCCTTTAAAAATATTTATTTTCTGTAAGTCATTGTCTTGCTTTTTAAAAGTTGACCTGATGGAACACTAGGGGCTTGGTGAAATTGACCTATAACTGCTAAAGGGAAACATCAGAGTAGTTGTTCCCCCAAACAGTGACATGCTGTGAGAAACCATCGAATCATACAATGAAAGGATTAGAAAGGAGATTATCTAGTTTCCAGCCAGTACTACATCTTAGAGATGACCACTCATAAACATACCTTATGAGAATCCACCATTCCCTGGGGTAATCTGTTCCAGTGTTGAACAGATTTTACAGTTTAAAACTTACTCCTACCAAAGTTACTTTTATGTAATTGAATAATGGAATAACTCTGCCCCTCGTCTTCATGATACTCAGACAGCTAAAATGTCCCCCTGAAGTCTTCCCTGTGCTCCAAGCTGAACATGTCCAATGTCTTTTCCTAAGTATTCCCATCAAGATTCCTTACCACCTTGAACTTTCTCTTCTAGACACACTCCAGTTTGCAAATCTACTTCCTAAAATACAGTTCCCAGAACTGTAGGCAGAATTCTATGTGTCATTTGACCAGTTCAGAATAGAGAGGAGAAATCACTTCTTTTAAACTTTAGACTTTACTTCAGTTGATGCAGTTGATGCAGTTTAGGATTGCATTTGCTCTCTTTTTTTATTTTTTTGGCAATTGCATAACTTGATTGGTTTATGTTCAGTTTATAATCCACTAAGATACCTAGATCTTTTTCACATTATTGCTGTTCAGTATCTCTTCAACATTTCTTTTAGATTTTTTAAATCTCACCTTTATTACTTTTATAAACAAATCAATGTGGTGAACATATCCAACGTTCATTCCTCCTTCTATACTCTCCACAACAACTATTCTGTGAAATGAGTTGGGCTGAGAGAGAGTGACTGGCCTAAAATCACCCAGCTGATTTTCATGCCTAAAGCAACACTAGAACTTAGAGTTTCCTGATTTCTAGCCTGGTACCTTTACCACTAGACCAAGCTAGCTCTTACATTTATGCCTTTATTTTATCTAACAAAATGTAAGACTTTGTACTTATCCATACTGGAATTGATGTTTGTTTCTATTTTCTGCTTTTAATGAAGATATTATCTGCATTTTGTCAAGGTATTATTGAATTTTGGCATCCTCTAAAGTATTTTCCAGCCGCCCCGTTCTTGGGTTATCTTCAGATTTGACATTCACATTTTCTAACCCTCCATACAAGTAATTTATTAATATGTTGAACTAGTACATTACTCATCACCTTCCTACCGGTTGGTGTAGACCCATTGGTATGTATTTGTTGGATACAACTGTTGTACCTGTACCCATCTACAGGTGGTCCTCAGTTAATATCACTCATTCAGTAACAAGTAACAATATTGTGACAACACTGAACAAGTAGTACTTAAAACTGATCGTCAAATTCCAGCCACTGTAGAACCCCATAATCACACGAGAGTGATCCAGGCACTTGGCAGCCAGCTTATACTTACAATGGTTGCAGCATCCCATAGTTATGTGACTGCCTTTTGCTGGTTTTCTGCAAGCAAAGTCAGTGAGGAAACTATCAAGAAGCTTGCATATCAAGCAGCTTGCTGTTTTTTTTCTTGAGGAGATCCTTTGGGGCCTCCTATCTGTAATTGTTTCAGCCTGTCCAGTGTGATCTGGCACAATGGCTGAGTTGTAGGTCCCCTCCATTGAATGTTGTCTTCTTTGTGGGTCTTGGAAACATGTCTTCTGCGTAGCAGTGTTGTCCTCTGGAATAAAGTCCCCCCCTTGAAATCCATATAACTCCCATCCTGGTTTCATTCTGGAAAGCCTTAAACAGCTGGCTAATTGCTGCTCGTATTCTTTTGTATTCTCTTTGTATTCTTTTATAGTTGTGAGCCACCCCAAATTGATTGGAGCTGGACAGCATCCAGGTTGGTGCTGCACACATGAAATTATCCCCCTTGATTTATCTCTATTATTTCAGTCAAGACACACACAGAAAACAGTGCTCTGTGGAGAAATAACAGATTGGCTTAAATCAGAGACATCTCTTTCCCTTCTTTCCCACTCAACTTGAATCTGTTTCCCATTTTAATTCTGAAAAGAAGTGACACAGGTACTAGAAACCAGATGAAACCAATGTCATAGGTTTTTTTTCTCCCCCAGACAGGGGAATAAAGAAAAACAGATTGAAAGAAGAGTAGCAAAATCATGTGGCTCTATATACGTGAAATAGTTCCTATGGCAACAAAATGTCATGAAAAACAAAGCTGTAATTTTTGCACTTAGTTCTGGCACAAGAATTGGGTGGTGAAGACTGTGGCCCACCCTGACTGAGAGATAGATGCAGGGAAGGGTTGAGCATCTGCTTTCAGCTAAGTGAAAGGAACCTGTCACAATCCCATTGCTTCTAGTTTGAAAACAAATGCCTGTGGCAAAATATATACAGGTAGACCATTCATTTAACAATGGTTCAGAATTACCACGGCATTGAAAAAAGAGGTTTAATGAGTGGTCCTTGCTTTTATGACCGTCACCACTTCCCCACAATCACATTATCATAATTTGGGTGCTTGACAATCGGCATGTATTTAAAAGAGTTGCAGTGTCCCAGAGTCATTTGGTTGCCATTTGTTGACCCTCCCAGCCAGATTCCAACAAGCAAAGCCAATGAAGAAGCTGGATTTGCTTAATAACCATGTGATTCACTTTAACAACTGCAGAGGTTTGCTTAACAACCATGGTGATAAAAGTAATAAAATTGAGCATAATTCACTTCGCCAGCTTGCTTAGCAAATGGAATTTTGTTCCCAATTGTGGTTGTAAGTCAGAGATTACCTGTATTTCTCTCTCCATCTGCAGTGGCAGTTAAATTTTGGCTTAGTGAGGGGGCTTTCTCTCCAAAATTATACCTTCAGAATTTCTTCTCAAAACTTAAAGACACTCTGGTTGAAAATATTTTCAATTGATATTGTAAGAAAAAAAGATTGAGAACATGGGTTTTGAGACTTATAATTTTCATTTCTTGAATACCTTGTCTAGAATTGATTTTCTTATAGGATTTAAAGATGCAATTTTATATGCATACAAAGTTGATCGATGCATACTGATATATTTATTTAGATCCTGCCTTTGTTATTTTTAACAAATAAGTTAAGGTGGAAATTTATATATAATCACAGAGCCACTCAAAACCAATAGTTTACTTCTGCATAAAGTGAGATTTTACCATTCTGTGCTGCATTAGTGTTTTACAATTTAAAACTAACTTTTACATGAGCTGACACTCATCAAATATAAAAATGAAATACAATGTTGATAGAGAGTTTAACAGTGCCTCTGTGGTGTGTATTTATATGTATCATAATCTTAAAGCATAAACTGAGGTTATGGGATGCTAAACCTGATGCCAAACTCAAACTTTCTCATCTATCTTGGCTCCATGAACTCAGCAAAGGCTATCTAATGCTTCTATTTTTATTTGGGAAGTAGCTTTATATTTTCAGAGGATGTTTTCAATGTCTCTGTCACGGAATCTTTGTGATTTTAAAAAAACACCAGGTTCTTTGCAAGATATTCTTTCAATTCATTATTCTTGAACAAAATCTACCTGGCATTAAAAAGAAAAATTGGTGGGTTCTGATGGATATCAACATAAGAATACTTGCATTTATAATTGATTTTTAAAAACTATCACGATTCTGTCACAACAGTAGCAATATCTGATTGTTCTTAGTTGGCTCTGAATAAGCAGAGTCAAAGCTAGTAAAGTATTTGAATGGGAAATCCCAGGCTATAGGCTGGATTGTGAAACTGAACACTATCCCAGAAGAAGCCAGTAATAATATATCTCTGTATTGTTGCCATAAAAACAACAAAGGGAACACTGCTATTTAATAAGATTCCACAATAGGCAAATTCCTAGGAATATTTTATGAAAGCTTGTGATCTATGAGGCCTTTGATACATTTTAAAATATAGGATTAGGACTGTCAGTGCTTCAGATACTTTTTGGAAGAGCTTCAAAACATAGCATAAGTGTTATATTTATCTGCAACTCATTAAAGTAACCACTTCTGTTTTCAGAATCACAAAGCTGCAATGGAATGTTTTTTGCTATGGTTGTGAGATTCTTTTTTTAAAAAAAAACCAGAAATGCTTTAATGAATTACAGATAAGTTTTTGGAGGGATGTTTTCCCAGATGAATCTAAAGAATTGCCTAGCCTTAATAGGTAACACGATTTCTTTTTACTGTTCATTTTTTATATTCTTTTAAGAAATGTAAGTTTTGCAGAGAGGGTTTCCTGCCTTCTATAATATGGCAGAAAAAGCACTGGTTTGCTATGATCACAGCCAGATGTTGAGGAAATCAGACACAGATAACATATTCTTAATGAGCTAGAAACATTTATCAAGCCAAAGGGTTTTTGAATCTTCCAAAAGCATTATTTTTTATCTCTTACAATGTTACTTGTCATCTGAGCTTCTTAAGATTAAGAAGGAAAAGTTTAAGTAGTTGTTTTAAGCAGAAGTGATATTCAACAGGTTCTGACCAGTTCTGGAGAACCAGTAGTGGAAATTTTGAGTAGTTCAGATAAGCGGCAAATACCACCTCTGACTGGAGATTTTACAGTATCCTTCCCCTGCCACGCCTACAGAACCAGTTTTACACACCACTGGTTTTAAGCATTAACGGGATCTGTTCTGTGGAATGATCCCTACGCTTTTCACTATTTCACAAAAGAACACACCTTAATGCCTATTGTATCTCATTCCGCACCCCCACTCCAAAAAGTATGTTCTTGGCTTCATTTCATGTTGTCTCTAGATGTCATTTTCTGTCTCTCTTATTTAGTCAGTAGTCAACCTGATCAGTGACCTGCAAGAACAGATGTGTAGACTGCAACTGGAGATTAATAATCAAATCCAGGGAAGAAAATCACACAGTAGGAAACCAAGTGTGGAGGCAGTTGGTTCTCAAAACAGCACTGAATGGGTGACAGAATTCCCTTCACAGGAGAATTGCTTTCAGTGTGAAGTATGAAGGTCAAATGCTAGCCTGAATCTATACATTTTTCTTTTTTTTCTGAGGAATACACTAATTATTACTAATCAGAGTTTGCTGTGACCACTTGGCATGAATTGATGCTGTGTTTCATAACAAAGTAATGTTGTCTTGTCCTGGAACTGGGGCAGTAACAGGCCATGACTCCCAGTTGTAAATCAGTTTCATCTCCTACAACACTACCTTACACTTAAAAGGATTTTGTGAAACTGAATTTTGTCAAAGCTGAAGAGTATGCTTGAAATAACAGTGACTATTTCTGATATAAAATTGTAATGGTGATCCACCTTTGGATGTATATTTGTAAAACCGATTTTTACAATATGTAAGTAGTTTCAAATTATGAATTATAATGTTATGACTATGTTGTACTCATTGTATAATTTGTTCGTACATGAACATTTTAACTCAAAGTATGTTATTAAAACAGAACCATGCTGCAAATTGTAAAGACCATGAAAGACTTAAACACATCCAAAAAAATGCAATTCACTGATTAGAAAAGTAAGGACCTACACATAGGCAAGAAAAACGAAATGCATTGCACAGGTATAGAATAGGCAATATCTGGCTCGCCAGCAGTAACTGTGAGAGAGATCTAGGAGTCCTAGTGAATATGAGCCAGTAGTGTGCTGTAGCTGCCAAAAATGTCAATGCAGTCTTAGGTTGCATAACACAAAAGACAGCATCAAGACCACAGGAAGAGACAGTACCACTCCATACTGTACTAATGAGACCACACTTGAAATACCTCATCTAATTCTGGTCACCATGATTCAAAAAAGATGTTGAGACTCTAGAAAGACTGCAGAAAAGAGCAGTGAAGAGATCAGGAGGCTTAATCATATGATGCACAATTGAGAGAACTAGATATTCCTAGTATAGAAGAGAATGATTAGGGGTGATATGACAGCTATCTTCCATCCTTGAGGGACTGTCACAGAGAAGGATGGGTCGACCTATTAGCCAAAGCACCTGAGGGCAGGGCAAGAGGTAAAGGGCAGAAGATTGTTAAAGAGAGATCCAATCTAGAACTAAGGAGAAATTTCCTGACAGCAAGAACAATTAATCAGTGGAACAGGTTGCCCCCTTGAAATGGTGGTGCTCCACCACAGGAAGTTTTCAAGAAGAGATTAGGCAAACATTTGTCTGGAGTGGAATAAGGTCTCCTGCTCGAACAGGAGTTAGACTACAAGACCTCCAGGGTCCCTTGCAACCTTGTTATTCTATGTTCTAAGGTCTAGTTAAGCACTTACTAGGTCTTTTTATCCTTATTTATTAATTTATAATGCTTTTATTTAAAGAAACCACTCATCTTATTTATAGAAGTAGGTGAGAAATATTGAACCTAATTGCTTAGTTTGGTAAATCTGTTTTAATAATGCATAATTAACAAAAAAGCAAAAAAAATCATTTCAGACATAATCTGCTTTTAATTCATTTTATAGTAATTAAAGTTTAATTAAACCAATTAAGTAATTTTTAAAGGTTTACCTATAATCATAGTGCATCAAACTCTTATTATTTGATGGACATGAGAACGTTACTGACTATGGGCCTCCATTTAAGGCAATGACCTTCAAAATATATTTAAATTATAGGCATCTGATTTCATTTATTTTATATATTTTGTTTAAGAGAATCAAATGAATGGGACAGGAAAGCCTCTATAAAAACTCAGTCATTTTATTCTTCGTCTAAAGCTCTTTAAAGTTAATTGCTTATTCTGCAAAAACATCTCGCGGAGATCTGGTTTTGTAGAATAAACTTTCACTCTGATCCAAACCACTTTATATGTCAGACTGAAAGCTACTTTAGATAAGCTTGTAGAATTCAACAGGATAGGACTGACACTGCTATGCCTAATGTAAGCTCATTTTAAGATTTATTATTAGCTCAGGTTTACTGAAGTTGCAGTGTTATTTTTGAAACTTGGAGGATCACATTTTGGACATATTTGTTTTGCTGCTGCTATTTCTTTAAAGGAATGCCTCCACCTCTATCTGTCTCATTGCTTTACATTAAATATAACATAGTAAGTGGTTAATAAAGATTGAAAACAAAACAAAGCTAAAAGAAACTGACCCAAAATATTATATATGTTATTTTCCTCATCAGATTAGATCAAACAGGGTGATCTTTTTCCAAGTCCTATCTATCTGAGAACAACAGGACCTAAGAAATACATTTTTATTGCTGTTTCGGTGTGTGGGAATATTATATCCACATAGATCCTGTCTATATATTCCCTTCCCCTGGTTCAAGAGATACTTAAGACCTAACTTTTCCATCTCACTCCAGAAGAATGCATGTTATGTTGACCACAGTTGTCTTTTTGTAAATAAAGCTAAAAATGGAATTTGAAGTGATTTTACACAGATAGTCCACGACTTGCTTAGTGATTGTTCAAAAGTATGATGGACCCCCCAGAAGGTGCTTATGATCCATTTACAAAGTTTCAGTAGTCGACCCCTCCACCATCATATGAATGTGTTTCAGGCACTTGATAGTTAGCCCCCATTTATGGCCATTTGGAGCGTCCCACAGTTATGGGACTGTGACTAATGATATTTTTTGCCAAAAATCAGCATTTACTTTGTTTTTTGGGCAAAAATGACCCATTGCCAAACAACAATTTTGCTTAACAACTGGAAAATCTGGTCTGGTAATGACACTCATGGTTTATGAATGGAATGGGCAAACTCCATTTCTTTCATAAGTTGGGGACTATCTGTAGAATACCAAACTCCGATACTAATGAAAAGAGATTAGGAATAGAAATTTCTGGCTTATAAATAAAACAGTGTATCTGCCACATAAAATAGAATGTGTGATTCTGCTTCGTCTACCGCAGTGTTTTTTAAACCCTTTTTCTCTCAAGGCTCCGTCTCACTTTTAAAAATTATGGAGGGCCCTAAAAAAGCTTTTGCTTGTATGGGTTATAATTATCAATATTTATTGTATTAAAAATTAAAATTGATGCATTTGCTTCTTACAATTGTTTGATAGAATATTATTTTTCGACATAAACTGGTAAAATAATTTTGATTTTTTTTAACCCTTGAGAGGTTCTTAGGGGACCCTCAGAGGTCCTAGAACTACCCTTTTATGAAACTCACACTTTAAGAAACACTGCCCTACTGAAATCTTTAATATTATTAGTCAAGTCATTTTACCATAACATACTGTAAATGTAACTATGGAATGTATTTGTCATTTATAATGTTTACATGTGATTAATATAGAGATGATTGAACTGTAAATGCACTGTCATTAAGAAGCATTTTTTACCTCCCACTTCTCTCCAGAATTTGTTACAAGAACTCAAACACCTGAAAATTAAGGTTGAAGAGCTAGAAAATGAAAGGACTCAATATGAATGGAAACTGAAAGCAACTAAAGTAAGCAACCCAATATAGGGAAACATTTCAGGTTTGCTGCAGGGAAGATCTGAACCAATTTGACTCTGCTGCTTGTTACCACTACCATCACACTAAGTCCAATCGCATGATACCCAGGATCTGCCACACTCTGCTTATCTTCGAGCAATATTCTCTTTTTGTTGACAGGCTCCTGCAGCCTACCTGAGGCAACTCCAAGTCCCATGAGATTTCATTCTTGAAGTGGCTTTAGAGAATGCTCTTTTGCAGTCTCTGCATTCTTCAAAAACCACACAAATGCGAAAGCACACCCTGGTCTCATGTGATTTTTGGCGGGTCTGGAGGCCACGTGAGAACACAACCCATTTTCATGCATCTTCCAGAAATCGCAAGATAATGGGATGTGCTTTCAAGAATGGTTGGAGTTTGGTGTTGGTTTATGCTGGCATGTGACCCAAAGGGAGGTGATAGTGCATTTGATTCTGTTTGTTTCTAAGTTTTCTCACAAGAATGCTTTTATGGGATGTAGGGAAATATCAGAAGGAAGGGAATATACAAATCCTAAAACATTTTGTGCAGACTGGCTCCTGAAAAATGATCTTACAGAATATTTCAGTCACTTCACACTGTTATCATGAACATTTGTTTGCTGTTTGAAATTGCTAGCTGCTAGAAGTTAAATCCTAAGAAATGTGATAAAAATAGAGAACATGTCAAAAAAGGTGCATATATATATATACAATAATTTGTATGCAATCTACCTCCCCAGACTCTAAACCAAGATTCTGCAAAGCCATCAGTGGGACTATAATATCCATTATTATTGCTGTTTTATTATTATTTGTAGGACTATTAGTAGAATTTATTAAATTATGTTCATATAATAAGTGCTTGAAGGTCAGTGAACAATCTGAAACTTCATTAAGGGTTATTGAGTTGAAGAGTTTGAGAACCTCTTTTCTAGACTAACAGACAATTGTTCTGAAATCTGAACACAAAAGCCATTCCTCTCTCGAAACTCCTATAGCCAAACAATCCCTACCTTTTAATTAAAACAATAGCTCATGCTATGTAAAACCAGGATAGGTATAGGATCATATATGGATCCATTATCTGGTCTTCCAATCCTCTCAAAAATAAAAACAGGTGGGGGATTTGTTTCTGATATTGTTGAAGTAAATAATTCACGGTGATTGGCAAAGTGTTAAGGTAGAAATAACATTATTATTTATCTTTTCCCTTAGGCTGAAATAGCACAGCTTCAAGAACAGTTAGCTCTAAAAGACTCGGAAATTGAACGATTACAGAGTCAAATCTCTAGGACATCAGCCAATAATGAAATTGCAGAGAGAGGTAATGCTGTGTGCTTTATTTCTGTTATTGCCAGATGTTTTAAAGAATCATATATAGTTGTTATTTAAAATGAAGTGTCTAATAGAGTAGCCTCAGTGCCGAGAGAATAAAAACTGATTTTCTCAGTTATCCATACAGCATTTCTGCATTTATTAAGTTATGAAAGTTGCATTCCCATACCCTGCTTCGTTATTTATGTATTGTGTCACAGTTTTAATTGGCTTTCAACAATTTAGGTGGAATTCCCACTGTAATCTTGTTCTATGTTAGGCAAGAATATACTCCTGCTAAGAGTTCGCTGGAGATAAACTTGCTCATTAATTTCATTAATTAATAAATTTAATTAATTTCATTATTATACAAAATAATGGGCAATATTAAATGTTATTCATACTTTCTATTATTTACCAAAATGCTTTATACATCAGTCACACCAGCAAAATATATGTTTACTAGCTGTGTTTCAGTAAAAATTGTAGAAAGTTCTGTCAAAGATGCTTATTTGGATTCCTACACCGAGTCAAGGGTTGCACCTAATTATGTGCATGGCCGTTTCCCACTTGATATTTCATAATGTTGTACATTAATTATTCAGCCTTTTATCCTTCCAGATCAACTGTGGATGATTGAATCTTGTTCTCCTATTTATGGGCAGTAAAATTGAATTAGTGGTACTTTACCATAAATAAATGAATATTTTAAGATGTTTTTCAAAGATGTCCTGAGACACACTAGGGATTGATTACTTATTAAATGGATAGGAGTTCTATTTATCATAATGTTGTTGCATGTTTTGCATTAAACACACGTTTACTAGATTTGACTATTGGCTAAAAATAGTCAAAAACTAGATTTGACTATTGATTAAAAGTTGCTAGAAATGTTTGCAAATGCACTTGTTTTTGAATTGTCTGTGGATTCCAAAAGCAGGACCTGTGCATTTTAAGTGGCTTAGCTCCTTACAAACATTCTTAACCTCCCTTTGAAAATAGGAAAGAGATTAGAAATGTCAAGTATATATTTCTCTTTTTGGATGCATATTTCGATGGAAATGAATATAGTTATCTCATCTGTTTTTTCCTACATTCTTCATTGACTTTCTCCATCTCCAATTGTAGAGGAAGTGTATAAGAAAAGGCTAAAAGAAAAACGTAAGCCCTGAGATTTCACTTTCTTGCCTTTCAAACACAAATTTCAGCTAAAATGCATTTCTGCAGCAGTGAACATTAATTTATATTTAGCTGCTAAATCATAATGTTAATATATGTGAATAACTCACTATTGAAAGCAACCAGACAGCTATTTGATCTAAACACAGGCACAGTTATGATGGAAATTGGGACCGGAATTTATGTCACTAAGTGATGTGATTGTAAAATACAATGTCAGATGACCACATCATTTAGTAACAACAATCCTGGTAGTCTCTATTGTTGTCACTAACCAAACCCCACCAGTTGTTAGGCGAGGACCCACCCTGATCCACTTCCTGGGTTGGTCCCTCCCAGCCTCAAGTTTCAGTAAGGAGTGACTGCCTCCTCTGCCTCCTTTTCAATTTGCTTCACCCATTCAGCTCCATCTCATCTCTGTCTTTTGTCCATCTTGCACAGCGACACTTCATAGCAGTGGCACTATGGCAGAAGTAGAGGCCCAAGGCCTTCAGTCTCAGCCAGCTGCCATCATCCCCGGGCTACTATTTCAACCCTAGTGCCATTGCTGAGGAGTGCTTCCTCAACTCCATGCCATGGCCAACCACCCCAGACCTACAGCACAAAGCCCCGGCCACCCTTCCACTCTGCACACCACAGAGACACTGCTGACTTTTGTCATCTTCCTCCCTCTGCTGATGTGGCCTTCTTAGCTCACCCCTGTGGCAAAGCAGCTGCCAGCCAGGCCAGGCCTTTGTCCCGAGGTTCACTCGCGCTATTCTCCAAATAGCCTGCATCATTCTTGCAATCCTTTTGAAAGCTTCTGAGCCCTTCTGTAGCATTATGTAAATAGTGTGTGCTATTTGGAGAACAACTCAAGTGGCTAGCTGAGATTACTAAAGTTCTCAGGCCTCTACTTTAGCCCCAACATTGCCACTACCACCAAAGAGTCCCTGCAGGGTGGACAAAAGGGCAGAGACCATGGGGAGATAGGTGGGTGGGAGAAGTTGAAACGCTCCTCTGGTCATAACAGGCAACTGATGGCTTTGGGCTAGTTATTCTCTCATCTTAGCCCTACACGGCTGTTGTAGGGGAAATAGGAGGAGGTAGAAGTATTATATATGTTTGCTGCCTTGAGTAAAGATGGGATGAAAAAATAAATAAACAATAAATAATGACATAATTGTGGGGTGCTGTAAAGGCCGTAACTTCAGGGACTTATAAGTACCATTCATTCAGCATCCTGTAACTTCAAACAATTGCTGAACAAATGATTATTAAATGAGGACTACTTGTACCATAAGATTTGTGTTGCAGATAGCATTTTTGTTGTTTGTATTATCTGTCAAAAAATAAATCTCAGTCTGAAATTAGATAACCCTTTAAAATAAGCTCTGTCAAAGTCAATAAATTCCAGTATAAGTTCTTTATAGTTAACATTTTGAGTAACTAAAATGCTACCGATTAATTACATGTTGTTGATTTTAGTGGGTTTATCTGTAATAAAATATAATTCTAACCCATAAAGATCTTTTAAAGTGCTTTTCTACAATGGGTCACAATACTCAACCACTTTTGACAGATTTTTAAGCAGCAGCAGACCTGCTTATTGGATTGTAGACACCAAGGTTGTAGGATAGACTGGGTAGCTGAAAAAAAAACTTTGAAATGCAAACCACCATTGGTTGCAGAGAAATGATAGAATTGAATTAACTTCAGTTCTTACACACTTTTTTCCTTTTTATTTCCAGTACCCATCTGACATTTATAGTTTTGTAAAAAAAAAAAAACAAATTGATATTTTAAAATACTTTACGTGTCTAATAAAGTACTTTTACAGCACTTCAGTATTTAGCCCCAACACTGTGGCTCTTTTAGAAGATTAATGTTTGTTTGTTTGTTTGTATCCCACTTTATTATTTTTACGAATAACTCGAGGCGATGAACATATCCAACATAGCTTCCTCCTGCTATTTTCCCCACAACAGCAAACATGTGAGGTGATTTGGACTGAGAGAGTATAACTGGCCTAAGTTCATATAGTTGGCTTTCGTGGCTAAGGAAGCACTGGAACTCACAATCTCCCAGTTTGTAGCCTGGTGCCTTAACCACTAGAACAAATTGACCCTAAAAAATCTCTTTAAAAATGCACAATTTTTTTCTGTCTGGTTACTGCACATTGCATGCAATTTTGTATGGCCTTGTCTTTCTTTCAACTTTATATATATATATATATAATTACTAATTCTGCTGCTTCCTCAATATACTGTACAAAACTTTATAAATCATTAGAATTAATAATCCAAATTTTCTGCATGAAATTATCTCTAAACAATGATATTTCCTCCATACCTGACTAATGTACATAGCTAGCGCTCATTCTTTCTTTGTACTTTCCTTGTGTGTCACGTTGCCATCTTTGCAGATTATTCCTTTGAAGCTTAAATAAATTGAATCATTTTGCATTACTGTACAAAAAATTTTGGAACTTGGGAAATGTCCACTTAAAATTATTCAGAATTGTTTGGGCAGATATTATAATCAAATCATTTTTACATCATCAGCTATATCGTTTTCCTAAAATGCTAGCAATTTCATGTCTGCAGTGAAGAATCTTCCATCCAGTCAATAGTACTTATAATATTTGAGTCATTTATCCATGTTTTATCTTTGAAGGATAACTGAGCTGTTCTATTACAGTAAATCACCTTAGAGTGAATCCAACATATAAATCAAGATTTTACATAAAGACTAAAACAAGGCAGCCAAACTGGCTGCAAGAAATATAGGCAGCCCCTAGTTATTAGCAAAGAAATTGAGTTTTTCATTTTTCTTAGCTGCCATCTAGTGATAATATGCATACTTGCAATCCAGTTTGCAAAAAGACTGTGAAGTTAGCCTACATTAAAAAAAACACAGAGACAAAAATCTTATATTTTAATAAGACTAGCAAAAGGTTGTTATATAGTATGTGGTGCAATACAAGACTTTACTTTTCCTAAAATTCCCTTAAGCAGATTCAAGAGAAAAGTACAGTTGCTACCATTTTTCTCTTGAATGGCATTACTAGATTTTCTTCCAAGGACTTTTATACCATTTAGTAAAGTAGAAAGAGGCAGTTATTCTTAGAAATGGGAAAGAAAAACAAAATCCAAAATTTATAAGCAACTTTGTCTTTTCAAGTGATGTTTTAAGTAGTTTTAAGGAGATGGGTTTTTTTTTGTCAGTTACTCTCAATTACTTTGGGTTTTAAATTGTCTGTTTTCTCATATTTAAAATATTGACACTTTATGCTTACTTTTTAATAAGCAACTAGTTTCCATAGTCCATAGAAATCTGCCTATATAAAGTCACAGATACAGTTATGCGTATTCTTAAACATACAATACTTTGAATCTTTTACCGGTTGTACAACTCTAGGCTAAGTTTTTTCCTGTTCTGTTTTTATTTTCTGCTGTATTTTCATTAACTTGAATGTTGTATAAAAATAGTGCCATTTCTTTCCCACATTCTCCTCCCTTATGTAGCTGACTAAGCTTCACTCTTCCACCAAAAGAAGGCTTTTATAGGGTAGAATTGTGGAAAAAAAAGCCGAGGCCATTCCTTTTTAAAATATCACTAACAGTACTAGAAGGGTGAGGAAGAGGAACAACAACTGAAACCTTCTAAGAGATATGTACAGGAGGAGAGCATGATGGGCTGGTGATTAAGACTTTGGGCTTATCAACTAGAAGGTTGGCAGTTCATGCCAGATGAATTCCCAACCTTGTGCAAGCTCCTCCCCACCTACCAGTCTGAAAGCATGCAGATGCAAGTAGATAACTGGTAGCGCTTTGGTGGGAAGGTAATAGTGTTCCATGTGCCTTGGCGGATAGTCATGCTGGCCACAGGACTGCAGAAGCATCTTCGGACAACACTGTCTTCCTTGCCTGGGAAACAGACAGGAGCAGCACCCCCTAGAGTCAGAAGCAATTGCACAGGGAAAACCTTTACCTTTTTTTTTTTAGACATGCACATCTGATTAAACCTGGGAACTGATACTCAGGAACTATTTGCTATCAGCATATCATTTAAATGGGAAGAGAGACAATGACGGTGAAATAGCTATTGAGGTTCCCTAAATCAATCATTTTGTATACCATTTTGGATAATTTGCACTGTTCAAATATTGTTTCCATTTTTAGACCAAGAAGTCCAGCGTTTGAAAGTAGGAATGGAATCCCTATTGACTGCAAATCAGGAAAAGGTAAGAAAGCAGTTATGAGTTATCCCTGGGGCTTTTGATGCATTTTGTTTGTTGGAGGGTAATGTTGATAGACAATCTGTTTGGCTTCCAGCTGCACCTGCCTTGTGCCTTTAGTTACAGAACTCAACTCTGCTCTAACGTTTCTATCTGATCTGAAGAACAAGCCCATCCTTTTTCTCTTAAAGAGAGTTATTTAAAATATATATATTGTTTTTAATAGCAAAATAAAAGCTAATACAAACCAGAAGTCTTTAAAAAGAGAAAATAATGCAAGGAAAAGGTAGACAAATGTATGAAAAGAACTCCTCCCCCAAAAGGTGACTTTCCATAATGACAAGTGTAAACAATTTCAATCTCTTCACCTCCTCTTAGCTAACAACTATAAGATTCTTCACCCCATAACCTATCTCTTAGCCCCAGGAAGTCATATAGTAGCATCGTTCTTCAATTCAGTTACCAGCAAAAGATCCAAACAAAGCATTCCATATCTATACCTCAGGTATAACAGAATCATATATAACATTTAAAAGCCATACAATGGTTCCACTCTCCTAATGTAATCTAAATAAAAGAAAGCCCACATTTGAAAGGCACCAATTCTCCCTTACAAAAAAAAAGCTCCAACATACCACATTCCAGAAAGCACCTTATCTCTACAATATACATTCCATATCTCTAGACTTTAAGCACATCCACATTTCATATATTTAAAGTAATCCTAATATCCTAATATAAACAAAAGACCAACATTTAGTATAACAAAGAGAAATATTTGCTCCTTTAGAAAGACCAAGTCCGCACTTTAAATTTTCAAAAAGCAATTAAATACAAAGCCAATCTAACTTCTATAAATTTAGGATTACCTAAAGTAGGTATAAGGGAAAGAATCTTTACATCAGTTTAAATGTGAGCAAATCCAGTACCATATTTTTCCAGTTAAAATATCAGCAAATTCAGAAAGAGCCACCCAAAATGACAATGTATCCCATTTTATCCTTAGTCGAATAAACCAACTTTACAGGAGTCTTTTTCAGTAATCCATTCAAATGGTTGTTGATCCTGGTTACAAATTACTTTAGCATTTTAAACAGTCCTCTTTTGTAAATCTAACAAAAGGAAATTATTGCAATTGTTCTTTGGGATTATCATTTATATTTTCTTTGTGATTTGTAGAGCCTTATCGAGTCTTCTCTTAATATCTGGTGACAAATTCTTATTCAGAAAATTAATTTTGCTGCATAGCTTGTTCTATAACATCTTCACCCAGGAACCAACAAAGCTGACTTCAAATTCATGATGCAGATCCCCATGCAGATCCTCAAAGATGTGTGTAAACTCTGTTATAAATTACTTGTCTTTTATACGTTCAATCTCAAAAGCAAAATTTCTTTCCCACAAGCATTTAAAAAAAATAATCTCAGAGTCTTAATGTTTAAAGTCCAAAACTCCAGAATTTTCTGACCCCTTAAAATTTTCTGTAGCCAAAACTTTGTCTTCCTTTCAGCTGTTCAAGTTCTTAATTATTATAAAAATAAACCTTTATATTTTTATATTGAAGATTGAAAGCACTCACTCAGTACTTCCAGCCTTGACACCCTGTAGGTGTCTTAATTTTTTTAAAGTAGGTAAAAGATAATTTCTAAAAATAGGTAGCAAGGGAGGTGCACAAACTTTGAAAGACTTCATTTGCAGCTGGAACAAATATGAATTAATTCCCCTGTCTCCCAATTTCACTATTACCACCCCACCCACCGCGATCGCCAGAGATAACTGTCTTGCAATCTCTTTGTGAGGAAGAGGAGCAACCATAAGGAGAAATAGCTTGAGCAATTTCTCATCTCTTTGATCCAGAAAGGATCGTATGAGACAATCTGTGCCAGCCCCTGTGTAATTTCTGCAACTGTTGGCTCCACTTGTCTGTTGAGCTATTATCTTCATTCAGCCATATTCCTTCAGAAATCTCTTTGAGAGAGAGATTTTAAAAGAAAAAAAAAACTCTTCCTTGCTCAGGAATATCCTTTCCATTCTGCATTTCTGCACTCCTAACTGAAAGATGTTGAGTATCAAAAATTTAAATCAAGATGTAGTTGTTGATCATGCAGCTATGAATATTGCTTATTTAGTGTTAAGAAAATTTTATTCTGAATCCAATGGGCTTTATGTTTTTGAGTCCCATGTATAGACAGTCACTTTCCTTTGTCACTCCTCTTAGAGACATGCACAAACTCCTTCAGTAGCTCACAAGCAACTGCAGTTACACCTTCATGACTCTTGTTCTCTCACTGCTAGATCTGACCCAATCCAACTCAAGGAAAGAGAAGTTCTTCTGAGGATAAAGAGCATGCAGCTTGCATTGTCTCTTTTTAAAGGTTTTATATTTATGTTGCTGCTCAAAATCTCACTGTGCACAATACTAATTGGCTAACTTGTGCTTGTTTATTTCTTTGGCTGATTTCTCCATTCCTCAGGTATCTGTTCTGTCTCCCTTGGAAGCTATCCATGATGCACTCATTTTGAGGTCATGGTTTCTGGCATTCTTGTATAAAATACAGACCTTTTCCTGCTTTTTTGATTCCTTATACTGTCTCTAGCCTTTCAGAATTTTGTTTTTATTTTTAATTATTACAATAGTGAAATGTCTTAATCTTTTATTATAGTTCTTCTATTTTTCTTTGTATTTTATGGAATATGGATTATATTCAAGCCATAGCTGGGGATGGGGGGAGGAATTGGTTCTTTATAAAAGGGTAATTCACAGTAAGTTAAACAATTTTATGTCAGTGTTTCTCATAATGTGGTTATCCAGAATTGAAGTTGCTGTCCAGAATTGAAGTAGCTGACTTATTTTTTCACCCATTTCATTGCCTTGGAGAGACCTCTTTTTGTACTTGGAAATAAAATAAAATACAACCGATAATGTGTAATGAATACTTGGATTGGGGAAAGTAGTGATGGCTTACTTCCATGTACAAATTGGCTATCATTCTGGGGATTGTATTTTTAGCATATCAAAGGTTTAAATCAGTGGTTCCCAAACTTTTTAAGTCCGCTGCCCCCTTGGTGCTACAAACTCATCCACGGTGCCCCCCACCCCGGGGTGGGATTCAAATTTCTATGGGCGTGGCCTAATTTGAGGATGTGGCTTGCTAGTCATATGACTGGGTGGGCGTGGCCAGGTGACTGGTAAACCAAATACAAGTGGTCCTCACTTAATGGCTGGTTGTTTAGCAAGTGTTCTAATTTATGACTGGCCTCCCCAGAGCTACTTGATCTGTTTTTGGAATTTTGACAGCTTTAAATCAGGGGCCTAAATCCCACCCCCACCTGTGTGTGTGAGAAAGAGAGGGAGAGAGAGAGGTTGGATTAGATCTCTCTCTCTCTCTCTCTCTCTCTCTCTCCCACCAACGCCAGAAAGCCACCGTCAGTCAAAATTCATATTTGTGGTCTCCGGGATTTAAAATTATGAGTTTGGTGGTCCCTGAGGTCCAAAAGTTTGGCGACCCCTGATCTAAAGGGGTGAGTCTTAGAGAGGGAAAGAGAGAGAGAAAAGAAAGAGAGAGAGGGAAAGAAAGAAAAGGGAAAGAAAGAAAAAGGGACAAAGAAAGAAGGGGGTGGTGGAAGGAAGGGACAGAAAGAAAAAGAAGTAAAGAAGGAGGGAGGGAGGAGAAATAGATTTAACAAATAATCAGAGTTGGAAGGGACCTTGTGGGTCATCTAGTCCAACCCCCCCCCCCCCAAGTGGGAGACCCTACACCATTTCTGACAAATGGCAGTCCAATCTCTTCTTGAAGGTCTCAAGTGATGGCGCTCCCACAACTTCCGAGGGCAAGCTGTTCCATTGGTTGATTGTTCTCACTCTCAGAAAGTTTCTCTTTATTTCCAGGTTAAATCTCTCCTTGTTCAGTTTCCATCCATTATTCCTTGTCTGGTCTAAGGCGCTTTAGAAAATAGCTTAACCCCTTCCTCCCTGTGGCAGCCCCTCAAATATTGGAAGACCGCTATCATGTCTCCCCTGGTCCTTCTCCTTTACTAGACTAGCCAAGCCCAGTTCCTGCAACCGTCTGTTGTATGTTTTAGCCTCCTGTCCCCTAATCATCCTGGTTGCTCTTCTCTGTACTTTTTCTAGAGTCTCAGCATCTTTTTTATAATGTGGTGACCAAAACTGGATGCAGTACTCTAGGTGTGGTCTTACTAAGGCTTTATAGAGTGGTATTAGTACTTCCCTTGATCTTGATTATATCCCTCTGTTAATACAATTTAGGATTGCATAAGCTTTTTTGGCTGCTGCTGCACACTGCTGGCTCATATTTAGCTGGTTGTCCACTAAGACTCCAAGATCCCTCTCACAGTTACTGCTGTTGAGCCTGGTTTCACCCAGTCTATATGTGTACTTTTGTTTTTTCTTGCCTAAGTGTAGGACTTTAAATTTCTCTATATTGAATTTTATTTTATTAGATATGGTCCAGTGTTCTAGTCTGTCAAGATCCATCTGGATCTTGAGCCTATCTTCTTAGGTGTTAGCTATTCGTGCCAGCTTAGTATCATCTGCAAATTTGGTAAGTTCCCCTTCTATTCCCTCATCTAAGTCGTTAATGAAGATATTGAAGAGTACTGGGCCTATGACAGAACCTTGTGGCACCCCACTGCTTACTTCCCTCCATGTAGACTTAGACCCATTAAGGACTACTCGTTGAGTACGGTTTGCCAGCCAGTTGCGAGTCCATCTAGTGGTGGTACTATCTATTCCACTTTTTTCTAGCTTACTAAGAAGTAGTTTGTGGTCTACTTTATCAAATGCCTTGCTGAAATCTAAATATATTGTGTCCACAGTATTTTGCTGGTCTAATTTAGTCATTGTGTTGAAGAATGAAATAAGATTGGTTTGGCATGATCTGTTTTTAACAAACCCATGCTGACTGCTAGTTATTACTTTACTTGTTTCTAGATGTTGGCAGATCTGTTTTTGAAATTATCTTTTCCAGTATCTTCCTGGGTATTGATGTTAGGCTGGTTGGTCTATAGTTTCCTGGGTCTGTTTTTTTTTGTTTTTTTTCCTTTTTTGAAGATGGGAACTATATCAGCTCTTTTCCATTCTTCTGTTAGTTCCCCGGTGCTCCAGGATTTTTGAAAGATATGGTGCAGTGGTTCTGATGACCTCTGCCAGCTCCTTTAAAACTCTGGGATGTAATCCATCAGGCCCCGGTGATTTGTTTTCATCAAGATCAGACAGGTGTTCTCTTACGATTTTTTTGCTTATTTTAACTTTTGTTTCTGGTCTGTCTTTTACAGTTATGGTTTGGTGGGTTCAACTATAGTTTCTTTTTGCGTGAAGACAGATGCAAAGAATGAGTTAAGCAGTTCTGCTTTCTCTATGTTGCCTCTTACTTCCTTGCCATCTTCTCTCTTTAGTGGACCGACTGTTTCCTTGATTTTTTTCTTGTTATTTATATGTTGCAAGAAACTTTTTTTATTATCTTTGACTTTTGTTGCAAGTCTTTGTTCATTCTGAGCCTTTGCTATCCTGACTTCGTCTTTGCAGATTCTGGCTATCTGCTGATATTCTTCCTTAGTTGTATGTCCTTCTTTCCATTTTTTGTACTTGTCCTTTTTTTCTTTCAATTTGCCAGAGAGATCTTTGTGCAGCCATGCTGGTTTCTTCTTGGATTTCTTGTTTTTCTTTCTCAGTGGTATTGTGCTGGTCTGGGCTTCTATGATCATACTTCTCAGAGTTTCCCAAGATTCTTGAGTTGTTTTCCCCTTTAGGATTTTCATCCATGGAATCTTTCTCAAGTTCTCTCTGAGTTTATTGAAATCAGCTCTTTTAAAATCCAAGACTCTGGTGTCATTATGTTTTGTTGCTTGTGTTTGTGTTATGTTGAATTCTAGTATGACATGGTCACTCTCACCCAAGGTTTCTGCAGTTTCAACTCCCTCTTTCACTTCTTCTCTGTTTGTAAAAATTAAGTCCAGTATGGCTGTCCCTCTAGTTTCACCCTCTACCTTTTGGACAACAAAGTTGTCAGCTAGGTTGGTTAGGAACTTATTTGATTTCTCACTTGGTGCAGAATTAGTTTTCCAATTGATATCAGGATAATTGAAGTCTCCCATTACTATTGTTATGTGTTTCCTGCATATGTTTGTTAGTTGGCTGGCAAAAAGGACATCAATATTTTCTGCTTGATTGGGTGGCTTATAATATACACCTATGATTCTTTTTTTCTTTTATATTGACCCATATGCATTCTAGGAGGTTTTCATCCTTGGTTTCATGCATTTCTGAAAGATAATAAGATATCTATTCTAGCCCAATCACCTGCTCCAGCAGGGTTAGAAGGGAGAGAGAGAGTGTGTGTGTTCTTCTTGCAATTTACCAGTACATTTTGGGTTTGCCTTCTTCAGAATTGGCACTGTAATACATTGAGCAAAAGTAATTTTTAGGGTGGAGATCTGGTCCAATGGATCCTGTTTAAAGCCTCAACAAAATGTGGAACTTCCTGATAGTCTTGACCATGTTTCATCCACAAAACCTTTAATAGAAGCCAAAGAGGTTTCAATGTGCTGGCAAAGATGTTTCCATGTGGAAAATGGCCTCAGACTAAACTAGGCCTTATTCAATCTGATGCATCAGGTCTCTCTTTCTCTCTCTTTCTCTCTCCCTCCCTCCCAGACTGGCTTTGCTCTACTTTCCCGATGTGCTTGTGGGGTTGGCGCTTTGAACATGGTTGGATGGATGGATGGATGGATGTATGGATGGAAAGAGAGAGAGAGAGCAGGCAGGCAGGCAGGCAGATAGACAGATAAATAGATAGATAGATAGATAGATAGATAGATAGATAGATAGATAGATAGATAGATAGATAGATAGATGGTAGACAGGCAGGCAGGAAGAGAGACAGACCTTTTGGATGGATGGATAGGTAGGTAGGTAGATAGATATTGGTAGGTAGGTAGGTAGGTCAGTAGGCAAGCAAGAAGACAGACTTGGATGGATGGATAGGTAGGTAGGTAGAGGTAGGTAGGTAGGTAGGTAGGTAGACAGACAGAAAGACAGACAGGTAGGTAGGAAGGCAGGCAGGCTGGCAGGCAAACAGACAGACCTTTTGGATGAATGGATGGATGGACGGATGGACAGACAGACAGACAGAATGCAACAGCGGCAGTACTTTGGGAAAGCAGTGGCGGCGGCTATTCCCAACATGCTGCCGGATTTGAGGCACCAGTTCCGGTGTGGTACAACAGTCAATGGGATGAGCCTGCAGGGCCGGCACCTCGAATACTCCCCTGCCACCTCTTAGCATCCCCAAGGGGGCTGGCAGAGGGGCACTAAGAGGAGGCAGGGGGGTGTTCAAGGTGCCGGCTGGCCCTACAGGTTCACCCATTGACTAGCACTGCTCCGGAGCTGGCGCCTCCAATGCAGAAGCGGTGGCAGGTTATGTGCCACCACATTCAATGCGCCGCCCCCCTGCTGCCTCTTAGCGCCCTTCTGCTGGCCCCCTTGGGGACGCTAAGAGGCAGCAGTGGGATGTTTGTGCATTGAACACAGCCACAGCGGCATGTAACATGCCACCGCTTCCGCATTGAAGGCTCTGGCTCCAGAGTGATGCTACAGTCAATGAGTGAACCTGGCGGGCCGATGCCTCGAACGCCCCCCTCCTGCTTCTTAGCGACCCCCTGATGGCCCCCTTGCCTCTTAGTGCCCCCTAAGGGATCCCACCACCCGTCGGGGTGGTACCGCGTACTTTGGGAACTACTAGTTTAAATCAATTATGTGGTTAACTAAATTAGCCTGGCATGTCTTTGAGAAATGTGGGGCATAGAGAGGACAAAGATAATGTTGTATTAATGTACAAGCTGATGCATCTTCCCGAAATAATAATGTGACTTTTAGAGCAAATACTGTGAATATTATTTTAGTAATAGTTGTAGGTAGGGAAAGTTCCAAGAGGCCTCATATGCTGCCCCATTACCAAGACGCTATCCATCTGCAGAGAGGGTGGCAGAGGCACACTAATGCAATTGTGCACTGTTGAATAGGATGGCGCATTATTTTAGATTTTATTCAGAAGAGGATGTAGAGAAAAGACAGGAGCACAAATATAGCACCCATCTGCTATCGCAGGATTTGATACCTGGACACTTCCATACCTGCCATAAAGTCTTAAAGGATAATGGGGTAACCTACCTACAGAGTTACTTTAATGAGGCTCTTGTATTCAAAAGCATTTCTTCAAAATCAAATCCAGAACATTGTACAGCCCTATTACAGATAATCCTCGGTTAACAACAGCACTTGAATTGGGAATTGCTGTTGCAAAGTGAAGTGTGATGTCACTGACTGTGTCATTTAATGATAGTAATTCCGGCACTCTTGGTTGCATTAAGAGAGTAACCATGGATCATTCAGGGAGGACATCACCAGGGATGGGCTACTGGGGGTTCGCAGGGGTTCGGGAGGGCCCCTAGCTAAGATTCTTTGCAGTTCAGAGAACCCCCAAATCCCACTTTTGGTTGGCCCTGCCTATCCTACCCAGCCCCTCCCAGGGGTCCCCACAGAGCCCGTTTTGGATGCAGCTAAGTGCAGGACCCGCGTGGAGGTTCAGGAGGGTGAAAAATGAGCCTCCCGAAATGGGCCCGTTGCCAGCTTCCAGAGACCCACCCCCACCCAGCAACCGGGCAGAGAACCCGTTGCTAAAAATTTTGAAGCCCACCTCTGGACGTCACATGTGCCATTTGCAACCTCCTGCTGGCTTCCCTATTGATTTTGCTTGTTGGAAGCTGATCAAGAAGGTGGCAAATTGTGACTTCAAGATTTTGGAATATTATAATCGTGGAAGCCATTTGTTCAGTGCCCATGCAAATTTGAATGGTCACTGAATGAGTTAACCCAGGACCTCCTGCAATAAAAGCTTGTCTTTTTAGTAGTGAAAGAAATAAGAGTGAAACATTCTAATGCAATTTTAAATAATTCACTATTTGACCTAACCTACTTTCTGTTGCAGTTAAAGTGGTTATATGTCTTCTTATTTCACTCTTCTCAGTATTTTAGCTATGTTATTTATTTGAATTATTTTTTCAAAGCAAATTGAGAGCTTCTTGCTACACAGCTTTAAAGCTGTTTTCTGTCAAGATGGTGTTACCATAATAAAGGTGTTGCTGAAGGAGAAAATACAAGTCTTCCAAATACAAATCTCCCCCCAGCAGTTAAATTTATTCTGTCTGGTAATCACTTGCTAAAATAATTGTTAAAATTTAACAGCTTTTGTTAAAATAATTATTTAACTTTATTAGATATGCAAAAGAAAAAAGGTAAGGCAAGTCACAGCAAAAGTGAAACAGAAAAAGCTATATGTTTTTATCAAATATGGCTGCAAAAATGCTCCTATGGTTTGCTTTTTACAAGGAAGAAAACAAACATTTAAGCACAGCTTTCCAAATATCAAAGTGAATGCTGGTGCCAGCAGTAAGAACACATTGCCTTTTTGTATATCTGATTAAGACCAAACTAGAAAAATATATACCTTTATCACTTGGCAACAAACCACAGAAACAACTTTGGGATTTGGAAGACTAGAAAAAGATTCATGTATCCACATGTTCCACATAGCACTTTCTGTGATTGATTATTTTGATACTCTTATAAATTTAATGTTGTTATCTTTTCCTTTATAGGACCGCCGCATAGAAGAGTTAACGATTTTGCTAAGCCAGTACCGAAGGGTGAAAGAGATAATGCTAGCAGTCCAAGGTATAATTAATTACTGATGTATTGATTGGAAGGTCCTCAAAATGGTCTCATCTAATTTAATAACTAACATTTATCTAATGCTCAAAAAAATGGCCAACTGCCTTCATTACTATCTCTTCTTCCCCCCAAATCACTTTTCTGCTTCCTTCTCAAAGTTATTTGATGTATCCTTTCATTACACAAATACAGATTCTACTTCAAAGTGTTTCAATTAAGTCTTGAGGCCTCTGTCTGAAATATTAGGCAGAAAATACTTTTTGAGTTCCAACACACTGTTAAACCCCTTTTTTTTTCATAGTCATTTATAGCTCTGTGGATATTTTGTGTTGAATGCACTGTAATAACCTCTATGTTTATTATGTAATTGTATGTCATTCATCAGTGGATTGCAGTGTCCGTATGGGAAAATAAAAGAAGGTTAAATGAGTTTTTTGCTCTACTATTTGTGTTTATAGCAGGTGAACTGTAGCTTACTATTGATTAGAGCTATAATCCACAAGGTATTATATAGAAATAGAGTTATGGAAAAAAACAATCTGCTTCCATTTCCTTTAAAATTGAATAGACTGATAAATGCTTGTGTGGTTGTTTCAGAGGGAACATTTTAAAATAAAAGGATTATGCACTTGTTTGCTACAGTGTAATATAAAAATGTAAAAGAAAGCTTGCTGCTGATATGTTGAAAATAGCTAAAGAAAGGCTGAATTCAAAAGGCAACAGAGACAGAAATGTTTGCATAGCTACATTGAATGAATTAAATAAAAAGAGACATCTCACATCTAAGGAATTGCATCTAAACAAACACAGCAGAGAGTGAGGATAACATTTGGAGGGGAAGTACAGGAGATTTATTTAAGAAAATTAAGATAAGAGTCAAGCTATTTTCTAAAGCGCCTGTAGGCCAGACAAGGAATAATGGATGGAAACTGAACAAGGAGAGATTTAACCTGGAAATAAGGAGGAACTTTCTGACAGTGAGAACAATCAACCAATGGAACAGCTTGCTCTTGGAAGTTGTAGGAGCGCCATCACTTGAGACCTTCAAGAAGAGATTGGACTGCCATCTGTCAGAAATGGTATAGGGTCTCCCACTTGGGTGGGGGGTTGGACTAGATGACCTACAAGGTCCCTTACAACTCTGATTATCAGTTATCTGTTATTTTATGTAAATATAGAACACAAAGTTCTCCTGAAGAAAGAAAATTAAAAAGGTGCAAATATTTGTAGGAACTTTGCCAAAAAGATTGTAAAATTGATGATGGTTAGAAAGGTTTGATCAATGAACTAGAGCTAGAAATGAAGTTAGATAGGTCCTATAAAATATTGCTAGTAATCAAGCTGCAAGAGTTGATGAAATACTAGCAGAGCTGTTTATATTCTTATAAGTTAAAATACTGTTTGAAGTTTGTAAGCAGGTATGGAAAACACAGCAGCAGCCAAGGGGGTGGAAATGTTTGATTTACTTTCCAATAGCAAATAGGGATATCCTATTTTTCTAACTACTAAATGGCTGCACTTATCTCAGGTGCTAATCTTAGAGATTCTCTGATCCAGTTTTCAGTAATTTATGGAATAATAGCAATAGCACTTAGACTTATATACCGCTCCATTACAGCCTTCTCTAAGAGGTTTACAGAATTAGCATGTTGCCCCCAATAATCTGGGTCCTGATTTTACTGACCTCGGAATGATGGAAGGCTGCATCAACCTTGAGCCAATCAGGATTGAACTCCTGGCAGTGGGAAGAGTTAGTGTGCAATACTGCATTCTAACTACTACGTCACCATAGCTCTAATAAGAATAAGAAATGCAAAGTAAACAAGATACATTCAAAAAAGATGGAGATTTCTGAGATCACACTAATAGCAACTAGTGGCTAATGGAGAAGGCAAGGAACCTTCAAAAAGATTCTGGTTTTTCCTTTGTTGATTATACCAATTTGATTGTATAGACCACAACAAATTGTGATGGCCCTTAATAAATTGGTGTACCAGTCCATTTCATCAAATTATTGATACATTTGTTTCAACTTTCAATTTTCCAGGCATCAGAATTTTCTGCAGGGACTTCTGTCTTTGAATGATATATCCAAAGTATTTAAGATTTATAGAATCTGCATTATTGCTATCTCTAACAAACGGTTTAGATTTTCTTTATCTAACACTGAATATTTTTGTTTTTGTTTTGCATGCTGAGGTATTTTCTCTAGCACAATTCAGAATCCTCAATTTTTGTTTTGTTGAGTCTTTCTAATGACCCAGCTTTTACAGTCATATATTATAATTGTGAAAGTCACGGCTCTGACCATATATATCTATATTAGTCAATAATGCACTAATATGTCTGTGCTTTAATATTTTTTTAGATCTGTCATGCTTTCTTCTCACAAGTAACAGATAGCTCTTCACTTAATGGCCATAGTAATATAACTTGAATTTTTGAGCCTTGGAAAATGAAGTCTGTTACTATTCATATTCTCTGCCTTTTTGTATTTGATTGGTTCATTTTAAAATATTAGGTCAGCACTTAAGGCCTATCCAGAAAGGTTGTATAAAGAAATAATGGATACATTAAATTGTGATGATGGGAAAATCGTTGAGAATAATTTGGATTGCAACAACCAATTTTTCAATACTAATTGTGATAAAATCAGACTATTTATTGGGAGGACTAATGGTACAGCTGTAAATTAAATATACTGTACTACAGTGTGATACTTGGAAAAATCAAAGGCAATCAAACTAGGCTGACATGTCTTATGTTGTCTCTGGTGACTCAAGCTTGAATTTATGAAAACTAAAAAAGTAAAAAAATGGCTTCCAAGGCTGACACAGTTATTGACAGACAATCTAGACAATCACTAATAATCAGAAGTAATTGAATAGCAAGGTACAGCTTGAAAGACTGCAAAAAAACTTGGATTAAATCACCCTTTTCATAAAAGGAATAGATAGGGATAAAAATCACCATTTGCCTGCCTACAAATGCCTTTCCATTTTCTCAGGTCAAGAAATGATAACATTTTCATTCTATAACTATAAAATATAACAGTAAAAGTTGTATAATCATTACATTGGAACATATTTTTAAAACCCTATCATTAAAAGGGAAAAGAATGCCAGCAAGATAAATTGGTGAGCGTAGCATAAATGTAATGTGTTTTGAATTCTGTGTATACATATCCTTATCACATGTGCAGGAATTTAGAGCATTGTACCATAACAAATATTCCATTTATGCTTTCCAGGAAGCTTCATTGTTTGAGATCTCAGTCACCTTAACTTACTTGTACAGCATGCAAAAGTCTCCAGGTGTGGGAGCTCAAAGTATTGCTTAGTTACTGTGGTGATAATTTTGACCTTGGAAACATTATTAATATTTAATAATGAATTTTCCCACAGTAACGTAAAACTAATGAGGAGAAAAAAATCAAGGTTGAAAGAATATTAGTTGGCTTTTGGTCGTCAGTCTACATTCTTCAAACTGTTGTCCTTAAGCATGAAAAGTTTATTGGATGGGATGGCAAATTGTATTCAAATAATTCCTGCTTCATTATCAAAACTGATTTCTTTTCATGCTTAATGTATTTTCTGTGTGTTCACTTATCTTCGTGACTGGGCTTTTCTAAATCCATACAGGAATTGTGACATTTTATGTGGATATCTAGTCAGAATGGGAAACATACTGGTATATACAGAACATTTATTCTCCCTTCTTTAAAATAAAAGCTGCATATCTAAATAAATAATAAGTTTTAAATCTATTTAGCTATAATAATGTACAATGGATGCATTATAGTTTCAGTGAAGCTATAATTATAGTATTGCAGTTTAATACTTGCTGACATGGTACATAACTTGACATCAGAAATTAATCATCAGATTTCCCATCTTGTAGTATTATTAGGCTAATGCCAAGCCTAATCCTTTAATATTTCTTAAATGATAGGTCTAGCAAGAAGGTTGGGTTAAATTGCACGCTTTTTTCCCAGAGCAGGCAAAAAATACAGGAAGAATTGCAAGAAAGTAACTTCTCTGTGGCTTTGCCTCCATTTATCTAAACATAATATGTAAAAGAAATAGTAAGGGGCAATATTTTATTGTGCATGGTTATATTTTCCAGTGATGTAATGTATCTTTAAAAGAGCTTATTTACCGCAAAACATTCAGTGATCCAATCTGCTATAGTTAACTATCTTTGGCTATTATGGGTAAAACTATAATGGAACAACATAAAAAATAACTTCAATACCATCTCTCTCTCTCTCCTCCCCCTCCTCCACATATTCATACATATATGTTCATGCTCTAGTATACAATCCAATATCTTATAGTACTTCTCTTGAAATATAATTTGACTAGCTCCTCCTTCTACTTAAATAAATCTACCAAATATTGTTATTTGGCATGAAACGCTGAATATTTTCCCCCAAAAACAAGGCATCTGTATCTTCAACAGAGATCCTTGAATCTAGTTATTTTGAGGGAAAACTGTTTTTAGCCAGATGCCTCTTCTATATTGTTATACTATGAAATACTCTATATTTGGTTTCCTCAACACTGAAAAAATATTAAAATTACCTTGCCTTCCCATGAGTACATACTAGAGAACTACTTATGAAGAGTAATTATGCTTTTAAGACATCTTCAAAATGCATCAGTGTTATAATACTGCAGTATCTATATTTATTTAATTTAATCAGGCATTTTATATATTTACAGAATTTATTGGACTCCCATCTTACCATAGGGTAACTCTGGGTGGCTTACAGATACATCTAAGTTAAAACATAAAAAACTTTTTAAAAATCAATTAAAACCAAAGACATATGGGGAAGGTAGGGGTGGAGTGGGTGGAGGTGGGGTCTGTTATTATTCAACTATCTCAGTTGCGCTGTTTCCCCACTGGGGCCCCAAGCCAAGTGGCAAAGCCGCATCTCTAGGCCATTACAGAAAGATAGGAGGGTTGGGACCAACCTTACATTGGGGGGGGAGGGGCAAGATGTTACAGCAGGAACAGGATTCTTCCTGAGTCCTGCAAGCCAGTATAATTGGGCTGATGGGACCCACAGCATGCTTCCTCTACTGGCATGAGTGGAATGGGCCAATCCCAGTGGGCTGAGACGATCCTTCAAGTTACCTGGACCCATGCCATAAAGGGTTTTAAAGGTAATCACCTTGAATTGCACCTGAAAGCAGACTGGTAACCAATGCAACTCAAGGTGTTACAGGAGTCATTCTTGGGGGGTACTACCCATGTTGCTGCATTCTGCACCAGCTATAGTTCAAATGGTGCTCAATTATCTTGAATAATTAGTATTTGTAATAATCATTCCACATGAACCAATATTAATGAATTACTTCATCAGATCTCTAGGTTTAAACTTATTTACAGTAGATGTGTTCTCTCATTTTAGGGTTACAGAAGAGAACCCTTGTAATTTAGCCATTTGGTGCTGATATGTTCAAAAGCTCTCGAACCGTATTTTCATGATTGCCAATAATTAGTTCAGATCTAATTACTTCAAAACCACAATCTTCTCCATCTAGTCATTGGGTTCTATACACAGAGTTCATATTTCAATTTCATAAGACACTTAAAGCAGGACAGATTCTCAGTTTTGACAGTGTCAGCTATAACTTTAAATGTTATGTGGTGGCTTATATTGAACTGGCCATGTTTCTTGATATTAATTCTTGTTCATAGCATAATAGGATTTTTAGTTATCCAAGGTAAAATATTTGATAATTCATAATTTACTAATGATATACTGGGAAATTATAACTTCCTTGGCCTTTTTTAAAGATCCTTTATTTATTTATACTTTATCATTTTATTTTCTCTATTTGTTTTATGTTTATATTTTTATATACCTTATATAAAAATGACTTCCTGGGACTAGTTCCTGCAGTTATCTTGTAAAGATTTTTGGAAGTGGTTTGCCATGAACTTCTTCCTAGGGCTGATGGAGAGAGTGACTGGCCCAAGGTCACTCAGCAGGCTTCGTGACTATGGTGGAACTAGAACTTAGCTGTCTTCTGGTTACTAGCTAGCACCTTAATTACTACACTAAACTCACATTCTTAAAATCCTTTAACCATTTTCAATTCTACTTTGGAAAATCATATCTTTTCCTTTCTAGAAAATGTTATGTAGTTGTTAAAGAGAATATGTAACAATCAGCAACATATATCACGAATTGTTCATTAAACGAATCCACTTTATTTAACTTTTCTTGCTGATTCAGCCAATTGGTATTTAGACTTTAGTAATATTGTGGGTTTTTATCCTTTTAACTGACATTTTTAAAATTTTGTACCTTCAAGGAACCTCAGAAAGAGTTTTATCTGGTACTGGTGAAGTTGATTTTGAAGCAACCTTAAGAAAGTGGAACCACATGCATGCACCCCAAATAGAATATAAACCAGAGGTTGGTTTGCTTATTCTTTCTTCCAATTATGCACTTCATTTGTCGCTTTTTTCAGTGAAAGTTAATCCACACTCAAATGCTTTTCACATAGATACCTCAAGGGGACTTGGCCCCACCTATAATCCTTCCTGCACCACAAAAAATACTGGAAATCAGGTAAGAGCTAACTTTTTCCTTACTTGATTGATATGGCTGAAAGTATCCTATTTCTGCTACACAATTTATTTTTCATAGTTAATTTGGGGCTACTTATATATGTTTGGAAAGGTAAATAGCCTGAGATAGAGTTAAACTAAATAAAAGATTGCCCTTTACATTATATTTAAATTAAATTCAAATTCAAATAATACCATATTGTTACAATCAACAGGGGAAGCTCTCCAGTTCCCTCAAATAAACTAACTTTGACAAATGGGGAAACCCTGGAATTTCAAAACAGGTAAGAAAATATATGTGACTATTTTTTAAAGATATTACCAAGGTCATTTTAACAGACACCATTTGTCATTGGCTCCCACAACAAACTATCTTTGAGTGTATTCTGGTCCATCTGTAGGAATTTGCTGTCCAGTTTATCTAAATGAGGTTTTCTATCAATATATTCATTCATGCATACTGTACACATCATGCTGTTACCTTTCAAAGTAGATTATATTATGAAAAGTATAGCAAAGAAGTGTAATACTGAATAAAAGAAATAAAATTAAGTGGTAAGGAAAAGAAAAGGAAACGAATCTTAAGTTGATCTAATTTAAGCATCACTTCTAAATTTTCTCCTTTTGAGGATATTATTGAATCCATCAACCAAAGCTTTTGTGTTTCCCCCTTTCTCTCAGCCTATTCACTCATTCTTTATTTAGTTGTTTTCTTTATATGTTCTATAAAGTGCAATTCATTCTTCCTCCTTTGCATCTCATATAGTCTAATAATAATTCAGTTATTATGCTTACATTCTGTTTGGTTTTCCTTTGATAAACGAATCAGTCTCCCTGAAGGCTGTGTGTTCTGGCATTTGGATGGCAAGGAAAAGATTCTTATATTCCCAATGTATCTGTCAAAAACCAGTACACTTCTGTCTTACATATACAATGTATATCACAAATTATATTCATATTAACATCATGCAAGCATCTTATTGTATTTAAAAATCCGAACTTGCTCTAGCCAACTTGCATATACATGGACACACCCATGTCTTAACCGCTAAGAGTTTTATTGGTGGTATTTATTATTCAAATTTAAGATTGCAGGTTATGCGAGAGCATTTTATAAATGTCAAATACTTGTTGCTGCCATCAATGTGATTTGGTATGTATATGGTTTCACTAATTATTGCCATTATATTTTGAAGGATATCTCAGAAAAAAATTTCAAGTAGTCTAGAAGACTTGCAAAGTGAATCTCTGGAAAAGGTTAGCTCCAATATTTCAATGTTTGCCTAATAAATATGCATTGGAAGTGTATAAAGCTGGATATAAAGCTCAATCCACAGAAGTTTCATGTAGCAGAATAATTTTACTTCCATTGTTGCCTTGACATTGAGATCGAAAGAAACTGCACTCTGTACTGTCAAATACATATCTGCTAAATCATCCACATCAGGAAGAAGCTATCTATATTTGGCAAATTCTGAACAACATATGCAATAAAAATCCAAATCAAAAATAATCTGATTGTACATAACTAACAAATTATACTCATTTATTCACCATGAAGGTAATATATCAGCTTAATAGCTAATTTGTGGGCTTTCCATTGTATCTACAAATTCCATTGATAAGTTTGTGTTCTTATGCATAGCAAATGAAGAACTAACTTTCCCAATTACCATATAATACAAAGGTTTATTTTCTCCTTTTTTGCATTTTTACTTTGTTCTTCTGTGGTGTATAATTTGGATGTGCATATAAGTAATTGATTTGTAGTGAGACATTGAGATTGATATAACGCTGATGTGAGAGACTATGTTGATACTACATGCAATTGGCAGATAGATCCTAGGCAGAAGCTGAAATAGCTGCTGGCCAAAAACATGAAGGGGAGATCTCATACCCTAAGGCCAGAAATGGCAGTTTTGTTAATGCTTATCAGGAATATTACAGATTCTGTTTCATTTGCAGCGTCCAGTTTACCATATACTGGAGCCCTAGGATTCCATACTTGTGAGAATTTGTTTTATAAAACTGTTGGCCATCCATTAACTATTTTTCCTGCAGTGCACATTTTTCTTTGAATTTGCACATTTGGATATGTGCATACTTGACATGCCAACAGTTCTTGAACTGCCAACTTTCGTGTCTACATAATCCTTTGCACATATAAAGAGCCCCCCAATCAAACCAGGGGTTAGACGAGATTAGAATACAGTCTCTCCTACTTGCAGCTCAATTTGCTATAAACAGATTGTTCTATTCCTATTTTTAGTATAATACAGTGATGGAGCAGAAGATTTGTATCACTTTCATGCATTCGATTGTACATTCTCTGTGCTAATTTACATTGCTAAATTCAATCTGTATAACCTCAATGCAATAATGTATTGCACTCACTTTTGAAGAGAAATCAGCAGGTCTTTCAGTCCATTTACAGATACAATACAAGCTGATTAGTACAGTTAGTATATCTTGCATTGTGTTCATGGAGGAGTTATGAGATTGGAGTGAATGTAATTTTTACTATTTTCCAACATGTGCTACATATATGGATTTCTGCAGTAGCCAACTTTTGAAGTTTGTTCTCTGTGAGTCAATGATCAGTCAATGAATGGATGTGAGTCAATGAATGGAAGGTGACTGGAATAAGTGTAGTGTCTGTAGCAACCCCTGCAACAGATTCCATTGACTTGGTAGAAGCTAGACTTAGAAGATAGAATAAAAAGTTGGAAGGGACCTTGAGGTCTTCTAATTTCCTGCTTGAGCATAACATCTTATACTAAATGATTGTCCAATCTTTTCTTGAAAACTTCAAATGGTGGAGCATGCACAGTTTCTGAAGGGAAGTCATTCCATGATTTATTATCTTCATTATCAGGAAATTTATCCTTAGTTTTAGATTGGATCTCTCTTTAGTGATCTTCCACCCATCACTTCTTGTCCAGTCTGCTAATGCTTTGGAGAATAGGACAACACCTTCTTCTCTATGATAGTCCCTTACGTATTGGAAGGCAGCTTCTGTGTCACCTCTGGTCCTTCTCTTTGATAGAGTAGACATACCTAGTTCCTTCAACTATTCATCGTACAGTTTAGCCTCCAGATCCCTTATCATTTTTGTTGCTCTTCTCTGTACTCTTATGAGATATGACATGCACATCAATATCAGTATAGCAGGACAATGCATATTGAGGAGAAAATAAACCTATTATTGTTATCCAATAGACTGGACTAAAATATCACATCATTTATGTCTACACTAACATTTTGTTTGTTACTTTCTCTCCCTCATACTTTGAAATTGCCCTTCCTGCAACTTCATAGCATGTTGATGGGAAACCAGTAGAACATGATCTAGAAGAAGAGGTATATTAACTCCATTTTAACATTTACACTCTGAAAACAATTTCTTTATTTTGTGCATAATTTTCTTAACTGTGTTACCATGGAATGTGTGCTTAAGAATTTTTGTATGTAGGCAGTCTGTGCAACTTAGCCAAGCTTTTACTTTTACTTTTTGAAAAATAAATATTTTAAGTTAAGGCTTAAAATTAACATTTTCTAAGGCTGATGAATGGGAATAATAGGATAACGTTATGTCAAAGTGCTTGTGTACTAAATATTAACACATTACCCCTAGCTTTCTTAATCTATAAATGATAAAAATTAGGTGTTTGTAAAAAATGTACTGGCTACTCAACAGTGAGAATAGTTAAATGGGCCATAAAAGCTATCCATGACTATTCGGCACAGAGTTGGGTATATTGGAAGAGCTATCAAGTGTCAGATAAATTAGGGGCATCCATGGTGCATCTGTTCCAGATATCACATGGATGGTGGTATTTATTTTCTTTAAATAATATAAATAGTGATTCAACAAGCAGCATACAAGGATAAATTAAGATAAAATAATTACTATCAATATTGATATGTGGCATGTAAACATATATATGTGCCAAAGTTCTCTACCACTGCCTTCATTACTCTATTTTTAGCTGTCAAATCCTGCTCTCTCGTACATTCTTTAATCCAGAAACTCACATCCCTCCACAATAGTAGAGAACACTTGACCACAGTGAGAATTTCTATATTGGCCAAATATTTTTACTTCTCAGAAGACAAATGCTGATAGCTTCTGACCAAAACGAATGTAGCTTAGTTTAGACTAAGACGTTGACTTAATTATTTTTCTCTTTTCATTAAAAAAAAATTGTAACCTACACAGAATAAATCTCACGTGAAAAGCAGCAAGTACCAAACCTTGCCAGGGAAACTTCCTCGAGCAGCACACAACGGAGATAACCATCTGTACAATACACCTGCTACTCCATGTTGTATAAATGGCAATGAGGACAACGGCATACAGAGTCTGAGTATGTACTATGGAAACAACAATGCACTTGCTGTCTGTGTGCATTTGTGTATGGTTTAAAAATATTTTTAAAATGCCACAGAGCAAAATTTGGACTGGTCAGAATAATATGTTATAAGAATAATTAATCTTAATTTCCATCAATATGGCTCCTACACTATAGAAAGTTGGATTTCCTGATTCTCTGAATTCAGAACTGTTAGCTGCATAGTTAGTTAATGATGGCCCTAAAATATAATTAGCCTGAGTATCTATTCATCTGGGAAGAGTTTTGTGGACACTGAATTGTTACATCCACTGCAAAGGCTGGAAATGAACAACTGCAGGGGTGTGTACAGAAAAGTCACAATGGCAGCCACAACAATGTGATACGTGGCACACATTAAAAACCTTGTGGACACCTCTGTATCACGACCTCTGTTCATGATTATAATAAACCACTGTCAGACCAAGGCAGTGATGTGAATGACAGTGTAGGCCCAGGAAAGGTAACTTCCATTATTTACTTGTATTACTTTAGTTCCATCAGTCTTAATTTGTCATTATTTAATACACTGCCTACATGTTGTTGTAAAGCTATTGCACTTTTTGAATTGCTGTCTTTTTGAATAGTGGCGTAGTGGTGAGAGTGCAGTACTGCAGGCTACTTCTGCTGACTGCCAGATGACTACAATTTGGCAGTTCAAATCTCACCAGGCTGAAGGTTGACTCAGCCTTCCATCCTTCCAAGAAGGATAAAATGAGGACCCAGATTGTTGGGAGCAATATGCTGACTCTGTAAAACCACTTAGAGAGGGCTGTAAAGCACTGTGAAGTGGTATATAAGTCTAAGTGCTATTGCTATCATGTCAGCTGAAGCTGGTCACAAATTTAACTGGTGCATGTAAATAAGTTGCATGACTTAATGGTTGAATTCCTAAGAAGTAGGCCACAGGGACCTGCTGCTGCTTTTCATTTACAGTATGGAGACACTCAAAAACCCAGAACTGTTGAAATAGTAAACAGTCCTTTTGAAATGTATAGATTCTCCTTGGGGAAAAAAGATCTTTGACCTCTCTTTATAAATAAAACTGATAGCTGAGCATAGAAGATCAGCATGATTTGTTTCTAACACATTTTGCTATGAACAGTTTGGATTCTAAATTAGAATAATAACATGTTTTGATTTATTCTTTGTACTGCCTTAGTATTCAGTATGAGGATTTTTTTTAAATTGTGTATTTCTCACAGTAAAAGTTTTTCATCTATGCATAGTGCACACTGCTCCTGAGCATTCAAGTTCATCTGCTTTTCTATTTTGGCCTCCTGTCTATGTTTTTTATTTTTCTTCTTTCGTCTGTTTGCTTTCTCTGCTTCTCTTTAACTTTGTTTTGCTTCAATTTTACATCATCTTTGCTTCTTCATATGGCTTTCTGCTTCTTGGAATGAGTGAAGATCGCATCAGGAGTGTCAGTGCACCAGTATTAGGTATTGTATACCTAACCAACATGCCACATTTATGATAGAAATAAATACCTTTATTGAAAATACAAATTGCAGGGAGTTGCCTTTTTTAATTGTGATTTCTGATCCAGCAAGTGAAAACCACATATGGTCCTAATAGTACAAGACGTATGTTTAGAGAGCAATACGGGGGATTCTGTGGTTTTTAATGGATGCTGAACATCCTTGAAATCTGTATTTAGTACTTCAAAAGAAAACATGTTTGGGAAAAATATTTAAAATGCATCTTATTTTTGCCATTAAGCCATGCAAAACATAGCTTATGGGAAAACATTTTGGCTATTCCATGCCATAGAGAAGTCTGTTCATTTGAAAATATATATTTTGCATCCATGTTACAAATCAGGCTATAATTACCAATATCCATCATGGGACACCCTGTTCAATTTATAATACGATCAGTGAAGCCTTCAGCTATCCATTCAGTGTTACAAATTAGGTAATGGTAAAGTTATAGGTTTCCCTTATCCAGTTGTGTTGGACTCTAGGGGGCAGTGCTCATGTCCATTTCTGCGGGAGCCAACATTGTGGGAAAACATTTCCATGGCCAACATGACTATACACCAAATAAATTATGTACAATTATTTTTTCTACCCATAGAACACCAGTTTATACATTGCAGAGGATGCAGGCTTTTATTTTTTCAATGTCACCAAATATATATGAGCAGCTCTGAGTGATTTATACTTTGGGCTTCTGGAAGTTCATAGATATCCTTTATATTTCACAGGAGCCCCCGGCCACATGGACAACACAACTTCAGAGGAACTTTCACCCTTGTCATCTGGAACAGATTCAGGTGCACAGTCTCCGTTATCTCCAGACAATAAAAAAAGTCCAAAAGGAATTAAAAAAATATGGGGAAAGTAAGTGTGCTTTTTTCCCCCTCTCTATCTTGATTATTTATTTTTTTATATTGATTTATATGCTCAGCACACATCAGTAATAACTGATAAAAAAATCACATAATAAAACAAAATGTAAAAGGAAAATCCAGGAAACAGAAGCAACGTAATAGATTAATGAATCCACCTGAAGAAACATTAGAAACTGCCATATACCTGACATTAAAAATTCAGGTATTGGTATGTAAAGTTTGCTGCCTGTGTTTGAATTTCTGATGACTTGTCATTTTTAACAACTCCATAAAAGGATACGTCGAACTCAATCTGGAAATTTCCCTGGAGACGATCTAGGTTTGGTTGAATTTCGAAGAGGTGGTCTCCGTGCAACAGCTGGACCTCGGTTATCTCGGTCAAAGGATGCCAAGGGTCAAAAGAGGTAGAAGATGGCTATTTATTTATTTTTTGTGGCTAACTATTTGCTTAAGTGTTTAACTCTGGATTTCATTTAACAGAGTTAAATTCACTCCATAATGAAAAGCATTGTTTTACCATTATGTAGAGATTTTCAAATCAAGATTTATTTTCTAGAGGACCTAATTGGTAAATATGTGGTTGGAATTGTACAGGATACATTCAATTGTTTAGGAACCTCCATCAGTAATAATTCTTATTGACAAAGCTTCACTGTTGAGTGGGAATTTTTCTTTTCCCAGTTCTATTTGACTTCAGTTTCTGAAACAAGAATAAATTTTGCTTCTTTGCTTAACTTTATCAAATTGGACTTCGGTTGTTTGAAACTGAGTCATAGCAAATGACCAAAGAGCAAATTGATTTGCAATGGGATTAGCATGAAATGCTACAGCTGCTAAGCCTACCCAGCCTAAATGTCATATTGAAGCTATTGGGCTTCTATTTTTGTCCTGTTATGTGGTTAGCTCATCTATTTGTTTCTGAAAAATATTCTAGTTTTATTAATATTCAAAAGCAAGCGGCACATGGCAAATTTTCCTATTCTTGAAAACAAAAACCAATAGCAAGGAAGCAAAGATATGTTGGAAATTCTTTGATAGTATGAAGTGGGATTTCTCTGTGCTCAGGTTTTTTTATGAATATAATCTCCCCACATTATAATGATTATAATCCTGGGATTAAGTGATTCTGACTTTAATCTAAAGTGACTAATAGTTGGCAAACTTTATATATATATATATAATTCTGCCGAAATGTTGCTACAACTTTAAAAGCACAACTACAATGACATGCGAAAATACCCGAACAAAGCTGAATATCATACATGTAAGTACCCGCGAAAACTTAAGAAAACATATATATATTTATATATGTGTGTGTGTGTATGTATGTATATTTGTATGTGTATGTATATGTATGTATGTATGTATGTATAAATGTATGTGTGTGTGTGTGTGTGTGTATATATATATATATATATATATATATATGTATGTATGTATGTATATATGATTCAATTATGCTATAGCACCCAAAAAAATCCCCACAGAATCCATCATATGTGCAGTAGAATCCAGCCTAACCAAATTAAATACAGATGAAGCTGATAAAATAAGATACCAAGTTACCAACATCCTATGCACAAGCAAACCACCCAAAAGCAACTTGCAGAAAGAAGAAATTAAAGCGCTACAAACCCTGAAAAGAGATAACAGCATAATCATACTCCCAGCAGACAAAGGGAATGCCACAGTAGTAATGGACAGAAAAGACTATGAAACAAAATTAACAGACCTACTCCAAGACTCCACATACAAACCCATAAACACAGACCCAACCACATACCTGGAAAAATTAACCAAGAAGAAAATTATAACCACATGAGCAGCCACATGAGCAAAGAGATCCAGCGGACGATCATCCCAAGAGAAAAATCTTCCAGATGCCCCAAACTATACGGCCTCCCAAAAATACACAAAGAAGGCATACCTCTCAGACCCATAGTCAGCTCCAGAGGAGCACCACTACAAAACCTAGCTAAACACTGAGCAAAACAGCTACAGCCCCATGCTGAAACAGCAGCTTCACATGTACAAAACTCATACCACTTCTTGGAAATGATCAAAGATCTACATGTGGAGCAAGAAGATCTGCTTGTAAGTTTCGACGTGGTTTCACTATTCACTCAAGTCCCGATAAAAGAGACCCTTGAAATCATCAAAAATAAATACCTCATGGAACTAAACACCTCATGGAACTAACAGTACACTGCTTAACCAATACATATTTCATATACAAAGGACAAAGATGCAAGCAAATTGAAGGAGCCCCTATGGGATCACCACTGTCACCCCTCATTGCAAACCTGTTCATGGAAGAATTCGAATCCAGAGCCCTAGCTAATGCCACCCACAAACCCAAACTATGCTTAAGATACATTGATGACACATTTGTGATTTGGCCCCATGGAAAAGAAAACCTAAACAATTTCCTAACACACCTAAACAGCACACACCCCAAAATCAAGTTCACCATGGAAACGGAAACAACCAAACAACTACCATTCCTAGATGTACTAATCTACAAAAAAACAGATGGCACACTAGGACACACCATATACCAGAAGAAAACACACACCAACCACTACTTCAACGCCCAATCCCACCATCACCCAGCACAGATAAACTCTGTGGCCAAAACACTAATCACCAGAACCAAACACCTGGCAGACAAGACACACACAAAGACTGAACTATGCACCCTGACTAAAGTACTGACAGCTAACGGCTTCCACAAAAGCAAAATCACCGGCTTAATCCACAAAAACACACTGAGACATAATGGAGACCTAGAAGATGAATAGACCTATGGAACAGCTGTCCTGCCCTACATAAGAGGTACTACAGACAAAATCAGTAAGATACTACACAGGCATCACATCAACACTGCCTTTAAAACAGACAGAAAAATAGCAGCCATCCTAAGAAACCCCAAAGATAAAATTGACCTAGAAAACCAAGGCATATATGAAGTCCCCTGTGCATCATACCCTGCCACATACATTGGACAGACCAATAGAAGAATAAGTACCCGCCTGGATGAACACAAAAATGCAGTCAAAAAGCTGGAACACACTTCCTCACTAGTCCAACACATGAAAGCAACAGGTTATAGCATCGACTTCAATGGCACCAAAACCCTAGCCGCTATAGAAAACTCCAGCCACAGAATTATCAGAGAAGCCATAGAGATTGAAAAAAGACCTGAAAGCATGAGTAGAAGAGATGATTCCACCAGACTGTCATTTATTTGGAAGCCTGCATTCACAAACAAAAAACTCTCCACACCACAAGCCAGGCAAACACCTGGGCACAAACAGATCCCCCCTGATACCTCCAGCTCAAACACACCCCAACCAGGCACCCAGATGAAACCTAGCTTCCTAATAAATGATAGCCATCCATTTACTCGGAGCCAAGCTGCACTAAAAGCCTCCAATACAGAAACACAATGTTGCCAGCCAATCAAGAGCTGCCGTCTCCCTATATATACTGGTGGGGAGGTTGCCTGTGTTGTCATTTCTTGATGGATTTGATGCTTGCAGATTGGCTGGCTTTTTCATAAGAACATATGTGGCTGAGGTATTGGCTGTGTGTCTATCAGCCTCCTGTGTTGTAACGACCTGGGTAATAGGCTGTATGATGACCTTCTGAGTTCTATTGTTTTGACATCCTGGGTCTTCTGCTGTAATCTCCTGGGTCGTAATGACCTGAGTCATGGGCTGTGTGATGACCTTCTGAGTTCTATTATTGTGACATCCTGGATCTTGTGCTGTAATCTCCTGGGTCGTTGGCTATGAACACGCCAAGACCTGCATACCTGTACCCGTGAAAATCTACGAATATGTGTGTGTGTGTGTGTGTGTGTGTGTGTTTTCTTAAGTTTTCACGGGTACTTACATGTATGGTATTCAGCTTTGTTCAGGTATTTTCCCACATCATTATTGTTTCCCACGTCATTATATATATATATTCCATTAATCTTTTATCTTAGTCCCAGTTCAGGTTGTCAATAATGATATGCTAATGCAAATCTCTTTTCCTTAATTGCGGTTCTTAGTGATCATAATGCCCCATTTGCCCAATGGGGCACTGAACGTGTTTGCAGCTGGCTTGAGGACTTTGGCCTTGGTCAATATGTCATTTTTGCAAGACAGTGGATAACATCTGGCCATACACTTTTGACAGCAACACCTCAGGATATGGAAAAGGTAAACATTCTAGAATACTAAAAATGCCATTAAGAATTCATTCTGGTTTTTTTCCTGGTTGTTCGTACATTCAGGTGATACTGTATATCAACCTGTGAAGGGTTAGTACCACTTTATAATGCCTTAGTTAGGCCACACTTGGAATACTGCATCCAGTTTCAGTCTCCATGATATAAAGAAGATGTTAAGACTCTAGAAAGAGTGCAAAGAAGAAGAACAAAGATGATTAGGGAACTGGAGGCTAAAACATATAAAGAACGGTTGCAGGAACTGGGTATGTCTAGTCTAATGAAAAGAAGGACTAGGAGAGACATGATAGCAGTGTTCCAAGTATCTCAGGGGTTGCCACAAAGAAGAAGGAGTCAAGTATTCTCCAAAGCACCGGAAGGCACTACAAGATGCAGTGGATGGAAGCTAATCAAGGAGAGAATTAACCTGAAACTAAGAAGAAAGTTTCTGACAGTTTGAACAATTGATCAGTGGAACAAAATGCCTCCAGAAGTTGTAAATACTCCAACACTGGAAGTTTTTAAGAAGAGATTGGATAACTACTTGTCTGAAATAGTGTAGGGTTTCCTGCTTGAGCAGAAGGTTGGATTAGAAGACCTCCAAGCAGTGGTGGGATTCAATTTTTTTTTACTACCGGTTCTGTGGGCGTGGCTTGTGGACATGGCAGGGGAAGGATACTGTAAAATCTCCAGCCAGAGGTGGTATTTGCCGGTTCTCTGAACTACTCAAAATTTCCGCTACCAGTTCCCCAGAACTGGTCAGAACCTGCTGAATACCACCTCTGCCTCCAAGGTACTTTCTAACTCTGTTATTCTGTTATATGTAATTTTGAAAATATAAAAGAAATAATTAACCCCCAGTGATATTTGATTGGGCTGCAGCAATATCTCCCCCATAGCATACATCAAAGGTTGGATTATCTCCCCAAAATATAAAGCAGAGGTCTAAGCAAGAAAAATGAGTAGCAATTGTCAGATTGCTTTGCGTAAGACCTTTGTTCTTTGGGGAAGGGAACACTGTTTTTAATCATAGTCACTTACAGAGGTTACGCTAGAAGTTTAGTAGAGGGACAGAATAAGTCATGTTTAAATGGTGCATATATGATTCAAGGGAGTGTTTCAGATTATTTTGATTGGTTTTATTTTATTTTATAGCTGCAGTCCACATTTAATAAAAGATTTTCAAAGACCCTTAGTACCAGTAATTCGTGAACATTCCTAAAACCTCTACTAATGTAAACCAAATAATAGGATTTGTAAATCCAATAGCAGGCATTGCTAATACAACTCTAGTTAATAAGGAGGTTTAATTATGTAATGCACATATAAATATATCTTTTTAGGGAGAGTATATAAACTTGGTTGCCATCATAGAGAAATGGAGGAATTAAAACATTTGTTCAGGGTTGATTTGCCAGAATTATCATACAACAAAACTGAAAACAAAGCAGAAGGCAGTGCAAATAGGACAGAATGTATGCATATTCTTGTATGTGCTTTTTCTAGCGTGTTCATTTTTATAAGGATTTTCAAAATCAATTTCTCTTTTTTTATTTTTCTCTTACAGTTATACACATGGGGGCGCACATGGGGGCACGAGAGAGAAAAAGAGAGAAAGATTTTGCACAAGCCTTTTTCACATATAACTGTTTTCGGCATATTTTAAGCTTAAAAGTGAAGTACATCACTATTTATGAGCCATATTTCCAAATAAAATCAGCCATGCATATATTGAATTCAAAAGAGTTGCTCTTGTTAGCAGCTCTATGTCCTGGACTAGCAGACAACAAATTGGATATCTTGAGGTTTAAACATTAAAACATTAATATTACTTTGGAAATTCCCAATTTCCAATTCAGCCTAGTATCTTTTATTCAAGAACGCAGTGTATTTGTGGTCTATTTGAAGGTGTGTCAAGTTGACAGGTACTGTTTTAAATTATCATCGTTGCTTCCCTTTACAGGAGTTAGGAATTAAGCATCCTTTACACAGGAAGAAATTGGTTTTGGCAGTCAAAGCTATAAATACAAAACAAGATGAAAAGTCTGCAGAGTTAGATCATATCTGGGTTACACGTAAGTATTTGAAATGGCAAAATGAAATGAAAAGATTGTTTATGGTTTTAGCCTACTTTACAATTTAGAAATTTGTATATGTTTTTTTAAAAAAATTACTCAACTTCAATTTCATCTCTAGAAACATTACAGAGGCTTTATTTTCATTTTCTTCAATTTTATTTCCCTGACATGTTTTTGAGCTTTGTATTGCTTTATATAAACCATGAAATTAGATGGAATTAGATTAAATTTCTTAAAAAGCTGTTTTGATGGGGAAAATATGAAATATGTAGAATGGGCACAAACAGGGATGGAAATCATATTATTCTCCAGAGAATATAAGAAGCTAGAAACACTATTCTGCAAAAACAAAATTTAGTCTTGTCAACAAGTGAATTGTTTTTTTTATTAAGCAGTAAAATATATTTATGTGTATTCCGCAGGATGGCTTGATGATATTGGTTTACCTCAATACAAAGATCAGTTTCATGAATCACGAGTTGATGGCAGAATGCTACAATATCTAACTGTGGTAAGCTAAAATCCTTATTTTCAAAGTTTGGGACTAGTAAAAGTTCCTTTCTTTCATTCAGATGGAGCAGAAGAGAATAATTTTATCCCAGGATTCCTTTCTTTCGAAACCATATTTAGAATTTGTATTCCCAAGTATTGTCAGTATTTAACTTTCCAGACACTTTGAGTGGACAGGTAGCCAATCCAGACCATTTTTGGATATTCATGGTAAACATGACAATGGAAGACTCCCACACACATACTTTTTTAAAAAAAACAACAACACTAATTGCTGCTGTAGCTTAAAACAAGGGAATGGTTTTTGTTAAAATCATACTAGCAAAGAAGATAAATCTCATTCTGCACCACATCTTGATCCCAAGAAAAATTATTGTTCCTATCAGTGGTACGATTCCAAAAAACATTCTACTGGTTCTGTGGGGGTGGCTTGGTGGGCATGGTTTGGTGGGCATAGCAGGGGAAGGACACTGTAAACTCTCCATTCCCACCCCACTCCTGGGGGAAGGTTACTGCAAAATCCGCATTCCCCCCTCACTCTTGGGGAAAGATTACTGCAAAATCCCATTCCCTCCCCACCCCACTAACCTGCTTCCAGCTCCGTTCTCCTGTGCAGGACAACAAAAAGAGACCCAGCCGATCAGCGGGGACTCGGGAGGCAGAGAATAGATGGGACAGGGCCAGTCAGAAGTGGTATTTGCTGGTTCTCCAAGCTACTCAAAATTTCCGCTACCAGTTCTCCAGAACTGGTCAGAACCTGCTGAATACCACCTCTGGTTCCTATATTAAATAGTAGATCAATCTAAGCATCATACTATGTACACACTTTTTCTCTGTTCAGTCGTGTTCTATTTCAGTTTTCAAAGACTGGACAAGTCCCAGCAGTTTTCTTGGCAAGGTTTTTCAGCAGTGGTTTGCCACTGCCTCCTTTCTAGGGCTGAGAGAAAGGGATTGGATCCAGGTCACTCAGATGGCTTTGGGCCTAAAACTCCTGTTCTAGTCTGATGCCTTAATCAAACTGGCTCTCATGTATCCATAATGTGTGGATATACACTGCCAGTATCATAATGCAAAAGAGTAAACAGAACAAAACAAAGCCAGGTTTTTGGATCCAGAACTGAGATGATGTACAATAGTCAAAAGAAACAGTCAACTTCAGAACTCCAGCCCCTATAAAATGGAGCGGGATCTCCTGCTAATTAGTTGCATAAGGCACATTCCACCTTCCTCCCCAATATTTTATACACCACATACAGGTTAGTCCACAACTTATAACCATTTGTTTAGCAGCCATTCAAAGTTACAATGGTACTGGGGAAAAAAATAACTTAAGATTGATCCTTGCACTTACAGCCGCTGCAGCATTCCCATGGTCACAGGGTCAAAATGCAGGCACCTGCCAACAAGCATGTGTCTACGACTGTTGCAGTGTCCCAGGGTCATGCGATCTCCGTTTGCGCCCTTCCCAGCCATCTTCCAACAAGCAACGTCAATGGGGGAGGCCGGGTTTGCTTTACGACCAAGTGATTTGCTTAACAATTATGGCAAAAAAAGTTCATAAAACCAGACATGCCACACTTAACAACTGCCTTGCTTAGCAATGGTAAATTTGTTTCCAGTTGTGGTTGTCAGTCAAGGATTATTTATACAAAGAAGATTCTGTGGTTACAGAACAAGAAACAGTGTTTCCTTCTTATTTTGTGACCTCTGGCAACAGTACTAAGAATCATAGTGATGGTACATACAGGCTTCAATAGGAAAGAAAAAAGAAAAAACGTGTGGTTTTGCTTTCTTAGAATTCTAAGAAATTCTAATTCTAAAGTTTAGCAACTTTATTCCGTTAAACAATGCTTTCCTTTACAGAATGACCTCCTCTTCCTCAAAGTTACAAGCCAGCTACATCACCTCAGCATTAAATGTGCCATTCACGTTCTACACCTGAACAATTTTAACCCACATTGCTTACGCAGAAGACCAGCAGATGAGGTGAGATAAAAGTCATTGATTTTTGCTTCCTAGACTCAGTGCTCTTATATCCATTAGTGAGGAAATCTATCAACCTTTTTCATTCCTAGGCAAGCGCACTAGTTAATTTCTCCTTGCCTTTTGCTTCTGTTCAGAGAAATATGAATGCCATGTACATATTTATGTGTGATTCTACAGATAAGATGGACTCCGTTTGGGAAAAGAAATTTGAATAAAACCTATGGAACAGATTAAGGAAGAATTACTGAATATTTAGAAAGAAGCACTTTAATAGCAGCATCTACGTGGACTAATTTATTGTATTTACTATGCATTTTTTCTGCAATACAGAATAATATTTCATCATCAGAAGTAGTACAATGGTCCAATCATAGAGTGATGGAATGGCTCAGATCAGTAGATTTGGCAGAATATGCACCAAACCTTCGAGGAAGTGGCGTTCACGGTGGACTCATTGTAAGAAAAAAGAGCTTAATTTCCTTTAAGTTTTGCAATATTAACATGACAATCTATCAACACATCAACTTTCAATTTTTAATGTTTTGTCCATTTTGTTGATTGAAGAAAAGGAAAGTCAGTTTATGGATTTTTTTCCCCTGAATGTTTTATGTGAAATAAATTTGGCAGTATTTAACTTACCGTTTTATAAATGATCTTGTGTTATAAACCAGTACCCAAATCATTAACACTTATATTAAATAAATTAGAGAGCAGAAACTACTTTCAAATCATCAATTGATACAATGTTGGCTGAGTCTTTTAATTGATATAAACTATCCCAAGCAAGGGAGAATAAATTATCTTCTATCATGAATTTTTTAAGCAACGGTGCAAATTCAAGTGGTTTAGACTGAAGATAGACAGTTACAAATGCTTTTTAAAACAATTGCGTTCTTGACCTCAGTTATTGTTTATCTTATTTTAAACAAGATCACATTAGCCTAAGAACTGTATACATTTCATAACATTATATCAAGCATATAATCCTCCTCTTCCTTCTTTTAAATCTTGTTTCTACAATTGATCTCTTCCTTTGTGCCTCTAAAAATGACACATCAGATGTTATTAATGTAGGCAGCATATATATTTATGCATATATAGTCCTACTTAATTCTGTTCATCTCTTCTTAAGTTTTTCTGTTCTTTCTTTCTCTTTTACTACTTTTTGTCATTCAATTATAAAATCCCTTGAGGCAATGGATTTGTTATAAACGACCAATACCCCTTTCCAAACAGATTGGCTTGGATCCTGGCTTCCTTGAGCAAAACTATGCTGCTCAAAGTCACTGCTGGACAGAAAAATTGGAAATATTTTATCTTTGTTACAATCCCCTCTCATGGATTTGTTGCAAAAAAATGGAGAACCCTTTAGAATAGCATGGGCGGTGCATTGGGGAAATATAGGAGGAAAGGGAAATAATTTCTTTTCCTGACATAGGGAAAATTCTGTTGAATCCCAAATCCCAGGAACAACTCCAGGATCCAAGACATTAAGGCTCACTATAAGAGATGTGATCAAATAGAAATGGATGGAAGCTCATACTAACCCTATAGATCTACAACTGCAATATAATCCTCTGAAACAGATGTTTTTCTTTGATATCCCCCCCAAAAGTGCTGCTTTTAAAATGCCATTTTTAAAATGTATATGTCCTGTTAATGTTATACAATTGTTGGGAATGGCTTGTAATGGCTAACACGTGAAGAAGCCCTGACGCTTCCTAGCTCTGTGATACGGTAATACTATCCTGCATATGCAGAGACTAATGAAAACAGGCAACCCTCAGAATAGCCTTAGAATACCTTGCTGCTTAGAGACCACACTTAAAGCAGCACAGATGCTCTTTGTTTCTCCCACAGATCCTGGAGCCTCGTTTCAATGGAGATACTCTAGCAATGCTCCTCAACATTCCACCTCAAAAGACTCTGCTAAGACGCCACTTAACCACAAATTTCAATGTGCTCATCGGGCCAGAGGCTCAGCAAGATAAAAGAGAAATCATGGAATCCACCGCTTATACAGCTCTCACCACCACTGCAAAAGTCCGGGTAGGCTACAGAGAAACCATACAAACTTTAGAAATCCTGCTTGAGTTCCTAGTTGGCAGTTTAAAAGCCGGTAATCTCTTAGGCAGCAATCTTGTAATCCACATAACTGCTTGAGAGTGGGTTTCATTGAGAGGTCAATGGGAGCTCTTTCTAAATAGATTAATAAGAGTCATTATAACTGGTATGTTAGTTTAAAGTCAAGGGTTTTTTTGTACACTAAGAGCATTCAACCCGAAGGAATTCTGGCAAATCTGACTAGGAGAGGATAAGGATTTCAGTTTAGTGTCCCCAAATGAGAAATATCTGCTCTAAATATTAAACCATTTGGGGGCTCTAGTAACAGCATCTGCATAATATTGAAGGCTTTGCGTTAGTAGCTGAAATACTGTACTTAAACTTATCCATAAGATGGAAAAATGGCATAGCTTCTAGCCAAGGCACAATGATTCAAACATTCCCCTGCTGATTGTTGCATCTGACTTACATTCATTTTGCGTTCAAGTTAGAGCCAATCTGGTCTTGTAAATTAAAAGGCTGGCTGGGTGTCGAGAAACCTGAATTCTAGTCCTCTTTCAGCTTTAGAAGCCAGCTAGGTTATTCCCTCTCGGCCCTAAGAAGAAGTCAAGGACAAATTGATTCTCCCAAAATAATGCATGGGTTTATATATCAAGTCTGATTCAAAGGCGCGCACACACACACACGACAGAAGAAGGCTAGTAGGGTTTATTTCTAAGTGAACATAATAGGAGGACTAATCTATGGTGTTAACCAGGATTCATTATGGAGCAATATGCTTGCAATGGTATTTTTTTCTTTTTTTGAAGAGAAGGCTTGTTTTGTCCAGATTTTTTTAAAGCTTGTTTTTAAAAAGAATCACGAAGTTGCTATAGTTTTATGCTACTTGAGAGGTCTGATATTTGGGAGCAGAAGTGAAAGAAAAGCTCTCCATAAAGATACAAGAACCTTTGTGTGTGTTTCTCAGCATTGAGTACAGTAATCAGTTTGTTTTAAAGAAGCATTTGTTTATGTTCTGCAACTTTGTGTATCACACACACTGCAGCTTGGGATCTGTGTTTTTCTTCTGTGCATTTAAAAGTATGCATGCCCTTGAGGATCTTAAATTTAATGTACCTAGAGAGTTAAGGTTGAATAGGAACATGAATGCAGCAGTACAAAGTTTAGTCTATTACCATTCCTGTCCTTTTAAAGGTTATGTTAATACTTCTTGATAAAATGGTAAAAGTTATGCTCTGATTTTTAAAGAACTTTACCTCAGGTTAATTTCCCTATACGGAGTCCAAAAAGTTATATCCGTGAGTCCTTTACTAACCCTTCTCTTTGGCATAAAGACAATCCCCCCCTTTCCTTTTGATGCGTTTGTTCATTTCCTACAGGAACTTGAAAAATCAATGAAAACATTAAAATTAATCTTGTAAAGTCTGTGAAAGGTGTTATTAATTAGCAGAGGTTGTTTTTAACTGTCAGTGTTTTCTGTATTTCCCCTGTGGTGATTTTTCTGACAATGCTTTCTATCTTTCTCCACCCACCCACCTTTCATTCTTGACAGCCAAAGAAACTTGGATTTTCACATTTTGGAAACTTAAGAAAAAAGAAGTTTGATGAATCTACAGATTATATTTGCCCTATGGATACAAGTACATCCAATGGCACTCCGAAGAGTTGTGGTGCCTACAGAGTGCATAACACCCTCCCTGACAAAGAATTAGAGAAACTGGATCAGGTGGGCCAGGGGGACTGAGGCACTCACCTTTCATCCTCTTGGTGCATTCTGAAGCTTACAGATAACCTTTTCTTATAATTTAACTAAAGCGCATAATGCATCTGCATGTCTTTAGTGAATGTATTAGGATGAAGCTTGAAGAATCTTTAAAATATCACTTGGAATTTTTTCCTCCCATTTGCAATTGTTTCATCCTACTCATCTTCTCAAGCCCTTTTTCAGGAAAAGAAAAAGCTTTACACAACAGTTGTAGCTGACATTCAAGGCACCTAAAATTGAGCTGTTGTGGCAGCTCAGAGCTTTTTATATTTCCTTTGTAATGCCCAACAATAATTTTAAACGTTTTGTATTAGCTTTTTCATGTCCACAATGGTAAGGATGATCTATTTTATTCTTGACAGCACAGATGAATTGTATATTTTTATTAAAATGTTCTTTTAATTGTGCAGCGTCTGCACCATAGTGGTTACATACGATAACATTAAAATATAGGCCTAATGATGGATCTTTTCTAAAAAAACAACAACTGAAAATACAATTTCTTGAAGAAGGCAATAAAATATTTACTTGGGAAAACGTCTTAATTGTTTTTGTTGTGATTACTCTTTTTGTGATTGAATTATGCTTTTAAAAGTGCTTAGACTGATTTTATAAATTGCTGTCCCAAGAAATAATACATAGAAAAATGTGTAAAGTAATTCTTTAAAAGCCTGAAAAATGGAGTCATTGAAGTTTTCTGCAAGATATAAGATAGCAAGGCAAACTTCCATTTACTCTAATTTCTGAGTCAAACTGATCAGAAAAATTATGGTAATATCACAAGATTAATTGCAAAAAGTTTTTTTTTTCATATGCATGATTTACTACATCTAACATGCTCCATTTTTCTCTCATTTAAAATGTAATTGTTTTTCCATTTTGTTTAAAGCATGTAATTTGTTCAGTATGTGTGTGATTTATACACAGTTGGAACTATTTTAATGTTCTGTTTATTTTTAAAACACAATTTTCAGTCAAACTTCTGGAACTTCTTAAAATTAAACACTCATATAGATTTTTCCTCATATTTTCTTAGCCTCCTAATTTTGTGCTCAGCCTCTTTTTGTTTCAAACTCACTGTGAACTCCCTTCTCAGCTGAGGATAAAGGATCTGTCTAGTTTACAGGAATCAATCATGTACAGAAAAGCTTCTCACCATGCATGCATGTAATACCACAAAGTAAATGAAAATTAAACTTGGAATCTGCATCTTTTAAATATTATGATTCCTGACAACTTCTAATTTAGAGTTATATGCTATTTCACTGCCTATCTAAAGCAGTCATGATTATAGTTTGAAAACCATGGAACCACACTATTTGAAGACCGATCTGTTCTGTCCTGATTCATTTAAGGCAGCATTTCTCAAACTTGGCAACTTTTAAGATGTGTAGACTTCAACCCAGAAATTTCCAGCCCAAACATTGATTTAAAACCATTAAAACAAGTCAACAAAATTTAATTGAATATCAATGAACACTAGTTTGGTATGGAATACACAGCTCATTCAGGAACTGTATCTTAGAGTTTAATAAGTGTATAATTGCCATCTATTGTTTCCTTAGAAAAAAAACATTACAGAGATTAGGCTGCCTTGTCTGCCAAAAATGTTCATTTTTAATGGGAGGAAAACTATGCTCTTAGCTTTTTCTACCCCAGGTGCTAGCCTTTAAGGCCTGAAAGAATCCTTAAACACATGCAGTCAATTGTATGATTGGCTAGTAGGCCTATTTGAGTATCACTTAAGGCTGATTTGTATAGAATACTGTAAGGTTAGACAAAGGTATCTAACCAGAGGTGGTATTCAGCAGGTTCTGACCAGTTCTGGAGAACCGGTAGCAGAAATTTTGAGTAGTTCGGAGAACCGGCAAATACCACCTCTGACTGGAGTTTTTACAGTATCCTTGCCCTGCCATGCCCACCAAGCCACGCCCACAGAACTGGTAGTAAAAAAAAAATTGAATCCCACCACTGTATCTAACCCAAAAGAAAACCCCAGCTATCTGGAATAGGTAGATTATATGAAATCCAACTTTGGAAATAGGCATACATCTAAGTAAGGCTAGTTGATAAATGTCAATTTCTAAAATTTGCAAGGGGAAGGGATAGTGGAAAAACAACTAATCAACATAGACCACAAGAATTAGTTGTAATGTTCTTAGGCACCTAATCTCCCAGGGATCTAAACAAGGCAGGCAGCATAATCATTTAGAAACAAATTACCATAACCACAAATATCTCTGAATACAGAAATTCAGGCCCTACAATGAGGACATTGAGTGGGGATAGAAAGGGGAAAGAACAGTGGACATATTCCTACTATCTGTGTTATGCAGTGATAACTGCCATGACTAAATGTTGGAGTCAGATGAAAAACTGAAATACATTTTAGAATAATGAAGCATTGAGCATATAAATAGATGTCTTATGTGTTAAAAAATGAACATGAATGTCTTGAGTTATTAAAATAGCATGATAAGCATTTGAATCTGCATGAGATCCAGAAATGCTTTTTGAATTACTGAAAACAGCTCAGTTGCATTCTTTTATTTAAAAATATAGTATCAAACATACCACTTTTTAAAAAAAAGTCGCAATGAATTACCTTTTCATTTTTGGCTCCACTAACCTACTAACTGTTTGTTAAATTCAATGGTGTCAGATCTATGTTTATGGAAAACATGCAACTTGGAAATCTTTCCAATATTGGGGGTGGAGGGAATTATGTAATTCAACCTCAACTTCCTGAACACAGAGACATGTGTCATATGTGTGGAACAGTTCTGCTATCCCAAAAGTTGTGCATGCAGGTTTGGCTAAGATTGGATGGCTGCTTTAATTTCAATCTAGTTGCCGAAATGATTTTGCAGATGGACCATTCAGAAGGAACAGTGATGCAAATAGGAGAGCTGTCTCGAGGAATAAGCAACCTCACGGTATGTATGAATTCAAGAGGGCTATCTAGAAATTTTATTATGGATCATTTTTAATCAGCTTAGATTATTTATATATTAGCTGCCATCCCCATGCAAGAGGGGGATTTTTTTAGATCTAGCAAGCTCCCCTCGTTTATTTTCTTTCTTCCCACAGAGGTCAATGAAAGAAAAATATTAATTTCAAAGTTTTGGATCCTTTAAGGGAGGAATGAAGAAGCCTAGGCTTCTGATTGGGAAAAGGATTTTGGAGAAACTCCTTCATAAATTATTATCATAAAAAGATTTCTCATTTTCTAGTGTATCTGACTGTAGATGTGGCTTGATTTGTTTTTAATTTCCAGACAATGTTAAGTCAAGATCAGATGCTGAACAACGATCAATTTTTAACACCAACTTTTGAGGACTGGAGATGAAGATGCCACATGAGTAACACTAAGTCCTTTCTCCTATTATGACAGAAAACTGATGCAGGCTGGATGCTGTACATAAAAATGTATTGTTTTCTTTGCTATTAAAATATGTGCAACTTCATTGTGCTTTTAAAAAACATACACGTATACACAGATAAACACTCTGGTCTGGGTAGTTAAGACATGGATTCAGAGAACTATGCAATTTTTCTAGAAATTAGGAAATCAAAGATCTGTTGATCACTTATTTTAATCACCATGAGCACATTTAATAGTGATCCTTTTTCCTATATTTTGTAATTTTAAGATTTGGTTATGGTGCAGTGGAACTGCAATGTATCTCAAAGCTGTAGCTATTCTTTATTGCCAGTGTAGTTTGTGCAATGATTTATATTGAAACTGAACTATGGCACTGAAATAGTGATTCCTTGATGTATTAAAAATGTGTTCACCTGTTCAAAAGATAGTCATGATCAAGAGGATTATAACTCCCAATCACTCCATGGAGCTGTCTTTGAAGTAGTATGGAAACAATTTTCCATTGTCTTTTTCTTATTTTTTTTAAAGATTTCTGAGCTAGTCTACAATCTCAGTATTCCCTGGTGTTCTTCTATCCAAGAATTAACCAGGTCTGGTGCTGTTTGATTTTCAAAGCTTATTAATCTGGTGCTACCACCAACGTCCGCACTCACTGTTTTCCTGAGGACCTTGACTAGTTGCTATGTATATCAACTACTGAGTGCTGAAAGCTCCCAATATTTGATGAAGAAATCATTCCTATCCTCTTTGCAATCATTCTCGTCTTCCATCTTGCTCATTTTGAACTATACATGTAGTCTACAGCAAACAGCCTTCTTATCCAGTCTAAGCTGTGACAGGTTAACACTTCTAGTAGCGATTTGCTTATATAACATTTCATTGTTGTACTGTGATAGAAACTGTGGAAAAGTCAGAGGTGATTGCACTTTGTTCAAGGGTTTAGATGGATGTATTGATTCATGCAACACAAAATGTCTCTTAAATACATTGTAATAAATTCTACATATTGTTTGACTTACACATTCAAAGGAAATACAACAGCATGTTGGTGTAGTCTTTCACAGCTGGCATCAATGAAGCAGTGATGAATTTTCTGGTAATATGGCTGGCTAGAGAATTCTGGGAGTTAAAGTCCATAAGTCTTAAAAGTTGCCAAGGTTGGAAACCCCCCAATCCTAGACCATATCCATACAGCCAGAAAGCTCATCACTGCTTTATACACAACAGCCTTGCAGATCAGTATATTTTTGTCCTAATCAACTGAAAACTAAACATTCATTGAAATATTCTATAGATTGGAGTTAATTGGAAGCATGAAAAACAATGAAACAATGAAAAACAAGCAAATGCCCACAGTTGGACTTCATCCCACTTATTTTTCAGTGCAGAAAATTCTTGAAGTCATCTCCCAACTATTAAATTTTAATATTTTCTAGAATTACAGTAATTGAGAGAAAAACGTTAATCAGAAAAGAACCAACCTCTTCAAACTTACCAGTTTTCAGTATTAAAAACACCTTCAAAATTCATAGCTATATACCAAGATTTTATTAAAATGTATGACAATTTGGGAGGTGGGTAATAGTTAATAGTTGCATCTAAACTATCCAAGTTTGCCATTTAAATTCAGGGAGAAGCATTAGTAATATTTCAGCAGTGTGTGTAAACAGCTTTCCACGTCAGGGGAATATTGTTAATTAGAATCTGACATGGTATTCTTTCTTATTCTAACAGAATTGTTCTATTGTTTGCTTCAGTTTCCTCTTGAAATGAGATAAATGGCACACCTCAACACTATTCTCTTTCAGAACTGATTTGGGGGGTAATTGGCCATTCTCTGAATATATAAATATATATTTGCGGAAATATAAAGGCTTGCAGCAATCTACAGTTTAAAGACTTAAATTAAAAAGCTTGTAGCAATTCTAATGCAATCTTGTTCATCTAAAATTTTTTATACAAGTTTGCCACCTACTGGTGATAAAATTCCTTGTTTGCCAAATACATTCCCAATGTAAGTTGTTGCTAATATAAGCACAGCCTTATTCTTCATGCAGAAGTATTAACCTGAAGATATCAACAAATTTATATTGTGGCACCAGCCCAGCTTTCACAATTAAATAACAGGGCTTTGAATATTAAAATCAATGGTAACTTGCAGATGTGGCTCAATATTCAGCTGTCCCTTTCAGACCTACAATCAGTTTGAACATATTTTTATTTGGTTTAAAGGTATAATTCTGGATATAAAATATTGCATGTTCTAATGTCAAGCTTTATTGTACAATTTTTTTTACAAAAATGATTTCATTCAAGCATGTATACAGTGTTACCAGGAGTTAAAGCATATTTGGTCTACAAGGTAAAATATATTGGACCAGAGTATCTTATAACAGTAATGGCAGAATTATGATTTATGTCATGCAGAATGAATATTTTGAATCCAAATGAGGTATAAGATTCTGCATGAGAAGAGTTTTAAAGTATTTATAATTTCCTTGCTTGTCCTCATTATTATCTAAATATTATTAAAGTTTTCTGTGGAAAATGTTATGCTCCAAATCATATCACAAATGATTAGGTGATGTCAGTCTTAGTTGTATTTACAGCTGTTGATCTGTATGAAGAACATTTCCCACTAATAACTTGGTGTGAAGTTTATGATTGGAAATTGTGCTGTAGTTGCATGGTTGTTCTAAATATTGCACATGGAAACCTGCATATTTGATTCAGAAGGCAAACGTTTTGGTTCCAGCCAATATAGATGGAAGGTTATATGACTCTTTTTACATGACCGACATCATTCCTATAAGAAACATCAAGCTAAATGCATCCCTGCTTCTCATCAGTGAAAGACTGTCCCATAAAAGAACTTCAATATGATTTTGTCCAACCAAGGAAAAAGAGGAGCATGATTTCTCTCAAGGAAAGTCTTAGTGTGCTGATGGCTTCATCATGTTCAGCTGGAGTCAACATTTGGGGAGGAAAATTAGCTATTTAAGCCCAGTGAAACCTCAGTTGGATTTTTTTTTTGTCATACTTGAAGTAAATCTTTTTAATTATATGCTTTAAAAACTACATGTCATAGTTTTTACATTTCCTACTTCATGTTGGTGAAAAACTGAAGTCAACTTCAGGAACTGTGAGTAAAAGAAGCTCCAACTGTTCCAAAAAATGCCCTACAGAAATTACAGGAAGCCACAGGCTCTTCACCTCTGTCCACTGCAACTAATTCCTAACCAGCTTTCTTCCAAAAGCAGTTCATGCTTTATACACCAATAAAAATTGCCATAAGAAAATCTTATGGAAATTCAAAGCCCACAAAATACATGAGCATTTTATTGAAGTGAAACAGAAAAGCTTCATAAAACTTAGTTAAGGCTGGGCAAGGCATTAGAAAGGGGTACTGTGCCAAGAGCATTAGTGTGAGAAAAGTGTCCTCTTTTGAAGGATCGGCACAGGTCTTCTGAAGTCTTTCCCCTCTGGAATGTGTATTTGTCACGCCCAAGCCTAGAGATGATACAGCAACACCCAATCATTCCTTTATTTGCTTACAGTTAATAGACAGAATCTTGCCAGACTAAAACTATAATCTAATCTACTAGACACCATACATCCTGAGAGACTGTAGACTGACTACCCTGAACCTCTTCCCCCTCCCACACCTAGCTTGGAACTGAGCAGGCACTTAGTCTAGGCCTCTCGCTGGAAAAATTCTGTTACCACAGGTCTCCCACCCTACTACTTCAGGTGTGCATCCCGTCACAATATTCTTGCACAGATAACACTTTCTTTGGGATTGCTAGCCAATCAAAGCAGTTGTGCACAAACCACATGCACACATTTGGAGAAAATTTTCAAGGTAGATCCGAGAGATCGTAGTTGTCTCAAGGAGGAACACTTTGCTTATATCAACCATTTTGTAACGTGCACCTTCAAATGTTTTGCATAACCATACTACCCTTGACATTTGCTGAACAAATTAACTTCAAGTTCAGTAAGCAAATGTGCTCTCTTTTGCATATCCTAGAAGCTCAAGACTGGGCTGACAGGCAAATTGAATCATGGGTGGAGGTCCACACATAAGAATCAAAGTGTCTCCAGAAGGGGGAGGAAGATGGTTCTTTATCATGTCTGCAGTAACAAAGCCAGAACTATACTTCCATCCTGCAACAAAAATGAGAGAGAAGCTTCATGACAATGTCTAACAGAAGGTAGTACTGCATGCATTCATGGTATTCTCATGGTTCCTCCGTTTTGAAGAAATCTAAGCTTGATTTCATTTAATTTGAATGTTATATTTCACAGTATATGATTTCACAGTATATGATACAGTATCTTTATATTTAATAATTCCCTCTGACCATATTGATAATTTGGTAACAACATTTGGAGATATTCTGGAAACACACGTGGCCATGATTGTATACCTCTGTTTCATAGCAACATTAGTACTTCCAAAGATAGAATCATAACCAGGAGATTTCAAGTTCTAATCCTTAGGCATGAAAGCCAGCTGGGTGACTTTGGCCCAGTCACTCTCTCAGCTCAACCTGCCTCACAGGGTTGTTGTTTTTGTTGGGAAAATAGGAGGAGGAAGGACTATTATGCATATTCACCACCTTGAGTTACATATAAAGTAATAAAAGCGGGATAAAAAATCTAATTTGTTACTGACTTGTACAAACATAATGGGTTAATTACTGTTGTTATTACAGTTGGAAAGACTGCATTTTAAATGTTCATGCTACTCTTCACCTTCCCGTGTTAAAAAATGTGTATCACTAACTGTGATAGGTGAATCCATTACTTAGAAATACAGCACAGTAACTATATACTTCTCAAGTCACTTTCTATAAAGACTTAATATCTGATATCACAATGGAAAGGTGCTTGGCATAACGGTAATAATTTCAATCAAGGCAATGCGTGAAAAAATAGTTTGGTAAAAATGGTGCATTGTATCAAGACAAATGTCTCACAGGATTGCAATAGAGAAATACATGTTATCTTAAAATTGGTTATATACAGAACAGTTCAGTTAGCGTTTCAGCAACATCAGCTTACCCTGAGGTGGTTTGTCCAAAGTATACCACAATTTAAATTGGTCTGAGTGGTTTGCAGCGACATCTTCCAGTTCTGGTTTCAGTAATATATCCTGTTCCGTCTGCCAACCAAAAGTCAAATAGCCATTCAGAGTTGAACATGCAGGCTGACGCAGAGCCCACTATTTGCATTAGCTTACCTTTTGATCTAGGATTCTTATTTTATATATTGTTTTCTAGCTTTCCTGTATTCATCAATTCTCTTTGCCTTAGAAGACTTAGTCCTCAATAGTGCAGTCTATTCCACCTTTCCTAGAAATGAGTTACTCTCAGGTAGAGTGGCTTATGTTGTGGACAATGTGGTTAGAATTGGATGTAAGCAATTCTGTGGAATCAGAAAACTACCAATACTATCAGGGTTTTCCTAAAACACTTGGCACATCTTATGCTGGATCTATTAATTAAATATGCTTGGGCATTATTATTATTATTATTATTAATAATAATAATAATAATAATAATAATAATAATAATAATAATAATAATAGCAGCAGCAGCAGCAGCAGTCCATGGAGACAGCAGAATGGAAGAGAAAGAACTGGAGAAGATAACAAAATACAAAGACCTACAAATAGAAATAGAACGACTATGGCAAAGGCAAGCAGGATAGTACCAATAGTAATAGGTGCCTTGGGTGCAGTCCCAAAACAACTGGAGCACCACTTGAATACCATAGGCATTGACAAATTTGCCATCAGTCAATTGCAGAAGGCAGTTTTATTTGGAACAGCTTCCATCCTGCGGTAATATCTGTAACACCATCAAACATCCAGATTTGCCTATCCCAGGTCCTTGGTAAGTACTTGATAGGTAGACAAAAATGCTAAACCAAATCTCAACTTCTGGCTGACTGTGCGATGAAATAATAATGTGGTAAGCATAATCCCTTTCCAATGAACACCTGGGGCAGGCAGAATTATGTCAGCGCTTGACTTGGCATATATTTGTTTTACACTGGAGCCATATAAAGAGTACATGTAAGGAGGCTACTCAAACTATCATTCTTCCTGGCTATCTTACCATCCTTCCACCCACCTCTGTTTGCAATCAATAGCATTCAGCTTTCCATAGGAACCAGAAAAAAAATGTTTGATTTTCACCAAACGAAGAGCTATGAACAAGCTTTTTGATATGTAGTTGGGAAGATGGTATAGATATATAAGCAACTGCTGGTGCCTAGCTGCTTTTATAGTGATTTCACAAAAAGGAAAGGCAAATAAGCGTAAGTCAACCAACCTGATTAGCAAAAAGGAGATAACATTTTGTTTTATCTGTAGGGTCCCTTGTGATATGCCGGATCAGCTGAAGCATTGGAGTAATTCCTATCAAATCAAAGCCAAGGTTCAGAATGAAGTAATATTTTTCCCCCATAACCCAGAAGTAGAACAAGGTTACCTTTTATTATTACTCCCATCCTTGACAACTATAAAACTAGGTGGGCCTTTGTGTGAGTATGACAGGGTATATAAAATAGAACAAATGTAGGCTTTTTTAATACTGAAGGTAATATGATACTCCAAAATTTATAAGATAAGAAAGAGAGAAAGAGAAACGATAGATAAAACAGTCGTTCCCAAGATTGATTTTTTTCTCCTTTTATATTAAATGATTTTAGTCTCACACTATTTAATTTTACATTCAGCTTCTGAGCCATAGGTTCATGGCTAGTGACAGAATATTAAATTATGTTTAACTATAAAAGAAGATCAGTAGAATAGAAATGTAATCTTAAAGATCTCAAAGAATGCCTAGGCTCATAATAAAAAATGTGGCTTTTCAATAGCCAAAGTGTCAAATTGACTAGGATTTCATGTCATAATCAGCATTTCAAACTGAGTACAGAGATAGTTTATTAAGCAATATTCTAGACAAGGTTTAGTACTCAAACATTTTAAAAAGTAAATTAAGTTGTGCATCAGATATGACATATCTTCTGCTCCATGCTAAGCCTTGGTCAAGTCTTCTGTGCTTACTCTTTTGTAATAGAGGAAAGATGAATAAAGGTTCCTTTTAGATCATACGTTATAATCAAGGAGTATATACTGTAGCTTTTTTAAAAAAAAATTCAAACAAGGAATACCTACCTGTTCCCCCAGCAATCATCCCAAGGTGCTTAACAACCTTTATCTTTGCTTCAGACTTTTTATCCAATTTGATAGCAAATTTACCTGTGTAAAATTACAAGCGTCAATTCCAACAAAATTGAACTGCAAAGCTCTGAAACAGAGCTGTATACACTACTGTATATTAAATCTGCAATATTATATCAATTTCTAAGAATGAATACCTGTACAGTGCTAAAGGCCTTTCCTCTCATAAGCAGACTTAATCTAGGTATATATTTGGAACTAGCTTGCTGAATAAGCCACAGTTGCCTGAGCTCATACAAAACTAAGTATTAATCCACAAATGTACAATCTGAGTCTTCAGAGCAGTTTACAGCTCCTGCAAGCTTTCTTATGACCTTTGAAACAATGCTACTAAATCTGAGCTGCAATATGAACCACCTTTACATGGTGACACAGAGTTATAATGTTCTATAAGCATTTGCCACCATTATAACAGGGGTATAGTGTTCTGTAACTATTTCCTAATATTCTGTAAGTATTTGCTACCATCTAATGGTTGGTTACATTTCTGCAGCTCAGATCTGATAGCTCAACCGGAGACTTCCAGGGGTTATTATCAAACTATGTTTAGTGTAATAGAAATGAATTCTGTTTATTATAAATAAGAGAAACAGTTTGGTCTAGTAGTTAAGGCATCAGGTTAAAAAGCAGGACACCATGAGTTCAAGTCTGGCCTTAGCCATGAAAGCCAGCTGGGTGAGTTTGGGTAGTCACTTTGTCTCAGCCCAACCCACCTCACATTGTTGAAGATGTGTTGGATAATATGTTTGTTACTTTGAGTTATTTGTAAAAACAATAGATAGGATATGGTATTTGTTGATATATAAGGTGGTATTTGATGAATGCTATTCAACAAATCACATTCAACCACATGAATAATGTGATATTCATTAACAGCTGGAGGCCTGGAAGGAAGAAAGTATGCTCAAGTTGGAGATGCTACCTATAAAATATCCAAGATCCATTCCAAATTCCTCTGGGGATTATTGTAGCTCAAGCGGCTATAAAGGAAACACAAACAACTTAACATTGATTGCATGGGCAAAAGAGCTAAGATTTGTTCAACTTGTGACGTGCTGTATTATTTGCCCAGAGTCCCTTTGTAAGGAGATAGCTAGTTTCAAAATTTGATAAATAAAACAATAAATAAATAAATATTTCTCATCTTGACTACTGCTTTTATTTATTCAAATATTCATAATTATAAACTTCTTGGGACTTGACAATGAAATAGTACCTGATCCTTTGTACACCAGAAGCCCATTAGGTCCTCTGAAATCAATGGCATCACCAGTCTTCAAGGTGTCTAAGTATTGGGACATCTTCCCACCTTCAGGAAATTTGGGGTGAACATTTTTGTGGTAAACCTAGAAAGAATACATACACATGCAACAATTGCAACATTTTACATTTAGGTGACCGTAATCTGCATTGGAAAAGATAATTCTATTTTGTAGTGTTACATAAATCACGAATTAGAAGCCGGAAAATACCACATTTCTCCTGTTTACACTCTATAAAACAAATCCATTGCAGTGCTGAGGGCAAATAATTTTATCCTCAATAAGGTTACAAGAATATTAACCTAGATTGTTATTTTTGTCCCGTTATGCATTTTACCAGCTATTTATAGGCCCTGTTTATGTACTTGTTCTAGACCACAAAATTGGGAGCAGCGCATTCTCTATATAACTTCTCCTAGCTAAACTATCAGCTGGGTCTTTAGAAATCCTTCTTTCTGGTGTCCTCACTACATAGAGCAAGACAGAGAAAAGCTCTAGAGAGAAGGCCTTTTCAGTTACAGAACAGTTTCCCCGGATAAATTCACCTGAAGAGATATTAATTATCTTTTCACAGAAGGGAAAGCACTTTTTAACAATCTTTTGAACAGCATGTACTCTAGGCTAAGCATCATTGTTTATAACTGGTCTTAAGTATAACTGTTTCATACTGCAGTGGCCTTTAATGTTTGTGAGGTCTCAGAGAATGTGTGCCTCAAATAGCAACATTTATATGGTAAATAAAAATGAATAACCCCCAAACATGATCAAGATTACTTCAGAGTATTTTTGGAAACATTGTTTACTAAGCTCTGGACAGGACAAGAAGTATTCACTCTGGGCCTTAATCTCAAATTAGACATAAAATATTTGCTTTAAGAAACTTTTTTAAAAACTTTTTTTCTGTCACATTCTATCTTTTGATATTCTGATCTGTCAAGATCCGATATCTTTTTTTTAAACTTTTTGTCACAGAAAAGAAATTCAAATCAGAACTCCCCAGATTTTTGAGAATTCTAGCACCTATTTTACATTGCTTTTGCTGAGAAAATTAACAAAATTAAGTAAACTATAGAGAAACAGATTTTTCATCATTTACTCATTGTCCTTCTCAGTCTCAGTACTTTATCTCTAAAATAACTCTGCACACTTCTTCTTCTTCTTCTTTTTCTTCAGCGTTTGTCTCGCGCTCGGGCGAGGTCCGCTAAAATAACTCTGCACACTATTCCAACCATATCTTCAAAAAAAATTTCTGGATATAAAACGTGGAGTATTGTTTGTTTTTAATTTGACTTTTTATATAACTGCAATATTAGGGAACAATTTATTCAAGAAACATAGTAACCAAAACCAAAGTTACTTTGTCAAAACAGTTTAAACCTACCTTTATTACTAAATCAACATATCCTTTCACTTCATCACTTGAAACTGGAGTATAAGCCCGAATCACAAGGTTACCACTGATTTTGGCAGAGAGGTACACATGTTGGCCTGGAGAAAAATAATGATGGTTCCATTCCAAATTTATTATTATGGCATTAATGAAGAAAGCAAATGGTTTGAGATATCTATCCAAACTGGATAACATCTGCAAAATTGATTGGGAACACAATTTTTCTCATTCCCAGAGATAAATGTCAGTTATAAATTTAATTAAGAATGGGGAGCCTCCTATAGTTACGAAGATAAGCAATAAAATGTTGTGAGTGGGGGAGAAATAAGTTCCCACTAGCTGATAAGAAAATAATATTTAGAAATATACAAATCTTCATGAACTGAAGATCCTGTAGGGGTATGGAGTGTCACCATTCAAGCTTGTGGAAAAGGAGAAGGTCATCAAACAAAACATGACATTAACTGCATGACGGCAGTTAGGGGCATGTGTTAATTAACTATGGCAGCATAAATGGTGTTAGAATTACAGTGGGATTAACACACCAATAGGAGATTAACTCTTCTCTTCTCTTCCTCAACCTCTTCTTCTAAGTCATTAGTTTGGCAGATACAGGTTATGTTAAAAGATTGCCTCACACAGCATGCTTGTTGAAATAAAATACAGGTGTAACTACAATCAAGCAGTTAAACCTAGCTCTATTTTGAGCTGTTTCTGCCTTTTCCAAAAGTTAACCATGAGTCTATGCCCTGAAATCCATCTAGACTGGACCAAGAAAAACAAAAGGAGGACAACCTTATGACTTCCCCACGCTTTATATTTTGATTTGCCATCCTAAATACCTTGATGACATTAGAAAGCCTACTACTGCAAGAAGCCTAAAAGTACTAGGATTCTTCCTCATCAGACCTATCTTTTATGCCATAACATCTGCCTAGGTTCCTAGCCTGCTTCTGGCTCAATATTCCAAGCTTTTGTCCTTGAAATCAGACACAGTCAAAGAAATGAGCATGAATATGTCTTTGTCATCTATGTCCTCACCATCCATGAGTCATACATGGCTTGAAAAACTATGGCTGACCCCTACTTTAAAGCTGAAATCTTTTACTCTCCCTGGCATTCAGTGAGAGACAAGTTCTAAATACATGCACTTTTCTGCTGTAGTTTCACTTCTATTGCACCTGTGCTTTACTTTGATTTTATTTTGCAGTCCCTGTTATGATATATGGAAGGACAGTATATAAACACCTACAATAAAAGAACTTACTAATAAGGCAAGTCAGACTGTGTGAAACTCTAGTTAAGCAATCTTATTGCTCTTATTAAGCAATCTTAATAATCTATCAGAGAATGGACAGAAATCTGACCACCCTATATTTTCCCATAAGAAAGATGGGGCAATCATATATTGTTTTTGCTATGTTTTTAGAATTTTTCTTTTTACATTTTCAAGGGGAAGTACCAAGCAGAGTCTGAATGATGAGATCTACATGATATAAAATAGATATTAGAAATTTGAATGTTATAATTTTAGAATGCACAAATTCAATGTTTAATGAGATTTCATATGATAATAACAATAAGATTTAAAGGTGTTGCACTTCGATTGGCAATCATAGGGGGAATTTTGCTTCTTAAGAATGTTGGAAGAGAACATATGAAATTGTAAACAAGACAGACAAAAGTATAAGTACAATGAATAAAAAGATATAGAAAATTAGGAAAAAGAAATACAATTGAATAAGAAGAAAATGAGATAACCATGAAAGAAAATTAAGAGAAGTAAAGGGAGAAATAGTGAGAAGTTGGAAAAAGAGTAATAAGATATGAAATTGAATACATAAGATGAATACGCATATGAAATTGTGTCTGTATGGAAATGTGATATCCCGGAACCATGCTGTATTCAAATAAGATGTTTTATTTGTTTTGTTAAAACTCAATAAAACGTTATTTAAAAAAAGGAAAGAAAGAAAGATAGGGCAAGATACTGAATGTAGGTAGCAGAACCATTGGAAAAGAAACCTGTGCTTGAGCATGTACACTTAGCTGGATGGTTTTCAGCCCATATTTCCCAGAATTGCTAAATAAGCTATTTTGCAACACAATTAGTTAACAATAAAGCCAACTCTTGTCCACTGGATTTACCCAGGAAGGTTTGCCCATGGCTACAATTTGACTGCTTCCCCTACAATGTGACTGAATTCCAGACCAAGCATGACTTAGGCCTTCACTCTCCAGCAAAGGGAGTTTTGAATGAAACAGGATTGGTTCACTATGAGAAAGGACTGTCCATCTGAACATGATTGCCACCTTCATTTGTCTCATTGAACCATCTATCCTAAACTGACCTCTCTGTGCAGTCATACAGAGAGGCACACTGGGAGCCATTTTGCTACTCAGTTTGATATAAACTGACTTCATAAGATTTTGTGAATTAATTTTCACTCCTTTGCCTCAATTGAACATTATTAATTTTCTTCTACTACTAGCTTAGCCTATAATGATGACCAATGCTGTTGTAAAGCAGATTGTTCTCTCTCCTTACACATTACACAATACATATTGTATCATATAACACAATTGTATACATACAATACAATACAAATGATACAGTACATATTGTAGCATTTATTCTAACTGTTATTCTCTCAATATTAAAATCACTTATGATTTCAAGGAGATAACAAATAAAGGATTTTGTGCAGCACTGGAAAAAACAGTTTCAATATCAATCAAGTTTCACTAGAAGAGCGTTTCAGAGATATTTTTTGTGCGGGAGCGAACCAATGCAAGGACTTTGCACCAGGAACTGATGAAGAATAAGATCATGCTTACCTATAGGTAAGCCCAATATATGTTTTGGTGATGGTAGCGCAAATCGGAATCTCCTGGTATCATGGCTGATATCCTGGGAAAAAGCAATCAGGTGAAAAACTTTGAGCAATAAAACATCACAAAAATGATTTCAGATATTTTCAACATGAAAATATCTGAACTCCATGTGCTAAAATGTACAACCGATGAAGAAAAGGGGCACCATAAATGATAAAGCGGAACTGAGGATGCCAAAAGTGACCTAGCCACAAGATCTTTGGGCATTGGTTCATTCAGAGATCTCAAACATTCAGCTTGTAGTCATATCTGACCCATTGGGAGTTTTTTGGTATGGCCTAGGACAGCTCCGTGGGGTTTTCATGGGAAAAATACTGGAGTGGGTTGCCATTTCCTTCTCCAGGGGATCACGTTTTGTCAGAGCTCTCTGCTATGACCTGTCCATCTTGGGTGGCCCTGCATGGCATAGCTCATTCATTAAGCTATGCAAGCCCCTTCGACATGACTAGGCAGTAATCCATGAAGAAGAAAATGCCTGGAGAAACGTTGTCCATGGGGTCGCGATGGGTCGGACACGACTTCGCAACTAACAACAAATAATGACAGCTCACCATGAGGCAGGCACTACTTCTGCAGCTTCTCCTCCCATCCCCACTGTGTGCATCTGGACATGCCTGGTAGCCAGGGTCTCAGTAGGGTAACTATGCATCCTGATTTCTCATTAGTCCCAGATTTTCATGCTCCAAGCACCCTTTCCCCACTATCCCCATTGCTGGCTCCTCTCCCATAGTGAATAGCACTTCACTCCTCCCCCACAGAAGCAGCTAACACTGCAACCCTGTGAGAGAGAAACTGATGCCACATAAGCTGGCATTGTGAGAGGTAAAAGTGAAGTCTGAGCCACACAAGCTGTGCAGCAGGGAAAAAGACAGCAGCTGTCTGGAGCCTCATAAAGGAGGTAATATGGAGAAAGGGTGCCTGGTACTGCCTTTGCTTTTCCCTTAACACATTGACTTGTGTGTCTTCTCATTCTACTTCCCCTGATTCAGCTAGTTTGCCCATTCAATGAAGAACCACATCTGGAACTGCCAGAGGTGCTGCAAGGATAGACAGTGAGGTCAGTGGGAAACACAGGGAAATTAAAGACATTCAAAAAGTTTATGTAATTTTGATATGTGTCTATTACTTTTTAGTGTTCCCCCTATCTCTCTCAAAGTGTCCCAGTTTGGATGATATGGTCACCAGCCAATGAGAAATACGGCTGGTTGCCACATCAGGAATATGAAGCTGAGTACAGCGAATAATGTCACCTAATATATTCCATATAAAATGTTCTGTTTCAATTCAGTTTGAATATTTCTGGCCTTTTCATGGGCATGAATGCGACCCAGCAGGTAACATACTTTATGCAATGTGCCTCCCCCATACTCATTTAAGTTTTAATTCCTTAGAATAATCCTTTTTCTTTCTTTTTATGCTTCTATTAGATCGTTACACAACCCCACAGAACTGAACACACAATGTACCCAGCTGTGGGTTGGGAAAATGTTGTACTTGCTGGACCACAGATTAGAATTTCAAGTGGTAACTACTCTGTTGCTGCTTCAGTATATCAGAGCTGCTGTTACAGAACATTATGCAATATTCCAAGGGCAACTTTATGGCCTTCCAAACATGGAGAAATAGATGTAGGCCAATATCACACGCTTAAATCTTAATGTTTCTGAAGAGACACAGTTTTGTATCAGTGTATCAGTGCACACACTTTCTATGCCAAAGGCTCAAGTACAATCCCTGCAATCTCTCATTTAAAATACAGATATCCAACCTGGCACATTGCTGTCAAGAGTTTTATAAGCAATTTTTTATATGCCATTTTCATACATTTTCATACATTCAAGCCAGAAAAAGAACTGACAGCTCACCTCTTTCTCTATCAAAGACAATGGATATTTGATATTTGGATCCTGCAAGGTCAGTGGGTGTTTCTTCCTCTGAGATCCAATTATTTTATAAAGCAAAAATAGCATAGATGGTATAACTGCAGCCACAGCAATCAAAATGGAAATATCCTGAAAGATGGGGGGAAAAGAGCTCATGTATGTAAAAAGAATTAAAACTTGGTTTTATGTGTTACAGCCTTAAGTGTCCCAAAGGTGCTTTTTTTCAAGAGGCAACTGGACTTTCTGATTTTTCTTTGAAGACGTTTCACTTCTCCTCCAAGAAGCTTCTTTAGCTGTGGCTGGATGGTGGGGAATGGAAGGATTTATACTCCTTGCAGACAGCTGGTCATTTGCATTCTTTTAGCGGTTCATTAAGGTCACCTTTTTCATCAGATTCCCACCATCCAGTCAGAGCTGAGGAAGCTTCCTGGATGAGAAGCGAAATGTCTTCAAAGAAAAACCAAAAAGTCCAGTTGCCTCATGAAAAAAAGCCCCTTTGGGACAACCATGACCCGGATGACTGAGAATCTCCATAGACATGCAGCCTTAAGTCTCCACTGCAAAGGTGAACTCCTTCTCAATCAGCTTCTCATAGAATTGATCAGCTCTAAATCTTTTGAACAGGCCTCATTCCTATAGGTTGCATCCAGAGATAATCCAGAGAACTTCGCACCTGCAGAATTCCCTTCCCCATTTAACCCTTAAAAGATTTGTTTATTTTTTTTAGAAATAAATAAATAAATGGGAAGCTATTGTGCTGTAAAGCAAAGCAGCAGTTTCAAGAATAAGCCGCCCAGGTAGTCTTCAAGTTACGATCACAATTGAGCCCAAAACCGTTGTTGCTAAGTGAAACATTTGTTAAGTTAATTTTGCCTTATCTTCCAACTTTTCTTGCCACAATTGTTAAGGGAATCTCTTCAGTTGTTAAATTAGTAACCCGGTTATTAAGTGAATCTGGCTTTTCCACCCTCCCCATTGACCTTGTTTGTCAGACGATCGCAAAAGCTGATCACATGACCCCAGGACATTGCAGCCCACATACCTAAGAACCAGTCTGAGTTTTGATCATGTGACTGTAGGGATGCTGCATGAAAAACAGCCATGTCACTTTTTTCAGCCCCCTTTGAAACGGTTACTAAATGAACTGTTCTGGAAGTCAAGGACTACCTGAATTTCCATGATGCCTGAGTGCCCCCAGAATCCTTCTTAGAAAATGAAATAGTGTCTGGTTGCTGCCCAGGCTGATGTTCATCTGACCCATGTTGGATGACTTGCTCTCAAAATCCCAAATGTGCCCATCAAAAAAGACTTAAGAGCCCAGAGAAGGAGCAGCTTGCCTAAAAGCTATGCAGTCTGCTTTGTGACTGAGGAAAATGTGACCTTTTAGTTTATCAAAGGCAAGGCAAGGTAGTCCTCGACTTACAACAGTTCGTTTAGCAACCTTCGAAGTTACAACAGCACTGAAAAAAGTGACTTATGAGCATTTTTTATTCCCATGGTCATGCGATTTACCTTCGGATGCTGGACAACTGGCTCACATTTATGACTGTCGCTGTGTCCCAAGGTCATGTGATCACCGCAAAGCAACGGGAAAGCCAAGTTCACTTAACAACTGGGTTATTAATTTAACAACTGCAGTGATAACAGACGCAGCAAGAAAAGTCGCAAAAATGGGGCAAAATTCCCTTTTCTCACTTAGCAACATAAATTCTGGGCTCATTTGTGGTTGTAAGTGGAGGACTACCTGTATATGTGACTGTGGATAAATGAAAAAGCATTTTTCAAACCCTCTTTGATTACTTTTCCACCTAAGAAATGTAAAACTCGTCTTAATGCACCACTATGATAAACAGGTTAGTTCAGGTTACAGCTTTTCAGAGGTGGAGCAGATATGGAGGTTGTACTTTTTCACTTTATGTGCCAACTTTTTATGTTTGTGTCCTGGAAAGCTGGAAAAAACAATAAATCTGCAGTATTACACTAGATCATCCGAAGGAATAAACTACAAGAAATGGAGGCGTTAATGTTGGTAACCATAATCTCCCCCACCTTGAAATATATAATTTATTTTGTAAGGAGGGGGCCTCTTAGGCCATGAAATCAAAACTTCTCTTTGTTGTTGGAATCCAGATTTAAACTATCTATGTGTTTATCCAATGAGGTGATAGAGAAGCCCTCCTATGCTGTGACACTGCATTTTTCAGGAAACTTCTCCAAAAAGGCAGCCAAAATCTGCCTTTTTACAAATATAAGATGAATATAGCTGTCCCGGGATCCAATCTGTTGCAGGATCCAATCTGGGTCAGTCTCCAGAACCAGAGGTTTGGTCTTCCGAGTTTTCAGATTTAAAACCTCAAATCAGAAAGCTCAGAAGACAAACCCTCTGGTCCCGGCGACCGACCCAGACTGGATCCTGCAGAATCTGCCTTCCTGGAATTGTTAATACATCCATTATTGTATTTCTAGAGCGGGGTCCAGAAAGACTTGTGGACTTCAACTCCCAGAATTCCTGAGCCAACATGACTGGTGGAGGAATTCTGGGAAGTGAAGTCCACAAGTCTTAAAGCTGTCAAGGTTGGAGACCTCTGTTCTAGAGTCTTATTTTAATAGGAGCTCTTCGCTGTGGCGTTTCTTCGGGTACAGTCTAATATGCAAAGTATAATATACAGAGTCTGCATATATATTGGTCACTCCTGTACAAACTTCGTTGGGACCAAAGGAAGTTTACTGTACTGTATTCCTCAGCGGGAAGCGAATTCCCGAGACACCCTTACGCTCCCTTCGCCAAATGGCGCCACAGTCCGCCTCCCCAACACGTCTGGCTAACGCTTTGCTCTGCCTGTGTGGGTTCGGGGGGGCGTCCGGGGAAAGAAAGGGGAAAAATCGGGAAGGAAGGAGGGTCGCCGAGGAGCTGCTGCTGCTGCTTCTCTTTCCAGCCGCGGCGGCTTCGGTTCTGCTTACCCAGCCGGTCGACTCCATGGCAGCGATTCCTCCGCAGGTAAGACCGGAGGGCGGAATAAGCCGAAGGAGCTTCGCAGGTTCCTCTCGCCCCACGACCCGGTTCGTGAGAGCTCGACGCGCCTCTCACGCTTCTCGCAGCTTCGCCTGCTCCGAAGGACAAAGGGCGCCTCGGGCTTGGCTCGAGTTCCGCGATTGCGACACCCGCCCGTTCGTGGCTTTCTCTTAGGACGCGCACCTGCTCTGGGAAGGCATGGGGGATGCCCAAAGGTGGACACCCACTGGATGGCTGAGGGGAGAGGGTGGCCCTTGTTGGTAGCCCTGAAGGCCACCGGCCGTGGGACAGGCAGTCCCTGAGGGTCCCCCACCCCACCCCCTTGGATAATGCCCTTCTTCATTCACTTAATGATATAGGGTGTATATATATATTGGGATAGGGTCTTTCCACTCCAGTTTTTACTCCTCCTCCTCCTCAGTGCCTTAATATGATGAAAATGTATATTTTCAGTGAGATTGATCAGAGAAGACTGTCTGAGCCACAAAGAAAAGCTGTTGTGTATAGCAACAACTGGGCAGGATTGCAACACCGACTCATGCTTTGCTTTAGGTAGTCCTTGCCTTACAACCCAAAATTTCTGCAACCTTTTTGACAAGTAAAATCAATGTGGAAATCCAGATTCACTTAACAACCATTTTACTAATTTATCAACGGTGGCGATTGACTTAACAACCACAGCAAGAAAGGTCATAAAACGGGGGGCAGACGGACTCACTTAACAAATGTCTCACTTAACAGAAGGGCATTATCCAAGGGGGTGGGGTGGGGAACCCTCAAGGACTGCCTGTCCCACGGCCGGTGGCCTTCAGGGCTACCAACAAGGGCTACCCTCTCCCGTCAGCCATTCAGTGGGTGTCCACCTTTGGGCATCCCCCATGCCTTCCCAGAGCAGGTGCGCGTCCTAAGAGAAAGCCAAGAATGGGCAGGTGTCGCAATCGCGGAACTCAAGCCAAGCCCGAGACGCCCTTTGTCCTTCGGAGCAGGCGAAGCTGCGAGAAGCGTGAGAGGTGTGGTGAGCTCTCATGAACCGGGTTGTGGGGCGAGAGGAACCTGCACAACCAACTCAAACTTACAACCATTCCTGTGTCACATGGCCTTGGGACACAGGAACGGTCATAAGTTTGAGTTGGCTGTCAAGCACCTGAATTTTGATCACATGATTGTGGGGATGCTACAAAGGTCATAAGTGTGAAAATGGTCATAAGTCACTATTTCCAGGGCCGTTGTAACTGTGAACAGTCACTAAATGAACTGTTGTAAGTCGAGGACAGGTGGGATTGGGGTCCTCAGGGGTTTGGGAGAGCCCCTAGCTAAGATTCTGTGCAGTTCAGAGAACCCCCAAATCCCACTCCTGGCTGCCCCCACCCCGCCCCTCCCAGGAGACCCCACACGGCCCGTTTTGGATGCAGGTAAGTGCAGGGCGCATGTGGAGGCTCAGGAAGGACGAAAAACGGGTCTCCCGGAAGTTTGGGAAGGCCGGAAATGGGCCCGTTTCTGGCTTCCAGAGAGTCTTCGGGCCCAGAGAGGCTGTTTTTGCCCTCCTGAAAGCTCAAGGAAAGCCCCTGTAGCCCAGGGAGGGCAAAAACGCCCCCCCGGCCAGATCCACCCGGCAACCGGGCAGAGAATCCATTGCTAAAAATTTTGAAGCCCACCCCTGGTCGAGGACTACCTGTGCTCTCTTAATTTAGACAGAAGAGCTGCTGAATTCAAATACCCGAAGACAGCTAGTGTGCTGCCTTTTTCTATAGGATTCTCTGAGGTTTTTTAGGTGTCTGGTTTCTGGGGTTCTTTGGTTGGACAAGGAATGATTATAGAAATACTTTGTGCCTTGCATCACTCTTTGATGTAAAGTTGTGAATAGAAAGTTGGGGTATAAGTCCAGTTTAATAAACTCAGTTTAGTTCACATTTTAACAGGTAGGCAGACCCTTAGGGATGCATTAGAGAGTTGGGCCAATAGAAAGAAGAGAAATAGAGGGCTGGACAGCAACCTGGGCTGAGCTTAAAAAAATCTAAGAACTCTCAGTCTTTATTTGGAAAAGACATCAGTGGAAAATCAACATGTCGTTGTCTTTTGTTAGAGGAAAGCAGCGGGCAAGTGTGGAAAGCTTTATTTGTGCATTCATTGGATTAGGTTGTGTGTGCACAATCATCCTCTACCCCCCTCCCCCTGCTGCCCCTGCTGGTCCAAGGACACTAAAAGATTGGGACCGCTGCCTTAAAGCATCATTTGAAAATATATGGCAAGCATCTCAATTAGAAGTCTTTGTATATCCATTTATTTGCAACATTCATAAGTATGATGGTGAAAAATCTATACAGCTGTATAATTTTCATCAGGAGGCTGGACATTGTTGATCTAATGTGTAAATAATAATACAATCACATACATTTCTTGCCTCACAATCAGTAGTGCTGCTACATCCTTAACTTTTGTCCTTTTTTTCTCCTCCCTTCATTTTTTTCCTTTATGGAAAAAATATATATATTCATCTATATGATAAAGTTACTGTAAAAACAAGGTGCACTCTATTTTTTTTTTTTAAAGTTAGAACTCCTAACATATTCAGTGCTTTTACTACTGCTATCTGAATAATTCTTAATGCATACAGAAATTTGAACGTAAGCACACAATTAAGACAGTACTTATAGATGAATATTCCAGTATGAAAATAGAACAGTTACAGCTTTTTCTCTTTTTTCCCTTTTTTGACCAATGTAGCTCACACATCTAGGGGTCAGATACATGAACTAAGGAGTGCCCTTCAGAATTGTGCCTTTATTTAGTTGTCTTCTCCAAAGGTCTTCATGCCATACTTGATGAATCTGCAAAAATAAAGAAAGAAGCAATGACTATAGGCCAATCAAAAGCTGATCCTCATTAAATTACAACAAAGGAATGATTATGAAATGCTTAAGCTTTCTGGGAATATATTTAATTAAAGATTAACATTGACTGCAATTATTTTGATAAGATTCTAGAAACCCATTGCTAGCAGATGGCAACATCTCATCACAGTGCCAGTGTGAGAAGCACCTGCCATGTCTCTTGAGATCGTAGCCCAACTCCACTGTTAATGCAGAGACAGCCAGACCAACTGGAAGAAATGAGCTCTGACTAAAAAATAATAATAATCTGAAAATAAAATTGCAGGAGCTGGTAAAGAAAAGACTTCTCAAGATCCAGACTACTACTTGCAGTTTAAGGATCTCTGCATAAACATGCAAAGGAACCCTAAAAAGATGTTATCTTTTGCTTCCACAGTCCAATATACAGAACCACACATGCAGAAAAATATAGAAATCATTAAACCAGATTGCTCAACACAGGTCACAGGTAACTTACAAAAGAACCCTTGCAAAATTAACAACTTGAAAGCAAATATAGCTGGAAGGGCTTGGGGCTTTTTGAAAGCATGAATTATCCTTCTCTTTAGTTAACTAATATGAAGCAACCCTTTCCCACAAGCCCCACCCGCTCTTTCTAGTGAGAGCCCTGACAATTTGATAAATTCCCTCGGGGTTTTGTCAGGTCAGAGGTGGGAGTAACTTTGCTCCCAGGGACTGCAGATTATAAACTTGCTTTCTTGGTTCTGAAGAATGCTTTCCTAAATCAGATGCAAAGGCATTTTGGGTAGTGCAGGAGTAGACAACAGTAAATAGTTCTGTCATCTCTTACAACAATTTGATTGGAATAATTTATTGGTAATTGTGTTTGTATTTCCCATGGTGGCTTCTACAGTTAGTTGAATTTTAAAGGGCTGGAGCAGTATTACTTGATTGACTGAACAGAATTACACTGAGATTGTTTCTGCCCTCACTGATATATGGAAAGGGCAGCTATCAGTCTGTAACAGTTTTGTGCAAGTCCCTACAGATTAAGCTCAAGAAGAAAATCCAGATCAAAGTTGAAGAGCTGTTGTTAAAATGAATATAAGCGCTTACTATTTTTTCCATATATGTATTGACTGATCCAATCAGCAAAAGCAGCAACATTTGTATAGACTCCTGGATAGCTTTTTCTTCCACAACCAAAGCCCCAGCTAATTATTCCATTAAGGGTGTAGTAGCTTGAGTCTTTTGTGGGACAAACCAGTGGACCTCCGGAATCACCCTAGTGAAAAGCATACAGATTATGTTAACAAAATCTGTTTGTCAAAGAAGTATGTTTTCAGGGATTGTCACTATGATCTTAGCGTATAGGTTCTGAAATTGTCAGGAGCCAGGGTGGCGCAATGGTTAAAATGCAGTATTGCAGGCTAATTCAGCCCACTGCCAGGAGTTCGATCCTCACCAGCTCAAGGTTGAGTCAGCTTTCCATCCTTCCAAGGATGGTCAAGTGAGGACCCAGATTGTTGGGGGCAATATGCTGACTGTATACCACTTGGAGAGGGCTGTAAAGCACTATGAAGTGGTATACAAGTCTAAAGTGCTATTGCTATTGCTTTTTCAAATATCAGTTAGTCATAGTGACTACATGGACACATCCATCTGTTTTCTGACACAATATAGAGGTTGTTTGCCATTGCCTTCCTCCAGGGAGTTTTTTCATCTTCCCAATCTAATCTATAGCCATGACATTTCCTGGTAGTCTCAGATTCAAGTACTGACAAGGCAAGCTAGTTAGTTTTTTCAAGACCTGCCAAGTTTGGCATAACAATCAATGAGGAGTGAATAATAACATAACTCCTGTTGCCATCCCATTAATGTTTTCTGGTTATTTCTTATTCCTCTCACCATTTATCAGCAAATGAAAATGAATCCTGCTAAGTTTTGAAGACAGTGCAAGATAGCAGATGTTTGCTAATCTATTCTTCCTGAAAGATGCACGTTTTAGGAGGCAGGTCAGCTAAATAAGTCATAGGAATTGCTTCCTTAATGTTTTCCAACAAAACATTTCTCTTTAAGTAATCTATCAAACAGAACATTTTTTATAGAGACAAACACATTCTTTTGTTGTTGTTTATTTTATTGTTCTATTATTTTACTTTTGTTTACATGCCTGTTATTTTTCTTCTTTTGTATTATTGTTTACAGTAAGATAGGCAGCAAATAAATTTAACAGGTAAACAAACAAACAGTGTTTCGGAATGGCTGAATGGGATGTTCCTGTTAATATCAAAGGCTCCACATCTCTCTTTGTTCCATTGCAATCCATCCTGTACTGTGGAGGGTTATGAATAGGAGAGTTCTCTGCATATTTATCTAGGAAATAATCAGGGAAATCCACTAGATCAGAGTCTTCAAGGTGAAGCTTTCTCGAATAGGCAGAGAAATCTCCTTCATATCTGCTCATTTAATAAGGGGAGAGGTTGGTGGAGAGGGGAGTCAGGGGTGGCAATTGCAAGAATACAAAGGTAGGCTGATGGATCTACTGCAAAAATCTAAATATAACGTTCAGCATCTCTTTGTTGCCATCTAGTGGACGTTCTGATTTTTGCAGCCAACTTTGTAGCTAGTTCATAACCTCTATTAGATATGGAACTTTTTGTTGGGTGCAAAACATTAACAGAAGTAAATTTATATCTGTGAAACAATTCTATTGTCATTATCTTAGTATAAGTACAACTTCAGAATTTGGGAAATGCATATACTCCATAGGCAGCTTACTGTACATCCATCCTTTCCCCCTTCTGCAGGAAATCCAGCACAGAACATCCTTTCATTGACCACACCAGGATGGTTCACAAAGTATTTCTGACATTCTTCAGAAACCAAAATAGGAACTCTGAGTTGATGCAGTTTACTTGACTGTGCTCTATCTTGAGGGGAAAGGAAGAAAACAAATGGTTTACAATGGAGAAAGCAATAAGGCCTAAAGCCTTAATCTTTAAAAGGAAGATAGCAACTTGTGATATTCAATCTGATTTTATAGAACCCTTGGTCTAATTTAAAAATCCCTCTGTGAAATCACTTGGGACATCTGGCAAGAGTGATCAGCCCTCTCTGAGGAAGAAGAAGAGGGAGAAAGTGATAATAATAAAAAAGAGGGGGGCGGGAGGCAAAATGAAAAGGGAAGGCTTGCCTATCACTTGTTTGGCCCCAAGAGATTGCCTATAAGGAAATGTAATTGTTGATATAAAAAGGATCTTCTAACCCTGCCTTAATCTAACATGCTGAGTTGATACGTATCATCATTCTTACAGTCTATCATTACTTATTTTCTATATTTTTTTCATACACTTCCATGGCTGACAAATTGGATAAGAATCATTCTGGCTCATCAAGATATTTTTTCGATGGAATGGAAAATGCTTACCTTCATACTGATTGCCCCATCCTGTAATGACACAAATCCTTGAAGGTTCAATCTTCTCATCTTGCTCCGGGAGGCACACTGGATGAACATAGTGATTGAATTCTAAAGGCTCGGTAAGTTCCACTAGAGCAATGTCTGAATCCAGAGTACTGGTGTTAAAATCTGGATGTGCGATGTACTGCTTCACCAGTCTTTTCTATACACATGGGAAAATCATGGCAGCAAGTTATGTGAGAATATATGCTCATATATATTGGATATGTTTGTCAACTTGGGTGCATTCCAGTTGATCTGTCATCGATACAGCAGAGTTCAATATAGGTAGTCCTTAACTTACAACCACAATTGGGACCAGAATTTCTGTTGCTAAGTAGGATGGTTGTTAAGTGTCTCATGCCTGATTTTGTAATGTTTTATTTTGCCACAGTTGTTAACGCAAATCACTGCAACGAATTGATTCACACATTTATTAAGCAAATATGTTTCCCCAATTGACTTTGTTTGCTGGGAGCCAGCTGGGAAGGTCACAAATGGTTTTCAAGTGACCCCAAAAGGCTACAACCATTGTAAATACACACTAGTTACCAAAGCACCTGAATTCTGATCACATGATTGTGGGAATGGTGCGACAGTTGTGTGACATAAGTCCTAAATCACTTTTTCAGTGTCGTCGTAACTTTAAACCAGGGGTTGTCAAACCCAATCGCATTGTGGGCCGCATTTTGCCCTTTGCAGGGCTAGGGTGGGCATGGCCTATGCAAGCGTGTTTGGCATGCCTGCTTTAAACAGTCTCTAAACAAATGTTTGTAAGTCATAAATTATCTATTGCCATTTAGAAAGAAATCTTTTCTTTTCATGAGAGGCAAGAGCCTGTGATAGAATAAGATAGGTAAAATAGTAATCCACTATAGAAATTCAGTGCAAAGCAGGCCATATCGTAAAAAAGCATAACACTTTCATGCAAACCTCTTGCTTGCTTGAGACTTCTACCTTGTTACTTATTTATTTATTTATTTTGATTTGTCAGTTGCTTACAGGTTAATAGGTATAAGTAAAAACATAGTTATGAATACATGAATAAATGGATACATATAAGAAAAATAAAAAAAAATATTAAAAAATATAAAAGAAACAATAGGACAGGGACGGTAGGCACGTTAGTCCACTTATGCACGCCCCCTACAAACCTCTTAGGAAAGGGGTGAGGTCAATAGTAGACGGTCTAAGGTTAAAGTTTTTATTTTGGCAATAAACAGGCCTAAAATAAAGCTGGACTTAAGATTGTCAAAAAATAATAATAGCAAATTTACAAATTGGAGACGGGATTGTGTTGGAATACTGAGGTTCGAAAAACCCTAAATAATAAAACAGGGGGAAAAAGGTGAAGACTTTGCATAACGGAGAGTGCCATCTTCTGACAAAAACTTAAACTCAAACAAAAGGGAAATCATCCTGTTTCTGTATGAACTTATGTCGATATAATGTTAAAGAAATATTGAAACAAAGTAAGAATTTTAGAAAGCGAAAACGGAACCAGAATAAAGAAAGAAGCAAGGAGAGAATGACTGTGGGATTGATTGATGTTTTTGGTATAGACCCTGGGTTGGACCAATTGAGAACTTTAGAAAACTTGAAGAAGAAAGAAGGAAAGTAAAAGTGTTTTTTGTGGACTTCAACAATTATAAAATATAAGAGTGTGTAATGATGATATCTCTTCGGGAATTAAAAATGGAACTTAAAAATATGAGAGAATTACTACAGGAAAGAGGTGAATCACTTTGCTCTGTGTTAGAAGAAATGAAAATGGTGATTGAAGAACAAGAAGAAAGAACTTCAGAGGAGGAGGAGTTGACTCAAGGAGAAGCCATCTTAAATAGACAATTAACACAAAGAACACTACAAAGACAAGGGGAAAGAGGGAAGGTTAAAAAGTTGAGATTCAAGAAGATAATCAAAAAGGGGAATACCTGTGAAATCAGGAAAGGTAGAAAGGTGCAGCAGAAAAGGGGAAAGGAAGATAATATGAAAGAGAGGGATATAAACTGGAATCAGAAAAGATATGGGAAAAAGAGGGGGAGGAGAGGCAGTAAGAAACAGGTGCAGGAAATAAAGAAACATGGAAATAGTAAAATGATGAAAAGAAATTGTTTTTTCAGAGATAATGGTTGATGAATTAAAAAGGGGATTCTGCAGGGTGACAAGGAATAACAAGAATATATTTGCTATTAAAAATATTTAGAAAATAGGGTAATATAGATTATTAAAGGAGGGATAGATACTGATAAATTCTTATTAGATGAATATTCATTTTTATCCTTAAAAGAAAAGTTAAGGTCTATTGAAGAAATTGTAATAATTGAAATGAATGTGAAGATGTTTAAAAATGAGGTCAATATCAGTGACCAGGAATTGAATAGTCAATCTTTCCCTTTTACCTCTTTGAAATTAGAAATAAAATTAAGCGGGGAAAATATATTGCGGAATCCAAATGAAAAGACGTAATGATTATTATTTTAATTACTTAAAAATAAAGGTTTATTGGGAATTAAGATGAGGGAACAAAGGTATATTTTAACTACTGAGGTGTCACACTCAAAGCAGTAAAAGTGGGGAAACCTATGCTTGTTTCTTTTTCTTTTGTGTTAAAACTTGTATTAATCTAGAATTTATAGAAAGAATGTGTGATGGAAAGAAAATATGACAGATTAAAGAACTATTTAAATTAATAAGCTAATACAGACTATTAAAAGGAAGGAGAGACATTGGTAACATTTTTTTATTAGGCAAACATATATTATTATTTTTGTTTTTAAAATAAATATCAAAGGATTATATTTGAAATAATTGAAATGAAATGAAGGGATGTTTAGATTGAGATCAATATAAGTGACTACAATTAATTTGCTTGTTTCTCTCCTTTCTGAAAGTTCGGAATGGAGAAGGTAATAATAGAATTAAGTATGCATATATGAATGTATAACTATTGTCATATTTGTACGCAAAAGTGATGACCCGGAAATATGTGTGTCCACTAAAAAGAGCTTTTTGTTTTTATGTGAAAAATTGAATAAAATTTGTTTAAAAAAAAGTTATGAAGGCATCTGCTCCTTATGATAGGAATAGTATAAGAGTAGTGCAGGAAGGAAGCATTCACTAGGTGAAGGGGTTAAATTCCGTGGGGCTTGTGGCATTGTTTATAACACCTGGAAGGCTGGGACTCAGAGCTCTCTCACCTGCCTCCTCTAAAGTGACTTGAACATAATCATTACATCTTCCTGATCCTGGCATCAAATTGCCCAGAGTTTTTTTGTTTTTGCTTTTTTGTTTTTTTCAGGACAGGAGTGTGTAACTTTTTAAGTCAAAGGTTGCATTTAGCTTTTGATAGTATGCTGGGAGCCACGTACTAAAAAGTTTGTAGGCCCAGAATAGATTTGATTTAGTTTTATCTAAATTTAAGCATTAGCTATAATTATTTCTTCTCATGTATTTAATACTCAACCATCCATCACATTAAAAATAATAGTCCCCTTTGTTGAAATTATTACACTATAGCCTTTACTTACAGCATTAACACTTAAGCTGCAGATAATACACCTGTGCTTTTTAGATGTCCTAAATAAACTTATCCTACATTACTGGGTGGCTAGGTATATTAAAGACATCAGCTAAAGAGCAAGACTCTTTTTTATTAATTGTCCAGCATTATTAAATAGTACAGGAAGTCTTTGACTTACAATCACTCTAGGAACCAGAATTTCAGTCCCTTAGCAATGCAGTTATTAAGTAAATCTTAATGTGACCAAACCCAATTTTACAACTGTTCTTACTGCATTTGTTAAGTGAATGATACAATTATTCAGTTAATTTGACTTTCCCCATTTATTTGTCGAATAAATTTTTAAAAACAATACATTTTTATGCTTTTCCACTAGGAAGGTTGCAAATCATGATCATCTGATCATAGGACACTGCAACCATCATAAACATGAGTCCTATTGTAACTTCAAATTGTCACTAAACGAATGATCATAAGACAGGGACTGCCTGTAATGACAATTTTCAAATGTACATCTTATCTGTAGACCTGTGTTTCCCAACCTTGGCAAATTAACGGTGCGTGAACTTCAAGTCCCAGAATTCTCAGCGATGGTTATGGTGGCTGTGGAATTCTGGGAGTTGAAGTCCATATACCTGGGAATTGCCACAGTTGGGACCCCTGCTGTAGACCATTCAACACAGGCAACTTTTCATCATCTATCAATCAGCTCAACACAGAGTGGAACATTTTTGCTTCAGTGATACTCAAGGTTCCCTAGGATCAGATAATTATCAAGTCTCTACATTTAATTATTCATATTCCAACTCCTTATTTACTACTAGATAATAAAACACAATAAAAAGATAGATAATAAAAAGAAAAACAAAAAGCTAGAAAAACAAAGAAAGGAAACAATACCTGGAAATCAAAGAAAGCCATTTTCTAGCCTAACTGTCTTAGCTATGGTAAATGTAATCCTGCAGCAGAACCAAACACTTTAAAAAGCTCAGTTAGGCTAGAAGCTATTTGCTGATCCAAATAGAAATCATAGCTAATAGTGTAAATATTTTAACAAAATATTTCAATGCTTAAACCAAACAAGTTTGACAACTTCCACATTGCTTCAAAATCCTGTAGGACTGGCTTTACCAGAAACATGCTTCTGTATTATAAAATGCAAAATAGCATCTAAACCGTTTTCAGTTCAACTAACAAGGATCACTTTCCTTAAAAGAACTGAGGCTCATAGATTATATAGACTACTACAAGTTCACAGTCAACTCACATTATGTTATAAAGAAAGAACAACTTGTACTAACTTGGCTGCTCTGATCTTGCTCTTTTATATCATGAGTGGCCACCACCACTCTCCAAAGATCTTGATATTTTCCCCTAGAAAAACAATATAATTCAAATATTGCTTTAATCAGCTCAAGCATAGCATCTCTCATAACTCCCCTACACAGTTATTCATTGGTAGATAAACAAAAATACTAAATTTGAAATAAGAATCCAATACCGATCACAAACCAAGTAAGTTCACATTGCCACTAGGTATTGTAATACGATTATATAATAAAAAAATATTCAATATATTTACTATGTCTAAAAATGTCCAGTCATTTGAAAGGGAATAAAACTTCCAATTTATTTCATAGAGTAATGAGAAGAAATGAGAATATAAATGTTACGTATAAATGTTGTAACTGTCATGTAGCAACAGGCAGCCACATAATTATCAATAGTTATCAAAGAGGGACTTTGTCATTAAATCCAAAGAATTCATTAATATCATGCCCAGTTAATGTAGTTAAATTTGCAGAAGAGAGTTGAGAGTTAGATATTGGTATAATGAGGTAAGGCAAGCCATGAGTATGATTGCCCTGAAATTGAATCAGAATTGTAGGAAGACCTTAGCAGAATTAAGATACAAAACATTGGTCTTCAGAACTGGACAGCATTTGTCAAATGTATTGTGGTGGATTTGATGAAATATAGGTAAAAACATGGTAGACATATAGGTTATCACTAAACTACTAAACTAAAACTAAACTACTAAACTACTGTCAAACTACTGTCAAATCACTCTGGCTTAAGTCAATGTGTCTACTTACCTGGGCAATTGTAAGTAGTACAGAGCATTGCACTGTAATTTATGCATTTGTTCATATGTTTTCTAGATTGAATAGACTGTTTCTGTCAAAAATAGAGCATCCGTAGTGTACTTACTCTTTTTTTAAACAATGAGCAGCAGTAACAATCCATGTTCTTGTGAGAACAGCTCCACCACAGATGTATTCATCCAAAATCTGCAAGCTGGCCTGCCAAGGCCAAGAATACGGCACAGCTTCCTCACCGCCAACTATCCGACTAAAGAGAAATCTAGGCTGGTTGGATGCTAATCCACAGTTATCATCTGCTGACAAAGAAAATGTGAACACAGAGCACAACATTTCTTCATAGAAAACATAATGCTATTTATCCTTGGCTGATTCTTTAGATTGCTTAGGATGCTGTACTAAAGAATTCTGGAAGATGAAGTTCACCTGTTTTAAAATTGTCCAGGTTGAGAAGCACTGCTCTAGGCAAGCTATCATTAACAGCAACACAACATTGGGGATTTGCCAGTCTAAAAGTTGGTGTAAAGAAAAGTAGGGGAGGCATACAGTGTCTGTCCCAAATGAACGGTCTTTTTCCAAATGGATAGTAAATCCATTGGATGACCTTCAGTTAGCATCTATACATCAAATCCCTAGTCATTCTACAAGTTTGCAATGGCCAAATGATGGCTATTGCATCCCATCTCTATCCATAAAGAGGAAAGTCAGTGGCATTCCATAATTCTTGCTAAAAAAAATACTTGATGATCCAGTATTATGGGTTATCATCCATCTTTTTTTCTTTTTTCTTTTGCTCTTCATTAAAGCCTTTCCATTATAATGGAGCCTTTGTGCAACCCAAATAGATAGAGGGTCAGACTGGCCAATATTCTATAAAAGAATGTACAAAAATTCAAATTTTAACTCTGTGAAGTTTATTGTTAAATAAGTGGATTCATCCATGAATTACTTATTAGAGCAACACAGTTTCTACCTAGATTTGATGAGTGACAATAGAATGCTTACAGAAATTTGTATATAATTATCATTCTGCATATGTTATACTACAGTATATGTCACATTTATTCCAAGAATATTTACAAATTAAATTCTGGATTTTTCTCTGCTTTCCTTTTCACCTTCTTTGTGGTTATTAAAAAGAGTTTCAGGAGAAGCATATTTACCAGGCATGTCTGTTTCATTTGCAGGCTCACTGATTTCTTCAAGTATCACTCCACTGCTTGAATTTGTTACATTTAAATCTAATCAAACCAGAAGAAGAAGCACACATTATCAGTATTCCTGATGTTATTCAGCTTTCACCAGGAAAGATAAAAAATTCAGTTTACAACTATGTGTATATGTATGTATATGTATATATGGTTTAATTTATGGTCTGCAGTTTGGAGCACCATGGCTTCATTACGTATCTATATTTTCCTATTTTACTACACGAAAGGTGTATTAGTACAAAGGATTAGTACAAAGGACACCTGGAGTAGCAGATGAAACTGGTACATAAAATCAATGTTAAAGTAGTAGTGGTCCTTAATTATCACCATCACTCCATCCTCTTAATAATTAGAACCAGATTTCCTCAATCTGAAGCAGTTAGTATTGAAAGCCCAAATCTGAAGAAAATCAGGTTTAAGATATGTCATGTACCATGACTTAGATACATAGAGGACAGTGTTGGTATACTGTAAATGCAGAATGACAGGTTTTCAACTTGGCTCAAAATTCAAGATTAACTTTCACCTTGAAGGAGGTTTCCACAATTACATTTCCACAACCACTTAGATTTTCTAATATCAAAGTTAGCCTTGAGATACATAATTCAGAGACTAGATAATAATATTGCTAATAGAAACTACTTATATAGTTTAATACATTTCCATCAACTAAGAAAACAATATTGAAAGAACAGTTTGTCCAAGGCTATATAATAAAAACAGTAGAGGCAAAGCCAACCCTGATTTAAAAGTATTTTTTCTGAACGTCATTCCAGAGACTATACTTTAAAAAAGAAAGTCTTAAAAAAATAAAATGGCGCAAGATATAAAATAATATATTTATTTATTATTATGTTTATACTTCTTAACATTTCCCATGGAGAGTGGCTTTGGGCAGTGTAAAGTTTAATCAATAAAATGAAACATTAAAATCAACATAATTTAGAATTACAAAATTTAAAATCATAAAACAACATTATAAAGAAGCAATACACCAAGATGGGGGATTAGCAGTTTTTAATAAGGCAGGGAGGTTCTCATGGGGTCAGCCAGCCACATAGTTGTGTAGGCCTCTTTTTCGTCATCATCCTTCAGGCTACATAGCCAGGTTTTGCAGCAGGCCAAGAGAATGTGGGCTTTCCTCACTGCTGAGGGTAAGATGTTCCACAGAGCAGTCCTATTTCACAATATATCCTAGAAACGCTCAAATATGATGGTCCAAAAGCTTCAGTACAGGTGTTCTTTAAAAGGCTACAAAACAGTCAAGAATATTGTACAGTACCTATGTTCGGTTCTATATAAAAACCACCAGAGTTACCTTGAGGTAAGATGGGCAGCCTATACATTTTATAAACAAAGAAACAAATTATGGCTTTGGTTTTCCAGGAATGGCAACCATGACCAGCTAACTAGGAGTAAGAGCAACTTCAGGCAATATCTTATGCCAAGTCATTAGTGGATCATTTAGCCTGGTTTTATCAGCACTGATTCACAAGCTGTCTAGATTTTCAAATAATAATTTTTCCGTCCCTATCTGGATATTGCAGGGACTGGTTTCTGAACACAATCTGAGGGTTAGAGACTATCCATGCTAACAATTTTGCAACATCATCTAGACATGGTTGTGGTGATATTAAAGCTTCTAAATTATTGATAAATTGCAGTAGGTGATTGTAGTAATAACTATTCTCTACAGGCTCTAATGCTAGTAAATTTTATGCCTCACTTCATTCATTCAAGTATTACATTAGAAAAGCAGGAGAAATGTGATTAAAGTATGAATTGTGATTTGATTTGTTAGAATGAAAAACGTATTCATGATCCACTGAAATCTCTAGCAATTTGAAAGCAGTTTGCTGCTATAAACAACATACTGAAGTGGACAAAATGTATTCTGTGTATGTATGAGGAACTGCTGTACATACAAACAATTTCTTTACCTGCAACATCAATGAAGAAAAATACAGCTTTGAACCCACTGTAGGTCTCTGTTTCATCAGAATGAAAGTGGATAAGCATTGTGTTAGAGGAACTCAGAACTGGTGCTGGGACAGCAAATCCACATGATCGAGCTAAGAAAATGAATCAGCGAATGAACGAATGGTAAGATCATAACAACAAACTGCCTCTTTTTAAAAGATAATGTTCAGTTATTCAGTGTGTTTTTAATCATTCTGTTACAGCCTGTTTCAGACCTACAACTTTTACAGCTTGTCTCACCTAGCAGATCAGATAGCAGCAGCGAACAAAGCAATAACCCTTTACTTGCTGACTCTCAATACTACCTCGTTACTTCAATACTTATAACACTGATTACTTCATTACCTCAAAACTTATAACTTTATTACCACAGGACTTATATAAATGATGAGCTAATGATGTCTCTAAAATAATTTCTCTGAAATAATCTCTAAAATAATTAATTTATCAATTGATTGATTGATTAGTGTGATTAGAGTGTTTAGTGCAAATAGCGTGATTACTGATCGGTGTAAATGATCAGTGATTAGTGTAATTTGATTAATAAAATTAGTGATTTAGTGAAATTAATTGACCAGTGTGATTAGTGATTAGTGTAATTAATTGATTAGGGTGATTGTTGCTTAGTGAAATTATTTGACTAGTGTGATTAGTGTAATTGATTAATTGGTGCAGTATTGGCTGTATTGTTTCTGGGAGTTGAAGTCCACAAGTCTTAAAGTTGCCAAGTTTGGGGATCCCTGAGCTAAAGCATCAGGCTAGAAATCAAAAGACTATGAGTTCTAGTCCTTTCTTAGGCACAAAGCCAGCTGGATGACCTTGGATCAATCAGTCTCCCAGACCTAAAAATTGACAATGCCAAGCCACTTCTGAAAATCCTTCCTAAAACACTGCAGGGACCAATAGTCTCTGAAAATCAGACGTGATTGAATGGATTTTTTTTTTTAAAGGCCCACATGTTTTGTTGAAGATAGTCTTCAGGTAAAAGGAGTGGCTCCATTCCAATGAAGGCAAAGACACAGGAGAAGCCCCGCTAATATATAAAGTCACCTGTGACTCAAGCCATGACCTTTGGTGCCCTATGCTATTTTCTTTTGATATTTCCACCCCTCTTAGCATTTGTAAAACTGCAGGTATTACCCAAAGGCACAACTCTATAAAGTAATCATGTAATAATTATCTTGATTTTAAGCTTTGCAAATAGGGAAGAGGGACAGATAAATTACACTGTATGCACGCAGACACAATTACCAAATCTAGATCTGTGATACAAGAGATCTAGCAGCGGATTTGTGATGGCTCATCACTGGAAGCTTTCAAAAAGAGAATGGACTGCTATCTCTCAGAAATGGTGTAGGGTCTCCTGCTTGTACCATTTAGTGCAATGTAAGACTCTGCAGTATTTTTATTACAGTTGTGCAGATGATGGACTGATTATGTATAACAAATAACCACTAATATAGTAGGAAAAGCTCAGGCAAAGATAAATGGGAAACCATGCACCTTGCAGCTATAAAGCCAATCAATTATACCAGCATTCTTAATTTAGTTCCTTTCTGCACATACACAAGAACCATTAGAACTGAATCAACCCACAATTTAGAAAGGAATATAACAGACCTATTTCTTTCTCCTTTGCCACATTTTCATAGACTGTCACTGAGTCATAAATACAGTCTTCATTTTCTTCCAGTTCAAAGTGTTCATATGCAAGCTTCAGAAAAATAAAAAAGAAACTGAAATTCCTCCAAAACAAAGGAGTTTGATTTTAAATAAATATGTTTTTCTTTTTTTATTCGTACAGCTCTTACTGTTACCAAACAGTTAAACCATTGATCAAACATGATGCTCAAGAAAAACTTCATTCAACAAAGCACAAACAAATGCTATTATCCTCTTCCCAAGAAATGTGCAGAAGATGAGGTTTCACATCCTTAAAATATTAAAAATTTCATTTTGCAAATGTTTAATTCAAAAAAGATCCAGACTTTAGTTTACTACTATTTAATATAATGGCAGATCTCAAAATGAGAGTAGCAATATCCTCATGTGCCCCAAAGTTTTCCAAAGTTTTAAAACTTCAGCAATCAGGATTGACATAAAAACAAATATTTATTTATGGGATGTAATCAGAATGATAGGGACATAGGATAAAAGCCTGGCTGAAGATAGTCAGGCTCAATACTAAAAATGTTGGATTCCATATTTTAAAAATCTAATATAAACACAGAGTAATATGTATAAAATAAAATTCATGAACAGAAAAAGTGGCAAAGTGCATTTGAACCAAATCAAATATGTGTAAATTTTAATTGAAAGAAATATGTTATGCATATGACTTATACCTTAACAACATGGTTCTCTGGAGCATGAACAATCCATTGGCATTCTGCTAGATTATTATATGCTTCTGGATAATGCATGCTTTGCACTGTTCCTTCTTCAAAGAGAACTGCTAGAGATTCACAGCCAGAATCTAAACAGAAACCAAACTTTCTTCAAAATAAATAAGCTGTTTCAAACATTTAGAAGGTTATGTTGTCCTATCACACTGTGAAATTTATGCATATAATTATGATGTACATTAAAATGAAATACAGCTCTTTGAACATTACCATTATAGGGAAAGAAATATTACTTAGATGGTGAATGAAAACAGTTTTGAAAGGGATAATTTTACTACAAATGGTGCGATGGTGTATTTGAATAGTGGATTGGCCTTGCTTGTGGTGGTACCTCTTTTGTCAGAGTGGCCAGTTCTAAAGTTGATGTGGATTGGTTCATTTGTATCAGCAATTGCTTGGTTCTTGAGTGTAAACATCTTATTATATGTAAAGTCATTTCATATCTCAGTTCCATCCTGTCTTGTGATGGCTTAAGTTATTCCTCAAGGAACTTAGTAATGATACTTCTCCATGAAGTTCATGCACTCAGAAGTTCAGAACCACAAAGACCAAATTTATCTCTTTGAAAGGGAAGGAGAGAAAGACGAATGCAGGGTAGGCGTGGCTCCAAAATGCCATTCTGTTTTTCATAATGTATTTTTATATTGATTATGCAGTATCTCTAATCAAGAATAATCTGAATATGCACAATGGATTGATCAAGAGCATTAATATTTACCTAGAAAACTAGCTGGTTTTATAGCTCGGTATGTCATGCTAAATCCAGTTCCTTCTTCCTTGTTATCTGAGACAAATTTCAATCTTACGCTGTTTGAACCAATCAAAATAGGCAGTGGTAGGTTCATTCCACACAATTTCCCTAGAAAGCAATATGTAGAAATGAAGATATTGATACTCATAGGCATTGTTATTATTATTATCAGGGTCGCACATTCATCCTTTCAACTTTCAGAGACTAATTAAAAAAAAATGTGGTCATTTGCTGAAACATTCTTGCCAGTTCAACTATAGTGGAATATAGGGATGATTTTTCTTTCCATGCCATAAAGCCCCCAGATTTAAATTTTCTTTGCAGGTAATAAGTGGTTATTCAGTTCAATAAAGTGTCAAGTAATGCTGACATTTGAGTAGAAGATTGTTTTGATTGTCAAAGAAATGTCAACAATAGCAGAAACTTCTGTTTTTAATTAGAAGCCAGCTTGCGGCAATATATTTTGAAGAAGCAACCTACCAATGAGTCGATCATCCATAGAAATCACTGACAAAGAATCATAGTCACAGAATGCATCTGGCTCCACATCAAAGTGAGAAAAATTCAACACTATATGCCTCCCTTCTGGAACAGATAAAGTCCAAATGCAGAGTCTAAATTGAAAAAATATGGAGGGAATTCTAGTTGAAAATTAAACCATTAATTAAGCACAGGTGCACAAAATCATAGATAAAACAAAAATGTGTTTCTTCCACCCTCCCATGCATATTATATTGAAATCCAGTTAAATATTATAACCCTCCCCCCCATGCACACATAATAATTTTAGATCTCTAATAAAACCCAGTGAGATTTTAGATTTGCTTCTGAAAAACTTAATTCAAACAGCCTAAGAAGAATTTCACAGACTAATAAAAGGTAAGATGAATGCCATGAAAAGATGTATAAAGATGAATGTCTAGAACTTTCTAGGATATAAAGAAGTCATAGTTACATAATACCTTTTAAAAAGAAGGTTCATTGCTTGCTTTATTTACCGAATAACCCACTACACGAACATAACTTTACTTATCATATTAAGCCACATTTGATTAACCATGGCTCAGCTGATAAATTACAATCATCTTAGTTTGCATAAATTCAAGCCCATTATTTACAAATCGCAATATCTGGTTCATATAACACCAATAAAGCACATTAAAGTTTAGAGATCATCCTCACATCTTGCTCACCATAATCGGAAGATGCCTCACTAACCATTTTAAAATGACATACCTTTAGGTTGTCAAAATATTTTGGCAATTCATTAATAATTGGGTCCCTTTGAATGTACCCATGAAAAAGACTTGCATGAAGACATAGCAAATGTAAACAAATTTCTTTTCCTATCTTACAAAACTCACTTTCTCCTCAACTCCAGAAGCATTCCAGGTTATGGAGAGGTTTTACCCACTAGAAGTTTTTCCTCTCCATTGATGCGTAATTGGAGAAGTGAGCTATGGGAATCCATTATTCGTTTTACTTAACTTGTCTTGCATTAAATCTATATGGACAGTACCAATCTCCTGTAGCATATTCTGAGGGAGGCTAGGGTTTCAGACACCAGAAATTATTCGGACATCATCATTACTACTACTACTACTACTACTAATACTACTACTACTACTATTATTATTATTACTATTACTATTACTATTATTACTATTATTACTATTGTTATTGCTGTTGCTGTTGTTGTATTATTATTATTATTATTATTATTATTATTATTATTATTATTATTATTATTATTATTATTATTATTATTATTATTATTAAATCTTTAGTGAGATTCACAGCCTTTGGGGCTGGTTGATAGCTCAACAGACCGAGTCCTAACCAAGGACCTAGGAACTGTTAAATTAGTGTCGGAGGATATAAGCTGTTCCAGGTAGGGTAGTTTTTTGTAGAATCAGGTCTGATAAATTCAGAATTTCCAAATAGCTAGGTAGCCCTTTAGGTATTAGTCCAAGGGTTCCAATTACAATTGGGATAACACACGATTTCTTTTCCAGTGTTGCTCAACTTTAATTTGAAAGTCCCGACACTTCATGATTATTTCTTACTGCATTCTTCAATTCGTGCAACACCAGGTATTGCAATGTAAATGAACCAGCCCTTTTTCTTTTCACAACACATCTGTCATGTCAGATGTGTTGTGGGCCAAGTGCCTGTGAGTCTGAATTCTGAAGTCCCACAAGATCTTGACTTTTTCATTCTCCAGAACCTTCTCAACCTGATGTTCCCAGTAGGTGTTACTATATTCAAATCCAAACTTTTGGCACAGTTTCCAGTGAATGATTTTAGCAACTTAGCTATGGCGTTCTAGGTAGTTTGTGAAATTTTGCTGCACCCACTGATTAAATGGTCAACTGTTTCATCTTTCTCATTACAGAGGCGGCATTTGCTGTTGGTGGTGACATGCTGAATCTTTGCCTTCATGCAAATTATGGCTAAGGCTTGTTCTTGAGCAGCCAAAATAAAGCCTGCAGTTTCTTTTTTCAGTATTCCTGATTTTCACCAATTCCAAGTAACCTTTTGGTCAGCTTTGCCTTCATTAATTTTCAGGTATTAGCCATGCATGGCTTTACTTTTCCAGTTTTCAATTTGCTTCTCAATTATTTCTTTTTTGTATTCAGCTTTTTATTATTATTGTTGTTGTTATTAATAATAATAATAATAATATCAATATTATTAATATTATTATTAATCGTACAGTCAGCCAGATGTTCAGACTGGGTTTGGCATTTTTGTCTACCTAATGAGTCCTTACCAAGCACCTGGGATAGGCAAATCTGGATGTTTGATGGTGTTACAGATATCACTGCAGGATGGAAGCTGTTCCAAATAAAACTGCCTTCTGCAATTGACTGATGGCAAATTTGTCAACGCCTATGGTGTTCAAGTGGTGCTCCAGTTGTTTTGGGACTATTGATACTACACTTGCTTGCCTTTGCCATAGTCATTTGATTTCTATTTGTAGGTCTTTGTATTTTGTTATCTTCCCCAGTTCTTTCTCTTCTATTTTGCTGTCTTCAGGCACTGCCACATCCACTACCCAGACTTTTTTTTGTCTTTCTTATCAACAACTGTTAAGTCCAGGGTGTTATATGGGAGGTGCCTGTCAGGATTCTGAAGTCCCAGAGCAATTTAACTTTTTCATTTTCTATGACTTTTGTATTTTATGGTCGCACCAGTTCTTGCTTACAGGTAAATGATATTTCTTGCAGATCTTCCAATGCACCATTGTTGCTACTTTGTCATGTCGCTGCTTGTAGTCAGTTTGTGCAATTATCTTGCAGCAGCTTACCACTATTTCTTCAGCTTCTTTGCATAGGTGGCACTTACTGTCTGTTCCCGTCTTCTCAATTCTGGCTTTGTATACATTTGTCCTTAAGGCTTGGTCTTGCACAGCCAGAATTAATCCCTTGGTCTCTTTCTTTAACTTTCCTGCTCTTAGCCCTTATTATTATTGTTGTTGATGATGATGTTGTCATCCAAATTAAAGATAAGATTAATATGGCCATGAGAAAATGCCCTTAATATGTTGTATGAATGAAATCATACTTTTAATCTTCTGAATTGGTCACTCTATTGGGGTTTACATCAGAGGTCTTCAAACATGAGACTTTAAGCTTTAAGACTTTTGGATTTCAACTCCCAGAATTCTTCTTCCAGTCATGTTAGCTCAGGAATTCTGGGACTTGAAGTCCACAAGTCTTAAACTTGCCAAGTTTGAAGAGCCTTGGTTTACATAATGAAGAGTTCTGGTTAAATGTACAGGTAGTCCTTGACTTACAACCATTTGTTTAGTGACTGTTTGATGTTAAAACAGCACTGAAAAATGTGACTTATGACCATTTTTCACACTTATCACCACAGCAGCATCCCCATGGATGACCCCATGGTCATGTGATCAAAATTCAGACACTTGGCAACTGATTCATATTTGCAGTGTTCTGAGGTCATGTGATCACCTTTTGTTCTCTTCTGACAAACTCAATGAGGAAGCCAGATTCACTTCTCATCCATGTTACTAACTTAACAGCTGCAGTGGTTCACTTAACAACTGTGTCAAGAAAGGTTGTAAAATGGAATAAAACTCACTTAATAACTGTCTCACTTAATAACCGAAATTTGGGGCTGCATTATGATTGTAAGTCTAGGACTACCTGTAAAAACTTTGCTACAATAGAGTATGGATTGAGAAGGTCTCTGTATGCAACAATCCAGGGTAATTGAGCCTAGAAAATGGCAAATAAATAAGTGTTTGTAGTTTAACTACTTACTGATTATCCTGATAAAAAGGCTTTGGGAATTCAGGAAAAACCAATTTTCCTTCACTGCCAGAAAGTGCACCATCTTGAATGTTACACGATGCTGTATTGTGAATATATAACATGTTATAATGGAACACTTCAATTAAACTGAATATTCTTTTTTTTTTATTGCAGTCCTCAAGAGTTTGAATTCTAGACTCTCTAGCCACCATAATCATTGCTAGGAATTTTGAAAGTTGACTCCAGCACATCTGGTGGATTATTTTCCTCACTTTTTCTTACTTAGGCATTTTACGCTTGCGCTTATTTTTATTTTTACTTCCTCAAAACTAAAGTAACCGCATAGAAGACCACAGAAAACAGCTTTCTTTTTTTACATTAAAATCTTACTGGGGTAAAAAATATAGGAGTAACAAACAAGGAGTAACATTTCTATATTACTTTAGATAAGAAAGTGACTGTATGAATTTAAAGCTTCTATGGGGGAGATCCAAAAATGCTAACACAAGAAGGTTTTGCAGGTTTCCAGGGCTTTCAAATAAAGTTTGGGGAACCTTTGCAGGAATTCAGTCGGTACAGAGAGATATGTTGTGTTACACAGCTACAACCGTTCCATATTTGCTAATTGTGAGAGAGAAGACAAGAGACAGTGTGTCATCTGGGATGCCCTAATACAATGCTTGTCGAATGGGATAACAAAAAATAAAAATGTAATCATGCTTTGAGTAAAATTCAATTTCATCGAATTAGAGGAGGAAAGCCGCTTAGTTCCAATAATTAAGGACTTGTTTCGTCTCATGTTCCTTTTGGTCCATAGCTTAAAAGGAGTTCTGGAGTCCAAATAAGCCAGCATAGCTCCTATATTTAAAGACTTATTTTACTAACCAATCTATAAAATAAAAGCAGTGAAGACATGAATTCAGAAATAAAACCAGTTCTTAAGATAAATTTCAAGGGAGGGTAAAGTTTATCCACTGAAATTGCTTACCAAATGAGACTGTGCACAAGGTATTACAAATTAATCAGCATGACAGCAGTGAGCAGCTATTAAAGCTAAAGAAAAATTCTTAAAAGTTCATCACTGTTCTTCCTATCTTATTTCAAGAACTGCTTATTTTAATGTTACTTAAATATATCAACTTTAATTATTTAATTACATTCAGCATTTATAAGGAAAAGGAATATCAATTACTTAAAAATCAGTTGAATTGAGAAACTATGTAAATATTTTTTTAAAAATCAATTTTTCACATTTTAATTTTGCATTGACTGGAAATATTATCAGATATAAGCACAAAGTTGACCATAAAACATCGAACTTATCAAGAATATTCAAATTCAAAAAGGTCTTCTTGAAATTCTATACTCACCTACAGAACTCTTCATTTTGACATCTAATTAAAAGGAATGAATGAAATAGATTAGCTATAAACTTTTCATTTTTGTACGGCATCAAAAATGTCACAGTGAATTTGTAGCAGCAAAATGTAGCTTTCTTTGGACCCAAATCTCTGTCTTTCTGTTAAAAAAATGTATACAGGCAAACCTTGACTTACAACCATTCACTTAAAGATAGCCTAGCTCTAGGAAAAAATTATTTACAACCTGCAATCACATGATTGTGATTTATGATCACAATCACAAAAATTATTTACAACCTGCAATCACATGATTGTGATTTATGATCAGTCTGTTACTGTCAATCGGGGAAGCCAAATTCACTTACGACCATGAAATTCGCTTAGCAATCATATGATTCACTTAACCATGACATGATTCACTTAATGGCTTGTTGACTTGCTTAATGGCTGTGGTAAAAATGTAATAAAATTATCATATGGTCACATGAAGACTTGCTTAACGATTGCCTTGTTCAGAGACTGAAATTCCAATCCAAATTGGAATTTGACTGAAATAGAACTATTACCAGTTTGAAGCTAAATATTGATATTTCTATAAAATAAAACCAATGACATTCATAACAGTGTAGTGCAAAAGTGGTATACTGCCTTCAGTCACTACCAACAAAGCCTCTGACGTTACCTTCCTATAATGCACAACCAGCGGTGGGATTCAAATTTTTAACAACTGGTTCTGTGGGTGTGGCTTAGGTGGTGGATGTGGCTTGGTGGTCATGTGACTGGGTGGACATGGCTTGGTGGTCATGTTATTGGCTGGGTGTGGCCAACTCAATATCACTCACATCGAGGCACGCATCTCCTTGCCTGCCCTCTCATGACTGTAGGGATGCTGCAACAGTCGTAAGCGTGAAAAATGGTCATAAGTCACTTTTTTCAATGCCATTGTAACTTTGAATGGTCATTCCACATAAGCAAAGTACCAGCAAAGGAGAAAAAAAACTCCAGAGACGTTCCTGAGACAGGAAGTCTAATCCTGCCAAGAACGTAATAAGGGTTAATGGAGAGGCAGTTTCTGTAAGCAACACCAGAATGTTTTCTTCCTGCCTTCCTTACAGGATTAGACCAGTAATTTCTTCTAACAACCAATTCTCCAAACTGCTTAGAATGTTAACAACCGGTTCTAGCGAATAGGTGAGAACTGGTAGAATCCCACCTCTGTGCACAACTAGCCTCTTAAAACAAAGAGATCAGAAGAACAAACTTGGAACCATTTCATGTGCATATCTTTGCTGTATAACAAAACAAAATGAAAAACATTACATGTATATTACACCCAACATCATTGGTGTCTTTTTCTTACCCAATGTTCTTGCACTCATATGAATATTGCTAATTTTGCCAGTGCATACTAACAGAATGGCATTCACTAATGCACAAGTAGGGAATTCATGGCTTTCTACAGGTTGCTGAACTACAAATGCCAAAAGCTATAATAGCTGGAGTTGCTGAAAGTTGCAATTAGTGACTTTTGGAAAGCCACAAACTTTCTAATTACACTTTATCAAGACAAATATTTCTCCTCGCAATGAACATTCCCTCAAATCTGATTTAAGGTGATGAAAGAAAGCCTGCCACCTTCTGGTACACATCTGAGTAGAGCAGAGAAGGCAGAGTCAAGAAAAACCTGGTTTCTAAAGCAGACTCTGCTCATGTCAAGCCAGATGTATGTAGCCTGACTTTATAACCCAGTAAACATAAAACATAACAACATCATAACATAACGCAACATAAAACTAGGCATCAACTTTCAACATTTTTGTCAAGTAATGCGATGGTGTATGAGAAAACCTTGTGAGAAAGAGCCAGGAGACACATCTAAGGCAATGGTTAGATAACAGGCAGCGTAGTAGTGGATAGTGGACAGGACAAGAGGCCCAGAAGAGTTTCTGAGGCTGGAAACGAGAGAGGGGCAGGGAGGATTGTTCTTTCTCATACTTGCAATGTAGCTTTACAATAAAGTAGAATAAGCTTATCTGGTTGTGATTCCTATCTGGTTTACCCCACAAGGCTGACAAGGGATGAGAAAGATTCCCTCAAAAGACAGATATTAAAAATTGGCTAAACATGGGTGTTTTGTTTGCATGGGTGGGAGAGGGGATACTTTTGGAAGGGGAGCAAGTTTCTATTCTGAATTCAAGTCATAAATTCTAATCAGGTCAAATACTATTATCAATAAGACGCTAATTGAGGTTAATAATGAGCTAAATCACAGTATTGGTGATATTTTGTTACTACCGGTATCTATATGCTGCTGAATCCAAGGGAGCACCTTGGTCAGATCCGTAAAGACTCCCGGAGTTCCTCTTTTCGCATACTTCTTTTGCAGATTATGAATCCAGCTTCGAGCACATCCTATGCCCCATGAAGTCACTCCAATCAGGGTCCAAGGGCCATGTTCACGTTGGCACACAAGTGAACCTCCAGAATCCCCCTGCAGGAGAAACATTTTTTTTTCCCCAAAAGGAGACACATCTGAAACATTACATGCAGTTCTTTACTTATTGGATCTTAAGCATACTCCTTTTTGCAAACTGGTGGGGCAGCTCATTCCAGCCCTGTCACCTAATAAAGAGGCAATGTTACCTAGAGAATAAATTAGGGCAGGACTTAATGTATGAAAGACTTCACCGAAAAGTGAAGGGGAGAGGAACCCATTTGAGATCCAGTTGAGAAAATATAATTGGTTGGTCTTTATCAATGAATGGATGGGTTTTTGATGCCTCCACTAAGTTTGCATTAAAAATTGCAGGACTGTGGATTAAAGAAGAATTGGATCCTAAGTTACTGAAGAATTATTCTCATGCCCACTTTGAAACACTAGAATGACTGTCTACTTGCAAAAACTAAAATAGATTATTTTTATTCACATTTCTTGCCAATTTTTCAACGCCCTAATAAAAGCACCATTAAAAGCTCAGGGCTGACTCTACTTATTTTGAAGCAATGGTTCTTTGGTGGCTAATGATCAAGCAGCCTTGCTCTGAATTTCCACCTGGAAATGAACTTGAAATCTATTATTAATAAGCCACGGCCTTTCCTCCTAATAGTTTCTTTTGGAATTTTTCTAAAAGTCACAAAATGGACCTAAAACTACAATGGTATTTTACTACCATATTGTGTATCATCATCATCCACAACATTACCATTACTACCAATATCATCATCATCATCACCATCATCATCATCATCATCATCATCATCATCACATTCTCCTTAATAAACCTACTGATATAACCTACCAACCTGGCAAGCATCTTTTCCTCCATCTGGAAATCCAGCACACATTATAGTGTGACTTTGAATAGGCCTCCTTAGAGTTGACAAGATTCCAGAACATTGTGTCTGGTCTAAGATAGGCAATCTGACTTCATGCAGAACGTCAGGGAGAATCCCATCTGAAAACCAAAAAACAAACAAACAAACAAACTTCAGGAAGTTGCTTAGCAGTTGCATAGCAAGTTGTCATATTGTCATATTCCCTCAAGGTCCAGATTGTTCATTCTACCTAGAAATAGATGTTAGGGGTCTCAAGCAAAGATCTTTGTTTACTGCCTGATCCCTTTTTAATCTGGAGTTCCAGGGACTGGACCACTAGCCCTCAAAGTACTTAATGTGTATTGTGCCATTTTTCCCTCCACAAAACTTTCAAACATCATGAATTGAAATGGTGAAAGACTACAATGTGAAGCCAACAGTTTTCCAACTGTTTGTTAAACGTGATCACCATTGAAAACAGGATTTCTAGCCCTAGATGAAAGGAGAACTGCATGTTGAAATATGTCACATGGTTGAACGTCATGGGATACACACTATTATGCAATCATTTTCATAAATTAAGCAACAGAGTAATAAGCAGATGTTTCTGAATCTCTCTTTACCGCAATATCTAACATTTGCTTATATTTGTGGAAATCTAGCCTTAGAATGCACTAGAATCAAGGCTGACTTTATTTTGGGAGTGAAAATAGTATTGGGCATAGAGAGAAAACACACTTCCCTAAAACTTAAAACTGCATTTATTGTCACTTTCTCCCCACTTTCATTTTTAACATTATTCATTTTCATTTTTTGCCTCCCACCTTGGCTTCCCATGAGGGGGAAGGAGGAGAAGAGAGAGAGAGCTGATAGCACATATACATAAATGTACATTGAATAATAACTCCTTTTGAAGCATGAAACATGTTGAAATATCATATCATTTCCTTACTTTCTCTTAAACGACCCCAACCACAAGTGACACATACATATCCTGGATCAAATTTTTCATGCGGGCCAGGAAGACATACTGGCCATACTGTTGCACCTAACATTAAAACAGATCAAAGTTCTGATTACACATTTGAATGAATAATGTTAATGTGGCTCATGTCTCAATGACAATTTCATACACCTTAATAGGTATCAAGAGGCCCAGCACAGAAAGTAATTTCTACAAAAGTTAAAGTATAATTTACAAAAGTATAAAATCTAATTTAACACTATGAAATGGAAATACAATTCCGTTCCAAAGTGGACATCAAAATAAAATCCACTATTAAATGTCTTTGTGTTTCCTACCTGTACACCCAAAGTTTTAAATGTGTTGTCTTCTTTCCATCCACAATTGGAGTTGTGTAAAAGTGCCTGATTTTGTTTGATCATCTAATGATAAACAAGCCAGGCACAAGCCTTTGGGTGGACAACTAGAATCTTGCCTTCCCCTCAGGATGCATGTTCTCATCACCCACACTTAATCTTTTGCCTCTAAATCACTCACATCTTTCCTTATCCAGAAAGCAATTAACAGAGTGCTCTGTTCATAGCTGCACTGTGGGTGGTAGCAGAGTGTACATACTGTGCTAGTGAAACGTAATCATGAGACTTCCTGAGAATCAAGCTATGTAAGGGTACTGATCAGTGGTGGCAATCAAATTTGTTTACTACCGTTTCTGTGGGCGTGGCTTGGTGGGCATGGTGTGGTTTGGTGGGCGTGGCAGGGGAAGGATACTATAAAATCCCCATTCCCTTCCCACCCCACTAACCTTCTTTTCAGCTCCATTCTCCTGTGCAGGGCAACAAAAGAAGACCCAGCCAATCAGCTGGGACTCAAGAGGCAGAGAATAGATGGGGGAGGGGCCAGTCAGAGGTGGTATTTATCAGTTCTCCAAACTACTCAAAATTTCTGCTACCAGTTCTCCAGAACTTGTCAGAACTGGCTGAATACCACCTCTGGTACTGATTGCTGACACAACTTACTATGTCCCTAGACTTTGTATTAGATTGTACAGTAAATTATTTTCCTTTGAATACCACATTTTTATACGATAGCTCAGATAGGCACACATGCTCATCACACATATGTTGACATATCATCTAAAACTAGGATATTACCATATTGGAAGTGACCATCCATTTTTAGAAGAGCAATATCATAATCCATTGGTTTCCTCCTATTAAATTTGGGGTGCTTAATTATGTATTTGACAGGGAGCGTCTGCTCTTCCTCATCTTTTAGACTCAAATCATGTTCTCCAGCAGTGACGGTCAGCAAATGCAGCAGTGATCTACAGAACAGTGGAGAGTTATAACTGGGAAAAACTGAAGATGGGTTTCTCAAAACTTAATTAAGTAAAGAATCCTCTTTTAGGCAGAGATTTTGTCTATCTATATCAGGGGTCCCCAAACTTGGCAACTTTAAGATTTGTGGACTTAAAGTCTTACAGTTGCCAAGTTTGGAGACCTCTAATCTATATCTACAGTGCATTCAGAAAATATTCAGACCCCCTTCACTTTGGTCCATTTTGTTATGGTGCAGCCTGATTCTACAGTTGTTGAAATTCATTTTTTTCCTCATTAATCTGCACTCATAATGACAAAGTGAAAATGGAATTTTAGAAATGTCTGTAAATGCATTAAAAAGAAAGAAAAACCTTGAAATATTCCAATTGAATTGCCTGCTTGTACCTGCTTACAACACAGTGAGCTGCTGTGATTACCCACTGAGTGGAAACAAGAGTTCCTCCACAGAAATGATGATTACTTCTTTTCAAGGAAACCTGTATCACAGAGAGCACATACTACTTTAGGAAATGAACATCTCAGAACAGAAAGAACAGTAGAAGGCAGAATACACAGTGGGGTACAGTGAATATGTAGTAAAAGTCAGATTAATGTCATAAATTCATGAAAACAATATCTCCTGTGCATAATATGAAGCAGAACTGAATGCTAATAGCCATCATCAACCCATTGACTTTACCACTGGTGCAGTGGCTAGAGTGCAGTACTGCAGGCTACTTCTGCTGACTATCGGCTGACTGCAATTTGGCAGTTCAAATCTCACCAGGCTCAAGGTTGACTCAGCCTTCCATCTTTCTGAGGTGGGTAAAATGAAGACCCAGATTGTTAGGGGCTATATGCTGACTCTGTAAACCACTTAGAGAGGACTGTACAGCACTATAAATTGGTATATAAGTGCTATTGCTATTGCTATTCTCAAAATTGGCCCAATACTATCAATATCTAAATAGTTTTCTTCATATGAGATTAATATCATTGTAATGACTGAAGCTATCTTTTTTTTCATATTCCCTTCCTCAGGTTTATAGTGCAGTATAAATAGTTGCAGTAGCAGCACTTGGGAGGAAAAATCCAAAGGGGCAGATTATAGTAGAGCATATCATTTGTGCTTGTGAAAATGCCTAAACCTGCCAATCAAAATGGATGTAGTATATTGCATTGTTTGGTGTGGCCAGAAGCTTAGAAGTGACAAAGTGCATTTTGTGGGAGGAAAATGTTGGAAACTGAAAGAAAAGTTACACTCCCATCACAAATCTTCAACAAAAAAAACCCATTTTTTTATTATATCTGAACAATGTCTTTCCTTTAAGTAACCGCAGATGGCCAATAAAAACTGTGGAGGGGGGAGCAAATGCATTGTTCTCTTGTTTGGCATTACCTATGAGATTAAAATTGGATTTTCCAAAAGAGTATGCCTATCTCAGTTTCTCATAATACAGACAACAGAATTAATGACAATGTTGTATTGGGGATCAAAAAAAAAGAATGGCCATTGTTCATTATTTGCTCCATTGGTCTTGCAAAGTGCTGTTTAGCAAAAGCAACTATACAAAAATAAAATCAAAGATATGTGATAACCTAACTTTTCTTATTAGTGTGATAAGAGTGGGAGGAAATACACTGACCTGCCATGGATGTGATCCTTGTTGTACTTGACTTCCACCAACAATCCGAGCAAAGTGATTATAAAAGGCCCACGAATCGCTTCCAAGGACTTTATGCCCACATCTTGAATCTAAAAAGCATAGAAAAGAGGCAATGTAGAAAACAGGAACCCTTAGTACTAATCATCTACTTTATTTAGTGATCATGTCTAAATTTAAATTGTCCCCAAATTATTGAATTTTTCTAATCATATTATTTAATGAAGTGTATTTTTAATCATATTATTCTAATGCAATGGGAAAGATTCAGATAAATAACAGAAATAGAAAGAATTTTTTTCATTTTGTAGAATTCTGTAGATCAAATTAAACTATGCTATTAAAAGCAATTAAATAGTATCTATATGTGCTCAATTCTAAACACAAATGACTTAATTTGAAATTCAGTTAGACTAACTTTATGCATGCCAACTACAAAATAATCATAAAGATCAGACTTATTATCATATTGAATATTAAGTCTTTATTATCCACATGGATATATTTATATTTACTAACAAATTTAACATTCTGTTCAAGATGTTATAAGCTCAGGCCATATAGCAGTGAGATATCAACATGTGGATAAGCCTACTAAAGGTAACATATGAAATAATCACAAATTTTATTTTATATTAATTGAGTATTTAGCTATCAGGTTTTGGTGTCTCCCTGAATCTTCAGAATAAACTGATCCATGAGTAATAAAAATGCAAAGTAACAGGTTGCAAATTTAGGTCCAGTTACGTCCACATAATTAAGAACTGTCTGTTCCAAAAGAGGAATTTATGAATAAAAAGGGAAGGAAGGTGATTCTACATTGTCCAATGTCTTCCAAGCCTTTGAACAGATTTTGAAGGAAAGGTAATCAACCAAATCTTGTTTTCCATGCACCAAATTCTCTGATAGAATCAAGGAGCTTTCCAGATGGACACAATTGGAGGTAACCTTTTGCATCTTTGTATATAAAATTAACATTTTCATATAATAGTCCATTCAGGATCTACTCCCAGAATCATAATGAAATATTATCTCATGTACAAAAACCCATACCCAAAGTTATTTTTAAGGTGATGTGTCACTGCCACTCATCATATAAGGTCTACAGTCTATTCTTTTATTTGTTGATGTATATTCTACTGTTCTCCCAGAGGCAAAAGATAGTATATGTTGCACCCTTTTCTCCTTTTTGGTTCTTCCACAACAACCACCCTTTGGCAAAGGATGAGCTGAGAAGAGTACATGGCCCAAAATCATGCAGTGCACTTCCATGGTTCATGGGGATTATAAAACCTCCTTTCTCAGTCCTAGTCCAGCACCTATCTTTTTCCTACTCTTGGCTACAGAAGAAATAAGAAAGAATAGCTGGTAAATAAAGTCACTGAGATAAGTAAACATAATATTTACTTGGCCCAATAGAAATATCACTATTTTTACCTTCTGAAAATGATTAGCAATAAAGATGCAATTGGAACCATACCTTGTTGGAGAGCCATTGATGGACAGCTTGTTTTTTGAAGATAGACTGTTCCAAGTACAAGTAGAAGGAGATGCCCTAAAGCCACTGGCATGTTCAAGCTGTAGCTATGTTAAAACAGCATGGAGACCTTTATAGTAGCCAAAGAAAAACTGTAACACAGTAGGAGAGCAACAACTCGCTCATTAAAGTGCAGGTTACTCATTAATTCAGCTGTAAAGCTTTTAACCAAGCGCTAGTAAATTTTTTCACATTTAGCCAAGCCTGATTCCTTTCCAATTTCTCAGGAGACTGAAGTTCGTTACTACTTGATGCTAAATTTGAATCTTTCTCAAACTGTCTATACATTAAAAGGAACAATAGAAAGAGGCCTCCTCACTAGCCATCACATAATGGCCTCATGCCAACATAACTGATGATTAACAACTCTGATTTCATTATAGTTGTTTCCAAGGGCATCCCATGTTATTTTTGTTTTAAAGAATTAATTTTCTGTATTTAAAGATCTGACAGCAAAGGAACTGTTCATGCTGATGCTTTTATCGAAATACAGCCTCCCTGCTCTCACCACTGGCTGGGAATTAGGAGAAGTGATGCCTTTGATGTTCTGAGACCACAGGTTTGGAGAAGATGAACTGAGAACCATTCAGTAGGTACATTTCCAAAGTTTCTCATATAATACATGTGGGCGTATACCTAATTTTGTATTCATTTGTTCATTTTATCATGTTTATGTACTGTATATTGGAAGTGATGACCCTTTGAGAGCTTTATGCAACAAAATTTCATCTTAATGTATGCCTATTAGTGTACATTCAAAGCAACAATAAAGTTATTCTATCTGTCCATCCATCCATCCATCTATCCGTTTGTCCGTCCGTCCGTCTGTCTGTCTGTCTATCTAATTAGCTGGCTAGGATTGCCATTTAAGAGCATCTTTTCTATGAAATTCCTACTGAAATCATTGTGCAAAATAAAGACCTTTGTTTTTGCTTGAAGACTTTTTGCCTCTCATCCAAGAAGCTTCTGAGTCAGAACTGAAGAAGCTTCTTGGATCTGAAGCGAAAGGTTTTCAAGAAAGTCCAGATGCCTTTTGAAAAAGCACCTTTGGATCACTGTTTCCTGGTTTCTAGGCCCACACCATAGAAAGTTCCAGGGCTATGAACTACATGGAATGTTTAAAAAGAATAAGGACTAAGGCAATGGAAAACTATTTCTGTACTTTTGCCAGGAATATCACATGGATGCTTTCAATTTTAGTCCAAAGGAGTCTTTACTATTTACCGGCAGAGCTTTTATCTAAAAGATGCATTATTCATCAAAGAGGGAGAGAGAGGAAAGTTTATTCTGTTTTTTCCTCAGGAATGGGAAAAAGTATCTGCAACTTTCCCAGGGATATGTATGATTTTTTTTAAAGGGGGAATTGCTATGCAAAGAGCAAGCCAGCCACTGTAATTTTATGAGGCCAATTTTCTTTTCCAAAGGAATGTGCAAAAAAGGCTGACCTTTTAAAAACAGTCAGGAATTCCTGTAACATAGATCTCTATTTTGAGAATTGGATGACAAAGAAATACATCTCATGGGATTCCTTTAAACTTTCCAGAAAACAATCGTAGTTGTCACTGACAATTTTGCAAGCTTAGTGCAATTGGGCTGGGTTGGGTTTCTTTTTAAAGTGTGCACTTAAACAGAGAACCAGTAGCAGAAAATTTGAATAGTTTGGAGAACCAGCAAATACCACCTCTGTCTGGCCCCACCCCCATCTATTCTCTGCCTCCTGAGTTCCAGCTGATTGGCTGGGTCTTCTTTTGTTGCCCTGCACAGGAGAATGGAGCTGGAAAGCAGGTTAGTGGGGTGGGGAGCGAATAGGGATTTTGCAGTAATCTTCCCCCAGGAGATTTTGCAGTATCCCCTGTCATGCCCACCAAACCACACCTACCAAGCCACACCACACCCACCAAGCCATTCCTACAGAACCGGTAGTAAAAAAAAAATTGAATCCCACCACTGATCTGTTTGCCTTATTGAGAGATTTAGCTGATGCATTCAATCTGACATGTGAAAATCAGTTTGTTTATTAGATTTTTAATCCTACCTTTATTACTTTATAATTAATAAAGAACAAGAAGAGTTCTCCATTCCTCCACTCGTTGCAGAATACCTTATGCCACCAGACTCGAAATTCTAGACCTAGAAAACCTAGAACCTAGGAGTTCCTTGAGAACTACTAAAATTGCAAAATTTGACTGTACAGATTAGAGAATTTTTCTCTCTGTACAACTCATAAGGACAAAGGTAAAGAATCTTTGAATAATTGAAGTTCTATTTATTTATTTATTTGATTTGATTTATCAATCACTTACAAGATAACAGGTATAAGTATAAACATAGTTATGAATACATGAGATGGATATGTATAAGAAAAATAAAAAGAAACAATATTTCCTTGGGAATCATCTTTACAGATGAGCAGAACAAAACAATTGATCTCTAAGAGACATGGCTGGTTAAGAATTAAGAATAGATAGATAGATAGATAGATAGATAGATAGATAGATAGATAGATAGATAGATAGATAGATAGATAGAGCAAGCTAAAGCCAGTATGATGGGTCCTGATTATATTTTTTCCCCTCTAACTATAATTACACAACTGCCTTTTCTATGGTTAAGTGAACCATAGTTTACTCAGTTCTCTAGATTCAGATGAAGCTGGCCAAAAAGTAGCTAGCTAGTCGTGGTTCAGTTTCCGGGCCTACAGCCTCTTTTTTCTTTTTGTCATTGTCCCCTCTTTTTTTATCATCTTACCCAGCAGAAGAAGGAGGTCATTCTTGTCAGAAATCTGAATTCGTTATTTGTGAAGAATGCATGAAATTAATCCGAGTCTATTGGTTGGCAAATCTGCCTTGGACGTACAATGATGGACTTACTACTGGTTACCCTATTATGAGATTTCATTTGCAAGTCTGCTCTTTCCTTCCAAGGCACCAGCCAACAACTTCTCTTTTAAGATCATTTTAGAACGTGCACCATTCTACTCATTCCCATCACTCTTGTTTTTCATTGCTACTTTATTCTTGAGCTATTCCATTCACTGATTATTTTTCTTTCATTATGCTGAAATCCAAACTGAAACAACAGGTTAAGACCATACATGCTGATCATTTCTTTCTTCAAAATGATTCAAAAATAACCACAGGGAAAGATTAAGTGGAGTGAATTGTCCTCTCTTTTTCCAAATCCCATTTTATTTTCGTAACAACTTTTTGAGGTAAGTGGAGAGATGAGGATTGGCCCAAAATCACTAAATGAGCTTCATAGCTGAGGAGGGGGGGAAGTCTTGAAAAATCTCCTGTTACCTATTCCTAGTCTGATGCTCCAATCTCTACATCACGTACTGTAGAGCAATAGCACTTAGACTTATATACCACTTTACAGTGCTTTACAGTCTTCTCAAAGCTGTTTACAGAGTCAGCATATTTGCTCCAACAATTTGGCTCCTCATTTTACCATAGGTTCATATAACATACTAAGTCATACCTTATTAAATAAGTTAGCTGGGTTTGAACTCCTTACTAAGCCATACATTGTGGTTTACCTAACAGAACAACTTGATATATAATAAGATAAGCCCCCAAAAAAGCACACTCTAATATCATGTACTGTAAAATTATGTCATTACCTGCTTGGTTCAATAAATAAAAGAAAATGTTAATGGTTCTTTTCTCCAGTAAAGTGGGTTCCACTTCCAACTGTTCCTGCATGGATTTGTTGGAAGTTAAAACCTACCCCTCTCCTAGAAAAATGAAATATTTTAGGATATACTAAAAAGGTAGAATATTTCCCCTAAAAGAGAAGTAGAACTTCTAGGAGGCAGAAACTCATCCCACTCCCACCTTTGTTAATGACCCATTAAGGACTGGAGCAGCCTATTCTACATAACAAAGATCTACCTCCTTCAGGCAGAGCCATTTAATTGCCCTTCATTGCACGACCCACCAAGTTTCAACCAAACTTGGCACACAGACAACCTACCAAGCTAGCTACGACTTCTGACAGCAACCAATCAGGATACTCTTCCTGTGCCCCAGGAAGTCAAAACCCAAAGAGGGCATAAAACCCAGGGACTCTCAGCATCTCTTCACTTTTCTTTGCCCAAGAGCTCCAAGGCATGTGATCCTGTCCACCATTAAAATCATCTTTCCAAGCAGCTTCCATGTTTCCAGTGTCTTTTCCCCCACTTGGAACTGAACCCAGAAGGATATTTCTTCCAACAGATTTAAGCATGCTAAGGTATACTGATTTCAGGAAAAAACATATTTAGGCAACCACAAATCAGCAGCAAAGTGTTTTTTGTATCTTTTCTGACATCTTGTGGTCCCTCAGATTTTTCAGTCAGATACTACAAATGCTCAATTCTTCCATTTGGCCAGCTTAATTTACCCTGAAAAGTTTGGTGCGTCGTTATTTAAAACGAACAATAACAGTTCTGTGCTCAGGAACAGGCCAATGGTCTTCATGTAAACAATTTTTAGGAGGCACAAAACCTGTAAAGGATTGAATAATTATGCAAATTGGTAAGGCTACACAGTATTTTGAACATAGAGAGGGCCAGGATTTCAAGAGTATTTGTTTATTTTACTATTGAATGGCATTGGCCTATTTTAATTTTTTTTAAAAAATTCATATTAAGCCTATTGTGGCATGCACAACAGATTATAAATGCTCCATGACACAAACTAGCAAGAGTAAGGTATTTAATGATATAATCAAAGGATATCCCGCCCCCCCCGGCTGAAAAACCAAGGTTAGGAAGGTGAGAGCATAGATGACCTATTATATCTCAAAACAATTTTTTTTCAAAAAAGTAGAGATTATTTCTGGACAATGATATTCTTTACAAAGTATTTCTATATATTAACAATGGATTGAACAAACTACTCTTCTTATTCTGTATCCTGTACCCAATAAAATGGCCAGAGTAGTTGTAAAAATGGCTGGAGAGGCTTCTCTTATTGCCTCTGAGCTGGAAAAATGCAAAGCCTTTCAGTTGAAATGACAAGGCAAAGTTAGTTTTCCTTTCTAGAAATGCCAGCAAGATTTCTGAAACTTTCTCATTGCGTTTGGAAAGGGTTTGTAATTAGATGACTACAGGGATGGATGAGAGATACTTGGCCACTCCCTTTCTTTTACAAATTGGTTCTTTTTGAGTTAGGAGTTGTAATTTGAGACACAGCACTTCTTTTGCTGAAGAGAAAAGGAGAGGGAATTTGCTCCTTCCTGGCTTGATACGAAGACAAAGGAATCCTGCCTCAGTAAAGGAAGAGGAAAAAAAAAAGATTGAAGGAGGCAGATTTGATTGCCTTTGAAAGCCAAAGCATAGGATATTTGAAAAGTCTCTTGCGTAAAAGGGGAAAGGGGGATTCTTGTCCCTCCCTGCAATTCAAACTGAGGCACAGAGTTTAGCATTCCACATTCACTCCTGGCTTCAACATAGCTTTACTTTATCACAAATCCAAATTAACTGTCTTTATACTGAGGGGCTTCAGGACTTCAAATAACCATCTTTTTACTATTCTGTATCCTGTACAGATGCAGATAGATAAATTCCACAAAACATCCATAACAAAGTACTTTTATTGGTTCATCAGATATCCTCATAACTCTTATTTGTGATGAAGTTCTGCTTTAATGACCAATCCTTTGCATATCTGTTTTGTAGGTAAAAAGATGGTTTATCTCCTATCCTTTTTCACCCATTTTGTAACGATAGAAGTAGAACAGTTACCACGAGTCCATGAGTTCAGCCAAGAGTGAGGAAAACTCCCCCAACCCATTGAGGGTCAATTTAGTGACCAATTAGGATTACAGATGTGGTCACATGACATGGACTACTTTCCCAGGATACCTTAACTACATTTGCCATGATGCATTCCCTTAAGGGAACAGCTCACAATTGCTACCTAACTATCCAATTCCCATACACTGGCTGGACAATACACGTCTTGTGTAAATAAATATCTTTGAAGGGATGGAAATATCAAATATTTAAAATGATTCCTCTTAAGGACATGAAAATGGCAGTAGTTGAAAGTAGGCGGTTGAAAGCAAATCTCAGAAAAGTAAGCATTTCTTGAACAGTAGGCACTGTCCAATCTTGAGACATATGGTAGGTGGCTAAAATCTGAATGACCTTTACAATCATCCTACTACAAGGCAGGCAGGAATTGCCACCAGACCGGCCAGATACAGCTGAAAGTTGATATTACTTATTTACATATTTTTAACTCATGAAAAATGCAGAGTGAGGTTTTTTTTTTTTAACCTCATTCAATGTTTTGGAGAATAATTCTCTGCCTGTTTACTCTGTGTAGGCTAAACCACGTCATAACTTAACAGGCCAAAGTGTGCCAGCAAAACACATTTAGAGCTTTCAGAAGATAAAATTAGGACAGTCTATGTGGGCTGAGTTCTACCCCAAAGTGAAGTGGATCTGGAAATAGACAAATAGCTAATTTTGTTTCCAGATTGCTTAGCGATGAAGATTGCTTCTGGGGACTTAGGAACTCAGACAAAACGTTCATTGCAGCTGTGACTCACTTTTATTGACAGCTCATTTCAGTAGAAATTTTTAAAAAACGTACCAATGGAAATCACACAGATTGCTGCCTTACACCAGCAGCTGAAGCAAAGATGCAGCCTCTGATACCACTTCCTTGGAATGTGTAAAGCACCCATGATGTTTACCCTAATTTTAAAAAGCTGAGCTTTTTAAGGCAAATACAGTTGCTTAAGACAAAAATAATCATTTTTCAGCTCAGCCTAGAAGGCAGCTGTATTTTTCTTTGGAATGTCTTGAGAACAACTGTTTTTAACATAGCATGTCGACCTAGAATGAATCCTAACAGCTTGCCAATTTCTGAAGAATCCATTAGGCAGAAGGGGCAGATGGATGATGCTGTCTATGCACATCGAGAACTTGGCTTCAAGAAAATCTCATTGTTTGCCTTTATGCGCAACCTCTTTTCACTGAGTACCCACCCTTTTAGAAGCCTTGTCAAACAGGCAATGCCTCTGGGACATTGCCCAAGTGACTCACAGTAGAGTGGCAAGCCAAGCCAGCTTGTTTCAGTGTCTCTAAAGAGAGAGAGGCATGAAAAACATCTATTAATGCATTCTCTTTTCATGGTCAATGGTGACCAGCATTGGCTAACGTAGAAAACAGGAATATATTCAGGAACTAGTATGTTGGCTCCCACGAAAATATTGCTTTTATGAATCAATGTAGAGTTGGCAACTTTTCTTCTGCCCTTTTCCTTCTCGTCCTCAATCCTCCAACTTTTCTTTCCCATTAAAACAACTTTTTCCGGTTAAGTGAGTCAGTTTCTTATTTTTTTTAATCCTTTTAACCCAATGCGGTAAACTTACCTATGATTAAGGCACTGAGAGCATTAAAAAGGAGACATGTTCACCGAAAACATTTCCCTATCTTCAGTTTGTTGAGTAGGTATTACTCTTCATGAATTTCTTTGCTTGGTGGGAATAGAATTGGGATAGGTATATGCTGAAAAAGAAGGACGCTTGAGGCATCCGTCATCATTGAAATATAGAGACTGCACCCTCTGTGAAAAGTTGTGCAGATGCTAGAAAAGAAATGGAGAACACAGACAATCAAGAGATAACAGGTGAGCTCACCGACAGCTTATCCCATAAACAGCAACTTAAGAGAGAAATGTGGGAAGAAGTGTTTCAAGTTGTTCAGAGAATCACCCTTAATTGACCCATTAAGGTTGGGAAATTCAATTTCCAAGATTCCATATTGATCCCAAACTAGTACTATATATTCTTTATTGAAAACTCTGTAGTTCTTGCTTCTTTGATCCTATTTATTTATTTATTTATTTATTTATTATTATCAAACTTCTTAACTGCGTATTTCCTCATAGAGGGTTTTTTCTCAGGTACATAGAGTTTGACAATTATGTTTATAAAATACTATATACTTTCAGAAAGGTTTGTTTTCAAAACGTTTTTAGGAAAATTCTCTCCTTGTTATTATTAAAGAAATTAAAAACCAGAATTAATTTTTGAAGCTCTATCAATTTTGTTTCAAAGGAGTAATTGTCTTTTGTTGGTTTCAGTGTTTTTTTAAATATATGCAAATAGTTTGGAAACTAGCAGGAACATAATCAAAATATATAATCCGTAGTTTTGTCATTGGTTTTTTTTAAAAAAGAAACCTATAAAACTGGAAAACATCCCTTCCCCAACATTTTACCCTCCTTGAAGGTTTTGTACTACATATGCTTGTTTACCTCCTAATTTTTATATGCTTTCTTATTGTAAATTAAACCAATTTAGTTGAATAATGTGCCTATCTATTATCATCCTTCTGTCTGTCTTTATTTCTGTCTGTCTATCTAGTACAGAAGAGAGACCTATTGTGTTTTTTCATTTATTGACACAGACACAGACACATACACACATATGATGGCTGCTTGCATTTTTTTATGAATTAAAGAAACTCAAAATAACATTTTACTTACTCATGAATGTAACAATATCTTTTTCAAAAGTAGCTGACAATTATCTGCAAATAATTGACTCCTGTCTGTATATCCTAAAATCCTTACTTTGTATCCTCCCTAATTTCTAATACCCTTATATTCCTCATCCTAATTTGAGCACGGGCGTCAAACTCGTGGCATCATGTTGCTGTCATGTGACATTTTGCGACATTTTTTCCTTCGCAGAGCCAGGGTGGGCGTGGCCTGTGCATGCTGCATCTAGCCCACGGGCTGCCAGTTTGACACACCTGATTTAGAACATCTGTTTCACATATGTACCTCATATAAGGTGAAGGCACTTACAAATCAAGTCTGATACTTAGTGGCAGCATTCTCGATGTTGTAAATAGCTTGCCATTACTTTCTTACAGTTTCAATTTCCCAATCTAAACAACAATCCTAGCATTGCCAGTTAATCACCAACTCAAGTACTAACAAGGTCAATCCTGCTTAGTTTCTAATGTCAGCCCAAAATTTTGACCTCCTTGGTATTTAGGATAACGTATTGTGTATAATTCAGATTGCTGAACCTTGAAAAGCCTTCCACCTACTGCAACATAGTTATTGCTCTAGAAATTATCTGAAAATATAACATATACTTTAAACTTGCTGAAAATTATCTAGCTATCTAGCTATCTAGCTAGCTATCATCTAGCTATCTAGCTATTAGCTATCCTGCTACCTGGCTACCTATCATCTCCTAACAGTATGCAGACATTTCTTCATCACTCAATAATACCATATCCTATACAAATTATATTTCACCATCTGTTTTACAAGGAGGTAATGGGAGATATTATCTTTAGGCTTTGTTATATTTTTAATACCACCATGAGGTGGCAATAGCACACTATCAATTATAGTGACAGCCATGTTGGTAGGCATTTCAGAAAGTATTTTTCTGATCATTGTTATTGTCCAACACTGAATCTTTGAAATAAATGGCTACATGTAATAACTAAGCAATTCTAGAACACACACACACACACACACACACACACACACACACGCACATACAAATATATATAGAGAGAAGATATTTCTCCCAAAAGCAAATAATTAATGAAGAATGTTAGCAGGAAGTCAAGGAAATTACCAAGCCCCATGAAGCTGGCAGTGCAAGGAAGCAATAGCAACATGGATTTCAGGAAGATTTGTTTAAATAAAAAAACTTTAATACTATAAGATGAATTTCCCAGCTGTAATTAGATAATTAAAGCCTCTCACCAGCTGGACTTATGCCTCTTTTGAGATAAATGTTCAAATGGTTTTTTGCCTTCTTTTTACACAAACTTTCATAAAAAATACAGTTCAAAAGATCAGTTTCCATTGATTTGATAAATGTTTTCATTATTTGTCAGCATCTGAAATATAAAGATTGTAGAGCACAGCGGTGAGCAAAATGACTAAGTATCAAGTATTTGTCATAATGCTGAATTCCATTGCTTAGGAATACGAAGGCAGAAAATCACCCCATACCATTGTGCATTTATGACATTTGCATAGTTGTCTGTAAAGGAGTGGCTTCGAGTCACTTAAACAAAATGTTCATTTAGGAGCAAAATCAATTATTAAACTGTAAAAGCAAAAGAAAAGTATCTTGAAAGAAGAACATTTTACATAATTCACATATTAAAGACACAGTTTTAGAACATGGATTGTTCTCAGCCATATGAACCACTTTAAAATCAGGCTGGATATATAGGTCTATGCCTAATCCCCAAAAGACCACATAACAATGTTCTTTGCCAACTTTGTTCCATAATGGAGGAAGGGCTTACTAATAAAAACTCCTATTTTGAGAACCACTCTTCTCATTTCCTTTAATACAGCATTGGGATAGAGTCTCTGTGGAGCAAAAATCATATTTTGAATAACTTGCTTTCCCTCTATTTAGGAAATTTAGTATCACTCCCTTAAGAAGAGTTATCCAGTAGTGTTTAATCCAGCCTCAGCACATCTTTGAATATCAGTTGCAATTGAGACTTGTGGTCTAATCCTGAGACTGAAATGTATCAGGGTAGTAATGTGCTAGACTACTTAACTGTTTTCTAACTTTCCCATTTTGTGCCCTGGAATATGTCAGTCTGGATCCTTTGGGCAGCTGCTCACCACAAGTCCCTTACAAAAGGAAAATAAGTTAAATATTGCATAACTGAACAAATTTATGCTCTAGAAGTAAGATCACTTGGTATTCTGAGAAATGCCATCCCAACATCCCTGCACTGCAAAGGTTGATGAATCAAATTTAAATGAGACAGAAAACACACATAGTTTCCCCCTCCCACTTGGATATAATAGTGACCTTTGAGGTTTTTAAATTTTCATTTTTATCCTATTTGTGTGAACACAAACCAGGAAAAGAAGCCAATCAGCATTCCAAAGCAGCTCTGAAATTGCATTCAAATTCTAACAACCCAGTTGTAAAACATAGTTCATTGGTCTACATTCACAGCTCATTTGAACTATATTTTGTGAGTTTTTTGGGTGGGTGGGGCACTATACATCATATTCACACTGTGACATAGTATGGGGATCATCTATCATCATCAGCATTTTTATATAGATATGTGTCACTCACCAATTGCAACTACATCGTGAACTTTTCCTTCCAACAGCCTTTTCGCAATTTGCTCTTTTGTTTCAGTTTTCATCACTGGAAAGCAATGCCTAGGTAGCTGTAGGCAAATAGCAAGATGGAAAGATAAAAATGCACATCAAGAAATTACTATGAAATACAGAGGTTGAAAGATTCACTGACAACAAATAACTATAAAAGTTTCTGCAAAATTTTAAAGCAATCCCACATTATACTATGGGCGTACCCCCCACGATCAATATTTTTTAGTATCCTTGTGCGGTAAATGGATACAATTGCCAATAAAGCAAAAGGATCTTGTTATCCTTAGGTATGAAGAGAGGTGAAGAAAATGTGCAGATATGTTAAGCAACTCTTTATTACAACAGAGGATTACATTTTGGCAAAATAGAAATTGTGGTCATGGAACAAAACATCTCTCCCTCCTTCCTTCCTTCCTTCCCTCCCTCCCTCCCTCTCTCTCTCCCTCTCTCTCCCCATCATTATTTTATTGCGTCACCCATATGAAAGGAATTATATAAAGTGCTTGGGGAGCCAGTTTGTTATAGGGCTTAAGGCACCAGGCTAGAAACTGGAAGACTGTGACTTTTCCTTCCTATAGTAAAGTAATCTTCTCATCTCTCTTTATCACCCTCCCACTTGTGATTGTAGGACTGTAACTTTGTTGCTTGTATCCTTACAATTTATATTGACTGTTTCCTAGTATGATTTGATTGCTGATTGTACCCTATGACTATCATTAAGTGTTGTACGTTATGATTGATTCTTAACGAATGTATCTTTTCTTTATGTATACTGAGAGTATTTACACCAAGACAAATTCCTTGTGTGTCCAATCACACTTGGCCAATAAAGTATTCTATTCTATTCAGGACATTATATTATATATTTTTAAATGCATTAAAAAGAGGAGTAAGAAGTTTTCTTTTTTTAAAAAAAAAAGATAATGTATGAATTGGTAAATGGATGTGATGGAAATTAGAATCAATTAGTCAATCCCTCTATATTTGGTCATAGACTGGCAAATAAAATAAAATTTCACAATTATTTAGGATAAAAAGAAAAAAAATGTTCAAAAATATATTTAAAGAATTAGAGTACATACTAAAGTGAACTGTACTATAGACTATAGGACAATGCGTGATTCAGGTCAAGGAAATAAAATGAGATTTATTCAATTAGCAACTTAAGATAAACAAATCATAACAGCCAGGTTACTTAGTAAACAATGGAAATCGTAATTCCTGGGGAGCACCTGTGTAAAAAGATCAATACTGAATAATGTGTTCCATGGCTTCAATTATTTCTCTACTATATGAACATAGTCCTTGTTCAAAGGGTATTTTCTTTCAATAACAGCGATTGGGAAGGCATTGAATCTGGCTAAAAATAAGAGCCTTCTGTATTTTGGAATCATTGTGCAGCTAACAGATCTAGTTGGTTGGAGAAGATGAGCATAAATGACTCAAGAAGGTGTTTCTGAGTAGAGCTGGAAAGTCTGGTTGCAGTTCTAAATCAATGGTCTGATACTTAAGATCAGCTGATGTGTGTTCATAGCCCATCAAAGTGACAGCTGGTCATGAAAACCCATTACATTGTAGTTTGGCACTTGTTGCCTGGAAGACTGATCACTGTCAGTCATAATGAAAGGGGACAAGGAGGTGGAAAAAATAGGAGGAAATGAAAATCCAGGTAGAAATTTCGATTTTAAGTCGGCCAGCCTCATGGAGAAAAGACGGTGTTCAAAATGCAATAAAATGTCTGAAAATGGTTTGCAAAAACTTGGATTGAACTCTTTCCAAAGGAAGGAATGACCTGAAAGGGCCCAACTGAGCCCAGGCACAGACCTGAGCTCAGGTCTTAGCTAAGAAAACTTTAATTGGTGCAGGTATACAGTATGTTGAACTTCTTTGGAGAAACAGAAGGAAACAACACTGTTTTTTGTACTTTTAAAATAACATAGTTGGCAGGAGATTTACAGTTGCTGTAATAGGAAGTTAGCAAGGATGCAAAGGATGGAGAAGTATAGTGAATGGCATTGATAGAATTAAATGTGCTTAGTTTGTCTTTCCAATAGAAGACAATAACATTGCTCAGGGTTGAACTGTGGAGTCTTGGTGCTATCTGAGCTTGGTTGTTTGCTTGAAGATGTTTCCGTACCCATTGGGGCTCCTAACATTTGCAACCGAACAAGCAAGCTCAAAGAGTACCAAAGACTCCACACTTTCTTTTGTTTCTACTCTTTATTTTCTTCTCCACTTCTCAGTCATTTCTGTGTTCTGCATAATGCTTGTTACTTGGTATTCAGCAGGTTCTGACCAGTTCTGAAGAACTGGTAGCGGAAATTTTGAATAGTTCGGAGAACTGGCAAATACCACCTCTGACTGACCCCACCCCCATCTATTCTCTGCCTCCCAAGTCCCAGCTGATTGGCTGGGTCTTCTTTTGTAGCCCTGCACAGGAGAACGGAACCAGAAAGCAGGTTAGCGGGGTGGGGAGGGAATGGAATTTTGCAGCATCCTTCCCCTGGCACACCCACCAAGCCACACTATGCCCACCATGCTACGCCCACAGCACCAGTAGTAAAAAAATTTAATCCCACCACTGCTGGCTACCCGAGAGAGAATTGCATTATGGATGTGTATACATTAAAATGGCTGAATGTTCTGAATTTTAGATCAGAACGGCATTGCTAGAAGCTAGTCCTTTGGGACAAAGAACTGTGCTGCACAAGTAATTAAGGATCACTTGGTTTCAAAACTTGCATAAAAATGTAATTCAGTAATTCATTCAGAGATGTCTTGTGGAATTGATCAAATAGACTTTAAAGTGGAAAAAAGAGGGAGCTGCTCTTGAGTTGTTTAACAGGAATAACTGCATCCTTTCTTGTATATCTAGAGTAAACGAAGTTTTATCAGTGACTTCTGAGTCCTGCCTATTCAGGTTCCTGACCTAAAAAACAGTTCCCAGAAGCACCAAACAATTCTTTCCCTGCTTTTTGCAGTTCCTGGATCAGTGACAAGGAAATTGTTACCTCTCTTGGCCATGTCAAAATCTGCCACCTACCATCACATCAAAGTTGAGGTCTTGTCTATGTTGTTCAGAGTTCATGGAACAACTCTGAGCTCGCAATGGGTGAACTGTGAAAGAGGTCTTAGGATGATAGTGTAGAGCAGGGGTCCCCAAACTTGGCAACTTTAAGACTTGTGGACTTCAACTTGAATAGCTGGCTGGAGAATTCTGGGAGTTGAAGTCCACAAGTCTTAAAGTTGCCAAGTTTGGAGACTTATTCATTCATTCATTCATTCATTCATTCATTCATTCATTCATTCATTCATTCATTTAATTTGTCAAGTGATTATAAGACTTCTGGTGTAGAGGTTGACAAAAATGCTGACAGTATGCAGCATCTGTGAAAAAGTCACCTTATAAGCAACTGCGTTCTCTTTGTGGATGATGTAAAACTATTCAACACCACCGACAATGCCACTGTTCTTCAAAGTGACCTTGACTATGTGTCTGAATGGTCAAACAATTGGTAACTCCAAATCTCTACCAACAAATGCTCTGTCCTACAAATTGGTAAAAGAAAAAATCAGTACACCAAATATAAGCTAGGCGGATAGGACCTCTTGATGACCCTCACTCTGTCAAGGACCTTGGAGTACTCATATCTAATGACCTAAGTGCCAGAGTACACAACAGATACAAACTCAATGTAAACTGCTCCAAACTTGATTGCAGAAAGTACTTCAGCAGCAGAGTGGTCAATGCCTGGAATGCACTACCTGACTCTGTTGTTACATCCTCAAACCCCCACTCCTTTAACCTCAAACTATCCACTATTGACTTCATCCCATTCCTAAGAGGTCTGTAAGGGGTGTGCATAAGTGCACAATTGTGCCTACCGTCCCTGTCCTTTTGTCCCCATTTATTCGTACCTATTTCCTGTATTCTTACTCATGTTTATACTTATACCTATTATCTTGTAAGCCATTGATCAAATAAATAAATAAATCCAGAAACTAAATCAACATTGAAACAATCAATATGATACAGATTCATACAGATTTATGGAAATGTGCACACTTAGAATATTCATCATCATTCTTTTAACCATTGTCTACCAACTGCAGAATGAAGGCCTCTTCTACATGTTTCCAACCAATATAGTTTGAGCTTTCTTTTGCCAATTGGGCCTACAATACTTGCTGATGTCATCAATCTATCTTGTTTTAGGTCTCTTTCATGGACGCTTTTTATTAAGTGGGATCAGTGGTGAGATTCAAAAAAATTTACTACCAGTTCTATGGTCGTGGCTTGGTGGGCACGGGGTGGCTTGGTGGGCATAGCTTCGTGGGAGTGACAGGGGAAGTATACTGTAAAACCTCCATTCCCTCCCCACTTGTGGGGGAAGGTTACTACAAAATCCCATTCCCTTCCCACCCCACTAACCTGCTTTCCAGCTCCGTTCTCCTGTGCAGGGCAACAAAAGAAGACCCAGCCAATCAGCTGGGACTTGGGAGGCAAAGAATAGATGGAGGTGGGGCCAGTCAAGAGGTGGTATTTGCCAGTTCTCCAAACTACTCAAAATTTCCACTACCAGTTCTCCAGAACTGGTCAGAACCTGCTGAATACCACCTCTGAGTGGGATCCATTCTATGACTGCCTTGGTTCACCTGCTATCAGTTCTTCCTGCTATATGACCAGCCCATTTCCATTTCAATTATTTTACTCTCTTGCTGGCATCATATATTTTTCTTTGGCCTCTAATGCATGTGCAGGTCTTTCTATCTTGCCTTGTAATGCCAAGCATGTAACTTTCAATGGCTCTTTGCACCATTCTTAATATGGTACCTTGAGAGTCTCTTTCGTAACAGATGTGAAATGCTTTTCAAACTTTGCAGTGGGTGGAGCCTTTCAGCATTAATGAAAGTTGGTATTGGTGGTATTACTTGCCTTAGGGGCCTGCTTTAAAATCCTACAAGTCCAATTTAGGTAAATCGTTATGCCTCTACAACATTGTTTTATTTGGCTGTTTCCAGCTTAATGCTCTGCCATTCCTCTTTAATGCTTTTATTCTTCTTTTCTGTCATGTTCCTTGTTCCTTTTGATTTCTGTTAAAGGCTATGGCCTTTTGTGCTTTGTGATTTTCTTATATCTGTTTTCTCTGTTCCATTGTGGGTAATGATCTGATTTTGATTTAATACCTTTTAAATTTTGTTTTCCATTGCTCCTTGTGGTTGTCAGCCAACATGCCATGGACTTAAAGCTCAAACAATCAGAATAGAATAGAGCTGGAAGGGACCTTGGAGGTCTTCTAGTCCAACCCCCTGCTCAAGGAGGAGACACTATACATTTTAGATAAGTGGCTGTCCTGTCTCTTTTTTAAAAAGTCCAGTGATGGAGCACCAACCACTTCTGATGACAAGCTGTTCCACTGTCAGTAGGTTTCCCCTTAATTCCAGATTGCTTCTCTCCTTGATTAGTTTCCATCCATTGTTTCTTGTCTTGCCTTCTGGTACTTTGGAAAATAAGTTGACCCCCTACCTCTTATTTGTGGCAGCCCCTCAAATACTGCAATGCTGCTAACATATCATTGCTCTTCTTTGCACTTTTTCCAAAGTCCCCAGATTGACTGCCTGGTCTGCAGACCATAGTTTCTGTTCCTCTAAGAACCGAATCTCATATCTCCAATATTTACAATTTTTTCCTAGGGGAGTCTGGAATGTTTTTTCCTGTTGCAGGAATGCTGGGGTTTGCCTCTTTTTAAAAAAAAAAAAAAAAACTATTGACGAATGCTCTTTTTTGAGTACCTGTAATTTTCTTCAAGTGGGATACTATGAGAGTGATCGTTCAGTTCCAGGGGGACTTCTTGGAGTGGGGTAAGGTAGATAGTAGGGGCTTTGCTCTTGGTTGTTGTTTTCTTTGAAAAGTGACATGTTTCCATTGGTCTTGCTCTTTAAATACATATGTAGGCCCACTTCAGAAGGCCTTAATGATCTGTATTTTCCCTCAGGTACAGGGGTGTCTGTATGGCAAAGTCAAAAAAGGCAAGATGGAATCCAGAATATACAAAGTGCCTCCTGTTTGAAAGCCAACCAAATATTTTTCACATAGGGGAGGTCCCCATAGACTCATTATTCTTGTGAGGACAGGCAGAAATCTGAGGTTGACTTTCTTTGCCACATCCTGTGGACACTCCTGGCTAGAAATCAGGATACTAATGGAGCTCAAAATGTGTGCTTTGTTTTATGCTGTCAGACAACCTGCAAGCAGACTCAGTCACTTCCCTTTAAATTGGTAGTTGAATACGGCTGTTATATTTTTACCTAAGTTTTGCTTGTATTTAAATGGCAGCCAGATAGATAGATAGATAGATAGATAGATAGATAGATAGATAGATAGATAGATAGATAGATAGATAGATAGAGATAGAGATAGAGATAGATAGATAGATAGATAGATAGATAGATAGATAGATAGATAGATAGATAGATAGATAGATAGATAGATAGATAGATAGATAGATAGATAGATAGATAGATAGATAGATAGATAGATATTCATAGATTTTCACGGGTACGGGTGTTTGGGTCTTTTCCTGTGTAAAATTGAGAGTATCTTGGCAACATTTTGACAAGGTCCCACTCGCCATCTTCAGGCTGGTGCTTTCCTGTTCTGTGTCTTGGTTTCTGGGGGGTGTCAGAACAGGACAACGGTATCACCCTCCTCCCCTACATCAAAGGCACCACAGATAAAATCAGCAAAATTCTCCACAAACACAATATCAGGACAACCTTTGGCACTGGCCAAAATATAGCCAACATCCTAAGAAACCCCAAAGACAAGATTCAGCTAGAAACCAAGGAGTTTATGAAACATCATGCAACAATTGCCCAGCCACATCAGAGGTGCTATTCGACCGGTTCGCACCTATTCAAGCGAACCGGTAGCAGTTATTTGTCATGGGTCACTGAACCGGTGGCAATCCCTGCCTAGCCACGCCCCCAACCCGGTCTCCCAGTCTCTCCCTTGAGATAGCTCTCCTAGCTTTCCATTCCCCACATCCTCTTTCTCCCCAGGGAAAAGGAAGAAAGGCATGGATGCTGCAAGTATCACTTTCCCCGTGTGAGTAAAGTGCCTGGAGTGAGAAGGAGTGTGGTCTGACAGAGGGTGGGGGTGAATCGAGCCTTGGAGCACTTTTGCAACGTAAAAGAATCCACTCAATCCTTGGAGAAATTTAAAGGAGCTGCTTCCAAAATGGTTGTCTGTTAAGTGCAGTGTGTGTGTGTGTGTGTGTGTGTGAGAGAGAGAGAGAGAGAGAGAGAAAAGAAAGAGGGAGGTAGAGAAAGAAAGAAAAAAAATAGGAAAAGAGAGAGAGATAAAACTCCGTGCTATTATTTTTAATTGTTCCATTATTTATCATGTGTTAATATTTTACACTGTCCCTACACCTAGAATGATTTTTCTACCACATATTTTTCAGAGTTTACATGCATTCAGTGTCAATAGTCCAGAGCATAAAATACACATGTGTTTAACAAGAGTTGAAAGGGACCTTGGAGGTCTTCTAGTCCGGTACCGGTCCGTGGATCATTTTTTACCAGGATGCAAAGAAGTGGGCGCCGCCATCTTGTTTTGACGGCACTTGAGAAAGTGCTTCTGGGTGAGCTTGTTGGTCGTCGGTTGGAAAGCGGCGTTTGGGTGCTGAAGTTTAGTTTCGTCAAGGGGGGGGGCGGCTTTGAACAAAGAGCCGTCCCAATGGTGGTGGAGTCTCGCGTTAGGAGGAAATTAAGAAAGAGCCCGAAAAGCATAAAAAAGGTACAAAGGAGGAGTTGAAGGTGTCGGGGAGAAGTGGGGGACAGCTGGCTGGCCGGTCGCTCAGCTCGCCTTGCCTCGGTCATGCGCACTGATGCCAGTACTGGTCCGTGGATCATTTTGTGATGCCGGTACCGGTCTGTGGGACAAAAAAGGTTGGGGGCCACTGTTCTAGTCCAACCCCCAGCTCAGGCAAGAAAATTGAGGAAGCCAAACTCTGAGTAGAGATCCTGGGAAAGGTGAACCCTATACCATTTCAGAGAAATGGCTGTCCAGTCTTTTCTTAAAAGCTTCCAGTGATTGAGTACCCAGAACTTCTGGAGACAGTCAGTTCCACTGGTTGCCATCGAAATAGAGAAATACTCCCATAACATGAATAAACGGGACAATGCCTCCCACCTACCATATATCTGGAAACTAGCCCTTATCAACAAACGAGTCCCAGCCATGAAAACCAACACCAGACCCAAAACAACACATGACACCACCACCATTCTCTCTCACCAGACTCAAACCCAAACCCATCTCATAGACAAAAGACAACCACCATCCAGAAACTAGACCATGGCTACATTACCAGCTGCCACACACCCCAACCCCCAAACCAAGCAAATGGACACATGCCATGAACACATATCCAGGCCTCAAACTTGGAGCCAAACCAAAACCCGGAACATCACATCACAGAACTCAGGAGGTTACACCACAAAACCTCAGGATGTTGCAACACAGCCAATGACCCAGGAGATTATAGCACAAGACCCAGGATGTCACAACAATAGAACTCAGAAGGTCATCACACTGCTAATGACCCAGATCATTACGACCCAGGAGATTACAGAACAAGACCCAGGATGTCAAAACAGTAGAACTCAGAAGGTCCTCACACAGCCCATTACCCAGGTCATTACAACACAGGAGGCTGACAGACACACAACCAATACCTCAGCCACACGTTCTTACAAAAAAAAACCAGTCAATCTGCAAACATCAATTTCCATCAAGAAATGACAACACAACCAACCTACCCACCAGTACATATAGGGAGACAGCAGCTCCGATCATGCTTTGTTTGAACAAGCACGAAGCTGAAAGCACCAAGATGGCGAGTGTGACCTCGTAAACGTTGCCAAGATACTCTCAATCTTACATGGGAAAAGACCCAAACATGCCAAGACCTGCATATATATATATATATATATATATATATATATATATATATATATATATATATATATATATATATATTATGACTCCCTTCAAAATTCAAACGAACAAAACAGAAAGCAGCCATTTCAAATTAAATCAAACAGAAAGAAATCTTACAAGATAACGGCTGGCAGAAATCTCAATCCACAGCATAAATCTTTACTCCGTCCGGCAAACCAATCCTGGCAATAAATCTCAAGTCTCAGAGCTTCTTGCTGTAACGTCCTCACTCAATAAGTCACTTTGTTCCTGGCAAATTGTACCAGCCCAGCTGTGTCCTTTTATACTCATTGAGGCAACGTGCTAATTTACTGACTCGCCCTCCTCCTTCGTTCCAGCTGAGTTTGCCTTCTCAAACGTCTTCTGTTCCTTACATTTAACCGCAAATTTTCCAAGTTCTCATCTCCACTAGAAGACTCTCTCAAAACTTCCCTGTCAGCCATTCCTGGCTGTTGATCAGATAAGGAACCAGAGGAGGTCAAAGGTCCTGACAATTCTAATACATCAGGTCTGTCTTCCTTTGTCACGTCATCCTGGTTACTAGTCCAATCACTGAGCCATGCCGGCTCATATTTTTCTGCCATGTCCTCCTCACTTGAACTCATATCAGTCACAGGAGCTGAATCCAAGCCCGGAGCCACAACATACATACATACATACATACATACATACATACATACATACATATATATTTTCTGAGGTTCTCATGGGTATTTGTATGTGGATCTTTGGTTATTCAGGTTTTCTCCCGCATAAGATTGGAAGTATCTAGGCAACGTTTCGATGAAGTCTCATTCATCATCTTCAGGCTTGTGTCTTTGGCTCTGTGCTTCTCAGCCTGAAGATGATGAATGAGACTTCATCGAAACATTGCCTAGATACTTCCAATCTTACGCGGGAGAAAACCCGAATAACCAAAGATCCACATACACACACACACACACACACACACACACACATATATAAATAATATATATCTATATAATATATATCTATATAATATCTATAATATCTCTCTATATATCTATCTCTATCTCTATCTCTATCTCTATCTCTATCTCTATCTCTATCTCTATCTCTATCTATCTATCTATCTATCTATCTATCTATCTATCTATCTATCTATCTATCATCTATCTATCTATCTATATGTTTTCTTAAGTTTTCGTGGGTACTTACATGTATGGCATTCGGCTGATGATGGCAGATGAGATTCTGCCGAAACATTGCTACAACTAAAAGCACAACTACTATGACGTGGGAAAATACCCAAACAAAGCTGAATGCCATACATGTAAGTACCCGCGAAAACTTAAGAAAACACACATATATATATATATATTCTTACGTTTTTGCGGGTACTTACATGTATGGTATTCGGCTTTGTTCGGGTATTTTCCCACGTCATTATAGTTGTGCTTTTAAAGTTGTAGCAATGTTTTGGCAGAATCTCATCTGCCATCATCAGGCTTCCATCATCAGGTATTGTGTTCATCTGTGAGTCAGACTTTCACAGCCATTTCAGTTTTAAATTTTGGACTAGCCTACTGCTGTGCCAGAATGGTTTTTTCTTCACCCTGATTGGTTGAGAGTCTTGGTCTGTGTTTATTGGTTGTTTCTAATATCTTCTGTCTGTTTTGTGGCTTTTTTTGTCTTCATTGGCTGGCAACATTGTGTTCCTGTATTGGAGGCTTTTAGTGCAGCTTGGATCCGAGTAAATGGATAATATCATTTATTAGGAAGCTAGGTTTCATCTGAGTGCCTGGTTGGGGTGTGTTTGAGCTGGAGGTATCAGGGGCGATCTCTTTGTGCCCAGGTGTTGGCCTGGCTTGTGGTGTGGAGATTATTTGTTTGTGAGTGCAGGCTTCCAAATAATTGACAGTCTGGTGGAATAATTTCTTCTATTCATGCTTTCAGGTCTTTTTTCAATCTCTATGGCTTCTCTGATAACTCTGTGGCTGGGGTTTTCCATAGTGGCTAGGGTTTTGGTGCCATTGAAGTCGATGCTATGACCTGTTGCTTTCATGTGTTGGACTAGTGAGGAAGTGTGTTCCAGCTTTTTTACTGCATTTTTGTGTTCATCCAGGTGGGTACTTATTCTTCTATTGGTCTGTCCAATGTATGTGGCCGGGCATGATGCACAAGGGACTTCGTATATGCCTTGGTTTTCCAGGTCATATATATATTCTTAAGTTTTCGTGGGTACTTACATGTATGGTATTCAGCTTTGTTCGGGTATTTTCCCACGTCATTATAGTTGTGCTTTTAAAGTTGTAGCAACATTTCGGCAGAATCTCATCTGCCATCATCAGGCTTCTGTATTGTGTTCGTCTGTGAGTCAGACTTTTACATATATACACTGCTCAAAAAAATAAAGGGAACACAAAAATAAGACATCCTAGATCTGAATGAATGAAATATTCTTATTAAATACTTTGTTCATTACATAGTTGAATGTGCTGACAACAAAATCCCACAAAAATTATCAATGGAAATCAAATTTAGCAATCCATGGAGGTTTGCATTTGGAGTTACATTCAAAATTAAAGTGGAAAAAAACACTACAGGATGATCCAACTTTGATGTAATATCCTTCAAACAAGTCAAAATGAGGCTCAGTAGTGTATGTGGCCTCCACGTGCCTGTATGACCTCCCTACAACGCCTGGGCATGCTCCTGCTGAGGTGGTGGATGGTCTCCTGAGGGATCTCCTCCCACACATGGACTAAAGCATCCCCCAACTCCTGGACAGTCTGTGGTGCAATGTGGCATGAGACATGATGTCCCAGATGTGCTCAATTGGATTCAGATCTGGGGAATGGCAGGCCAGTCCATAGCATCAGTGCCTTCATCTCACAGGAACTGCTGACATACGCCAGCCACATGAGGTCTAGCATTGTCTTGCATTAGGAGGAACCCAGGGCCAACCGCACCAGCATATGGTCTCACAAGGGGTCTGAGGATCTCATCTCAGTACCTAATGGCAGTCAGGCTACCTCTGGTGAGCACATGGAGGGCTGTGCGGCCACCTAAAGAAATGCCACCCACACCATTACTGACCCACTGCCAAACCGGTCATGCTGGAGGATGTTGCAGGCAGCAGAACATTCTCCACGGCATCTCCAGACCCTGTCACGTCTGTCACATGTGCTCAGTGTGAACCTGCTTTCATCTGTGAAGAGCACAGGACGCCACTGGTGAATTTGCCAATCTTGGTGTTCTCTGGCAAATGCCAAACGTCCTGCACGGTGTTGGGCTGTAAGCCCAACCCCCATCTGTGGACGTCGGGCCTTCATACCACCCTCATGGCGTCTTTTTCTGACCGTTTGAGCAGCCACATGCACATTTGTGGCCCGCTGGAGGTCATTTTGCAGGGCTCTGGCAGTGCTCCTCCTGTCCCTCCTTGCACAAAGGTGGTGGTAGCGGTCCTGATGCTGGGTTGTTGCCCTCCTATGACCTCTTCCATGTCTCCTGATGTACTGGGCTGTCTCCTGGTAGCGCATCCATGCTCTGGACACTATGCTGACAGACACAGCAAGCCTTCTTGCCACAGCTGGCATTGATGTGCCATCCTGGATGAGCTGCACTACCTGAGCCACTTGTGTGGGTTGTAGAGTCCGTCTCATGCTACCACTAGAGTGAAAGCACTGCCAGCATTCAAAAGTGACCAAACCATCAGCAAGAAAGCGTAGGAACTGAGAAGTGGTCTGTGGTCACCACCTGCAGAACCACTCCTTTATTGGGGATGTCTTGCTAACTGACTATGCTTTCCACCTGTTGACTATTCCATTTGCACCACAGCATGTGAAATTGATTGTTAATCAGGGTTGCTACCTAAGCGGACAGTTTGATTTCACAGGAGTATGATTGACTTGGAGTTACATTGTTTTTGAGCAGTGTATATATATTTCACAAAATCAATCATTCTATTTTGAGTGTATTCTGAGTTGTAGTTGGGCAACATTTAAAGTATGGCTTTCCTTTCAGTCTCCACTTGTTTGCTAAATTTGGTCTTATGTGGGTTTTATCACAGTATGCAGATTATTCCATTTCACTCGATTCCTCTAAATATATATTTTATTATTCAATATCTATTTTCTTCTCACTTGTGTACTTAAAAAATACTTGTATTTCTGCATTTCCTCTTTCTTCAACCATATTGAACTATTCAGAATATTCTCCTGCTGGAGTTGAGGTTGGCCCTCACACTCCTGACCTCCCAGAACAGTCTTAAACCTGGTCTCTGTTGGCTGACCTGGTGCCCCGATAGGGACAATCTAGGTTGGGAGTGGCTGATGGGGTACAGAGAAGATTCCCACACCCATGTTACCTATCCTGTTGGTTTTTAGTCTTTGTTTAATCTTTCTAAATTTTAAACATTTTAAATATTTAAATATTGTTATTATTTTGTAAGCCACCCAAAGTTGCTGCAAAGGTAAAGTTGATGGAAAATTAACAAATATATCTAATAAATAAACAAAGAAATATTGGCAATGACCTAGGAAGTGGTGAATTTTTCCCACATCCTCTTGTCTCTACGGGGTTTTTGGAAGGATGAATCATTCTTGCCACACATATATTCAATACTCATCATAAGAATTGTTTAAAGTGATCACAAGCATTGCCACAGTGTGCCTGATTGTGATGGTTTGAAAGGAAGACTAAACACATTTGGATAGAACATGTGGTTGTTGTTGTTTTTTGAATACCATAGAGGGATGTATTTTAATTACATTGGTTAAATAGACAAACACCCCTTTTGGGATTTAGTCTGGATTCAACTCTTCTGGTCTAGAAACTCTGAATGTAGAAAGCAGGTCAACGCAGGTCATCTAAGCATATGCCTTTCTTTTCGTCTCTCTCTGTAGATATCTTGTGTAGGAGATAAAAGTGTATGGTTTAGTTTGTACTGTTAATCAGAGTTGTGTTCAAAGTGTTCTGTGTTTTGGGTGTTGCTGGGTGTGTCAAAAATCAACAATCATATAACTCACACCTATTTCCCTGGCTAGGATTTCTGGGGAGTTACTAGGATAACGTACTTATATGAATATTTACAAACTGCTCATAAAATGGTTGGTTGACTTTCCAGTACAGCATTTCATAATTATTTTGTCCTTGTGGTGTTAATGTGCTGCCATTCTAAATGGGTTTGTACATCTGGAGATTATATTTTAAATAAGGAATAATGCCTCATGCTTTCAAGAAATAACAGATTATGTTTACAAAAAGAGAGGGCACACAGAACAAATCTGTAAAGAACTGGAGTTATTTGCTGCAGATCTATTCATCATTTATAGACTACCAAGATCTCTGACAAGACTTATTGCTAAACTTCTAGAAACGTATTTATGAGGATTTTCAGATTGGTTTAGTGTCAAACAACTTTGCTGATACCACTTGTTCGTTTGTTAAGAAGCATCATTGTTTGAATGCTTTCAGTGCTGAAGTTACCGGAAGGTGTGTCTCTGAATAGCAAGTTTGGGTAGGCAAAAGTAATATTATGCAAGAAACTGAGAACTATGACAAACAATTTCAAGTTTTAAAGAAAGATTTTCCTGGATCCTGTGTTCTAGGGCTCTCTGTCTGATAATAATCAAACCATGCAATGAATTAAAGGAAAATGATTCAGAACATGCTGTCACAGGAACTTGGGATTTACTGCCTTTCTTTGCACAAAATACCAAATTATGCTGTTGGAATATAAATCCAAAGATTTGCTGATTTTTTCCCCATCCAAGGACTAACCAGGCTTGACTCTTTTTAGTTTTCTGAGATCAGCTAGATTACTATGTGCTGTCTCTTAGCTAGGAGCCAACAAAGTCTGAGCTCTCCTTCTGCATTGCAATTATGTACCTACTGAAGCCTCATTGCAGAACTTACATAGTTTGTTTTACCTAAGTAAAATTCATGCGCAGCCTGGTATCCATACTTACACTAGAACTGATGTCCTCAATGTGGTTCTTGAGTATCACAATTTATAAACCTGAAAACTAATATGTCAAGAAGTAAATTACCAACTCCTAATTAGGTTTTTTTATTTTCAAAAAACCTCTTGGGATTTCAAATGAGCACAACAAGCCTTCTTAGAAAATAAAATGAGGGCACTTGGAAGGTTTCTGTTTTGTTTAGAAGTGGGTACGTTTGCTCCCATTCCCCACCCCCGTGTCAAAAGTAACAGAAATAGTAAGAAGTGTCCTGCAGATTGTGAGGGGGTGAAATTGGAGAAGATGGTAGGTATAATTTTGGTAAATCTGTCCTTTATTATTGGTTATGTTTTCCATGAAAACTATTTTCTGAGTGTGCTGCAAGCTACTGTCATAATTCTATTGTCACAAATCTAAATGATTTTATTCATTTTTTTTCCACTAGAGCGAAAGACTGTTCAACTATATAAGAGTTGGCCTGTTTTAACCAAGCTCTTACTACTGTACATTCTTTTCTTGTAAAGAAAGAGAGAGGCAGCTTTTAGGCAGAGAAAACAGGGAAGGAAGTCATTTGGATTTTTTTCAACAGCTTAAGATTCAGGAAGCCACATTTTTCCTTTGTAAATAATACAGAAATTTATTGTACCACTTATTTATTTTTGCAAGTTCTTCAACTTCTCGGTCCAGCCCATACCAATCCTGGTATTCCTTGATAATCTCTTATTCAAGTACTAACCAGGTGTGCCCCTGCTTGACTTCTGAACCCAGGCAAGACCAGCCAGGTGCTGTCATCTGCTGAAGTGTTGCCAAGATACCACATGGGGATGTCCAGGAAATCACCAAAACTGCAGCTTGGCTAGAAAGAGACCTTACTTGCATATGTCAGGAGGAAATTACACTTGGCTGAGTATAAATAAATTTATACAGAGGTTTACAGACTTGGAAGAGAAAAACCAAACAGTCATTTTTAGAAAGTGACTGATTTTGGTTATGGACATATTGAAACAGTCTTTACATAGTTGTTTGTTCCTGCCCTAGTTTTGTTCTACAACCAAGCTTGAATATTGGCTACAAAACAAGATTATAAAGCTGCTAACCTGGGGTTGTTTTCATTGGTTGGCCTGATCACAAGATTTTTTGGGGGGGACGGGGCTGGTGGTGGAATGGGAGAGGTAGTAATTTATGGATATTTGCATTTATATATATAAAATATACTCACAAGTTAGGTAGCTTTCCTACTAATCCAGCACATATATAGGAGAATCGAAGGCTCCAAGCTCTTTCCATCAGTCATCACTTGATGATAAAAAGCTATTATTAGTCTAGTTATTTGTAGAGCTAAAACATTATTTCACAGCCTTTATCTAGCAGCCATTATTAATTTACCTGCTTGTCAAGGCTCAATAGAATTCTTCCCACAAAGAATGGAGCAGCTCCCAACAGCTTTTAGATTGCACAAAGAGATCGTTGTTCCCATTATCATCATCCTCAAACATCTGGCAGCAAGAATACAGCATGAAAGGCCAATCCTCTGCCAACTATTTTAATGCATAGATGATAGATAGAGATAGATAGATAGATAGATAGATAGATAGATAGATAGATAGATAGACAGACAGACAGACATAAATAGATAAGACAGGCAGGCAGGCAGATTCCCATTAAGCACTTCTTCCAACTCTTTATAGGAACAGAAAACATGAATAAGCTATTTTTAATATTGCTGCCCTTTCATGGCACTCAAAATTAGTTGCTGAAGCAGCTGCTTCCCTGTTTACTAGCGGGATTGGCCCTGGGGAAGCAGTGAAAAAGGCTGCCTTTGTGTTTATCAGACAAGGTTTATCAGACCAGGGTCAACTTCAATCAATTGATGTCCATTGCCCTTTGGTCCAATACTGTCTCCTTCCTAGTCCCAAAAATAAGAGGAAGGCAGAAAGGAACTAAACTTTCTCATAACCACATAATTTTAATTGGTTTGTACTTTCCGCCTTTAAGAAACAAATCTCAGTTCTGCAGATTGAGATGCCTGGCACATTTGACAAACTGCCAGCAGTTAGCTTTGAAATCATGGGAGACCGTAATCTATAAATACTTCCTGTAAATCTCTCTCTCTCACACACACACACACCCTGTACACCACAAATCTTTTTGTCATCAAGGTTAGGAAATGGGTGAAGTCAATCTAATACAATTAACAGGGAAGAAAATCTTCTTGGAAACCTTCTGACTGGTCACATTATGACCAAGATTGTGAATGAAGCAGCCCATTGGACATGCTACATTAACTATACTTTTAAGTAATTTTTGTACAACACCTCAAAATGGATACTCTGATTGTCTTATCTCTACTTAGTCATTTCTTATGAGAAACAAGTGGTTTGTGGTGGGTGCACTGAACAAGATGAAACATCTACAAGAAATGTAGAAAATGTGACTATTCTCCTTTAGGCCAAGAGCTTTTGATTTTTTGAGTTGCTCAAGTGTTCCAATATTTGGAAAGTTCTTCTTCCTCTTTCTCTGCTTCAACTTTTCTCGACAGGTTCCTCATCATTATGCAGGTTGTGTAAAAATGTTATATAAAAAGATTCAGGGAGAATTTTTGGCAGAGTTCATCCTGGAAACAAATCGGATAAGAAACCAAGCTATTAGGAAGACAGAAAGTTCTGATTTATCAATTTACCACTTTAAAAAGCTAATCCAAGCTTTGCATGATATAGCCAATCACACAATGCAGTACTTGTGGAACACCGCAGTGGATGGCAGGTTTTATGCTGTGATTATTGTACACTACCTGGAGTGGAGTTGAGCAATACACCAATGTATGCAGATAAAATAAATGTTAGACTTCATTGAAACATTTAATTTGTGGCAGAATTCTGCCATATTGTGTATGTATTAACATATTTCATCCCACTCATCCCGAGTGTTAAGCCTGTTTCAGCAGAAAGCAAAACATTCCACTAGTAAGGTTACTTCTATTAATGTTTCAGGCCAAGTTTAAATTATACATTTGTTAGCTTTTAAGATCTTTGTAAAGATTGTTAATTATTTCATTGCAGTTTATATAAAATGTGCCCAGGGCGTCCAATCTAGTTTGGCAAATAAGTATGTGATTGACTGAGATGCAGGTGGTTTATTTCAACTTGATGCACAGAAGTGGATTAAGATTCAGAAAAACAATTATGATTTTTGATAGGCCTTGCATGGAAAAACACTTGCAACCTTTATACATATTTTTCACCACAATGGTTTCTTATTCTTATTTTTCTTATTACCTTTATTGTCACAGTACAACATGTATACAATCAGATTGGCTGAGCCTCCCTTCGTGCACGCCCCCCCACAACACAACTCACAGTGAGGACAGAAGTCCCTAACCCAGTCCCAATCTTATTACACTATGTGACCTTGTTGCACAATGCGCCAGGCCCGCAACTCTATCATACTATGTTGACATGAAATTATTTTCTGTTCAAAAGTCTGACAGCCTACGGGTAGAAACTGTTCTTCAGCCTGTTGGTGCGGCTGGCTATGCTTCCCGATGGTTGCAGACACTAAGAAACTGAAGCAGGGGTTTAAATCTTTTATTTTACAATGTTCCAAGTGCAGAATTTAGCCTCCTTTCTGTTGCAAAACAAGACATTTCATGGGTACCAGAAGCATTGTCAAAATGTCAATAAACATGATATTTTGTAAAACTTTATGGTTGAAATACTGCAAATTTTGGTATACATGAAGCATGCGAACTTTCATAGACCCCAGTGTACCATTTTAGCTTGAGAACATGGTGACATTTTTTACTGAGTAGCACCTGTTTCAGTGTGAGGCCTACAAAATAAACCAGATTGCAAAACCAAGTTGATTAGTGCTCTACTTTATTGAGACAGGATACTGTCTCTTCCAAATATTATAATTAAGGAAAGTTTCATGTTTCTCTGCTTATGTAATAGTTCTTGCTTACTATGTTTCCATCAAGGTCATCTCCCAAACAGTCTAATTTCAAGCATCTATGCTAGAGAGCAAATAGTTAAAGGGGCAAGGGATAATATTTCTCTGTTGTTTCCAACTCTTCAACACATGGTTTTTATTTTTCCTTCAATAGTGAGAGAATGAGTTTAGCACAACCCCTGAAATCCAGGGCCACCCGAGCCAGTAATTCCCATCTTGAATCAACATTTACTTTCCACAGGAGCAAACACAAGACAACCCTGACCCTGCTGCCAGCACATCGAAGTGGGGGCAAACTCCAATAGTTAAAGCTCTAGGTATGCAAGTGCCCAGCACTAGATCCAGGCCAGATTGTGTTACGGGCATGCCCTACCTCACCCTAAGAGCTCTGGCCACAAGCAGCACAGATCCCTAGGACTGAATCACTGCCAAAGCATGCTTTCATTCTTTCCAGGTAGAGCAGGGGTGAGTTCTGGCAGCAACTATTGCCTGGGATTGTAATTCTCCTCTCATATTTGCTCACCCTAGACCCATGTTGATAACTTTTATGTAGTACAGTAAGCAACAAAGCAGGACACTGTGCTTGGGCTCAATGTTACAACCAGCCATGTCTTTTAAAAATATACTTGTCAAATGTGACTCCACTGGTCTGATCCAATCATCAGGAGAGGATCTTTGAGCTTCCTGCTCCTTAGACAGGTATATGGCAAATTATGTGTTTCCCTTCCCAGGAGGTATGTTTGGCTCTGACCATCCCCTTGCATTCACAAAGCCTTAAAATCCAAACGAATTAAGAATGTCTACTGCAGCGTAATAAGGTAACAAAGACATACTGTGTATAATTGTTGCTTTGTTGATCAGACAGTCCTCAAAAAGTATGTGGTGAGTTACACATTATTCTTCCCATGAGGTATGTTTAGCTGTGATCCTCCTTGCATTAAGCAAAGCTTTAAAATCCAAATGGATCAGTTATTGACAACAGATATGTAGTGTAGCGCAGGGGTCCCCAACCACCGGTCCCCGGACCGCTACCGGTCCGTGGAACAATTTCTACCGGGCTGCCGGTTTGCTGGGCGCCGCCATCTTGTTTTGATGAAAAAGTGCTTCCGGTGAGCTTTTCCGGGTAGAAAGCGGTGTTTGGGTGCTGAAAGAATCCTCGCGCCTTAGTTTCATCGAAGGGGGGGTCGGCTTCAAACAAAACTAAGGCGCAAGGATTCTTTCAGCACGCATGGCAAGGCGAGCCGAGCGACCGTCCCGAAGCCATCGCGAAGCCCATCGACACAGGTACAAAGGAGGAGTTGAAGGTGGCGAGGAGAAGCGGGGGACGGCTGGCTGGCCGGTCGCTCAGCTCGCCTTGCCATGCATGCTGATGCCGGTATCGGGCTAAGGATGATTTTGTGCTGCTGCCGGTACCGGGCCGTGGCACAAAAAAGGTTGGGGGCCACTGGTGTAGTGTAATAAAGTAACAAAAACATTGGGTGTAACAGTTGTTGTTCACAGCTGTTGCTTTACTGTACAGATAGTCCTAGGTTAATGATGCTAATTGGGACCATAATTTCCATCGCTAAGCAAATGAAGACATAAAGTGCAATGTCATAGTGGATGGAAGTTGAAGCACATCATAGTGGATGGAAGTTGAAGCACATCCTGCACTGTAAAGGTGGATGGATTGCCAAGTGCCCAAATTTTCATTTCACGACTACAGAGGTACCGCAATGGCGGTAACTTTTAAGGACTGGGCCTAAGTAGCATTCATTCCGCAGTTTGTAGAGATTCTCAGTCATCCAGGTTATGGTTGCCTCAAAGGTGCTTTTTTCTGGAGGCAACTGGATTTTGTTTTTTTCTTGGAAGATGTTCCACTTCTCATCCAAGAAGCTTCTTTAGCTGACAGGGCTGAAGAAACATCTTCAAAGAAAAAACAAGAAAGTCCAGTTGCCTCCAGAAAAAAGCACCTTTGGGGCAACCATAAACCTGGATGACTTGAGAATCTCTCCAGAATTTTTATCTATAGAATTTAGGTTGAACACCCTTTGAATGGTGTGGGAATACAAATGGATTTCCAGAGGGGGGAAAAATTGCACACTACAGGAATCAGGTGCAGTACTCAAGTGTCCCTCAGATAAACCTCCAAGTGCTTCAACAAAAGATTTTAGATTTTGCATCTAAAAGGATGCAAATGACCAACTGTCTGCAAGGGATATAAATCCTTCCATTCCCCATTATCCTATCAGACCTGAAAAAGCCTCTTGGATGAGAAGTGAAACGTCTTCAAAGAAAAAAGAAGAAAGTCCAGTTGCCTCCAGAAAAAGCACCCTTGGGATTCAGCACAGTTGTAACTTTGAATAGTGCTGAACAAATGGTCATTTAATGAGGACGACCTGTACCACATACAGTCAGTGTGACTGGGTTGTACTGGAAATATTTTCCCTTCTGCTCCCCATCTTTCAGTCTGGATAGTAGCCAGACATTATGACACATTATCACATTATCAAGTAAAAGAGTTTCTGCAGTCTACATTACTCAACTCAGGTTTCATCATCTGGAGATTCTGGGGGTGGGGGTGGGGGGATGGACAATAGCTTTAGTAATTACTCTCAGAGCACCTACAGTACAATTCCCTCGTATTGCATAGTGGCACTGGGCAGAATGTAAAAGAACTAATCCTTAGTACTTAGATATAAAGTGAGCAGCTAGTCACTCACTTAATCCTAGGAAGAAAGCAGATGTTTTTGAAAAGATCAACTTTTTTTTAATGGCCTTATGTAAGGATTTAAAAGAATTTATTAGAGAGCATTTTGCAGTAGACAGTACATGTCAATTCCTTTTCTTGGAGCTTAGACATCAATAAGGCATCAATCTAACAATCACTACATGTTAAAGTGTGTTAGTGATGAAACTGAAACTAGGGAAATGTGAAGTAGTCTTCCTGCAAGCAAGCTTGTTATTGAAAAATGAATTGGACAATGTATATTTAAAGTGCCTAGACCTGTGATGGCAAACCTATGGCATGCGTGCCAGAAGTGGCATGCAGAGCAATGGTGGGGTTCAATTTTTTTTTACCACTTTTTCTGTGGGCGTGGCTTGGTGGGCATGGCAGGGGAAGGATACTGTAAAATCTCCAGTCAGAGGTGGTATTTGCCAGTTTTAACTACTCAAAATTTCTGCTACTGTTTCTCCAGAACTGGTCAGAACCTGCTGAATACCACCTCTGAGGCAGAGTCATTGCCCCAGATCAGGTCCACTGCGCATGCGCCTCCTGCCAGCCAGCCAATTGTCAGATATCTGCCGTGCATGAGGGGCAGGGGGGTGGGAGACATGGCACATGCACAGAGGCACAGGGTACGTGCAGGGGGGCGCGCAGGGGGTGGGGGAGTGTGGAGGGTGCATGCACATTACATTATGGGTGTAGGCACACATGTGTGCACATGCGCGCACTTTCAGCATGCAACAACAAAAAGGTTAGCCATTACTGGCCTAGACTGTCATTTTGAATACGAAGCCAATATATCTATAATTTTAAGAAGTGAGCTTTGGTTAGAGAAAGACTGGTCTATGGATTTAACTATATCTGATAAATAATCCTTCTATTTATTACCATACTGGAGATGGCAGTCACAAAAAGCTGAACTTTCAGTCTTGATGCCAAGTTTTCTCGACCGATAATCTTCTATATTCTAAATTGCCTAGCATCTTATTCAACTATTTTTAACAGGAGAGGACTAGGATTTTTCAACCTATAAAACTATTATAGCATTGTTTTTATAGCTTCTTATTGCTGCTGCCTTACTTGATTAAAAATGTTGGTAAGACCCCAATGCTTTGATAAATATTAAAAGCAAAGCTATAATTAGATTTTTTTAAACAGAGGGGGATGAAGAGATATACTGTAGTTGTGTAAAAATTGCAGTAAGCATGAAAAATAATAGTACATGTCAACTATATCTGTTCCTCCACCCTCATCTCTGTTAAAAAAAAACCTACACTGCTCAAAAAACTAAGAGAGAACACTTAAACAATGTAACTCCAAGTTAATCACACTTCTGTGAAATCAAACTGTCCACTTAGGTAGCAACACTGATTGACAATCAATTTCACATGCTGTTATGCAAATGGAATAGACAAGAGGTGGAAAGCATAGGCAGTTAGCAAGACATCCCCAATAAAGTAGTAGTTCTGCAGGTGGTGACAACAGACCACTTCTCAGTTCCTATGCTTTCTGGCTGATGGTTTGGTCACTTTTGAATGCTTGTGGTGCTTTCATTCTAATGGTAGCATAAGACAGAGTCTACAACCTACACAAGTGGCTCAGGTAATGCAGCTCATCCAGGATGGCACATCAATGCCAGCTGTGGCAAGAAGGTTTGCTGTGTCTGTCAGCATAGTGTCCAGAGCATGGATGCGCCACCAGAAGACAGGCCAGTACATCAGGAGACGTGGAGGAGGCCGTAGGAGGGCAACAACCTAGCATCAGGACCGCTACCTCCGCCTTTGTGCAAGGAGGGACAGGAGGAGCACTGCCAGAGCCCTGCAAAATGACCTCCAGTGGGCCACACGTTCATGTGGCTGCTCAAACGGCCAGAAACAGACTCCATGAGGGTGGTATGAAAGCCCGATGTCCACAGGTGGGGGTTGTGCTTACAGCCCAACACCATGCAGGACATTTGGCATTTGCCAGGGAATACCAAGATTGGCAAATTCGCCACTGGCATCCTGTGCTCTTCACAGATGAAAGCAGGTTCACACTGAGCACATGACAGATGTGACAGGGTCTGGAGACGCCATGGAGAACGTTCTGCTGCCTGCAACATCCTCCAGCATGACTGGTTTGGCAGTGGGTCAGTACTGGTGTGGGGTGGCATTTCTTTAGGGGGCCACACAGCCCTCCATGTGCTCGCCAGAGGTAGCCTGACTGCCATTAGGTACTGATATGAGATCCTCAGACCCCTTGTGAGATCATATGCTGATGTAGTTGGCCCTGGGTTCCTCCTAATGCAAGACAATGCTAGACCTCATGTGGCTGGAGTGTGTCAGTAGTTCCTGCAAGACAAAGGCACTGATGCTATGGACTGGCCCGCCCATTCCCCCGACCTGAATCTAATTGAGCACATCTGGGACATCATGTCTCCATCCATCCACCAACGCCACATTGCACCACACTGTCCAGGAGTTGGGGAATGCTTTAGTCCAGGTGTGGGAGGAGATCCCTCAGGAGACCATCCACATCAGGAGCATGCCCAGGCGTTGTAGGCAGTTCATACAGGCATGTGGAGGCCACACACACTACTGAGCCTCATTTTGACTTGTTTGAAGGACATTACATCAAAGTTGGATCAGCCTGTAGTGTTTTTTTCCACTTTTGAGTGTAACTCCAAATCCAGACCTCCATGGGTTGGTAAATTTGATTTCCATTGATAATTTTTATGTGATTTTGTTGTCAGCACATTCAACTATGTAATGAACAAAGTATTTAATGAGAATATTTCATTCATTCAGATCTAGGATGTCTTATTTTTGTGTTCCCTTTATTTTTTTGAGCAGTGTATTTACTTTAACATCATGTCACTCCTCTCTAATTTCCAGCTGGCTCTCCCTAATGCATCTGAATTGCACCAGTTTGTATCATTTGCTTTAGAATACACAAGTGATGAAAAGAGACTCATGTAACCAATGCATCTAGAAGCAGGCTTACCAAGTGTAGCATATTCCTATTAAAAATAAATGTACAAGGCTTTAAATGAAAGTAACAAAGAATAAAAATAACCACACAGGTTTCTTTCCAAATAAAATATTAAATATTGAATTGCACAGAGATATCACAAAGATCTTCTGTGGTTGGAAACCACAGCCTTATACTCCCAGGTAATGTTTCTTGTAAGAAGATAATCTGAACATTCAGTGGAACCCTTTCAGCTTGTCTAGAGATAGCACACTTTCATCAGTGGCAGAGGAAGGAAATAATTTTCAGTGTATCCTATTCCTCCCTGTAGCCATGTATTCTCCCTAAAATCTGCCTCAAGGGAAGGGAATCCTGAAGAGCAAATATTGAATTAATTGGGAATACCAGGGCAGGACAAGTACTGCAAACTGTTCCATACTTGCTGTACAAACAGAGGGACTAGCTGAATTCCAATGGTTAGATGTTTAAATTTACTCAAATCACATTTTTCTCATGTCTCATCAACTCAGTGCTGACTCTTAAGCAATCACAGATAAACCTCCCCCAGGACAATATGCCTCCAGCCTGGTCCTTCAGGTCTTCCAACCGATCAACAGTGAATTTGAACTCATGTACCTTGCTACATACTTCATCCTCTTTTCCTTCCACCTTTGCTAGCATTATAAAGTTCTCAAGGGAGTTAGCTTTTGGTATAATCTATGTAATGTATCTTAAAATATCATTTGAGCTTGGTCATTTGTGTCCTAAGTGAGAATTCTGGGTTGATTTGTTTGCTTTTTTGGCTACGGATAGTATTCTTAGGGAATCTTTTGAATACTGAAATTCAATAACTGTCTTCTTTCATGCAATAGGAGGCAATAATTCACCTCCAGTATTTTCCTGTATCAATGCTTCCCAATATAGGAGTCTGCTTGCTCTAGTTGGGCAGTTGAGATAACCTTCACCTCTCGGGTGATTGAGTATCTATTGAACATGCAATCCTGGTAGTCTTCACTCATCCCTTCAAGGAATGCACCCACCACTGTCACCATGATGAGGAAGTACACAACAAGAAGTACACTTGAAGAAGCAAATCAAATTAGTCATTAACTAAAGTACATTATATAACAGTCTATTAAACCAGACAATACTATCATATCCATGCACTTTAAAAGGTAGTTTTGGGGAAGTGATCCAATAAGCAAATCAATTCAAAATTTGATCAAATATTTGCAAGATTATAAAGGACTTGGATTTGAGCACATTTATATAGAATAAGTCTATCTCTTGAACTTTAGTTACCTGGGGTTGCTGAAAGAGAACACTGACCTTGTTGTGTGCTCCTAATATCCTATGCAAAAATTAACCATATGTGAAACGGATTTCCAAAGTCAGCCCTAGAGAATATAGAAGTATGGATGACAACTGACAGCTCTTTGCGTTTAAAGCAGTGATATTCACCCTTTTGGTTTGGCTGGGTCACTCGAGTGAAGAGGAATTGTCTTGGGTTGTGTATAAAGTATATCACACAGCTAATGTATATAAATCACATGTTAAATGTTTATGATCTTGTTTATGATGTTTATTACAAGTTGTGAATGCATGTATGCAGCCTGAGGTCCAGACATGCCTGATGTAAAGGAGACAGTGGTTCTCAGAAAAAAAATTTTTTACCTCTACTTTATTTACAATATAAAAGGCTGCTCATTAAAACTATGTATGACAAGACATTTACTTTGGTTTAAGCTTGAAACAATATAGCCACTTGAAACATTCATTCCAACTTGGGTAAATCCTAATGGAATAAAATAAAAGATCACTAGATTTTTCTATGCTGTGATGGAGTAAAATGGAAAATGTTCCAACCATAAGAAAAAAATGAAATCTGTTAATATGTTATTTGTGTTTTACTCCAGGGTCCCATTATCTACAGAAAAAAATGGGATTAAAAAAATACCTTAAAGAAAACACACTGTATGTTCTTATAAGCATTCTTCTTATAAGAAGGGTAAAAGAATGTTACATCAACATTTTGATGCATTTTGTAACTGGAGTATTTCCTCACATAGGCAGATGATAGAATTGGGAGAGTCTGCACATTTTAATTGTCGCAATAATGCAAAAATATGTTCATCAAGAAGCAGAAATCTTGGCTGCAGTTTAAGGTAGAACAGAAGATATACCATGACACAAGCCATTCAAAATTTGCCTTAACTAATGTACAAGTTTCTTTTAAAAATTGTGTTAAGGGTTAATAATCATAGGTAAACACAGACTGAAAACTTGTTTATAGGTAAGTCTTCAATTTATGTGAATGTACTTTTCTAAAAGCATGGTAAAACAATGTTTTAATGAAATTTCAGGTATTTTCTGGATTCAATGATCAATATCTCTACTTTGTTTTTTCCTTTCAAGGAAGGAAAATTGGTAATGATGTGCTTTTATCTTTCTCTCATCTTCCAAAGTTTACCACAAACATTTAAAGCAAAGTAGTATATCTAGTTCTAACTACGTATTTCATAGCACATGATACTTTCAATTAAGATTTCACATTTACCTTAAGCTACCTGATTAAATCCAACAAATGCAATATTCAGGAATTTGTTTATTTTTGGTTTACAGACAAAGGCACCCAAATATTTTTTATTAAATAATTATTCAAAATGCTGTTTCTGATATCTCTTCTTACAATAGGGAACTTATACTGCAGAGGAATGTTGTTTCTGTAACCCTAATTCTAAATTCTGGCATATTCAAGGGATTTGTTTCATAATGCCTTTTTCTCATACTTTGGATTTCACAATTTTTTGAGAACTTTGAAACTTTTGAGGCTAATATTCAAATTCACATATTTAGGTTTGAAACAATTGTTATTGAAACTGCTATATTAGCAAGCGTAGCATGAGAATATTTAGATATGAAAGTAGTATGAATCACCTAGATGTGTAGAAGTTGAAAACTGTCTCAAAAAATGTTATGGAGAGTTGTGTTATTTCTCAGTTGTATTTGTTTTAAGGAAACCTATAATTTATTCCATAAAACAAGATACACAGGAAAAAATGACTGTCTAAGTAACATTCAGTTGCCTTACCAATATTTATTATACCTGCGTACACATGTACACGTATACACCCATCCCCTTGCGCGCTAAGTTCCAGACATCTATTCCAATGTGCCAAACCAATATATGGTCAGTGAGGAATTATTTAGGGAGCAACGGTAACAGACATAGTAAGGATGTTGCAAATAAATGGTAAAATGTTACATCACAAAGTTCACAATTTATTGTATTCCACCATTGCAGCAGCAGTCTCGTACACTCTTTAAAAGAGTGTGGTCCTTGACCATGCAACATATTGTATCCCTGTAAATATTATATGCACATTAAGGTTTTGTTCTTTAAAAAAATCATATTTAACTATGAGAAAAATAGTTAAATTTTAACAAGGAAACATTCTTTTTAAAAGTAGAAGCACAATTATATGGAAGATTTTAACAGTGGCATAATGTTTGAATGTGGAATAATAAGTGTAGGACACATATGTCTTGTGCATAACACTTGTATGATTCATTCACAATTTATTTAAACATAGTAATAAAAATAGATATAATAGAAGTTGATCAGATTAACCTATACTATGCCTGGAAATGTGGATTATAGCAAATAAAAGCATCTAAGCACAGAATGTAGAACATGTCATGAGATATAAAAATCATGTTTTAAATGTAGCATAATTCAAATCTACATTATATGTGGACAGTTGCAAATGGATGCTTACTGCTAAATCAATTTAAACATAGAAAAAGATATTAGCACAAGTAGGAATTAATTAACAGCTTCCATGTTCTACATTTTTGTTTCAACTATTTCTACTGAAACTACTGAACTTATTTAGCAAAAATATACTGACTCCTAAATGCTAAAGAAAGCATTTGGTAATTCATTTTAAATTATATGGGTAACACAGAGAACAGACTTTTTTCCTATTCAGATCTCAAGTTCCTTATCTGTAGTGAAAGTTTCTCTTGCTTTCAAAATAACTTATTTCATCATTTCCTCTTTGTACCCTCTTTTATAGCCACAATTCATAAGCTTGAGATAAAATACTGCATACCAATGGCAGTTTTCTTCTTAAAAGTATTCTGCCTTTTAGATAATGGGCTTAAGAAATGGCTGAGGGAAACAGTGTTCAAGCATTCTAATGTTTGGGTATAATCCTCAGTGGTGGACAGTTAACTGTTTCCTGTGCATTATCCCAGATGTGTAGGTGTACTTGTAACAGCACTACACCCCCCCAAAAAAAAATTTTTCAGAATTTTTTAGTAATTTTTGTAGTTAAGAGCCTCTGGAAAAGAGCTAAGAAGGAAAGATTAACAGAATGCGCCATTTAAATAATTTACAAGGAATATTTCGCATAAGATTAACCAGAAAAATCTGCTGTGATTCTCAAATAAATTGCCACCCAAGAGAATAATTCGTTTACTTTATCTAAATGCGCTTATTTGCAATAAAAATTAAGTTTACTATGTTAAGGCAGATTTTAATTGAATGCATTCCAGAATTGCAGTTACACTGGTCAATGGCCTAACATTTTCCTCCTACAGATGTATTAAATCTGCTTGGATATCTTACCTACATATTTGCCTAATGAGAGATTGATCCAGATTAGCCATATAATCTTCACAGAAATACACAATTAAGCATCACATGAACTGTATTTCACAATCCAGATCTAATATTTCATGTTTTTACAAAAGACAAGATGAGTAGGTATATTATACGGCTTTGTGCCATTAGACCACCAAATGCATAGATGTCCTAATGCTGGAATTGTCATCTCTAGTATCTCATAGTGCTGGATGCTCTGAAGTAAGAGAGGAACTTGTAGCATAGGCTAACAACAAAATACCAGATATTTCTTGCCATTTGCGATCTTGCAATGAAAATTCGCCAGATGAGGATTACAAGTACTGTATTGAAGCCATACCGTATGTTCCTTAGCCTAGAGATAAATCAAATCAAGAGAAAGAAAAAAATAACAAATGTGGGAAACTTAAGAAAACTAGTAAATAAAAATATAACAGCTTGAGGATGAAACACATTTCTTTATAAAATTTATATCAGAAAGGAACTTTTATAGTAACGCGTACAAACTAGTTATATACAAACTAGTTATATAAAATCTGCACAATGGCAAACTATACTGTTCTGCAATAGAGATTTCCTTTTCTATCATAGAATTCTCCCATCATACATAAAGATTTTTATGCAATTTGTATGCTCTTTTCCTGCAGGGTACTAAGAATTACAAGATAACTTATATTTGAAAGACTGATACAAATAGTATCATTCTCCCCAACTTAAAAGGTCATCAAAACCCCAATTTGTAATATTCAGGCATAAGAGATAGGCAAGAAATATAGGAGTCTTGGTGGACCTCATCTAAATTACTTTACCAAAACACCTATTTAGCATGTTTTGAAATGATTATAATAAGAATGTCAATTGATTATTTTAATAACTACAGAAGTGTTTAAATATTTACAGAAGAGTTACTGTTCATACATTTTTCATACATTTTTGACATTCACAGAATTACATCAACAGCAATAGCTAATAGGTATTCAGTAAATAAAGCAACAATGAATCTTCTTTTAAAAATAACTTATGTGACTATGGCTTCTATATATCTTAGTGTAGACATTGATAGTTTATGCATGTTCGTATCTTTCACTAGTCTGTGAAAGTCTTCTTATGCTGTTTGAATTAGGTTCACAAACAAATCTAAAATCTCATTGGGTTTCCTTGGAGATCTAGGAGGGGAGGATTATGTGTATTTAAGTGAATTTCAATATAATTTCCATGGGAAAGTGGAAGAAAGAAATTACCTTTGTTTTGTCTATGGTTTTGTGTACCTGTGCTTAATTTAATAGTTTAATTTGAAACTAGAATCACTCCATATTTTCTCAATCTAGGCTCTGCATTTGGACTTTATATGTTCCAGAAGGGAGGCATAATGTTGAATTTTTCTCACTTTGATGTGGACCTAGATGAATTCTATGACTATGTTTCTTTGTCAGTGGTTTCTATAGAGCATAGGCTCATTGGTAAGTTTCTCTTTCTAAGTGTATTGCCAAATGCTGGCTTCTAATTAAAAAACAGAAGACACTGCCTATTAATAGAACTAGCACTTAGACAGTGTTGGGCTTCAAAAATTTTAGCAAAAGGTTGGTTGCTGGGTAGCATGGCCATGGTGGGTGTGGCCGAGTTGGCCTCTTGCACCACAGCTGGAGGAGTGTTTTTGCCCTTCCCAGGCTCCGAAGGCTTTCCTTGAGTCTCTGGGAGGGCGAAAACGGCCTCACCAGGCTCTGGAGGCTCTCTGGAAGCTGGAAGCAGGCCCATTTCCAGCTTTCTCAAACTTCTGGGAAACCTGTTTTTTGATCTCCCAAAGCGATCCCCCCCCCCCATGTGTCCTGCACTTACCTGCATCCAAAATGGGCCGGGTGGGGACTCCTCGGAGGGGTGGGGTGGGCCAGTCAGGAGTGGGATTTGGGGGTTCTCCGAACTACACATCTTAGCTAGGGGCTCTCCCAACCCCACTGCGAGCCTCCAGCATCCCACGCCCGCTTATATACCACTACATAATGCTTTACAGCATTCTCTGGACAGTTAACAGTCAGCATATTCCCTCAACAACCTGGGTCCAATTTGGAAGGATAGAAAGCTGAGTCAATCTTTAGCCAGGCAGGATCAAAGTCCTGGTGTGGGCAAAGTTGGCCTGCAATACTGCATTCTAACCCGTGCCCCCACAGCTCATCAACATTTACATTCAGAATAGCTGACATAAATACAATTAATTTATGGAACAAAGAAGTCAAGTTCACATACTTATTTAAGTGTTTCCGAGCTGCTGGGAGACCAGACATTTCTTCATTCAGTACATACTTCTTTGTTCCCATGCAGTAATTTTCCATATATTCTGCCCAATGTAACTGCCGAACATCAAAATTAAATACCTGATATAAAAATTAAACAATGTATCTATTACTAAAAAAATATAGTTTTAAGCTCAAATCAGGAGTACAATGGATAAAACATTGTTTCTTAGTAAAAACAAATAAAACATCAACTATCCATCCAATCTAAGAATTAACTTCCATTAATGATCCATAATATTGACGGCACAAATAAAGTCAAACTCTTGGATCCCTTATATTATAAGGCTTATAATAACCACAAGCAGAATTACATAAGAAACATGTTGATACCAACAGTCTTTTCTACTCGGCCCTTTAAAACAATATCAAAATAAAAGGTGTCTGTGTGAAAATTGGCTAAATCACATATTTGAAAGGGTAACAAATGAATTGTATAAATGTTTATTCAGAGTTCAGTGGAATTATTTATCTATGTAACTGGATCTATGTAATTATATAGAATTATTGTGTCTAGATCAGGGGTCTTCAAACTCGACAGCTTTAAGGTTTGTGGACTTACAACTCCCAGAATTCCTCCTCCAGTCATGTTAGCTCAGGAATTCTGGGAGTTGGTCCACAAGTCCTAAACTTGCCAAAGTTTGAAGACCCTTGGTCTAGGTCCTATAATACCAAGTTACGTCCCCCTTTTCTTAATACAGTTACAAAAATGTATCAGCATTCAGTTTGGATATCCAATTATGGCAAATCTCACACCTAAAGGTTTTCTTTACCATCCAAGTATCATTCTTTAAATGGGTTTCTATCATCCTCCCTTAATGTTAACACTTTAATATGTATGAGTTTTTATTTTAAAAGCAAATATTTTTCCTACTCTATGGAAAATATACACTGCTCAAAAAAAATAAAGGGAACACAAAAATAAGACATCCTAGATCTGAATGAATGAAATATTCTTATTAAATACTTTGTTCATTACATAGTTGAATGTGCTGACAACAAAATCACATAAAAATTATAAATGAAAATCAAATTTAGCAACCCATGGAGTTCTGGATTTGGAGTTACACTCAAAATTAAAGTGGAAAAAAACACTACAGGCTGATCCAACTTTAATGTAATGTCCTTCAAACAAGTCAAAATGAGGCTCAGTAGTGTGTGTGGCCTTCACATGCCTGATGACGTCCCTAAAACGCCTGGGCATGCTCCTGCTGAGGTGGCAGATGGTCTCCTGAGGGATCTCCTCCCACACATGGACTAAAGCATCCCCCAACTCCTGGACAGTCTATGGTGAATGTGGCATGAGACATGATGTCCCAGATGTGCTCAATTAGATTCAGGTCTGGGAAACAGGCAGGCCAGTCCAAAGCATCAATAGCTTTGTCTTGCAGGAACTGCTGACACCCTTCAGCCACATGAGGTCTAGCATTGTCTTGCATTAGGAGGAACCCAGGGCCAACCACACCAGCATATGATCTCACAAGGGGTCTGAGGATCTCATCTCGGTACCTAATGGCAGCCAGGCTACCTCTGGCGAGCACATGGAGGGCTGTGCGGCCACCTAAAGAAATTCCACCCCACACCAGTACTGACCCACTGCCAAACCAGTCATGCTGGAGGATGTTGCAGGCGGCGGAACGTTCTCCATGGCGTCTCCAGACCCTGTCACGTCTGTCACATGTGCTCAGTGTGAACCTGCTTTCATCTGTGAAGAGCACAGGATGCCAGTGGCGAATTTGCCAATCTTGGTGTTCTCTGGCAAATGCCAAACGTCCTGCACGGTGTTGGGCTGTAAGCACAACCCCCACCTGTGGACATCGGGCCCTCATACCACCCTCATGGAGTCTGTTTCTGACCGTTTGAGTAGTCACATGCACATTTGTGGCCCGCTGGAGGTCATTTTGCAGGGCTCTGGCAATGCTCCTCCTGTCCCTCCTTGCACAAAGGCGGAGGTAGCGGTCCTGATGCTGGGTTGTTGCCCTCCTACGGCCTCCGCCACGTCTCCTGATGTACTGGCCTGTCTTCTGGTAGTGCATCCATGCTCTGGACACTACGCTGACAGACACAGCAAACCTTCTTGCCACAGCTGGCATTGATGTGCCATCCTGGATGAGCTGCACTACCTGAGCCACTTGTGTGGGTTGTAGACTCCGTCTCATGCTACCACTAGAATGACAGCACTGCCAGCATGAAAAAGTGACCAAACCATCAGCCGGAAAGCATAGGAACTGAGAAGTGGTCTGTGGTTACCACCTGCAGAACTACTCCTTTATTGGGGATGTCTTGCTAACTGCCTATGCTTTCCACCTGTTGTCTATTCCATTTGCACCACAGCATGTGAAATTGATTGTCAATCAGTGTTGCTACCTAAGCAGAGAGTTTGATTTCACAGAAGTGTGATTGACTTGGAGTTACATTGTGTTGTTTAAGTGTTCCCTTTATTTTTTTGAGCAGTGTACTTATATATATAGTAACTTTATTTTGGTTTATCTGGGATTCCAATGCTGCCCATACAAAGATCTATCTTTATTTAATTGTCCTTATTAGGAAAATGGGCATACTGAATACATCTGGCATTGTTGTTTCAGAAAAACTACAATAGATCAAAGCCAGCCACTATAGAAGGGGATCACGCTACAGCTTTATCTTTTCATTAGTTTCTTATGTTTTTATTTTGTTCCTTAATTGAAATACCTTAGGTACTACATTGTTAGCAAGCAAACCAACACAAATGTAACTTGCCTTTTTGTCTTCAGGACTCAGCTGGCTCATAAGCATATTGACATTGTCTGTGTTCCAGTCCCATGAATTACTTGTAAAGTACTCCAACAGCACCATAGCTTTGTGAAGACGTGTTATTGTTTTCATCATCCTATAGCCCAGGGAAAGATGTTATTAAAGAATATCACACTCACAACTTAAATATGACTCAACACTTAGAAGGAAGGTTCCTTCAGAGGATCCTCCAGTTTGCTCATTACACCATTAAAACTTGAAGTAGACTTTTCAAAAACAGAGTATTTCTGCATAGCATGTTAAATCATTTCCCCCCCCTCCCTCGTTGAAAGGCTGAGGTCCTTTTCTTCGATAGTACTGTGAACACCAAAATCTATCTATAAATTAGGGCTGTGCAGATATGAAGGGAACTCATAACAACAATTGCAGCTCCTTTAAGTCAGTGCCTTTTGGGGGGATCACAATGCACTTCAAATTATCTTTAACCTTTTGAATTTGAAGCTCTGCACAACTCTAATAAACCCACAGTATAATTCACCAATAATTCAGATGAGATTTGCATGGAGATACTCCATTGCCCATTAATTTAGAAATTGAAAAGGTCGTGGAAGAAACGTTTCTTTATAAAACCATCTTCTTTTGAATACTGGTTATAAAAAATGCTTTGCATCATGCTGGTTCAGATGTCTACTACTTAATATGCAGAAATATTCTATTCATGTTTATTGCCCGAATCAATCAACAGTAAATATTTTGTTTGAATATAGTGCATTCTATTAGTAGGATCAACTTGAAAAATAGCTTTAAAATACTAGTATCTCTGAACTTGAATTTAGTGAACTCTGAATTCTTTTGTACTTTTTGTTGGTGCTGCAACCAGGAATACAAACCCCTAGAACCTTATTTGACAGCTATTCTGACCCTGACCATTTCAAGACTGAACCTTATAATAGAAAGCACTGATCATCAGGAAGACAGAAAAAGTGAAGCACAAAAAGAAAAGTCACCATGAAATAAAGATTGCTTTAGAAAGACATATTTCTTTTATTCAGTTATGGTAACTTGCTTATATTGAGGATAGCCAAATGCAATTCTACTGCAAATAATAAGTGAATTTATATAAAGGAAGACATACATCTGAAATATGAACAACAACCTTCTGTAAAATAATTCAGAACAGTGAAACTCCCAATGGATCTTAACAGCTTCTGGGTTATATTAAGAGAAATTATACATATCATCCATGTTATAAAATAGCTGTCCCCAACCTTTGTGGCACCAGGGACAGGTTTCATTAGGAAAATTGCCTTCCGTGGTCTGGGGATGGGAGAATGATTTCATGTGCAGCCTAGATCCCATGCATGCACAGATGAAGCTCCGCTTGGTTGCCTGCTGCTTACGTGGCTTGGTTCCTAACAGGCCACAGTCTGGTACCAGTCCGCGGCCCGGGGTTGGTGACCCCTGTTATAAAGTATTCTTTCAAACATTTATAAGCATAACATCTAACTCAATCAAACTTGTTATAAACAAGCATCCTTAATGATATAAAATTCATGAGACAAATATAACTAAGTTTTTGAAAAGGACACTAAGAGGTATCCTAGATTGTTTCTCAAAATAAATGTTGCCAGGGTCTCAGGTTGAACTCCTCATATATACATATGCATATGTATGTACATATACAGACATACATTACTTTTATATTTTCTTTCCTGGAAAGCATTTCACTTTTCCAGTCTGATCAAGACCTCTCTTTCAATACTGTCACAATTTATTTTTAGAGATTAGTTTGGTTTCATTTTATTGTCTGCTGGATAGTTGTGGTTTTAGTTTATGATATTCTAATCTAGCTTCTTCTATTTAATCAGTACAGCACTTTTCTAAATATTATCACTGCACTCTAAATATTACCAATCCTTTAAGGACCAGGTTAGGGACAGTCTGTCATGGAGAAAATGTATGTAATTGCTAAAAATTGATATCCATTTGATGAAACATAATCAATCCTTACAAATTATATAAATAAGCATATTTTTATTATGTTATTATCTTACTTGTAAACTGTCTCAGGTGATACCTATTTAGTTATATCTTTTATACAAAAGCTAGTGGCTCTATGAATGAAACATTTATTCACTTGTGCTTTATGGCAATAAATGATTACATTAGGTATATTAAGCTGTAATTGCCAAGCAAATAAGGGACTAACATATTCTAACAGCATTAGAATACCATTAGAACATTTTGCAGGTATCATCGTATATACTTAAGTATAATAATTTTCATGAGCTAAAAACACTCTCAAACAGTCTTTCTTCAAGGAATGCTCCTCACAGCGCTTTTCTGCTTAAGAACCACTGTATATCTGCATGAATAGTCCACATGTTGCAGATTTTATGGAATTATTAGTGTCTGAGTTGTGATATGTTATTTTTGTCAGACAAATGAATTACATAATACAACAGAAAACATCCAACTCTGTCAAACCGAATCACAGTCTTACAAAAACTGAGAGATACCACAGAATATATTCAACCTATTACATTTAAAAATGGAAAATATTTATTAAAGAAACAAAATCAGAAAAAAATCCAGCTTGACTGAACTCCCCCATATTGCTATTCTCAAAAAGAATTCCAGAATTCTTCAGTGTTCTTTTACAAAACTAAAGACAGGTCACAAATGACCTTTCATGTAGTATTTAACATTCATAACATTTAATATCTTAGTTCCATTCCATTAAAATTATAATAGGCAGAATCATATTTTGATATCTCAGCTGATACAGGTTGCTGCACTCAGGCTATAGATTGCAACTAATTATAATAGCATGTTACTCCTGAAGCCACTGACATTAACTTACAAACCCTGCTGTATATTATTTGGAATCAACTTATTTGGAACAAAATGCTTTCCCTTTTTAAGATGCTAGGATTTAAAATAATTTGAGAATTACTTTTATTTTGATCCTCAGAGTTGTTGGGAGAATAACAGAAAAAGTTCTCTGTGGATGCTTCCAACTTTTGGAACTCCTTGCCAAAGTAAGACTTGAACCCTCTGTTGTCCTTCATATACTACATTAATGTTTTTTTCCTATAAAGAAAAAATCCTTTATATTTTTACTGCTGTATTCTATTTTTGTTTCCATTTTTTTATTGTGTTATACTGTTTCCTATTTTATTATTATTAATTGTTCAATACTATGTGTGGCTAAAAGACAAAAATTATGTAAGGAAAATAACCTTTTCCTAAGTTATTTGATATCTGGAGAATTTTTGCTAAAGGGAAGCTTCTATTTAAATATTGTTTATGATCAACACAGAACAAAATGAATTTTAATGGATTGTACTTCTTGTTTACAATCCCCTCCTTCCCACTATTAGATAGCATTACAACACAAAGTTATTTTATACTGCAGACTAATTATATTTCAAGTTTAATACAGTGGCCTTTGATTTTTCTATTCTCTACATTTCTATGCTCACCTTGTTTTTTTAAAAAAAATCATGTTGAAACATGCAAAATCTTATTCTGTCTCATTTATATAATATACAACTTTGTCAACAATAACCAGCTCAAATAGCCAAACGGAGAAACCACTGCTAGGCTAAAAATAATCTAGCCCCACTTTTCATTATAGCAAACTACACTGGATTTCTTTGCCAGCAAAGAAATGAAAATGCTTGACAAAATTACACAATATGCCATGTGTGTGAAAAATTAAGCAAGCACTTAAACCAAATTTAATCAAAAGACACAAACACAGCTTTCCTAAACAGGACTGGGGGTTATTAAGGTATTGTGATCATAATTTTTTGATTTTTTGAGAGGGGTAGTGAGGCAACAACCTGTCACAGATATTGTTGAGCTAAAATTCCAAAGATCTTCATACTGACCTGGCTGTCTGGGATGCTGAAAATTATATTTAAGCAATACTGGGAGTACTACAGATTGCTTTCATCCCATTTAGCGGGCAGCTAAAAATATATTTGTAAGGTTTCCCTGGTCTTTTATTTTACTCTGATAAATGTTGATACTAATTCAGCTTCTTTCATAAATAATAGAAGCAGAAATTGTCTCTTTCTTGGATCTCTAATTATACATTAAAAGACCATCACAAAGGAAGTGTTTTTCCTGTTATGGCTTATTTGAAATATATTTTGATATTAATGTTTGAATTATGGTTGGAGCTTACGAACTAAATTGGGTGCACATATTCTACCTGAGTTATAGATTGTTATTATTAAAGATAATTAGAATGTTTTATTAAAACATTTCAGCAAGAAATTGGTTATTTCAAACTACTTTCTCGCTCCTAAAATATAAAAATACAGGTATGAGGACTAGCATTTGATCACCAATTATGCTATATGATCATAATGTCCTGGAGGGATGGTGATCTGGATTTTGATTTCATGGCACTCAGTTCCAAAATGTGCCAAATTTTCAAATAATAAACTTTTTATCTTATAGAAAACCATTACATTTCAGCTCACTACAAACTAATTCTACACAAAAAGACATTCTGAAAGACAGATACTACCTGCTTTTTACAATGAATCACTTTTACTTTGTTTGGTAGGATTTGAGTATAAACAAGACTGGAAACAAAGCATTTTATAAGTGTATGTATTCATCATTATATATCTTGAATTTTCTTGTAGCAGGCAGAATATGCAGAATTCATGGGATAATTATCAGTTCACCGTGGTATGTTTTTAACAGGTATAGCTACCAGTTAGATACAAGCATGTTTAGGAAATACAAGTTTCGCTGGTAGGAAACATTTTTTTAAAGAAATGTTTTAATCCGAAAACCATCTTTCCCACAATTAAAGTCAAGGATTAAAAATGACCTCAACTTAATATAGGCACATTCATGTATTTTTCGTGTTAATAGTATGGAAGTAGTTTTTCAGACATATTATTTTGGCATATTATTTTTCAACCTCCTGCAGTTCCTGCCATTTCCTGGTGGTCTCCTATTAAAGAAGTAATCAGGCCTAACCTCTGCTTAGATTCCAAGCCAAAACAAAGTCATCCAGGTGATGTCACCTACTAAAGCATGTTTTACAGAGTTCAAATATAGTCTATTAAAACATGAATTACATCTGAAAATTGTATTACACAATGGCTGGGGGGAGGGGAAGAGAGAGAAGAGTTTCTGGGGGGAGGGGAAGAGTGTGAAGTGCTTCTGGGAATGGAAAAGAAGTTCTCTACTCTAGAACTTTCTTCTAGGAATGTAGAGAAGACTGCCAAAATGACAACAGTGATACCAACAAAGGCTCAGTATCCTTTATGGGAAAGTTGTTCTGAAGAGTACAATTAGTAAAATTGCTATTTATGGACTTGGGAAAATATGACAGGCTCATTCAATTGCCTTTGCTTGTTGCCTATACCATGGAACAAGTGAAAACTATTGCCTAAATTGTTATGGCAAAAAAGAGCTGTGTTTACTAAAATTATTTCTATTTATTGGAACAGTATATTAATCCTGTAAGAGAAATGATGAGAGTTCCCAAAGACAGAGACATATTCATTTTCTCACAGGTACATACACACGCACACATACACATACCTACAATCTTTGACTTTGTATGTGTGCGTTTACGTGTATTTATATTTACAGATATAGATATATAGCTTCCTTCTCCTCTCCAAATACTAAACTACTGAAATAATAACGACATATCTTCTGTTCCTTCAGATTTTGGGGGGTGGAGGCTGTGCAGTTTGAGCAGCAATTCTGCAAAAGAAAGCTTGAAAAAGTTGCCATTTTAAAATGTTAAGATAGAGGAAAAAATATGCAGATTTGATGAGTAAAAGTATACGTTTTGCCCGCTTAAAAAAATTCCTAAGCCAAAAGAATTATAAGCCAAATGATGGTGATAGAAAATGTGCCCTAAATTATCTAAATTCGTTAAAGAGACCATGTGTACCATAGTTTTTAGTATCTCTTCTATCCCCTTCCCCTCCCCATTCATTTTAGCTTATAATTTTCAATAACAGTGCTAGAGTAGGATGATTTGAAGAGCGTAGTAACTGCGTGACATGGATCAATGACTCTAATAAAGCAAATGTCAGCCAGCCACTAAGCCCCCAAAATATCCAGCTCTTTTACGGTTATTGTTGGTTCTTCCATTAGTAAATCTAAGGTAAAAAAAAAAAGCTCATGCCATTGATCTAAACTGCCACCAAGCTTCCATTGCTTTTAGCAAAAAATTAGCCCTTTCTTTCTTACCACGGTTTCTGACCTGTCAACCTGAGAACAACATCGTATAAGAACGCAGGAAGTATGTGACCGACTGTAGTCCAATAATGATGAATAAAGGGGTTGGACTGGATTTTAAGATTGGGACGCCTGATTGCATGTTCTAAAGGATTCCTCTTGAATATCAAATTTAGGTAACATTCTGTAGGAAAAATAAGGGTCAAAATGTTCTGAGTAGCTCTTGTTCAAAGAATAAATCCAATCATCTCTAGACATCTTAATGGGTTAAGTATTCCATACTACACCATTTTCACTGTTGTCGGAAAACAGCAGACTTGGATTCGAACACTTCTATGGATTTAACATTCCATTCAACCATCATTATGAAAAAGGAAAAAAAAGTGTTAATTGTGTAAGCATGGGTTGTAAATAGCCAGAGGAACAACAAAGCAGAGCTAGTCACCATTACCTTGGGTTTCTTCCTGTAATCCTGAGGTAGATATCATACAGGAATGCTGGGGCCTTATGGCTTACAGCAATCCAGTAGTGATATAAAAGGTGATTGGATGTTAGATTTACATTGGGCCGTCTGAAGGCCTGTTCGAGAGGATTCCTCTTGAAAGTGGATATTACATGGTATTCTAAGAAAGAAAAGTTGTGTAACAGCTTTGATAATAACCATGTAAATGTACTGGACTTCCATGGACATCACAACAGATAGTATTATTCCCATAAATAATGTGATTTAAACCACATTATTTCCTACACATACTTCATTAACTAACAAAGTTAAAGCATTTTATTCAATTAAACTAAAATTACAAAACTTTCTCATTGGACTTGTTTGCATACCTAAGCATTACCTTTTAACTGTTTCCCCTTTTTCTCTTTTTTTACTTATTAAATCTATGAATAAATGAGAACAGTTTTTCATAGGCTTAACTTCCTATAATTTACATAATCATACAAAACCCAGGCACGTTACATTGAAGCAATATTTCAAAATTAAGATATACTAAGTAAAACATTCAAGTAAAAATTACAAACTCGCTATATAAAATAGATTCTTTCCTTAAGGATCTAAACTGATGCTTTCTCTACCTTAACCTTATTTAGTAAAATCAGCCATTTTTTCCCTAAAGAAATAAATCAGTTGAAAAAAAATACAAGCTTCCCTTTTACCACCCATAAAATATAACCAAAGAACTGTAAATGAGAGAGATTATAGGCTGATGCCTAGATTAGACAATTATTTAAATTTCAAATGACTTCTGGGAAATACAAAACCAATATACCTCATGGAGTCTGAAAAGTTTAGAAACTAAAACGGTAGGCTAAATCTCAAATAATTGATGATGGGATCAGATGGCAATGTATAAATTCCAGCATAATACAGTGGCAGCATATGAACTAATGAAACAGAAGTAAAATTTGACTTTTTTCCTCAGCTTCCTGATATGTACTGTAAGGGATATCAGCAAATACTATGCAGTCTCAAAGCATATTTCTTGTGCTTTAGTATTGTTTTGTAATAAATATGTCCAAATCAGAAATGCTATTTAGCCACACATTATAATTCAAATGCTAAGTAAAGCCACAGATATGTGAACACTGTTCCAAAAATTGGTATCAGTGCATTTCTATCAGAAAAATAAAGTTTTCTGACTTTTATACAATATGCAAATTGCCTTAGTTTTATAGACTCTTAAGGGTATTGTTACTACACCTGTGAAATTGCAATATGTACACAGGCAAATAAAGCTTATATGACCTTGTATTTCCTACTAACATGCAGCTATGTGATTCATCCACATTGATGTAATACTGATCAAATACTTAATTTTTTCACTCCTAAAGTGTTTCATTCAATCAAGTATAGTTTAAAATACAGGTAGTCCTCAACTTATCACAATTGAGCCCAGAATTTATGTTGCTAAGTGAGAAATTTGCTAAGTGAGTTTTGCCCCATTTTACAACTTTTCTTGCCACATTTGTTAAGTGAGTTACTGCAGTTGTTAAATTGGTAACCCAGTTGTTAAGGTAATCTGGCTCCCCTATTGACTTTGCTTGTCAGAAGATCACAAAATATCATCATCCAACCTTCATAAATATGAACCATTTGTCAAGCATCTGATTGTAAATCATGTGCCCATGTGAATGTTACAATGGTCATAAATGTGAAAAATGGTCATGTCACTTTTCTCAGTGCCTTTGTAACTTCAAAAGGTCACTAAATAAACTAAGTCGAAGACTACCTGTACACATAACAAATTAATGAGTATACAACTGAGTCAGTTGTGTACATTTTAAAGTTGAACTTCGAACTGGATCATCTATTGACAGAAAGCAAAAACAAAAAAAAGTCCTTCAGATGTATCCAGATAGAAAGGAAAATATAGCAGAATTAGGAGAATCACTGCTATTTTTAAAAGTAGTTCCAACTGAGTCTAACTTGATACATGGCTATCTATGTAAGTTATATAAAATGAACTAATTACTACAGAAAAAAAAAGGCCTACCAACTTCACCCCAATGAAAGGGATTAGTGCCACCGGTTGTACAGTTGTATACCATAATATTTCTTGGCCTGAAAAAAAAAGATTATATTTTTATATCATTCCTCTCAGTATAAAACAATTTAGGCACAGTCAAAAAGAGAAGCAGAACAGCAGAAAACTGGCTGAATAATTATAAAAAGTAGAGCAACAGAAATGTAAAACAGCAGCCAAACAATCAGTTAACCTTATATTTACAAAATAATCCAATGGGATTAGGATCCTCAAGGAAAGTTAGAATAGAAATTTTGATGCATGGCCATTTTTTAGAGAGGCAAAAGAAAAAATATATGACTCTGGGTTTTTAATTATAAAAAATTAGGGCTTATAAGGAGACTATGGTTCTCAACTCATGCCTGTCAGCATATTCTCAAACTTGCTGCAAATTTTGCCAGTTTTACAGGATTGACACTGATTACTTAAACCTCTTCCCTTCATTTCAATTAAAGGAACTGGCGTGCATAAGTTAAAAAAGAACTTGGCTGGGGTGTGCAAAAGAGACAGAATGGTCTACTCATATTTATTTGGCCAGAACTAAAGTAAACGAAGGCTTCTCTGAAATCAAATTGTTCTGCTTTCACCAAAACATGTAAGTTTTATTTGAAATAGTTAGGATCTAGAATGCAGTACCATCCCTAAATCTGGGACAATATATTCAGATGATAGTGTTATCTGATATTGCAGGACCATGTCTTGCTGAATTAAACAAATAAAGTCCTCTAAAGCAAGCTAACATGCAGCACACTCTGAAAAAAATGGCTTCCTAATGTACCAGCTTTTGGCACTACCTGCTGCCTTTTGGCATTTTAAGTTCTGTACATCATATTCAACATTTAATTTTTAGGTCTTTTGCTGTTTCTTTTCCAGATTGTCTCTCTTGATGATATAATTCTCTTAATGTGCCTTTTGGGATCAGAATTTCCATTGCTAAGGTGGTTGTTCAGGGAGTCCTGACCAATTCTCCTACTTTTTTTTTTTGCCACAGCTGTTAAACAAATTCCTATTACTGCTAACTAAATTATCGGATTGTTAAGCAAATCTGGCTTTCCTCATTGACTTTGCTTGCTGGAAGCTGGCTGAGAAGCTTACAAATGGCAACCACATGACCCCAGAATGCTGCAAACATCATAAATACAAGTCACCAAGCACCTAAAGTTTGATCATGGGACCGAGGGCGGGAATGCTGCAATGCTCATTAAGTACAAGGACTGACCATAAGTCACTTTTTCAGTGTCACTGTAACTTCAAACAGTCACTAAATGAATATGTCAAGAACTACCTGTATTCTATAAGAACTACCTGTACTCTAGGGCTAGAGTAATAGAGTGGGATAGCCCATATATCTCCTAAATCAGTGATGGCGAACCTTTTTGTTGTGGTGTGCCGAAAGTGCGCTTGTGCCAGCACCCACAATGCAATGCGCCCCATCCCCCCAGCGCATGCGTGTGCAACACCCCTGCCCCCATACCTGCACTGCACATGCGTGCACCTCTCAGCTGATTTTCAATGGGCTTCAGCCATTTTCGCCTTCCTGGAGGCTTGAGAGGCCAAAAAACAGGCCTTCCGGAAATACAGAAGTGCCCGTTTTCAGCCTCCGGAGGGCCATTTTTGCCTTCCCAGAGGCTCGAGATAAGCCTCTGCAGCCTCGGGAGGCTTAAAACGGGCCCATTTCGGCACTTCTGGTATTTCTGGAAGGCCCGTTTTTCGGCCTCCCATGGCTGCAGATGCTTTCCTTGAGCCTCTGGGAGCGCAAAAACAGCCTCAATTGGCCGAAAATCAGCTGGGAGGCACATGCATGTGCAGTGCAGGTAAGTTTGGCTGGGGCTCGTGTGCCCACACAAATGGCTGTGCTTGCCACCTGTGGCACACATGCCATGGATTCACCATCACGGTCCTAAATAAACAAATAAATGAAGGTTCAGAAATATCTTCAAAGAAAGAAGCAATGTCAAAAAATTCAAGCATGTCTGAACCATCACTTATATTCAGAACAAGGAAGGATCATACACTCCCTGATCTTGCATTATAGCTCAGTTTATGAACTCAGAAATCAGTCATAAATTTCTGGCTAAGGATAAGTGGGTGTGGTGGGTAATTCAGAGGCACTCGGCAGAACTGCTAGACCTTTTTTTAAGTTCAAGGAACATAACAGGTGTAAAGAACAAACAAAAATAACATCAATATTTGGGGAAATTTAAGCTTATATAATTTAATATTATATAACTATTGCTTATCCTATATAAAAAAATAATTGTCACCTGTTATACCTATTAACTCCTGAATACCAAGCAGCAGCTATTGTTGCATTGATGACTACATCTACAGGAATAAGATCGGCAACTGCATTATTCGAGGCTCGCATTGTTCTAAGAATTCCTTTTCCTGCCTTAAAATAAAAAAATAACACATTAAGAAAGCCATTTCAAATTATTTCCATTTTTAAGAGAAAAAAACCCCTTCATTTAACTGTTACTTACAGCAATAAAAAGGCCACTAGGTCCATTAAAGTTATCAATCCATCCCTGTTGAGAAATAACCATAATGAACAATGAAATATTTTGTATTAAATTGTGTTTTAATAAAACTAAGTTTTTAAAATCTAATATTCAAGTATCTAATATTATATCATTTACATTCATATCTGAAACCTTCCATATGGTTAAAGAATGTGCTTTTTTAGAAGAGAAATTTGTATATAAGAAATGACAAATGTTATGGATACTAACATGTTGTACTTGTTTTAAATATTTATTTAATTGTATGCTGCCCACAGTCACTGTGCGCTAGGCAACTATATAAATTTGCTAAATAAATAAACATATCCATTTTCAAATGGCTTAAGAAATAATGATTCTTTATAATATCTATACTATAGAGCAAATTTTGATCCAACAGATAAAAGCTCTTATTAGACATGAAAGCTGCACTGGTTGCTTTATCAATAGATACCTTTTTTCCCCTTTATTTCCAAAGACCTCATACAGTATATTTCATCTGTGATGAATGTGATGGTATGTTTGATGAATGATAATGGTAAACTGGGATTTTGGAAGATCTTATAAATGAGCCTTTACCCCGATTTGGCTTTTCTGCTAGCATGAATAAAAATTAGAAATCTTTTTTAGCATGCCATTTACATCGGGATCCTAATCTGTTCCTTCCAACCATCTCTCATGTTTTCAGTCTAAGAATTAACACGGTCTGAGGAAAAGTTGGAATCCACTGTTTGAACAATAAACAAATAGATCACTTTTTGGCTTAATATATTGTACAAACCTAGTCAATTTGTCTTATTCAATAACCTATAGTAACATAAACCATACCTTAATACAACTTGAAAACTCCTTTAGTAGAGCTATTTCTAGTTTAGTTACTTATAATGAAAGAACTAATCAGGTACAGGCAAGGTCCAAGAACTGATATATTCATAGTATAACAGAAATATAAAAATCCTGGTTTACACTTTGCAAGTCAAACGTATCCACTGCTTAAAAATATCTTTCATGAATTTAATATAGTTGTGACATTTTAGAAGTATGAATTACAGGAATAATATATCAAAGAAATTGTCAAATTTTAAATTACTTCAATTTTATCAGCAAAAATATGTCTAGAATAAAGGAGATATTCTGTTTAATTCTCATTATGATAAAATGAGCAGATGCTAAAATTTAAAGATCTGAATTAGTATTTGCTTATGCCGATACTTATCAGTGCTAATATGCAATGAATGCAGTGATCTGTAATTACTTTCACATATGTATCAAGTAAGTAGGAATTTTTTCAAGAGCCGTTTTAACAAGAGGCTCCAAAATAACAATTGCATGGTAGTAGCTTAAAATATAATGCTAGTATTTCTGAAATATCCTGTTCAACAATGTAATTAGTATTAATTATATGCTAAAAATCCTTGTTACTGAAATATAATTGAGAAGTATAGGTTCTTGTAGCTGGATATATGAATTATTTAGGAGAGAGAAGCTATAATTTAGAGGCAGGTACTTGCTTTGCATGCAGAAATACCAAAGTCTGATCCCTCAAGTACACATTAAAGAAAACCCAAGTGTGAATTTCTAAAGATTTCCAACAGTCAACAGAGATGATGTTGACCTGGAAGAATCAATGATCCAAAATTATGTAAGGCAGTTTTTTATATCTTCTTATATTCTGCAAAGACCCACACATGATTTTTCTTCACAAAAGAATTTTAAGGCAGAAAGCACAGCCATTCTATATCCAACTTGTCACATAATTCTTGCCAATATCTAAACAATAAAGATAGCTCAAGGGTCAACAATGACAAAATATTGATAAAGAAAAAATAATAAAACACTGACTTACAGGAAAAGGTTCCTTCCAGCTGGCACCCACAATTGATGGCCTCACAATGGCAATATTTAATTTTGTACCCTCCTGCTGTACAATGTATTCTGCTAAGGCTTTTGTATATGTGTAGGTATTGGGTCTATCGCCAATTAGTTTTGGCGTAATATCATTTACTAGACCATCATCCATCCACCTGAAAAATTAAATATATTAAACTTATAAAGTATCACTTTGAAGTGTCCAACAAGCATAATATATCTTATAACAAGTTTCCTATTTATTTAGTAAAATTTATATGGCTGCCCAACTCAATCTCAGTAACTCTGGGTGGTTTACAAGGATGAAACCCCAATACAAAAACCAATATCCCCCTCCCCCCAACAATCAGATGAACCACTTGATGGGCTCCATATATAGCTCTGGGATCCCCAGTCCTGTTGGCAGAACATGGTCACAGCCTTACAAAAGAGGGTCAAAATGGGAGCCAATCTTATCTCTGCAGGGATGATCTATCAGCTTCTCAGGTAAATTAGTGAATCTACCTGAAGATCTTAGGTTTTGCTGCAATAAAGGCATGCTTATTTTGTTTTAGAACTAACACATTCATCTATTTTTTTTAGAAAATGAAGATACTTCTTACAGCAACCAACTACAAGTACAGAAAATTTAGCTTTTTAGTTGTATCAATAAATGAACTGCACAAAGAAATAGACCACATATAACCTGTGCTGGACTATATGAACATGTAGTTTTTAACCTCACTAATTCATACAATTTGTTTTTCCATAATTTTTCAGGCCATTCCAGTGTTTCATTCCAGTAATTATATCAACAGCTAAAAATGCATTTGAATTTGTATATGTATAATATTTATATATGCATTTGCATTTGTATACCTAGAGCTCTTTTGAAAATCTAATAGTATCATAACTTAAAACGCATTTCAGTACTTTATTTCCACCCAGTTTTTCAAGAAAAAGTTGAGACATTATTGATAAAAACACATTTCTTACCAACTAAATTAAGCTAGTTTTTTATTTCAGAACTAAAGTATCTCAAAGGTAAAAAGCATTATTATTTTTTGCTAAAAATCTATCACTAGGTCCACTTGTAACTAAGAGTAGTTAAACACATCTCTTTATACAATCAATTCAAAAGGACATATTTTAATATAAGAGGCTTAATCGAACTGTCATTTTTGAGGCAATCATTTTTAGTTTCTTTTTACTATAATGAAAATTAGTATCAAAAAAGTAAACTGGTGGCTGCAATTAATAATAATTTCATGGAAAAAAAGCCTAATTTCTTGTACCACTGTTTACATCATTAATAGTGGACTGAATCTATATTAAGAGTACAATTCTAAAAGTTGTACTCAGAGTAAAGTCTGATGAACTTTACAACACAACCTTACTCCAAAATACAGAAAATTGCAGAAAATTAGGTGTTCTTCAAATCTACTGAAACCAACCTGAAAATGTAATCGTGTTAACTCACCTACATTTATTTCAATAAGCCACAAAATAATCACAAACAATGAAGTTATGTCTGAACTTCAGTGTTAGAGAACAGTAAAGCTAGGGGAAAGGTCATACTAAAAGATCATACTGAAAAGCTTAACTTCATTAAGACCGTCCAAATTTAAAAGCACATAGCTCATTCATTCTCACTGAAAAGTTAACACACCTCAAGAAGATTATATTTATTAACAATTATAATGCAATTTACCATCAAAAATTCTAACCAAAAACAAGAAAAACAAGCTTTGGTCCAGAATTTTACTTTAGACAAGCAGAAAAGAAAAATTTTCTCCTCCCTCTGCAATTTCCAGCAGTAGTTTTGTCTTCCATACAAACTAATATACTGGAGGAGACTTTCAGAAGGTACAGTACTCCTTGACTTATGAATGCAATTGGGTAGCCCCTCATTTAGTAATTAACAAATACATTTCCATTGCTAAGCAAGGTAGTTAAGTTTCTCCCAATTTTACAACATTTTTGCCATGGTTCTTAAGTGAATCACTATAGTTCTTAGATGAATCATGCCGTCATTAAGCAACTATGGCTTCACCCACTGATTCGGCTTATCAGAAGCTAGGAGGGAAAGCTGCAAATGATAACCACATGATCCCAGAACGCTGCAAATAAGTACCCAAGTTTTGATCACATGATTGTGGGGAAACTGCAATGTGTAAGTGTGAGGCTTTGTCATAAATCACCTTTTTTTCAGTGCCATGGTAATCTGAATAGTCATTAAACAAATGGTAGTAAGTCAAACATTACTTGCATAAAATTTGAAAGGAAAAACCTACAAAAATTATATTTTGGCTTTCCACCTGCAGAAATGATCTGCTGGAACAAAAGTGCTTTAAACCCAAATTTCAACTTCTACCCTCAAAATGACGCAATAATGCGTCAGAACAACTAGATATGAGTTTTTCCCCCATGCCATCGCTCTGCAAAACAACTAATTCCACAACACTGTCAAACTATCTAGAAAGACAGTATGATCATCATTGCTCTCATCTTCCCTAGTACCTATCTCCTTACATTCAACTATGTAATGAACAAAGTATTTAATAAGAATATTTCATTCATTCAGATCTAGGATGTCTTATTTTTGTGTTCCCTTTATTTTTTTGAGCAGTGTATTTTTTTGAGCAGTGACAGCACTAAGCAACTATATCCAGAATTAATTCAAACCAGAAATGATTTTAAATTAAATCCCAACTCTTCATCATCATCATATTATCAAAAGAAACAATAGAAGAGGAAAACTATTAAAGAATACATACTCTAAGGAATCTATTAATTTGTTAGGATCAACAGGAGGTGGATAAACAACTTCCTCAATGTGTTTTCGATTGCAGTATGCAAATGCTGTTGAAACATGGACAAACACATCTAGATTCTTCATTTTCTGAGCCAAGAAGAGAAGCTGTTGTGTTGCAATTACATTGAGCTGAACAGCATCCCTGTTGAAGTAAAAGAAAAAAAGCATAAGAGCTTTGTGCCATGAACAACAGCTGAAGAAAGAAAATGCCTAGTGCAAAAAAAGCATGTAAATAACAATTCCAAACATTTTTTTCTGAGATAAACTTAAATTTCAAATTACAAATTGTCATACTCTAATTCAGTGGTTCCCAAGCTTTTTCAGTCCACCGCCCCCCTGGTGCTACAAACTCATCCTCAGTGCTCCCCACCCAGGGGTGGGATTCAAATTTCTTGACAACTGGTTCTGTAGGCATGGCTTATTTTGTGGGCATGTGACTGGCAAGGCATGGCTTGCTGGCTGGGCATGGTTTGGTGGTCATGTGACTGGGTAGGCGTGGCCAGGTGGCCATGTGACTGGCAAACCAAATACAAGTGGTCCTCATTTAATGGCTGGTTGCTTAATAAGTGTTCTAATTTATGCCTGACCTCCCCAGAGCTACTTGACATGTTTTTGGAGTTTTGACAGCCATACACGCACGCATGCATACTTCTAACCCTGCTGGAGCAGGTGGTTGGACTAGATATCTCATTCACTTTCTCCTCCCTCCCTTTCTCTTTTTTTCTTTCTCTTTCTTTCTGTCCCTTCCTTCCATTCTCCCCTTTGTCTATCCTTTTTTTTCCTTTCTCCCTTTTTCTTTCCCTTTTCTCTTTCTTTTCTTTCTTGTCCCTTCCTTCTCTTTCTCTCTTTCCCTCTCTTTCTCTCCCTTCCTCCATATCCCATTCATTTTCTCTTCCCTCCCTTTCTTTCTCTCATTCCCTCTCTCTCTTTTCCTTTCCCTCTCTCCCTCCTTATCCCATTCACTTTCTCCTCCCTCCCTCTTTCTGTTTCTTTCTCATTCCCTCTCTTTCTCTCGTTCCCCCTCTCTCTATCCCTTCCTTAACCTACCTACCTATTTTCTGCCCAGGCAGGTTTGGCCTAATCCAGGGGTCACCAACCTTTTGGACCTCAGGGACCACCAAACTCATAAATTTAAATCCCGTGGACCACTAATTTGAATTTTGACTGATGGTGGCACAGGAAACTTTGGCCGGGCTCTCAAGAGATGAGAGTGATTCTGGCTGCTTCTCTCTGCTAACAGTAAAACTGTCTCTAAGTATCAACAGTGAGGTGTCACATAAAATGATTCATTCTGTATCGTTGAATTTCTACTGCTTATTGTCTCAGGTATTAAATACTGTCACCTTGATTAGGAGGGGGAAACATTTACTATTTTGCATTTCATGATTATCAGAAGCCACTCTCCAACCAGTATAATAAAATGGAACTCTTGCCATTATATTACAATTTCTCTTTCTCTCAACAAACTCTCTGCAATGGGCCTGTAACATAAAATACAAGAAGCTTTGCCAAAAGGCTCCAATTTTGTGACAGGGACCCACGCCACAAATACGTGAAACTCTTGATTCCTCCACCGTTCACGGGAGGAAAAAAACATGGCAACACAAGGAACCAGAAATCTCCCCTTCAAACAAAGGAGTGGCCGGCTGGATGCGGTTTTACACCCAGTGCCCCAAAGGACTCCAGAAACCAGGCTCGGATGCTCCTAATAGACAGGTAACCAGGGGGCAGGGGGCACGTTCTTGGGCGGGACTGCAAACAGGACACCCGGGACCTGGCAGGGTTTTTGAGAGGGGCGAAAGCAGCGGCAGTGGCAGAGGGTTTTCTTCCCCCTTTGTGGAAGCCCCTTCGGGCGCTGCCTCTTCCCTTGCAACGTTGCCTCCAGCGCCGATTGGAAGTTCAGCGCTTCTGAATGGAGCATTTCTCTGGCTGCCGCACTTTAGTGACAGGTGCAGGCAAAGTTAGCATCCTCGGGGCTGCGTCGCTGGAGCAATGCTGGCACTTTGGGGATGAGCCACCTCGCCCCACCCCCCATTAGTGCGGTGCAACAACGTTGTGCTCCCCTTTGCACAGGAGTTCGGGCAAGCTACCTCCAAAATCCCACCCCTGAATTGCGCCCTGCGAGGGGGCCACCAGCGCCCCCCTGCCGCCTCTTAGCGCTCCAAGGCATCCCACCGCCCCCCAAGGGGCGGTACCGCCCACTTTGGGAACCACTGCTCTAATTCAATTGCCAATTAAGCATGTACTGTATATTTTTAAGTCTTAGAAGCAGTAAAAAGTACAGGTAGTCCCCACTTAGCAACCATTTAAAATTATGAAAGTGCTGAACAAGGAGACTTATGATTGTTCCTTCAAGTTTGGTTATTGCAGATCATTCGTCATATGATTGCAATTCAAGGCTTAGCAATTAACATGCAGTTACAACGGTTGCAGAATTTTTATGGTGACCATTTGCAACTTTCATAGACAGCTACCAACAAAAAGTCAATACTTCCAGGTTGAGCCCTCCTTGCTGACAGACCATAGATCATGACTGTCTGCAGCTATGGTCCGTGCTCTTTTGTTGGAGAGCCCCGATCATTGCGATTAGGGACTGAAGCTGCCTTGGAGGGGCAGTGGAGTAAGGGGAAGCTGCCAGCCAGGTTGAGGGGAGCCGCATCTCCCCTACTGGGCTTGGTCTGTTTCCCCTCGAAGACGACTGAAACGGTGGTCAAAAATGGCCACCCCGAAGAGGAGGACTCAGCTGGACTAAGATTTGTGCAGGAGTGAGGAAAGAGGTGGATAACTTCTGAGCCGGGACAATTGGGTAAAACAACTAAACAAAAAGTACCCCGGGATTAAGGTAACACTGAACTCTTAAAAGTGAGCAGTGAAAATACAAAGGGACAGGAAAAAAAACCAAGAAAATAATTTTGACAGCTAAGAGAGGGATATAAACTGGAATGGGAAAAGATATGGGAAAAAGAGAGGGAGGAGAGGCAGTAAGAAACAGTTGCAGGAAATAAAGAAACACGGAAATAGTAAAATGATGAAAATAATTTTTTTAAAGAGATAATGGTTGATGAATTAAAAAGGGGATTCTGCAGGGTGACAAGGGGCAACAAGAATATATTTGCAATTAAAAATACTTAGAAAATAGGGTAATATAGATTATTAAAGGAGGGATAGATACTGATAACTCTTATTAGATAAATATACATTTTTATTTTTATCTTTAAAAGAAAAGTTAAGGTTTATTGAAAAAATTGTAATAAATGAAATGAATGTGAAGATGTTTAAAAATGAGGTCAATATCAGTAACCAGGAATTAAATAGTCAATTTTTCCCTTTTACCTTTTTGAAATTAGAAATAAAATTAAGGGGGGAAAATATATTGCGGAACCCAAATGAAAAGATGTAATGATTATTATTGTAACTACTTAAAAATGAAGGTTTATTGGGAATTAAGATGAGGGAATAAAGGTATATTTTAACCACTGAGGTGTCACACTCAAAGCAGTAAAAGGGGAGAAACCTAAGTTTGTTTCTTTTTCGCTTGTGTTAAAGCTTGTATCAATCTAGAATTTATAGAAAGAATGTATGATGAAAAGAAAATATGACAGATTAAAGAACTATTTAAATTAATAAGCTAATACAGACTATTAAAAGGAAGGAGAGACTGGTAACCTTTTTTATTAGGCAAACATATTGTTATTTTTTACTCTTAAAAAATATTAAAGGATTATATTTGAAATAATTGAAATGAAATGGAAGGATGTTTGGATTGAGATTAATATGAGATTTGGATTAATTTGTTTGTCTTTCTCTTTTCTGTAAATTTGCAATGGAAAAGGTAATAATAGAATTAAGTATGCACATATGACTATATAATTATTGTCTTATTTGTATGTAAAAGTGACGATCCGGAAATATGTTGTCCATTAAAAAGAGCGTTTTGTTTTTATGTGAAAAATTGAATAAAACTTGTTTAAAAAAAAGTCATTGGGGAAACCAGCAGGAAGTCGCAAGTTATGATCATGTGATGTTATATTTAAAGTGTTGATTTGTTTAACAAAGGCAGCTGGACCAGGGAAACTGCATTTATAAATCAGGTATGGTCATGTGATTTTTCACTTTCCATGCCTTAAGAATGGAACTGCTGGTCCCAACTGTGATTGGTAACTGAAGACTGCCTACAAATTAATATATTTGTTCTTATTCTGAGCCAAGACATTAAGGCTTGACAAAGTAATACATCTTTTTTCTTTAAGTGTACGAAATCAAGAGATTACATCAAAAATATTAGAAATGGCATTGGTTTTAATGAAAACATACTCACCTTAGGATTTCATTGAATCTTACAGTAGCAGCACAATGAAATACAATATTAATGTAATTTAGAATATTCTTCTTGTCTTCCTCACTAAGGGCCATTTCTACTTCTGTAAGATCACTAGCAACTGGAACAATTTTCTGTTTAAATTCTGGTTGCTCATCTCGCAATCTATCAAAAAGCTATCAAAAAGTAGGACAAAACATTAAGCAAGACAAAAATAATGATGAGCATATTACTTAGGTTTAAGCAACATATTCCACATTCCAGACAAAAGTTGTGACATGTACATTTCATGTGCATTTCAAAAGGATAAAACTATGTAACATTCATCATTCCAATCATAATTACATATAGTATCATTAATATAGTGATGTCACCTTGTTTTTAACTGCTACTCTACACAACACCAATGATGGCAAGATGCAACATCAGCATCTTGCTACAATGTCTCGAAGCTGTAAGGCTTTGGATAAGACAAATCAAGTTGAAATTGAATCAAAGCTAGTTAGAATTCCCATTTGCCTATCAAAGTTCAATGGTATCTCTTGAGAGGGTGTTATTGCCCCTGCAAGAAAAAGTCTGTAGCCTTACATTCTGGCTAGAGCCTACTTAGATGGGCAGATGAAAGCTGTGGCCAAGGATGCATTTACCTAGCTTTAACCCATAAACTAGTTATAGCATCAAATTAAATTTAATAATAACAATTTGTAACATTTATATGCCACCCAATTGCCAATAATTTTGTTGACATGGGCATATTTCACCTGCATTTTGGCCCTCCCCTTGTCATCCAGGACCTAGGAAAGAGCTACAGGCTGTTGGGGAAAACCAGCAGCACCAGGATAAGAGATGCTATATTGGTCTATATTGGAGGCCTGCTTACAACTTGGGAGATGTTGATGGCCCTGCTTTTTAGCTCCCTAGATGAGTTTGAGATCTGCACCACTGGGGCTTTTCTTAGAACTCAGGAGGCTGTGGTTTCCCTACCTTTATCTCTAGTGGTGTCATCCCTCCCATTTTAATGGGATGGGAAAATTACTCTTTCACTGAAGGGGGCCTGTCCCCAGTTGGTATTGAGTGCTTAGGAACATGTGGTTAAGGGTAGTGGGGCCAGTTAACTTATTGGGGACCATGGGTTCAGTGCATGGGGGATCAGTCGGTGTGACATTATATATCTAGTCTGGGAGAAAGAAGTGAAAGATCGGAGAGCAAAGGGAAGTATAGTAGGAACTGAGGGGCAGGCTACATTCAAATACACTGAGAGCTTTTTGAAAGTAGTTGGTCCTGGTTTCAAAACCTCATCTTGTATTTTCAGTGCCTGGGCTATCAGATGCTTGGTGGTCTTAGGCTTTAGCTGCTGCTTTTGAAGACCAGGGCAGTATGTAATAAAGCCTTTCTCATTCATGATTTTACCATGGATGAGGGCACTGGCCCGGTGTGTCTCACTGGCCCCCTTAGAACTGCCTGAATTCAGGTTTAGCATCAGCTGAGATCAAAGGGGAAGGGGGGAAGGAGGTGTGGCTTTAGTCATACATGAATGAGTCTGTGTGTTCTTAGAGTAGGGATATCAAACTCATGTTGGCACAGCGGTGTCACGTGACATATCAGGACTTCTCCCCCCCCCTTTGCTAAACCAGGCATGGGCATGGCCAGCGCGTGACACATCCGGCCCATGGGCCGGGAGTTTCACAGCCCTGTCTTAGAGGCTCTACTCTACTGTTAACCATATGTTGAGGTGTTCTGGTTGAGGCTGAACTCTAGGGAAGAATTGAGATGGTTGCTAGGGTACCACCCTCCCAGCTGCTCAGCAGCATCACCGCCTGCACTGCTAAATTCTTCTGCTGGGCTGCCAGAGGGTTGCAAAGGCCGTTGGTGCTCAGAGATTTCAATTTGCCACCTGATGACATTTAATCTGGAGCAGCTCAGGAGTTTGTGGCCTCCATGGCAACCATGGAACTGTCCCAAGTCATCAATGGTCTGACACATACCAGCATCTGGACACTGGATCTGTTTTGTCTCAGAGCAATTGCAACATGATCGGATGGTAGAGACTATTACAATCAGTCTATTGCCTTCTGGCTAGCTGGTATCAAATGGGCCCTATCTCCTTGCAAGGATGTAGTCTCATTGTGTGATTTGGGATGAGTCTGAACTACTGGTTGGAACCATGTATCCCATCTTTTGAGATACAAGAGATATACTTTCCCCACTGCAGCACTTGCCCTTTGGAATGAAGCTGCCTTGAAATGTAGGTGGCTTTCCATCCCGATTCTGGAGGATCTTGATAATCTTTTTCAGGCCTTAGCCTAGGATGGTTGGATCTTTTTGTGAATTTTGTCGTTGGATTCATCTTTCTGGTTTTTATTTGCTTTCTTATTTGTCTTTTGCTGGTTTGTTCTTAAACTGCATTGTATTTTATTTTTTCTGTTATACTGTAAGCCACTCACAGTAGTTTGAAATTGGATGGTATCTAAATTAATTAAATCAAATCAATTGTATATAATTATTTGACTTGTGTATCACCATCTCATCTAGAGGTGACTAGAAATTGAATTTTCAGTTCAATTCTCTAATATCCTATGAAGATCACTTCAAATTTTGTTGAATATAGAAAAATGAAATTTTGTACCAGTCAAATTTCACAAAATGTTTCTCCATCTTTTCACCCAAATCATTCATAACTCCCATTTTATGACCCTGTAATCCTTTAATTGGGGATAGATTCAAATAATTAATAACAAGTTTGAAAATTACTAGCTCCAGACTCCTGTGATACTGAATTCATTTTCACTGATAAGCATTATTTTAATATTATTTCAAGTCACCTAAGGCATTAGGCATATTAACTGGCCCAAATTTAACTATACTTTTAAACAGAATATTGTACCTTACTTTGTTAAATCCTTTACTAAAGTAAAGTACATTATATTACATTTATATATTTTACTAATGAGCTAAGATTAATTTGATAATACCTCTTTTTAACAAAATCATGCCGACTTCTGTAACAGCTCTATTATTTTCAAGATGCTTACAAACTTTTATGATCTGTTCCAGAATCTTCCCAGGTTATGTCAGATTGATCTGAATTCCCTGGATCTTTCTTGTCTAGAGAATAGACAAGCTTATTCTCTGTTATTTGCTACTTCATAAGACTTCTCAAATGAAGAGAGATTGAAACCAGACCATCAACAAATTTCTTCACTATCATACAAGGTTACCGAAAGTCTGATCTCATGTAAAGTCAGCAGGAATCCACATTATTATATCCTCAAGTTCAAATCACGCTGCTTCTATCAGTATTTCACATTTAACAGAATAACAGAATTGGAAAGGACTTGGAGGTCTTCTAGTCCAACCTCCTGAACAAGCAAGAAATCCTATGCTATTTCAGACAAGCAGTTGTCTAATCTCTTCTAGCCTGTAACACATATCCTGAGTAAGTCAAAATAGGAGAAGAGAAGGTCTATTTTTTCATTTGTCATGCTATTCTTTTGCTATAACTACTAAATACCACTTATATTGTTTCTCCATTTATTTGAAGATATTTTTATTGTTTTTCACATTCAAGCTCAACTCATTCTGAAGTATTAACTTCCTGACATTTTTCAGGGCACCTATATGCATTCTTCTTTGATCACCTGCTTTTGTCTTTCCATCTTTGACAAGTCCTTTTGTTTTCAGATCCTTATTTATTCAATGTTCCTCCTCCACTAGAAGATGTTTGTAGTCTGACACCAGTAGGTTAAAAAGAAATATCTGACATTCAAGAATGATAAACGTTTTTGGCAAGAATGCAAAATAGCCTACAAATAAACTCAAACTTCTGTAGGTTTATGTTAATGATAAAAATGATTCTATATAGTCATGTAGTAAAACATTACTTCAACATATGTATTCTCTGTTTTAGTCAAAACATTTCAAAAACTGTAAAAACATTTTTTACTAAACATGTCTTCTGAAAACATACCTTGCAGTTGATCATTTCTTCTACTCTTTCTTGAGATGTCTTTCCTGCTTTATATCTCACCAAAACATATATTGCTTTTACCCTTGGACAGGATCGTAGTAGCTTTTCTAGAAGAACTTTTCCCATGAAACCGGTAGCACCAGTGAGGAGGACATTCTTGCCTTCATAGTATTCTGGGATAGATACCATTATGATCTGAAGAGAATTTAATAGTAAGTTATGGCCTGCTGTCTGTAAATTGTATTTTATGTGCTCAGTTTTCACAGGATTAGATATCAAATTTCATTGCTAAAGTACTGTATAATGTACTAATATAAAAGAAAGAAAATCAGACTTTCTGCTTTCTTTAAATATTAGAAAGATTATGTATCTATATTTAATGGGAAAGCTTAAACTGAAAATGTATAAATGTAAATTAAAATAACAACCCTTAAAATCATTGCCTATTATCTGAAAAGAGCCAGACGAGGACCCGCCCGTGGACATGCAAGCTTTGGTATGTCCCATCCTGGGCTCTCGATGCAGCATAGAGGAGAATGGGTGTTGGTGGAAGTTACCCTGAACGCCTTTTCTATCTATGCTGAGAGAGAGCCCAGCCCGTCCCTTGATTCGTCCGGAGAGGGTAAGTCATATTTCTGTATTCATTTGTGCTTTCAGAGACACCTTTCAGTCTGTCAAGTATCTTCACCAAAGCTGGGGTCTTTTCTGGGGGCTGGCTTTTATATCTTAGTACAGACTCAGCTAAATGACGTCATAGGAAGCAGTCAACCCATCCTGGGCTCTCGATGCAGCATGGAGGAGAATTAAGAAATACAAGAGGACATAAGCAAGAGGACATAAGCAAAACAAAACCCCAACTATTAAAAAAATTAAAAAAATATTTAATTGCTGGCAAAATTGGCTAAGATATCACCCCAAATGATGACTAATCAAAAGAACAACTGCCTAGCGCATTACATGAATTTGTCTTAATGCTTAGAATTGTACTTGATTTAGCATATAGCAGGAAGAAACACAGTATTACGATCAGTTGTGGGATTCAAATAATTTAACAACCGGTTCTCTGCCCTAATGATTTCTTCCAACAACCAGTTCACCAAACTGCTCAGAAACTTAATAACCGGTTCTCCCGAAGTGGTGCGAACTGGCTGAATCCCACCACTGATTATGGTGTTGGTAGAAAATATCTAATCCCATTTGATTCATCAGCAATATAGCCACCCAAGACAGTCACTCAAAAGTGTCTTGCTACATTGGCAAATATGTGCGTGTGTGTGCTGTTTCAGATATACAACCCTCATGGTAACTGGAAACATACTACTGAGACTCTCTGGACAAAGTATTAATGCAATCTTCTTTTTTAAAAAAGTTTCAAAGCAACCAAAAACTGCTTATAGGTAAAAGCTTTGTGTAGTAAGGAACTGTTTATATTCAAGTATAGTAATGGATAAAAGGCTTTCCATTTCTTTTCATTATAGCAATCAAACCTTTTCTCTGAAATAAAACTATTTGTTCAGCAAATAGCAGTTTTTTCTGCAATCAACACCCACTTATTCTGAATGGGCTCTTTCCCTTGGCTTATCTTTTCACTCTAATTTGTCCTCTCTCCTCTTCCTCCTCAACCGCCTCCTTCTCCTCCCCGAATACCTTGCCACTTCATTTCCTTAGTTAGTTTCCCAATGTACGGATAGTCTTCAACTTATGATCCCAATTGAGCCCTACATTTATGTTGTCAATTGAGACACTTGTGAGTTTTCTCTAAGTGAGTTTTGCCCCATTTTACAACCTTTCTTGCCACATTTGGTAAGTGAATCACTGCATTTTAGTAACACAGTTAAATGAATCTGCCTTCCCCACTGACTTTGCTTGTCAGAAGGTTGCAAAAGGGGATCACAGGACACTGCAATCATCAGTGGACTGCCTGTATGTCTTTACCATTTCATTCCCCTTGCCTTTTCCTTTATCTGCTGTTTTTCCAGTCTCAGTGATTTGTTTTTCTTGCTGTTCCTTCATGCCTTTGTTGTAGCTTCCATCCCCTTTTCTAAATGCAAACATAGGAATCTAGGTGTCATCTTTATATTTGGAAGTAGCTTTTTATTTTGCAGTTAGCACTCACGGCTGGTCAGAGATGGAAATGGGAGAAGCATTGCACAGGCATCTCGTTTTTTTACCTTGCTGCACCTCTCTTATAGCCTACTACCAAGATACCAGGGTTTTACAAATCTCATGCTCATAGATACAACTTTAAAGCAGCCGGAGAATACAGCAAAGGAGAGGAAATCTTACAACCAAGGACAGTAAGAACTTCCTCACAAAATGTATTGGTCAAGAGAATGTGCTTTTAAGAAATATTAACAGCAATAGACACAATTCAGAATTCAGTGAGATCTAAGCTCTTAACAAAAACATGAATTTTAAACAATGCATGTGTTTGTGATCAGGTAAAAGTCAATCTTAGCTGAGCTCCATTTGAGAGTCTTAATCTGTTATTTCTGTTTTGAAGCTTACTTGAATATTCTACTTGCACTATCAAAGAGCTTTGCACTGTATATTTGCAAGAGAAAAGTTGCTGGAATCCTTGCAAAATGCAACTCCTGTTAATTGAGACTAAAAATAGGTCCTCATGTGTCTCATCACTCCCACTTTAATTAATCTAGCACTCCCACAAAGGAGTGGGATTTTGTTAAAATCAGTAAGTCTTCTTCCCATTTACGTATCAGGCAACTCTAAGTAGAAACTCTAGGTCTATTAAGGAAATTTATGAACTGGGTGAAAATACTTTGTATTCAATTATTATATATCATTTTTGTTTTATATGTAATTATGTTAGTATTTTAATCCCCTCCATTCCTGTTGTGCACTACTGATAAGAGTTGAAGAACCAGGTTATCAGATCATCATGATTTATGTGATTGCCAAGAGTTTAAAACAACTTGATGCCACCTTACTAATTAATCAATCACTATTCATTGTCACACATAAGCATGCAACCACATTTAATCAAGAATATAGATGTTTAGGTTTACACACATTTATGCACTGGATGAAGGAGATGGTGAGGCTGAGACCAAGGGAAGGGTCAAGCACATCATCAGTCTCAAGTTCCTTTGCGCCCACAAAAGATCTAAATCCAGCCTACCTTGATTTCTATTTATTCTTATCTACCTATTTGACCATTAGTAGTTCAGTTTGTTGAATGTCAGCATGTAATAAACCTGTGTTCATTTGAACCACCTTGACTCCTGATTTCCTGAGTTTAACATTGCATTAAAGATCTACTAATACATCCAAATCCTTTTCAGATGTGCTCCTGAGCCAGATTTGTACATGCATTTTCTTACCTAAATCCATAACTTTATACTTCTCCCTGATAAATTTCATTCTATTTGTTTCTGCCTGCTGTTTTTAATCTACCTGATTTTTTTCTCCTCTCCTACAAAGTATTGGTCACTCCTTGTAACTATATTTTCCGCTACTGAAACAAAATTATCAATACAGACACTAAACTAGTATACAGTACTAGTACGAACCAATATTACATATATCTGATATCCTAGTTCATTAAATAACCCATATACTAGTTCACTGCAAAAGCTCTAGTCTTTGAGTTACAACCATAATGGAGCCTGCTTATCATGATTGTAACTGGTGACAGGCATAAAATGGGTCAGTCAGATGTCTAATTTCATTTTATGACTTTTTTTCTGGCTGTTGCTAAGTGAATGCCATGGTTGTTAAGTAAACCCATGGTTTGCTGGGAAGTGTTTTACTGAAAACTGAAAGTAAACACATGGTTTCAACAAAACCATCATAAAACACAGTCACATCACCACAGCTATAAATGTGGCCGGTTGTTGTGTCGAGTGTGGTTACACAATTGGGAGAGATAACCATTGCAATTTTGAATCTGGGTTGTAAGTACCCCCCTGTAGATCTGCCAGAACTTTGAATGGTCATTAAGCAACCTGTCATAAATCAAGGATTACCTATAGTGTAGATCAGGGGTGTCAAACCTGATCGCATTGCAGGCCATATTGTGACGTATCAGGATTGGTTTTACCCTTGTGGGCATTGCCTGCATGGGCTTTTATTCAGCCTGCAAGCTAAAATGTTTACATGCCTGGTATATATGAACATAATATTATCAGAATGAATATTGCACATGATTTCAAGGTTTTAAATGAAGCCAGTCAGATATCTGACAAAAGCTCAAAAACTTCTCTGAAATGGTAATATAATCAGAGTAGATTTCATGCTGTATAATTGTATTTGTCTATTCCATCTAATCTGAAGAAAAGAATGTCAATCCAAAACCCACCAATGGATCTAATATGCTGTTACCATAATTCTGTAATCAAATTATTGCTTTTGATCAGAGATAGGCACACATAATCCAAGCAACTGCTAGCAAAATGTATTGTAGAGGAATGCAAGCATGAATTTATGTCTGAAGAGGGTAAGAGAATCTTACCCAAGGTAGTAGCCAGTCTGACAATTTGGGGGGAGACGCTAAAACAAAAGGGATATTTTATTCTAGAGACCTAGTTATATGGTTCTTGAAGAGTTATATTCTACAGTGAGGAACCACCATATAAATTTGCTCTTCAATAAATGTTTTCTGGCTGGCCACCTCTACCACAGGCATTTGGTGAGTCTCCAAATTCCAAATGTGAGACCAGTTGTATCAAGAATAAAATTGAGTTTATCTTTGGCTTATTAAAACATTTTTGATACATTTCCAACAATTCAGGATTATAGCACACAGCATTATTGTAGTTTGCAGCTTTCACACTACTACTGGTGACTTGTTTATTTACAGTATTTTTATCTTGCTTGTCTGTAAAGCTCTCAAGTTATTCAATAAATTCTGTAGACAAAGACAGTTTTTATACAGCAAATCATATCTACGAATAAATCAGAATTTGATTAACTTTTGCATAAATAGTTTATAAAATTGTTAAAAGAATTCAGACAGTTGATACTATTTTAACTGCTGTACATTATTAGCTATTGTTAAATATATAGAACTGGCTGTATCATGCAAATCTTCAACGTTTCTATGCTGGTCTCATTTTACTTTTTTGCCTTTAAATAAACTGATTCCCTAAAATCTAACTATAGAAAGGATTGATTCAAAACTATTTTTTAGATGAAATTCATATTCACATGCCCTTGATTAAAGATTATTTCTGATAAAAATATATCAATTATTGTAAGTGTGCATTTTGGGGAGATGCCCGGCCATTTGAGAGAAATATTTGATCACAAGTGATTAAAAAAAAATCTTTCTGTAAAACGCAGAGCAACAGTTCTAGTACTAGAGCCAATATGTTATCTTAATAAAAGATGCAATTGTCTAAAGCTATCTAAACACAATTGTCATATGCACAATAGCTCTCTGTTAGAGCTCATGTACCATTTCATCTCTGCTTTGTTGAAATATCAGCTTTACTAGTTCAGTTTTCTTTTCAAATTTGGATTTCTATCTAAGCTTTTTTTTTTCCAATTAAAGAACTTCGGTTTTTCAAAGTGCAACATATTGTCAGAATACAATACGTTTTGCTGTTGTGTTAATGGTGACATTGTGTGCTTGCAACAGATGGTATGATTGATACATCAAATATAGGAAAAAATATACCAAACAAATTGACATTTTGGTTAGCAGATTTTTGAGCAAATTGTTCCAAATAATTATCACCCAATGCAGGTCAGTCTCCCCCTCTTCCCCCACCACTCCAAGGTGGGTCAGATGACTCCGGTCCTGTAGGGACCCTTCCAATAAGGTAAACACAGATCAAAGCCGTGAACGATCGCGGTCTCTGATCCGTTGTCAACGGAAGCGCCACTGGAAGTCTAGAACTGGTTTTTATGATTCTGTGCATTTCGGAGACCAGCAAATTGCGCCACTGGCTGGTCCCGCCCTTCCCTGCCACTCACTCCATACCTGGTATGCGCACTATCCAACTTGCCTGCATTGTGCCTTCGCAGCTTTTGGTAAGTTGTTATTTTTCCTTTTTTTCCCCCAACCATCAGCTCTTCTGACTATCAGCTGTGCCAGGATGTTTAGATTAGCTAGAAAGCAGGAAATCATTGAATTTCTTGTTTTCTAGCTAATCTCCCTAGGACTGAACCTTCTATTTTTCAGTGCAGACTCAGGTAGCAGATTACAGAAAGGTAGATCTCTAAGTGAATCTGTGATTTTGTGAGCAACTCAATCTGCCTGCCTGCTTTGCTTCATTTTGGGTAAAAGTTGTTCTTTTTAAATAAAATATTCAATATTTACATAAATATTTACAACATTTACATTCAAGCCATGTCCACCCAGTCATGTGAGCACCAAGCCACACCCAGTCAGCAAGCCATGCCCACCCAGTCACATGACCACCAAGCCACACCCAAAATTGGGCCATGCCCACACAACCAGTTGTTAAGAAATTTGAATCCCACCCCTATGTTAACATATTTAATAGATACACCTTCATCTTGCATGGCAACTGCCCAAATATATATAAAAAGGGGAAAGGTTAAGTGAAGATTTAGGTTCATTTTAATACTCTTTAAAATAAGATCTGTTTAGTATAGATTTTGTGCAAAGTTAATATTTTAATCAAAGTATACCATGCTTCTAAGCATCTTCATGTGTGTGTGTGGGGGGATATCCCTTGGCACATTTATGTAACCAAAATACAAATAGTTTCTTTAGAAATGGCCAGTGCAAATAAAATATACTAGCTACTTTATTAGCCTGGCAACAATTGTTATGATGCACCAAGAATTGTTATAGGCTGGTTTGCCTTGTTTGGTAAAGTTGTAATAACATGGCACTACACTCTTGTTGGGGCATGCAGATGAATATGCAACCCAACCTGGAAAGTCCTCCCCCTGCATCTTAATTCTTAACATCTCTTACTGTTTTTAAATTTTCAATGTTCAGGCATGATATTCCCCTCTGAAAAAAAAATCTGAAAAGTAGCCAGGGGTGCCTTTTCCTTCTGACCTCGCCTTCCTCCCCAAATCTAATCATCCCCCCACCACCACCGACAGGACCCTGGAGGCACCGGATCCTAATTATCAACGGCGGGAAGGGAGTAAAAAAAGAAAGGGGAAAAAATTCAGAATTGTTAATCAAGGGAGCTCCGGTTCCAGTCGCCACTCCAAGCTCTTTTTTTTCCCTCTGCGTGACTTCCCGCAGGGGAATTTTCCGGTAAATGAACATTGCTTTCGCTTTCTGGAGGGAGCTGCAGCCATCTGGCTCTTTCCACACCTCCGCATCCCCGGGAAACCTCCCCCCCACCCCATGCCACCCCCGTCTTCTTCCCTTCTCCCGCCTTCCCCTGCCTCACAAGGTAGGTAGCCAAGCCACTGTTCGGCTCGTCCGCTTTCCTAACCCCGGACAGAAGCACCATCGTCGCTTCCCGCCAAAGAGGAGCGCGAGGTCCTGAGCTCTCGCCTCCTTGTAGCGCTTATCTCCTGAAGCCAAAGGGCGCCGGGTAATCCAGCGCCTCCCTCCCAGTTAAATAAATCTCGAGGGATAAACACGGAGATCCAGCGGGAATGTCCAGGGGGAAAGAATGAGGATTGGGTGGCAACATACAGTCATCCTTGCACCTTAGCTGAATAGCTCTAACCATACACAACGAAGTCACACTTATCTGGGGGGGGGGGGGGAGACACACTCCATTAGAAGAAAAAGAAAGGGAAAGAGGCAAAACTTTGCAATGAGGTTCGCTCCCTTCCCGCATTCGCTCCTGGGTCTCCACCGCCCACCCCGCACGTGCTCTTTCAGGGCCGGCCAAAAGAGACCCCGTGCGCCAAGAAATCGCACACACAGCAACACATACACATACACACCCTTTCCAGCCGGTGGTGTGGATCAGCTCCGGAGCTGGGCAGTTGCTTCCCTGCTCCTGACTCAGGGGGCCTCCGAGGGGAGGGGAAGGAGGAGGAGAAGGAGGGGGAAAGGGTGGGGGGGGGGTGATGAAAAATCAGAATTCCGATTTTAGTCGGAAGAATATCATGTATGAATGTTATACACTTTTTAAAACGTTTTAAAATATTTTATTGTTTTTAATGAAATTGTATTTTAATGGAATTGTAGACAATAAACTGGACTATACAGCACAGAAAACAACAAAGCAAAACAGAAAGACTCTCCCCAAATCCTTTTTTAAAATGGTAGATGAAATAAACTTAAAAGATACATGGAGAGAAAGAAATGCTAACGTTAAACAATACACCTTCTACTCAAATAGACATTTATCATGGTCCGGAATAGATATGATATGGATGTCAACAGAATTGTTAACTAATATTCAAGAAATAAATATTGAAACAAGTACTTGGGCAGATCACAATCCAATGACAATTAAATGGAAAGGACAAAGAAGAAGATCTAGATGGATGTTAAATAATACTATATTAAAGGAAAAAGACTTCACACAGTGGATGGAGAAAGAACTGGCTTTCTTTTTTAGAGAAAATCAAAGCCATTTGTTTTTCAGGATGTGCCTTGTAGTATTCCAAGGTGTCCAAGATTACTCTCATATTGTCTTTAATTTGTCTCTTTGGCAGAAATCCATTTTGATCAGGATGAATAAAATTGTTTAAGTATTTTTTAAGTCTTTCTGTCAATATTGAAGCAAAAATTTTATAATCTGCGTTTAGTAAGGAAGTAGGTCTATAGTTCTTAATTTGTAATGGATAGGCCTCCTCTTTTAGGACAAGTGTAATATAAGCTAATGACCATGATTTAGGTATCTTCTTCTTTAACATAACTTCATAACTTCTAGCAATGGAAGGTTCAATGATTCTTGTAATGTTTTATAAAATTCTGCCGGAAGTCCATCTGGGCCTGGTGCTTTTCCATTAGTTTGCTTCTTAAGTGCTTCAGTTAACTCCATCATCATTATATTGCTTTCTAACATTGTTTCAATCTCTTTAGGTATCTGGGGTAAATTAGCATTCTGTAAATACTGATTAACTCTTTCCTCATCAATATTCTCGTGTGTATAGTTTCCCATAATAGTCTCGTATGATTTCCTTCTTCTCTTTATTACCATAGCAAACTTGGCCTTGGTCATCTATTAATTGCAATATTTTCTTTGATTCTTTCTCCTTTCTCAATTTATATGCTAATCATCTACCTGGTTTATTTGCATCTTCAAAGTAGTTCTGTTTAGCACCTCTGATTTTCTGTGCTAATTCTTCTTTTTCTATTAAACCCATTTTATGTTTAATTATATCCATTTTTAACTTAATGTCCTTTTTCTGTGGCATTTTCTGTAGCTCTTTTTCAAGTCCTTTATATTCATCCTCTAATGCCTTGGAGGCTAGTCTTTTCATGGTATTTCTCTAATGCCTTGGAGGCTAGTCTTTTCATGGTATTTCTTTTCCTTGTATAGTCTATTATCAAGCCTCTGGCATATGCCTTCATGGTATCCCATATGTTCTGGATTGATGTATCTTTTTTGATTTCTAGATGCACAGAAGGCATTTGATAATGTGAATTGGCGATTTATGTTATTACAGCTGGAACAGATGGGCTTTGCTAAAAAAATTATTCAAGCAATAGAAGCTATATATCATAAGCAAACGGCAAAGGTAATGATGGAGGGAGAACTGACAGACTCTATCAATATAAGAAAAGGAACAAGACAAGGGTGCCCACTATCACCTCTTTTGTTTGTGTTAACCTTGGAAGTGCTAAACAGAAATATTAGAGAAGAAATGAATATAAAAAGTATGAAAATTAAAAAGGAAGAATTTAAGCTGCAAGCATTTGCAGATGATCTGGTTTTCATTTTAGAAGACCCACTAGAAACAGCATAAAAATTGATAGAAAAGATAGAGACATATGGAAAGGTGGCTGGTCTGAAAATAAATAAAACATAAGACAAAGATCTTGACAAAGAATATGCTATCAAGACAAAAGGAAGAACTGGCAGATCTATTGAAAATTCAGGTTACGAATAAGATTAAGTACTTGGGGATACATTTGACAGCAAGATGCAATACACTAAAAGAGAATAACTATATCAAACTTAAGCAGCAGATAGCGCTAGATTTGGCGAAATGGGAAAATTTACAACTGTCATTAATAGGGAGAATATCAACAATCAAGATGAATGTATTACCCAGAATTTTATATTTGTTCCAAACAATTCCAATTAGGCTTGAAAAAGATTGCTTTGAAGATTTAAATAAAATTGTGTTGAAATATATATGGCAAGGTAAGAAAGAGAGAATAAAGTTTAAACTTGCAAGATGCTAGAATAAGAGGAGGATTTGGTTTGCCTAATTGGGAGTTGTATTACCAAGCTACAAATTTGATGTGGGTTAAGGAATGCATAACATTAAGAAATACTAGATGGTTGACATTAGAAGTACATGATCTGTTGTTGGGGTGGCATGCTTTTTTATGTTATAAAGGAACCAAAACATAGGGGTATTTTAGAAGACATTATATACGGGAGTCTCTGTGGTTAAACTGGGAGAAGATTAAAAGACAATGTTATTTGAAAATTCCAGTCTGGCTATCGACTATTGAAGCATTTTCTTATCGTATAATATATAAAAAGGAACAAACAGATATGGTGAATATATTGAATGAAAAGGGTGAACTTAAATCTATACAAAAACTAGAGGAACAAGGTATAAAGATGAATTGGTTTTCATATGCGCAAATACATTCAAGGTATGATAGACTTTAAAACAGAAGGTTTCTATGATAAATTTACTGATTTAGATAAGATTTTGACAGGTACTGATGAAAAGGTGATTAAAAAATTGTATGGATATTTATTAGAAATTAAACTAGAAGAAGAACAAGTTAAAGAAACAATGATTGGGGGAAGAATTTTGGATATGGGATTGATCTAGAGAAATGGCAAAAATTGTGGTCTCAAAATTATAAAATGACAATGTCAACAGCATATAAAGAAAATTTGTATAAGATGTTTTACAGGTGGCATTTTCCCCCAACAAGAATAGCAAAAATGTTCAAGAACAAACCTGAAAAATGTTGGAAATGTCATCAGACACCTGGCTCATATTACCATATGTGGTGGACATGTGGAGACAAGATACTAAAAAATATTGGACTAAAATCCACACGTGGTTGGAAAAAATGACAAAAAAACATATAGATTTGAAACCAGAGATATTTTTATTGGGAATTTTACCTGAAATATATAGTAAAGAATTGAAATACTTGATTGTAAATATATTAACAGCGGCTGGATTGTATTTGCTAAAAACTGGAAAAATGAGAAAATACCATCACAGGAGGAAATCATTAAGAAAATATTGGAATGTGCTGAAATGAATAGATTGACATTTGAAATTAGAGAACAAGATGATAAACAATTTTATAAAATTTGGGATCTATTCTATCAATGGTTAAACAATAAAACATAGTAATGAAATATGTAGATTCTTAGAAAATAATAAATATATAAAGATGTACTCTTTTCCTATTGTATCTACAAAATGATTGTAGGATAGATTTGAGATGATAATATGAACTGTCATAAAACAAATTAAGTAAAATATGATGACTTCGTAAAACATGAATGAATAAAAGTATAGTCAAATGATAGATTAATAATGATATTAATGTATTTAATACTTGATTGAAAATATGAGAATATATATAATGTAATTGTAATTGAACACTACGAAATGGAAGCACAAAACAATTTGTAAACCAACCGGCACACTGTATGTATATACATGGAAGATGGCTTGATGTTTTTTGTTTTGTTTGTTTGTTTTAAAAACCAATAAAAATTTTAAAAAAATTATTGTTTACTTCCCAGAGTCCATTTGTGAGACAGGTGGGCGGTTCTTAAATGTGACAATATTAAATGCATTCTCGGGAATTTTCATCTATAAAGTTGTGCAGTAAATGAATTGAAGCAGGCAAACACGCTTTAAATCCACTGCCTGTACCTCTTAGCAATATATTTAAAGAAATCCATGGTATGGTAGCTACCATGTATGCTCAAGAATGTTTCTTGCCTCAGATTGAAATACTCTGTAGTTCTACTCATATACATGATGATGGGTCTAGATTATTCTAGTACATATTATTTCTGGTCATTTCAGACAGAAAAACTGAGATGGTGCAATAATCTCCTAGCACTATCAATAATTCTTATTCTACGTCTTTCCATTTGTCACAGAATTGACAATTTTAGTTAAAGGATCACCTAACCCAAGGATAATTATATTCCAGATATCCTGGAAATGATTCCTACTAGTTTGGACAATGAAAACTGCAACACAAATTATCTCAAGGGAATCAAGACATTTATACATCTGACACAGATTTTTTTTTAATAAGGCAGCAAATCTTTAGCACCTCTTTTTAGAGGTATTCCACACTCCTTATATAAGAGAGTATACAGAGAGTCCTCACTTAATGACTCTTCAAAATTAGGATGGTGCTTTAAAAAAACAACTTACTAAACAGTCCTCATATTAACAACCTTTGTAGTATCTATTTCACTTGCTCAATCATGCGTACCAAGATGTTTTCAAAGAAAAAGACAGAAAACCAAGTTCACTTAAATAAAGTAGTAAGAAGCAAAAGATCACATAATTTTCATTTCGCAAGCACTTTGCTTAACAACCAAGTTGCTAGTCTCAATTGTTGTTCTAAATGAGGATTACCTGTATTACCATTAGTGGTAGTCTTTTTTCTCATTAAGCAGCCCATAACTGCAAAAATTATGTTGATATTCAAAGAGATCTGAGAATTATCAAAATTATTTTTATCTACTGCTTCTTTGATTAATCAATACATTTATTATATAAACTGTCAAATGTGAGCAAAAGTATGCCATTAGGTTTATTTTTAAACTTCTCACAATTATATTCTATTAGAGGAGTCATCAGCAGTCATACTATTACAACACTTTGGGGCAGACCCCAGATCCTTGAACTGTATGTCATATAATTTTGGCTTAGGCCAGCATTAGTTGGGAATTTGCCAAACATTTTGGAAAGCCACAGCCCAAAATACACGAACAGGTTGATTTCTGGTATACACACCTGCAAAACCACTATGGGAAATAAATCAATATTACTTTCCTAAATATATTAGAACATTTAGAATTATATGCTGGGATGAAAACCAGAGGAGAATTAAATTACTTGTCTTAGAAGTGAATCTTAACAGTCAATAATTAATTCATGGTTGATATCCAGCAGTAACTCGGTTTTATTTTTAGAAAACAGTAAGATGTAATAGTGCGCCTATTCACTGTTGATACAAAAATCTGTTTACAATAATTAGTAAACTTGCAACACTAAAAGCAAGTACACAAGTATATACTGTATTAATGTGTGTATTTGAGAAGATTGCTAAAATATATTAATGGAAAAAATGTGAAGTGCAATGCCTTTCCTTTGACATATGAAATCTATCAAGCAAGGTTAGGAGTTCTGAGTGTCCCAAAAATAATAAGGAAGTCATTACAATTACTTTCCCAATGCATTTATTTGGATGAAAAAATATTAATGTAGCTATTTTGTATTAACTCTTTAAAAAAAATCAGAAATGATCTACTGAAAGTGCTTTAAACCCCAAAGAACCTCTTCTAATAAAGCTAGGATCTAACCCAGTGGTGGCTAATCTTTTCGGCACTGAGTGCCAAAACGGGAGCGTGCATGCGCACCGGAAACCAGAAGAACAGCTCCCTGATGCATGTGGGCCGAAAACTGGAAGCTTAAGTGTCCCAGCACACGCACCAGCCACCTAGTCTGGTTTCCAACACAAAGACCAGCTGGCTGGCACACACATATGCTCTGGGGAGTTGCTCTTCTAGTTTCTGGCGCTCCCACTTGTGCAACCAACTGGCATGTGCACGCCAGAACCCAAAAGAGCAACAGGGGATGGCTGGTATGCTCAGAGAGATGGCTTCGTATGCCACTTCTGGCATGAGGGACATAGGTTCACCATCACGGATCTAACCCCTTATAACTAAGTATGCAAGTTCATTGTAAAATATTAGTGAAAGTACTAAGCAACTATATCCAGTTAATTCAAACCAAAAATAATCTTAAATTAAATCCCAATTCTTGACCATCATCATCTCATATTATCATAGAAATCCCAGTGTTCAATTACTAAAATATAGTATAAACTACAATTAAAATTAGAAAACACATACCACAAAGACAGAGATAAGGGGGAGAAAACTAATGAATGCAAGCCAAATTTGGACCTGGACCTACAAATAATACGTGAAAGCACTCTCTTTCCAGAGTTTCTTTTTACCAATGCTCAGCTACTTTAGTAACTCAACAGTATTTCATTTCATTTTAACTTTAAGTTTTCTATATTACTACAGAGTAAAAGGAAACCTTTTATCTCCTTCATAATTAAAAAAACATAGTTTTATTTAGTCAATAATTTAGTCAATAATTTTCTTTTATCAGATTTTTTTACAATGTCTTTTGTTTTTTTCATATTCATTCCAACAGGGTTCTTCTTTCTTGCATAACATACATAGACTGTATCTGCAAAGTCTTCTTGCTAAGCAAAGCATCGACAATCTTTAATGCTTTCTTTTTGGTATGAAAACCATACTCTTATTTTAACAAACTGATGACTCATAGAATATTAAATAATTTCAAAAGATTTGGGCTAACTACAAAAAGAAAAAAGAAAACCCACCCCAAACTAAATTTTTAGTAGAAGCACATACTTTATTTTTCAAAGTATTTCCTTTCTAAAAGTCTTAGCTTACGAAATTAGTAGCATCTTTGTTTCTGACTTAACAGATACATCCTCTTTCTGGTATCCCACAACTTTTTTTATTTTCACAATTGTTAATCATCACTGAAATGCTAGGGCAAAGACAGTAAACAGCCTAGAACAAGTTTAGAGTTGCTTTGTACACCTGAGAGGACTGTGTACTGGATCTGGCTCCACCCGCAGGAAACAAGAGAGATGAGGATGATGAAACAAGGTTCATTATAAGAATATGACATTATCTGCAAACGTGAAACAAAAGCTTCTGAAGGGGGGATACCGGAAAATTTATATTAATTAATGCTGGCAGAAGAAAAAAAAAAAGGCCTCCAAGTTGACAAAGAAGGCCTCCAAGTTATACAATTCTCCTATACCCAGCCTCTTCCTTCTTATACACTTTTTTTCAAGGCAACTTGCTCAACCAAAAGGCACTTTTTTTTCCCTCCACTTCTGTCCTCATTCTTATCCTTGCTAAGAGGAAGAAATATAACGGTCTGATGGGGGAGGTTCTCTCTCATCCACACATAAATACTTCGGAGCCATTTTATTTTTAAATAATTTATAGTCAAACCTTATTACCCAAAAGAGCTACCTCCACGGGAATATGTATATACACAACAAAGTAACAAAATTAACCCCCGCCCGCCCTACAGGGGGCGAAAAATACAACCAATTTAAAGGACGGCGGCGAAAGCGAATTAAAAAAAAAAAACTGCCCTTCTCAAGACGCAAAGGCTGCTGCTTGGGCAGGAAATAAAGAGGGAAAGCCACCATGGAAAGTAATGGGGAAGGGGGGGGGGGAAATACAGTTTTCGGGCTATTACTTCTCCCAACCTTTTCCGAGCCCCTCTGCCCGGGAGGAGACCGCCAGCTCCTCACCTTCCACCCCGGACGCGCTCTCCTTCTTCATCCCCCGTTAAGAGGAAAGGAGGGCGGGCCAGCAGGTCCCACCAGCCCTCGAGAAACCCGCTCGCATTCAATGTCCCCCCCGCCACCTCACGCCCCACTCGTGAGTGTGGAGCACCGGCGTTTAGGCCGGAAGCGCTGCGTTCTCCTTTCAACCGTCGGCTCACGACTGGGGCTCCGCAGCCTGCCCTTCTCGCCGCCGCCCCCCCTCGCCAGCATGACGGAGAGCGGCGGCGGCGGCGGCGGCAGATTCCGCTAAGTCTCGCCAGCTGCTGCCGCCGCCTCTCCTCGCTATCGACTCCCCCCCACTTCTGTATCCTCATTTGTTCCCCTAAATAGCGAACCCCACCCGCTCAGGCACTGCCGCCAAGGAAGCCGCTTACCCGAAGGGTTTACTTATCGCCTCTACCGGCGCCGCTGCAACTGCCGCTCTATCCTACGGCGGTGCTGGGGAATAAAAAAAAAAGGTTCGGCGGGAGGCCCGCCCTCGCATAAGCATTACAGCAGGGCCATAGGTGGCTGTCTACGCCACTCTTAGGCGCGCCGACTGCCGAGCTCGTTGATTGGGCCAGGGACCCGTAGATCCATTTATGGGGGGGTGGACCTCGCTTGCTTCCAGTTGCAGAGCGTGGTTGACCAATAGAGGGAGAAGGAGCAAAAGAGAACGGCGCGCTCTGCTGCGCCTGCCTCGCCTCGCCGTTATCTTAGCGCCGCTCTTGCCTATTGCATTAATAGCCCTTGGCCAATAAAAACCATCGAGGTTTCGCCCCGGCCTCGGCGTTCCGTTCCGCCGCATTAATGTTTTCCGCTGAGCTCTATTTTCGATGGATTGTTTTTGATCGGGTTTTCCGCTCTCTTGACTCCCGTGTTTTGTTTTGTTTTGTTTTTAAAAAGAAAAGTCAAAAACTGGGTTCTTTCGCAGGAACGAGTTGCGGATGGGTGGGTTGTGAGCACAGAAGGCTCCCGGGTGTGGATTGTTCCGTGTGCCGTGAAACTGCAAGCCAGCAGCTGGGTTACTTTTCAGGACTTGTACGCCGGACTCCTTGCGTTTTTTGTTTTTACTTCGTGGGCGTTTGCATGGGCTGGGAGGTAGACAGTTCAAGTCTTTCTTGAGGCCTCACGCAGTCTGGATGAATATGTTAGTGGGCGATCTTAGAATGGAATAACAGAGTTGGAAGGGACCTTGGAGGTCTTCTGGTCCAACTTCCTGCTTTGGCAGGAAACTCTACACCACTTCAGACGAGTGGTTATCCAGCATCTTTTTAAAAACTTCCAGTGTTGGAGCATTCACAACTTCTTGTGAATCTTGGTGGAGAATTCACAAGGGCCAAGTTGCCAGGGTTCTTTTTTTAATATATGATTTAAGTTTAATTGGGCAAAACGGTGCTTGTTAAGGTTATAGTTTTGTTGCCATTTCCAATAACCCTTGACAGGTTCCCCCAAGTTTGTATTTATTTTGTCATTGTTTGTGTAGTATATATTGGAGGTGGTGACCCTTTGAGAGCTGTATGCAAGGAAATTTCATTTTAATGTATGCCAATTAGTGTACATTTAAAGTGACAATCAAGTTGTTCTAAGTCTAAAAGTCGGTGCCAAGCTGACAGAAGTATAAATTCATTTGTGTTTGATAATGTTTCTAGCAGCTTCCCACAAGCAAAGTGTATGCTTGGGGGGACTGGTAGGGAGCAATGGAGAAGCCAGAAGGGAAGATCACAGGTTGCTCAGTTAAGTCTCCTCCCACCTTTGCAATGTCCCCAACCTTTCATGTCATGCTGGAGACTCTTACAACCCAAGCAAGCCCAACTCTTGCAACCCTCTCAATCCATGCTGCACTCCTGCATGCCCTGCCTGATCCACTCTGCATCTCACTTGCTCACCCTTCTCACCCTCTCTGACCCATGCAGCACCTCTTTGCATCTTTTCATACTTTTCCTGACCTATACTGGATTCTCACCTGCATGAGAGTAAAGTGCCAGACCTGTGTGCACCTCACATAACCTTCCCAACCTATGTTGCATGCCTACATGGGGTTACAAGACCTGTGTGCACCTCACATAACCTTCCCAACCTATGTTGCATGCCTACATGGGGTTACAAGAGGTGCCACCTCGATCAGGAGGTTGCAGATCAGAGGGTGAGCAAAAGAACACTATGCAAATTAGGGAGGGTGTGTAGATGTTGCAAGTTGGGAGGATACATGGTGATGTACAATAATACAATGGAAATGAGGCCTCAGAAAGCTGTACTGAGGTGCACAAGTGTTAGGTAAACAAATATTTCTGAAATGATGACTTAATGGATCATGGGTTCTCTACTTAAAATTATACAAATAAAAATTAATACAAAGTACAAAAAATAATCAAATTCGTCCTTTATCATAACAGTATGAACAACTTTAACAAATCAGCTTATCTTAAAATGCTACAAAATATAACAAAGAGTCTCCTCATAGTATCTATAAACATAACTTTTAATATCTCGCCACTTAGTCCTGATCAGCAAAAATGCCACAACGGGTTATCGGAAACAACAACATCTAGTTTAACCTCGATCAAAAAAGCCAATTTTATAATCTTTCCCTTTTAACAGTCTTAGTCTTTCATCCTTTCAAATAAAGTCTCAGAACTTTGTTTTTCTTTGACCCTTCTTATCAAGTCTTCCAAAACTTCAACAGATTTCTTTCAAAATCCAGCATCAAAAAATTAGCCAAGAAGTCTTCTAAGGATATTGCAAACTGATATTCCTGGAATAGTCAGATGATACTATGATTGAAAACTGCAGTCAAATCCTGGACCCGGGTTGCTGAAAACTCCAGAGAAGGAAATATTGTGAGATTGCCCACACATACTCTAGACAGGAGGAACCAAGGTTGTGCAGTCAGATTGTAAGCAGCTGGGGCCATGCTCACAGTCTTAATTTAGCTTATATGGACTCAAAGTTCGACCAGTCCTCAATACTTAAGCACTTTGAAACTATTTTTTTTTATTTTACAAATATTGAGAGCCCTCTCGATGGTAAGTCTTCTCATGTTGACTGAGTTTCCTTCAATCCTTTAAGAAATGTGTCAAGTATGAGTTTAAAGATTTATAAAAATGGGATATGTAGCAAAAGGGTGATTAGTGTGTTGATTTTAAAAAGTTTCAAAGTGATTAAATGTGCAAATGGGCTTGGAATAAGATTTTGAAATAAGTATAATATTTTTTTTGTTGGAAAACTATGTTTATACAGTTGAGGAAAAAAAAACACAAGGGAATTTGAAGTGTGGACACTAAAGCAGTGGTGGAATTCAAATATTTTTACTACCGATTCTGAGCCTGACGGGAAGGATACTGTAAAATCTCCAGTCAGAGTTGGTATTTGCCGGTTTTCCAAACTACTCAAAATTTCCACTACCAGTTCTCCAGAACTGGTCAGAACCTGCTGAATACCACCTCTGCGCTAAAGGATTGTATTAAAAATAATTAATGGGAGGGGGGAAGATTTACTTGTTCTTACTGGTTTTTTTAATCCACCAGTGGTCATTCCGTTTCTCTGCTTTGATAAGGAAATATGTCTGAAATGATGATCTAACTCAGCATGAGTTGTTTAGTTAGATATAAATGTAAAAGAAAGCATTTCAAGTGGGATTATTAGATGAAGTTTATAATCAATACGTTGTTATCTCTGGTAACCCTTCATGAGCTTTTGCTGGTTAGGAGGGAATGATGAAGCTTTAATGATTGTTTTATAGAGAATGAAGTGAGATATGGGATTGCATCACACTTGTGTCAGAAGCACTGAGGTGCTTCCAGGTTGAAAGGATTAGCCAGTGACATTACTGTTGCCTGGGGGATACCCAATTGAGGACTCATTTCATGTCCCCAACAGGTGCTGGAGCAAAGGACAGGAGCTCACCCACCCCAACTTTGGTCTTGAACGTGGGCTTGCTGACCTCCAACCCATCATCCTATCCATGTGAACCACCGTGTTCCTAGATATGGAATAAAAAGATTGTTATATTTTAAGAGATGGTGATAATTTGTCAAAGTGGGGTATACCTGCTGGGATAAAGGGGAATGTTATTTCTTTATATATTTCTTCTCTCTCTATTAACGTTTTTCTTTTTTATCTCTCTGCACTTTTTATTTTACTTTCTTATTCTTTTATGTAGCTTGTATTAGTTTTATCTACACAATGTAATCTTTAATACAATTATCATTAGAAACAAAAATTACCCACATTATTCTTTTAGTGTATTATTTATATGCCCCTTTTAATTATTAAAGCAACAGCTGGTTTCATTTGTATATCCAGAATATCATCTTGGAATACAGTCATCTAAAGAAGAAATGCAAACATTTCCAATTTCCAGGAAGCTATTTGTACAGACCAACCTTAAACTCTTAGGAGACCCTTTGTTATTACGGATTAACAGTTGAGGCCAAATTTCAATAAAGCAATCCTTAACTGAAGCAGATCTTCAAAGTCTATCAGGGTTTTTCTCAGATCTTGTAGACCCACTTTTAAATCCACTGTTAAATCTGTTTCAATCTTGTCTGGTAGAACTTGTTCCTCTTTCATAGCATCATTTACTCACAGTGTATGGATGTATATTCTAAAAATTATCTTTTAATTCTGTTGTTCACAAATACCCTTTAATAAATCCAATGTTAAAATATTTTGCTCCATTGTGTGTTAAGTCAAATGTAAGCGTGCTTCTATTATTGCCTTCTGGCTGCTAGTGACCAGTCTTTAAAGTCCCATCCTATCATGTTTTTCTTTCTTTCTTGGAATTCCAAAAAATAGCACTGTTGCATAGGAAGGATTCTTTTAATTAATTTTACAATCTTATTTCAAGTCCACCTGGACCCTTAAGTCCATTTGTAACTTTCCAAAACAAATCTTTAATTCTTTTCCCATTAATTCCCCTCAAAGGATTTTTTCTAAGTCTTTAAACTTGTAGCTAAAACTTTTGTTTGTTAAGGATTGAAGGAAACTCCCCCAGTGAATGACGTAAACCTTGCTGCTCTGAAACAAGGAACAGCAGTAAAAATTAATTTCAAATGTGATTAAGCAATAAAGCTTGGGTGGTTCCAACAGTCAGCTCACAAAACACTGTTGTCTAGAGTTCATGTGGGCAAATTTGCAATCTCTCCTTTCTCCAGCGAGATTTCACCAGCCAGGTTCTATGCTGTTGACCACCATTCTCGGTTATGATGTCATCCCCGCTCCTTTAGGGACATCTAGCTCACCAGGTCATCATTGGAAGTCTCTCAGGAGACTCGCAGCATGCCCTCTCTCTGCTGGATCTGGTGGGATGGGTAGATGTAATTGGGAAGAGACAGTCCCTCAAATAGTCCAGTCCCATGCAATGAAGGACCCGCAAAGGTCAAGAACCAGCACCTAGAATCATACCCAAAAACAGACTGGTATGCAATGTGGGTCATGTGTGACCAGCACTCACAAATTATGTCCCTTTATCTAAACAAAATAGTAAAATTGAAAAATACAGATACATAAGCATAGAAATATGATTTGCATTTTCATTTAGCTATGCCATTGACTCTTTTGTAACACATTGTCTTTTATTGTTCTGCATTTTATATTTTGTACTCTGATTCAGCCTAATGGCTAATCCATAAGGTGTTGTTGTTATTGTTATTACCACCACTGACCTCTGCAAATGGATGGGAATCTTAAGATCTTCACACCTCAGGTCTAATGGTTACCCAGCAGGCTCTGATAAGAGTTTCTTTGTAGTATAGTGGTGAGTTCAACTTGAAGTTCACTGATGTTTGGAACAGAGAGGTGATTTCTTACTGCAGATAAGAAGCTCCAGTAGATGAAGCAGTAGAAATGATTCCTAGAGCAATGATTAAAGTAGACAAAAGAATGAAAACAAAACTCAAGCCCATTTCAACTTATACTATGATGAAAAATGAGGCAAAACATTAGTATTTCCCTGCTCTCAGTGCACTGCTGATGTTACCTAGCCTAGCAATAAGACATATGCAGGAAAACAACCAAATTTAGAGAACACCAAGTACCCCACAGTTCAACCTTGAGCTACGAATATATTTTCTACTATTGCAGCCTTCATTTTTAAAGAAAGCAGTGATGCCCCTTCAAATGAAGAAGGCAATGATCCCACAGCATTAGGCCCAATATCCAAGAGATTATTGGAATATAACTGATAAAAAAACATGGCTGAAGTGGATTAACTTAATCCCATTTGGTTAGAGCACATGTGGATACAAACTGCATTTATTAGTTTTAGATAACTTTCGTTTCAATAGATAGCAATAATGCAGATTTACTTGTCCTATTAGATCAGTGATTCCCAAACTTTTTCGGTCCACTGCCCCCTTGGTGCTATAAACTCATCCTCGGTTCCCCCTACCCAGGGGCAGGATTCAAATTTCTGTGGGCGTGGCCTAATCTGAGGGTGTGGTTTGCTGGTCACATGACTGGGTGCACCTGGCTTGCTGGTCATGTGACTGGGTGAGCGTGGCCAGGTGACTGGCAAACCAAATACAAGCGGTCCTCATTTAATGACCGGTTGTTTAGCAAGTGTTCTAATTTATGACTGGCCTCCCCAGAGCTACTTGACCAGTTTTTGGAGTTTTGACAGCTTTAGATCAGGCATCTAAATCCTACCCCTGCCTGTGTGGGAGAGAGAGAGAGGGAGAGAGAGAGGTTGGATCAGATCTCTCTCTCTCTCTCTCTCTCTCTTTCTCTCTCTCTCTCCCACCAACGCCAGAAAGCCACTGTCAGTCAAAATTCATATTAGTGGTTTCCAGGATTTAAAATTATGAGTTTGGTGGTCCCTAAGGTCCAAAAGTTTGGCAACCCCTGATCCAAAGGGATGAGCCTGAGAGAGGGAAAGAGAGAGAGAAAAGAAAGAGAGAGAGAAAATAAAGAGAAAAGGGAAAGAAAGAAAAGGGACAAGGAAAGAGGGGGGGTGGAAGGAAGGGACAGAAATAAAAAGAAATAAGGAAGGAGGAGGGAGGAGAAAAATAATGAGATATCTATTCTAGTCCAATCACCTGCTCCAGCAGGGTTAGAAGGGAGTGTGTGTGTGTGTGTGTGTGTGTGTGTGTGTGTGTGTGTTTTCTCCTTGTAATTTACCAGTACATTCTGGTTTTGCCTTCTTCAGAATTGGCACTGTAATACATTGGGGAAAAGTAATTTTTAGGGTGGAGGTCCAATTGATCCTGTTTAAAGCCTCAACAAAATGTGAGAGCTTTCCTGATAGTCTTGAGCATGTTTCATCCACAAAACCCGTAATAGAAGCCAAAGAGGTTTCAATGTGCTGGCAAAGATGTTTCAATGTGGAAAAGGGCCTCAGTCTAAACTAGGCCTCATTCAATCTGATGCATCAGGTTCTCTCTCTCTCTCTCTCTCTCTCTCTCTCTCTCCCTCTCTCTCTCCCTCTCCCTCTCAGACTGGCTTTGCTCTACTTTCTCAATGTACCTGCGGGCCAGCACCTCGAACATGGATGGATGGATGGACAGAGAGAGAGAGAGAGACAGAGACAGACAGGCAGGCAGGCAAACAGACAGACCTTTTGGATGGATGGATGCATTGATGGACGGACAAACAGACAGAATACAACAGCGGCGGCACTTTGGGAAAGCGGTGGCAGCGGCTTTTCCCAACGTGCTGCCGCATTCAAGGCACTGGTTCTGGAGCATTACTACAGTCAATGGGTGAACCTGCAGGGCCGGCTCCTCGAATGTTCCCCTGCTGCCTCTTAGCATCCCCAAGGGGGCCGGCAGAGGGGGGCTAAGGGGCGGCAAGGGGGCGTTCGAGGCGCCGGACGGCCCCGCAGGTTCACCCATTGACTGCAGCACCTCTCCGGAGCCAGCACCTCAATGGGTGAAACTGCAGGACCAGCTGGAGCCTCAAACGCCCCCTTCCACCTCTTAGCGCCCCTCTGCTGGCCCCCTTGGGGACACTAAGAGGTCGCAGGGGGACAGTGTATTGAATGCTGCCATGGCAGCACATAACATGCCACTGCTTCCGCATTGGAGGCACTGGCTTCGGAGCGGTGCTACAGTCAATGGGTGAACCTGCAGGACTGGCGCCTCAAATGCCCCCCTTCCGCCCCTTAGTGTCCCCAAGGGGGCCAGCAGAGGGGCGCTAAGAGGCAGAAGGGGGCGTTCAAAGTGCCAGCCGGCCCTGCAGGTTCACCCATTGAGGCGCCGGCTTTGGAGCAGTGCTACAGTCAATGGGTGAACCTGCAGGGCTGGCCGGCACGTCAAACACCCCCCTGCCACCTCTTAGCCCCCCGCTGGTGGCCCTCTTGGGGATGCACTGCCAGCGCCTCCAATGCGGAAGTGGTGGCACGTTACGTGTCACCGAGGCCACGTTCGATGCACCGGCTCTGGAGCAGTGCCAGTCAATGAGTGAACCTCCAGGGCCGGCACCTCGAATGCCCCCCTGCCACCTCTTAGCACCCCCCTGCCAACCCCCTTGCCTCTTAGCACCCCCCTAAGGCATCCCACTGCCCCCCAGGGGCAGTACCCCCCACTTTGGGAACCACTGTATTAGATCTTTCAGCAGCATTTGATATAATCAACTATGACCCATTATTTCAATACGGGAGAGTAATCTGTGGTGAGATTACTATATGCACAAAGATAAAAAGATTTCGCATTACCCACCATGGAGGAATGATTGGTGAAACTGACAGAACTTGCTAAGATGGAAAAAAGCTGTCTTCTTTAATTAACGAAAAGTTATCATTGAGGTTCATCAATGACTGGAAATCCTTTTTGGACTTTTTGCATAAGAAAGTAAATTATTTTGTGAGGTAATGGTTTTGATGACTAGAAAGACTAGATTATAGAAAGAAAGGAATTATGATGAAATCTTAGTTTTTGATATTAGAGGCCTGAGAGCTTCAGAGTTCTGAGCTTATTCCTGGGATCTGTTGGAGCCATTTCCCCAGCTTAGGAGGCATGGTAGAGGTAGCATTCAGCAGGTTCTGACCAGTTCTGGAGAACTGGTAGTGGAAATTTTGAGTAGTTCAGAGAACCAGCAAAGAACACCTCTGACTGGACATTTTACAGTATCCTTCCCCTTCCCCACCCACCAAGCCACACCCACAGAACCCGTAGTAAAAAAAAAAATTGAATCCCACCACTGACATAGCCCTGAATGCTCCTATCATCACTATGGCCACTTTACTTTCCACATCCTCTCCAGTTCCTGCTTCAGACCTGATATTTCTCCATCTTCTCATATTCTTCTTCCTGATGTTTCTGACACTTGGCACTCCTACATCTACCACCATCACTGTCTTCTGATTATTGTCTACTACCGTAACATCTGATTGATTGGTCAGCACCTGCCTGTCCATCTGGATCTGGAAGTGTCACAGGATCTTAGCCTTTTTATTCTCCATGGCTTTTGGTGGAATCTTCCATCTGGACCTGAGAGAGTCTAACTCTAGTCCATACATTGTACAGATGTTCCTCTACAGAATGTCATATTGGTTGTGCTGTTCAGTGTATGCTGTTCTTGCCTGCATCTTACAGATAGTCCTTGACTGACAACCAGTTTCTTAGTGACCAAAGTTATGACAGATACTCCAGAGTTGCTTAAGGCCCAGATTTGAAGCTCCAAAATTATCCCCTGTGCGGTCATGTGATTGCATTTTGGGTGTTTTGTATCCAGACCACAGTTACTGCTCTTTTCAGCACCCCTCAGTCATAGGAATGTGATCTTTTTTCTTTTGTAAGAAACTGGTCTTTACTTCTGGTTTCTGGCAAAAAAAAAAAGCCCCTTGCAGATGTTTGCTTAGTGACTATGATATTTCAGTTAATAACTGCTGCAGAAAAGGTCATAAAACCAGGCACACCCATGTGATGCCCCCTTAAACAACAAAGTTATGTCCATAATTTCAGGCTCAATCGAAGTTGTAAATTGAGGACGACCTGTACAGTCTGCTGGTATGTGTTGGACTGTCTCTGAGGCCTCTCTGGGTCCTCCCTAGTGTGGTAAATCATGTATGTACAGTAAGATTAGATATGCTTTCATATGCTCTTCCTCTAATGCAGGGCTGTCAAATTCCCGGTCCATGGGCCAGATGTGTCATGCACTGGCCACGCCTACGCCCTTTAGCGAAGGGGGGAAGTCCTGATACATCACGTGACGCCATGTGATGCCGCTGTGATGCCGTGAGTTTGACACCCCTTCTCTAATGTGATATATGTCATCTGGTGCAAAATGATTCCAGGCAGGACACATGGGACAAATTACACAGTAGATTTAACCTATAAGTCTGATATCAGGGCTCAGTAATAGACCATTTCAATCTCTGAGAACACTACCACAACTCTCAAAGTGACTGTTTTGGGAAAACAAGACTAACAGCATGACTGAGTGAAAGGTTACTGCACAGCAAAATGTTTTAGGCTGTTTCAAAAGGTCTCAACAAATACAATGGTTTTTTTTTAACACTGCCTTTGAGTCAATATTAACTTTGGCAACTACCTGAACAAGTCCTTATAAATTTTCTTGGTGAGATTTTGAAAGTGATTTACTATTACTTGAGAGAGAGAATGACTGGCCCAAAGTCACGCAGCTGGCTTTGTGCCAAAGTGGGACTAAAACTCAGTCTCCTGGATTGTAGCCTAATCCTTTAACCGCTACACCAAAACCGGCTCTCTTTATACACAATACAATTGTTAATTTCTAAGTAAGGTTATTCACATCCTATCTCACATGCAATCTTTAATTTCATAACCAACCTATCTTCCTCTCCTTTCCCACCTCTATATCCCAGTTTAAATCCTACATCAGTTCAGCTACTCTATGCATCAAATAAAGTGAGCTGCAGCTCACAAAAGCTCATGAATTTTAATACAATTGAAAATGTGCTACGCAACTCCTGATTTTTTACGCTTTCTACTATCGTTATAAACTTGCCTCAGTAATTCTTTTTTAAATATTTTATTTTATTCAAAAGGCTAACAACCAAAATCCCCCCCCCCCCCCAAAAAAAATGAACAGAGAACAAACAAAACAGAAGCATTGAAAAAGATGTGAATTAATAAAAGTCTAAAAAATGATAAAAACACATATTCCCCCACACTGAACATTAAGAAATCTATGTCACACAATAATAGCTACCACCTTTGGAAAAGCAGGTTCAAAATGTATAGATTTGTACATCTATTTACAACCCAATTGACCTGTGAATATGAAAGAAAAATAGTTAACAGGTTAAATAAATTCTTCATTAAATTTCAGCTTTTTACTTTATCACTAACAGAGATGTAGAATCAAGATCACATATTTATCATGTACAGTTAATACTACTTTAAAAGGCCTTGGTATATTGCATCCAATTTTGGTCGCTATGAAAAAAAAGATGTTGAGACTCTAGAAAGAGTGCAGAGAAGAGCAACAAAGATAATTAGGGGACTGGAGTAGTGGTGGGATTCAAAAAAATTACTGGTTTTGTGGGCACAGCTTGGTGGGTGTGGCAGGGGAAGGATACTGTAAAATCTCCATTCCCATCCCACTCCAGGGGAAGGTTACTGCAAAATCCCCTTTCCGCCCCACTCCTGGGGGAAGGTTACTGCAAAATCCCATGCCCTCCTCACCTCACTAACCTGATTTCCAACTCCATTATCATGTGTTGGGCAACAAAAAAGACCCAGCTGATCAGCTGGGACTCAGGAGGCAGAGAATAGATGGGGGCAGGGCCAGTCAGGGGTGGTATTTGCTGGTTCTCCGAACTACTCAAAATTTCCACTACTGGTTCTGTGACACTTCCAGATCCAGATGGACAGGCAGGTGCTGACCAATCAATCAGATGTTACGATAGTAGACAATAATCAGAAGACAGTGATGGTGGTAGATGTAGGAGTGCCAAGTGTCAGAAACATCAGGAAGAAGAATATGAGAAGATGGAGAAATATCAGGTCTGAAGCAGGAACTGGAGAGGATGTGGAAAGTAAAGTGGCCATAGTGATGATAAGAGCATTCAGGGCTATGTCAGTGGTGGGATTCAATTTTTTTTTTTACTACGGGTTCTGTGGGTATGGCTTGGTGGGTGGGGAAGGGGAAGGATACTGTAAAATGTCCAGTCAGAGGTGGTCTTTGCCAGTTCTCTGAACTACTCAAAATTTCCACTACCGGTTCTCCAGAACTGGTCAAAACCTGCTGAATATCATCTCTGGACTGGAAGCTAAAACATACAAAGAGCGGTTGCAGGAACTGGGTATGTCTAATTTAATGAAGCAATATTCCAATAACTAAGGGACTACCACAAACAAGGGAGTCAACCTATTTTCCAAAGCATCTAAAAGCAAAACAAGAAGCAATGGGTGGAAACTGTGCATTGTGCAACAAGGTCACATAGTGTAATAAGATTGGAACTGGGTTAGGGACTTCTGTCCTCTCTGTGAGTTGTGTTGGAGGGGGTCATGAAGGGAGGCTCAGCCAATCTCATTGTACACATGTTGTACTCTGACAATAATAACAACAACAACAACTGTGGGACTTCCGAATACAGACTGACAAAGTTTTGGAACACAATATCCCGGATATCACAATTGTGGAGAAGAAAAAAGTGTGGATCGTCGATATTGCCATACCTGGTGACAGCAGAATCGATGAGAAACAACTTGAAAAAGTCACCAGATATCAGGACTTGAGAATCGAACTGCAGAGACTCTGGCATAACCCAGTGCAGGTGGTTCCAGTGGTATTCGGCACACTGGGTGCTGTGCCTAAAGACCTAGGCAAGCACTTAAAAACAATTGGCGCTGACAAGATCACCACTGGTCAGCTGCAGAAGGCCACCTTACTGGGATCTGCTCGCCTAATTCACCGATACATCACACAGTCCTTAACACTTGGGAAGTATTCGACTAGTGATTTGTGATACGAAACCCAGCATGGTTATCTCGTATGTGTATACTGTCATTTTTGTGTATAATAATAATAAGGAGAAAACCAACCTAGAATTAAGGAGAAATTTCCTGACAGAATAATTAATCAGTGGAACAAGTTGCCTCCAGAAGTTGTAAATGCTCCAACACTGGAAGTTTTTAAGAAGAGGTTGGACAACCATTTGTCTGAAATGGTATAGGGTTGTCTGATTGATCAGGGAGAGTAGAACTAGATGACCTTTAATGTCCCTTCCAAATCTATTATTCTGTTGTTCTCTCAGGAATGCTTATCCACACATCCTTTATCTTTCAACTTCCACACCTCTTTATCAAATTTGATAACATTTTCAGGTAAAATGAAAGGGGAGAGAGTATATTATAGTATCATTAACAGGTAATATCTTTATACAATAAGTTGTGCCTTCACATCAAACCTTGCTTCAGAAAGAAGGCTCACTATCTCTATTACAGTCCTCTACTTCAGTCTTCATTATAATTTCTCCATTGATCTTTTTTAAAAAAAAAAATACATTCAGTTGTATGAAAATAAAGATTTAATACTGAAGCAATAAGCAATAAATCTAGACCAATCTTTTAAATATTTTTATCTTAATATGCTATTGTGGTTGAATAATCTCTAATAGCTTGTGCATTTCTATAAATATTCAAAGCCATTTATGCAAATCATCTGCATGTCCTGTTCCCTCAATAGAAGCAATCCAAGTTTGATGGATGGCTTGATAACAGAGGTTGAAATGGAGTATTGGCAATTCACCATGTTCAATTCAAGTTTTGTTAAATCTTAAGCTTTCCTTGGTCTTTTATTTATACATTAAAAATTAGTTGTCTCTGCTATTCATTTAACAACTTCAATTCTTATTGGTACCACTTGAATTAAAAAGATGATCCCCATTTACTGTTGCTGTTCTTCTTAGCCAGGGCAATTTTAACTTTTTCCACCTCAAAGTATTTGCCATTCTTCCAAATCTGTGAATAGTTCCAGTTATTTATTCCTTTTTTAAGTAAAAGTTATTATTATTAAGTGTATGATGAGAACATGACAGAAGTAAACATATACACACCACGTAAAAGTTATAAATCTCTACTATTTTGACCTTGCTGTAGATGCTCTAAATTTAGGTTCCCAGTAAATCTTTTTTCTACTTTCTTTGTTTTTTCTTTTGTTTCTATGTTTTCCTTGATTGTATTTTAAAAATACGTTGACAAGTAAATAACAAAAACAAAATCAAAAACCCAAATCCCATGTATCATATTGGAGTTGGAAATATTTTTCTGTATTATTTTTAACTCAAATAAAAAAACTTCCATGACACTTGGAAAAACAACAACTTATCCCTTTTTCTGTGTTGCAACTGAAAATATTGAAAGGTACATATAAGCCACATAGTAACATTGAAGTTTAGATCATAGGCACTAGCTAAAGAAAGTTTATAAACTTAGATATGTATCTTTGACACACCTTTAATAAGGAAAATATTTCTATTTGTGGAAGAGGGTTCTGTATATATTCTTGTGCTACTCAAGGGCCATTTCCTTACATTTCTGGTTTAATTTGTGTGAAATGGAGCCTCAAATAGCACTTTCTTTGAAACAAATAGAGCCTTTTTCTCTATTTAAACTGTGGGTGGAGTGCCTTAAAAGTCAGTCTAATGAATTTCTTGCAGCTCTTTCATAAAAAGAAACAACGAACTTACTGATTGTGTTTACATATGACACCCTAGAATACTTATAATGTTCACTTAAAAATAAATCTCTTATAGCCGGGATCTTCAAATTTGACAGCTTTAAGACTTGTGGACTCCCAGAACTTCTCCTCCAGTCATGTTAGCTCAGGAATTCTGGGAGTTGAAGTCCACAAGTCTTAAACTTGCCAAGTTTGAAGACCCTTGTCTTATAGTTTCACCTTGGGAGAAAATGGCTAGAATTCTGTAAGATCTGGAGGGTATAAACTTGGGGAAATGATTACACAATGTTCTTGGGTAACAATGTTCTCGTGTAGCATGGAAACAAGTTCTACGTATATGGTATACTAAAAGGGGGAAATTATGACAAATCTGTCCTGGTGAATGGACACAGTTCTGCGTATCAGAGAGTTGAAGTACTGTCTGCCCAGGAATAAGTCAATAGAAAACTATTCCAGTAAAAACTTGTTGTCCTGTTTACCCTGAGATGGCCTCTTTCATTTCTGCCCCTAGTTATAGCATTTGAAACTGCCCAGCAGTACACTTCACAGATGGTATTCAGCAGGTTCTGACCAATTCTGGAGAACTGATAGCGGAAATTTTGAGTACTTTGGAGAATCGGCAAATACCACGTCTGACTAGACATTTTACAATATCCTTCCCCTGTTACACCTACCAAGCCACACCCACAGAACTGGTAGTAAAAAAAATTTGAATCCCACCACACTTGACTTGGAGGAGAGGACAATGAACTAGGTGTGAAGGACCCACACAAGACAAGGAGTCAAGGATTTGACTAGAAAGATTCCCAACAGCATCATTACTTTTCCCCCCTATTAAAACATCTCTTAAGTTGTATCACCAAAAGTTCTAATTTTCTTGTTCGGTCAAAATACTGTATATATGGAACCAAATTTTGAAGGCAACCAGCAGGCAATCGCACCAAACAGATAAATCTTTGGAGATCTGACACTGATGGACCTAATTGAGAAAGGTGGTGCAATATGAGAGATACAAAATTCTGACCATGCAGAAGGTGATTCAGCACAAAAGAGAAAGTGAGATGGTGCTAGGCAAGATTCATAACTAGGCAAGGCCTGGAAAATTGACTGTGCATTTTTGAAAATGATTCAGGAAAAAAAATTCAGACTTTGCAAAATTAGCTCAACTTTTCATCAACTTTACATCTTTCCTGCTTTAAATCAGGGGTCTCCAACCTTGGCAACTTTAAGACTTGTAGACTTCAACTCCCAGAATTCCTCAGCCAGCTTTGTGGCTTAGGAATTCTGGGAGTTGAATTCCACAAGTCTTAAAGTTGCCAAGGTTGGAGACCCCTGATTTAAATGCCACTGTTTTAAGGAATCCACCCTTAAAGCCAAAGTCCCAGTTTTTTCAGATGTGTCCAGAAGCCAAAAATTGCCTTAATAATAAGATAATGTACTACACGTGCTTGAAGTTTGAAATATATTTTTGGATATTTTTGAAACATACAAAAATCTTACAGGGAAGGAGATGAGGTCAGTCTTGAACTAAAAGATAAACCCATTTACATTAGTTCTACTACTTCTCAAATCCTTGGAAGAGTACGAAACCTGTTGTCCTCACTGCTGTTTATCCTTATCTGGCCTCTTTTGTTTCTGCTCCTAGTCATAGCATTTGCTATTTGCCTGGCTTCTTTCCAAAGTAAGAATGCAATCATATACTTTGAGGCTGTCCTTGGGCACTGCTAGAAAAAGGAAGGAATGATTATTTTAACACTGGTACAACTACAGACATCTTAAGCCTTTTTCAGTCATTGGCTGACCCTGATTAAAAGTAATACATGGATCCAGAAAGTGGGGGAAAGGGCCGGTTGAGCATATCTAAAACAAGGAGAAGTAAAAAAGTGGCCTTCACCTGCAATTTAGTTAAGAGTGGAACTATTTACAATTTTCTAAATCTGTGGCTTGGCTGATCCTTTCTGGATTATTGAGCTGAAATGGGGCTTTTTTGTTTTAATAAAAATTGATTTGCTGGTACAAATGGAACCAGTCCATGGGGAGAGATAAAACTACGATGGTCTTGTCTCATTTGCTATGGTCTTAATGAAAAAGGAGCTTGAAAGGGAGCACACGGGAAGTAGAACATGGCTCCTTTTGAAGGTTTGTGTCTTATTCAGTCAAGGTCCTTCATTAACGTAATTCGTGAGTTTCTTGACTTTCCTGACTCGGAGAGGAATATTGCTAGAAAAGTTTCAAATTGTATTTAAATTAAATCACAAGGTCAATTTGACTGCTTGGAAATAGAAGTTTACTAGTCATTTTCTGGAATAATGGATTCTACCCAGAATGGGAATCAGTTGGAATGTAGTTCTCAATAATATGACATTTGTCGTATTATTGTATCAAGGACCTTGAGTATCAAGCAGGCGGTGAATTAAACTCATCGGGATGATTGAAAAGTGGTTGTTTCCGGCCATTTTCTGTATATAAATATTTCTGTCCAAAATGAACATCAGAACATAGTTTCTGTGATTTTTTAAAATCTAACTCCATCAAAGTCTTCACATTTTATGTAATCAGTGAATTTGGTTGGTTTAGTCAGATGTGAAGTAGGCATTCTGGCAGTTGAGATCAATTTATTTTAAAGGTTCAATTTATTTTGGCTTTTACACTGGCATTAGCTTTGGGGAAATATCTCCACTGATGTCTTTTCAATAAAGTGTCATTTGTCTATTTTTCTTTAAATTGAGCAGTTGTTTCTCTTCATTCAGTGGTCCAAATCTAACTTGACAATGGGACTAGTAGGTATCATAATTAACTTTAGAGACTTTGAAAACAGTTTAAAGGAATGATCACCATCTAGTGGTTAATAAGGGAAATTTGATGCCAGCACCTGGTTAAGGTCTAATCATGTCCTTCTTCTGTTCTGTATTTACTGAAGACCAGGATATTCTGTGGATAAGTCACACAGCAGATCTTCTATCCATGTTTCATGGTAGACAACTTTCTATGGGATATGATAGGCTTTGCTCTCTACTCGTCTCAAAGTATGGACCCCTTAATGCCCATACAGAGAGAAAAAAAATGATAAGACAAACAAAAATTTGAGACGTATGTATCACAAGTACTCCAAGAAAAAAAAGCAAGCAAACAAATATATAGGACAGCAACTAGCAGATCTTGATACCGTATTAGAATATCTAAGAATTTATTTATTTAAAGTATTTGTATAGTTGCAAAGAGTTGGTTTCAGGATGGGTAACTATACAAATGTTTTAAATAAACAACCCCCAAGCTTTAATTTACAGTTGAGTGCTACCCAAATATTGGCATCTTCTAACCCACATTAGAGCAAAATGGGGGTGGGGAGAAGCTGAAAAAGATGATGCACTCTTTCTGTGTTGACCTCTCTCCTTCTCCTCCCTGAGGTCACTTCATGTGTGACCTTGTGGACTAGGCATGTTTGGTTAGAATTTAAGTTTAAGAGATAACTGTGAAAAACAACTGCAGGCCATTGGCCACCATGTGCTATCGGGATCTGTCGGAAGTGGGTTTCAGGGTTTTATTCTTGGACTTTCTGGCTAGAGCAAGGTCTAAGGGCATCTACCTGAGTGATTATCTAGGGGGAACTGCTTGCTTGCTTGCTTAATGTCTGAATTAGCACTTGGATCAATCATGCTTTGTTAAGAGAGATCTCCATGGGTTTTATGAATAATGCAGGAGCCTTATTATTATAGCTAGAATAGCTAGACTATTCTAGCTCTCTTTTTTTCCTGCAATATCAGTCTGTGGATCAGACTACTTGTTGGGGTACAAAAATCAATTTGAACACTAGAGCAAGAAAAAAAATGTTTTTGCACCTCATTGGATCATTTCCAACCCGCCTTTGCATCCAGTGTGGCTTGCAAGCCCATATGTGGGGCCATCCCCACAAAGTTTGCTCTCTCTCCCCCCAAAGCTTCATCCCCTGGTCCAGCTGCCCTTGCAGAACACTAGGTGGAGCGCTTGAAAGTTCACTGAATTTGGTCCACTGAATTTGCATAGAGAGTTGAAAACATATTTTTGACCTAAACAACCTGTAGTTGGACCTTATACATTTGAGAAGTGCTAAATATTCATATTCATCTAATCTATTGCATGATCTGTTTCAGGATAAACATTCCTAAATGCTTTTTTTTTTTTAAAATCAGTTACTTTCTGTTAAAATACCAGAAGAACACTAGGTGGAGCTGTTTAAAGACCATTGTGGTCCACCGAATTTGCATACAGAGTTGAAAACATATTTTTGACCTAAACAACCTGTAGTTGGACCTTATACATTTGAGAAGTGCTAAATATTCATTACCTGCTCAGACAAATCGGAGGGAGGAAATGACTTCTTGTTGAGATGCCACACAAATCAGGTAGACAGATGGATGCAATCAGTTAGATTCTCTCTTTTCCCTCTCTTCCCTCCGATTTGTGTTCTGATAACCAATTAACTTGTTTACCAAGTTAATTCCTATTACTGGATCCAGGAACAGATAATTACAGTGTACACTATGTTTGGATTGCTGGAATTTATCTACTGTCTACTGGATGGCATGCAAGAAAGTTCCAACACCTAAAACAGGCGAAGAGTTGCCAAGAAAAACATTATGGCAGTTCTCTGTCAAATTGGACAAGACCATTAAAGCTATTAAAGATATTGTTAACACTGTAAGTCCCAGAGGAATGAAAAGTGTCAAAATAGCAGGCTTCACAGGGACAATAAAAACCTCATACATCAGCATGCAGGAGGATCATGCTTGGCTTCACTACAGGGATAGGCTTTGAGTGGAGGATGGTGGAAATGTGGATTTTGGATGTAGTAATAGCCAAGATTCCAGAACAGAGATGATGGTGTAGCCATAGTCATCTGGGAGACTCTGGTAGCTGTGTGCAGTCCTCCCGAGCTTCCTTTTCACTGGCAGGGGGTTGCAGGAGGCCATGGCAGCTGAAAACAGAGCTTGGGAGCCTGTTCTACCTGGCAAAGCACTCCAGATACGAGTGACATTGAACTGACTATGCCCATCCTGGCCACGCCCACCACAGCCCCTTAAGGTCAAATACAATCCTGACGTGGCTCTCAATGAAATCGATTTTGACACCCCCGATTTAAAGCCTTAGTTGCTGTTGAGAATGAAAACTATTCAAAGCTTAGTTTGGATTGCACTCTCAGATGAGCTTTGGGAGATGAACTGACTTAAGACAGGCTTAGCACATTAGGTAATTGATATGCAACAATGGGTGTATTGATGGAAAAGAAACATTCATTGTAATATATGATGAAGAAATTGGTACAAGCTGTTCTCTCACCAGTACATTGCTCCAGAGGTGATTATTAATAGAGACAATATATATTTAAAAACTTGTTGGGTACGTAAAATCAAGTTGGAATGTTTTACTCTATCTAGTGGAAGCATCATACAGCTCATCTAATCTATTGCATGATCTGTTTCAGGATAAGCATTCCTAAATGCTTTTTTTTTTTAATCAGTTACTTTCTGTTAAAATACCAGAAGAACACTAGGTGGAGCTGTTTAAAGACCATTGTGGTCCACCGAATTTGCATACAGAGTTGAAAACATATTTTTGACCTAAACAACCTGTAGTTGGACCTTATACATTTGAGAAGTGCTAAATATTCATTACCTGCTCAGACCATAAAAATTGACTTCTTGTTGAGATGCCACACAAATCAGGTAGACAGATGGATGCAATTAATTAGATTTTCTCTTTTCTCTCTCCCTCCCTCTGATTTATGTTCTGATAATGGTTTGTTTACCAAGTTAATTCCTATTACTGGATCCAGGAACAGATAATTACAGTGTACACTATGTTTGGATTACTGGAATTTATCTACTGTGTACTGGATGGCATTGCAAGAAAGTTCCAACACCTAAAACAGGCGAAGAGTTGCCAAGAAAAACATTAGAAAAAAAACAACCCAAAAAGAGATCACTGGCGGAAAAACAAATCTGGTCACGTTGCCAATTTCAAAAGCCGATGCAAAAATTTATGCCACCAGATAAAGACCGAATGCACCAATTATCACATTAAACAAGAGGAAAACCTTCTAAGCACCAATTTCACCCATGCTTTTTACAATTTTGTAAACAACAAACTAAAAGACTCAAGGTCCATCCCATCCCTGATAGGACCTAATGGTAAAGACTGCAACGACGACACCATTAAAGCCAACCTCTTTAACACATTTTTCGGCTCGGTATTTGTAAACAGCAATGGATCATGCCCAGCATTTCCTAGCCAAACCACAGATAACTACAATGATCTAATACATATGGATTTTACAGAAGACAATGTTGAAAAAGCACTTTGCAATCTAAAACCATCTCTATCTATTGGACCGGATGGAATATGTGCCTACTTCTTAAAACAGCTACCCACTGCCATAGCCGAACCTCTAAGCATAATCTTTGAAAAAACTTTCAGGACCAGTTCCTTGCCTAACCTATGGTCACAAGCCACGGTCATCCCCATCTTCAAAAAGGGAGACCCCAGCCTAGTTGAAAATTACAGACCAATCTCTTTATGCTGCATCACCTGTAAGGTCATGGAATCAATTATTAACCAATCCATCATCCCCCACTTAGAAACAAACAACCTACTCTCCAGTAAACAATTTGGTTTCAGAAAAAAACTATCCTGTAATCTGCAACTCTTACACTGCAATAACATATGGACAACACAACTCAATCAGGGCAAAGCAATAGACAAAATCTACATAGACTTCTGTAAAGCCTTTGATTCAGTGGTACACGACAAACTACTCCTAAAAATAAAATCCTATGATATCCCTGGACAACTGCATAACTGGATAGAAGCATTCCTGTCAAACAGACAACAAATGGTCAAACTTGGGAGCGTCCTATCAAATTCTGTACCTGTCAATAGTGGTGTCCCCCAAGGCAGTGTTCTAGGACCAACTCTCTCCATACTCTACATAAATGACCTCTGTGATCATATTAAGAGCAACTGCGTTCTTTTTGCTGATGATGTAAAGCTGTTCAATACCACAGACAATACTGCTACCCTTCAAAAAGATCTTGACTATGTATCAGAATGGTCAAACAAATGGCAACTTCAAATCTCAACAAATAAATGCTCTGTCTTACATATTGGCAAAAAAAAATCAGAAAATAAAATACAGGCTGAATAGTCAAGATCTTGTTGATGATCCAAGCTCTGTAAAGGACCTTGGAATACTCACCTCTAATGATCTAAGTGCTAGAGCCCACTGCAACTACATAGCCAAAAAGGCATTAAGAGTTGTTAACCTAATCCTACATAGCTTTTTCTTTGATAATATCACACTACTAATTAGAAAATACAAAACATTTGCTAGACCAATACTTGAATACAGCTCATCAGTCTGGAACCCACATTACGTATCTGATATTAGCACAATTGAGAAAGTCCAGAAATATTTCACAAGAGTTCTCCACTCCTCTACTCATTGTAGAATACCTTATGCCACCAGACTTGACATTCTAGAACTACAAAACCTTGAATTACGCCATCTTTGGTCTGATTTAAGCATGGTATATAAAATAATACATTGCAATGTCCTATCTGTCAATGAATACTTCAGCTTCAACCATAACAACACAAGAGCACACAATAGATACAAACTCAAGGTTAACCGCACCAAGCTTGATTGCAGGAAGTACGACTTCAGCAACAGAGTGATCAATGTCTTGAATACTCTACCTGACTCTGTAGTTTCTTCCCCACACCCCAAAAACTTTAACCTTAGACTGTCTACTATTGACCTCACCCCTTTCCTAAGAGATCTCTAGGGGACGTGCATAAGCACACCAACGTGCCTACCATCCCTGTCCTATTGTTTCTTTTATTTTTCTTATATGTACCCATTCCATGTATTCATAACTATGTATACACTTATACTTATTATCTTGTAAACAATTGACAAATCAAATAAATAAATAAATACAAATAAATAAATTATGGCAGTTCTGTGTCAAATTGGAGAAGACCATCAAAGCTATTAAAGATATTGTTAACACTGTAAGTCCCAGAGGAATGAAAAGTGTCAAAATAGCAGGTTTCACAGGGACAATAAAAACCTCATACATCAGCATGCAGGAGGATCATGCCTGGCTTCACTACAGGGATAGGCTTTGAGTGGAGGATGGTGGAAATGTGGATTTTGAATGTAGTAATAGCCAAGATTTCAGAACAGAGATGATGGTGTAGCCATAGTCATCTGGGAGACTCTGGTAGCTGTGTGCAGTCCTCCCGAGCTTCCTTTTCACTGGCAGGGGGTTGCAGGAGGCCATGGCAGCTGAAAACAGAGCTTGGGAGCCTGTTCTACCTGGCAAAGCACTCCAGATACGAGTGACATTGAACTGACTATGCCCATCCTGGCCACGCCCACCACAGCCCCTTAAGGTCAAATACAATCCTGACGTGGCTCTCAATGAAATCGATTTTGACACCCCCGATTTAAAGCCTTAGTTGCTGTTGAGAATGAAAACTATTCAAAGCTTAGTTTGGATTGCACTCTCAGATGAGCTTTGGGAGATGAACTGACTTAAGACAGGCTTAGCACATTAGGTAATTGATATGCAACAATGGGTGTATTGATGGAAAAGAAACATTCATTGTAATATATGATGAAGAAATTGGTACAAGCTGTTCTCTCACCAATACATTGCTCCAGAGGTGATTATTAATAGAGACAATATATATTTAAGAAATTGTTGGGTACGTAAAATCAAGTTGGAATGTTTTACTCTATCTAATGGAAGCATCATACAGCTCATCTATTCTATTGCATGATCTGTTTCAGGATAAACATTCCTAAATGCTGACTTTCTTTTTTTAATCAGTTACTTTCCGTTAAAATACCAGAAGAACACTAGCTGTTTAAAGACCATTGTGGTCCACCGCATTTGCATACAGAGTTGAAAACATATTTTTGACCTAAACAACCTGTGGTTGGACCTTATACATTTGAGAAGTGCTAAATATTCATTACCTCTCAGACCATAAATATTGACTTCTTGTCAAGATGCCACACAAATCAGGTAGACAGATGCATAGTGGCAATCAGTTAGATTATCTCTTTTCTCCCTCCCTCCCTACCATTTTTATTCTGAGAATGGTTTGTTTACCATGGCATGCAAGAAAGTTCCCACACCTAAAACAGGCAAAGAGTTGCCAAGAAAAACATTATGGCAGTTCTGTGTCAAATTGGAGAAGACCATCAAAGCTATTAGAGATATTGTTAACTCTATAAGTCCCAGAGGAATGAAAAGAGTCAAAATGGCAGGCTTCACAGGGATGATAGAAACCTCATACATCAACATGCAGGAGGATCATGCCTGGCTTCACTACAGGGATACATTTTGAGGGGAGGGCAGTAGAAATGTGGGTTTTGGATGTAGCAATAGCCAAGATTCCAGAGCAAAGGTGATGGTGTAGCCATAGTCATCTGGAGACTCTGGTGGCTTCCAGAACATTGCTCTACATGTGATCAGATGTGAATTCCTATTTATGAAGCTTGGTATTGTTGTTTGTTTACCAATATCCCTGCTTTTTAGGGAGTTGTTTGATTCCATGACCAGGCTGTGTAATGGTATGTGGGAATGATCCTGGGAAACAAGAGAGAAGAGATACAGCCAGGGCAATGGTGAAGTGAAAGGCAGCCTTGTGTGGTAGATCACAGGAAGTACAGGCAGATGAGCTAATTCTACTTTATTTAAGGTTGCATTAACAGAATCTTGCAAGGGTGAAACTACATCCCCCGCCCCAACTCCCTTTACAGCCCAAGAAACTAGGGAGGTCCCTTCTGAGCTTTTTGCCCTGCCCCTCTTCCTAATGTAGGCTAAATTGCCTTTCAAGGGAGTGTTTCTTTGGTTGCATCCTTCTCCTGGTCTCCTAAGGTTATTCCCACATACGTTTGCAGGCTGGCAGTAGAGCTCCCCATTTGTAATGCTGGTCTTTGCTTGGCCCACAATTGGAGATATTCAGGAGTTCTTGGCTTTCATGGCAATCATCAATTTGATCCAAATTATTGTTGGCCTGACTCAGTGAGAGTCACACGTTAGATCTAACTTTTTTATCTTCGGGCAGTGAGACTGTGATTTGGATTGGAAAATGCTGTCATCAGTTCCTTGACATGGATAGATTACTTCTTGTTAGCCAATGGAGTTTTCTGTGGTGGTTCCCCAACTGCAGGGAGAAGGGACAACCTATTTGACCAATTCACTCCAGGTATCTGATGGATCTGGTGGGGTTCCAGAGAGAATCTGGTGTAGTTCATGAAGCTCCTGTAGGCCAGACAAGGAATAATGGATGGAAACTGAACAAGGAGAGATTTAACCTGGAAATAAGGAGAAACTTTCTGACAGTGAGAACAATCAACCAATGGAACAGCTTGCCCTCGGAAGTTGTGAGAGTGCCATCACTTGAGACTTCAAGAAGAGATTGGACTGCCATTTGTCAGAAATGGTGTAGGGTCTCTCGCTTGGGCGGGGGGGTTGGACTAGATGACCTACAAGGTCCCTTCCAACTCTGATTATCTGTTATCTGTTAGCTCTCATGCATAGTTCATCTAAAACCTTAATTGCTGTTGGGAATGAATAGTTGATTTCATCCTTAGTTTGGATGAGTTTTGGAAGGTGAATTGACTTAAGACATGCCTAGCACACTAGATGTAAAGAGCAAGGAAGATGACCTTGACAGAATTAAGCCAGATGCTTTACCAAAGCAACATGTAGAAAAACATGGCTTAAAGCCCAAAACAAGCACAAATATATAAGTGGCTCAGATACCTCCCTAATTCAATTGGGTGTAAGAAGGGGAGGTGTGATGACCCGGGGTGTAACACATAAATAACAAAGTCACCAAAATAGAATAAATTCCCTTTAATGCCTCCAACTTGGCCCCAATGTCCAATTATCCTTGGCTGGATATCAAATTCTTCAAAAAACAGAAATGCAGTCCGAACTCAAAGTAAAGATAATCAGAAATAATAAAACCAACATAATAATAAAACCACACTGAAGTAATTAACACGGCAGGCCAGGATGATAAATTGCTGACTTTCAAAGGATAATGCAGCACCCATAGTTGGGAGGATGCCAAAACCCAGATAAGGCTCAACCATGATAATGCATGCTTTGCTTCCAGCAAGGAGCCGTGTGCAAATGCCCCACTTACATTCTGTTCTCCCAGCTGCAACTAATGAAAAGGATCAGGGCCTTCTCTCTCATAAGCCATGTTGCTCTCTTTTCCGTTCCTCCCTGCATGCCCTAGGATGAAGAGGGGATGGCCCTGGGTCTTCCTCTGAATGCCCAGCCTGACTGTGCCCTTCCCCAGTTTCTTCCACAGCCACCGGAGCCACATTCCCACTCCCTGTCAGCTGCTCAATCTCCCCCTCAGAATCAGACTCCAACAAGGGCATGACAGGAGGAGACATTAGTGTTGCTACAGAGAGGTCTGAAAGTTCCAGAGTCCCAAAAGATAACAATGCTTGACTGAGAGGACCCAGAGTGTGTTAGTTCTGTCAACTATATACAGTCCAGAAAGAAGGTAGATATTCCCTCAAATAATAGGGCCCCATACCATGTAAGTCTTTATAGACAATAACCAGCCTCTGGAATTTCACCCTGAAGCATCCAAGCCACCGATGTGGTTTGTGAAAGGGGAAATCATGTGGGCATACCAAGGCAAGTCCACCACTGCTCATATTGGTTCATTCAGGAGCAGCAGCTTGTGAGTGGTCTTCAATGGCAATCCCATGTAGCACACACTGCAGTATTTGAGATGTGAGGTGACATGATGGATATCTGGAGGGCTACCAAATGCAGGAGGAGTCTTTGCCTGATGTAGCTAGACAAAGACATTCCGGGGGCCATCTGTTCTTTTAGCAAGAGCTGTGAATCCCAGAGGACTTCCAGATTGTGCACCATTCCTGAATGGGAGAAGATCCTTGAACTTAGATGGTCGCAGCAACTACAGCCACTAGGTCTTGGAACTTCTCCCTGTCCAGATCCTCACAGCCTCCAGGGATGGGTTTTAACATTGTTATAACACAACATAGAAATCTCATAAGACAAAATGCAAAACAGTTACTACGGCAAAGTTAAAGATCCCTTTGTTAGGGATAGCTGAAACTATAGAAGTTCTCATCAATATCTGAGATCATTTCATATATGAAAATCTATCCTGTTTTAGTTTCAATTTAATCTGGAAATGGTTTTGGAATACAATCATGTGTATAGGCTACTGCTATACCAAGTTCTGAGTTCTCTTTAAACAATTATGATTATTTATTAATTATGATTATTTTACTATATAGATCTCTTAGATAATCTAAAAATTGTTTTAAGCATACTTAAAATATAATCATTTCAAAAATGCTGAAATGTTAAACTGTCAATATTTTTATATTTGTTTTAACTTGTTGATATCTAAAGGTGAAGATTTTATCCAATTAAACCTTTTACATTTTGTAATTTATGTTATATCATTCTGCTTTTTCACATACTCTTTGTATTTTGCAACTTTTATGAATCTGTCTCATTCATAAAATGTATAACTGTGTTCCCTTCTGTCTTATTTTCCTTTTAAAATAAAAGAAGGCAGAGGAAGGATAGCATTTGCCTGACTGGATTTCAGATTTGCTTACTCTCTGACGCACATGAAAGAGGGACCCAAATATTTATTTACCTTGGATATTTGCTATGGAAAATTTAAGTGTGTAGTAATGTGCCAGAGGTTGGCAAATATATGATTCATATTATCCTTCATTTTCTTTTACAAGTTGATTGTTTACTCAGCTAAATTGTTGATTGATTCTGAAATCCTCTCCTCCCTACTAATCAAGTCTGAGCAGTTTTCCAATACCTCTATTAATAGAGCCATTGGGTGCGATTGAATGTGCAGGAGCAAAGGGAATGGAAGATTGTTGTCAAAGAGCTTTCCCAGAAAGAGGCCTGGATTAAGAGACTGTGAAGTCCCAGACTGGGTGTAGGAGGAGAGGAAAAGATTGGGGTAGCTGTATTCTAGAATCTCTTAGGATGCATCTAGTGGGGTAGAAGTAGCTTTAATTAGCTTTAATTTGACAAGACTCTGTCCGTTAGATATAAGCAAATAAAGAATTAGACTTAACTGGATCTTGCTGTTTTGTTTCTGGAGTTGGGCTTGAGGGTTAAGCTAGAAAACTCTGCCTTTGATCTGCTTACTAGCACTAATTGTGTTAATTAATTGGGTAATGAAATGTCTGCAAGCTCAGAGAACATCAAGGACTTTACAGTTCAATACTGAGGTACAAATATTCTCTTCTATCATTACATTAAATTAATATGTTGGGCTATCATTTTGTGGGGGGGGGACAACAACAAAAGAAGGATCTGTTCTGGGAGCCATCACTGGCAGTCACAGAAATACAACACATTTGAGGGACTTTACTAATATGCATTGTGAATGTATGCCTAATTTTTCTGCACTGATTGCATCATGAATTGATCTTATGAAGAAGGGAGTTGCCTTCAAGTATCTCAAGAAGATTTCTTCTACTCAAACATGAATTCATTTTTTCACTTCTTCCACCCCTTTGTACTATAGCTTGATTACTGGGGTTTCACTTTGGGATCTGTTCTTCTACAAACCATTCCAGAAGTTAAGAATAACCTCTTCCGTAAATTCCAGAAACATTTTACCTGTCATCCCTATCCCCAAATATAATATTTTTAATGAGGCATCTTTGATTCAAATAAGACAGCTTTTCAGTATCGATGCCATCTTCTCAAAGGTAACAAATATCCTATAGATATCTGAATATATCACAACAATCAGGAACATCTCCACATGTTTACAAGTTCACACGTTGCAAGGTAAGGGGAGTACATTATTTTTCTCAATTCTTAACTATCTAATCACTTACATTTCTGGCTTGCGGAACAGGCATGTTCTGGTAAGTTGAATGCAGTGCAGATAGAACACTTCAGAAGTTTCTGTAACATTGCAAGAAACAATATAGTCAAGAATGAAGAGGTCCTGAATGGGGAGATGTTTCTTAGAGGGCATCTGCCCACATAGCAGGGAACGTGTGTGACTTTCAGGACAGAAGACCCAAGACAGGATTCAGCCTACCTGACACTGTTTCAGCAGTGGCCTGGGTAACGGGATGATGGCTTCATTGTGATGACATGTCTTCAGCAAACAATTAGTTGAGATACCTTTGCCTTGTGGCAAACAGAAAAAGCAAAATGAGCCCATCAAAAAGTTAAATCAAATCTCTCCAGATTAAGTTTTGCACTTGGTGGTTTCATGAATACACATGAATAGTAATTTGCTTACTACAGTACCAAAGTAATTTCCTATTTCCAGGATCTTTTTCAGCTTCATTATTTAGCCTATAGCCTTGGTATTCTCTGATAGTCTCTATTCAAATCAGATGTGTGACTCTGCTTATTTTGCTAGCCCAGAGAAGGTCAGTCAGGTGCTGCCACCTGCTGAAATTATAAAGATATTATCCAATGAAATTGCACATAAAAGTATGTAATTTTTAAAGTAAAAAATGAGGACGATGCTCACCTTCTTCTGGGCAGAAGGCAATAGGAATAGCAGTTGCATTTTAAGTGCAATAAGACAGACAATCTTCTCCCTTGTATCTGAAGGCAACATACTGTTACATGCTGGCAAAACAGTGAATGGATTGCAGGGCTTTCAAGAAGTTGTGGCTTTGGCTGGTTATTCCTCTATGTTTATATTCAAATGATCAATATTCTTCCTGCCATGGTCTGGGCCTGAAGAGACAATATGAGTATAGAAGAATTCAGCTGCTGCCTATATGAATGTGATTCCCTCATTTTACTTAATGGTAAGTACCATCTGTATTTGCTGAAATGGGGTGTTATACCTGATCAATGCTTTCTGATAAACCTTGGAACTTTTTTCCTTCAACACACACACACACACACATTAAATTGCTAGGATTCTGCTAATACTGATATGATAATAAAACATCCTAAGAATGTGCTATACAACTAAGTGTATGCAAGTACAGAATTTGATAAATAGATATAGATACCATAGAGCAGGGGTCTTCAAACTTGACAGCTTTAAAACTTGTGGACTTCAACTCCCAGAATTCCTCCTCCAGTTATGTTAGCTCAGGAATCCTGGGAATTGAAGTCCACAAGTCTTAAACTTGCCAAGTTTGAAGACCCTTGCCATAGAGATAGAGGGGGGGGGAGAGAGAGACAACAATCTCAATATCAGAAAATGATATAAATTAAAATAAAATAACAGAGTTGGAAGGGACCTTGGAGGTCTTCAAGTCCAACCCCCTGCTTAGGCAGAAAGCCCTACACCATTTCAGACAAATAGTTGTTTAATCTTTTCTTAAAAGCTTCCAGAGTTGGAGCAATCACAACTTCTGGAGGCAAAATTAAAATACAGCAAAGTAGATTGAAACGAACAATATGGAAAAAGAGAAAGTAGAAAATCTGGAGGAAAAGTAAGTTTAAAATAACTGATACAGCCAAAGGGAACATTTGGAGATGAATAATACTGATACAAAATTCAAGAAGGGCTAAATTTTGTGAAACATTAAACCTCAATGGCTTGGGTACTCACAGCATGTTAGTCTAACCAAGAAAGCATATTGTTGCTTAGTGCCAGGTATTAACTCAGTCATATGGTTCCAGTGTAATTATACATTATTCACACATATAGCCATATTACCTGCTATTCTCTCTAATCAAAACTAGGGCAGTGAACCGAACCATAAATAGTTCCCAAATATTTTATTAAAAAGCAAGTGCCAAAAACAATGGAATAATGTACTTCTGCCCTAAAGTGTTAGAATCTAAACATGCTAGACTATTCAAAGTCCTGGATACACCTGTGTTTTACTGTCATTGAATGGTCTACAAAGTTAAGGAATGCTGGTGACAAAGTAAGAATCATACTGATTTAGTGAGGTAATACAGAACAGGTTTTTAGTACAAGACAAAAAGAAGGCAGGATCCACATCAGCAATAACAGCTGTCAATGTATCCTGCTTAAGCAATGTGAAGCATGAAAGCTATGCTGGAAAGTGTTCGTGTTGAAAAGCCGAGTTTAAAGAGACTCTTCCAAACCTCGGGAATGGGAAGGTCTACACATAAACTAAAACAAGGTAATAAACTACTGTAGTTAGCACAATTATTAGCACTGTGACATGTATTTTCTCTGACCTACTCTTGATAATCTGTCTTTGGACCAACAGTATGCTATATCAAATCTTTCAGGACCAGCTCCTTGCCAAAATGATGGTCACAAGCCACAGTCATCCCCATCTTCAAAAATGAAGACCCCAGCCTAGTTGAAAATTACAGACCAATCTCTGTATGCTGCATCACCTGTAAAGTCATGGAATCAATTATTAACCAATCCATCATCCCCCACTTAGAAACAAACAATCTACTCTCTAATAAATAATTTGGTTTCAGGAAAATACTATCCTGTAATCTGCAACTCTTACACTGCAAAAACATATGGACTACACAACTCGATCAGGGCAAAGCAATAGACAAAATCTACATAGACTTCTGTAAAGCCTTTGATTCAGTGGTACACAACAAACTACTGCTAAAGTTAAAATCTTATGGTATCTCTGGACACCTGCATAATTGGATAGAAGCATTCCTGTCAAACAGACAACAAATGGTCAAAATTGGGAGCATCCTATCAAATTCTGTACCTGTTAACAGTGGTGTCCCCCAAGGCAGTGTTCCAGGACCAGTTCTCTTTATACTCTAGATAAATGACCTCTGTGATCATATTAAGAGCAACTGCGTTCTTTTTGCTGATGATGTAAAGCTGTTCAATACCACAGACAATACTGCTACCCTTCAAAAAGATCTTGACTATGTATCAGAATGGTCAAACAAATGGCAACTTCAAATCTCAACAAATAAATGCTCTGTCCTACATATTGGCAAAACAAAATCAGAAAATAAAATACAGGCTGAATAGTCAAGACCTTGTTGATGATCCAAACTCTGTCAAGGATCTTGGAGTACTCATCTCTAATGACTTAAGTGCTAGAGCCCACTGTAACTACATAGCCAAAAAGGCATTAAGAGTTGTTCACCTAATCTTATGTAGCTTTTTCTCTGGTAATATTACACTAATAACTAGAGCATACAAAACATTTACTAGACTCGAATACAGCTCATCAGTCTGGAACCCACATTACGTATCTGATATTAACACAGTTGAGAAAGTCCAGAAATATTTCACAAGAAGAGTTCTCCACTCCTCTACTCGTTGCAGAATACCTTATGCCACCAGACTCGAAATTCTAGACCTAGAAAATCTAGAACAACGCTGCCTTCGGTCCGATCTAAGTATGGTATATAAAATCATACATTGCAATGTCCTACCTGTCAATGAATACTTCAGCTTCAACCATAACAACACAAGAGCACACAATAGATACAAACTCAAGGTTAACCGCACCAAGCTTGATTGCAGGAAGTACGACTTCAGCAACAGAGTGATCAATGTCTGGAATACTCTACCTGACTCTGTGGTTTCTTCCCCAAACCCCCAAAACCTTAGACTGTCCACTATTGACCTCACCCCTTTCCTAAGAGGGGCATGCATAAGCGCACCAACGTGCCTACCATCCCTATCCTATTGTTTCTTTTATTTTTTTATTTTTCTTATACGTATCCATGTATTCATAACTATGTTTTTACTTATACCTATTATCTTGTAATCAATTGACAAAAATAAATAAATAAATAAATAAATATTCACAACAGAAACAATACAAGTGTGATGAGTGAATGTGATTAAGGATTTCCTGATAGGAAAAGGTTCTGATTAGTTGTATCTCATGGATGGATATGTGGAATAGTTGTGAACGGAGTTCCCTTAATGAAGTGAAGAAGAAGAAGAAGAAGAAGAAGAAGAAGAAGAAGAAGAAGAAGAAGAAGAAGAAGAAGAAGAAGAAGAAGAAGAAGAAGAAGAAGAAGAAGAAGAAGAAGAAGGAGGAGGAGGAGGAGGAGGAGGAGGAGGAGGAGGAGGAGGAGGAGGAGGAGGAGGAGGAGGAGGAGGAGGAGGAGGGAGGAGGAGGAGGAGACGACAGTTTTTAAAAGGGAGTATTTGAAAAACAGCCTATTGAGGTATAAAAACAGAAATACAGGTAAATGAAATGATATATTTTAAAAAAGAGATCTCTGTCCATCCATCCATCCATCTATCTATCTAATCTTCTGTCTATCTGTCTTTCATAGATATTATTTGTCTGTTTCCCCATATATATTCTGGAGGATGTGAGGTATTTTCATATGTATTGAGCTTCTCATTAATGACCTGTTCAAATTCATTTAGTTCAAATGTTTGTTTTTATAGACCCTCAGATCTGTTTCAGGTTCTGAGTTTACTTCTGGAGAACAAGGAGCAACCCACACCCCCAAAATGCAGACGTTGTTTTGACATAGTCAAGGTGATCTATTAGTCACCTTCAAATGATAGCTTCGTGGTTTGTCCTAGATTAATATTGTTGATAAGACGCAGATTGTCACATGAACACTAGCAAGATGTTATCCAAGAACTGTTGTTTGAAAGACATTTCAAGGTCCAATGCTTTCTGCAAAGCCTACAGATGAATTGATAATTTCTGCCTAGAAATTCTGTAAATTGATGTGACAACAGTATATGACAATGCAGAGGCATTCTCCAAGGGAAGAGGGATTCACACTTTTTTTTTCTTCAAAACATAGTGTTCCTGAAATGGCAAACTCAGCCATTTTTAGCCATTGTTACAAAACAATTACCTAGCAATCCTGTATTGTTCAAACTGAAATACTATTTATAGGAAAACTGTGAAAGCCAGGCAATTGAAATATATAGCATTTTATCTCAAGAAAACACACAAAATCACTGAACAATCATGAATACATCCTTAACAATATTCAGTAACCTTTTCAGTTCCTTATTTTGATGAAGATGTCAGTTTGATGGTCCTGCTGTGGCATATCATCATTTTCTTTTGAACTCCAACAATACGTTAAAAGCTGGAGAATAGCTACATGGGGTTGGGCAGATGAACAGCACCAGTTGACATATATGCATTTCAACTCCACAATTATCCATTAGATCACAGGTCCCCAACCCCTGGGCCATGGACTGACCCTGGTCCGTGGCCCAACAGGAACTGGCCATGAAAGCGAACAAAGTCATGTCTACACATGTGCAGTAGGAGGTGGTATTCAGCAGGTTCTGACCAGTTCTGGAGAACTGGTAGTGAAATTTTTGAGTAGTTCAGAGAACCAACAACTACCACCTCTGACTGGCCCCGCCCCCATCTATTCTCTGCCTCCTGAGTCCCAGCTGATTGGCTGGGTCTTCTTTTGTTGCTCTGCACAGGAGAACAGAGCTGGAAAGCAGGTTAGTGGGGTGGGGAGGGAATGGGGTAGTAGCCTTTTGTAGTAACCTTCCCCTGCCACGCCCACCAAGCCATGCCCACCAAGCCACGCCATGCCTAGCCAAGCCACGCCCACCAAACCAGTAGTAAAATAATTTGAATCCCACCACTGATGTGCAGGATCCAGGAAGTGCACAAAACCACTCTCCCTCCCCCAGTCCATGATAAAACTGCTCTCCACAGAACCAGTCCCTGGCACCCAAAATCTTGGGGATCGCTGCATTAGATAGTCTCCCATCTTCACCACCCAAAAAAGCATCAAGAAATGCAAGCTTTATATGGTTAATATTTTTTCCAAATTTACTACATTTGAATGTTTTTATAAGGCATAGTACCAGAAAAGTATGATAAATGGAGCATGTATTTAATATTACAGGTTTTGACAGCAGAAAGAATTGTATTTGCACAGTATTGGAAAAATGAGGAAACACCTACAGAAGAAGATGTAATTAAAAAAAATTCAGATTGTGCAGAAATGGACAGATTGACATTAAAGATAAAAGAAAAAGAAGATTCAGAGTATGTTTGAATGTGCAACTTGTTTTACAAATGGTTGGATAACAGAGGTAGAAATTAGGAGTGGGAAAAGCAAAATAATCCAGACAATATGCTCAGAGGTGGTGTTCAGCAGGTTCTGACCAGTTCTGGAGAATCAGTAGTGGAAATTTTGAGTTTGGAACACCACCTCTGACTGGCCCCGTACCCATCTATTCTCTGCCTCCCGAGTCCCAGCTGATCGACTGGGTCTTCTTTTGGTGCCCTGCACAGGGGAACGGAGCTGGAAAGTGGGGTGCAGAGAGAATGGGGATTTTACAGTATCCTTCCCTTGCCATGCCCACCAAGCCACACCACACCCACCAAGCCATGCCCACAGAACTGGTAGTAAAAAAAACTTGAATCCCACCATTGAATACGCTGTTCACTAAGCACTTATGTATGTAAAGTGAAAATGTATATATAAACTGTTAGAAAAGAAATGCAAGCTGAATGTCCAAAGCATATTTAAGTTTTTATGTGGTGGTGGGGAAGATTGGAATCCTTTGCAAAAGGGTTAAACAGAGCTCGAATAGGCTACGCATGAGAATTGGGGAGAGATGTGGGTGAGGGGGTGAGATGAGAGAGAAAAAGGAATCACTCTTGGAGAGGAGAGAGTTTGTCCCTGATGTTTTTGCAAGGAAAATAACAGAAACCTTAACAGGGAATTAGAAACAGGCCATCACCCTTATGTGAATGCAAATTCTCTATCCTGAAAAATCTATTGTGACACAAGATCTACAGCCCTGTTAATTGCGTCTTCCACTATGAAAACAGCTCAAGTGCGTAAGACAGGGATATCGGAACTCACAGCCTCTCTTAGCCTGGGGCCTTCAGAATTATTAATACTCCTAATTCTGAATCAACAGGGCTTGGCAATTGGGAATTTAGGGAGCTGAAGCTCAATAAATCTGGAGACTCATCTAGCTAGCATTTGTAAAAGAAAATTAAGTAATAAGAGTAACAGAACCACTGAAGAATAGCTTGCTGTTTTTTGTTTTTCTATGATGCCTGGGTACTTTTGAATAACAACATAGAATAAAAGGTTGTATCTTTCCCACCCGTTGCGCCATTCTAGCCTATTATATTTCGGCATATCACGAACTCCAGAAAGGCAAGGGGGTGGGGAAAAGCCCTCTAAGAACAGGGCATAGAAAATCCAAGCGGACTGGCTGGGTTTCCAAGTATTCCTACTATTGCTTTAGATAAAATTCATATGGTTAGGAAACATCTTCTTTTTTGGTTATGGTTAATTATTATGCTTCAAACCACTATCATCTCATGACCATTTACATTACTATTATAAAATTAGAATTAATTACAAATTAAAAGGAAGCTGACAAATAAAACCATCAATAATTAAACTGTGTTAAAATGTCATTTTAAGGCCTTTATAAATGTTTGAAATAAGGTCAGTTCTCTCTATAATAGGGAATGTATCTCTGAGAAAAAGACTGTTATTTTCCCTCAAAGGCATTGAGTGACTTTTTCATTAATTACAGAGAGAAGAAAAATGGGAACGAAGAAACTGCCTTGGTCTCCTATAGGAATGATGAATCTAGCAAGCATGCAAACACACTGCTAATTATTAAAATGTAATTGTTGAAGTACAAGTAAGAAAGAGAGTGGTCACCTAGGCAATATTTTTATGCCTTTTTTATTTTTATTTTTTATTTATATTTTATATTTTTATGAGACTCATGGAAAAGGGAACAGTGTCAGATTAGGCTAAAAAAGCTCAGTGAAAGTAAACCAGTCACATCTCGGCAGATGAGATAAATATGTAGGTAAAGCAGACCTAGGAACTAAAATCAAAACATTTAGGGATAATGCAATATTTATGTTGGATATGGCCTGGATTTCAAAAGAACCTAAGCTAAAGCTGGTTATGTAGGTTATGGAAATTCATCCAATGTGGGCAATTGATGTTTCTGTGCATTATACACACCCAGAAGATGGGGTTAAGAATTGAATAAATCATGGTTAACTGGGAGTTGATATCATGCAAACTGCTGAATTTATGGTGAAGCTCTTTGGATGGAAGGCATTGAGAAACAGTATCTTAGGTAGACCCAAGTAAGTTCTGACAGCTGAAGCTATTCCTGCTGAAACAATTTATTTCTAATAACTCACCGAAGCCAAGTGAAACTTTGGCTAAAGAAAAAATCTGTAATGCGGTCACTTTCACTTCTTGTGAAGGAGCTGTCTCAATAAGCTTCTGTTGATGTTGCAGTATGGAGTTTCTGATGGAACCATGAATCAAAGGATGATATTATCTCTTCCGGAAAGGAAGTTCCTAAAAAGTGGAAGCATCATCTTCTTCCATTATTTTTGTTGCATGCCAATTAGTCCAAAGATCTACAATGTGTGGGTTGAGCAGCTTTCTGCAACATTCCTCAGGATGCAGAATAAATTGAATGGCAGACATAATTATCTTCTAACTTCACAAAGCCACTTGAAATTCCCCAGCATCTGTTACTAGAGGCAGTAATCTCACTGTGGACTGAGGCAGGCTGAACAATAATCAGGCATGTAAAGTCTGGCCTTACTTTTTTTTTTTATTCAGTGGTATAGGATAAAATATCACTTATGAACTCTTCACTTGCTCTTGTAAGCCAGTCATTTGTATGGCATAAGTATCTATTAGGAAATATTGAGCTAATGAACAGTTACCTTTGACCCTGACAACATGTCTTCTTAGAGTCTTGAAAACAAATGAAAATTATTCCAGCATGCAAATAAATACAATTGGAAATAAGACCCTTAATGTATGCGTGTCTTTGGATTGTGTCACATATTTACAGCATCTCAGCAATGGTTTTGTGACTGCACAATGGCTTTCCTGCTACTGATCACTAAGGTATGTCTCTGAGACAAATACAATGACGTTTATCTTCATAACTTTAACTGCATTCTTCTAGGCAACTCCATCCTGCCTGGGATTCCTCTCATTGTTATGATGACATAACCAGGGCTTCAGAACCACTACGTAATGCTGTATGTAGCTCTTGAAGAGAAGGCATGAAATAGCATACAAAAGGCAGAGTGATTCATATACCAACTAGTCTTCAAAATATGGCATATCCATGGCATGTGTACATAACCAGCAAAAATAATTTGGAGTATGCAGGATCTGGAATGAGGTAGTTATGAGTTGGATTCAAATCACTGAGACAAACCATGATAAACCCCACCCTACTGATTTATCAGAGATTCACAGCTAGAATTAATAAGCCATCAGATAAAAAGTATAATCCTTGGATTTAGTTGTTGGTATATGAGATTTTGATGTTTCCAGTGAAGTAAATGTGATTCTTAGCTCTTCTTTCACAGTTTATGCCTTCTTTAACTAAAAGCCTCCACTGAGGTCAAGTGATAATAAATAAAAAGATTCAAGATTGCAATATAAAGGAGAAAATCAAATATTCAGAAATAGTTATACAATAGTTTTTGAAGATGCTCATGTACTTCGTATGCTGGCAATCACTAGCTGTATTCCTCATGCTGCAAGAATATCGCAGTATGCTTAGGATATCATCTTCATTCAATGACTCCATAATCCCTGGCGGGGTGGAGTCTGGGCAACGGATTGGAGCTTAGTGTTTACTGGCCGGATGCCCTTCCTGTCACCAATGCAGTTATATTCAGCAGACATATTCTCATCGTACCCAGAGAGAGAAATATCTGCCTCTACCTAGGATCAAATTCACAGCCTCCTGATTGTGAGGTGAGAGCTCCACCTCTAGGCCGCCGCACCACTCTCAATATGTTCAAGATAAACACCTGGATAATTGCCATCTAGGAGATGGCTTGAAGTTACAGAGCCCAAGGATTTTCAATCAGAACAACGCTGGAAGAGACCTTGGAGGTCTTCTAGTCCAACCCCTGCTCAAGTCGGAAACCCTATACCATTTCAGCCAAGTGATTGTCCAGTCTCTCCTTAAAAACCTCCAGTGATGAAGCACCCACAACTTCTGGAGGGAAGCCATTCGACTGGTTAATTGTCCTCACTGTCAGGAACTTTCTCCTGAACTCCAGGTTCCTTCTTTCCTTGATTGGTTTCCTGTTTCTTGTCGTGCCTTCTGGTGCTGTGGAGAATAGGTTGGCCTCCCCTTCTTTGCAGCAGCCCCTCAAACACTGGAAGACTGCAATCATGCCACCTCTGGTCCTACTTTTCTCTAGACTAGTCATACCTAAATCTTGTAACTGTTCTCCATTTTTTTGTCATTTTACCATTTTGTTACCTATTAATGACCTATTACCTATTAACATCCTATTACTGTTCGTCCTTGGGATTGTGGGGGACTTGGCAGACAAAGATCGGTTCTCAGGCAGAATTTGAGGCCCCCCACCCAAAGGTGCCTACTTTGTTAAGATAGAAAAAGCACTCAAGAGGCAGGAGTCCAGAGGGAAGCCACAACAAGGACCTTTGGCCAAGGACAGACAAGCCAAGATGGAGGTCCCCAGAAGGACAGAGAGACTTACAGAGGATAACAAACTACATTCTGTCACATTTGTGCTGAATTATTAATTTATACTTTGATCTTATTCTCCAATTGTAGGGAACTGAAATTGTCACCTATTCTTTTTTGATGAAAAACATTTTGGTATAATTTTGATGGATAAGGCTGAAAGATCATTGCACTTGTACAATGCCTTAGAATTTGGTGTAAGGTGTATGTAAGAACATATTACAATCAGCTTTTCAAACTACAGTTAGGTTTTCAGCAATCTGAGGTTCCCTCGCTTTCCATATATTTTTATATGCTAAATGGACAACCTCTCATTGGATTTCTTCAGGTCAGCAAACAAATGTCGCCACAGAGATGGGAGATTAATGCCTAACAAAAATATAATAATATTAACAACTATCATGGTAAAAAAGCAAGACCAATAACTCCATTGAAAAAAGCTCTAAAATAATCTAAGATTGAAACAGAATAACAGAGGAGTTTCATTTTTGTTTTTTACTGTGGAAGAGAGCCTTCAGAAAATGACTGGCCTAATTTTGGCAGAATAATTGAAAGAGGAAACAATAGAACGTATTTGTTCAATGAGCCTTCTTCCTTGTTTAGTGAACAAACATTATGCTGGTGTTTGGGAGCACGCTTAACACGCGTCTTATTTTAGCTTTCAAAAGAATAGTCGTCTTAAGTAAACGAATTGTCTAGCTGTGGTACTTACTGAGATGCTTATTAGGAATATTTTAGTACAAAGGTACTTGTGCAGTGTTTATCCTTCATCAAGAGATTTCTTTAAGGTAGTGCAAAAGACACCTGAGGCTATATCATGATGATTATGCCATTGACCAGGCATGCTGCTATGGTATTTAAGAAACCACAAATCTTGTCAATCAAATGAAGATCTAAAGGTTTACTGGCAGTCTTCAGATTTCATTGTGTCAGGAGAGAAACATTCCTTAGACACTTTTAGCATTATTGTCTCACTACAATCATCCCCTGTGCCACCATTTACTACTTGCTATTTTCAGTATAGTAGTGAATCTACTAAGTATATTAGTAAATACACATAATCCTTCGAAGAAAGCAAAGCATGAGTTGTAATCATCCTACTAACATAGAGCTTATAGGAGATCTATGAACAAATGGAAGTGTCCCTAATCCTATTATAAGCAAGGAAAAGCAATGAGAATTTCTGACTTTGGAGAGATTGGTAATCCTTGTTAGCAACTGCCTTGGATAATGATCATTTGTAAATTCAACAGTAGTAATAAACAGTAGTAAAGAGTAATTAAAAATTAATTTTCTGGTCAATGAATGCCATAAATTTCTGAGCTTGAGAACAATGTGTGCCAAAGTGAGAATAGCACTGATGCACAAGAATGCTTGTTTTTTTTTTAAGGGAGACAAGAGCAACCAGCAATCCTTGCAGGATGTCTCTTTCTTTCATTGTCATGTGGTTCACTTAATGACCATGTGTCTAAACAACCATTTCTCAGAAACAAATTGCAGTTGCTAAATGAGAACTACCTGTATTGATGAACTACCATCATACCCAGCTATATTGCTCAGTGGTGAGTGATAAAGGGACTCACCATTCATCAATACTTAGAAAGCCATGATTGCTTGGTCTTTGAAAGGCATCATCATTTTCTAAGTGTTCCAAAATTAATAACCAAAGCTTTGGAAACTGGGCAAAAAATAGATGCATGGCAGGTTGCATTTGATATAGTAGGAAGACAATCTACATCACCATTATTGGTCCTTCTGTCACTTGGTATTGAATAGTTGCATGTCTGTGCATCTTTCTTACAATGCAATGGCAGCAATATTTGGTCATGCTTTGCTCTGCTGCATGTGTGAAGGTTAGTCAAGGATGCTCATCTCTTCAGTGGAAAAAGTCTTGTCAGCTCTTTCTCCTTTAGCGGGTAGCCAGCATCTTCATGCCCTATCACCACTTTTTACAAATTCTTGATGCCCGGAGCTGGTACATTCAAGAACCAAGCCAATGTCATCATTATGTCTATTGTACATTTTAACACATTATTATAGATTATAGATAACAAAAAAGCGGGCTCAAAGAGATGCAGTGATAAGACATGCTATGCATTATCAGCTGTTTTTTAATACCAAAGTGGTTTTTCTGGACACTCACAGAAATTTAAGACCAGAGATAATTATGCTGGAGGTCTCCTGATCAGGCAGAAGTTAATTTATGATTGTCACATTCAATATGAACCTTTTCTAATCATATATTCTCCATGTTTTTTCAGTTTTTCCTATCTACAAAATGTGTTTTTGCTTCAGTGGAAGAGAATGCATTTAGCCCTAAAATATTTTCTTAAACAAGAGTCCCTTTAGGAAATAAAACATTCACTCTGAATCAATGTGTAAAAGTGAATGTCTGGAGGCTGAATTTCCAAGGATGCTACTCCTTGTCTAACACATGTGACTTCATTGTAGATATCTGCAAGAAGGAAATTTTGGCCTGCAATATCAACATAATCTGTAGCTGCAGGAGGTTCTGAATGATGGAGACTCTTCTGTATACTGAATAAAATATACAAGTCTTCCTTACTGCAAGTGCTTGAATTAAGCACATAGCTATCATAGGTGGGAGTATGGGGCCCACATGATGCTAGGTTTAGCAGTAATTGTTGAGAGACAGTTTGGCTTAGTGGTTAAGGCACCAGGCTAGAAACCAGAAGCTGCGAGATCTAGTCCTGACTTACTCATGAAAGCCAGCTGAGTGAGCTTGGACTAGTCCTCTCAGCTGAACTCACATCACTGGGTTGTTGTTATGGGGAACTCATGTTGTTATAACTCACTACCTTGAATTATTTGTAAAAATAATAAAGGTGGGATATAAATAAATGTGTGGCTCTCATCTCATTCATACAGAAATGCAAGAAATGGTTGTTGCATCTGAATAAGGTGAACATGCACCAGAACAACTAGACACAAGAACAGTTTTTTCCCCGAAAGCCATCACTCTGCTAAACAAATAATTCCCTCAACACCGTTCAACTATTACAAAGTCTGCACTACTATTACTGTTAATCTTCTCATCACTCCTTATCACCCATCCCCTCCCACTTGTGACTGTATGATTGTAACTTTGTCGCTTGTATCCATACGATTTATATTGACTGTTTCTTATTGTGATTTGATTGCTGATTGTATACTATGACTATCATTAAGTGTCGTACCTTATGATTCTTGACTCTTGACTGAGAGTATCTTTTCTTTTATGTACACTGAGAGTATTTACAAATTCCCTGTGTCCAATCACACTTGGCCATTAAACTATTCTATTCTATTCTATTCTATTCTATTCTATTCTATTCTATTCTATTCTATTCTATTCTATTCTATTCTACTCTACTCTACTCTACTCTACTCTACTCTACTCTACTCTATTTATCTATCTGCCTTTCTATCTTTAATATCAATGTACCTGATATGTGAATTCTATAAAATAAGGGCAAAATTTGAAAAAGCTTTTCTGTTGAATGAAGAGAAAACTGCCTTTTATATTCCCTCTAGAATAATAGGACAATTATTATGGTAGCACCATTCGCAGGTAAACTTACCTGTTTAAAACCTATATCTTCATTATTTATCTGATGAATCTTACAAATCGGGGATGATAGTCCTGTCCTACTGCATTTACTAATTTGTAAGCAAATGATACAGCATCATATGAGCAAAATGTTCCCAAAATCTTATTTTTTCAGAAAGCACTACTGTATAGCTCTACAATAATCTATACTATCTAAAACTTGCAGGAGTCTGACTGGAAAAACAAAGCTTTTGAACATAAGAATTTGCTTGCAGAATTGAGACTCTGACTCAAATAAGTAAATCAAGCCACCTGTTGCAAGAGAAAACAAGTAAGCACAAACCTATTTTATTTTTTGTTTTTAATTGGGGGAGAGGGCTCAGCAGTTAGTCTTTTAGAATGCATTCCTCAAAGTCTCTACAGTCTTTATTAAAACTGAAATGGCAAGTACTTTTTAATTTTTTAAACATTCTATCTGTTCCAAGGAAAACTTCAGTTAAAATCCCACATATCCTTATGTAGAACATTCGTTCAGAAATGAAATTACTATATTAAACAGTTCCATCTGGGTATATAGTATATCGAAAGTATATATCTATTAATAATTTATTTCTTTAAATTCAGAAACTGAAGTCTGATGTCTTCGGTCACAGCAATATCCATGTTTGTACTTAAAGTGATGCCCAATTGTGATCAATAAGCTAGTTTTACAAGACTTCAAGGTTTATCTCTGATGTGTAAAGTTCCCAAGCAATGTTAATTTTTTCAATTTGAATAGACTAAATTTAATGACACTGAATAAAGTTTCCTGCAGCGGGCCATTCATGTTCTTGAACATGGGTACCCCCAAACACAAAGGTTAGTTTTTAGTCATCCCTGGATTCATTAACATTTAAAGCTGATCATCATTGCTTAATTGACATAATTTCTTTATAGGCATTTTTTTTTTTCTAACCTTAAACTCGGATTCTCTAAAAGTCAAACTCTTGTGAAGTTTCCCAGGTTACTGGATTTTGCCCTAAACCTTTCTTCTGTTCTTTCAATGCCCCATTAACAAAAGCACACGATGGGTGGTACATCAAGGTCAGGGGTGTGTTCGAAAGTGACATCAACAAAAGGAGACAATAAAAGGGCTCCTTAGCTACTGAGAAGTTCTATTTAAAGTTGCATTTAAGGAGTCTTCTAGACCAATTAAGCAGTCTTCAAATCAACTTCTGCTTGCTGAGATTTATCTAAAGGAAGAACCAATATAAAAAGCTATCTGGTAAGAATACTCTATTTTATTTTGAAAGTTAATTTTCATATATATGTGTATAAAATTGGATAAAAAAATGTAGATAGAATTATGAAATATCCAAATTATATTTATGTTTAGGTTGTAGTAAAAATAATGTATATACATACATTGTAAATTGCTTAATATTTTTTTAGCATTGCTATAGCACCTTCGTAAAAAAATTATTTGAGGCTATACATTTCACTGACAATCAAAATTACCACTGGAATTTATAACTGGATTCAGAATTAAGTTTAAGTTACATTTTATTTCTTAAATCCTCATCAGTTTTTCTGTTCTCCCTCAAGAAACTCAAATGGCTTTGTCAATAAAATTTCCAGTGATAATAATAGCTTTAGGATGGTATAAATGCTTTCAAGAACAGATTTTTGATGCCTACACATTTTCCGGAGGGAAAAAATAAAATGAAATGCCTCCTACTGCTAAAATAGGAAGATTATGAAAGGGAGAAAAAGGGTTGCAGTATCATTTACAGCACAATGAATTTCTAAATGATGGGAAGTTTATGTTAGGGACAAAATTGGTTTGATTGCTCCAGTCAAATTAATGATGTCCAGTCATTGATTCAGTGACACTGATGATGTTTATCTAGGACAGGCAAGTTACACCCCATGGGCCAAAACTGATCATCCTACCTGATTTATGCTGCCCTTCTACCGCTAATAGCCATTTAAAAGTTTAGTGAATGCCTTTTTTTTTTCATTTGAAATCAAAGTTACCTCAGTAACAATACCCAAAAGTGCTTTTTCCAGAGGCAACTGGACTTTCTGGTTTTTCTTTGAAGACGTTTCGCTTCTCATCCAAGAAGCATCTTCAGCTTCTTCAGATGTTTCACTTCTCATCCAAGAAGCTTCTTCAGCTCTGAAGAAGCTTCTTGGATGAGAAGCGAAACGCCTTCAAAGAAAAACCAGAAAGTCCAGTTGCCTCTTGAAAAAGCACCTTTGTGACAATCATGACTTGGATGACTGAGAATTTCCATAGACATTTAGTCCATTTAGTGATGCACTCAGTAACAAGTTATTATTCTTTTATGCCTGTGGTTTTAGTTTTGACTTTGATTAATTTACTTCACAGATAAGAGGTTAAATCTGTCAAATTGTTCATTCATTGAATTGAGATAATTTTTAAAATTAAAATTAATAGGTCTTAAGTGTTAGATGGGAAATGTTTCTATATATCCAAGAACATGCATGCAATATTCAGCATATGCTTTTGAACATCCTGTTCTGGATGTTTTCCCCCACTCCCACTTTCATCCACTTAAACATCTCAAAGCCATCTCTTAACTCTTAATTATCTACCTGGAAGCACATCAAGAGAAAGATAATCAGTTCTGTCCAGTTAACAGGAAACGAATTAACACAGCTGTTAAAGCAACCATATTGACTGCATCACCACATTTTAAAACCACACGATCCATGTAATCAAGAGATTCACTTTGGGTCTATGAATACTAATTTTACCAAAACCAAGATAATCCCTTATTGGCGGTAAATAAAAAGATTTTGCCAAAATAAATAAATAGTTCTTCAATCAATACATAACCTATGTAAGAAATTCAATAGAACAGAATGTGGTGATATCTGCAAATTTTCAAAAGGACTGAAATCATTATCCATGAAAACATCATAGAGGCATAGCAGATAAATAATGGGGAACCTTATTAATGGCCACTGAGTCTTGTGAGTAAATTATACACTGTGCAAAATACTTTGTTTTGTCAATTTTAAATTTATTTCTGGTTAGGGATGACCTCTGATCCTAATGATTTCAGAAAGAAAGGAAAAATTATCCTTATCTTCTTTCTCTGGGCCATGCAGAATTTTGCACACTTTGCTCATATTTCACCTCAAACTCCTTTTTACTAGGTGAGACATGGTAGGCCAGGGGTGTCAAATTTGCGGCCTGCAGGCTGGATGTGTTACACGATGGCCACCCCCACCCCCAGTTTAGCAAAGGAGAAAAAAGTCCCTATACATCATGTGACAACATGATGACATGAATTGGACACCCGTTCTAGGCTTTTCTCATAGGGAAGGCATTCAAGCCTTCTAATAGTTTTGGTTGCCTATTTCTCTTGGTTTCTTTTTCAGCTATTATATCCTTTTTCAAATTTAGTCAACAGAACTGTACACAGTATTTTATTGGTGACTGGAAGCCCCTTATGGACTTTTTGTGTAAAAATGAAAAAATAAATTTGCGATTCAGTGTTTTGATGATTAGAAAACATAGATTATAGAAAGAGGAACAAAATGATGTAACTTTGGAGAGAAAGGTTAAAAAATTTTTTTTACACATAATTGCTGTGAAGACTATCAGATGCTAATTCCTTAGATCTTTTTTCTTTCTTTTCTATTTTTCTACTTTTTTCTTCCTTGCACATTTTGCTTTTTCTTTTCTATATTATGTCAGTTTTTAATCATTTAAACATTTTGATAAAAATACACAAACACACACACACACACACATGAGTATGTACACAGTATTGCAGATGTGATATTATGAATGTATATCCCATCTTTATTCTGAACAATTTAAGGTAATGTTCTGCCACCTATTTTTTCTAGTTGTTATGGGATGGCATGGACTGAGAGCAACTAGTCCAACTCACCCCAGTCTTTTTCCATATATAAAAGAGGATGACGGGTCACAGTCTCCTGGTTTCTAGTCTTCTAATCTTAACCATATGCTGTCAGATATGGAATTAATGAGTTAATGAAGTAGTGATGATTTTCTAGACTGTGGTCCTTATCATATTTTCTGACCTCCAAATCTATTTGGATAGAGTGGTATGAGATGTGGGAATTATTAAACAAGTTAAAAGCATTTCAGTTCTATTTAATGTGGATATAACAGGAGCTTAAAAAGGAAGGAATATGATGGAGAACCATTTATACTGGCTGGGTCAATCTACATTTTTGGCAGCAATACAAATACCATATATTATTATCTTTTAAAAAGACAAAAGGCACTAAGCCAGGGGAATCTAAAGCATAGCAAATGTTAGACATATATCTGTGATTAATTTAACCCTCAATTATCTCCTTTCTTCATATTACATGAAGAAACACAATTTTCTTTTATAAATCATTTTCCCATCATTGCTTCATTATTTTTATTGTACTATCCAGAATAATTTTATCTGTGAAAATATATTATTGACTTTTCTTGCAGTTAATATGACATCAACCAAGGATATGACTAAATCTGCATTCATTTTATATGCCATCTGTTTCTTCATAAATTCTGATGGAAAAGCTGTGATGTAAGTATATAACTAAGCTATACCTTTTCTGGGAGATTGACAAGTGTTGAGGAACAACAAAAGCAAAAGTAGTTAGTTTAGTTAGTGTTACTTTTTACCTTTAAAGCCTTTTAAGGTGTAGTATTGGACATTGTGTTGCTAGAATCAAATCTGCTTGGCCGGTCCTAACACCCGATGTCTTTGCTAAAACGCCTTTCTTGTGAAAAGGTGGAAGAGTAGGGTGAACAGAATGCTATCTCCATCAGGACTGCCAAGCTCTTAAGTAGGTTCCCTTAGAGCAGGGCTGTCAAACTTCCGGCTAGATGCATTACAGGCTGGGCACATCCATACCCAGTTTAACAAAGAGGGAAAAAGTCCTGATACGTTATGTGATGCCATCATGATGACACAAGTTTGACACTCTTTCCTTAGAGGTGCCCTGGATTTTCTTTTTATATTCCATAAGCCATTTCAAACTACTCATTAAACTTATGTTCATGTCAAAACATTTATGGGTGCTCCACTTGTGCATTAAACTATATTGGTCTTTTTATTTGCTGTTGTTTCTGCATTGCTTTGCATTCACTGATCAAAATGTTAAATTTGGGAAATTATACAAATATTATAAATAAATTGCATGAAGAATCCAGTGGATACAGTGTGAAGGTTCATGTAGAAATTAAATTTCTGTCTTGTTATTTCTCCGTGACAGCTAGTATTTTAAGAATGCTGTTTGCAGAATTCCCCTTTTTGAAGTGATTTTCTCAGAAATCTTTTCCATTCTGTTATGATCTGAATAGATCACCTCTCTCACCAATTTTCTGAATAACCCTCCCTCCAATTACACAGGGTCACAATTATTGTAACTATGCAGAACTAAAGGTCTAGTCTCTTTGCTACTCCAAGAGGTTATTGTCTTTTCTCCTCTTTCTTCATTACAGGAAGAGGTCTGTAAGTGAAGTCCAGATTATGCATGATTTGGGAGAACACCTACATTCAGCAGATCGGCAAAACTGGCTCCTTGAGAAACTGCAAACTGTACATCATGAACCTGAGGCTATTGAAGAAACTAAGCCCCGGGAAGTGAGGAGTTGGAGACTGCGCCCTGATCATGAGAAACCAAAGATGCAGAAGAAACCAAAGGATTGGAACAAAGGTTATAAAGATATCGCTTTCAAAACCAAACCACAGTGAAAGTATCATAACCTTTCTTTCCAATTCAGTAGTAATGAGCAATTAGGGCATTTTATTATTTATTATTTATAAAACAACGATGTCTAAGAGGATATCTGCATAATGTCACTTGTTGAAAGTTGGATGTACTTATTTTGTGCATTTTATTTCCATTGCCCATACTCAGTGGATCCCTTGTCTTACACTGTTTCTTCAGTTGTCTATGTAGCTTACAAGACAAATTGTGAGATCACATTGAGTAATCTACATTACCAGCTTATTGGGGTTTCCAAAGACTTGGTGATAAAGATTTTTTCCTGGTGATTTTTTTTTTATTACTTTGGAAGCTTCATTTCCAGATTTAGCTCATTAACTTATCATAGTAACAAAGGAAGGCATAAATCCTGGCAATTCTATTTAGGTTGCTCTCCAGAAGATGACAACAGAAGAAAAATATGCAGTAGGAACAACTGGGACCTTGTCGTTGGAGAATGATGCCTTAATCACTTTTTAAAATCCCAACACAATGAAAATAATTTAAGAGTTAGGGTTGAATACCTATTTTATTTCATGGGAACATGTTATTTCATAATGTTGAAATCTGAAACACTACGGATATGGAGGAACATGCAGTAGTACATGCATATTTTTTCATACATTTACAATATATAGCTATTTCAACAATGACATGATTGGGTAGTAGTCCCTCATCATTCAAACAAACCAACTGAAAAACCATATAAAAGAACTTTCAAGTTACATGAATCTGAAATTTTGAATATATTTCTCTAGAAGACAAAAAGAAGAAAAAAAAAGATCTATGTAGAAACCTAGTTTGAATATACACATAAGTTCTTGGTCACAGAACTTAGTGGAACTAACTTTGGAATAAAGACAGCATGGATGGGCTCAAGAACACAAAGAGCCATAAAACATGCTAGATGAACTAGGTTAACTTTTTAAATATCAGTAACATACTCTACTGTATATTGATTTATCAAATATAGTCTCTAGATTCCATTCTCTTAGATTTTGCATCTCAGACATTCTGCAAAAGTTGGTTAATAAATAATAAATAATATAAAATATGTTCACCATTTTTAATCTAGAAGTGAATAATCCGATAATTATTATGCTGCATCTGCAATGATGTTCTGGCTTCTTAAAACCTCTGGCAAAGTTTTTAACTGAGTCAGAATATTCTTTTGTACCTTAACTGACTTGATCTGATAACAAGGAATTACTCTAATACAGACCCTTGAATCTGCAGAAATCTATATTGCGTTCAGTAGTATTCCATGGGAACAAGGTTCAGATATGAGATATTGTGTGTTGATGGAAGCAAGGCTTTAAAAATGCACCTTTTATTTATTCTTTTGTTGAATGTTAACATCTACCTTACACAAATTCAATTTAATTCCTTTATAACTGTATCTTGCTAATGCCTTATCAAATAAATGGACCAAAAGCTGTTGGACAATAGTAGTTAAAAAGCAAAACTCTTCAGCATTTCTGTCATTATTTATATGATTTTTCTTCTAATACAAAATAATGAAATAATTTAGCCGAATTCACTGACAAAGATTCTGTTGCTGTTTGCCTGATACACCAAAGCACAAACAATCCAGGATTTTGGCTTAAGGTGCTCTTTAAATATGGCTTGTTATTCAATGATTTGGTGTATGCGAGTGTTCCCCAACTTTCCCGGACTGGTGGGGGTAGGGGTGAGAATAGGGATGGTTCTACATGAGCGGCCGACAAGTGCACGTGGCTCCATTTGTGGGAGGTGAGCACATGTGCCCACCCATTGCACAAATGGAGCACATATATGCTCACCTCCTGCACATGGAAGTGGGGATATGTGCACCTGTGTGCTTGCCCATTGCTTCTGTAGTCCAGTTCTGAACAGCTCATGGCCCAGGGGTTGGAGACCTAAGAAAACTGGATTCAGTGAAACAATATTAATCATGAGTATGCATAGTATATGAATGTAGTCACCATGCCATATATGAATGTAGTCACCATGACATTCAAACTAGAAATAGCTGCCATTTTGGTCCCCATTTATCCAAATTCTGTGATCTACAATCACCTTTATAGCATTTAACAAAAAGATATAATGTGGACGTGTTTAACATTGAAACAAAAACCCTATCCAATGTGTCAAGGGTGTTCTATGCAAAAACAACTATAGAAAGATCTGTCATAGGTACTCTTTGGTTTATAACCACAACTGGACTGGAATTTCCATTGCTAAGGGAGGTGGTCATAAAACACATCGTGTGACAATGTCTCTTAGCAACAGTAATCCTAGCACTTTTGTCATCATAACTCCAGCATGGGCTGTTAAGCAGGAACTGAAGGAGTCCCTGGTAAAGAGTAGAGATACTGCGGGAGGTGGGGAGACTGCAAACAGGCAATGCTCTAGTTTGGGGGGCAGATGTTGCTGCAGTACAACACAAACTCGAGGAGGCCAGGAAAAGATGGTGTGGGATATATGCATGTATGTGACCACAAGGCAGCCAGGGAAAGAATATGCTAGGGCTCAAGGGCTTCTTGGTGCATCATTTACAGTTCTGAGGCCGTAAAAAATCCCTGAACCACAGCCCAGCCCACAGCATAAATCTGCTGTGTCTCCAGAAAGGACCAAAAGGGTAGCACAAAGCTGTCACACCCAGGAAATGCCAAATATGGCACAAAGCCACAGAGTTCTGGGAAATGCCAAGAGCACAGTGCAGAGCTTTGGTCAAAAAGTGCGACCCAACCCATCCACTCTCACTATCCCACACACCCAGCTGATCTCTGCCATCTGCTTCCTCCCACTGCTGAAGAGGCTTGCTTTCCCTGGGTCTTTGTGAGACAATTGCTCGCCATGGGAGGCCATCTTCTCTAGGTCTAGTGAGAACTGGCACGCTCTTTAGAAAAAGGCAGGCACCCTGTTTCCTGCAAGACTTTGGAAGACCTCAGAAGCTTTCCAAAGGCTTTCCAAAGCATTGCAAGAATGGGATGAACTATTTGGAGAATGGCATGGGTGGTTCAAAGAACGCTAGTGGCCTTGGGAAGAAGGCCTAGCACAGTTAGCACTGCCTCGCAGTGAGAGAAAGATGCTGAAAATCAGCTGGGTGTAGCAGGGCCTATGGAGCACAGAGCAGCAGGGTCAATGGGGGCTTTGTGCTGTGATGCTTGGTTATGGTGCGGGATTTGAGTTGGCATTTCTCAGTAGCAGCGGCAATGCTGGTGCTGAAATAGAAATCTGAGGGCAGTAGCACTGGCTGAGATTGTCAAGGATCCCAAGCCTCTATTTCAATCTCTCTGTTGCCAAATGGCTGCTATGTAGGATAGCCAAAAGGGCACAGATGATGGAGATAAATGAGAGAGAGGAGCTGGAGATTCCATGTGATTTAAAAGTATGGGTTGGGCAGTCAACCACACTAATTTTGATCACGGGACTGTGGGGGTACTGCAATGGTTGTAACTTTGCAAACAAGCCATAACTCACTTTTTCCAGCATTGTCATAAGTTTGATTGGTTGCTGAATGGATGCTTGTCAATTGCAGACTACCAGCATAAATCACAATGGCCAGAAATATTTATATCTTACAATTCACACCACCAGAGGGAGCTATAAAAGTTTTTAAAAATAAATTATCTCTCAGATATTTTATTTCCAGCAAGTAGCAAGTAGCAAAGGAAAGTAGCTGGCTTAATCGGAAGGAAACTGGTCAGCAGCAATACAGTGTAAAAATCTGTATATCAAAAACGGTACATCCTTTCTCTTTAAGAATTGCTTAATCACAAATTTAGATTCAAAGTTGGCCAAACAGTTTCTAAACAGAAGTATATTTATTAATTTATGAATATGCAGGACTAAAGTCATTGACAAATTTTCTACTGAAGAGTACAAGACAGTTTCTATTTGAAATGGAGTTGTCTGGTTTGTGTTTGTATAAAGTTAACCCTGTACAAACCTTGTGGCTGAGTTTGTACAGAGGTAATCCTGAGTACAAATAGTCCTTGAATTACGTCCACAATTAAGCCCAAAATTTCCGTTGCTAAGTGGAACAGTTGTTAAATGAGTTTTGCCCCATTTTACAACCTATCTTGTCACAATTAAATGAATCACTGCAGTTAAGTTAGTAACACAGTTGCTAAGTGAATCTGGCTTCTCCATTGACTTTGCTTGTCAGAAGGTTGCAAAAGGTAATCACATGACCCCGGGACACTAAACTGTCATAAACGAGTCAGTTGCCAAGTGATTGACTTTTGATCACATGACCATTAGGAATGCTGCAACAGTCGTTAAGCGTGAACATTTTTTTTAGGTGCCATTGTAACTTTGAATGGCCACTAAACAATCTGTTGTAAGTCAAGGACTTCGTGTACACCACCTTCATTTGAACAGGAAGAACAAAGTGTTAATTTAATGTTTTCCTAGAGCCTGTGAATACAGAGACACAGGGTAAAGCAACTCTGTCCCCTCTCTTCTGTCCTCCATGAGTGTGCTAGTTAGTGGAAGAGACTAAAAAGTCTTGTAGTTTAAATGTAGTAGCCCGAACCTGATTAGGGCCCTTGGCTTTGTATCATTTTGTAGAGTTTGGAAAACAAAATGAAACAAAGAAAGGATAACCTGACAAGCTTCAAAAGTATAAGATAACTGCTCCCAAAATAGCCCTTGGATATTTCAGGGACTAATTCACCATATATGCTTTATTCATTTCATTTAAGGTTTAGAATGTTGTCTTAATCTAGAAACTTAATTTCTGGATCAGACTGCAAACACTCCCAAATAATCCCGGACTATTAATTATCTAATGGAGTGAGGCCTTGCTCTATAACACCGGTGTCAAACTTGCCGGGTCACATTGCTGTCATGTGACATATTGCAACATTTTTCCCCTTCGTGGAGCTGGGATGGACATGACCTGCACCCTGATGCACCCATGGGTCACCAGTTTGACACCCCTGCATAAGTTCAGTACGGAGGTTTAACTCTTCTGCTTGGTCTTGAGACCTAAGTTGAACAGGATTGGAACAGGGTTGACTGTGATTTTGGTTTAAATTTTAACAGCATTGAGCACAGAAGCAAACAGTTCCTTCTTGGGATGTCTAAGTCTGACCAGACTTCATGGATTTCAGAAGGCTTTTAAAACATTTTTAAAAATGATTTATGATCTAGGAACTATTGTAGCTGCAAAGGCATGTGAAATACCACACAACTTACTTACGCATAATTTGAGAGCAGTATTAAAAATACAATATAAAATTATCAATTGCTTATTTGCAGACATTACATTATCCAAGGTAATATCAGGACTAGTAAGTGTGGGGTTTGCAGCTTGCCCTAAGAGGGAAGGTGTGAAGGGGTGTGTGTGTGTGTGTGTGTGTGTGTGTCTTTGGTAATTCCCAGATTAGAGTTGTTTTCTATTTGTTTGTCTAGTGTTAACAATCAACTGTTAATAGAGCAGAAAATAGTACTCTAATCCAGTAACCATCAAGGAGAAAAGCACCCCTTCCCCCACAACACTGGCAGAGCAAGCTATTGTATTTAAATTCCCACTGTCCTGACTTAATCAGATAATGAAATTCTTGCAAGCAAACAAGCCCAGAGACCGTGAAGGATTCCATAGTTCAACCCTAAACTACATGGAATCTCTTCTGCTGGAATAACAATACATCTGGATTTGCAAAATACATTACCGTGGTAGGTAGCTTCCTGTTTTTAACTCAGTGGCCCATGTTATCACATGGATATTACATGTGCTTGCTAAATGGACTTCTGACTTCTGCTCTTCTTTTTGGGGTCATGCCCAGCCATAAAGAAACTCAATGGATTCAGCAATCAAATGCAGGATTCAAACCTATAATCTGAACTGTAATCCAGGGAACTTGATGAGGTTTCTTTCTAAACAAACACTAAAGAATCAGATTTTCTCAATAAGGGCGGACTGGACTCCTTTTCATTAAGGTGTCCAAACCACCATCTGCCGCTGGTTCTTTAATTTGAATGTCTCCACTGTGCAACAGATTGCTTTCTTTCTTTCTTTTTTTTTTCTACTCGTGGTATTTTATCAACCAGAGTTATCTCTGGTATAGATTCTAGTTTGGAAGAAGCTGTGACGATCTAGGTTTAAGCTGCTGAGGAGCTGAATGCACCTTTTGATCCACCACAGAAGGAAAAGGTGCTGAACCAAAATTTTTTAAAGAGGCAACTGGGCTTTCCGACTGGGGTTGGACTAGAAGACCTCCAAGGTCCCTTCCAACTCTGATATTCTATTCTAAACTCCAGGATGGCTTTGTTTTTCTTTGAAGCCATTTTGCTTCTTCTTTCGCTTCCCACTTGTGACTGTATGACTGTAACTTTGTCCTTGTATCCTTACAATTTATATTGACTGTTTCCTAATATGATTTGATTGCTGATTGTACACTATGACTATCATTAAGTGTCGTAACTTATGATTCTCGACTCTTGACGAATGTATCTTTTCTTTTACATATACTGAGATTATTTACACCAAGACAAATTCCTTGTGTGTCCAACCACACTTGGCCAATAAAGTATTCTGTTCTATTCAGCTTCTTGGATAAGAAGCGAAAGGTCTTCAAAGTAAAACCAGAAAGCCCATTTGCCTCTTGATAAAAAGCACCTTTGGGACAACCATGACCCGGATGACTGGAAATCTCCATAGACGAACGGCACTGAATATATAACGAGGGCAGTTCGGACGTTCATCCCGAGCCACAACCTCGAGGACGGTTCTCTGACTAAGTGCCAGAAGGAGACGACGCTGCTGGCGCTGCTACTACTGGAAGGGACGCGAGGACGAAAAAGCAAGGATTCCAGCTTCTCCTGGACCCGCGAGGGCAGCGCTAAGAAACAAGCCGTTGCCACGAAACCGCAGAACTCCCACTACGGCGACTTGGATCCGAGCCGCTTGTTATTGAGCCGGCAGAGATCAGCTGATTTCCCCGGGGAAATTTCAAATCGGTTTTTCCTGACTTCTTCTTTCTGGTCGAAGTATCGCGAGCGTTCGAACGTCAGACGAGGGCAATCCACTTCTCGCGGGAGCTGAGCTGACGGTTGGCTGGGCCTAGGCATCGTACTCAGCTGTGGAGGTAGTAATCCCTCCGGTTGGTGCCGGGGGTCGGGGTGGGGAGGAGCGCGAGTCGTTTTGAACCCCCGGACGTCGGGCGCGGCAGGTGAGGTGAAAAAGAAGGTAGGATTTGGGGAGGGTTTTTTTTTTGGCGTGCCTCTAATTGCTTGGCGATAAGGTATATTGGAGGTCGGGAAGGCTCCCTGGAGGGTTGAGAAACAGGTGGTGATCATCGCCCCGGGTTCCTTTTGCCCGTAGAAAGGGAGCCTCTGAGTGGCAATGGAGCCCCTGAAAGATGGACGTCTGGGTGGTGGACTCGTGATAATAAGGGGTCGGGTTTTTGTTTTTAATCCAGCTTTAGATATGACATGTGCGGTGGGGAACCCGAATGATGTTCGGCGGCGGGTCTGTTTCTTTCGCCAACATCCAGACGTTGTATGTCTGTGGAGATTCTCAGTCATCCGGGTCGTGGTTGTCCCAAAGGTGCTTTTTATGAAGAGGCAACTGGACTTTCTAGTTTTTCTTTGAAGACGTTTCGCCTTCTCATCCAAAAAGCTGAAGAAGCGAAACGTTCTTCAAAGAAAAACCGGAAAGTCCAGTTGCCTGGGGGAGAGCGCCTTTGGGACATTCAGACGTGGTGTATCGCGTGTATGTGTGTGCGCGCACGCTTTCAATAGACGGGAAGCTGTCTGGGGCGCAGGAGAAGAGCCCAACGGTGGGAGAAACGGCAGTTTCGGAAACTGTCAGTTTGGGGAACTTCCTAGTAGTTTATGGGCAATATCGATACCAACAGGTAGGGCACGGCCGGTGGTGAAGGTAGGTTTCTTGAAGCGGAGACCTCGGGAGGGAGGAGTAATGAAATGTCTGACTATTAGTAGCTCGGGTTGGTAGGTATGTTGTTGGTTTGAGCTCCGAACTTGGCGATTTGGTTGCAAACGTTTCGTTCCCCATTGGAGGAAACCTCTTCAGCGCGTTTCGGATTATGCTTGGGGGGAGTGGGGGGAGAGCATTGGCTTTAAATGAATACCTTGCTGAGTCCTGGTCTGATTTCGGGTTGTGTGTAATCCTTGGGAGGAGTAATACTCGGGAAGGGCTTTTTTTCGGTAGGTCGCTAGCTGGGCTGTGAGGATGCCGGCTGGATGGCGTCGTGGGCGATGGTATCGTCCTGCTGTGCCACAACTAGAACGGCTTGCCAGGTACCGCTGTGCGACGTAGACAAGTGTGGGAAAGATGACGGGGTGTGTGGGATGGTGGCATTGGTGAGGGAGACCTTGCTGGTGGCAATGGGAGGCAGGACATGGCTTTTTGAGATGCTGTGGGGGTGGCAGAGGGAGAGGAGGGGAGTGATTTCCGTTGCGGCAAACGCGGAACAAGCCGTTCCCGAGGGAGAAAAAAAATGGAAATTTGACGCCCAGGATGAAGGTTTCCTGTTAACCTCCACGCATCTGGGAACCGACGTTAGCTTTTGGAGGGCTTGTGTGCGTGGCAGTTCCTGCGAAAATTGCCTTGTCATGGCCTCACTCCTTCTGTTTTGCGCAATTCTGTCCTGTGGGGCCACTGTTTGTACGTTTTCCTTGCTTTTAGAGCTAATGAAGTGGTGATCCCGTTTAAGAAACCAGATTAGGGAGACCGGCTGTCATGTTTGACCAAAAGCTTTTGCTGTGCTGTATTGTTTCCAGACACTTTTTTTTTTTCAAATGGAAAATTCATTGGAAAGGCTGCATTGTGTTTAGATAGTTGCCCTGTGAATCGAATGGTCACAGTTTGCCTTGTGAACATCTTGTTTGTGCTGAAGGTGATGTGGACATCTTCTTTTGGAGTTTGGATGGCTGCTCTGAGTTAATTCCAACAGTTGGTATCCAGGGGCAAGGTTTTCAATATGCTTAATTTTTACCTTCATAAATTGTATATTAATAGTATGAACCTCGGTTTATCTAACTTGCTCTATGAGTGGAATAAAAAGAGTCACAAATTTTTTAATCCATATTAGTATTTAAAAATCCAGTGCATTAGAAATGACTGTCATTATTCCAGTTTGTCATGTATTTTGCGACCCTTGAGTAACAATTTCAATTCTGTTTTCTTAATTTAAATGTTAGTATTTTAAATAATATATTTAAAGCATTGGTTAGCCCTTTAGTGATTCTACATTAATAGACACTTGAATAAGAGAAGCTTCCAGTCACAGACTTTTAGTATTCCATAACCACCTTTCCAGGGCTGCTGATTTAAGAATGAGACTGAGGCAGTGTGAGAAATTTCCCTTTCTCCCTTTCATTAGACAACACCTTCTAGTAGAGAGTCATATTGGTTATTTACCTGTTCTTTTGATACCATCTATACCATTATAAAGATTTTAACTAATATAACTCTTTGAGTAGATTAAAAATTAATCCTTTAGCTAACTTTTGTCTAACAAAAGCTGCCTATTAATCATTTATTTTCATAATACAACTGCCTTATAAACATACAAGATTTTCCTTTTACATTCTTTTTAATGCTAATTCATCCCTGGGGTTGCTTGAATTCTTAAAAAAATCAGTATTTTGCTATTCCAGAGATTTAGATTAATGATTAAAATTGACAAGTGTAAACAGTGATTACTGTCCATGGACTAATACAAACATATTTTTAAAATACTTAGGTACTAATGTTTCAATGAGCAATTCTTTATCTTCTAAATTATAAATTACTTGTAAAATGTACAATTTATTGTAAAAATGTAGAAATAATCCTGATATTTTTGTTAATTTGCTACTTCCTTTGAAGTCTGTCAGTGATTTAGATCAGTGGTTACCAACCAGTGGGCCAGGGACCACAAGAAAATTTTGGTGATCTGCAAAGAAATATGATCCACAAAGCAATTAATCCAGGCTGCCTGGGAACACAAGGCTGTGCCGCCCACATGGCCCACGGGAAGACAAGGCTTGCGTTTCTTGCATTGCGAACAACATGTGGTAGTGAGGTAGAAGGGGGAACTTGTCCCATGTGCCTGGCCTGGCCAGGCCACTGGGCTGCTTCTTTCTGCTTTTTTCTTCTGCTTTTGGCTGCACGCAAGGAAAGCACCACAAGTCTTTCTCTCCCCCAAACTCCCCCAGAAATGAGTCTTTGGGACCCTGCAAGGCATCCTGCTCCAAGAGGCTGTGCTAGCACAAGTCTCACAAAGGCTCCTTTCTGGCGGAGTTTGGGAGAGAGAAAGAAAGACTTTTGCTGCTTCTGCTGCTTTCCTTGCATGAAGCCAAAAGTCTATCTGTCTCCCTCTCTCTCCCTCCCTCCCTCTCTTTCTCTCTCTCTCTCTTTCTCCCCCTGAGAATGGAGCTGGAGACAGTATCCTGTGATCCCAAATAAAGAATGATCGGTAGGAAAACGGGGTGGGGAATTTTCCTCAGACTTTGGGGGGGGATTTTCCCAGGGTCTTTGGTCTGCTGGATTTAAAATTATGAGTTTGGTGGTCCCTGAGGTCCAAAAGGTTGGCAACCCCTGATTTAGATATTTGTGGACCTTGTACTACTGTAATATGATCCTATTCTATTTCATATGTCTATCTTGTTTTGGGTCATATTTAATGTAATTTTGTACAAATTAAAACCAGAGTTCCATAATAGCAAGAGGGGTAGGATATAAATTTAATAAATAAAAATTCTAATTATTTTCTGATAACACCTTAGTTACAATATTATAATGGACATTTGCTGATTAAAGACAAATGATTTATTTCCTGATGTGATTTTATACTTATTTGCCTTTAATTTGTATTATTGATTTTTTTGTTTAATTTGGTAATGTGCAAGGTATAACAAGATAATTCCTAATTCTTAGATAGCTACAACTACTGCTCTGAGCAAACATTTTATCATTTGTAAAAGTATTATATCGAATTTATGTGTACCTAATCAGCTGAAGACACTCTATTCATCAGCAGAACATATTAAAATCCAGTTTGAAGATTAAAACAGCCTCCTTTCTGTACATTTCACTTAATCAGAACCTAAATAGACCTGTTGATTTAAAGTAGACCTTTATTGGTTTAAAATATATACTTCTTTTACATTTGAAGTTATGTTAGACTTGTTTGTTAATAGGCCTATATTTGCCTGAGTTTTGATTGGCTTACTCTGGTATTTTATCTAAGCAGGCAGACACCTCTGGGCAGTTGGATGAATTTAGAAACATAGGACCAATTCACTATTAGTATTTTATTTAAGACTGCCTTTTAGGCCTATGAAACATCAAGGCGTGCAATCTACGAAATAATGTTAAAATATGCTACTTTGCTTAATAGCATGACAACCCCCCTAATTAATTGTATTTAAAATATTGTAATTATTTTTTAGAATCGAATAGTGTCTGAACTGCCAGGTACCACAAGCAGTCTTTACAAGAATACTTGTATCTAGCTGCCATGTTGGGGCTCTGTAAAACCTTCCAATGAGAAATAAACTGTTTTCAAGGATTTTGTTTTCCATGGTAAAGTCCAACAATATGGCCAATTTGCTGTTATGGAACAAGGTATGTTTCTCATGCAAATATGGTTTCTCTCAAATAGTTCTGATGAATGTATCCGCATAGATTTTTCAAAATCCTCCCTAGATTCTCTGTAATAAAATAGAATGGGCTATGCTTGATTTTGAACTAATTAATTATAGCTTATTTTGAAAATGTGGTTTTTGTACCATAGCTTGGTGCATTTGATATGTAACTATAGTTAATGCAAATAAAGCCTTGTTTAGGTTAGGTGAATTCAGGTGGAAATAATTGTAAACCAATATCCATTTGTAGCTTCTGCTTGTAATGACCAAGTTATTAATTTTGGAATGATATTTATTGAAAACATGTTTTGTATAAATCATTACATTATTTTTAAAATAATCAAGGTTTTAACTATTGCATGGAATTTCATTTTAATTACTAGTGTATCGATATTCAAAAATGTGTAAAAACAATCAATAGATCAATATATTAGAAACTCAAATGGTATAGTTAGTATAGATTTGCATTTCCGAAAGCTTGTCTCTTTTTTCATGTGATGGTTCTGAAAACCTCATGTATGTGCATTAATTATTGGAACCAGAAGACAGAATATTGCTATAATTTTTGGCTAAAATAATATGCTCAAAACTTTGATAATATGATTAATCTAATAATTATAGCAGTTGTTTTTAAAACACCTGCATCATTGTAAAATATCCATAAAGGCAGCTTCCACTACACATAAAGACACTATCAGTTTTTATTGAATGATTCGCCAATTAAATGGTTGTAATAAGTGTTCAGACAGCAATACCCCATCTCATAGGGTGCCAATTTGTATTTAGTTAATAAAATGACTAAAAATATTGGGTTAAAATAAGATCCATATTCCTAGCTTATTTAGAAACATACTCCAGCTTTATCCAATTAGGCACATTATCTTCCCACATACAGAAAGTTAGATTACTAAGAAAAGGATATGTTTGATGTTTAATATTGCTTCATGTTGCTTCTCCTTTCCTTTAACTTATGTGAGTTCCAGCCTTCCTTTAGCAAGGAATGAATAAGACTGACCACAAGTATGTGCTCATGTTTTACATTAATACGTTATACATTGTTGGTTAAGAGTGATGAAAAGGGCGTTGGTACTTACCTGATATGCCCATTCTCTGTGAGCTGTGAAGAGCATCCAGAAGTGGGAGGTGCTTCAGTCTCTTCTGGAAAGGCTGGGCTTAAAACTCCGGGACGCTCCTCCTCCTCCATGGGACACCTCCTCAGCGTCCCCCAGTTTTGCGAAGACTGAGTGCCAAAGTCCGGGACTCATCACCTAATCTAGATCCCTGACTGGAATGGAACCCCACCAGACGGAAAGAAATGGGTGGGGCTGGATGCTCTTCACAGCTAACAGAGAACGGGCATATCAGGTAAGTACCAACGCCCTTTCTCCCATGAGCTGTTCAGAGCATCCAGAAGTGGGACATACCAAAGCTTGGCCTGTCCTTAGGGAGGGACTCCATCTGGATCGAAATCCACTCCTAAACTCTGTGGACCCTCTGCAGGACTCTTCTGCCAAATGAAGCATCTGCTGAGGCATAGACATCAATTTTATAATTTCTGACAAAGGGAGATGGTGAAGCCCAAGTTGCCGCTCTGCAAATTTCATCTATGGAAGCCCGTGTGGCCCATGCTGCTGATGTTACCGCACTCCTTGTTGAGTGGGCTGCAATGCCCTTAGGAACTGAGATGGGCTGGCATTCATAAGTTTTAGCTATGGTGGCTCTCAACCATCTACTGATGGTCATCAACACCTTTTGCCCTAAAATGGAGGATAGGAATAGAGCCTCAGATTTTTGAAATGCCGCCATGCGGTCTAGATAGATGCTTAAGGCCCTTCGAACATCAAGTCGATGCCATTGATGCTCCAGTCTATGAGATGGTTTCGGACAAAAATTTGGAGGCACCAAATCCTGCGCTCTGTGGAAGGCTGAATTTACTTTAGGAGTGAACAATGGATCCAGTCAGAGAATCACTCTGTCCGCATGAAACACGCACAGGTCCTTTCTCATTGACAATGCCGCCAATTCGGAAATCCTACTTGCTGATGTGATTGCAATTAGGAAGGCCACCTTATATGTCAGGAATTTAAGACTATCGGTTCTTAAAGGCTCGAACGGGCCAGTTGTAAGTGCGGTTAACACCTTGTTGAGGTCCAAGGTGGGATAGTGGTGAATTACAGGAGGTCGCAAGTTTGCAGCACCCTTAAGAAAGCTGCAGACATGTGGATGGTGCGCTGTGGGCTAGAGGTCACCCAGGCTATCACCAAGGCTAAAGCCGCCACCTGTCTGCGTAAAGTATTTGGAGATAGGCCCTTGGTCAACCCCTCCTGTAAAAAGGCCAATAATTGTCATATTGATGGGGCAGTTGGGTCGATCTTAGACCCCTAGCACCAGCGACAGAAGGCGGACCACGTGGCCTCGTATACATGATTTGTTGAGGACCGTCTGGATGCTTGAATGGTGGCAATAGTATCCTCTGAAATCTGTTGAGCCCTTAAACGGCTCCGCTCAACCTCCATACGGTTACACTGAGCCATTCAGGTGAAGTATCGGCCTTTGGGAGAGGAAAACCTTCAACGGTGGAATTTTCCAAGGTTCTCTTGACAGGTCCTGTAAGTCTGCGAACCACGTTCGCCTGGACCCGTAAGGGGAGACCAATATCAATTCCGCTCGTTCCTCCAATAACTTCTGGATCAACCTGGGTATTACCGGGAGTGGAGGAAACGCATATAGAAGTCTGGGAGGCCACTGACAACGCGGGGCATTGACGGCTTCTGCCCCCTGAGTCGGGTACCTTGAAATATACTGGGGCAATTGGGCGTTGAGAGGAGAGGCAAATAGATCGATCACTGGTTGCCCAAACCTCCGCACTGCTTCCTGGAAGACAGACGGGTATAGGCGCCACTCTGCCTGATCTATCGTGGCCCTGCTGAGCCAGTCCGCTTGTGTGTTTAAGGCCCCTGCTATGTGTTCTGCCTTGAGCGAAAAAAGATCGGCCTTGGCCCCTTTGAACAAATTGGCCGTCTCCAGCATCAGAAGTTTGGAATGGGTACCCCCCTGTCTGTTTACGTGGGCTTTGGTTGTGATATTGTCTGTCACGGCCAGAACGTGGTGTGATTGGAAAAGGGGTAGAAGCTGCGTAAGGCCAGGTGAACTGCTCGCAGCTCCAACAGGTTGATGCTTTGTGCTTGTTCGGAAATAGTCCAAATTCCCTGCACAGTGTGGGATTGGAAGTGAGCTCCCCATCCTACCGGGCTGGGCATTGGTTATGATCGTTGCCCTGTAAGGTTCCTTGAAAGGACACCCCTTGTTTATCATGTTTTCCGACCACCAGCAGAGCGATCAGAGAACATTGTGCAGTACCTTTATCTGGACGTTGGAAATGGCTCTTCCAGATCGCTGGGAAGGTAGCAGAAACCTATCCTGTCTAAAACTGGATCTGTAGCCTGATGTTCTCTGAGATCCGGGAACGTATGGGCCTTGATAGTAGGGCCAAGAGGAACCCCTTCTAAACGACTGGGGCGTTCTGTTTTTAAACCTCTGAAAGAGAGGGGGAAGCACCTTTTTCTTGTTTCTACTCTCTATAAGGAGGGGCTCCAAGACACTGCCAAATAATTTATCCCCCGATATTGGGGCTGATGCCAACTTGCATTTATGCTTGGTATCCGCCTGCCAATGTCTGAGTCATAGCAGTCTCTGTGCTGATACGTAAGATGCTATGGCCCTAGATGAGAATTTGCATTAAATGTGGTGTCGGTGGAGAATTCTGCTGCTGCAATAATTTTAGCTATGTCCTGGTGGGCTCTGACATTTGACACCGGCAATATATCCCTCAAGTGGAAGAGCCATTGGAGGGAGGACCATGTAAAAAAAGGACGGCACTGTAGCTGCCCTCATGACCCAGGCATCAGAACGTGCACCCTACGGAGTGCCAACTCTGCTTTCTTTTCTTCCGGTCTCAGGGCTTCCTCGGCCTCGTTGGGAAAGGTTGAAGAAGAAGCCAGTGCCACAATGGGCTCATTCACCTCCAGCGTTTTGAAAAAATTTGAAAACTGCTGCCAAATTATAATATCGTTTATCGTACCCTGTTGGGGCTGGGTATGATGCTGCTGATGCCCATTGATTTTGTACTAATTTAGCAAACATACGAGGGACAGGAATATTTTCTGCCTAATTAGCCAGTTGTGAGAATATTAGATCCTCGGATTCGTCCTGAGACCCTGTTTTCTTTGCCTTGAACAATAAGGATTTAAAGAGGTACGGACGAAAAAGGCCAGAAAAAGTAGGTTGGTCCGGAATGAGGCCTTCGTCGTCCAACATTCCCTGTTCTAGTGGGTCAGCCTCTGACAACCCCAAGTCCATCTGATGGATCGACCCCACCTCCATGGGAACATCCTGATCCTCAAATTCTACCTCCTCCCGAAGGCTCTGGGCTGGTATGTTAGGAATATTGGAGAATACCTGAGTTTGATGTCCCATATGCACAAAGGATCGAGCAGATTGTTGTGTCATAGCCATCTTGTCTGCCTCCCTGGCTCGTTTCTGCAATTGCCTTTCCAAAGCTAGGTGCCGTCTATGGGCATCCTTATCCTCCACCTTAGAGGCCTTTTGGGGGCCCACTGGCTTATCTCAGGACTTATTTGTCTTGGAGCTTTTTTTTTTAAGGCGTTGTCACCTTCCATTGTGGATGACTGATTCTCTTGCCTCCGACTTTAATTTTTAATTAATTAATTATTATTAGTATTATTATTAGTAATTGTAGTTTGGGGTGATGCCTTCCCCTGTGGTTGAAAGTAGAACGCTCCTCCAGGAGAGTAAGTCTATATATATATATATATATAGACACACACACACACACACACCTGTATATGTATACATGTGCCTATATCTATATGTAAAACTGTGCATATGGTAAACAGTATCTAAGGGTCCCCAACAAGGGAAACCCCCAAGTGCTCCAAGTGAGAAAAACTCTGGATTCCTGGTCCCCAACAAGGGAAACCAGCTATACAGGATCTGAGCTAATCCATTCCTGTCAAAACCAAACATCCTTCAACTTAAATGGCACTTGTAGTTTCACTCCGAAGAAATGATCTGAAGGCAATTGCAAAGAAATGCCTGTTTAATGATTAGCCTGCTTATCCAATGTCAGCCAGACAAGGGAGAGCTAAACCCAGGGAGAACAAAGTGGGAAGGTACTGCCCCGGTCCCCCAAAAGGGAAACCAGTGGGGAATGGAGCCTGTGATAATTAGGCGTGAACTTGAGCCAGCCGTTGAAAAGGGCGGGAAGCAGAATCTCCATTGCTAATGTCTGAGCCGTCTAATGAGCCACTGCTGCTGAGGCTCTAACTTGCGAGTTAAATGCTCCTGTCAGACAAAACGGCAAGGCGAAGTGAGTCGCGGCTGCGAGCGCTCCGCTACGATCGCAGAGAAGACGATCGGAAAGTTAGATAAGGTAATTGCCTGAGGCGGTAGCCTCAAGCTGCCTGCGGACGCTGGGGGGATGCTGAGGAGGTGTCCCGTGGAGGAGGAGGAGCGTCCCGGAGTTTTAAGCCCAGCCTTTCCAGAAGAGACTGAAGCACCTCCCACTTCTGGATGCTCTGAACAGTTCATGGGAGAATGCTGACTTCTCTGTCCTTATTGTCCTTATTGTGTCTGCAATTTTTAGTTGTTTTGTTTAGATTAGCTTACTCCCTTCTTTAGAGGAATAGTGGAGTTGATGTTTCAAGTGGCAACTTGTGACACTCTTGCTAAATAATTCAAGGATAAAATTGCTTACATTAATTTTGAGCTTGATGCTTCTTTAATAGATTTTGATGTGACAGTAGAGATAATATTTTGTAATGTTATCTGAGATTAGTTTGTACTTTGGGAAACTTAAGGGCTCTCTCTCTGAAAGTTGGTGCATATGATCAGGGACAATGCCCTTCCTTCTTCTAGATTCAGTAGATACGTCAGTGGCTGGATCCAAGAGATGGCTAATGCTTCTTTCTGAGAAAACATGATTTTGCTTTCTTGAAAAAGGTGGTGTTTTAAAGAATCGCCTATATTAAAGAAAGTCTGATCTAGTCTTGTTGGAGAATTATTGCCTTATTTCCAACTTCCCTTTCTTGGTGCTGTTATTTCTTGTTCAGAAAGTATGGGTGATTCAGGTATAAAGGACCTTTATGAATTGGTTTATCTGAATTCTTTTCAATTCAGATTCTCCCAGCCGCTTTTGTTACTATCACGGTATCCTACTGGATTACTTTTGTGTTAAAGGGATGAAGGTACCTTTCTGCAAAGGTTCTTCTCTTTGTGGTTGGTTTCAGCTAGTACTGGTGAGTAAGGAGTGATCAGGGTGGCAGTAGCTCTAGCACATACATATATGAAGCTACTGAGAAGTCATATATTTCTTTGGTCCGACCGTCCAAAGTATTTTGAGTCCACTGATGATAGTCAGCTTTTCACTGATGCCCTCAAATCTAACCCAGTTTGTAGAGTTGTGATGGGTATAAACAAGCTTAGATTTAATCTCAACATGATGGATTTCTATTTTTCTAGAAACAACATGACTTCATGGCTGCACTACTAGCTCTGGATAGGGTTACCAACTTTATGCAGTGTTATGCCTGTAAGTTGCTCGTGTAACAATGGTTTCCATTGTTCTTCCTATGTACAATTCTGTTTATGTCCCATTCCAGAGATTCTAATAACTTTTATGCAAATTGAGGTGTGCAGAAGGGAAATACAAGTAGTCCTCATGTCCTCTTTTCTTTGGAAGAGGACATGTTTCCGTTTATCTTGAAAAGGTGGTGATTGAAGAAACTCCTATTGAAGAAAGTCTTAACTGACTGCCATGTTTAGAGACCATTTGCAGTTATGATGGTAATGAAAAACTAATCTTGCAAACCACTCTTTGTATTTATGACTTTTGTTGGTCTACAAAGCAAAGGAAAGCTGAAATAGAATAATAAATTCATGATGCTTCACTTTGCAATCACTTCATTTAACAACCAAATTGCTGGCTCTAATTGGGGCTACTAAATGAGAAACTGATTTTATGGCAGGTATTCTTCTAGAAGGCACAATTGAATACAACTCCATATATTCAAAATATTCCCAGCAAATGTGAGTGCTAAATACACAGAATGTTTTCATTCAGTTTATGACTCACATTTTTCACATTTCTGCAGAATTGAGTCCTGCTTTGGAGGTTATTTGTTATTGTTTCCTTGTGTATTTTGTAGGTGTTTCTACATTTTTAAAAATCTTAAACTTGAAACTGGATTCTGGATATCTAGATACATATAACAGATGTAAGTGAATGTGATAATACTTTTCTTTGAACAATGAACAAACGATAATGGGTATGGTTCCACGTTAGAGGCTTTGGAATCCCATTCTACCCTTAGCCTTCAACTGAAATTGTTTTAACACCTTCCAGCTCTGTTCCTTTCAATGACATTAAAGTAGATTGTCTCCTTTGGCCTGCTGGCAGGTGAGAAAACTAGTTTTCAGCCCCTAACCTAATAGATAGAACCTGTTTACCCTTATGTATGTGAGCAGATGTGGCCTTTTAATTTGCCAGCCATATTTGCCTTATGCCTTTTGCATGTTGAACTATGTTCTCTCATTTCTTTAGCATTCCTTGAAGAACTGTTTGCGCCCTGAGTCCTGAGTAAAGCAGGCAGATCATAGGTGTAAAAAAAGATTAGTATAGTATAGGTATAAGACAGTAGTTGTGGGGCTGCTCTGTGGAGGCTTTGACAGTTGCTGTTTAATTGGGAAATAGTCATGATTGTTTCAATAAGTCATAGATGGGTGCTGTATACCTATGTATTGAACAGCATCTCTTCCAAATTCAGAGTTTTGCAGAAGTTATAATATTGATACAAACATATATACAGCTATCATTGTGCAAATATATTGCACATATTCTGAAAATCACAGATTTTCACAAACTGAATTTTGCTTGCTGGGATAAGACCAGAAACTTTTTTATTTGTTTCTCTGACTTGTTCTTTGAAACTAAAACCTTAAGATTTTTCTTTGCATTCATGTAACTGAAATGTTATTTTTGGGGGCTGAAATATTATGCTTAGAATAATTAACATGTTTTCCTTTTTTAGTACATGCAATTTCTTGACATAAATTTCTCATGACAATTGTCTTTCTCTCCTGTGTTTCAAACAAACGGCACAGGACTTTTATTAAGAATCTCTTGCTGTGAATTGCTGTCCAGACAAATTACTATATGCTGAATGAATTCTGGTATTTCAGCTGCAGTGAAAGCCTAAAGAATGAGACATGAAAGATAGGTGACAGAAAAAACATTTCAGATGCTTTATTAGTTTATTAAAATCTGACAAGCGGGTAGGGCTAGAAATAGCTTCACAGATGGCACTTGGCAGTATACCAGGCAGCTCTTTCCTTATGCGTTCTGTACACTATCCATCAAATATGCCAGCCAATGGCAGCTTAGAAAAAGGGAAATGGTAAGCATCAATTCAGCTTACTGGAGGCTGTGAGGTTAGACGTCAGTGCTGCACTGTGCATGGCTGAGTCAGTGGCTGTGAGAAAATGAATTGAAATAATATCTTGCGGGCTTACCTCTCTGAGTACTTAATGCACAGAAAAGCTGTAACAAGAGTGTTACCCTTGAGATGGAGAAGAAAAGAGGATGCTAGAAAGTGAGGCTAATATATGCTGTAGACGTAAAGTATTAAGAGGAGAATGGAAAGAACAAATATGCTGAACTTAGCAAGTAATGCCAGAGAATGCTGAACTGGCTTCTAAATCTGCAGGCTGGAGAGGAGCAGATTTCTTTTGTACTTTGTTTTCAACATTTTCTCCATGTTTTTGTGTTCCTGCCCTTTTCTACTCAAAAAGAAGGTGCGTATCTGTTAACAATCCAATACGGTTTTCAGTACTTAACTAAGACGGGAATATGAAAAGGGGAGGAATAGTTCTTTGTGTAATTGATCTCTTGAAATATTTATATGATAAAGAGAAGTCTGACCATGAATCTAAAGTAACTGTTATAACATAAATAGAAATATTATTGAGCAAAAGCTGAATTTAGCAGAAATAGAAAATATATGAAATGATGTATTTAAAATTTGATTATTGTTTAGATTTCATTAGATTATTTTTTCTTTATTTGTGGTCTTCTGGGCCAAGAATTTATAAATGTAACATTTAAAGTTTCAAGTCCACTCTGTATTAAGAAAGAAAAAAGATGATTCATGAGAGTATGATGCAAGTTAGATCATATCATCCTTACCTTACACAACAATATTAAAATGAACCACATCTTTTTACAGTTTACATTTCAATTTCTGTTAATGATGTTATGCAATTTTTTCAGCTGTTATTGGTGATGCTTAATTTATTGATTTGAATAGTTAGAATGAATGACAGTGTCATAATATAGGAACTACTCTCTAAGAGCACTCTAAAGTTGGGTGTGTGTATTTTATCAAGACGTTTCTGCTGTATGCAATTGGCTGATCAGTAAATTGTTAGCAGCAAGATTGCTGTATGGAAACAGCTTGGATCAGCTGTCACCCTGAAACAATGTGAAGAGCCTGCTATATAATAGCAACATTATAACAACAATATATAGAAGTTGAACAAGGACATCACCTATGTAGGTTGGACTGAGATAGAAATTGGTGCTACAAATGCCTATATATTAGAGTATTATAATTATATAGAGGTTATAAAGTGTTCCACCTGGATTTATAGTTAACATGGTTTTTTGGGGGGAGCAAGTGAGAAACAAATCTAATCTAGCAAAATAGTTTGTTTAATAAAAGCAAAGTGGCATGTAATTTAACATGTTTTATAAATATCTCAAAGGCTCACTTTCCTCATTAAACAAAATGTAACAGAACTAAAATATTTGAGGAGAATGGGAAATCATATCTCATTTACTAGGATATAAATGTTCAAATAAACAAAAATACTATTTGGCAGTATTTTATTCTTGGAATGAAATGTCCCTAAACACAAATCACTTTCAGATGCTACATGCTTTTTTTTTAAGTGAAGAAAAAAAAACACAGTAGTAGCAGTTGAGCAATAGGAATTTGGCAAAAGAAAAAAAATATGCAAGATAAGATGGGAAAGGAAAGTTGAATAATGCAGCTGGTTGAACTTTACATTACAAAGCTGCTGTAAAAATTAGTAAAAATTTCCTGTGCATTTTTCATATTTCCATACCCTATAACTTTTAGAAGGTTTGGGTTATTTAATTTCCAGTATAAAAGTGAAATAGATTCACTTTGAAGGTTTAGTTTACTTCTCACAAATACAGTGAGAACTATATTTTCATTTTTATTTAAACCTTTCATTTTTAGGAATCTTAAAAGTAAAATTGATAACATTGTTTGAACACATTTCTCTTTCCCCTGCAAATTTACCCAAATCTTTTCTGGATATGTCTAGAATCTTGAGTAAACTTGGAAGGAAGATTCTGCAAACAAGAGAAAACCAATTTCCTTAATAGATGCCATTGAATTGGTTGATGAGAACATTGAGTATAAACCTTTATACTATTGTTTTTGAGGAAATTTTTGTAGCATAATGACTATCTCGCTAGAGTTTTTATCACTTGAGTAGGAAGCATTTTATCTGAGTCATCAGGCATGCTTCCTGTAGCATGTGTTTGCCATAGATATATCTAAGTGTTAATATGCATGAACTTGCCTTGTGTTTGGACATTTCTGAAGACGATTGTGTTTCATTTTGCGGGTTTTATAAGATTGCTGTAGAGCAAAACTTATCTTTCTGGAATGAGCAAAAACTGTGTTTCATCTAACGCTGTGGTAAGCAGATTTTTGCTCCTATAATTGAAGTTTCCTGTTTTTTTTTTCTGCATCACATTTCCCTGTGCTAGAGTATCTAGAACTAATTAAGTGGATAGAGGAATAGAAATAAAAAGCAGAAAATGCTCACTAGCTCTTACCAGTGGACAGCTACAAATGGATTTCATTTATGTCCGGAAATAGATACAAAATGTCTACTTACTTGGTGAAAATATTATATTTCCATGGCTAAAATTCAGGGTTTTAAAGTTATCTTTTTATTCCTTGTTTTAAAGTTTGAGATTTCTTTATTTTTTTTTACCAACTAGCACTTCTCCTTAAGCAGCTTATAGGTTTGGAAAATGAATTCAGAAAAGCATTTTAGCATTTAGGAAATGGATGAGAAATAATAAAATATAACACTAGCATTAGATATTTCTGTATGATTTCTCATTTTCTATTTCTTTTGGATGGAATATGGGGTACACTTTCATGATACAAAATTTCTGTGATATGATTTACTGGTTAAGAACAAATTCTACTTTCCCAAGATCTTGTCATCCTTTTTTTTAGGCATATTTCATCCGTGCATCTATCCATACAGAATATATAAAGCCATTGGGGAAAATTAACTTTAAAATGCAGAAGCAAAAATATATACTAACTGGATAAAAATATTGCTATTTTAGAAGAAAAAAACTTATTTTACATATGTGACAAATAAGAACTTCCTAATAAGTTTGTCTTTTTTGTGTCTGTTTTATCATTTGTCTAATTTATGTCATAACTGATGCTATCAGTACTTTCTAACATGAGTTTAGCTATATTAATGTGTAAAATTAATTCCATGCTAATACAGAATTTTTTTTGTCATTTCCAAGAAGTTATATGAAATATTAAAGTTTTGAAGATTCTTCTTTATCATTATTTAAAATGTTTAGTTGCTTGTTAGTATAATCTGTATTCATATTATAAACTTGAAAACCTTTTAAATGGATTAGTTGAGTATTTGTATGAATCTATTATCCAATATTTTGCTTGATGTTGCCAACATTACAGTTCTAAGGCTTACAAGCAAGGGCCATTAAACATGATTTGGACTTGAAAATATACATATAATATTGAACAGCAAGGAAAATTAAGTTATTTACCAGTAACATTTATTAAAAAATACTATTTTTGACTGTTACAAAATTGCATAAATTACTATCCCTAATTTATGTAATCTTGTCTTTCTTTCTCAGTTATTTTAATACAAGGAATGTTATATTACATTTAACATATTTATTTAATATAATTAAGTACTTTTGTAACATTGGCTATTTAAAATGTGTAGCTAAGTACATACTTTCACATTAGAAGAGAATAGAACAGAAAAGAAGAGAATTCTTTATTGGCCAAATGTGATTGGAATTTGTCTTGGTGCATATGCTCTCAGTATACATAAAAGAAAAGATACATTTGTCAAGAGTCAGGGATCATCAGGTGCAACACTTAATAATAGTCATAGGGTACAATAAGCAATCAAATCAAACTAGGAAACAGTCAATATAGATCGTAAGGATACAAGCGACAAAGTTACAGTCATACAGTCACAAGTGGGAGGGGATGGATGATAAGGAGTGATGAGAAGATTAATAGTAATAGCAGTGCAGACTTTGTAAATAGGTGGACAATGTTGAGGAAATTGCTTAGCAGAGTGATGGCATTTGGGAAAAAACTGTTCTTGTGTCTAGTTGTTCTGGTGTGCAATGCTCTATAGCATCGTTTTGAGGGAAGGAGTTGAAACAGTTTATGCTCAGGATGTGAGGGGTCTGTAAATATTTTCACAACCCTCTTTTTGACTCATGCAATTAGTTTCTCTTTTTGTATCCCCATTTCCTTCATCTACTTAAAGCAATGCAGGGTGAAGAAAGATTTGCTACCAGTTTTAATTGCAGAAAAATCTCTAGTTCTGAAAGGTTTGTTATTTCCTTCAGTTCAGTCATGTTGGCTTCTCAGAGTACCAGGACAAGTCCCTGCAGTTTTCTTTGCAAGGTTTTTTCAGAAATGATTTGTCATTTCCTCCTTTTTAGGACAGTGCCCTAAGTTCTGTGTATCTATAGACCAATGAGACTGTAGTGATATTGATCACAAAATTTAATGCACTCAGTATAATTGATGTGCTCAGTAGGATAAAAATTATGCTGCTGGTGCACTTCCTTGGGCAATTCTAAATTTTTTCCTAAATGGATTTCTTCTTTGAATATACCATGGAACGTCGGGTTGCGACTGTAACCTGTTCCAGGACTACAGCCGCAACCTGATTTGGCCGGAAGCAGAACCGTCTGCACATGTGCAGACCCCCCCAAAAAATGGTGCCAAGGGGGAAATGGGCGTGGCAGGAAAAATAGCTGCGGCAATTTTCAGGTTTGCTTGGTCACCACCCGAAGATCTGTTCACGACCAGAAGCAAAACTGTTCTAAAAATTCTGGTTATCACTCGATTTGGTTGCAAACAGAAGAGTTTGCGACCTGAGGTTCCACTATATTCACCTTCTCAGAAGCAACTTTTTTTGTATTGACTATTTTGGATATTATTGTAACCAATTTCAGTATTTTTGTGGGCTTTCTGCATATCTGTGGGTCTTCAGTTGTAAAAGGCCAGAGGATGTCACAATAATATTGTTGTTTTTTTAAAAAAAATCCTGTCAGTACTGTATAAATGGGGAAAATGCTGTCTTTATATAAGAAGTTAAATACATTCTAAAAAAATTATAGCACCTGAATGTAAAGTTTCTTGAAATAGTCAAAAGTCTCAAATATGAAAAAAAAAAATGATTTGATTTGCTGCTGATTTCACAATTGCCTCAAGTGAGATTGGAGTTAGAGGTTATAGGAAAATAATGTAAACTGGAAGCCAAGTACCGTACATTTCCTTCAGTGCTTGTGTGTAGAAGAGGTTATTAAACTTCAAAGGCAAAGTAGTACTTTATTTTTCTGGTACCCCTCATATTGTATTTAGTTGGTTTAATAGAAAGTTACCAGGCCAAATATGATTTTAATGTTCCAGTTGATTAACATTTTAATTTGACATTAAGCAACTAGTAAAAATTTCAGTTTGATGTAGCCTGAAATATTCATCTAATTTTGAATTTTTTCAAATAGAGCGGTTTGAGATTTCTGTGGAAAAGAGTATGAATTCCAAACTTTAAATTAAACTTGACATGCTTCATAATGATGTATTTAGATTTCATGATTTAGCAAAAAAAAAATATATATCTGTGTGGCTTACATATTCATCTATAAATTATTAAAAAATCACAAAATAGTTAAAAGATATTAAGCGTAGTTGATAATATATGGTAACAATATATGACTACAATTAATATTTGAAAAACTAGAGAAAGAGGGAGTGTTCATATGTGGATGGTATCAGGCTGTTACATAGGAAAGACAAATTTTTGGATCCCTGTCTTCTTAACTCCATAAGGGTTGAAAAGACAAAACATGCAATCGTAATGTTAGGACAGATTCTACCATGAACATACCATCGTATAGGTAATAATCAGCATTTGAATTATTCTCAGAAATTCATTGGCAAACAGTACACTGGTTAAATTTGAGTTACTATTTGTGAAACAGTTTTCATCTGTTTGCACATGGCCTAACACTTTGTACAAACTTAAGAATCTTAATCAGAAGGCAACCCCATGACCAGTTATTCAGAAGGCAACCCCAGTATGATGCAGTTATTGAGATGTGATGCAGCATGAGTGCCTGATAGCCTTCAGGCATCCGATCCAGACATCCATTGCATTTCTGGTTTGGCTCATTTTGTTTCCAAGGCATTTCCCAACTCTTTATGTACATATTGTCAGGATGTCATGAAAAGGTGAAAATCTTGCCATATACATATGACTTTCCCACAAGCATTGTGCCTCTTTCTAAACTCCTCAGGAAAGAGGTTGGTATTAGATTACTACTGAAATTGAAAAAATAAAAATTCACAATATAAGATCTATTTTATATTGACTGCTATTTAAAAATTCTAAATACTATCTCATGTTCATTTATCTTCTAGTACTTCATCTCATCTTATTAAGGGTGATTGCCACAAAATGAGTCTTCATGGGGCTAGTGGTGGACATGAAAGATCAAGAGACAGAAGACGGTCAAGTGATAGATCACGTGACTCATCCCATGAACGTCTTGAATCCCAGCTCACTCCATGCATCAGAAATGTTACTTCACCAACAAGGCAACATCAAGGAGGTATATCACAAGAAACCTGTTTCTGTTTAAGATATTTATTTTCTATTTTTTATTAGTACATATTTTTGTCAAACATAAAATCTTTTCACTTTGGTTCTTGTGTCACAAACCTAAAATGTGAAAGCTTCAAAATTAACATAATTAAGAATCTCATTGAGAATGTTTATTAAATTTATTCACTGCCTATGTAACATGGCACTGGGTGGCTTATGATCTGGTAAAACAGTAGAAAATATTAAAATGGTAAGATGTACAGATACATTAAAAAGAAAGAAATACCTAAGATAGTGGAGGGTATACAATAGAGTGGAGGGGGAATCTTCTAATGCAGTAACTGCCTCCAGGATGGAAGAAATATAAATCCTCATTCACCATTTAATATTTATAATTTGTGTCAAATTAAAAATTACCAAGGAAATTATCTAAGCCTCAGATACATAAATGTTCGGGACAATGTTACATGTGTATGTTCTGTTTGATACCCTGTATTGAGGTCCAAGCATGGAAACTGGTTGTGTGGCATTTTTCTTCAATCTATCATCTTCCACTTGTTTTGGATGCTGGCAAGCCTTTTGTGATGGCAAATGTAATCCAAACTATCTGGAGAGCATTAGGGAAAACTGGTCTATGGTACCTCAGATTTTAGAATAATTTAAAGTATAATCCTGTTGCTGAATTATATTTTAATTAGTTTTTTTCCCTACCTTTATTACTTTATAAGTTGCAGCAAACATGCTAGTGCCAGAAGACTGCCTGTTTTCTCTAACACATCAAGAGATCGTACTCTGAGTTACTACTGGCACCAAACCAAAATCCAAAAATAAGTTTGGCTTAATGTGAGGAAAAAACTGTTGCCCTTGTAAATATGTTTTTGAGTTATAACATGTTCTGATACTACACCCTAGTTTTAAATACTTGTATTACTTTTCATTGCAGAGCGTGAGAAGGATCATAGCTCATCTCGACCAAGCAGCCCTCGTCCTCAGAAAGCTTCTCCGAATGGATCCAGTAGCAGTCTAGTAAACAGTAGTAGAAACAGCAGCCAGTCAAGTTCAGATGGGAGTTGCAAAAATGCTGGAGAAATGGTTTTTGTGTATGAGAATGTAAAAGAGGGAGCACGGAACATAAGAACGTCAGAGAGAGTCACACTTATAGTGGACAATACTCGATTTGTTGTAGATCCTTCAGTTTTTACTGCACAGCCAAATACAATGCTGGGCAGGTTGGTATGGCTTTTTATTGCATATATACCATCAGATATCCCTGTAAATCATGGCTAAAAACAAATGTCTTCATATTATGAAATATTATTTATCTCATTATTTGCTCTTCTGTTAAAGAGCCCTAGTGGCGCAGTGGTTAGAATGCAGTATTGCAGACTAATTTTGCCAACTGCCAGCAGTTCAATTCTCATGTTAGTGTTTCATCCTGAGATCAGTAAAATGAGGAGCCAAATTGTTGGGGGTAAAATGCTGACTCTGTAAACCAATTAGAGAGGGCTGTAAAGCACTGTGAAATGATATATAAGTCTAAGTGCTTAAATAATACTACTAGATACTACTTATGTGGAGATCAGTATTTTTCCTTACTCATCTCTTTACATAGAAATATTATTAAAAATTGCAAAACACTTCTGTCTTAAACTTTGAAGTTCAGATATGAATGTTTTTGAATTCATATTTTGCATGCATTAAAATATTTCAAAATATTTTTTTTTACTTTGGATATATGAACATAATGTAACCTCTTGTAAAATCTGTAAGTCCCCTTAACAGTACATATTCTGAATTTCTATAATTCCTTCTAAATTTTACCAAATTGAATTCAAATACTGGTGAACTATGTGCACTGTGTGGATTTTGAATAACATGTTTTTTTCTTCTATATATAGGATGTTTGGTTCTGGAAGGGAACATAATTTCACACGGCCCAATGAAAAAGGAGAATATGAAGTGGCTGAAGGAATTGGTTCCACTGTGTTTCGTGCTATCTTGGTGAGGTTTCATAAGATACTGTTCTTCCCACCCTTTCATATTTATGAAATTTTTAAAAAAGGAATCCATTCCTATAAAAGCTTATCATGAACATCTATAATTTATTTAAACAAGATACTAAGTACTACTAGTACATGCTGGAATTTTACAAAAACTTGGAAAATTCAGGAATAAAGAATTTAGATGTAAGTCTGACTTACTATGTTCAGACATCTCATTGGTATGTCTGAATGTTAAAGGATTCTCAGCTTAGTTAAGATACTGGCCATTCATTTTGGGCTTGCCATCTATGTGCCATTTTCTGGAATATTGCAGTGCATTGTTGGGGAAAGGCAGCAATAGTGAGGCAAGTTATTTTTCATAAAAATGTGTTCATGATTACTAATATATTAATTGAAAAGATTTTGCCCAAGAAAATACCGGAGTTCCTCAACACTGCTATTTGTAAGTAAGGGAGTAGAAAACTAAAGTTGAGAGACAGAATGAAGACATTAAAATCTTCGTATGATAACATTTCTGATGGGAGAGACATTTCCTAAGATTCATTAAACATAATGTTGTTAGCCCAAGCAATTTGAATTGTTCTTGGAATTCTTGTACGAGTTCTATCATAATCTCTTCTCAGTCTCCATATGACAGGAAGATTACTTCATTCTGCAACACCACTGGATACCCAGTTTGTTTGCAGCAGCAGAAAAACATGCAAGGATTAGAAAAACTATTCTGTACAAAATAAATGTTTTCTCATAAATTTTTCTTTTTTCTTTTTTAATTTAAGGATTATTACAAGACTGGGGTGATACGTTGTCCTGATGGAATATCTATTCCTGAACTACGAGAAGCGTGTGACTATCTATGTATTTCTTTTGATTATAGTACTATCAAATGTAGAGACCTCAGTAAGTGTAACATTGCTGTTAACCTGCTTTATCTATACGTACATTTTAAAGATGCTGTTTCCTGCCCATAAACCACTTTAAGTAATATTTGAGCATTTAATATCATAAAATATATTATAGATTGGGTTAATGATTGAGTTTAGTAATATATACTATAGTTATACCTGTTAAGTACATAGAGGCTTTATATATAAAACTTTATTTCACTCGTAGACCAGCATCTAACAATGCAGCTTATAACCAACAACTCCATATATATCTGGATTGTAGAATGGGAGAAATACTTAAAGTATTAGCATTACTGTTACAAATGTCTAACATTAAATAATTTTACTGATTATATAGAAAGAAGATGCAATATAAAATATATTTAAAAATATTAATAGATTAGAGAACCACAAAACATGTCACTGAACATAAGCTATCTAAGCTATGGAACATAGAGCTTAAACTTTGCAAAACTATGAACATCGTAATTCTGAAAACTGCATGTAAGAATCATAAATAATATCAAGATGACCAAGCTGTTATAAAGGGGTTCTAGTCTAATAAATAGGCATAGCTTGAACTGTGTTACTTGTAAACTTTTCAATTGGTGAAAAGTTTGGAGTATTTTCAATGTATATATGTTGAAGGAAAACATACGCTCAGCTCCGCTTCCCTAAACTTTCAGAGATCTAAATGTCCCAAGTATAGGATTTTCCACATCTTTCTTTCAAAACAGTCAAAGTAGTGCCCCTTCTACATTTGGGATACTTTAAATTGAATAAGATATATTGTAGATCAAGGATCTTCAAACTTGGCAAGTTTAGGACTTGTGGACTTCAACTTCCAGAATTCCTGAGCTAACATGACTGGAGAAGGAATTCTGGGAGTTGAAGTCCACAAGTCTTAAAGCTGTCAAGTTTAAAGCTGTCAAGCTGTTGATGCTTCTGTATGTCTGTGCTGTCAGTATTAGGGAGAATTTGAGCACTACTTAGATCAGGCTTTATATCTATAAATATATGAGTAATGTATAATTAGATCCATAGTTGTTATGTGTGTGTGTATTGTCAGATCAAGATGGCTATCATACTAATTACTTCCCTTCTATTTTTACCACCACAACAACAACAACAACAACAGGTGAGGTGGGTTGTGCTAAGAGAGAGAGAGATTGGTCCAAAGTCTCCCAGCTAATTTTCATGCCTAAGTGAGGCCTGTTACTCACAGTCTCCTGGTTTCTAGAACAGCACTTTAATTAATACACCACATTAGCTTTCAATATTTGCTGGTTCAGCACAGAGCTGGCTTGATCAGATCTCAAGGATAGTAAATAAGAAAGTAGAGAGTTTTAGACAACTTTAACTTCAAACAGATTGAAATTCATCCACAGTTAAAAGGAACTGAAGGCAGAAGATAAAAATATATATTTAGCTAATAATATTAATTTTTTGCCTCCACTCACAGCAGCCTCTAGAGGTAGTGTACATTTATTGAGATAGTGGAGGGCCTGGATTACTCAGTTTAAACATTTAGATTAGACTTTCTGTAGAAAGCCAAATTAAAATAGGGACTGAAGGTCCCCCATAAAACGTTGATGCCAGTATTTTTGCTCAGTGTAGCAGATAAATTACTACTCCATTTTGTTTGCTATATTAAGGATGGTAGATACAATCCTTTTAGTTCTTCGGGTAATATAGGAAGAGACTTCCTTCTACTAAAATGAAAAATATTTAAAGGATGTTATGTGCTCAAATAACTATCTGACTATTTTCAAGACATAATTTTTGAGGTTCCTGCAAAATCTTAATGATTTTGATGTGTTGATTAATTCTCATGTTACATTACTTTGGTTCAGCTTATTTAGCTTTATATGCAAATCAGAGGTGCCTTGTAAACATCAGCAATTACTATTCTAAGTCCAGAAGCTAGGAAGTACAAGGTAACATATTTAAAATATTTGAGCATCATTTAGCAATTATGAGAATTATGAGAAGTTGCACCTCTGTTGTGCCAAAGGTAATATTTTTATTGAAACAATTAATAATGGATCATCTAAAATCCAGCTCAGTATTCTTATGAACAGAGAGTAATGAATTTAATTGTTTTCATTTCAGGTGCTCTCATGCATGAATTATCAAATGATGGTGCTCGGAAACAGTTTGAATTTTACCTTGAAGAAATGATACTGCCACTGATGGTAGCCAGTGCTCAGAGTGGGGAAAGAGAGTGTCATATTGTAGTGCTCACTGATGATGATGTTGTTGATTGGGATGAAGAGTACCCACCTCAAATGGGAGAAGAATATTCTCAGAGTAAGTCAGTTGGCACTGCAGTTGAATTTGGCTCATTCCCTTTTCTATATAATTAATTGTATCATTTATTTTTGAAATATATGCACTACAGTACCTCTGATCACTCTGCATTGTACAGACCTGCATCATTTAGTAGACGTAATTTGATGGCAGTTCAGCACATTGACTGTAATGTGCCCTGTCATATCTGTCGTTTGGAGAATTGTAGGCATATTTGGCTTATGATCACGTTGTTCCATTTGTGTGTGTAAGATGACAGTATAGTCAGTGTGCACGGGGCATATTAGCCTCGGTTACCATGTCCGATCACTCTTCAATCTAGTAATACATGGATTCTTAGATAATGTAAATAATACAATGTATATTTTTCTTTTTTTTTTTAAAACAAGTTTTATTGATTTTACAAACAAACAAACAAGACAAAACATCATTAAACATTAAAAACATAAAACCTCTTTCCATTGTAGATCCTTACAAGGCAGGTAACATATTGCTTTATATCACATACTTATAATTTATCCCATTTCCATATAAACACGTAAATTCCCTTTACCAAATTCCACATTGTTTCTCTTTAATCATTATTCAATCATATTTCCTTTCTGATTTATCTGCTATCCAGTCATCAACTTTATATTTCCCTCTGGCTTGTTTATAATTATTCTCATCTAGTCTTCTTCCGAGATTTTATTATTTAATTCTTAATTAAACACACACACATAAAACACAGACATAAAAACATAAAGCTTTCTTCTAGAAAGTAACTTGGCCCCAGATTACCTCTTTTTGTATGGACTCAGTTGTATTCACGCTTTTCTTATATACCATTACCCATCTTATTTACCATTCTATATCTATTATATAACTCCTCTCCACTTTTGCCTCATCTTAATTCTGTTTTATATATTTAATCTTGCTTTTTTTTAAAAAAAATATTTTTATATCTTTTGTCCATTTCTCCATTTACATCTGTCTCATTTCCAATTTAAAAAGAATAGTTTCCCCTGGAATCACTAATCGGAGTATGATGCCTTTCTATCATTCCCCTAAGTTAAAATTTAAAATAACACCTAAATCCCAATCAGATTCTGCTTAGTACATTCTACTATTTCAAAAACCAATACTACAATAATAAATCCATAACAATCAACACATTAATCCATTAAACTCTATATTCAAACTAATATTTTAAACATTCCCTTTAGTATTTTATTAAAACTTATTATCATTCATTATTAAACCTTTTAAAGTTATACCTTGATATTTTAGCCTTTTATTAGATCTTAAAAAGTTCTGGTTATCTACTTATAATACAAATACCACTATTACAATACTCATATGTACTTTGCAGAATCCCCCCCTTTTTTAAAAAAACCCATATATTACCCATTATCCCTGAAAAAAATTTCCTTATCTCCATCTTGTCTTATATCTTTGTAACTTTTTCCCCCTTTTCCCTTTCCTTCTTAGCCCGCCTAAACTTTTACCCCCTCCTCTCAAAACCTCTGCCTTCTTAATTTCCCCTTTCTGCATTCCTCTTTCCTTTTGCTTTCTAGCATTCTGTTGTTTTTGCATCTTCTTTTTCTCTTTCATAAATATTTTTTTATTTCTTAAGTCCTTCCTTTTCGCTCCTCTCTTTCTCCTTTCTTAGTCACACCGTTTAGTTCATTAAAAATGGCTTCTTCTTCCTCGGTTTCTTCCAGCTGTTGTTTAATTTGCTGACACATAGCAAGCGCCATATCTAGGAAACAAAGGGCTTCTCCCATAACATCTTTGCCTTCTTTCTTTGTTTTTAGATATTGTTTTTTTAGTTCATCAAGAGATAGAGCCATTTTAAAGTTTCTTCTTCTCTTTCTGTATCCTCTTCTTAAACCAATCAGTTATTTCCAAGCTTAAAACAATTCCCAAAAGTCCCAAAGTCCCACAGTCATCAAACAGTCCAGGCAGAGTAGAAGCTTCTTCTTTTTACAGTTTCTCTTCTAGGGGTGAAGTCAAATTAGGGAAAGAAAATTCTCTTTATCTTCAAGGCATCTCCTCCAGCAAAGTCTTAGAGTAAAAATTTGTTTTCCCAAGCCTCTCCCTTCCCACTTATAACAAAGGAGTTTAGGTTTTACCTTCTACCAAAAGGCTGGTTTCCCTTGTCCATTTGTTAATTCCATAGGGGAGGGAGAGTAACTTCCCCTTTTCGTCACTTTTCTTCGCAGCTGAAAACATCAATCGGGAACATTATAGCTTCCAAGTCATTACTTTCCCAGGTGTTAAATATATCCTTAAGGTCCCAGTTCGACCAAGAAAAAACTTTCTTTAAAAAAAAAAAGAAAACTCCTTCTCCCTCCTGCGCATTCTTTATCCAATTGCCGGCTTCTTTATGGTGGCCATAAAAAGACCACCGCTGGACCGTCTTGAGAAAAGGGGGTTATTGCCGGCTGGAGTGGGGTTGCAATGCCCCTCACCCCCGTCCGGATCCCCCCCTATCTTCAGCTGCCCCAACAGGGCAGCCTTAGCCTCCAAATCCGTCAGGATCGGAGGCACCAAGGCGGCTAGCACAGCAGGAATCGCAGAGAAAGCGAATCCCTGCTGTCAGCAAAGCCGACAACCGGAAGTGTGCAATGTATATTTTTCAAATCAACTTGTTTCAAAATGCATTAGATGTTTTTTTACCATTATTGTATACTGGCTGAACATATATACAGTTTATTGATTTCATGAAATGTATTTTTCTCCACAGTTATTTATAGCACGAAGTTATATAGGTTCTTCAAGTATATTGAGAACAGAGATGTGGCCAAATCAGTCCTGAAGGAAAGGGGTCTTAAGAAAATTCGATTAGGTATAGAAGGTAAGATAATTTGATCTTGTTGTCTAATCCAACATGTAGTGAAAAACTAGAATGTAGACATTTATGATCTAAAACCACAGTGAAATAAGAGGGAGTAAGGTAGTCCTTGTTAACAACAACAGTTGTGGCTTCCCCATAGATTTTGCTTATCAGAAGCTGGCAGTGGAGGTTGCAAATAGCAATCATACGAATGCAGGGATGCTGCAACAGCCAGAACCTTGAGGATTCACTAATTCAGTGCTATCATAAGCTTGAACAGTCACTGATAAGTTAAGATTAAACAGTCACTTAAACGAGGACCACATAATACTGCAACATAATGACTTCAAAAAAAGAGATAAGCCTTGGCAGTCATTGTGTTGTCCTTTCTACAATATCATGTCTTAATTCAGGTAAACTGTAGTTCTGCTGAAGTTTAAGCTTTATTCTTATACAGAAACATAGCTTGAAATTTCAACTTAGAATGAATCATGTATCTTTCATGAAATGAATCTAATTACAGAAAGTGTTAAAAGTAAAGTGTCAGTAAAACTGTGGTGAACAGCTGGAAGAAGGATTTACATAATGGTGTACCTTAATAAAATATTTTTGTTGAATAAAATGCTGTATTCTACCTGAGAGTCCTCAAAAATGTTGAGTGAAATAAAATTTGTAAATGTTATTGGTGATTTTTTTCTAGGTTATCCCACATATAAAGAAAAAGTTAAGAAGCGACCTGGTGGGAGACCAGAGGTAATCTATAATTATGTCCAAAGACCTTTCATAAGGATGTCATGGGAGAAGGAAGAAGGGAAAAGTCGCCATGTTGACTTCCAGTGTGTGAAAAGTAAATCAATTACCAACCTAGCAGCAGCTGCAGCAGACATTCCCCAGGACCAGCTAGTGGTGATGCACCCCACCCCCCAGGTGGATGAGCTAGATATTCTACCAATCCATCCTCAACCCAGCAACAGCGACACAGATCCTGAAGGACAGAACTTGCCACTCTGATCCAAACTGCGGGTTAAACAAAAGCATGCTATTATTAAAAAAATTGAAGATGCTGTAATGAGCTCATACTGCACTGCAATTCCAGCTTCTCTCCATTGTGTAATGAACATAAAATGTTTCAGGATATTGCAGTATGGACTTCACAAAGACCAAAGTGGGATCCGATTATGGTTTGTAGGAGTACATATGTAACATCATGAGGTTCAGTTACATACCTGCATTTGTTTCCCAGTAAGTAGCTTTTGTGGTATTGGTTGTATGGTGGACTGTTATTAGCCTCAAACTCTTGTCAAGAACAGCAGGATTTGGAAGCTATGGTTTCTTCAGTATTTTGGTACTCAGTGGGCAAAATGCAGACTTAAAATTGATAGTGGCACTTTACAAATGGTGGACAAAAATATTCTTAAAGCCATTTTTATAGTCTGGGTGTACATTGTTGATTCTAACAGAGTGCTGTTTTCAGAGGTTCCCTATTCAACAAAATGTAAATAGTTTGTTCTGAATAGGGGTAATAGGTTAATTAACTTGTTCTCTAATGAATGAGCACAACATTCTTGCCACTGGGACTTTTGGGTTGTGATCCAACAGCCTACTTTTTTTCAGAGTTATCCAGTGAATTTTTTTTCATGTTTGATGTGAGCCATGTTGAAGGGTGAGGAACAACTGATATGGGCTTTATCTTTGAAAAATGCCTTATCTTAAATCTGTTCACAGAAATATTTATTTACTGAGAGGTTTTTCATATGTGTCATAGAATAGAAAAATGCAAATTGTTCACTCTTCACTTAATAACTGATTGTAAACTCAAGTTTTTCATTCAAATAAAATTTCCATTATTTTAATATTAGCAGTAGTATTCATTCTTCTGAAATTGGTGATTAACAGTCTAAGTTGTTTACATTTTACAGAAGAAATAATCAGGTCATCTCTCCTGCTATTTAATATGGAGTGGCTTGCTTTTTCTACGATTCCCCATTTTTAGGACTTTTCCTCTGAAAATAAGGCTAAATGGGGCAATTCACGAGATTTTGGAAATTCTCATGATAAAGTTGACTGACAGCTTTTGACTAGAATTGACTTCATCCAATCTTTGGATTGATTGACAGGGTCAATTGACCTTAATATTTGTGTAGCATATAAATGTCATCTTCATTGACCGATTAAATTTGTTGGGAACAGGGCTATTGTTTTTAATATAAATTGAGCTGGTAGAATTTATCTAATTTTGGTATAATGTAAAACTACTATATTCTTTTGAACAACAAGTTGAGGCTTAGAGGTGTATATAAATGATGAATGGGAAACTTGAGTGCCTTTCCATAATGCCTGTAAAGTATTTCTGAAATAAGTTGGAAATGATGCTTCAGAGCATGTGTAATCATGAATATAGCTTATTCCTGCAACACCTTAAAGCAGTGGTTCCCAAAGTGGGCAGTACTGCCCCCTGGGGGGGGATGCCTTAGGGGGGCGCTGAGAGGCAAGGTGGCTGGAAGGGGGCGCTAAGAGGCGGCAGGGGGGTGCTGGAGGTGAGCGGCAGGGCACAATTCAGGGGTGAGAAAAAATCCTGTCGCGTTCGAGGCGAGGCCCTGCAGGATCATCCCATTGACTTGCATGCTCTTGTGCAAGGATCTCAATGGGCTGATCCTGCAGGGCCTTGCCCTGAATGCAGTGTTGGGAAAGGAGAGCAAAGCCAACATCCCCCTGGCACTGTGTACAGGGCGGCGGGGCCTGTGGGGCCTCACCCCGAACGCAGCGTGGCTTTGCTCTCCTTTTCAAACATCCTGCCACTGCTGCGTTCGGGGCAAGGCCCTGCAGGTCCACCCCATTGAGCCCCTTGCACCAGAGGCACCTGCCCAAGCAAGTCCGAATGGAGTGGTGCATGAAGTCAATGGGGTAAGCCTGAGAGAAGAAAGAGAAAGAGAGAAGAAAGAAGAGAAAGAAAAGGGACAGAAAGAAAAAGGGACAAAGAAAAGGGGGATGGAAAGAAGGGACAGAAAGAAAATGAAATAAAAAAGGAGGGAGGGAGGGAGGAGAAAGATAATGAGATATCTATTCTAGTCCAGTCACCTGCTCCAGCAGTGTTAGAAGGGAGTGTGTGTGTGTGTGTGTGTGTGTGTGTGCTCGTAATTTACCAATACATTTTGGTTTTGCCTTCTTCAGAATTGGCACTATAATTCATTGGGGAAAAGTAATTTTTTAGGGTGGAGATCTGATCAAATGGATCCTGTTTGAAGCCTCAACAAAATGTGAGAGCTTCCTGATAGTCTTGACCATGTTTCGTCCACAAAACCTTTAATTAATAGAAGCCAAAGATGTTTCAATGTGGAAAAGGGCCTCTAAACTAGGCCTCATTTCAATCTGATGCATCAGGTCTCTCTCTCTCCCTCTCTCCCACTCCATCCCCCCTTTCTTTGTCCTTTTTTCTTTCTTTCCCTTTTTCTTCAATCTCTCTTTCTTTTCTCTCTTTCTCTTTCCCTCTCCCAGGCTCACCCCATTGATTTTGTGCACTGCACTGCTCGGACTTGCTTGGACAGGTCCCTCCAGTGCAGTGGGCTTAATGGGGTGGACCTGCGGGGCCGGCACCTAGAACGCAGCAGTGGCGGCACGTTTGAAAAGTAGAGCAAAGCCAGAGGTCGGTAATCACAAAGAATCACAAAAGCTTCTGTGCTGTGCACAAGAAGGGATATACATGTCAATGCAATTCAGCAACATAAAATAAAGAGATACAAATAAAACAAATCAACAAGAACCGGCAAAGCATCTCTGATTAGATTTTATTCACTACTACTTTGCCGATTCTAGTCCAATGACCAACTCCAGCAGGGTTGGAAGGAAGTATGTGTATATATGTGTGTGCATGGCTGTCAAAACTCCAAAAGCAAGTCAAGTAGTTCTGGGGAGGCCAGTCATAAATTAGAACACTTGCTAAGCAACCGGCCATTAAGTGAGGACCACTTGTATTTGGTTTGCCAGTCATCAAACCACGCCCACCCAGTCACATGACCAGCAAGCCATGCCCACCCAGTCATGTGTCCAGCAAACCACACCCTCAGATTAGGTCATGCCCACAGAAATTTGAATCCTGCCCCTGGGTGGGGGGCATTGAAGATGAGTTTGTAGCACCAAGGGGGCGGTGGACTGAAAAAGTTTTGGGAACCACTGCCTTAAAGCAACCATAGAACCCTGGGAATAGAAGTGATTGTTTTGAGTCATTGATAGGTGCTATGATGAAGTGTTGCATAGCTCTGATACACATTTCCTGTAATTTATAATCATTAGGTAATTTGTATTCAGAATGACGTAAAATAGCATTCATGTGCACATAATTAAAAGTTCAGTTTAAGCAACACAAAAGGAAAGACATGCATTCTGTATTGTCTAACCGATGTCTTGTTACTTCGTACTTCCTTAATTTTTTTATTCAGAATGGATGTTATCCTGGCAATTTGACTATATATTAATATGATTCATTGTTCCCAAATTTGATAATTGCCACTTGAAACCATGATGATCAGTGGTTTTCTATGTAAAATATGTAAAATCATAACACTAGAAGGGACCTTGAAGGAAATCTATTTTATTTAATTTATATTTATATCCTGCCTTTATTTTTATAAATAACTCAAGGCAATAAACATACATTACTCCTTCCTCCTCCTGTTTTCTTCACAATAACATCTCTATGAGGTGAGTTGGGCCAAGTGTGAGTTACTGACCCAAATCAGGATCCTTAATCTTTAGTGTGGTTCTATAATCATCTCTGCTTGTTCGAGTATTCCGGGACATAGTCCAAGTGACTCTGGAGATTCACATTAATGATGACCAAATAAGTTTAATCATTTTTTTAACCTTATAAAGGAGGGCAGAAGCACAATAGAAATTACTAAGCTCTACTTTTTTTTTTCTCCCATTACCAACATCATATCTTGCAAGCTTCAGTACTTTTTGAACTTTAGCTTTTCTAAAAGGGTCCTGCAGCTTTTGGATACTATCTTGTATTCGAGTTGTTTTCTTCCTCCTGTTAACCTCTAAATATCCTTTTCAGTGTTTTTGAGAGCTCTGCATAGATCTAGGCTGGTCTCTTAAAGTTCCTTCCCTTTTCCTTGTGAAGATTGTGGTTGCGTTCAGTATAGTACAGTATCTTGTTTCACATTCCATTCAAAACGAGTTCATCAAAATATGCTTTTCTGCAATCCATTATGCAAGCCTGACTCTTCTCCAAAACTCCTCTGGATATCACAAATTCAAGGACAATGTGTTCACTTTCCTCCAAGGTACCATTTCCTTCAGTTCAACCATTTCCTATTACTGGAGGCTGGGGTACAAGATACTAGACTCCCTTGTTCTTTTTAATACTTTCTGGCAAATGATCAGGTTGCAAACTGGGAAGCACCCATCAGTTTGATATAACTTCTTTTTTAAAGCAGTTCTGAGGTTTCTTCATCCCATGAGGGCCCCAAGTGTTTTTTTAGGATGTTCATGTTTTTTTAACATTTGTGTCAGAAGCACATTCAAATTAAAAACCTATAACATTCAACACTGAGCAAGTAAAATATAATATAGGTCATAGAAATATAGCATGTGTAAAAAGTATGTGAAATAAGATTAAAAGTAAATGATATTTACCCAATATTGGGCTACATCAACAGCACTTTCTCTCACTAGTATGAGGTCTTCCTTATGCGTTCAGTTATATCATTTGCTCAGGTGACTATTAATATTCCTCTAGGACAGCTTGGGACCAGTGATTTTTAAAAATTTTTTATCACATTCTTCTGTGTCCTTGCTTGTACCAGAGAGGTCCTCTCCTTCACTGATTGGTATTCCAATAAATTCCTTTTGGAGATTTCTATTTAGTCAAGAAACTTCTATTATTTTTGATCCATTCCAGAATTACAACTTTCTTCTTCAGCCTCCCGCCCCAAAAAACATAAGGGACTACATCTGCAGGAATGCAATCTGGGTATTTGTAGGCAGGAAGAGATAGGGCATTGGTACTTACCTAATACGCCCATTCTCTATGAGCTGTGAAGAGCATTCAGTGATGGGAAGGTGCTTCAGTCCCTTCTAGGAAGGCTGGGCTTAAACTTGAGGACACTTCTCCTCCACGAGACAACTCCTTAGCATCCCCAGTTTTGCGAAGCTGAGGTATTGATACCCTATATGCTTAAGCCTATGTAATAAGCCTGGCCAGAACAGGCCCCCTACCAGACGGAATAAAAGGGAAGGGCTGGATGCTCTTCACAGCTCACAGAGAATGGGTGTATCAGGTAAGTACTAACACCCTTTCTCTCATGAGCTGTTCAGAGCATCCAGTGATGGGACATACCAAAGCTTGGCACTGTCCTAAGGAAGGGACTCTGTCTGGGTTACAGACCTAACCCTCTCTGAAATAACTTGCTGCAAAACTCGCCTACCAAATGAAGCCTCAGCAGAAGCAAATACGTCAATTTTATAATTTCTAATAAATGGAGATGGAGAAGCCCAGGTTGCAGCTCGGCAAATCTCTATTGTAGCTTGGGTCACCCATGCTGCTATGGTGGCTGCATTCCTGGTGGAGTGAGCGGTAATGCCTTGGGGCACTGGAATCGAGTGAGAGTCATACGACTTAGCGATGGTGGCCCTGAGCCATCTACTTATGGTAGAGGGTGAAACCTTGCGCCCCAGGATGTTAGGCTGAAAGGACAAGAAGAGGGCTTCTGTCTTTCTGGAGGGTGCCATGCGCTCTATGTAGATGCATAAGGCCCTTCTTACGTCCAAGCAGTGCCATTGGTGTTCGAGCCTGTGTGATGGACGTGAGCAAAAATTTGGGAGAACCAGCTCTTGAGCTCTATGGAATGCTGAATTAACTTTTGGAATGAAGGAGGGATCTAGTCTGAGAACCACTCTATTAGAATGGAAAATACAGAAATCTTTGCGCACTGATAATGCAGCTAGTTCGGAGATTCTTCGGGCAGATGTAATTGCTATCAGGAAAACTACTTTGTAGGTTAGAAATTGAAGCGTTGTGGTCCTTAGTGGCTTGAAGGGTCCTGTAATAAGGGCCAATAGTACCTTATTTAAGTCCCAAGTTGGATATCGGTGCACTATGGGGGGCCTCAAGTTCTTGGCACCGCACAGAAAACTGCGAATACAAGGTTGATGAGATATGGAGGTAAGATCATCCCAAGATATGACCGAAGCCAGGGCCGCCACCTGTCTCCGCAGAGTATTGGGTGATAACCCTTTGTTTAGGCCCTCCTGTAAAAATTCTAATAACTGCACTACTAATGGGGAAGTGGGGTCAATCTGAATCCTCTGACCCCAACGGCAGAAGCTAGACCAGGTGGCTTCATAGATTCGGTTCGTCGAAGATGTCGAGCCGACTGAATAGTGTGAATATCTTGAGTAGAAAGGTGTTCATCTCTCAGACGTCGCCGTTCAACTTCCATACGGCTAAGTTTAGCCATTGGGGGTCCGGGTGTAGCACTGGGCCTTGAGACAGCGCTATGACCGATGATGGGATCCTCCACAGTGGTACCCTCGAGAGGTCCTTCAGGTCCACGAACCATGCTCGGCTTGGCTAATAAGGAGCCACTAATAGCAGGTCTGCTTTTTCTTCCAGAAACTTCTGAATCAATTTGGGGATCACGGGGAGGGGAGGAAAGGCGTACAGCAGTCCAGTGGGCCAGTGACATCTGAGGGCGTTCATGTCCTCCGCTCCCTGCGATGGGTAACGAGAAATGAATTGGGGAAGCTGTACATTGAGTGGAGAGGCAAACATGTCAACTACCGGTTGGCCCAACCTCTGAGTAGCCTCCAGAAAGATCTTGGGGTCCAAACGCCACTCTGATTGGTCTAACGTGGCTCTGCTGAGCCAATCCGCTTGTACATTCGCTACTCCAGATATGCGCTCTGCCTTTAGAGAGAGAAGATGGATTTCGACCTACAGGAATAGTCTTTCTGCTTCCCTCATTAGTAGATTGGAATGAGTGCCCCCTTGTTTGTTGATATGGGCCTTTGTAGTTATGTTGTCAAGCATGTGTTTGCAATGGAGATGCGGGAGGAATTGTTGGAGTGCCAAGTACGTCACTCTCAGTTCTAGCCAGTTGATATTATGTACCTTCTCTGAATCCATCCAAAGGCCTTGCGCTGTATGTGATTGGAAGTGGGACCCACATCCCACTAGACTGGTGTCTGTTGTAACAATCAACCTGTGTGGATCCTTGAAAGGGCACTCCTTGTTGATTTCGGGTCATGTCCACCATCGTAGAGACCTGAGAACGGTTGATGGAACTTTTACGCAAGTCCTGGCATTGTCTCTCCCAGTGTGTTGGTATGGCAACAGGAACCATTGCAGGGTTCTTGCATGGAACCGGGCCCAAGGGATAATAGAAATACAAGAAATCATTTTTCCGAGCAATTTAGAAAGGAGACATAGTTGTACTTTCTTAAGAGTTCTGATCTGTTGAGCCAAATCTTTAATGCTTTCTTGTCTGTCAGGGGAGAGGAAAACTTTGCCTTCCAGGGTGTCAATGATAGCACCCAGGTGAATGAGTCTAGTAGAGGGTGTTAAATTACTTTTTGACCAATTGATTGAGAACCCATGTTATTGTAGGGTTACAAGTGTAGTTTGAGTGTTCGAATTTGCTTGATTGATGGAAAATGCCAGAATAAGAATGTCATCCAAGTAGCATTGAAGTTGGATGGACCTATCTCTGACTGATGCTGCCAAGACCTTTGTAAAAGTTTTGGGAGCTGAAGCTAGGCCAAATGGGAGAGCAATATATTTGTAATGAACATTGTTATAACAGAGATGAAGGAATTTGAAATGTGAGGGCCAAATTGGGATATGTAAGTAAGCTTCCGTGAGGTCTATGGAGGTAAAGACATCGTTTTTTCTGATGCTGAGTAAGATGGCTTGGAGAGTGGTCATTTTAAATTTTCGGTAAACTAAATAATGGTTTAGACATTTTAAGTCCAGGATTGCCCTCCATCCCCCCAAACTTTTAGGGACCACGAAGAGGTGTGAATAAAAACCAAAACCTTTTTGATTAGGAGGGGCAGGTTGTATGGCCTGGATCTCTAGTAGATGTGCTATGGCTGTGTCCACAAGAAACCCTTTTTCCTGCGTCCCTGGAAATTGGGGACTTCATAAAAAAAATCCGGGGGTGGTGGTAGAGCTGAGCTCCAGTGCCAGACCAAATCGTACTGTGTTCCTGACCCATGCGCCAGTGGTAGAGGAGTCCCATTGGTCAGCAAACATTTTTAGGTGACTGCCAATGGGAATCTCATTGTGGTCGTTACTTGGACCTGCAGAAGGCTTAGATCCTGTTCCTCGAAATTGTCTCCTTGGATGGAGTCCCTTCAATATCTGTCCCCAGGTTCAATTCTGTCTGTTGTCTGAATACAGGCTGTCTTTGAAATCTTGGATAGTAGGGTTGGTAGAAGGGGCGAAAGGAACCCCTACGAAAGGGCTGTGGTGATCTGGACTCTGATCAACGAAAAAGGGAAGAATTTTCTTTTTGGTTCTGGTTTCAATTAGGAGGGGTTCAAGCGCACTGCCAAATAGTTTGTTCTCCAAGATGGGAGCTGAGGCAAGCTGCCACTTGTGCTTGACGTCTGCCTGCCAATGCCTGAGCCAAAGTAACCTTCTAGCCACAATTTGGGAAGCGATGGCCCTAGAGGAAAATTTAACTACATTGAAGGTAGCATCTGCCAAAAACTCTGCAGCGGCAATTAATTTAGCCACATGTTGATGTGCCCTAATGTTTGAGGCTGGAATGGTATCCCTCAGGTGGCGGAGCCATCTGAGAGATGATCTGGTGAAAAAGGAGGTGGCTGTGGCCACTCTGATGGCCCATGCATCTGACACGTGTGCCCAGCGGAAGGCTAGTTCTGCCCTCTTTTCCTCAGGCTTGAGAGCCTCTTCAGCTTCACTTGAGATGGCTTAGGAAGATGCAAGCGCAATGATAAGCTCCGGAGTGTTTAGAAAAGATAAGAACTCGGGTGCCAAATTATAGTATTTTTTATCATGTCCTGGGGGAGTGGGATATGAGGCTGCTGCAGCCCATTGTTTTTGCACTAAATTGGAAAACATGTGGCACAGGGATAACCTCTGCCTCAGTGACTGGTTGAGAGAATATGAGATCCTCTGCTTCCCCTGGAATATTTGGTGGGGGAGGGGTACCCGTATTATCCAGCCGTGCGATGTTCTTGGCTTTAAACCGCAGGGATTTAAATAATTGTGGACGGAATAATCCTGTAAATACGGAGAGGTCAGGTGAGAGGCCTTCATCATCAGACATCCCCCTTTCTTGCGGATCCACCTCTGACAATACCTGGTCAATGGTGTGTACCGACCCCTCCTCCATTTGATCCATTTGATCCCCTTGATCTCCCATATCCTGTGTGTACTGAGGGTCTCTGACAGTGGGCAAAAAATAGTTCTGCAGGGGAGGGTAGTACCTGATGAAGATGTAGATCTGTGATGCCCAGATATCGTTCAGAAAGAAATCCACAAACCGAAGCTGAGGGTGTTCGACCTGCCTGAATAGCTTGTTGGACGCCTGCTGATATGTCCTTCTAGATAGCTAGCTCCATCCACGCCCTCATGTTGGCAGGGATTTCCACTGGAAGTTCCTCCTTCTGTCTGAGGCGGTTGGCATGAATGTTGCCTCTGGGGCCCTCCTTGGGAAGAGAATGTTAGAAAGAGCCTCCTGGGGAGGTTGTATCGATATGCTGCTCCTTCTGGATAAATCCAGAGGGGGGTTGGAGGGTTCTGGGCCTGTGAGGTAGAGGGTATGATGTGTGGTGAAGAGGTGGGCTGTGCAGCTGCTCGTGTACGTTTTTCCACCTGCCTTTCTAATGCCTGATGGCGTCTGCGTGCATCTTTCTCTGCTGCCTTAGAGGTGTTTTTGGCCTCCGTGGACTTATCTCTATTTTTAGCAGTTAGTCTAGATCTGGAGTTGTAGTTGCTGGCCATGGTAATGCCTTTGATAGATTAGCAATGGAAAGAGGCTATGAAATTAGGTGCCTGGAACACCTAGAGGCCTGCTCCTTTAAGGGGCAGGGGATCCTGGAATAAATAGTTCCCCGATGCCTTTAGCAAATGTTGTCTCCTTGTTCTGTTTTGCTTTGTTATCTATCTATCTATCTATCTATCTATCTATCTATCTATCTATCTATCTATCTATCTATCATCTATCATCTATCTATCTATCATCACTTAAAGATTTGTAGAATTTAAGTCAATCAAGTCAATTTTTGAATAAAGTACTTGTAATATCAAATATGGAGACCAGAACACCCCACTCCAGACCCGGCACCTATATGAGGGCACAGAGGTCTGTAAATGATAATTAGATCAGTTTAGCTGCACTTATTGCTTGTGGAATCCAGCAGTTCAAGTCCTCTATCATCCAGTGGACTGGTGGTAGGGACCCCCCCTTCTTGGTCCCCAAGAAGGGAAACCTTGTTGGGTAACTTGCCTCACAGACAGCAACAATTACTCAGCAAATTTAACCATGCAGCCTTTAAAATGGCCGCCTCATAGCAGAATGAACACGAAAGCAGCTATCACCACCCGGCCTGCTGAAAGCAAAACCATTCAGCGGGAAGGTGCAGGGGCTAATTCCCTGCCCTGAGGTGTTCTGCGGGGAAAGCCTGGTAATAAAAAGGGAAAAAGGCTGCACTTTTAAATTGAAGCTTCAAACCGTGAAGGGACAGAGCATTTACTCAGCCGGCTGGGAGATCGGAGAGATAAGCCTCCTTGTTTAGAAGTTTAAGGCAGCGTCTCAGAAATGAGAGGCTTTTAGCCTCAGGGCAGATTGGAAAGATAACCCTCCGCGTTTATGAGGCTTTAGCTTCGGGAGGCTGGAACGTAAAAAAAAAACCCTGAGCGAAATGACTTTTGAAGGTTCCCAGGGGTGGTGGTGGTAGGTAGTGACAGAAATTATGCTTTTACCTGAACTGAGAAATAAATCAGCTAAATCGCCAGTGTTCTGTTCCGACCAGGAAAATAACACAACCTGTCTGAAGAAGGGCTGAGCTAAAACTGGGGACGCTAAGGAGGAGTCTCGTGGAGGAGAAGGAGTGTCCTCAAGTTTAAGCCCAGCCTTCCTAGAAGGGACTGAAGCACCTTCCTATCACTGGATGCTCTGAACAGCTCATGGGAGAAAGGCTACATATCCTTTACAAGTTACAATGATGCTTCCCTCACTTGTTGCTTGGAGCCTTCCCTATCAACTTCCTTAGCTGAACACATGCAAAGTTCTCAAAAGTTATCTTTCTAGCTAAAGATTACCTACTTCTAAGGAAAAGAGAGAGAAAAGAAAGAGCATTTCCCTGTGTCTTCCTCTTGACTTGTTCTGCTCAAATTCCTTTTTCCTTGCTTGTTGAACTTGTTTTTCTGGAACTGGGTTGTTACATATCCCCTGGAGCTGCAGCAGGTAGGTTAGCAAGAACAGGACTCTTAACAAGGCATAGTGGTCATTCACTCTGGAAATGAGCGGCAATCGCTCAGCCAATACTTGGGAAATCATCTGCAGCAGCAAACGGTCCAACACTCTCCCACTCCTGTCTCATTCAACTCCCTTTACTCTCCTTCCATTTCAATAAGGAAACCATTAAACTATGAATATTAACTAATACTATAATAACTGTATTAACTATGCTCTGTTTCAGTATGGTCCTACCCCCAAAACAATCGTGTTTGATGTATGCCTCAGGTATTCTGTTGGTTTTTAGTAGGACAGTTTATCTTCTAGGATGAGACTTAATTGGTTCCTGGAGCAATCTACATTTTCCAAATAGCACCGCACTTAAGCATCATTGTTCTGTGACTTATACTCTTATTTTGCCAGATGTAGAAAGAAAGAGGAGCAAAGCAAGCAAGACAAGGTCCAAGCTCTTGCATATATTGGGTTGGAGAAGGGAAGGAAGGAAGAAAATTTTCCTTTAAAAAAAAAGTTTACCCAATTCAAGTATTTCTATGGTGTTACAAATCTATGGATCGCATACAATATACCCACTCAAATTCCAGTTGATAGGTTACATTGCAAATCATCATAATCTTTTACCCACCCCATAATCCCTTGTGGGGTGGAGTCTGAGCAACTGAATAGAGCTGGCAGAGTATTAAATGGCCAGATGTCCTTCAGGTCACCAATGCGGAACTTTGATCAGCAGGTATATTCTCATTGTGCCGAAAGAGAAAAATATCTGCCTCTACCAAGGATCAAACTCACAGCCTGACTGTGAGGCGAGAACTCCACCTCTAGGCCACCACACCACTCCCATAGATTACATTGCAAATAGTAAACTATATTCATCCTGGATTTGGCTTGTTAGGTAAGTCAACCAAGTTGCAAAAAACAGCCAAAGCTTGCTATTTTTAATACTATGAATTTCATCTAGAAACCTACTTTACAAAGTAACTCCAATTTAGAACAAAGAAAACATTTTATTTTAAAAATATTTAACTGTCTAATACATTACACTTCAACAATATTTATAGTAAAGGATCTTACAAGAAACAGCTTTGATATATTAGTATAAGAAATATTCCTTATCCACATAGGGACTTTCTCTGTAGTGTAAAAACACCATATAGCTGAAATGACATTTGCATATAAAAGCTACCAGTGATGCTAGTGCTTAATTTGCACAGTGATTTTTTTTTTAAAAAAGTCAACACAAAAAAAAAACAATACCCAAAATATACAACTAATGCAAGCTATACACAGCTAACAAAAATGATAGGAACACCATTGCAAATTCATCTCCACTTGGTCAGAAAGTACACACGGGAGAAGTATGACTGTTCTCTGATATGGCTTATCAACTTAAAACACCAAAACAATTCAGCAAGCTTCACAGATTGGAGAACTCCACCTATAATGCACTTTGATATATTCCGTTGTCAAAGCTTATGGGCAGCATCTATAAGGGCCATGGTAAGTCACTAAAATCAACTGGGCCACCAAGCCCGGCGTCTGCTTCCAAAAGGCTCATGATAACTGCCATCGCTGCCTCATCATTGCTGGGGCTGCTGGATCCTTGGTCATTGTCTATCATATCAATGCCTATATGTGAGTTTTCCCCTGAAAAGAGAACAGAAAAATTAAATGTTACCATTAATTCTATTTCTAAGCTAATGATCATACTTTGAAAAGTATACAGTGTGGTTGAGAGCAATGTTAAGAGTAACTGCATATATTATGAACTCTCTTATTTGATAGCTGACTTTATCTCTGTCAAATGTACAATAAAATGAAACGTCCATATAGTATTATGTAATCGATCACATTATTGTATAAATAATTAAAATTGGGATAAAATACTGCTAGCTAATGTTTAGACTGTCTTAAGAATTTTTCTGGAAGATGAGATAGATTGAAATTGAAAAAAAAATTAACCTATTTTTATTAAATATCATTATAAAATATCAATATAAAATATTCTAAATAGGAATATTTAAGATATTAATCTTATGTTTTTCAACAGTAACTTGGAAAATGACTAGTATGCTACCAAAGTTGTAGGATTTCTTTTAAGAAATAATGTTGGAGCTAAACTAAAAAGATCTTTGAACAAAATGATCCTCCAAAACTCCAGGGCTTTATTAAATACAACATCACATTTTACAATATGCTCATATTTTAATTTTATATATCTTTCCTTAGAAATTCTATTCATTCCATGGCAGGATTCACCCTTAAGGATTTCGCCCAGCTATACATTTTAATCTTCTGTCTTTCATGAATTGGCCTACCAAGAATGGCGTTGTTGTCAGAATATGGATAGACCGGATTGTCTTGTATCTGGCCAGGCAATATACTGGCAGGAGGAATGTCTTGTGTTCCACCATTCAAAATCTGAAAAAAAAAAAATGAAAACAAAATAAAAGGCTTTATATTCAGCCTATTTTACACATTTGATCTTGCTGGAAGCTATAAAAGTCTAGCATAAACTTAACTCCAACGAAATCTATAAATGGTAATGTCAGTATATTTCTATACATAAAATTTAATCTACATTATATAGCCATGCAACTTCCTCAATAATTTGCTTTGTACGTTTACCCCGTCAACTTAGTGACAAAGAAATCCTTCTCAGACACAATACGTATCTTCCTATGTTACTTTCATTACTGCTATAATTATAATCATTCTAGAGATTTTTAACTTGGGAACCAAATGTTGGTGAATCTTAGCTACACCCTGTGCTTCCCAGTAAGAACCATTTCATGTGAAAAATCCCATGTGATTATTTTCCTTATCAAAAACTGTCATTAATAACCTGCATGACTAAGACACACAGTTTGGCAGTTTGAATCTCACCAACTCAAGGTGGACTTAGTCTTCCATCCCTCCGAGGTGGGTAAAATGGGGACCCAGATTGTTGGGGGCAAGAGGCTGACTCTATAAACTGCTTAGAGAGGGCTGTAAAGCACTGTGAAGCTGTGTATCAGTCTAAGTACTATTGCTATTTAATATCTAATATCCCTTCCCCTTTTGAAATAATTCAAGAAATTCAGGTTAAAAAAAATCTACATCTACATTGAGTGATATCGATGTCATGAGACATGCCAGTTGCTGCTCTCAAGGCACAAAATAAAAAGTAACAAAATAGCAGTATGCTGAAAAAGCTTGGTCTCTGTTTTAGAACTGCATGGATATGTATTAAGATATTGTTTTAATCACAATATTAAAAGACTGTCATTTAATAATATTAATGTTTTTTAAATTATTATTTATTTTTCATATTACTGCAGGTAGCCCTTGACTTTAAACCATTCATGTAGTGACCGAAGTTACAACGGCACTGAAAAAAGTGACTTATGAGCATTTTTCACACTTAACGACTGTTGCAGCATCTCCATAGTCATGGGATCAAAATTCAGACACTTGGCAACTGACTCATTTATGAAGGTTGCAGTGTCCTGGGGTCTTGTGATTACCTTTTGTGACCTGCCAAGCAAAATCAACAGGGAAGCCAGATTCAGCCATGTTACTAATTTAACAACTGCAGTGATTCACTTTACAACTGTGGCAAGAAAAGTCGTAAAATGGAGCAAAACTCACTTCTTAACAACTGTCATGCTTAGCAACAGAAATGTTGGGCTCAGTTGTGGTCATAAGTAGAGGGACTACCTATATTTTATAGTTTTGGGTTTTTTTTATTGTATACTGCCCAGAGTCACATTTGGTGAAATGGGTGATCATAGAAATAAAAAATAAATAAAATGCAATTAGGTGATGGAAAGTGGTACACTTTGCTATATTTTGCCCTTCCTTTTTTTTTACTTTAGATTTCATTTAATGCAGGGATACATTGAAATATATTAGTAAATTTTCGATGATAAAATACAAGTAGCTTTATAGTCACACATAATCACACAGCAGTGAGCAATAACTGAAAAACTTATTTTTACAATGTTAGGCACTCTAGTTCATAGGCATCTTGTACACTATAAATATCTATATCTGGTTCCATTGAACATTTAATAAGAAATTGATAGATCCACAGCTCCAGTTTTCTGGATCTCTGCCACAGAGATCTTTAATGATACCTACAAAGAAAATATTGTAAGATGATCAATAATTACACATTGTTTCTACTCAGAGCCAGGATACCATTAACCAAAATGTACTTAGGATCCTACCTCAAGTGTATTTAATAAGCTCTTCAAATTTGTGCATGAGTACTTGTCATTATAAATCAGTTTAATGGTTCTTAAATTTGTATTATTGAAGCATTGGTCAATAAGGAAACATTATTTCTATAGTAAGCATTTATCAGTACAGGTAATTTTATAATATGAAAGCAGTTTTGATTCTTTTGAATGATGATCAAATTTCTGCTATAGGTTGAATTCTGAAGCTTTCAGTGTTTAAACTTAATAGATCGATTTATATAGATATATATGGGTTCATATTTTGTGTATTTAAAAATCCTTTAAACAACTTTTTAAAATGGCACTTAGAATTATTATATTATCATGCCAATCTATCATCTATTTCAGGGGCTGTCAAACTTGTGGCCCATGGGCCAGATGTGTCATGCGCTAGCCACACCCACACCCGGTTTAGCAAAGGAGAAAAAGTCGTGATACGTCACGTGACGCTGTCATGACAATGCCAGTTTGACACCCCTGATCTATTTCAACAGATCGTAAATGCCGCAATACATTCACTTTACAGATTTGTTACAACAGTTTGAATTAATTTATATGGTGAAGTCTGACAACATAGCTTTAAAAAAAAACTCTTTAAAATTTTCCCATCTCACCTTTTTTCCTCCTGGCGATGACGTGTCAGGGGGAGGTGTGCTGGTCATGTTCAATGGGCTAGAGCCACAACTTGAAGGGGAAGATCCACGTATCCTGTTACACAAATGACAGCCAAATTACAAAAGGTATAAAAAAAGAAAGTCATTTTTTTTAGGAGGACATATTATCAACCACCTCAACATTATAATCTGAAACCCTGTATGTGTGCTAAGTTTTGGAGTTTAAACACATTTAAGAAATTCTTTTTAGTAAATTATATTTATAAAATATTCCAGTAAATCCTAATCTCAGTTCCTAGGCTGCATGGTCCTTCCTCACATTCATAGTCACAGCATTCTTGTCAGGTTTTAGGATTAAGTTTTTGATTTTTATCTCCTAAGGAATATGGCTCCAATTTGCTATTGTACTGTATATGCCTAGATATGGCAAAAGGGAAATAAAATTGGCAAAGAAACTACATTTCCACAAGTTCAGTCTATTTTGCTTATCTGCGATTACTATGACTATGAGCCACAGTGGCGCACTGATTAGAATGCAGTACTGCAGGCTACTTCTGTGGCCTGCCAGCTGCCTGCGATTTGGCAGTTCAAATCTCACCAGGCTCAAGGTTGATTCATCCTTCATCCGAGATTTGTAAAACGAGGACTTGGATTGTTTGGAGCAATATGCTGACCCTGTAAACCGCTTAGGGAGGGCTGTAAAGCACTGTGAAGCAGTATATAAGTCTAAGTGCTATGGCTATTTGGAAGACTATATGCTGACTATTGTTCATTGTAATCTTGGGAACTAAGTTAGGTTATTTTATTAAACTTCTTTCACAATTACCATGTACTTATTGTGGATAAACCATGCTAAAATACTTCACTATACAAAGAAACATACAAACAGTTATGCCTTGAAAGAAAACAACTGACCAGCCTATTTAAAAATCAATTTATTGGATTTATAACCCATGTTTCTGTGAAAAGAAGATATTAAAAATAGGAATGAAATAGAACTTTCCCTAACAAATTGAGAAACATATACTTAATAATCTTAAAATATGAGCTTTTCCTTACCTATGGATCTCCATTATTTCTTCAGCAATCATTCTTCCAATTTTACCAGCACCAGCTCTTGTTCCACCTGGAATACCAGGAACTGTGGGAAGGGCCCTTTTTGGACCACCTTAAAAAGATGTAAATGCAATTAAATAAAAGGGAAAGAAAAAAGACACACAAATTAATATATACCTGCAATTTACACATTTATTCTGAATCTAGGTAGTCCTTGACTTACGTCCATAATCAAGTTCAAAATTTCCACTGCTAAACAAGATGTCAGGTGAATTTTGCCCCATTTTACGAACTTTCTTGCCACAGTTAATTGTTAAGTGAATTTGGGTTCCCCATTGACTTTGTCGGATCACAAAAGATGATCAAATGACCCCAGGACATGGCAGCCATCATAAATGCATGCCAGTTGCCAAGCGTTTGAATTTTGATCACATAACCACCGGGATGCAGCAATGGTTATAAATGTGAAAAACAATCATAAATCACTCTTCTCAATGCTATTGTAACTTTGAACAGTCACTAAACAAATAGTTGTAAGTTGAGGATTACCTGCACTTGCACCTCTACACTTCACATACCCTTTGCAATTGTAGTAATTCTATTATAATTTCTTTTTTGTTTCCTTTGCTTCCAGTCTCATCTTAACTAAACATTAATTTCAATGCAGTAAAGTTGCTCTAACATTACACAAAGAGCAAGGCACTGTATGCTTTAATGCCTAAAATGTGATTTTAATATATTTCACGGTCACTGGCATGATCCTATCAATCTTGATTCTTGAGAGCTGTTGAATGCATTTTTATGTATGATCTTTTTCATCATAGGAGAAATCTCTTTCAAAACTCAGATTATGTTTTTCCAGGGATAAAAGTCCTTCTACCTGTTGAAAAGAAGTAATTCTTTACTTCCTGCTGCAACTCTTAGGTTAACGGTATTCAATTTTCATTAAATGGCAAAGAAATGAAATATTTCTTTTTTTTTAAGCTACCACTTTTTGTAGGTAACCCCTGGTGTACTTATGAGAGGTTAAGTGCCCATTAAAAAAGTAGCCCTGCTACATGGGATTTAAAAGACTGCCCTGGGATATAAAGTCATTTAATGGGCTTTTTTAGCCATTTACTGCATTTCACAATATGTTTATATGGTATTGCAAGCCTCTCATAGGAGGAAATCACTGAAGATGGAGAACTTTCAGCAGCTCTGTTATCAAGATAGATACATTGTATGAGAAATGCAAGCTTATTGACCACAATTACGTTCAAAAATCTCCTTCAAAACACAATTTTCTTGGCTATCTTCTCATATACCTACATACTAGGTACACTCTTTAAATTCTTCAGCAACTCCAAATAGCTCGGTTACATTTGGGAAAAATGTCTGCTCCTCTTTCAATATGATGTTGTAGAGGCTACTTCACTTGATTCGAAATCATCATATAACCCAACATATATATTTAAACACGCCCAGCCATTTTATATAAGCAAGTACAAAATGGGCAATGTTAAGTTTTGGAATACTATGATTCAGTTGCCTGAAACAGCAGATAATCCATAATTACTAGTAAAAACGTGCTTTGAATCTCAAGTTTTTGTTACTGTATCAACAAGCTGCTAACTTAAGACAGTACTTCCTGGGAGGCTACAGAACTGAACTCTTGGGTCAGATTGAGAAACCATTTTTGGAAATAATCTGAATCACTATGTATTAGACTTAACCAATAACACAGGAATATAGAATATAACTATTAACAATATTAATACAAAGGCAGCCACTTGGACAGATGCTTAAAACATCTCTAGGTTCCTAGCTAACTTCTTACACTGAAGCTTCCTTGGTTATTAAAGAAACAATAGTTATCGGTCCACTAAAGGATCTTAGCATAGAAAGGGAAAAAGAGAGAACTATTTCCACTATCTGCTGTTAGTATACTGTTGAAGGTTACTGTTAGAACGAAATCTCCTACAATAGGTTTTTGCATATTCACAAACGATTCTGGGCCAGGGAGATGTTTCAAGTTCTTTTTCCAGAGAATCTAGAATATTGCTGAATCCAGAGAGAGAAAATCTGCTAATCTATATCTCTGTTTATGTGTAGGCAAGAACAGCATGTATGTTTTTCCTTCTGTCAAAAGTCTGTAGCGAAGTTTGGTCTAGTGGTTAAGGCACCACCCTAAAAACTGGGAGACTAAGTTCTCATTCTGCCTTAGACATGAAAACCAGCTGGCGGCTTTGGGCCAATCATTGTCTCTCAGACCAGCCCACCACATAACGCTGTTGGTGTGGGGAAAATAGGAGGAGGAGGAAGTCTTATGTATGTTCATCTCCTTGAGTTATTTATTAAAAATAATAAAACTAGAATGTAAATATGGAGCCTAAATAATGGTTCTATCCATCATGCATTTAATTTCATTATGTGCTAAAGAAAAAGGATACTTGTATAATATAAGACATGAGCATGAGGATTCTGTATAATATAAGATAGCATGAGGATTTTGTATAAGTTAGCATGGAGATTTTGGTGGAAAACACTCATAACCCTGACATTATACTCCAAATAATTTGTTATGTTTATTTTTAGATTAGGGATTAATTTGGACTGTCATCCTCATTGATCGATGTTCTTGACATTTCTTTGCTCTTTAAATTTTCACCTCCTTGACATTTCTTCAGCTTGAATGTGATGTAGAAGGAACATGCAGTTACAGACTTGAAACACATACCAAGTGCATTTCAAATTGCACTGAATTCAATGAAACAAATCCAAAGAAGTTTGTTACAGTTTTCCAGTTACCTTCCCCTGCTTGGAGTACGCTATCCATGCTGTGAGGTGAAGCTGCTAGTTGTGGAAAAGACGTATCTTCACCATCAAGCATATTAGCACTGGGAATTCAGAAGAAACATAAATGTATCATTTTATGTTACTAATTATTTAGCATAGCAAAATACTTATTTTTTTCTGTCAACTTCATTACCTTGCAACATATCAATTGTTGCAATTCTTATCAAATTTAACTAACACTTGATGTATCCCTTCCTCGATACATGGAAAGCAGAGTCAATTGTATTTTTTTCCACAAGAAAAGAAAAATACTTACGAAACCACTGTGTTCGTTGAGACAATATATTCTACTTCTTTGGTCCAAGGGTTCATGAAACTGAACCAACAACTCCTCAGTGTAATAAAAGATCCATCTTTGACTTTAAACTTGTAACAATTAGTACTAATTTTCTCTCTTGACTGTAAAACTGAAAAAAAGACAAAAAGGATCAGGCTTGTACAATTTTCTTGTGTGTAGTATGTGCATGTACAATGATAATGTTAATTTTTTTCCAAGGTCCCTAGATCATTTTTCTTGATCTAGGGAAAAAATCTGAACCATTTGGCTACTTCACAGATAACATTTTACCTTGTCGATGACATTCTGCAAGATGTCCTATATCATCTTGATGAAAATATTCGTAACACGATGTGCCTAGAAGCTCCTGTGGTAAATATGCCAAAATTGCAGTTGCCCTAAAACAGACAAATGCTTCAGTGTTTCTAATTAATTACGTAGAAATTAGTGTAAAAGTAGAAAGAAAACCAATTTTCTATTTTCTGGTATTTTTAAGAGACACATAATTACAGAAATCAGGATGCGACTTCTTCAAAACTTGATATGTTAGACAATGTTGATAAATTAGGCTGTTACTGTTATGCTATCGTCCAAAGGTCCCCAAACGTGGCAACTTTAAGACTTGTGGCAACTTTAAGACTTAAAGTCCACAAGTCTTAAAGTTGCCACGTTTGGAGACCTCTGCTATAGTCCACAAGGAAATCAACAATTCTTTAATATACCCAATTTGTTATGACCCAACATGAAGTCATACATTATTATGAGTTATCCCTGAAGAAAATCAAACTGCAAGTAGAAGATAAAAATCCAAATACAACTAACTTCTCACTATTTTTGAAATGAAAACTCAAAATTGGGAGTTCAATTATATAGAACTCAAAGTCTTCTCTATAAACAAATACAAATGATGGTGCTTACAGCTCAAAATGAGAACCATTTCAGACAACACAAAAAACAGTTAAAAACTGAGCTACACAAACACATACACAAGCATAAAATGTGCCCTCACACAGATGTGATGGAATATATACACAACTTAAAATATATTGAAATATGTAACTGTGGATTGGGGTTTGGTTATTGATAAATTTAAAATTATCAAGATAATCCATGCAACATAATATAAAAGTGTGTGTGTGTGTGTGTGTGTGTGTATAAAATACATGTGTGTGTATTACTAAGTATTATATACTTAATAGTGCTTTGTACATATGCCTGAAATGTGTTTCCCCATCTTTAATTTGCATGCTATATTTTGCTATTAGTAATAATGCCTTCTTTGTTGCCATTATATTGGACATTTTTATAAGCAAATATTATTTTGGCAAGAATATTCTATGACTAAAACTTTAGATACCAATTTTTAGCAACTATATTTCAGAACATTCCAATAAATGTTACCAAGTATTTTTAACCTGTCATCCTAAAAAAAGAGAATTACTTATACAATTATATAAATTTTAAATAAACATTTGTCTGCCATTAAACTTGCACAATATTGGTGGTATAATATACCACCACCCAATATACATATGAACACTATGATAAATGTCGATATATTTCTTTTTTTAAAAAAAAATCACATATAAGATTTATATAGTTGAAAATATTAATAACCTAAAGTTCACCCAATTCTGCAGTATACATAAATTTTAAAATATAAAATAGAATAGAATACCTTTATTGTCATTGCATTCCACAAATACAATGAAATTTGAAAGCTACTCCAGCACAGTGCCCCAAACACATCACAATCACACTACAGAGTTTTAAAATAACAACAACAACAACAACAACAACAACAATAATAATAATAATAATAATAATAATAAATGCACTGTTTGATTCAAGACAATTACTGCCTTGGAAAAGAAACCGTTTCTCAATCTATTAGTCCTCATTTTAAGACATCTATAACGCCTCCCTGATGGTAACAGACTGAAATATGAATGTCCAGGATGGGAATGGTCTGTGGGGATTTTTAGTGTTCTAGAGAGGAGTCTGGTCTTCACAATCTCTTCCAAAGAAGAAAGAGAGCAACCAATGATTTTTTGTGCTGTGTTTATAACTCTCTGGAGCATCTTCTTATCCACTGCAGAGCATGCAGCATACCACACCGTTACACAGTATGCCAAAATGCTCTTGATGGTAGACCGGTAAAAAGTAACTAGCAACTTCTCACCCAAGCCACTTTTTTTCAGCAACCTCAGAAAGTGCAGGTGCTGTTGGGCCTTCTTTCCAGTGGCCATAGTGTGGACTGACCAAGTAAGGTTGTCGGAAATATGAGTTCCTAGAAATTTAAAACTATGAACTCTTTCCACACAGTCTCCATTGATATATAGTGAGAGAGGCTCTGCTTTGCATCATAGTACAATGCAACATAGTACAAGGAATTCCTACACAACACATGAGTTATGAGAGGAAGGGCTCCAAAATGAACCAACATTCATGTTTATGTCATTTCATGGTAAAAGCAAGAATTTTATGACAACATTTAAAAGAGTTTTAAACTTAAACTAGTATTTTATACACAGAAATTTATCCTAAGATGTATCTTTATTATGTTATGACAATACACCAAAATCATTCATAGCAAAGACATAAAACAGTTATATCCCATTATACAACTATAGATGTGGAAATGCCAGCATGAAAAAAGCATATGCCTAGAGCACTTGTAATTGGATCCCATCTTGAAAAACCTGACTAAGAAAAATTGGCTTTTCATTTCCTCACACATAACCAATCACTATAATCTGGTAGAATTAATCTGCCACTTTATCATTCAACAAGGAGTCATTAGGAAGATTTTCTAATTTGCTGATTTGATCTAGGAGCATTTTGCTTGACTGGAGAAAGCTAAGCATGGCTTCTACTTGCCCTCCATATTCTAAAAGCTGAGAAAAGTTCAAAAAGTATTAGGGTAGAAAGGTCTGTCTAGCAACAACTAAGCAGAAAATACCAATAATCTGTAAGCATTCTCTGAGCAGTGAATTGTGCACATATGCCAAAACCCAAGTAACTGGTTTAGCTAGGCTGACTACACTGATTTTAACTGGAATTCCTTGGTTATGAGAATGTTACTTTCATTTGTTCTCCTTTACCTCAATAAAACTTTTATTTATTTTGGATTGGTTTAAACACTGGAATTTCATTGATTTAATAAAAAATGCTCATTAAAAGCTTCCTCATGAGAAATGCAAAGTAGTTACTCATAGCTATCCCTTGTGTTTTGTATTTTCTGGATTTTGGGTGGGACAATCCAAAGCATCTTTCTCTCTACTTTTGCATTGGAAAGAGAAGTTCTTAGAGAAAGAGCCCAGAATTTCAGCCTGACTGATGACAACCTACTGTAATTAATTATTGGAGACCTTTGAAATAAGTGTTCTTGTCAATGAGATTTTAAATCACCTTCCCTCCCAATATATATACACACACCTTTCTTCAAAATAACCTCAGCTTCTGCCAATCTAGAGTTAGGTTGCATATACTGACATACAATATTTTTTATTTTGCTTTTTATTAACATATACATAAAATACCAGTTCCATTGCTCTCAGCAATACATCTGGCATTGGCTTAATACAACTATTAGTTGGCTTAATACAACTGTTGAAAAATAATTATAGCTGATGCAATAAATTCAGTATCCCCCTGCATTTTGATTAATTTCCTTTGCTTTTCCCTTTAGAAAAGTAAAATAAGCTCATTAATAGAACCTTTTACTCTTTCCTACATAATTATAGAGCAACAGATATCAAAGGAAGCATTTTTAAAAATCTATCAAGAGTATTTTTACAATCTAATTGAGGACTGTGTACTTGTATCTCTAGGCAGAGACCTCTCATGATTCCTGTGATTAGGCCTGTGTCAGCTGATGCTGAACTGTGAAATGATATCCTCACATTTGCTTCTTGTACTATGTTGAGAGTTGGGCAGGGGAAGGTAATTCAAAGTTCACTTCAGCACAGAAAGGAAATAATGTGAATTGTGCCAGTATTTCCATTCAGACGTTACCACTGTCATCATTCAACCAATTGTCAATATTCTTAAGCATTTTTTTTCAAGTTTGCATTTTATCTTACAAAGAGTGAACAAATTAGGATACTCAATTCATATATATTTATAAGTGCTGAACTGTTTTACAATTTGCTCATCATCATACAAACATTACTGTTTCTTCAAACAAGCCACCTACGGACGTCTCAAAAGGATAAGAACTGTTATCTTCAAAGCAAGACTTAAATGCTGTTCTTACCTCTGATCTACAAATACAAATTTGCCATCAATTGCATGTCGAGAAACATATTCTGTTGGTTTAACCCTGATTTCTCCATTTAATGGTTGAGGAACTACGTGAGGATGCAAACGTCCAATTGCAACAAGACAACTTAAGTTACAGCCTTCATTATCAGGCTCGTTGTCTTCATCTAGTCCCATCTTTGTTGGTGGCCAGCTTTTTAAATATCCTGTGCTGTGGATAGTACAAAAGCTTTTGCGATCTGCTACAAAACAAAATAAGGTTAAATAAATGAGGAAACAAATACACTCACAGATTGGAATCAAGAGAAACTGCATGTTGTAAACCAATAACTGGAGGCAGAGATAGGGGTCTATAGGAAGAGAGCAATGGTAAAACTAGTTCAGATAGTTGCCAAAAGCCAACACTAACTCGAAGAAAGAAAGATACAAACAAAATAAAATTTAATCAGCACTGCCCTTACATTTGATTTGGTGGCCACAGACGTGCTATATTGTTCTGAAGCCAGGAATAAACCATGATAGTTGACAGATTGCCCTAGGAAATCAATTGCTAAAATTGAACGGGGAGGACTTCTTGACTGTGTCCAGAATCACAGTGTCATATACTGTTATCAGGCATTCTCAGCATACTGCCTTCACTTTGGAATGCCTTCTCTACATGATTTGTGAGCTACCAACAGCAATATTTTTAGATGCCTGTTGAAAACCTATCTCTTCATCATTCTCTATAATGAAGATGTAGCAAATGGGTTTTGTAGTCCACATATTTTTAAATTGAATCCTATTTTTATATCATTTTCACCTGCTTTGCATTTTGTGTTTTAAATGACATTTTACTTAAAAAACAAACTACAAGTTATATCTATTCTTTAATTCAGTATGTGAGTTTAAACTGAGATAACTTTAAGTTTTATTCATAAACCTAATGTTTTTTAAACCATATCAGCAAGGAAAACTTGTTATCCTGCCATTCAAATAAACATTACAGAGTTATATTCTATTTTTTAATTTTTAGTAAGTTGGTATTTTATTCTTAATACATATCATTTGAAAGATGTTTTCCTAGGACACTAAAGAAAACATTTTTCCCCAACAGCTTTTCTTCATTCAATATGCAGGCTTGCATAAACCACAACAAGAAGTTTATTCCCATTTTTATATAACGCCAAATAATTTTGATTTTACTGGATTCAGTGGTCTGAAGATTAGTTGTCTGAGACTGTAAAAAAATAGCTTTTTATCCTACTTTATATACAACTTTCATCACCTAATGCTACTTAAATCTTTATAATACCTTTCTTTTTAGAGCAGGTAGAAGGAAAGTCTTTGTCTTCTACTTTCACTGAGGGTCTGTTGCATTTCATCCTACAAAAGAATGATCGTCTTGCTCCAGAACAGAGCCGTGATGGTCCAGGTGTAATATCCGTTTTGACTGGAAGTCCAGCTACATGAAGAGAAAAAGCATTAATTCCAAACTGTTGAGTATGTCTGATCCAAGCTTTGTTTTTCAAGTCTACAAACTTTTCTTATGTTTAGTCTGAGTTAGGTGTTACATTTTAATGGGAAACAAAAACAAAAAAATCCCAACAACCTATTGATCCCTGTCCTAGCCCGATTGATCTTCAACATAGTACCAATAAATGCAGTGACTAGATGAAGAGGTTCATTCTCCAATTTACAGAGGAGATAATTGGAAAGACCAAGGAGAAAAGAAAAAAGTAGATTTGAAATTCAGAAATGGAATTCATTAGAAAGAAAATTAAGGTTATGTATAAATAAAGAGTACCAGAATAAGTATCTAGGTCAGTGGTTCCCAAAGTGGGCGGTACCGCCACCTGGGGGCGGTGGGATGCCTTAGGGGGGCGCTAAGAGGCAAGGGGGCTGGCAGGGGGACGCTAAGAGTCAAGGGGGGGTGTTCAAGGGCACAGTTCAATGCAATATGCTTTCAGGTGAATGACAAATAGAGATGGCAACAAAAATTATCAATATTATGGAAAAGTCATCTGCTGATTGAATGAAAATGAAAGTGAGTGGATATGCTAAGATTGAATAAGCATATCTTTGAAACTTTCTTGAAATATCTGAATGGCTGTCAGTTTTAATACATTAAATTATAAGTAAATCTAAAGTACTGTCATCTTGTAGGACCTATAAAATGTTCCTTGTCTGCAGCTGGGCTACTCTATGGAACAGTGTACTCAAATCCACATGGTCTCACCTGGTCAAACTTTTGAACTATGAAAAAACTTGAAATCTCTTTCAGCAGGTCCTGATGTAGGATAAAGCCACCCACTTCCTAGTGCTTTTTTGTCTGTTTCCTTTTTTTTATCCTTGGGAATTTGTTACCTTCCCCCTGTATGGAATGTATTCTAGTTCTTAGTTTGTTGTCTCTATTGTTTTTAATTGCTGTTTTTAACTTCAATGTTTAAGCAACCTGGGGGGAGGGGCATGGCCAGTTCGTCGTTTATGTCAGGGAGCACCTGTGGTGGCCCAAGCGCTCTTTCAGTGAAAATGGGCTCCCGAGCTCTGTTTTCGGCTGCAACGGCCTCCTGCAACACTCTGCCAGTGACAATGGAGCTCGGGAGGGCCTCCTGCAGCTCTCCTGAGCTCCGTTTCTGCTGGCAGAGGCACTGTGGGCTGGTCTTTGCTGTTTCCAGGATAGCCTTGCAGGCCAGATCTAAGCGCCCACAGGCCTCAGGTTTGATACCCCTGAGCTATATCAACTTTACATCTGATAACTAATAACAACTTTAAAACTATAGGTATCATAATATAATATTGATATATTAAATGACCATCTACAGTCTTTTAAAATTAGAAAACAAAACCTTTTTTTTTAAAAAAAAAGCTATTTACTGTTATAAAGCATTTTATTCTGTGCTATTCCCAAATAAAATAAAAATGAAATAAACATTGGATAAACTCCCCAAGTACTCACTTTTTGCATCTATGAGCCTTTCCCGTGGGGCAGTATCTGAAGAAGAGAGTTGCTCCTTAACTTTGGCAATATCTTTAGGATGTAGGTAATCAAACAGGCTTTGGCCAATCAGATCATTCTATCAATAGAAAATACATACAACTAGCAAAGTCATTATAATTGCCTATGATGTTTTCAGCAAAGAAAAGCATTGGTTTCATTAAGTTTATTGATATTCAAAGTGGTGGGAAAATAAAATAGGATTGCTTAGTATTTCCAAGAATAGGCTGATTTATTTACCTGATTTTTATTCTTTCAATTTTGAGGGCCATAGTGATGAAAAGAAACAAAATATATCAAGAAGAAAAGACAGCTGACCAAAAACAGTTATCAACAAAAAAAACCCCAAAGCCAACAAACTAATAACCAACCACAGGGAATCATCTGGAAGAATAACCCTGTCTTATGTTTGCTAAAAGTCTTTTCAACCATAAAATAGAGACAATTGTGATTCTTTAAGCACACAGTTGATTATATGCATCATTAGAGTGATATTCCAGATGTTGCTAAACTGTAAGTTTCAACATTTCTCCAGATAGATAGATAGATAGATAGATAGATAGATAGATAGGCAGGTGATATAGAACCTTCCATCTCACTCATAGAGTAACTAGTTCAACAGTATTTTCGATTTCCAATTTTTTCAAATATTTTATTTCTGCTTCGTCTATTTTGTTTCTCCCAAATCATTCAATAGGCAAAAATAATAATAATACCTGACTATAATTGAGGATTTTGAAGACCGATTCTGAAACAAAGAGGATCTTCCCTCTGTCACAACCCACAACGAAGAGAAAGCCATCTGCTGCCTAACGGTATGCAAAAAATAATTGTTATGTCTTATTTACATATTTTTGAAATTAATTATAACTGTGCAACTCAATTACACTGTGTTTTCTCTGAAGAGAACAAGATTAACGCATAATAAAATGCTAAAGTAGATCATCGCACTTTTTTACTGTCTCAGCAGCGCTAAAAACAAAAAAGCAGTATCACATGTCATAGCTAAATATCTAATTAAAAATGTATAATCCAGTGACCTTTAAATATATTGATTTAAAAATGAAAGAGCAAAAATAGTTTTTCTGTCTTTTTTAAGGCTCCCATGGGGAAATATTTTTGTTATTGTCTTTATAAGAAGAAGATTAAGCAATTCATTCTTTCTGCTCTTTCTGTTATAAAGCTTTGCAGATTAGAAGCTGCCAGAAGTAGTTCCAATGTGTGTTTGGAAAAGCCACAGAAACACAGAAGGCAAAATGCCTGATTTTAATTGCTGGCAGGATCTGTTTACAGAGAGGGGGAAAAAGTATGTTTTAGAAGGTGGTTACTTTAATTCACATTACTTTTGTGAACTGTCAATTCTCCATGTTTTGGAACACATTATATACCAGGATCACAGAATGAAAGCACAACAATGCAACTATGCTTCAAATAAACCTAAAGTCTGTTCTCTGTGGACCTGCTAAGGGATTTACTGATTTTTTTCCAACCTAGCCCTTTCCATATTTGTTATATGTTAGTGGCCCATCAATACCAGTCATCAAAGTTGTTGAGCTCGCTGGCTAAAGAATATGGTAGTTCAACAGATCACCTTTAACTGATATCTTATTAGGAAGATCTGATCAAGCTTCCATTACAGAATAAAAGGTGCTTACCCCTTTAGAAAGCAAAGACAGCAATATTGATCATATGAAAACAAAATTACAAGTTTATATATTATGACTGTAAATTAAGCCTGGAATTAGGGTTGCAAGTTATACTGGCCGTTAAGTGAATCACCACGATGACAGCCTGATTTATGACTTTTGCTGCAGCTGTTGAATGAATCATCACGGTCATTATGCAAATATGTTGTCCACAATGGCTGTTTTTTGCTGGAAATTGGAGATAAATACCAGTTTCCAGTTTAAAAAAAAACATTATAAATCATGGTCACATGACAAGATCCTGCAAACATCGATAAATGCAGGCTAGCTGCCAAGTGCCCAAAATACGATCATATGACTGCGGGGGTGGGAGCATGGCCATCAGAACTTTGAATCCAGTTTGTTTCTGGAGAAATCCACCGTAACTTCGAACAGTCACTAAACAACTGATCATAAGTAAAGGATTACCTATAAAATGCAATCAATGCATTATTGCTGTTAGGCAAATTCAAAGGTCCAAAATGATCTCTGTGTGTTTGGCTGCCTTAACCTTTGAGGATGGCTGCTGTGCACCTCTGTTTATGATGTTTTTTTAAAAAAGCAAACTGTATTAACACTAACATGCTAAAACAAGAGCATTATAGATGTTACAGTAATGTGGGACTTTAAATTAGTAGCCAATAAAGTAAATGGGAAACAGAACATTGACACAGACTTTGAAAAAGGTTTCAAAGAGGTCTTTTGGAACTAGGGCAAGTGCAGCATCCATTCTACTACTCACCAAAATAATTAGATTGCTTGTTAATGAGGAGAGGAGAGGAGAGGTACTGCATCTATTCTAAAGCACTCATTTCAAATAATTTGAAAATGTGTATAGCACAGCAGGGATTAAAAAGTATCATATAATTCAGAATCTGTTAAATTTAACTGACACGACACTTCAAGTAGGATTGCTTTGCTTGCCCCACATCCTTTGAAAACAAACTCTAAATAATTTGCCCTGAAAAGACAACCAATAAAAAGGGGACCAAAGTTTTTGCTTAGAACATCCACCTGTTACTTTGAAAGAAACTGCAGTTAGTGTGTCTGATAAAAGAAAACCTTCTCTTTCACCGCCCCTTACACACATTCATGTATCTGAAGCTTATACATACCCTAAGAATTAAATGCTTCAATTCATCATCTGAAAGAAAAGTAGGTTTGTAGTTTGCCTCAGTGTATGGATTTGTAGCACCTTAAGACAAAAGAAAAATAGTTTAAGTAAACAATCTATTGTATTATGTGGAACATGTGTTAAATACCCATGTGTGCAGCTATTTTCAGTATCTTAACTATTTTCAGTATCCTTTGTTTGAAATTCTAAAATAAATTTGATGTTTACTTCAGAAATCACCAAGCTACATTTTAATGTTTATTTTGAAATCAGTGCATACAATACTACTATGATCAACTGTCATATTTATTTTGTACCTTTCAGCAATAGGAAACTATTACAAGCTAATCTGAAACTAAAAAAAAAAACCCAGCAGCTAAGAATGTTTTCTCAGTCACATACTCTTGCTATCTTCAGGCATACCACCATTCTCCCACTAGATTTTTACAAGAGGGAAAACTAATGCTGACTCTCCTTACTGTTGTCTGCACGATCAATCCGCATACAGACAGGAATACAACTTGCCTCGTGGAGTAACTCTGGACCAATCTGGAACTGAACACACTCAAAACCGTAGAAATGGTGGTAGACTTTAGAAGAAACCCTCCCATACTACCACCTCTTACAATACTAGACAACACAGTATCAACAGTAGAGACCTTCAAATTTCTAGGTTCTACTATATAACATGACCTAAAATGGACACCTAACATCAAAAACATCAAAAAAGCACATCAAAGAATGTTCTTTCTGCGCCAGCTCAGAAAGCTCAAACTGCCCAAGGAGCTGCTGATACAGTTCTACAGAGGAATTACTGAGTCTATCATCTGCACCTCTGTAACTGTCTGGTTTGGTTCTGCAACCCAACAGGACAGACACAGATTTCAGAGAGTAATTAGGACTGCAGAAAAAACAATTACTACCAACCTGCTGTCAATCAAGGGCCTGTATACTGCACGAGTCAAAAAGAGGGCTGTGAAAATATTTACAGACCCCTCACATCCTGGACATAAACTGTGTCAACTCCTTCCCTCAAAACGACGCTATAGAGCACTGCACACCAGAACTAGACACAAAAACATTTTTTCCCCGAAAGCCATCACTCTGCTAAACAAATAATTCCCTCAACACTGTTCAGCTATTTACAAAGTGTGCACTACTATTACTGTTAATCTTCTCATCACTCCTCATCACCCATCCCCTCCCACTTGTGATTGTAGGACTATAACTTTGTCGCCTGTATCCTTACGATTTATATTGACTGTTTCCTAGTATGATTTGATTGTTGATTGTACCCTATGACTATCATTAAGTGTTGTATGTTATGACTCTTGATTCTTAACAAATGTATCTTTTCTTTATACTGAGTATTTACACCAAGACAAATTCCTTGTGTGTCCAACCACACTTGGCCAATAAAGTATTCTATTCTACTCTACTCTACTCTACTCTACTCTACTCTACTCTACTCTACTCTACTCTACTCTACTCTATTCTATTCTATTTTATTCTATAAGTGTTCCTGAAATACCATCCAAAGTGCCTTGATTACACAAAAGCACTAAAAAAATTTTCAATACTAAAACCCATATATGGAATCATTCTATGCAAACATTTAATTCAAACTTACCTCGTAAAGTCTTCATGTGCTGAACCGCCATTCTCAGAACAGTAAGTTTATCTAGCTTTCTGGACATAGCGTTGCATGTTGGCACTAAGGAAGCCAATTCATCAATAAAGCTGTTCATCTTATCACGTCGCCGTTTTTCAATCTGACTGTGAGCCTCTCTAAGAACCATGAAATAAAAATCATGACATTTTCAGTACTCAGTGTTATAATTCAAGTCTTATCTACAGTATTTGTAGGACATGGTTATGAATATTTGCAGTTTTTTATACATAAATATTTAATTTATCTGGAGTTGAGCAGCTAATACACAGTTAATAAACACATAAATTGCATTGGACTCAAAAGTTTCATCAAGTCTGAAACAAATTATGTAGTGAAAAATAAGCCTTGGATAACTCTGGTTTCCCACAGCATTCTCAACTAATCATGAGCAGATATTATATACTGCAAGAGGAACATTAATGTCTAATTGTGACCACGATTATTTCTATAAATCACATTTTAAACTATGACTTATTTTCCATGATTAATTTAGATCTTTTTTTTTAGATTAGAAAAATTCTTTTAAAACTGCTGTCTAATGATTGGACATAATTAAGGGGGCTATTTTTAAAATAGATTTCCAATGAAAGCTATTTTAAGAGCTGATGATTGAAGACTGTTGTGCCCAATAAATAAATGCAAATAGAGTGTTTTCTTTTCAAACATAGTAATATAATCTCATATTGTCTACAAATATAAATTAGTACCAATAAATGTAAAAACTTTGTAAAAAAGAACAAGCATGAAACTCCATTTAGGAATGCATCTAAAAGATCTGCATTTATCATAACTGATAACTATAAAATTGTTATTACCTTACCTTGCATTTTTTATTCTGCCCTGTTGGTCTGTATATTCCAACCTAGTGGAAAGCAAAGTGACAGAAGTTAATTTGACAGCAGCTCTCTATTTATAATGCAGCAGAAGAAAGAAGGCATCAAATAAAGTGATACCCAAAGCCTCACTGAATACGTAGCACTAGATGCAATGTCACTGATATTATTTCAGATTCAGAAGGATGTAAAGTCCTACACTTAGGCAAGAAAAACCAAAAGTACACATACAGACTGGGTGAAACCAGGCTCAATAGCAGTAACCATGAGAGGGATCTTGGAGTCTTAGTGGACAACCAGCTAAATATGAGACAGCAATGTGCAGCAGCAGCCAAAAAAACTAATGCAATCCTAAATTGTATTAACAGAGGAATACAATCAAGATCAAGGGAGGTACTATAAAGCCTTAGTAAGACCACACCTAGAGCTACTGCATCCAGCTTTCTTCACCACATTACAAAAAAGATGTTGAGACTCTAGAAAAAGTACAGAGAAGAGCAACCAGGATGATTAGGGGACTGGAGACTAAAACATATGAAGAACAGTTACAGGAACTGGGCTTGGCTAGTCTAGTAAAGAGAAGGACCAGGGGAGACATGATAGCGGTCTTCCAATATCTGAGGGGCTGCCACAGAGAGGAAGGGGTCAAGCTATTTTCTAAAGCGCCTGTAGGCCAGACAAGGAATAATGGATGGAAACTGAACAAGGAGAGATTCAACCTGGAAATAAGGAGAAACTTTCTGACAGTGAGAACAATCAACCAATGAAACAGCTTGCCCTCGGAAGTTGTGGGAGCACTATCACTTGAGACTTTCAAGAAGAGATTGGACTGCCATTTGTCAGAAATGGTGTAGGGTCTCCTGTTTGGGCGGGGGTTTGGACTAGATGACCCACAAGGTCCCTTCCAACTCTGATTATCTGTTATCTGTTATATTTTTTTCACCAACATTACCATCTCTTTCTCACTGGGTATTCTATTAGAATCTGACACTCTAGTAATATTAATCTGGTCCTTTGAACATTCCTAGATTCCCAGAGATCCTAACTATAATCCACATGGAGCAAAACCATCCTTTTATCTCCTACTTCAGAATAACTAAAACATTATACTTTCGGAAAAGGTCTTTTTTTTGGGGGGGGGGGAAGCTTTTCCAAAATTCAATCAATTTGTTAATGGTGAACAAACAAATACCTTCCGTGTTGATCATCCTTATCTGTATCCATGCCTTCGCTATAAAATCAAAACAAAAGAAAAATGAACATGACACTAAATGAAGTTAAAAATTGTAACTTTTTATACCATGTTGGTAAAACACAAACATTCATATCATTGGAATCAAATGTTATGATACTGTGAATATATAAATTGTACTGGGAAATAAACTGTTGGGATGCCATGTATAGCCTTTTATTCCCAAAATAGCTAAACTTGTCCATACAGTTTAATACTCTGATGCATTCTTTTTATTAATTAAAACAAGGGAAAGCCAAGTTTAGCAATACCAGAGGAAATATATGGTTTTTTGTTTGTTTGAATAGTAAATTTTATAGATGTTTATCTTTCTCTCTTGTCAATATTCAGGCACCGGGATATTAAGCAGCACAAATAACAAGCTTTTGGACTCGTGCTGGAGCCCATCTCAGGGAACTTCTCTCACACCAGAAATGTATGCTTTAGGCTATTCTATGCATAGTATCTATATAGTGCCTGGCTGTATGCGGCTTTTCATTAGTTGATTGAGGTGTTGATGCATGTTGATTTTATCATTTATTATAATAGTCATTTTAATATAAAAATTGTTTGGAAATGCTGAATTGTTTATTCTTTTCAATTCATTGCTGCTCACCAACCCCCCAAGATTCCAACAACATAAAAATGATTTTTATAAACTTGCTTCTTTGAAATACCTTATTAAATTATATTTCCTCTGCAACACTTCAAAGTATCATTTGGAATATGGCTTTAAAGACTAAATATAGTCCTCAGTCTAGCCCAAGTATTAGAAAATTGGGGGAGGGGGAAGCTAAAAAGCCCAATAATTCTTTTTTTGTTTTTGTTTTAAATAGCATGACTTTGGAAAATAGAATGGGGGGGTCAAATGGATGAAAGGAAGTTAGAACAGAAATTAAATACATGGATAAATGTTCTGCTCTCAACAGTGTCTACCCACAATAATTTATTATAATTTATTAACCTCTTTTGTTTAATACTAAGTCTTTTAAAAAACAATTCAGAACATAAGAAAAACAGAAAAACCTGTTTCCTAGAGATTTCCTAGATATTGATAGAACAAATGTGAATGAAACACTGGAGGTTACATTAAAACTTACAGGGATGTGTGCAATTCCCCAAGTTACAGGTCCAGCATTTTTTAAGCTAGGAAAGGATTTAGAAACTATTAGGAGCACAAAGCTAACAATTGAACTACAATCTACATTTGCTTAAACTGAAACTTTTTCTTTTCTTTGCACATGCTCCCAAGAGTTCACTTTTTTAAAGTATTGCATCAGGATTATAAAATTTAGTGTACTGAATCTATTTCATATTGTTATTATTTGAAGCACTTTTAAATAGTCAATTCTATAACAAGATTCCCCCATTTAAATATATATAATATATTTAATATATACACATTTTTTATACTTACTCAAAAGAAAACCCATCGAGCCTGAAAAGAGATAAATTGTACACTGTATTATTAATAAAAATGACTATCTGCATACTGTCCATTTATTTTAATTTCCACTGTTAGCTGAGAAACTGCACCCTGAAGACATTTATTAAGAAATCCTACTGGATCCATGTGCATACCTAATGTGTGTGTGTGTGTGTGTGTGTGTGTGTGTGTGTGTGTGTGTGTGTGTTATATATATATATATATATATATATATATATATATATATATATATATATATGAATGCAATGCCCCTTGTAGTCATTGCATTATGAAAATACTAATTTTTGCTACATTTGTTTCAACTGTGAAAAGAGTACAATTGGAATTGTGATGATACCTTCAATGTTACTTTTAACAGTCTTCACCTGTCCAGACAAGTCTCCAAGAATCAGACGTGGCTGAATGTTATATTTATTATTATATAATGAATGCATATATAAAATAAAGTATCTGATATATTTTCATATTTTTTGTTCTTTAATAAAGGCATTTGAGATTGGGACCTCTTATACAAGGTCTGCAAAGCAAACTACTTATACATGACCAGTGGTGGAATTCAATTTTTTTACTACTGGTTCTGTAGGCGTGGCTTATTTGGTGGGTGTGGCTTGGTGGTCATGTGACCGGGTGGGCATGGCTTGGTGGTCATGTGACTGGGTGGGTGTGGCCAACTCAATGTCACTCACATCAAGGGGTGCCTCACCTGGCCCCTCCCCTCCCAGCCATTCCTTGTCACCCAGCCTCAACTTATCTATAATTCTGTAAAAATGTTGTTCACCTTTTTTGACTTATTATCTGCATACTACAGATGTACTTTCATGGACCACTGAAAGGAGGAAATGGCTCACATCTTTACTCAAGAGTGTGATAGGCAACAGGCTTTTAAGGGGCTGCCACAAAGAAGGGAGGGCAATATATTTTCAAAGAAGCAGAATGCAAACAAGAATCAATGGATGGAAACTAAACAGAGAGAAGCAACCTAAAACTAAGGAGAAACTTCCTGTGAGTGAGAACAATTAACCAGTGGAACTGATTGTCTCCAAAAGTTCTGGGTGCTCAATCACTAGAAGTTTTTAAGAAAAGACTGGACAGCCATTTCTCTGAAATGGTATAGGGTTCTCTCCAAGGTCCCTTCTAAGTATTACTCTGACACCTTTCCCAGGATTCCTCCTCAGTTTGGCATCCTCAGTTTTCTTGCCTGAGCTGGGGGTTGGACTAGAAGACCTCCAAGGTCCCTTTCAACTCTTGTTAACACATGTGTATTTTATGCTCTGGACTATTGACCTTGAATGCATGTGAACCCTGAAAAATATGTGGTAGCCCTGGGCAAAAAAAAGGCAGAAAAATCACTCTAAGTGTAGGGACAGTGTAAAATATTAACACATGATAAATAATGGAACAATTAAAAATAATAGCACAGTTTTATCTCTTTCTCTCTTCCTATTTTTCTTTCTTTCTTTCTTTCTTTATCTCCCTTCCTCTTTCCTTCCTTCCTTCCTTCCTTCCTTCCTTCCTTCCTTCCTTCCTCCCCCTCCCTCCCTCCCTCCCTCCCTCCCTCCCTCCCTATCTCTCATCACACACACACACACACACACACACACACACACACACAGAGCACTTAACAGACAAGGCTGGAGTAGATTCCCCCACCCCCTCTGTCAGCCAGTACTCCTTCTCACTCCAGCACTTTAACTCACAAGGGAAAAGCGATACTTGCAGCGTCCATGGGGAATCCTTGGAGAAGTTTTTAAAAAGGACCTGCTTCCAAAATGCATTTCTTTTACATTGCAAAAGTGCTCCAAGGTTCGATTCACCCCCACACCCTCTGTCAAACTGCACTCCTTCCCACTCCAGACACTTTAACTCACATGGGGAAAGTGATACTTTCAGGGTCCATGCCTTTCTTCCTTCCCCCGGGAAGAAAGAGGACGTGGGGAACGGAAAGCTAGGAGAGTGATTGCAAGTGAGTGACTGGGCGACCGGATTGAGGGTGTGGCCAGCCAGGGATCGCCACCGGTTCAGCGACCCATGCCAAATAACCGCTACTGGTTCACCCGAGGTGCGAACCGGTTGAATACCACCTCTGTACATGACCATATATTTACTTTGTATATTTTGGATTATGCTAGCACTTTGTACAGCTTGAAGAAGACCTTTGCTGAAAGTAAGGTGCAAATTTCTGAAACAGAAGTGCAGTACCAAGCCAAGGCATAGCTGAAGTGTGATATGGGTTGGAAACACTTACTGGTAATCAGTAGAACTTCCTTTCCTTTTTCTATTACAATCCATTCCTGAAGAGTTAAGAGAACTAGAGATCAAATCAGTGGGACCAGGTGACATAAAATCACTGATCGTAGAGGTAATGTCCATCCTTTGGTCAGCCATTGGATTGCCTGGAATTATAAAGAGGGAAAACACTGAAGGATTACATTAAAATGTCAGTTGTTTGTATAGTTATATATGCTCAGTTGATTTATTACTTCATCCTTTAGTATTCCTGGGCATCAAACAGGAAAGTAACCTGCTTCCCAAACCTGGGTAAATTACCCAAAATGGGGTAAAAGTGTTTTTTCTTTGGGTAATGACACACAAAAACATTACCCAATCAAAACAGGGACATATAAATTGATTTGAAGTGTTTTACCTATATTGTGTAAAAAGGTCTCTCTGATAAGCAGTTTGGGGTAACAAAGGAAAAAAATGGGGAAGCTCCGTACTAGAAGGAACAGTTAAGAAAAAGTCCCATGCTATATCATGCTCTCCTATTTGCTTTTGGAGGGACTCACAAACAAGAGACTATTTATGTCTCAAAGGTTCTAACTATGGACATTTGATTATATCTGCTAATGATCTCTTTTTTAACACTGTAATGGCTGATCCAGGGGCCATTCATAATTCGAAACAGACCTTGGGAAGCACATATATCAGTTAAGTCAAAATCAAATTCTCATGCCCTTGGGACAAATGCTAAATACTGGTGTACTTTATAAAAAAACAACAACAGGTGAATCTGGTAAGTGCTGCGTTATTCTTTCGATGCAATATTTTAGCTGTCACAAAATTATTTGCTAATGTTATTCCTATCATAATACAGTATTATGTGATCCAGGATGGAGACAAGGCTAAAGGTTACAGACTAGAAATCAACTGATTGTGCGTTCTAATTCTGCTTTAGTCACGGAAGCCAGCTGGATGACATTGGGCCGGTCCTTTTCTCTAACCCTAGGAAGAATCCTACAAAAGAAAGATTTTTGAAAAATGTTGCCAAGAAAATGATTTTGTCTATGGAGCTGCCAAGAGTTAAATCTGACTGAAACATAAATATAAATAATTAGGTAAACAAAAATATCTGTTGATAAACTGAAGCTAGGGTAACAATATTATGGTATGAAACAGTTCAGGATTTTAGTGCCTTATGAATTTACCGCAGTTGAAGTAGCATAACATGCTCATATACCTAAGAAGTGTGCCTAAAGCTCTTGGGTTACTCACTGAGTAATTATTTGATGTCTCTAATTAAGAAAGAAAAGACAAAACAACAACACACACAAAAAAACTTTTAAAGTTCTAAATAAATTTAAATGGAGAAAAAGTGGGGCAATACAATTAATTTAAATTAGTTTCAGCTAACATCTTAAAATGGGGACATTTAGAATTCTCCTTTTTGTGAAAGAAAAGATGATTACATAGCAGCGGTTAAGTTTGTGGCTTTGCTTACCTGTAAGCTTGATCTCTTTAATCCTAGAATCACTTTGCAAAGATGTGCTGTTCTACCGTTGCCAACGGCAAAGCAACCCAGTTACCTTAACTGTCCTTTCATTTCCTCCAGTCTTGCTCGTCAACACTTTCAAGGTGCCTCTGTCCTAAGAAAACAAATACCATGCTGTCAATTTACTACCACCATATCACTGGATACAATCTTTGACCTTTAAACAAACTAACAAACTAGAATTTTTCTCCATAAATTAAAGCAATCCATATGATCAAAAGTACAACAAGACTTTGGTCCAATTAAACGAAGCCTCAGTTAAGACTCCCATTGCATGTGAGTTTCACAGATCCATGTTAAATTAGAGTTACTTACATATTGGTTGCTTTTGCTGACTTGAAACTATGCCAATAAATCTACTAGCTCACTACTAATCTCTAGCTGGGCACTTTCCACAGCCAGAAAAAGAAAGAAAAGAAATAGAACTATCACGCTTACAAAACCTGTTCACGAAGGAGATTTTATTTTGCAATACAGAGGAGAGCCTGGGCATAGGACAACCTTTCTCAAATTTAGATTGGCATTTGTAGGCTCTTTTCTGCTGGTATTGGGCTCACATGACATAACTCACTGCATGGAATTAAAGGTGTAATATACAGAGCTGAGGTCTTTTCTATTAATACAAAGAGGTTTTCCTCTCTATTGCTTCCCACACTTAATCTGCCCCAAGGAAAAGACTATTCTTCTGGACAGACTGCAGAAGAAATTCCCTTCTTCCTGACCATCGACAGAGGAAAATAATCCAAGATAACCAAGTGTTTCATAAAGTAGATGCATATATTCAAACAATCAGATATATATGCTTAGACTCATACTGAAAAGCAACAAACCCAGGACTTTTTCCTAAAAGATGCTTTCAAGAGCTGGTTTTTTTTTTCATATCCTAGTGTGTTTAGTGTGTTTGATATGCATCGTGTATCTTGATGACACACAATCAATAAATATATTTGATATACATACAAACTATATGAAATGCTGACTGCATCTTACTGTAGAACAAAATTGCACAGTGTCAGATGAACTTATTTTTATTATCTTAGATCTGTACAAACATGGGATATTTATATACTTGTATATTTAATGGATTTATAAGTCCACCCAAATGAAACAACATGACTCCAGGTGGCCCACAACAAAAATAAACAATAAACAGAAGATATAGTAAAATCTTTGCTAGGAAATCCCTGTTTTTCCTTCCTCCAGTTTTGTTGAGAACGGTTTTAAAAAGATAAAGGCATGATTACTAAAATTTCCAAATTAAATGTTTCCCATTACTACCTGGGAAATGCCAAAAACACTTACATGAATAATTTTTAGAGGTAACCTTGGGCATCATTTTTAAAGAGATTAGCATTCCGTGCCTTGCATAATGCATATTTTAAAGGCATACACCCAGGCAGCTCAGTAACTTCATATGAATATTGCAAACCTGCAATGCTAACTGCATTCCATATTTACATACTGATACAAAATCTAAAGAACATTCCATTAAAATATGATCTAGCCTTGCGGCCAACACTATTTTCCACTACTTATACTACATTTAAACATCAGTTAATTCTAACCCTTCATTAGATTTTATCATATTGGATTTTAAAATAAGTATGATTGCTGCCAAGAAATACAAATTGAGCCTGTAAGCCTGACATTCTTACTTAAGCTTTACCACTTGTTTACTTGATACACCAATAAAGTAATGTATATATGCTGAATTGAATCCAATTTTTTTGTTCCGGGAAAGAAAAAAAAGGGCTCCAATCTGCTTAAATAAGCCTAACCCAGAAGAACTTTTAAACCATTATTTTCAAATATTGAACAGGAAGAACAATTTATTCCTATTTCCTTTTCCCCTTCAGGACCCTTAAATGTATTATTCTATCAAGTTGCTCAGTACAGGTAGTCAGAGTTAATGAACCCTTATTCACTACCAGTTCAAAATTATGACAGCATTGAACGAATGGTAGTTATGTGCAGGCTCCAAAGTTATAGCAATTGTAGCATCCCCACGGTTATGATCCAAAGTCAAGCTCTTGGCAACATGCCCCCACCTACGACCATACAGGCACTTGGATTCTCCCCACTTGTTTATCTCTCCCTCCGATCTTTGCCCTTTTGGCCGCCCTGGACTCTGCCAACTTTGCTGGCCCAGCTACCCTGCACGCCACTGGCCCTGCTCACGGGAAGAAGGTTAGCCATGGGAAGAAGAAGCAAAGAATGGTTAGGGGCAGCAAGGTTGGCAGAATCACTGGAGTGTAGGGCGGCAGGGAGTAGAGCACACGGCCAGCCATATGGCAGAGCAAACAGAGTGCAGGGCAGTCAAAGGGACAGATATGGGGAGGAGATAGGCAGGTTGAAGGGTTGAAAGAGGCAATTTCTACTGAGGAGGAAACATTTGAAGTGGAAGCAGTTCCTACTGAGGCTTGAAGTTGGGAGGGAATCAAGCCAGAAATAGCTTGGACTGGGATGGGTTCTCTCCTAATGGTGGAGTGGGATTCAGTTAATGAGACCAACTAGGACTGCTGGGATTGCAGCCACTAAGCAACATGAACACTTGATGTCATATTTTACGGCCACATTACTTAGCGAAAAAAATTCTGGTCCCAATTACTGATGTTAAAGAAGGATTACCTATACTCTCAAATAGAGTTCATGTGTAAGGCTGGCTGCAGAAGAAAGATTGCATCAATGAAAATCACCCTCCTTCATCCCCACTGTGTAAGAATGTCCAGCCTGCAGAGCTTACAGGCTCACATTTTTATTATTTAACAAATTTAACTCAAATATCAACTCACATAATCTCATTTTCCCTCTAAAAATTCCTTACAAACCTCAAGTATGCATAATGGATCTTAGCTACAATTTCAACATTTCATGTAAATTCTCACACAGCACATTCTCACAGTTCCAAGGTTCCACAGTTCCTTCTTTCCACCATTGTGCTAAAGTGATCCATGACATATATTGAGTGCATTGAGCTTTGGCCAAGGCCACACCACAAATGATCAGAGATTTGAATCTTTTTTCCTACAACTCCCAGAATTCCTAGTCATCACTGCAGGGAAAAACTATACCAACATTTAACTATTTTATTGCCACTCAAACTGAAATACCATATTTTTCAAAATCCAGTTTCAGGTAATCTCAAAATGTATTCTTTTCATGATTTGTAACTCGATAAGTTGTTTATAATCTCTGCTGTGGTTTATTTTAAATGAGGCAACAGCTGTCCGTTTTATTGTACTGTAATGAGATGAGATGCTGTGAATAGATTTATTCCCCTTGTTTACTGAAGCAGTATAAAAATACTCTAAAAATGAGGCAACATTTGCCTGCTGTAACAGATTGCAAAAATATCCTTAACTTTCCTCATGTTGTGACCAATGCTTGTTGCCAAGATACTTCCAAGGACATTCTCACACAAGAACACTGTTATTCTCTCCTTAAGTGCTTCTTCTTAAATGTTACCTTTTTTTGAGAGAGAAATAGATAAATAAAAGGCCAAGGCATATATATGCTGTCTTCCTCCTCCTTCCTTCCCCACATAGAAGGCAGTCAGTGGTTTGATTTGAAGCTTCTCCTTAGAGACGGCCTCTTTTCACAGAATCAGCTTAATCATGCAGCAAATCAGATCATAAGCGCCACAAGCATCAAAACTAGAGCCGCCCAGGGTTCAATTCAAGATGGGTGGCTATGTAAATGTGTTAAATAAATGAATAAAATAAACATCCCACTGGGCAAATCAAGGTCAGAACCACAACCATAGAAAGCCTGCCAAGACCTCTTCTGAGTAGTAGAATTTCAACAGGCGACATGTAGACCTCCCCTTCTGCCTACGAGAACATTCATTGTTGGCATCCAACAAGACCAAATTCTCAAGCCCCACTAACCATGAAAACAGTTATTTGTTAAATACTGTACCAGCAATGTCTGCGGGACAGCCTTTCAGAGAAGTAATTCAGCAGCAATGCTGAATTTCACTGTACGTACTGACATGAAGATGAAAAGTTGCATATATACAATGCAGATTTTTGTTTTCAACATGTTTGAAAATGTTGCCTAAGTGGAAAATGGTTAAGAAAAAATTTCCCAGGTCAGAGACCAGATACATGATGGACTGTCATGTATCATATTGTAAAGGCAGTTCTCACATAACCACAGTAATTGGGACTAAAATTTTTGTCGCTAAGCGATGTGGACATCAAGCATAGTCACATGATCTTAGTGACAGCAATCCTGGAGCAGTCACCCCTTGCCATCAACTTTAAGTGAAAATTGTGGATCATTAACTGAAGACCTCACTGACTATGACTTGCAACTTCCTGCTGTCTTCCCATAAGCAAAGTCAAAGGGGAAACAGCTGGAAGATTTAAATCCTGGGCAGCACCTGGGTGTGTTGTGGTACAATGCAAGTGTATAAAGGTTAGGTGCTACTATACCAGCATGCACTACAAAGATCCTTACTAGAACCCTGCAAACTCAAGGAGGATTCCTTGGGGGGGGGGGGAAGCAGCAGGAGTAACTTGCAAGCTTCCTTCTGGCTTCCTCATTGACTCTGCTTATGGGAAGCTGTCAGGGAATGTTGCAAATCGCAACCCCAGGATTGTGGGATGTTGCAATCATCATGTGGGAGCCAGATGCCAAGTGCCCAGATTGCAGTCACATGACTGCGAGGGAGGTGTGATGGATAGAACTTTAAGGACTTATCGTAGGTACCACTCATTCAGCACAATCGCAATTCTGAACAGTCACTGAATGAATGGCTATTAATTGAGGGCTACCTGTATAGGAAACAGCAAGTAGGACTGAAAGATAATGGTCTCTCCTACTAATTTCCAATTTACTATTCAAATGTGTAGCCAGAATCAAAGGCTTTTGTCAAAATAAGGAAAGCAGCAGCCACAGGGGCTTCAACCCTCCTGGACGTGTGTGCAACATTATGAAAAACATACAAAAAAGGAAGAACATTTGCATTGTGATGCCATTTTTGTCACAAATGCCCTCTCCTCGCTTCTGTATATATAGCATTTGGCCACCATGAATAACAGATATTCCACTACTATTGTTTAGGGAGGTACTATACAAACAGACTGCTATTATTTTCACTTCAAAACGGTTTTTGAAATGATATTTTCCCCTCCAATATGGCTGTTTTAAAACAATTCAATTCAAACGAAAGACACTAAGCAGGGTGGAAAGAAATATGTTCTTCCACAGTGAGGGTAAAACTAGTAGAAATCATTGGAGCAAGCCTGTATACAATGAGAAATTATCATGTAATTTCTACCTTCTATGAAAAAATTCCCATATCGTACAGAAACTTTGAAGAAAAATCATATTATGATCTAACATATGCAAACTTCCAGCCATAGATGATAGATGGATGGATGCAAGCAAAACATTTGGAAGAAAATTAGTAAATGTCAGCCTTATTGGCTGCAAGTCATTTCTTAACATTTTTCCTGCATTAAATTTAACACATATATACTTAAATTTTTTCGAGAAGGTAAAATTATTGAAGTATCCAAATAAAATAAGAAAAAGAAAAGGAATGAAAATAGAAATAAAAACATATAATTATGCCTGCCACTCTTCTATTGGATAATTATCTTATTCTTTTCCCCATCCTCTTTGGCCCTTTTTAATCTCCAAATCCAGAAACCATCAATTCAGTCTTTTCTTCTTTGGAAAAAAAAATCTCCATATAGGGTTTCCAGATTTTCTAAAAAGCCTCTTTTTCCCCCCGACCAGACTGGTCAGTTTCTCCATTTCTGCAGGTTTAGTTAATTTTATAATCCTCCACTGTAGAAATTTGATTACCTTTCTATCTTTTGGCATACAATGATTTTGCCCACATTATTTGGAATATTTTGTATTTTATTAATTATATTTCAACATGTAAGAATTGACAGTAATACTTTTTACTTAAAATATTTTACTGACATTTCTGACTCTTCTTCTTGTGCTTCATTCTGGTTATCTTTATTTCTTTGTGCAGCAGTACAGATTTATGGAGGCTATCTAAAACCCAGTCAAGAAACAGGGAACACAAGCTGATACATTCAGTCCAAATTTGGAAGAACAGAAATATTTGAAGCAGACAATACCACTTATTTAGTGGCCAAGGATGATTACATGCTCTATTAATCCCAAAAGAAGACAGTTCTGAATTTAAGTCAATCCTCTCTCCAAAGGAAGATTAAGGGTTTAAAATACATACAAAAATCCCGTGTACTGTCTAGTTTTACTTCTTTGCCATCTAAAACTACCAATCTCCACTGAAACCAATTCTAGAGTCCCCCAACCCCTAAATAATAAATGGATAGATGATGGGTAGATGACTGATTGATAGACATACTCTAACAAGTCCATGGACTGGACCACAGTATATATTCTGGTAAATATATAATGCTGTTGGGAATAGTTATTTAGCCTAGTTTTCTCCAGATAACTGGTAAGAACTGAGGGAAAATTTTTGTAGCACTAAGTTGTTTCTGTTTTCAACAAGGAAAAGTTGTTGGAGACTTCTGCGTTAGACTGCAACACAAGAAACTTGTGTAATCTGTGTAATTTAATAAGTCTTATTCTAATTTTAGAAACTCTTACTCTGAGGTAAATATGTTCAACGCTTCTAATTCAGTTCAGACAATGTGCTAAGCTTATTTTCTTCTCCTTTTCCTTTTGAGAGAAAGAAACACAGTGGCTTTTCTCTCTTCTTCCATCTCAACTTCATCTGTTTATTTGCATCTCCAACCCTTTTGCTGGCTCTCAACAGCATTTTCCAGCAGAAGTAGGAAAATAGCCCATCTCCCAATTTACAAAACTGGGGAAAACTCCATCTTCCTTGTAGGGAAACAGAATGGTAACCCTGGTTCAGTATTTCCCAGTTTTAGATTTCCAAATATTGTTGAATTATAGTAGTTGTGTTCACTAGGAAAACACTATTACCTGAATAAACTGGGAATGACAGATTAAGTCCTGTATATTCTAAGGTGTGTTCATCAAGAGCATTCCTCAAATGGCCAAAATTCTTCAACTAACAGATTTAATTCTAACTGAAAGTCTTCAAACTATTCTGACTTCTTGTCACATTTAATTGAGAACTGGCACATTAAAAACTGGTATATTAAAATGATATACCACACTTTGGGAAAGATATGAACAAGACTAAATGTATGTTGGTGTGGTTAAAGGACACAATCATGAAATGTATGCAAGTCAAGAAGTCTATACTCATATTTGTTTCAGAATTATGAATTATGAACCCAGCACATGCTTATAGCAAAATGTCAAGCTATTATTATTTAATGATCAATTCTAGTTGTACTTTCACAGTTATAGTACAGTATAGCAGCATGATTTGGATGATTTGTTTTCATTCTACCTTACCTATGCAAACCAATACGGAAGTTGGTAGGAGGATTGCTGTTGCCTCTTTCTTAGGCTAGCACATTTATCAATAGCAATAGCACTTGGACTTACGTATCGCTTCAAAGTGCTTTACAGCCCTCTCTAAGCTGTAGTTAACAGAGTTAGCATATTGCCCCCAACAATCTGGGTCCTCATTTTATTGACCTCAGAAGGATGGAAGGCTGAGTCAACCTTGAGCTGCTCAGAATTAAACTGGCAGTGGGCAGAGTCAGCTTGTAATATTGTATTCTAACCACTGCGCCACCACGGCTCATTTAAGAATTCAGAAAAGGTGTAGAAAAGGTGGACTTGTAAAATCAGAAACATATATATCCAATTGCCTTAAATAATGAGTAGATTAAACTATTTTTCTGCTTGACTGTGTTCTTAAGTAAGCAAGGCACATCAGTACCTTCTATGAAAAAAAAATCAGATTGTTCTGTTTCAATCAGTAAATCTTTGCTTGATTGCCCATGGTAAAGAATTCTGCTGTTCAACTAAGACAGCAGTTATTTACAAATTTGTGGCAATGCTACAGATACAGATTGAAGGCATGGCAAACATGCCATTTGATTGCTTTTCCATACATACAAAAATTAATCAATGCTGAACTTCTTCATTTAAACAAGAGAAAAGCCTTCTTTCAGTGGTGCTTGCAGTTATTTTAATGGACGTATCACCTAAATGATAAAGAAACTTCCATGAATGTTAATAAGTTTTCTTTTGAGATAGCCAATACAGTAGGACTGCCTCATGGAATGCTGTCCTGTGAAATACACCTCATGTGATTGATAAGATAAATACTTTGTGCCAGCTTTTGTCACATAAAAATTAGTGAGGAACAAGGTCTAAGACAGAAAGGTCAACAACCCCTATTTAAAGCAGGGGTTCCGAATCCCTGATCCGTGAACCGGAACCAGTCCTCAGCATGCCAGCAATCAGGCCGTGCAAACAAGCAAAGCCCCATCCATGGGATGCAGACAGCATGTGAAACCATGCCCCTTCCAGACCACGGAAAAGTCTCTCTCCACAGAACCGGTCCCTAGTGCCCAAAAGGTTGAAGCCCAATGGTTTAAAGAATATCAATGAAAATGCTCCTATTTACATATTTGTAAGAAGATACTTCAACAACTGCCCCCGTTTAGTAAATATGTTTTCTAAAGTATAGAAAATATTTTTATCTATTGTGTAATTTCTCTTCTGAACATTTGTTCCTAAAACTCAAACATATCAAGGTGAATATCCATAATGAATATGCACCATGTAGATAACAATCAACATTTTTTTCTTTAGATAATATTTCATCAACAAAAAATGTTACATTTAATTTGGCTTGATAAATGAGCAAATGCAAAAAAAACAAAAAAACAACAACAAACCATGCAAATTCCCTCTATTTCTTCTTTTAAACGCTTAACAAAACTAGAGCTTAAAAAGCATAAAGATTTTTACTTCATTCCAGATTATTTATAGTTTTCCTAATTAGAACATGGACTTGTTGCATTAAGTAAACTGGGCGTTGGTAGAAGTTACCCTGAATGTCCTTTCTATCTATGCTGCGAGAGAGCCCAGGGTGGGTTGACTCCTTTTTATGACGTCATTTAGCTGAGTCTGTACTAAGATATAAAAGCCAGCCCCCAGAAGAGACCCCAGCTTTGGTGAAGATACTTGACAGACTGAAAGGTGTCTCTGAAAGCACAAAATAAATACAGAAATATGACTTACCCTCTCTGGACGAATCAAGGGAGGGGCTGGGCTCTCTCGCAGCACAGATAGAAAGGGCGTTCAGGGTAACTTCCACCAACGCCCATTCTCCTCCATGCTGCATCGAGAGCCCAGGATGGGACATACCAAAGCTTGCATGTCCACGGGCGGGTCCTCGTCCGGCTCATCGCACCGACTGTTGAACCACTCGTTGAAGCACCCATCTGCCGAAGGCTGAAGTTGCCAAGGCAAAGGCATCCAGACGGTAGTATCTGATGAAAGGAGATGGAGATGTCTATGTGGCCGTACGACAGATCTCCTCCAAGGGTGCTTGGGTCGCCCAGGCAGCCGAAGTGGCCGCATTTCTGGTAGAGTGCGCCATCAGACCTCGAGGAACTGGAAGGGCCGCAGCTTTGTAGGCCTGCTCAATGTAAGATCTGACCCACCTGCTAATAGTAGGAGAAGGGGTCTTGTGCCCCAAGTAAGAAGGGAAAAGATAACAAACATGGCTTCTGACTTCCTGAAGGAAGAAATGCACTTAATGTATATTCTAAGAGCCCTTCCAATGTCTAGTGTGTGCCACTGCTGCTCTAAGTCATGGTGCAGGAGGGGGCAGAAGCCAGACAACATAATGTCCTGGGGCCTGTGGAACAGGTGTTAACCTTTGGAAGAATGAGGGGTCCAGACTGAGGACAACCCTATCATTGAGAAAGGAACAAGGTCCTGTCTGATGGAAAGAGCAGCGAGCTCAGAAACCCGCCTGGCTGAAGTGATGGAAATAGGGAACACTACCTTCAGAGTCAGGAAATGGAGATACAATGTCCTAAGGGGTTCAAAGGGGGGCTTCGTAAGGGCATTAAGGACCTCATGAAGATCCCAGGAACCTGTGAACCACCGGAGGTGCAGGCTGGAAGTCCCCTTTCAAAAAAACTTCCTGACTGAAGGGTGATGGGATAAGGAAGGAAGCGAACCCCATGAAAGAACCAAGGAGTGGGCCTCAACCTTCCTGCATAAGGTGTTGGGGACCAAACCTTTCTACAGATCATGCTGAAGGAATCTAAGAACCTCTGCCAACTGGGCTGAAGCAGGAGAGAGAGACCCTCCCTAAGACACCCTCGGGAAGGGTCTTCCAGGTGGCATCATAGATGCACCTTGTAGAAGGTTTGAGAGATGCCAGGATAGTGATGATGACCCTTTCAGGAAGATCAGCCACTCCTAGCTGCTGCCGCTCAAGTGCCACATGGTTAGCATGAGCCACAGGGGCTCCGGGTGGATCAGAATCCCATGATGAAGGGAAGTTAGATGGGCTGGGATCCTCCAAGGAGAAGCCCCCAATAGGTTGACCAGGTCCGCAAGCCAGGGTGTCCTTGGCCAATAGGGTGTCAGGAGGAGGAGCTCCGCTCGTTCCTCCAACATCTTCCGAATTACTGCCGGAATGATGGGAAGCAGGGGAAAGGCATACTTTTGGGCCATCTGCACCAAAGAGCATTGGTCCCCTTTGCTCCCCGGCAAGGAAACCTGGTGAAGAATCTGGTGACCTGGGTGATTTGAGGAGTGGAGAAGAGATCCTCCTCCAGCGTTCTGAATCTGAGGGAAAGGTCCCTGAATAGAGAAGGAGGAACAGACCATTCTGCCTGGTCAACTAGGCTCCTGCTGAGCCAGTTGGCTTGGGAGTTGTCGATCCTGGAGATGTGGTCCGCCAAGATTGACAACAGGTGTTTCTCTGCCCATAACACCAACCGTAGTGCCTCTCCATGAGGGCTCTGGACCTCATCCCCCCTTGCTGATTGACATGAGCTATGGTGGCCATGTTGTCCATAAGGACTAGAATATGAGAGCCGGTCACTGAGTGCCTGAAATGCTTGAGAGCTAGAAAAATGGCTCTGAGCTTTAGCCAATTTATAGGAAGGGCAAGCTCTGACCTGGACCAAGGTCCTGAGCTATCTGGCGCTGAAGATGGGAACCCCAATCCAGGAGGCTGGCATTGGTGGTTATCACTAGCCTGTCTGGGACCCTGAACGGGAGTCCCTTCCAGATTAATGGGGAACGCCACCAATGAGAGATCTCTGGATTTGTGGCGGGAGCAGGACCTTGAAGGATGAGAGGCTGGTTCCTGTCCGTTGGTTGGGAAGCAGGAACCATTGGAGTGGACTGGAGGGGAAAAATCCGTATTAAGCCCCTTAGGGTATAAATTGGCCCCTGGGCTTACAATATGGCCGCTCACCTCGTGGTGGAAGGCTTCAATCCAAGATGGCTGCTGACTATGGGAAACAGGCTCTGAGATCAAAGAATCGCTCCTTAGGCTATAAAGAGCCCCGAGCGAAGTCAGCAAAGGAAAGGGCAGCCTCTGGCCAAACGATCAGCTGGCTGATGCTGTTATCTGTTTGCCGATCGCTTTTTATGACCACTCAAACCGCAGGGGTGGGGGAGGTCTACAGACGCTGCCCAACTTGCCTGAACAGTGCTCTGGCAACGCTGCTCCCAACGTTGCAGGAGAGAGAGAGAGCCCTGTTCTCCTGGAAGAGCAGCTGTCCAGATCCTGGAAGCTGCTGAAGCGAGGAAAAAAGGTACTGAAGATTGCTGGTGAGTGCTATATACAGAACCTCAGCTGGCTGATGCTGTTATCGGTTTGCCGATCGCTTTTTACGACCGCTCAAACCGCAGGCATGGGGGAGGTCTACAGACGCTGCCCAACTTGCCTGAACAGCGCTCTGGCAACACTGCTCCCAACATTGCAGGAGAGAGAGAGAGCCCTGCTCTCCTGGAAGAGCAGCTGCCCTGGGAGCTGCTTGAAGCGAGGAAAAAAGGTACTGAAGATCGCTGGTGAATGCTAACTAACAGAACGCTTTCAGAGACACAGCTATTGACTGAAAGGAGCTGAGTCAAAAGCTGGGGTATCTTCTGGGGGTTGGTGTTTATATCTTATTACAGACTCAGCTAAATGATGTCATAGGAAGGAGTCAACCCATCCTGGGCTCTCGATGCAGCATGGAGGAGAATGCCATGTACCCAGTGCTATTTTTTTATTTATTTCCAAGGCATCAGAAACATATTTTAGGTCCCTTATTGGCAATAATTGTGATTTTCTTTTACAGCTCTACCTGTGCAAGATAATATCTCAATAGCTATATTAAAAAGCTCTTTTGGGACAATCTAGTAGTATGGATGACCACCAATTAAACAGAAAAGAGGCAATCCTATACTAATCCCCTAAAATTGTTCCAAAAGTTGGGACACTTTCCACAGCAGTTTTTAGGAAAGCAGAAAGAAGAGGAAGAAAGTGTACATAAACTGGATTTAGTTCAAACTATGTAAGTTCCCTTTTAAGAGCTGGGCTTTAATAATCAAACTTCAAAAGAAATCTAGAAGTCTAATAATACTGCCCAATTGACCAATCACTTCCTAAAGGGCAGCTCTAACAAATTCTGGAATATTAACAACAAACCTAAACAAGATATATTGAGTAATGTCTAACTTGAGATTGAGTGATCTAAAGTTTTAAAAATTATGTATGTACAGAAACAAGATGGTCAATTGTCCAGACATAATCCAAACCTCTGGAGTACCAGTTGTTTTGGCTTTCCCCGTTTATCTACATTCCAACATTTATTGTCTTTAAAAATGCTGCAATATATAGGTATGAATCACGACTCTTTGTAAACATCAAAACAGTAGCCCATTTTCATTTGCTAGAAAACTTCCCAAAATAAAGGGCGTGTAAAAAATAATTTCTTTCAAACATAAAAGTTTGCAAAAACCCTGAGCACAAAACCATTGAGTGGGTTCACCCATTTGGAAGTGGTTTGAGCCAGAAATCTGACACTTCAAATAGTTCAAAAGTTTTGTGCACTCCTAATTTGAAATATGACTATTTAAAAATTAATGCAACAGTTGACAGTGATAATAATTGCAAATGTTCTATTGCTCAATATTTTGCTACAGTATATAACTTCTAAAAGTACCAAATCTGTTTATTCAAATATACAATCCTTCATGCTGCTTTCAATTCTGGCCTGGAAGAGTTTCCATCGTATATTTTGAGGCATGATAGGAAGTTACAATTATCAAAGGAGCCAAAAGTGTGGCAGAAAACAAGATTGCAAAACTATGCTCATTTATTTTGAAAAAAGACCCACATATTGAAGTTTGCTTTTGAGCAGACACAGAATTGCTGCCTTATGTAACAATATTTTTATGTGGGCTTATATTAAAGTCAGTAACCTGTTAGCCAGTTTTAATTTCCCTTTCTTGAAAGTTTTTAACAAAACCAGATACATAATAATATCCTTTTCTCTTGTAAGAATTTTTTGAAAATCCTTTGTCCAAATATTTATAAACTTACCATCACAATCAAGCCCAACATTTATGTTGTTAAGTGAGACATTTGTTAAGTGAATTTTTCCCATTTGACAACCTTTCTTGCTACATTTGTTAAGTTAATCACTGCAGTTGATAAGTCAGGAACCCACGGTTATTGAGTGAATCTGGCTTCCCTGCTGGCTTTGCTCGTCAGAAGGTTGCCAAAAGGGACAACATGACACTGGGACATTGCAGTGTCATAAATATGAACCAGTTGCCAAGCATCTGAATTTTAATCACATGATCGTGGGGATGTTGCAAAGGTCATAACGCTGAAAAATGGCCATAGGTCACTTTTTTCAGGGCCGTTGTAACTCTTGTATACTCTGTATACTCTTGGCAAAAACCAATGGCCAGGAATCTTTCTTTGCTAGATGACTGAGTGGATGGTTCAATCCACATAGCAACCACAACTGTGATAATTATCCAAACCTATACCTCTGATAAGACTACCTGTTAACTGCCATATATTGTAGTATACAATCGAATGACATCGAAACAAACAAGAGATAAGATATGGCCAGTTAATCATTATTGCTACTTACTATCTTCAAAAGTGGTATAAGACATTGCTTTGCTGTACACACATTATCAAGCTATGCATAATAATTATGGCATAAAAATCGCAAAACAGCTTAGAATAGCGATAATTTAAACAAACAGTAGAAAGGAATGTACAGCAAATTCCAGATCCAGCACTCTACGCAAAATTATATGCATATAAATATATAAAATGTTAATAGTTTAAATGTTAATGGCTCAACACAGGCACAATTTTTTTATCATTCTTTTTTTCTCCACCATTCTGGAACCTTGAAAATACTACAGTTACTACTAAGATTCCTGAGACAAGTTTTTTGAGGGGGGGGGAGGGAAGAAATATCACTGTCAAGTTTGCTGCAATTTCTTCCTCAGCCTTTTTGTTTGTTTTTAACTGCCCTATTTACATGTTTCTTTATAAAAACAGCAACATCTCCACTTGGCTCTCACTCAGATTGGTTTTTAAAATAGATCTACTATTTTGCCTCAAATGTTCCAAAGCCTATGAATTCAGCTCAGCTTAAACTGCTCTTTTATTTGCCTTATTTGTTGCTTCTTTGTAACAATCCTCAATTTTGTTTGACCTAAACCCTAATCAGCATGCTTCCTCATATCTAACTTTCTACAGCTGTTTCTTCCTTATGCTCATATCTTTCCTGTGCTACTTTCTAAATACCTTGCTGAAGAAACACCACAATAAATACAAAATAAATAACACTATAGCAGAGACTGCCATAACAGCACCAAAATAAATCAACAAGGAGAAAGTGCTGTACATTTCCTATTTCAGCAGGTTGTCATAAACATTCCAGGTTTCACACATAATCTACATTCCATGTGATAAATTACTTATAAACACAAATTATCAGGACTCTCCATAAAAGAAAAAGAGATAAAAGCAAAGCTGTACTACAACAAACTGCAGTATATCCGCACTTCCAACAGCTAGGCTGTTATGTAGATCAGACATTACAATTGATAATGGCCTTAACATCTTTATTTTTAGTGGCTTAAGCAAAACAAGAATGGTATTTTTTAAAAGAGAAAAATATTTATTGCATACAGATTATGCTTATGAAGTAGTCAATAAAATAGCAAATAACCTGTAACAAATCTCAATAATAATTCATAAGTACCTCACAGCAACTGCTTGTTCTTCCAAAACAAAACAAAAATCAAGGAATTATTGTTTCTACTTTTTCAACTCTATTTGAGCACTCCACACACATAAAGTACACTTCAATACATGGAAAAAAAATGCTGTTGCTTTTAAATGTTTTGATAAATAATAAAGAATTTGATTTAGAATATATTAGACCCATTTAATGAAGCTTCCCAAATCATCTTTCTAAACCCAGTAGGATTCATAATACAGGCAAATCTTTTTTATCCATTACATTAAAGCACATTCCTAATTTTACTTTGGGGAATAAATAAAACCTTGGGGCAGTCTCTGTCTTTCAGCCCTTACTAGGGCATGGTATTGTTGTGAAAATGTAACATGGCAAATTCCACACATCTACTTTCCTCTAATGAAGGATATAAATCAAGTGGACATCACTGAATGTTTGTCTTTAAAGGCAAACCTGAATATATATTGATATTAAATAAGTAATTCCTGGATGATGTGTAAAAAAAAAAGCTCTGAACCAAAAGCACATGGAAGAGAAAGCTAGGCAAAGTATTTTATTTTTCTGCCACATTAGATATGGTGCTTTGTTTGATCTTTCCTTCAAAGAGCTCAAAGCTCTATTTTAAGCTAAATAATGATCGTTTTCCATTGCCAGAATTTCACCTGCCTTCTACTGCAGCCTTGTCACATGATACATTTTAAGTAATTGGAACTAAATTTCTTATTACTATATTGCAAGCCAGGATAAACAGTGTTCTTATTACTCTCAGTGGGAATAATGAGACTTGTAGTAATCTTCAAAAATAGTCATAAGATCTACTTGAGGTCAGTTCCAATTCCAGTTGACCTGAATATTTTCTTCCAAGTAGACAGTCTGACTTGTATCATGTATTTAAGTTTTATCTATGAATAAGCTTCACTGAATTGTGACAGAAGTTACAAGAACTGTTTAGAACTGTTAATGCCATTCATTGGTAATATTGTTTGCTTTAGGATAAGTGTAATGGCATAGTTTCAACTAAAAATCAACTAGAACACTACAGCATGGCATCAAACCAATATCACAAGTTGTTCCAGCTTGTACAGCTGACTTTGAAATATCTTAGGGCTGTTAATACCAAGCTTCTCAAATAGCACGAGGTTGTAAAGTTTATAATGTTCATGTATGGCACCTAAAACTTATTAAGGTTGTATGTGAAAAAAAGATGAACTGGAAGTGGTTTGTTTCAATGCAAAAAAAACCAAAAACCCACCCCTTGGCTACGGTCAGGTCACAAAATCAATAATACACAACTGCTCATTTTGCAAATCTTTTTCTCCAGGTGTATAATCTAAATAAAACAGAAAGTTATTCTTTGAATATTATCTCACCTTTTTGAAATGGCATGGAGTGTCATAATATTAAACTGGGGCAGGGATGGGATCCGACTGGTGTAACTACCAGTTCTGTCTATTAGCATTGCGCGCACATGTGCGAGTCGCACGAGGTCGCGCAAATTGTGCGAGTGCAATTTACAACCTGCTGAGCTGCCCGGATAGCTGAGCAGCGCTCCATGCAAGTGCGCAGCAGTTGGAAAAGCCCTTGTTTCCTGCTTTTTCAACTGCAGCTGTGTCGCACAAAGCAGCTGCAGTTGAAAAAGCAGGAAATAAAGGTAAGAGCCCGGGCGGGTGTGTGGGCCACAACAGCAGCAGACATAGAACCGGTTCTATGTCTGCTGCTCTTCAGAGCTACCAGTTCTGCGGAGGTGGACAGAACCGGTAGAAACCCACCCCTGAACTGTGGGGGAAATCAGGAAAAAGAAATGGCAAAAGCTTTGTCAACACATTTATGTAAATCAAATTAAAACATTATCAAGACTAATGCTCTTGCAGTCAACTGCTCTTGCAGTTCTCTGTGACCAAGATATAAAAAACTACACTGTAGTGTAGGCAATCACTATCCAACAATATTTAAGAGATAAATACTGAAGAAGGAAGCAGAGCTGGAATTCTTGACAATGAGAAACAACTAGCTTTTAGAATTCTGTACATAAAAAAGAGGTGTGTGTCAGTGACAGCTTAATCATACCAAGTATGTACCTACAGACATTTAACTTCAGGGGGTGTGAAAAATTACTGGTTTTTTCCCCATTTACCTCAGTAACTTACCTCAGTAGATTTTCCTCTTATTTGTGAACGTGGAGGAGGTATTTTTTTAATCTTTTCAAATATGTCCATTTATATATTGTATTCTCTTTAGTTCCAAGCAGAACTCTGAACTATGCCAGGGGCTACTTTATATTGTTCTCTATAGTGTATTGTGTAATAGGATAAGGTCACTAATGCAGTACATTTTTCCTATTTTCTTCAGATAATAGCTCATAACCTATTGGTTGTTAGCAGAATAGATGAAATACTGTCAAAATATATAATACATTCAAGTAAAGATAATTCTTTTCAGACAAACTTCCCATCACATTCAGCAATCTGATATATTTGTATTCAAAAGTAGAATTTATTTTTACTTAAGTAGGCACCAGGAATGTAGCCTTAATGACTACTATATATAATCTGCCACTTCTGTTATTTGAAAAGACCTAACAGATTGGCCCACCCCAGGCAACAGATGGACCATTCTGGGTCCCAGAGACAGCTTGGGGTTTTTATCAGACTGTTTGGCTGAGACCTTGGGTTCAGCCTGGCATAGGCATGTGACTGACACCCTGGATCAGACTGCTCCTGTGCAGCCTCTTTCTGCACAACAATTCAAGGGTCTGCCTTCGTTTTCTGAGGAGTTCCAGGAGATGAAATGCTAGAAGTGATGTTTGAGTACTGTTTGAGAAAGTCAAAGAGAGTATCTGACAAACAAAAGTGGGAGTTTACATCCTGGTGATAAGGGCACTGAAAAGTTGCTATTCCTCCACCCTGTTGCATCTCCTGATAGCTGTCCAATGGCCTTGCTTAGATAAGCTGTTCAGGGAATGCATGGAATTATCTGCAAAGCCATACTAAGGAATATTCCTGCAACTTGGCAGACAAAATCTCTGAGAGTTAGATTCCGACAAGGCAAGTCCAAGGGACAATCTTGTTATGCTATTTGGACTGAAGTTGATTCTGTTGTATCCAAGAAATTGGACAATGTTTTTCTGTTTGTTAGTTCAGCCACCTGTTTGTTAGATGACAGCTCTCCTGGGTTATTAAAGCAATCTGGGAGATGACCACACAGTGGGTTCATGTGGTGGTTTCAGCCTCTTTGAGAAAGGGGATATTCTTATCAGACCTGAATGAAGCAATGGTACATCTCCTCTTCAAGAGGTCATCACTGGAGCCTTTCCTTTTCAACAATTATTAGCCAGTTTCCATTCTTCCCTTCTTGAGGAAGGTTATAGGAAAGCTGGCTGGATGACAGTTTCAGAGGTTCTTGGAGGAAACAGATTATCTGGACCAATTCAATCTGATTTCAGGCCAGGATCCAGCACAGAGATAGCGCTGTTCACACTTGTTGAAGACTTTTGGCAGAGCAGCATGCATTAATTGATGCATCCTTCCTAGTGCTTCTTGATCTTGGAGTGGCTTTCAATACTGTTGTCCTAGCTGTAGGGCTTAGGAATGAGAGGCACTGCATTCCAGTGATTCACATTCTTCCTCTGTGGTTGGTGGTGTGGGGAGAAGAGATCACGCATATGGCCTCTTATGTGGAATGCTTCAAGTCTCAACACTCTCCCCTCTCCTGTTCAATGTCTATATAAAACCACTGGATGAGATCATCCACTAGTGTGGAATTCTGTATTATCAGTGTACTGATGATACCTAGCTCTACACCATAACCCTGAGCCTCACAGATGAATCTGTCAATGTACTGGCCCAGTATCTGGAGGCTGTTTGGGTCTGGGTGGAGCAAAGTAGATCTCAGCTCTATCCTAACATGACTGAGTTAATGTTGCTGTTGGACCCCTCAGGGTTTGGAATGTGATTACTGATGGTCTTGGATGGGACTGTACTTCCCTTTTCATAACTAGTGGGCAACTTGGGAGTCCTTCTGGACTTGCAGTTACTGCTTAAAAACAGTTTTGAGAATGTCTAGTGAAATATATTAGTTGCATTCTAATCCCATTGTATTTCATTCAAAAAATCCTTAGCTGTCATACGTAGTTTGGGCTCAACATACTTCTATCCTTCTCATACAGTTAACAAAAAATTGACCAAAACAATCTTAAACCTAGATTACTTTAATGTGTAATTTCAACAATCATCCCTTTCCAAATCATGAACATTTTATGAAGCAATGTAAAATTTTAGCTAAGCTAAAAGTTTGATAGTTTAAGTAATTACATTATATTTATTTGCTATATCACATTCTGGCTTATAAACCCAGAGTTTGAGCAGGTATTCAGATTAATTAAATATGTTGTTTGGAAGTAATACAGCTATAACAAACAATATGTTAGTCATAATGTCAAGGTTATTATTTTTTTTGACACACTTCCTTGCAAGTAATTAACCCTAATTTTAGTACAGATGCCTCTCTAATGATGAGTTTATACCAGAAACCTATGGATCAAAAATGTAATATGAGATTCAGTATCAAGGTGAAATGCCTCAAAACACCATTTTAATTGCAGAAATGTATTTTCCTAGCACTGAGATCAAAATACCTTGTTACTTTGAAAATGTTCTTAATCTGAACAAGCATATTCAGTATCCTATTATGTGAGAAGTGGGTGCATAGTTCATCCTCAGGTGCTTACTGGGTATTGTCAGTGAGAACAGTAATGAAACCAATGCACTTGGCCCCACAACTATAATACTTTTGAAATACAAGGGAGGGGGGAGTGTTTCTCTTTAAAAAATAGCCACCCACTAATTACTTGTCATATGGCTGGCATTTTAAAACTATATTTTGTGGGTCATTATAATAAGAGTTGTGTACAAAATTAAATTTCAATTAAATTCACTGGGAAATTAATTGTGTATAGAGTTACAATAATGGTATTCTTGTCTGATATCTATCATGCTATATATTAAAGCTGTGTGTTTAACCTTTAACTGAACAAAATGGTACCTCATGGGACAAGAAGTTTTGAACCAAGGTACCTCAAATGGGCTAACTTATAGAATGCATCCATGACTCTTACAGAAATGAAATTGGCCAAATATTATAAAACATTTCCTGTGGTTCACTCCTGATGTTGACTGTACTTTACAGTGCAATATGGGCTATTTTTAAGGCAGATGCATCTCTGAATATTTCCCTGGTTTTTAAAGAACTTCTCTAGTGAAGATAATATATTAGAACCTCTGCCGTTGTTGAAATAATCGAGGAATCTAGCAAGGAAATATTTGTGAAACAGTGGCTCCATTGGCCCAATGGGTCAAGGATTTTCTGGTATGGTATAAAGCAAAAGCTAAAGAAACCAAGTTATTGATAACTACTGAATCGCTCCCATTAAAAAGAAATTCCACCAAGCTCTCTCCATTATGTGGACCCAGGATATCATATCACTCATTAAAATGATTTTTGCGCTTAGAAAGGACTTTGCTTATAAATAAAATTGAATTCCTAACCACATGTTGAGGTGTATTTGCATTTGCGGCTCCTCCTAAAATTCTTTGTCTGAGCAACTAGGGAGCAAGATGGACAAGGGTGTATTTTGTGATGTTTCCAAAACTCACATTATTATACATTTTGCCCCAGAAGTGAAACTTGAGTATGAGATATCAAAAGAATTTCCTGGACTGGAATTTTATTCTAGTCCCACAATGCTGGTGAGTGTGGGGTGTGCTCCCTATTTATATACAATGCCAGTGTTCATGGGAGTATGGCTTTCTCCTTGGCATTTCTTGTTTAATGTACTGTTTGTCCAATGTTAATTTCCACTTATCTGGGGGTTGGTTGCTGGAGAGAATGTATTTTGGTCTTTTTGTTTCCTTCTTAGCATATGGTTTCTTTTGAATGGTGTGTAAAATTTATTCATCTTTATGTATCTATTGATGATTGGTGGCAAGGAAGGACAAGCTACTATATATAAACAGGGAACAAATCAACACTTACTAGCAGTGATGATGCTACCTAGTTGGCAAGCAAACAACCAAGCTTAGAAAACACCTCTGAGACTTCACAATGAAGACACTATTTACAGTTGCCCTGAGTATTTATGTATGTGGAAGAAAATTCATCTAAAAGAACTCTGACAAAAAAGAACAGAGAGAGAGAGATGCGAGAAAACTCTTAGAATGTGAGAAAGAATATTTCAAAACAAGGTAAACAAAGAGTAAATGGATGTTTCCATGTTATCACTTTAAAAAGAGATACTTAAGAACTGGGTTTTTTTTTCCAAACTAGTAATGTTACTTAGTTGGGTATGAAACACCTGCAAGCAACCACACTCAGGAGAGCACCAAATACTCCAAAGTTCAAACAATTCAGACACCAAGATTAGATTTCAAATTATTATCTTAACCTTTAAAAGCTCATCTTGTCAATAAATTTCAAGAAGCAATGCTTAATAAGGAAGTAAGTGTCATTAAACACAGGAATTCCTCCAAATACAATAAAAGAATACATTGTTAGGCTTATGATAGACATTTTATAAACAGTAATGCAACAATTTTTCCATTCTAGATATTTTAATGCCCTCAAGTTTTTTTTAAAAAATATTTTAACAGCATGTTTGGGGCTTTACTTTTTAAAACCAGGTTCATTCAGGCTTTATTTTAGCATGAGGCTGAAATGAGGTAAACTTATGCTCAGTGATTCTGTGAAATATATATAATTATGCATCAAGATCTGCATTAAAGAAATGATGGAATATTGCCTGATAAGATGTATCAAGTTTTTTTTTAAAATGTGGTTGTGATAGACACACACTATAAGCAAGAACCACATGTAAAACATACCCGCCCTTCTTCATTAAACTGTTAAAATATCTAGTTCTGAGCAACATTTTATCAATCATAACATCATGAGATATAAAACTAAACCACAGAAGACTCCATTAACACATAGCTGACATCTCTTTTCACAGGAAAAAAAAAATTAAAGCATCACAATCCAGAAAAGTGACTCATGTGTCCAATTACCAGAAAGTTATGTCCAGATGAAAATCAGCAGGATTTCACTCCCAATATCGTAAACCGGTTTCCTTCCTAGGGAAACGGAGCCCTTTCAATCTTTCTTTTCCTTCCTTCCCCTCTCCCTTTCTCTTCCACTCTCCGCATATCTGCCTTACGAATTAACTCGCAACGTTTGCCGTAATTTCCACACAGAAACATTAAAAGTGAAAAGGTCAACCACAGCTTTCCTAGAAAAGCAAAAGAAAAGAGGGACAAGCGAGTAAAACGCGGGGGCTGGGGGGGTGGGGGCAAGTTCCGACGTTAAGTTCCACTCCAGGTACATCGGACCGGATTTTGGTTTGAAAGAAACCCCGTACCGAAAGAAAAAGAAAGAAAGAAAGAAAGAAAGAAAGAAAGAAAGAAAGAAAGAAAGAAAGAAAGAAAGAAAGAAAGAAAGAAACCCAACAACCCGGCAGGGGAACTGCCACTGCAAGGCTACGGGTTTTTTAAGGACAACCCTATGTAAATAAACGCTTGTTTCCTGCTCTCCAATCAAGAGGAAAAGCATCTAATTTCACTTCCACATCTCCCCGGAGCAAATGCCCCGCGATGGAAGCCAGAGGGAAAAGGGACCATTCGTTTTCTGCCCATTCCCCTCCCGAGGGGGCGCCCCGATAATGCCCCCGTCGTTCCCAAGACAGGGGAAGCCACGGGAAACACCACCTCCGCCCCCGCGCCCCCCCAAAAGTCTCGCCGCACCTGAAACCTTTCCTGAAAACTTCCCGTGCCCTCGGTTCTCCCCTCCGTAGGATGGCACCCCAATCCCACCCACCCGCTAAGCCCCATAAACAATGTGCCCATTACAAACCAGCGCTCGCTCGCTCGCTCGCTCGCTTCCTCCGCCCACCTGTCCAGGGAGAGAAGACCGAAGCGGAATGCAATGCAGCCGGCGCGCGGGAACGACCTCGGCACAAGTCCCCCCCACTCCGCTCCGCTCCCCAACCTGCCAGGGAACCTCGTTCCCAAAGAGGAATCCCCTTGGTCGTGCGCGGGCATCAAAGGGGAATCTCCTCCACCGCCTCGCCTCCAACGCCGCCGCCCCGACCCTTTCCTGCCAGCCCGACTGCAGGTAGCAGCAGCCCTCGGCGCCACCTCCCAGTCCTCACCGTGCTTAGAAGAAAGAGGAGGGGGTCTCGCCCGTGGCCTCCACTCGCAGCGGCTCGCCGGCGGTAGCCAAAGCAAACGACGGCCGGCACCAGCAACCCCTATACCTGACCTACTTTCCGCCTGGCTTGCCGCTGAACGTCGCACCACTAACCTACTTTCCAGCCAATGGCTTCTCCCCCCGCATCAAGCCCCTGCCCGCCTCTTGCCCAATCGCGGGACGGGGTTTGCGCCTGCCGCCCAATACGCCTCCGAAAGAGGATGCTTAGGTCCCGCCTTCGACCCGGACGACCAATCCGAACCGTGCGGCTGAAGAGTAAACGAGTCAGAACGAGGATAACACTCTGCTCGTGCCCGCCCGCTCGCTTAAACGATTGTAACTTGCGAGAGAAGGGAGGGTGGGGGCAGCGAGCGAGCGGACGGTCGCGCGGGTGTGCATGCGCACTCGCTCGCTCGCGCGCTCCCTCCCTCCCGCCCTAAGAGGAATTGTGTGGCTGCTTGGAATGGCTAAGACCCGGATGTAAACCTCCTGTTAAGCCGAACGGGATCCCCGTTCGCCGAGTATTGTTGGGTTACGTACGTCTGCATGTATTTGCTCCTTGCGGAGTGCGGTCCGATAACCCGCTGCTTCCCTTTCCACCCAACCTTCGTTTCCCCTCGCTTTTTATGCATTGCCTCGTAGGGCAACTACTTTCTGTCCCCAAATAACGTTTACCTGTTTCAGATCCTAACACCTCCGTTGTTAAATGCGGGTAGCAGCGCCCAATTGCTCGTCTGATCTCGGAAAGCAAGCAGTGTCGGATCTGGCTAGTAACTGGATGGGAAACCACCAGGAAATCCTAGGCTAGACTGGGTAGTGAAACTTGTTCCAGAAGAACGCAAGAAAGAAAGGAAACAATTGGCATTGCTACCAACAGTTGCACATTTTAGACTCCGGGAATAGACTGTGTAACTCGAAAGAGATTAGGGTTTTTTCCCCAAAAGCTTTGGGGAAGATAATGATAGGAAAAAATCAGTGGAATTTAGAGCTGCTCTGAATACCAGGAGACCAGCAAATGGTTACTGACTCATCTGTTTTTTAACTACAAAACCAACAGAAAGTTATCCTCCCAAATCATATTTCTGAAACAAAAACATCTTGAATATTAAGCATTCTTTAATATATTTTGCATCAACCGCTGGTTAGTTGATCTCAGTGCCCTAGTTAAAAAAAAAAGGCCTCTGGACCAAAAGTCTTCCTATCTCTGAATTAAGGAATCCTTGAGAAACCCAAGTTTTACAGTCATTTATGTGAAGCTGCCTCCTGCTCATTCATTTGGTTTTCTTCACAAGTACTGGTGACACTCAAAAAATTAGAATATTGTGCAAAAGTTCATTTATTTCAGTAATGCAACTTAAAAGGTGAACAGTCTGTGTGTGGTGGCTCTTGATGCACTGACCCCAGCCTCAGTCCACTCCTTGTGAAAGTCCCCAACATTTTTGATGGCCTTTTCCTGACAATCCTCTCCAGGCTGCGATCATGTCTGCTGCTTGTGCACCTTTTTCTTCCACACTTTTCCCTTCCACATAACTTTCTATTATTATTTGGGAACATCCAACTTCTTTTGCAATTCCCTTTTGAGGCTTTCCCTCCTTATGGAGGGTGTCAGTGATCGTTTTCTGCACAACTGTCAGGTCAGCAGTCTTTCCCATGATTGTGATTCCTACTGAATCAGACTGAGAGACCATTTAAAGGCTCAGGAACCCTTTGCAGGTGTTATGGCTTAATTAGCTGATTAGAGTGGGACACTTTGAGCCTAGAATATTGAACCTTTTCACAATATTCTAATTTTCTGAGATTGTGGATTTGGGGTTTTCATGAGCTGTAATCCATAATCATCTCAATTATGACACATCACACCTTGAACTATCTTGCTTTGCATGTAATGAGTCTATCTCATACATTAGGTTCACCTTTTAAGTTGCATTATTGAAATAAATGAACTTTTGCATGATATTCAAATTTTTCGAGTTTCACCTGTATGTGCTCTGTACCCGATTTCTGTACTGATTAATCCTACCTAGGCCTACAATAAGAAACATATACAGAGGGAAAAAGTTACTTAGGAAGGCTGACACTTAAAGTGGCTTCCTTCATTGCTGATCTCCAGTGCAGAGAAGTTTCCATCTGCCATCAGCTGACTGCCATTCAACTGTTCCTAGCAAAGAATAAGCCTCACCAGTCTCAAAAAAAAGTGGGGGTGGGGGTGGGATAGTGCCTAGCCCAGCTTTGTAATAACACAGGCAAAAGAATGCTTTAATTTGGAGGAAAAAGGGGAACTGTAAAAAGTCTTGCTTATTCCACTTTCGATAAAATTATGCTCAATTGCCTCATTCCTTGTATAGAATTATCCTCATTTTGCTGCTTAACTACAATTAACAAGTGAAACAGTCTCTTAAACTGAAGTGTTGCTGGTTGACTGTCATAATGAACTTGATAAATTATTTTTTCCCAACAATATAGCTCCCAATTCCTCTTCAATATTAATTTTTTTCTCATATGTGTTCAGATGACAGCCCCATAAATGTATAACCAGTCAACACCATGCTGCCTAGTTACTTGCATGCCAAAATACTCAGTAGACAACAGTGTATATTCAAATAAACTGATGTTTCCTGGTTGCCATACGTCAATGAGCAGAGTCACCTGGAATGAGAAAATGCATTTGATAATCTATTACTTTACAGGGAACATTAAAAGTACATGTCGAGTCATATGCATTGTCATATAATTATATGTCCCAGTTAAGATTTAATATAAGAGAGAGGCTAAAGGAATTAATCTTTCAGATAATAATCAGAAACAATCAGATAAAAGCTGAATCCGAAATAATCTGTGACCTCCAAGTTATGTTCATGCCTAGAAAACAACATTACACATACATTTATTAAATTTCAACATCAAAGATTAAAATACAAGCCAACATAAAAGGGAACAAAATCAATGGAAAGTGACCAAAAAAACTATATCAAACAAATTGTAAGTTGATCTCTGGCTTTCTTTTAGTACAGAAATAAAAATAAGACCATCTCTTTAAGTTTAAACAACATAAAATATCTTACAATACTAATAATTAATCTTACTAAAAATGAATACTCATGCAATATTCTGTAAATTTTATTTTACACAAAATTTTAAAGTCCCCTTTGATTACTCCACTGAATTTCAAAAGAAAGTTGTCCATGGTCTTTCTCATAATTTTGAAACTTGAAGATTGTAGGGCAGGGGTGTCAAGCTCATGTCATCACGGCGTTGTCATGTGATATATCAGGATTCCCCACCCCTTTGCTAAACTGGGGGGGTCAGTACATGACACATCCAGCCCGCAGGCTGTGAGTTTGACACCCCTGTTGTAGGGGGGGAAAATTATTGTTGTTCCAGCAAAAGAGAGGAGCAAATAGAAAAAAGGCCAGTTTCACATATATGAAGTAATCTGCCCATTCCATATTACTGTCTTCCCATTGCAGAAATATGAATTAGAACCCCTAATTCAATGCTTCTTTGCTATCGTAGTTAATGAACTTTCTGCAAAATTATGTCATTTTGTCAAAGTAAAGGAATGTTTGGTAATCACTTAGCATTTTAAGGAAACAAGAAATAAAACAAGAAGTTGCTATTGTGAAGAATGTAACTGTAAACCAAATAAATCCCACTGCTGTTACTTTATAACTTTGACATAGATGAAAATGTGTTGTAATTTCTATTTTATTTATTTTTGGCCTAAAACTTCTCTATCTTAAAACACTCTCTGCTACTCTACACGTGTATTCTTCTTTATTATTTTAAGTGGATTCAGCAATGATTACTGTACTGGATGTCAAAAGAACTTTTCTAAAGCATAGCAAAATAACAGGAAATTGGAGGTATTGCATTTAGACAATTGGAACTTGCAATAAAATGCACAATGCAGTGTTACTGTTCAATGATGCAGTCAGCTGTGGCCTTTCTTTTTCCTCCCCACTGAGCATATTCAGCCCTAATTCAGATATTTTGGATTTGTTTGCTTCTCCCTTTAAAAGTTAACAGAAGGGGTTCTTCCCTCCAGTCCTTTAATTGTGACAATCTTCTCATTCAACCAGTCCACCCATCTTCTTTGGTGTGGATTGTGCCATTACAGCTAACTAATCTTATCTAGCAGCAAATTTGTACTTGGAGACCAATAAGAACATTTTAGCATACATGAATCTCTTTCCATGCTTTTCTTCTGTCCTCTTCATGACGTTTGACATCACAAGTTATGAGTCTAATAGTGTCCTCTGATTTTTAGGGTACTTTTAAGACAACAGCTTTCTTCTGCAATCACCTCTGATTTCATAGAATGATATGACAGAAGAGATGAGCCCTTTCTTATTAAAGCAAAAAAGAGGTTACATGATGCCTATGAATTGGTCATTCTAGAAGTTCTTCATCTTCAAGGGTTCCGTGGCAGCCTATCTCTGATTCTTCATCATAACAAAATGCTGTAAGATTTTCCCAAAGTCAATGTCACTGCTACAGTAGTAACTACATCCACCCCCTCACACTTCCAGAGTTGCAACTTGAGTTGCCATGGCAACATCAACCCCCACAAAATGCCTTAGAATAAGTACTGCAATGCCTAAAAATGACATCATGCTGTCCAACCGTGCCATCAAGTAGTGCAGGCACCAAAAGACATGGCTGACAAAACAACATATTGACTATAAAACAGTTGTGGATGATATATCAGCAAAAGAATGCATACATGAGTCTAATTCTTTTTCTTTTGAAATCATTATCTCTAATGGCTACCCTATCTTTTCCTGACATTGAAATTTCTACAACTTCAGTACTGCTCTCTCTACCAGCATTATCTGACAGAACTGATAGTCTACTTCGTTAGATATCCCTGTACGTTGCTGCAGCATTATTACTTGTATAAAACAGGGCTGTCAAACTCACAGCCTGCAAGCCAGATGCGTCACATGCTGGCCACGCCCACACCCATTTTAGCAAAGGGGGAAGAAGTCACGAAATATCACGTGATGATGCCATGACGATGCAAGTTTGATACCCTTGGTATAAAATGTTCTGATTCTGTATTTTGATGCATAATAATGTTGAACATCCTTAATTAAGGGCCTACCAGTGTTTGTAGATGGCATCACCTGGATGACCTTGGCTTATCTCAAAACACTAAAGAGGACTTGGCTGTTTAGGGCTTGGAGGGAAGAGCTCCGGGGCAAGAGGTTAGAGTGAGGAAAAAACATTGGGAGGAGTCATGTGATACATGGACCCAGCCGAATAATGCTTAGTCAATAAACACTTTGCTAATTAAACCATGGCGTAATGTAATGTGTGAAAAGGTCACCCAGTGATCTATATAATTGAATAAAGATTTTAATTCAATTGTTCCAAGACCAAATTGATAGTTCTGTTCACACCTGTTCACATATGCTTTGTAATGGGGGCAAATGGACATAAAGGGTAGGTCAGGGGTGCACAACCCCCAGGCCACGGCGTATTTGCATTGGGCCACATGAGCAGTGGGCTGGTTTGCACACATGCCATTTGACTTGCACAAGCAGCAATCTGCCCCATGTGCACTGCATGCACAGCTCAATTTGCACAAGTTGAGCTGTGCATGCTTGCATGTGCATGCCAGCCCACCACTCTTGCAAGCTGAACTGCACATATGCATGTGCGCAGCCTTCTTTCCCTTTATCCCTGGACCACTAAGCCCCAAAAGTTGGAGACCACTGGGGTTGATGATCAAGCCACCTTTGACCTGTATGCTATAGCTGGAAATATATTGATACTCAGTGTATTAGTCTATTTTACACATAAGAAATTGCCCCATATTCTTCATTGCCAGGGAACACTGTAGTCAGAACATTCTTTGCTTTATGTTTTGGAGATATAAGGAAACTCAGGAGAAAAAAATAACTAGAATACTCTTGAGGGCATCCAGTCCCTGCATTCTCAGTTGTTTAAATTATAACTAGGAAGTGGCATACATAAATATTCTGTCAACAGACTCCTCCAGAAAACCTATACTGCAATCATGAAATACCTTGAGGGAGAAATGTGAACACAGTACAGAAACAAGTGGAATAAACATCACCCTGTGGCTAAAAAGAAAACAGTAGATAATGTAAGTCTCTCTTTCCAACTCAGGAGTTACTTGTCTCTCAATTGTTTAAAGTTTTAGAAAATAGAGATGATTACTACAAAATTGTGGAAATTGAACGCTACAAATGAGAAGTGCCCCTGTGAAACTTGTTTGGAGCTGTATTACAGGAATACTATAAAATAAACAAATCCACCCATTCATTATAGACAGAGATTTTCTTTTTTAGACAAAATATAAAGCATTTGATTGGAATATTTAGTCAATCATACAGTTAATGTTATCTTAACTATGGGTACTGTTTCTTTATTATTATTTTTTCACAATATTATTCTGGGAAATAACTCATTCAAAACAGAAGTAAACCTGTAGGGATTGTTATTATTATTACCTTTATTGTCAGAGTACAACATGTGTACAATGAGATTGGCTGAGCCTCCCTTCGTGCACCCCCACACACACACAACTCACAGTGAGGAAAAGAAGTCCCTAATCCAGTCCCAATCTTATTACACTATGTGACCTTGTTGCACAATGCTCCAGCCCTGCAAGTCTGTCATACTATGTTGACATGAAGTTATTTTCCTTTCAGAAGTCTGCCAGCCCACAAGTAAAACTGTTCTTCAACCTGTTGGTGTGGCTGGCTATGCTTCTATATCTCCCACCCGATGGTGGGAGAGTGAAGAAGTGCTGACTGGGGTGTGAGTTGTCCCTGAGGATTTTCCTCACTCTTCTAAGGTAGCAAGCCCTAGCTATGTCATCTAGTGGTAACAGCAAACAGTCCATGATGTTTTGTGCTGTTCTTACCACCCTCTGTAATGTCTTTCTATTCACAGCTGTCAAGCCGGCATACCATACCGTCATGCAATATGTGAGGACTCTATTGTGGACCAGTAAAAGGAAGTCATCAGTTGTTGTTCCACTTATGGATGCAATATAAGTTAAAGAAAATAGTGTTTATGCTGTTATTAAGTCAATGGGATTCAAAATGTCTGGATTGTATACCGATTGTTTTAAGTAACATACCAGGGAATGTAGTCCCATTCCACCCAAGGGTGCATTAACTGGCTAATAATGGTGCATTAACACCCAATAACTGGCTAATGCAAAACAAAGAAGCACCCTGTATTTATCCTCCTTGCACAGAGACGGATAGGAAGTACTTGGAAAAGCATTCCGGGGGAATTATTCATCCCTATTGGTGAATCAGACTGTAGTTAAGAAGGGAGTTTCCAAAAAGTGTTGAACAATCCTTTGCAACTTGATCTCACCCGTATGAGCAACAGAGTCATTCACCCTGGAAAACTTGGACAGCCTCCCTTAGGTATCATGCACACACTTAGGAAGTGAATTATTTCAAGCTTCTTTTACAGTTTATTTCACACTTTTTAAAATTAAATTTCATTTGAAGTTTAACTTTTAGAAAAGGGGATGGGAGAAAATGTGTGAAATATTCTCTGTACAGAATTCTAGAAGCTCCTTTATGTTTTTTAAACATTTATCGAGCCATACATTTTGGCTGTTCATATTCATTCTATGTCTTATTGGCCTCTTCCCCTAATCTGTGTGTGTGTGTGTGTTTATGCATACGTGCGTGCACATGCTCTATATATTTTCCCCCAAATCAACTGCTATTATATTCTTAGTAGGTGGTACTATTTTAACATTATAAGAACCAGGACTCAAAACAGTTGAAATCACTATTGACATGGATAAAAAAATATTATTCCACAACATTATTGTAAATGACAAGAGCTACAGCTTTATGGTGATTTCCCCCCATCTTTTACTACTATAATACTGATGGCAACAGTTTATCGTTGAAGAAAGAACACAACTATCCCCAAATACCCAACTTTCTAAATATCTGTTGTGGTTTGGCGGCAGCCTGTGCAGACGGGAGCAGAATTGGACAGTGGGGAAGAACAGGGACAGTGGGGGTGTCTGGGGAGGACTCGGACAAGGGTCCTATGTCCAATACAGAGATGGGGCCAGGACCATCTGGGAGTTATGTGGTGACTCTAGAGCCTCCAGAATCTGGCAGCAGCGAGGCAGAAGAACAAGGGGAGTCTATTCCCAGTGCGCATGTGCACAGAGCTGCCAGAAGGCAAGAGCAGCTAAGACAAGGGACAACTCGGGAGTAAGGCTTTGAGGTGATTGCCCCTCCCCTAAAGTATAAAGGAAGTGCAAAGATAGAGAAACCTTTGCAGGAAGCAAAGTTGTTCACTCTGTTCGGGTTAAACCTTAAAGCTCTGTGTGGACTTTGTATTTCGGTTGTTTTTTTACAGCTAATTTGGCACTTTAGTTATTGGCAGCAATTCAAAGGAGATAAAGCTTATCTTGAGAGACTGTTTGGGACTCATTATGGGCTGGGAATGAACATAATTCCCAGCACTGAAATAAAACAAGAGTTGTTTGAACTAAGCATGGGCTTAATTATGATCTCAGGAAGCCTTGGTCAGAACAATATCATTATAAAACCTAGCATTTACAAGTTCATACTTGAAATACTAGAATAATAAATCAGCACTATAAGCAGAATATTATGAACTTGCTGCATTCAGATTCCTGATAATTTCTTCCTGTGGGTATAATTTCCTGAATAGGAGCATAAATACAGTAAAATAAATAATCATATTGTTTTAATGGGATAAAAGAGAGATTGTTAACTTAAAAACCTATCCTTGACCCTTTTGTGAATCAAACGCTTTGAAAAAAATTAAATAATCATTTCCAGTTTTGCAATGTGATTTCATATAGAAATCATGCTTCATCTGAACATTTGTCATAATATTTATTGACTAAAAAAGCATTCCCATTAGAATGACCCAATGCAAATTTTATATTTAGTATTAATCAATCAATCAACTCATGTTATCTATTGGATTTTTCAGTTGCAATTGTTTTTAAAACACTCTACTACAAATAATTATATTATTTATAAAAATGGTGTATGCATATTTATATAAGGGAAAGAAAAGAAAAAAGAAAGGAAAGGAAGAAAGTAGAAAAGAAGGAAAGGAAGGAAGGAAAGAGAGAGAGAGAGGGAAAGAGACATATTTTAAATGTGGGACCACCTGGTCCTATTGTTTATTTTTGGGTTGTGAACTTCCATGGTTTTGAGTCAAGATTGGCAGCAATATAAATATTTTAAATAGAAATAAATAAGTATTGTATATTCCCCAAAGAGATTTGTGCTGAAACTGTTGCAAGACTAGCCCAATAGATTTTCTTGCTTGGACAAAGGAGAAAATGGCATTTCTTCCCTATCATGTCCAACCTATCATGTCCAACCCACACCATTCAGACAGGAAATTGAGGCTCCATTCAGCACCAGTGATAAACCAGTATCTCTCATCCCATCCAAAGAGTGTGGATTTGTTGAGAGGAAACATGGTAGGCCAAACACATGTCTCTAATAACCAATCCGGTCTCTATCTGCCAATATCTGTCACGTAGCTCAGTAGGGTCTGCATCAGTGGTGAAATTCAAACACCTCACACCACTCCAGGAGAGGTGGTAGGGACTATTTGAATTGGTTGGCCCTGCCCACGCCTGCCCACCTTCTTCCTTTTAGAGACTTGAGTCCCACCAAGCCACACCCACCAAGCCACACCCATAGAGCCAGAAGGGAAAAGTTTTGAATTTTATCTCTGGTCTGCATGTTTGCCTTTCTTCTTTCTTTCAATATGGATTATGTTTATTCAAAGCAGCTGTAAATGGCAGGGTGGTTGTGATGCTAAACAATCTGATAAACTATTGTGTAAATAAGCAGCTTATATATCAGATGGCAACAGCTCCATCTTCTCTAGACAGAGAAGACTACAGTGTTCATATGAAGTAGTCAATTGGAATGGCGGTGAATGTTTAAATTATCAGATTTCTGTGTCATAAACACAGAAGCAAGGGCCAAATCCTTTTTTGTCTGCAATTTCGATCAGCCTTTGTTATGGGAAAAACACAATTCGTTAAATGTTAAATGAATTATTCACAGTATAGTGTGCACAGTATATGTATGAAATAACTCATCCCAGCTTAGTCATACTCATTAACATTATTAAAACTTCTATCAATGGTATTGGGTTGGTAGCATAACAAAGCATTTTTGTAGCTTAACAAAGCATTTCGCTGAATTCCAGATGAAGTTTTTACAGCATTGTTTGAATGGACTTGCTTCATTCAAGGAATTTTAAGGAAGGAAATGAGTTTTAGATGCTTTTCTTTCCCTCTCTCCTGTCATCACATGGTGTTCTTATTCTTTTCCTTCACACAGAAAATCCATTTGAGAGAAAAGGATAAAGAGATGCGCAAGACCTATGTGTAAGGTTGACTTTGGCAAGGTGGCAGCCTGCAGCTCCCAGAGTAGAGAGGATTTACAAAAAATACCTCTAAGTGGTCCAAGGTCTTCAACTGAACTGCCAAATCTCCACTATGTTGGAATGGTAAGAGGAAAAAGGTTGAGGCAACGTTTCTGTACTGACCCAGCTCCCTAAACACAACAATCCGTCTGAAATCTTTTATTCCTTTTATAATTAAGATTCCTTTATTAGGAGCACCAGCAGCCCTGGCAAAAAAGTTTCCCTCTCACTGCAGGCTAACAAGTCTGCCGGCGGGGAGATGAATAGTTGCCTGCTACATCTATTCATCTCCACCCCCTGTCTTTTATCCCTAGAGCTAGGGTGGGGCTTCACTGAGCTGGCTCTTCCTTCCCAAGGATCGGCCCATGGATTTCTACTGCTCTCCTCTCCTCTCCCTTCTGCACATCTGCACGTCAGGCACTGGACCCAGCTGTCCCTTCTCGTCCTCATCAGCCCCCTCCTCCCTCTTCCCCCTCACAATAGGTTGCCTTGATGCTGACTCCCATGCCTCCTCCTCCTCTGATTCAGCTGCTGGAAGGGTCAGAGCGGCCAACAGGCCACAACCAGTTCCTAAAGAGTTTTTGGCAGTAAAGAGTTTTTTACAACCTGCTACCAGTCCTTGAGAAATGTTAAAATAACTACTGAATATCTGATCTACTGTACCATGATCAAATTACATAGCCTGCCCAATACACCCATAGGTTAACCTATCTGTCAAAAATAACCTTTTACCTTAGTTCTACTCCCATCATGTATTATCCCCATCCACAGGAAATCTACCTATTGCTTTCATTAATGCAGGGGTCATCAAACTCGACAGCTTTAAGACTTATGGATTTCAACTCCCAGAATTCCTTCTCCAGTCATGTTAGCTCAGGAATTCTGGGAGTTGAAGTCCACAAGTCTTAAACTTGTCTAGTTTGAAGACCCTTTGTTTAATGTGTCTCACATCAAGCTGGAAGAACCATTTGCTGACCCTGTTACTAAAGTAAATTAGAGCTTGTAGGTAGCCAGGATAAAACTAATGACACTGTCATACTATAATGCTTAGACTAAAGGTACATTGGCTATCTGGATGATCTGTGTCTGGGACCAGAAGCGTTCCATCACTGCTCCCAGATACCTGGAAAAATGCATTGCATTTTGACCCATTATACATTTTCCAACAACGTCTTCATGTTAATAGAATCATGTTAATAGAATCTAGGTTGCTCCATCCATCCATAAATATTACACTTTTTTTGTGTTCACAGCTGAGAAGTTTGGATAGAAGATTTGCAATACCCTCATCAATTCACATTGAAGATGTTTCCGTTTGGAAATAGAAATGAGATCTTTCTCATAGTTACATTGGTATAAACCTCTCTAAACCTAACATTATAATGTCAATTTCTTCTGAGTTCTGATATCCGAATCCTCGAATCATGATCACAAATAAGCTCCAATTTTTTGGGGTCAAAGATTTGTTGAGTTTTGCCCCATTTTATGACCTTTCTTGCCACAGTTGTCATGTGTATCACTGCAGTTGATAAGTTAGTAATCCGGCTGTGAAGTGAATCTGGCTTCCTTATTGACTTTGCTGGTCAAAAGGTTGCAAAAGGTGATCACATGACCCTGGGACACAGCAACGGTCATAAGTATGAATCAGCAATGGTCGTAAGTATGCCAAGCACCTGAATCTTAACAACATGATCATGGGGCTGCTACAAAGGGTCGTAAGTGTGAAAAATGGTCATCAGTCACTTTTTTCAATGCCGATGTAACTTTGAATGGTTGCTAAGTGAACTGTTGTAAGCTGAGGACTGCCTGTATCAACTTACAATTCCTTTATTCTTGGACCAAGATGCCTTCTGGTTTTACTCCAGTGTTGATTGTTGTCTAAGTTCATTTCTAGTTCTCCTGGCTGTACCCCACCCACCTCCAGATCTTTTAGTCCACTTTGGCCTTATGAGCTGACATTTTAGTTTTTATTGCTTGATGACATCCCACTGATTTTTCCAGCTTTACTACTCTGCCCTCTCAACACTGATGTCATTTAGATTCTTTCATTAGCGGCTTCCTCCATGAATCACAGGACTTACTTACTTATCTTCCCTCTAATTTTTTTTTAATACCTCAAATGAATTCTGGGAACCATAAAAAGTGTATCTTATACAGCTGCTTAATGCCCAGAAACTTACATTTCAATGATCCATGCCTTCTTGTGATATTTTTCTTGTGCAAAACACCCCCCCGCCCCCAAGAAATCAAATATCCAGTTCTATAAAATATACCAACATCCTTTTTACACTTTTCAGGCTTGTCCCAAAGAAGGGAGGGAATAAATAGATCATATTAAAGACAAAACTAATCACAAAGATTAGTTTAATACATTTTGCTACCTGATAATGCAAGAATCCTCTCAGCAACTAAAGGGCCAAGGTGGGCTGATTTTAGCTCTAGCCAAAATTTCATCATAAATATCTGATCAAAATCAGATTTGATATGCAGTCAAGTCAATTTTTTTTTCTTGTCCCTCCTTCACCCGCTTAAAACAGCAATACTTGAGCTTGTTTGGAGGTTCCAGCGGGGGAGCGCAGCTATTGTATACCCTTGCCCAAAGATCGGTACACTCCTTTTACCTGGGATGGTCGTCCTCTTCCACCAAGCGTGCAGCTTTGGGAGGGATGCCCATGGAGCCGTGAGGGAGGAAGGGGACACCCGCCTAGCCAGCCAGATCAGCTGAATCAACCCTGGCGATCAGTGGGGTGACAGATGTCGCCGCCACATCGCCCTCACATAGCTTCAAACACTTATGTAGTCAAGGTGCTGTGGTTTTTAAAAAAATCAAAGTGTCAATAAATGTGCTGCTTTTAAATGCACAAAATAAAGATATTTTCCTTGCATTTGCCTTCTCTTCCAAATGATGTCAATGTTTTGTATGAAGTGTTCAGCAGCTAAATCATTCTGTGCAGATTCTGTTTTTCTCTTGTGAAAACTAATCAGATATCTATTTTCTCCAACCCTTCATATCCCCTCTTAATTTTTACTGTTTTCCTTCTATGTGTCTTTATTTTGTAGCCATTCTGCTACTGTAAGATATACCATCTGTTAATAGCAGATGGCAACCTAGCAAAGAGAAATAATGGCAAGGAGTAATTTACAAATCATTGAAAGCACTTTTGAAGACAAATCAGATTAAGATGACCTTCCTTCCTTCCTTCTCCTCCCTCCCCCCTTCCCTTCTCCTGATAGAAATAGGAGCTTATTGACATTAGTCAATTTGGGTTTCTATCAACAGAAATCAGTCTCCAACTTTGTATTTTTTATGGTTCACAGGAGGGACCACTACAAGGACTCTTTTCTTTGTCTTTTGTACACCGAGAGAGAGGCTGCTTTGATAGATATAAAATTAATTATGCTCTTCTTGTTCTGAGACAATACCAATACAGCTTACATTACTTGGCTTTACATATACCAGGCAAATGAAAATGAAATCTTTTCATTTCCATAGTTACTCTTAGTCATCTTCACTATGTTAAATCTGTTCAACTAGCATACTGATTATTCTTCTTTTTTTTAACATAACACAAACCTATTAGATTTTACCAAAATGTCATTTTACTCTCTACCTATTTCTCCAATTCATTAAGCTATCTATCCATTAAATATCGTTAATAAGATGTTATTCATTTTACAAATAAGATAAAACGCCTTCCCCAACCTTGTCATCCACATATTTTGGAACTGTAGGTATAAACCAGAGGGGAAGGAGGTGGACTAACAGGTTCTAGGGCATCCTACACCATGGAAGTTCCCCGGGTCAGATCATTTAAGGTCAGACACTCTCTGAGCCCATCCTTCCTGACAGAGGTGTTGATATGGGAAAAAGGTAGGAGGAAGTATATATAGGAGGAAGTATATATCATCTTCTACTCCTGAAAGAGATGAAGATTATAAATCCCCAAAAGAGATAAATAGATTTCCATCTGTATTGCTTGGGAGCTCTGGAAGTTCTAGATCAAACACTTACGGTGGGAATTGAGTTTGAGAAGAATGACCCTGTTGGAAGAAATATCCTTCTGGGTTCAGTTCCGAGGTGGGAAAAAGACACTGGATTCATGGAAATTGCTTGGAAAGATGGTTTTAATGGTGGACAGGACCACATGCCTTGGAGCTCCTGAGCGAAAAGGGAAGAGATGCTGAGAGTCCCTTGGTTTTACGCCATCTCTGGGCTTTGAACTTGCTTCTGGTTCCTGTGGCAAGAAATGTATTCTGATTGGTTGTCAGACTCCCATGGGGCCATGCAGGGATAGCTTGGTTGAATATTGCTGGGTGATACAATCTTCCCAGGTGCCATGTGGTGAGATGGGTAGAGGGCTAATCCTATCATGCTCTGGTGCTGAAGGCAGGGTGGGGGGGAGAGCAGGGAGCGGTAGGAAGCTGCTTTGTCTTTAAAGACATGTTTCTCCTTTTCTCATCCAGGGAAATATAATAATCTGCCTTTTTAATATTTCCTAAAATATTTCATTCTTCTAGGAGAAGGGTGGGTGCTAACTTTCTACAACCCTTTCCTATGCTGTGATTGTTTGCCACAGGTATGTCATCTAACTTCACTTTTGTTAATAAGACCAAATAGAATCTACTACAGTAGAGCAGATCATGGAAAAATGCAGAGATGGAAAAAGTGGATAGGAAAAAACTTCCATTCCTTTCTCATAATTCCAAATCCTTTGATGGAACACTTTGGGCAAGCCATATCTACGTGTGGACCCTGGATATCTCAAGACCACATAGTTGAAATTCAGTGGCAAACTTCCAAAGGTGATACTTCTTGTCAGGTTTCAGAGGCAAACAAAACAAATTGCTTAAACCATTTGGCACATCCACATGAGTTTTAGAAACCCAGCTATAAAGATCCCACCTTCAGATGCCAGCCCCGTTCACTCATGACGTGAACTGCCCATGTCGATATTTTGTGGGCCACATTACAGAAACACAACTGCAGAAGACTGCCACTCCAACATAGGGCAAAGAACTCGGCATCATCGGATGTGAGGGACACCATTTGGCCAGCTTTACAAAGGGGTGAACCAAATTAATGACAGGTAAGCCTATTGGTGGCTTTTAACCCCAGCAAATTGCATTTTTTAAAGCAATTTGTCTTTCCTAATCAGTTGCTGGGCAACAGGGACAAGAGGAGGGACAATGGCTGATACGGTGTTTATGAGCCTTCCACAAATAATTGCTTCACTACTGTAGCAATAAAAAGCTGGAGTAGAAAGGTATTTGGGCTGATGCAGCAAGATGTTTCTGACATCCTTCATATTATGTGTAGTTTTAACAGATTTATCAAATTTAGAAATTGACCATCTCCCTTACAGTAGGAATGGGCACTGTACCAATATATTACACAAGTAGAGGATGTGGGGTTTAGAAAGTTAACTCTTTTACCAGAAGAAGAATGGAATTTATTCCATCGCAGATGTTAGAATGAAGAAGCACCTAAGGGAGCTAATTGGAGGTACAGACATTTGGGTCCTTCCCTAGAGCCCTGAGAGTTGGAAATACAGCAAAGAGTGATGTTCAGAATCACCTGAGATGCAAAATTATGTAGCTCTGGTGTTCATATTCTAGCTGAACTACCTGTATATTTTTCTTCTGATCATTGGTAGAAAATAATGGATATCATCCTCTACAATTGTACAAAAGTTCAACGACCCTATATGGTAAGGTAGACAGAATAGAAAATAAATAGGAGGCTTATCGGGGGCTTAGCTTGACTTCAAATAAAATTTACTTTAGAAGTTTCATTTAGAAGTTGCACGTATTTACAGGGCCATTGAATGAACTGGGACCAATCAAACCTGCCCTACCTAGTTGAATTTTGATGAGAACCAAATGAGAAAGAGTCCTGTTCTGAGCAGAAGCACATCACCTTTGAGACTGTTAGGATAGCAATAGCATTTGGGCTTATGTACTGCCCCTTAGAGCTTTACAGCTCTCTCTCAGCAGTTTACAATGTCAGCATTATTTGTATAATGCCCCAAACTCTCTGGGTCCACATTTTGCAGACCTCAGAAGGAAGGATGGAAGGCTGAATCAACCTTGAGCCCCATCAGGATCGAACTCCAGGCTGTGGGCAGAGTTTGCTTGCAGTACTACAGTTTAACCACTACACCAGCAGGGCTCCTCAGTATTAATACACTGGAACACAGAAGCTAGCAAGGAAGCTGAATCTGGAATTCTAGAGACAATGGGCTTCCTCAGGAAGTGAGAAAGGGAGATACTGGCTGATAAAGTTGTATGATCCTTTGCAAGGTCTGTATGCAGGGGTGGGATTCAACCGGTGTTACTACCGTTTCGGTACTTACATTTTTACCATCCTGAACAAATGAGAATATCTAGATGCAAAGATCAAAGATCTCTCCAACTTCTTCAAAAAATATGTTTTCTAGAAGAAAAAACATCATAGATAAAGAAGACAATATTGGGGGGGGGACGGGGGGGGACATGAAGTTCTCTTTGCTTGTATTACTAACCAAACATCCTACCTGGCCAAGAACTCCAATGCAATCTACACAGTTTGATGGTGTGTTTTTTTATTTTTAATTATTTGCACTGTCATTTGTTTGGATAACTGCAGAACTAGAGCTCGCTTATCTGACTATTGCCATCTTATCAGGTGTATTAAGCTGATAATTGCTTAAGATTCGGAATGATTAACAGTTATTGGGAAAGTTAAGGATAGTAGCCAAGGTTGATCTTCATTCAATACAACAGTCATGTACTGCCATCTGCTGTGCAAAACTGGGAATAACTAAATTTAAAATCCTCTGTTTCTTAAATATTTTCTCTCAAGACCTCTTCCCACATTTAAAAACCATATAGGATCCCAAAACAGTTGTTATTTGTATGGATTATATTTATAGATACTTTCCATATTAGAATTTAAAATGGATGCATTCACTGCCTCTGCAACTTCTCACCATTGTTTGATGGGATTTTTATATTGCTTATTTTTCAACACAGGCTGGCAAATAGTTTTGCTTTTGAAATCTCAGAGAGGGTCTCGGAAGATCTCTGGGGGTCCTGGGACCATATTTGCTCCCCCTGCCCCTGGATCTATGTATTATCTATTCAGAATAAATTCAGTGGATGGAAAATTGTATGTGAACATGCTATCTGCGTTCAGGAAGAAAAGAAAAGGGCTGCTTGAAATCTCAGATTATCTGAGATTACAAAATCAAGTTTTTTTTTTCTACTTGTCCCACAGTAACCAAACTTCCCATGTAAGTTCATGTGCTGCCACAGTGAACTGCAACCCACATTTTGCCTATGTTGTGCAAATTCAATGCCTGCAATTCCTTTACAATTCAGTATATCATATGAACTAACTGATTGAGTAAAATACGTATCATCCGTTAATCATGGGTATACTGTGCCAATACAGAAAGCAAAGCTCGAGTGGCAATTTGATGGAAGAGAAGTGTAGTTGCTCCGCATGAAAACATTTGATTATCTTATACTTTCCCTCTGTTTTCAGGAGCAACCTGTTGAAAAGTGTTAGAGATCAGAAAGGTCTATCTTCGGTTGAGGACTCTGGAAAAATAGAGAAAATTATAAAACAAATAATGTCCATTTGGTTTTTGTAATAAAGTAGGAACAGGTCCTAATTGAAAAAAGACCCTATGATGCTGGGAAAGGTAGAAGTCAAAAGGGGAAGGGGATGGAAGAGGATAAGATGGTTAGAAAATGTCATTGACATGGTGTGCATGAGTTGGGCTCAGAGGTGGTATCTAGCAGGTTCTGACCAGTTCTGGAGAACCAGTATTTTGAGTAATTCAGAGAACCAACAAATGCCACCTCTGACTGGATATTTTTCAGTTTCCTTCCCCTGCCACACCCACCAAACCACGCCCACAGAACTGGTAGTAAAAAAAATTGAATCCCACCACTGGTTTGGGTGAACTCCAGGAGATAGTGGAGGAGGGAGGGCCTGAGGTGCGGCTGTCCATTGCGGTCAAAAAGAGTCAGGTACAATTTAGCAACTGAACAGCAATAACAAGGAGCAGCTCCACATTGAGCTTGACTCCCAATTATTTCAGGACAAGTCCGTAGAGTTGTCTACATGTGTAAGCCAGTTTACCATTGACTTCTATTATGATTTTTCCTATTTCCCACTCTAGTTTTCAGCCCTGAGATTCCCTGATGGTTTCCAGCTGAAGCACTAACTAACCGAGTCTGTATGAATGTTTGAAATAAACCAAGCTTGATTGGGTACTTAGTTGGGTGACATTTAATATGCATGTTGACTTTAATGTGTTTAGGATTTTATAAAAAGAAAACAAGGTTCGGTGGGTTGCCTGGATTGAGACTGGTATGCATATTTTTAAAAGTTTATTTCAAATGCCAACCTCAACAAATATCAGCTCCCTCACTGAAAAAAAAGGGCTGTTTTTTCTATACATTAAATAAAGCACAAGAGGGCAGGATTGCATAAGTGTATCTTTTAGAGTACAGTCCAGTACACATCTACTCAGATCTTGTTAAATGGGACTTATTCTCAGGAAGATATACTAGATTGGTATAGTTCCTTATTTTCTAGCATATACCTGCAATTTTTTTTAAATCATGTTGGAATATAACCACATCCAAAATGTTTTAATAAGTTTTATTCTTATTAGATTGTCATTTGTGGTTTCAGCCAAATGACTGAAATGGTAAAACTGACTACTCTGATTAAAGAGAGGAAAAAAACATAAGTAGTTTGGTTTCCACAGGGAAATCGCTTCAGAATTTCGTGTTTGATGTGGAAAAGAATGTAATTTTGACTTTGGGTTTTACAGATTAGATTGACAGAAACAACTTGTTCTTATTATTATGGAAAAACAAAAAGTTGTGATTTGATGCTAATGCCCTATTCTACTGCAACAGAGAGAAGTCAATGCTTCTTTTCTATTCCCGATCTTTCTTCACTTCTCTCTGCCCCTTTCCTTTCACTGCTCTTTTATTTACCCTTTGCAGTTTACATTTTATAATACTTTATAACCTAATAAAAATGTTTGGAAAAAAAAAAGATTGTCATCTGTGGTTGTAGTATGTAGTTCTGTCTATATACAGCCACCTCTAAAGATCCCCCAGGAGCCAAACTTGATCCAGCATGCAGTGGCCTGGGTGTTGCTGGGTAGATGCCGACATGAATTCTTTTCATTGGTGTGAGGCCCTGCACTGGCTCCCTATATTTTTAGAAGAACAATTCAACCTATACAACCATACATTTCTTGTGGTGCTAGCTACCAGCTTGGCTGGTTTCAAAAAATGGTAGGACCCATTCATGAAAGTCATGTGAAGGCTCTCAGCTGGAAGAATCAGACTTTCTTGTGCAATTGATTGGCCACCGTGAGAACATACCGCTGGATTGGATGAGCCAGGAGTCCAATTAGGGCACTGCTAATGTTCTTATGTTGATAGGAAGCTTTTGGAAGGCCATCTTTTCCAATGGGTTCCAACCAGAGGTGGTATTCAGCAGGTTCTGACCAGTTCTGTGGAATCGGTAGCAGAAATTTTAAATAGTTCAGAGAACCGGCAAATACCACCTCTGACTGGAGATTTTACAATATCCTTCCCCTGCCACACCCACCAAGCCAGGGCCACAGAATCGGTAGTAATAAAATTTGAATCCCACCACTGGTTCCAACCTGCCCTTTTCTGAAATCTCAGGAGAACCTGCCATTGATTTTGAATTGTTGGAAGGGAGGGGAGTGGGTGAGGCTCACACAAGCTGCGTCTCCATGCATTTTGTGGAATATTTCCTCTCAGAAATTCAATTGATGGCAAGGCTGCTGGCTTTCCATATGTTTTTAAAACTATGTTGGAGAGCTTGTGGAGATGGAAGAAATGCCATTAGTTATGTAAACTTGTACAGAGGCCTTTGTTATTTTGAAATCACTCCTATAATTTATTGTATGATGGATGTTTTATTGTTTGTTTGTATTAAGAGCCACCAAGATACTTTTTGACTGCAGCAAAGATAAATCAAATAAATAAATAAATATTCTAGTTGTATCTTTAATGTATATCCACAGTTCTTTAATAGCTACTCTTGTGGGTGCTTGAACAGAAAAGTGTTACTTAAATAAACTTTAATAATAGTAAGATTAGTTATTTCTATAGTTTGATTGCTAACATGTGGATTTCTGAAATTTTTTTAAAAAAACAATCTTCACTGAGATGGATTATACTTTTCAGGAAAACCAAAAAACATGATAAATAATATTTTAAAATATTTTTTTCTGGAAAAGTACAAGAAATAAAAGGATTTGTTGTCTCTGTGCAAGTTTAGGATGTAATTAAATTCAAGCACTGGCTTGAATAAAATTCTCATTTTGTAAATTAACCTCCCTCTACTTGAGCATCCACCATATGCATGGACTATAACTCAGAATTCTGAGCATTAGAAGCAGGCAAAAACATAGTAATAAACTCTAAAAACAATCTCAAACATTACAACAAAATGGATCAAAAACCTTCTGCCTTGCCCCTTTGTCAAAATAAACAAATATTAAGATGTTGACAGATGAAGATATTGCTCCAAGTCAGATATCAATTGTCTTTCCAATGTTGTATGTGTCATTGAGAGATCCACACCTCTTAGTGTCTTGACAGATCCTAAGTTAAAAAAAATATAAAAGAAAAAGCAGAAATAATCAGCAATGATTGCTCTAAAATCATGTTAACAATTCTTTTTATTTCAGCTGAAAGTATAGTGATAATAGAATCCATATTTGTTACAATTTTTGAATTGTATTCCCAGCTGTGAGGTAATTACAACCAACCTTTAGTAAATATTATCTGAGATGTCCAGTACACAAGAAAAATACTTTGTGTTAACTTTATTTTAAAATTAAAAACAGTTTCAGCTACTTTAAGGTAACCCTTCAGTCTGTCGCAAAGGCAAAACTTTCAAGTTTATTATTTCAACATTCACAAAAATAATCTATTTTACATTTCCTCCAGTTTATTGCAAAAGTGGACTGCCAGTTTACGAGTCTCTTCTGGTTTCTCAAAAACTCACCTGGAAATTCAGAGATAATAATGGCAACAATATCTTATTAAATATTAACATTTAATATTACAAACAGTTAATGTTTAAGTTGAATTACTGTAACAGCCAAGAGGTAAGACAGGTCAACTAAATCAAGTATGAAAAAAAAATTAAGAAACAATATCACTAAAATGATTAAATATAAGGATCTATTGGATGCAGAAGGAAATTTGAAATCGTGGCAAGAACTTCAAGAGCGGGGACTAAAACTTGATCAGTGGGCATATCTTCAAATTCAAAGTAGATATAAACAGGACAAGAAAGAATTTGGAATTAACAATAAACTCCAGCAATTAGATAAAATTTTATTAGGATCAGGTAAAAAAAATATAACAAAATTTTATAATTATTTATTAGAAGTAGAATTAGAAGAAGAAATTGTAAAAGGGAACATGATAGCCTGGAGTAGGAATATAGGATGTAGCATCACCATAACAGAATGGGAAAAGGTCTGGGGTAGAAATAATAAAATTACAAAATCAGTAGCATACAAAGAAAATGCCTATAAAATGTTTTATAGATGGCACCTTCCTCCTTCGAGATTAGCAAAGAGGCACCCCAATATGAGTCCGAATTGCTGGAAATGCAAAAAAAAAGAGGGAACTTTTTTCCATATTTGATGGTCCTATACAGAAGCTCAAAAATATTGGCAGAAAATTAGAAATTGGCTGGAAGAAATGACAAGAGAACAGATCGAATTCAAACCAGAGTCCTTTCTGTTAGGGATCTTTGATAAACAAATATCAAAAAAAGTGAAATATATAATAATACACATTTTGACAGCAGCCAGATTGGCTTTTGTACAATATTGGAAGCAGCCTCATATTCCATCAGAGGAGATGATCTTTCAAAAAATTTCAAGGTGTGCAAAAATGGACAAATTAACTTTGGCATTAAATAATAAAGACACTTCAATATACTACAACAGCTGGAACTGCTGGTACAAATGGATTGACCAAAGATAGACTTCACACTAAAAGGCAAAAGAGGATAGGATAAATCCATAGTAGTGATACACAGATATATGTAAGGATTAGGTGTGTGTATATGGCATAAAATAAGGATAAAAAAGAGGTCTTACAAACTGTTGAAGATGAGAATGTTTTTAATTGTTTTCTATTTTTTTCTTTCTATTTTCTTCTCCCTTTCTTCTTTTTCTCTCTTTCATTTGTGTATGTGTTGTTGGTTTGTTTTAATTGTAAAATAAATAACATTTATTTTTTTAAAAAAAGAAACAATCACAGCAGAATTCAGTTGATCCAAAGTAATATTGTTTTGAGAAATCAAGTTTAACCAAAAGAACATATTTTTTGACTATTTTAAAAATCTCATTGCACCATAAAGCATTGAAGTTATCTATTTCTTTTCTCTTTAAATATTCAGTTACTAAACTAAGAAGACATTTAACACATTTTTCTATTTTTATTCTGGAGCTGATTTTCAACAATAGATTCTATCTCAGATTCAATTGCTTTTCTCTAAAATAAAAAAAAGTAGGTTTCTTAATGAGCTAACAAGATCTATGGGAAAAAAATTTTCTTATGCTATAAATCATACAAGAATATTACTATGTATTCTCTCTCTTTTTTTTGAAAAGTAGATCACTCACAGAGTAATCAAAGTAATAAACTGAAGAAGTCCAAAAGTTTTGCAAAATGGAAATAGTTTTCCCATACATCATACTTGAGGCCTTTATATGAATGAACGGCTGAAAAGCCTGTATCAGGAAGAAAAATATCCTGGGAACTGTGCCCAGATCTGTGGCATGAAAGAACACATTTTTAAACATAAAAAAGAATGGGATTAGACCTTGATGATTACTAAGTTAGCCTGCACTGGGTTTGAACTGGAGGTAATCATAACATGAAATGAAATACATGTTTACACTTTCTGAGTATGCTGACATTTTAAATCTGAATATAGTGCATTTTTTCCTCCTTAAGGTTTTTTTTTTTTTTGCATTTTTTTACTTTTACCTTTGTATGGTTTAGCATTTACTTCTGTCCTTAAAGATGATATGGGTCCAGATAAATCCTCAAACTTTCAAGAGATTTGACACCACTGATAAAAAGAAGTCCCAAAGAGTAGGCATTCTGTGAAGTCTTCTCACGAGTACAACAGTGGTCAAATTATCTAAAATATAAAAGAAATAAAAGAATGAAAATACTTACGGAAATATTCAGGAAGGCAAGGTTAAGTATCTCTGTGAATCCCAGTTTAAAAGGCTAATGATAAAAGACTACAGGAGCTATAGCCAAAGCATATGTATGTCGCTCATTTGCTCATCTCTGTCTAGATAGCAGATATCAATATATTTTGGCTCTGAATTGTTAAGACTGTGGTTTCCTTAGGAAAAGATCTTATTCATAGCACTGTTTCCTCCCCTTCCATTCAATTGTGTCCGATTCTCAGAGACTGCCTGGACAAGTCCATGCTTGGCAAGATTTTTCAGAAGTGGTTTGCCCAAACCAACAGAGGAATAGCAGCAGCAAAATAAGAAGTGATACTACCACTTTAGACTGTGCTGGTGAGACTATACCTGGAATATTGTACCCAGTTCTGGTCGCCGTGATATGAAAAAAAGGATACTGAGACCCTGGAAATTATGTAGGAAAGAGCAACAAAGATGATAAAAGATCTGGAGACTAAATTGTATGGCAAAGGGTTGAGGGAGCTAGGTATGTCTATCAAAGAGAAGGATTTGTGAGGACATGGTAACTTGAGGGGCTGTCACAGAAAAGAGGGGATTAACTTATTTTCCAAAGCATCAGAAAGCAGGACACAAAGTAATGGGTGGAAGCTTATTAAAGAGAAGTCCAACCTAGAAGTAAAGATAAATTTTCTGACAATAAGAACAATTAATTAATGGAATATCTTGCATCCTGGGGGTTGTGGGTGCTCCATCCCTGGAGGTTTTCAAAAATAGACTGGACAACCATTTGACTGGAATGGTATAAGATTCCTGCCTTGAGCAGAGAGTTGGATTGGAAGACTTCTGAGATGATCCCTTCCAGCCATAGGATTCCACATTTCAATGTTTCTGTACCTCTTTCCTAGGGCTGAGAAAAAGCAACTAGCCTAAGGTCACCCAGCTGCCTTTATGCCTAGGGCAGGAGTAGAACTTACAGTCTTCCGGTTTCTAGCCTGATGCCATAACTACTGCACCAAACTGGCTCTCATAGCACTGTTACTGAAGTTGAAATAGTAATGGTTAGATGACAGTCAGACATTACAGGCTATTCCACAGCTTCCTGGGGGTTCCTGTGCTACTACTAAGACTTACTGCTGCTTAAAAGAGTCATAGATAATGAGAAGAGTCACTGTAAAAGCTAGATGACCAGATTCAGGTTAGAGCAACGTTATATGTTTTTATTAATTAGAGTTAATTAAGGTTGCTCAGTACTTGCCTGGACATGGTGACTGTGCTAGAGGCAGAGGGAAATATGCAGCTGTGCTACTTCCCACTTCATTCCTTCAGTACTCACCTGGCTATGCTACAAACACACATACACACACATTACACACAACAACAATAACAACACAGAAACCTCAACACACTATTTTGATTTGGAACCCCAGGTGTTACACTGTTTATTTCAGCTTGCTTGGAGAAGAGCTACATTAAAAAATACATTTTATACTGGATCTTGGAAAAAAATTCCTGGAAAGATGTTTTTGTAAAAGTCAACAACATTTAGAGGAAGCTGACTAAATAAAAGCAAAGTCTCAAAAATGCTGTGATATATAACTACTTATTATAAAAATGATTACTTTTGCTGCTTTCCAGAGAGTTAGGGGATCATATAATTGCTTCCCTATATCCATAATTGACATAACTAACATAGTTGTGGAATTTACAGGTAAAATTGCCGGGTTTAAACAAGCCATGTGCTAAAGCTTGTTCTCCAATTTTCCAGAAATTCTGATAAATCTGGATTTTGAGATTTTACACAGCAATGAGATACTCAGGAATATTAACAGGATATTAACAGGAATGCAACATACAGAGAGTCTCACATAACTTACAAAATTTCTCTCACAATTGCTTAAAAATTAGACAGACACACACACTTCCTTGATTTGCTGTACCCCGGCCAGGTGATACACAGGGACTGGGGAAGACAGAAGTGGCCTTGGAGGAGAGTGGCACCTGAATGGGGGATTCCAACTAGCCACACTCCAGCCTTTCTTTTCCATCTTTGCCAGCTTCATTCAGTCAATACAGCAGCAGGGAATCTTCTTCCTTCTAGTTGCTTGTTTCAGGTTGACTTTTTTTTCTCCGTCTCTTCAGTCTATTTTCTTCACTATGTAGGCAATACGCATGTTCTTTCAAGAATCTTGACGTTGGTCATTTTGCCTATTGACTTCACCCAACATTTTGTTTTCGGTTCTTGTACCCAAAACGTTTAACTTTTTTTCCCCTGAAAAAAGAGCCTTCCATTTGTCTATATACCATTCTGGGAGTGTTTTAGAATGTATGTCATTCTTTTTTTTTGCCATTGTTTCACTTCACTATGAAGAGATGGTGAAGACTACAGCAATTGCAGGTTCCCCAACACTCAGCAGCCTTATTAGCTTTCTTGATTTTTGATTTGAAGTGTTTCTCCCTTGACTATGTCTAAGGACTGTGGGGTAGCCAAGGGGGCTACAGATGAGCAGGAGGTTGATGGTACAACAAAGGTCAGGAAGCTTTCAGCAACCACTCAATGAAGATCTTATTGCATTTCAACCATGCAAATATCGTAATCTATCTATCTATCTTTCTTTCTTTCTTTCTTTCTTTCTTTCTTTCTTTCTTTCTTTCTTTCTTTCTTTCTTTCTTTCTTTCTCTCTCTTTCTTTCTTTCTCTCTCTCTCTCTCTCTTTCTCTTTTTCTTCTTTCTTTCTTTCTTTCTTTCTTTCTTTCTTTCTCTCTCTCTCTCTCTCTCTTTCTTTCTCTCTCTCTCTCTCTCTTTCTTTCTCTCTCTCTCTCTTTCCTTTTTCTTCTTTCCTTCCATTTCTTTCTTTCTTTCTTTCTTTCTTTCTTTCTTTCTTTCTTTCTTTCTTTCTTTCTTTCTTTCTTTCTTTCTTTCTTTCTTTTTCTTTCTTTCTTTCTAAAAATATTAACAGGAATTTCTTTTTCATCACATTGAATATGGATGGTTAAAAAGATACAATGGTACTTTTCAGCCCAGTACTACAGGTAGTCCTTAACTTACAACCACAGTTGAGCCCAACATTTCTGTTGTTAACTGAAAATTTGTTTAGTGAGTTTTGCCCCATTTTACAACCTTCTTTGCCACTGTTGCTAAGTGAATCACTGCAGTTTGTAATTTAGTAACACGGTTGTTAAGTGAATCTGGCTTCCTCGTTGACTTTGCTTGTGAGAAGGTCGCAAAAGGGGATCATGTGACCTTGGGACACAGCAACAGTCATAAGCATGAAGCAGTTGCCAAGCCTCTGAATTTTGATCACATGATCATGGGGATGCCGCAAAGGTCATAACTGTGAAAAATGGTCGTAAGTCACATTTTTTCAGTGCCGTTGTAACTTTGAATGGTCACTAAATGAACTGTTGTATGTCAAGGACTACCGGTAGTTTCAGCACAGAGATTTGTGTTAAAACCTTTGAAGCAACAGTTAAAATGAGAGGTATGTAGCTAGGACTTTCCTCATCCATTCCTTTGCTCTGATGCACAAACCAACCTGGTACCACAGCGGTTAAGATGGAATGGGCAAAAAGGGAAGGGAAGGATACACCTGGAAGAAGCTGTGTTTTTTTTAAAAACTGTACTCTGGCTCTCTAGTTTACAACTTGGCAAAGTTATTTATCTGGATTACCACAAAGGCTTGTAATTACTTGTGGGGGGTGGAGGGTGTTGGAGACCTGTGGTTTAGCCATCCATTAGTACTCAGGTGGGGTAATCAGCAGGGCTTACGCTGATAACAGAGTCAGGAAGCAGGGGCCGCACATCAAATGCCACAGGGCCTTGATAGGTTGAAGGATTGCAGATTCTGAACTCGCTGTAATTGAGAGTTTTGCCTAAGATGGTACCACGAGAAATAGAACTAGGCACGAAAAGGGAAATGTCAAAGGAATGGACATTATTTAAAGTAAAAGGATATACTTTATATGGCTCAAATAGCTAGGATAAGATGGATAATGGAGAGAATAAGGCAGTTTAAGAAAGATATTTACTTCAGCAAAACCTTTTGGTCGCCAATGCTGGGTTTCAGAGTTTAGCGACCATGATCTACAAAACAGTTTTCTTCACGTTTTTCCAGCAACTGTGGCATCTTCAAAGGCAAATCGGTCTGCTACAGAGACTACAGGCAACTGAGCAGATCTAATGAACTCCCTATGTTTATACAAATAGTCCTTTACTGATGATGTGGTGGCACAGTGATTAGAATGAGGCATTGCAGGCTGACTCTTCATTTCCTCTGCCAGCAGTTTGTTCCTGACCAGCTCAAGGCTGACTCAGCCTTCCATCCTTCTGAGGTCAGTAAAATGAGGGCCTAGATGGGCGGGGGGGCAATAAGCTGACTCTATAAACAGCCTAGAGAAGGCTATAAAAGAACTATAGGGAGGTATATAAGTCTATGACCGTAACGGAGCCTGCTCATTAGGGTCAGTCCTTAAGTTAGAAGGTCTAACTTTATGAGCCTCACTCCATGCTCTCCCTGTAGTCCTCAAACACGCACATGGGTCATTAAGCAAAGCATGGAGGTGATCCAGGGATGGGGCATGCACTGGGAGGCTTGCCAACCAGCTGGGACCAAAAAGGAGGCATAAAAACAGCAAAAGGCTTTGTGAATCCAAAAAAACAGGCCAGTACAGAAGGTGGGGGGAGAACCCAGCTAGATTAGGACCCAGCAGGCCTTTAAATGCCAATAGCAATACCACTTCACAGTGCTTTACAGTCCCCTCTAAGCCATTTTCATGAGTCAGCATGTTGCCTCCAACAATCTGGGTCCTCATTTTACCAACTTTGGAAGGATGGAAGGCTGAGTCAACCTTGACAGGGCAGGATCGAACTCCTGGCAGTCATCAGAATTAGCCTGCAATATTGCATTCTAACCACTGTGCCATCACGGCTCTTGGTGCTTGGTCACAAGAAGTTTTGAAACATGAGCGATCCATTCACTGGTGACATTTGTGGGCTGCCATTGTGGGCTAAGCCTCTGCTCCAACCAGATGGCAGTTGGAAGACTGCAGGCCTTTCCTAACCGTTGCTAGTCTTTGGGGAAGCCAGCCCCTTGGGGGAGCTCAAGGACAAACTTCCCAAAGTTTGTCCTTTTCTCTCGCTTTACCTCTTCCCTCCCTCACAAATCCACATTTTTTTTCCCAATAAAGAAAACAGAACAAAAGATAGGATGGATAGACTTCTTGATCTTTCTCTCCTCCCAGTGCCCAATTAGGTGCTGAAATTAAACTCTGCCCTGTCTTCCATTCCTGATCCCTCTGACTACCTCATTTGCTAAACATACAAAATATGTATGTTTTTGATCAGCCATTTTTGGGAGCTGATTTATGGTTGGTCCTGCTTTTTGGTGAGGTTCTTGTTGTGTTGTAGGGTAAATAATAGGATTTTGCAGCCATTTTGCCTCTGAAGATGCCAATAATTTACCAGAAAAGCTTTGCTAAATCTGACAATCTGCCACAGTCAGTAAATACTGAAGCTCAACTCTGCCCAACAGATACCAGCAATAAAAGCCTTCACCTAGCAAAATCTCTGACTGGATTATGCCAGAATATGAAATTTATTAGAAATAATGGGGTGAGCCCCTGTTCATCTGAGAATTTTCATAATGAACAGAACTCATGTTAATCTGAGATAATATTAAAAGTGATAACGTGAACAAATATACTTACTGAAGTCATAGCTGTCAGTAAAGTAGCAAAGGTGGTATATGCTTAGTTATAGATGGATACTGTGCTGGAGAAGGAAAAGATCCTTCATAGTGAAGGAACTGTCTTAGACAAGACCATGAAGGATAAAGACATTCTATGACAGAAAGATCAGATTAATTAAAGCAAGGGCTTTTCCAGAGGCAATATATGGCTGTGAATATTGAACATTGAGAGAAAGAAGACAAATAAATATGAATTTTGCATTTGGAAAATGATTACAAGGAGAGAATCATGGTCTCTAAGCAGACTCAATCAAACAGTTATGGAAGAAATAAAAACAGTGTATTCTCTCCTGAGCTGATTATTAGCGAGCAGAAATGCACATATTTGGGCATTGTTATGCTAACAGATGATAAGTCTAGGAAAAAATATGTTTATCAGGTTTGAAGAAAGTTTGAGCATGAAGCAATGGACAAGTGGATGGACAAAATTAAAAACATTACTGGAATGTCTCTGGAAATGTGTTCCTGACAGTTAGAATAATTAGTGAAATGATTTACCTGCAAAAGTTGTGAGTGCTGTAACACTGGAAGTTTTTAAGAAGAGATTGGACAACCATTTGTTTGAAATGGTATAGGGTTTCCTGCCTGAGCAAGGGGTTGGACTAGAAGACCTCCAAGGTCCTTTCCAACTCTATTTTTCTGGAAAGTATGCTGGTTATGTCCAGGAACAGATTGAGATGGAGAGATTTTTATCTGCATACTAATGAAGAGTTGGATTTGATTCAGTGGCACCCAATTAATCTTATAGCCTTATAGCAAATAATGAACAAAGAATGATAATCTGTGAATATTGTAGAATATTGTAGTCCATGATGGCAAAAAGGAGAAGGTAGCACCTTTTCCAACTAACATGTTTATTAAAGGACATGAGCTTTCATGAGTCGGAGCTCACAAAGTGTGAATCATGGTTGCTGTAAACAGCTCCTCATTTAAGGCTGCATTTAAGAAGTGTGTATAAAGAAATGGACAAGCTCAGCTTGCATATCTGCTTCTCTGCAATTATGTGAAGTGAATTTCAGATTTAATTGATATGTTAAGACTTTCTCATATGACAAGAACCCTGAAATTTCCTGACGTAAGCAGAGAAAAATCTCTCTTGAAATTTCCTAAGCATATGATGAATGCCTTGTACAAAACAGATGTAGTAATACTTGCTGAGAATGTATTCTATTTTTATTGAAGTGTAAAGAAAACATTAATTTTTAAGCCTTAATTTTAGGTTTGTAAGGCTATTGTACATGAACAATTATTTCCCTATTATTATCTCTATTATAATTTGTCTTATTTCTCAAAAGGACAAAGAACTGCACAAGTATTTTCTTATGTGCTAATGAGAGAAAAAAGTGACTAGCAGGTTAAATATATTGCTCTAATATATTAGAATTGCTATGATATAAATTCAAATGATTTCAAAGAACTTTAAGATTTTAATAAATAAATATTAGAAATATTTAGAACAAACAAAATAAGAAAAGAAAAAAAAGGAAAGCTAAAACTGCAAAAGGAAAGAAAATATAAAGAAGTAGCATTTGATTTCCATTACAGCAGTTATAAAATTAGTGTATCAATTTATTTATTGCTTTGAAATTCCTTGTTAAAGTCAAATCTTGTCCCTCTTAAGCATCAGTGCTATATTAGCCTCTTTCAAAGTCTCTGACATTTTTCCTCCATGTAAATTAGAATTCATCATATTTTGTAGAAGCTGTAAATGTTTATTTATTTATTTATTTTGTCAAGCATGTATGAGAAAACAAGTATGAACATAACATATAAATATATAAGTATGAACAGGTATATACATAATAAATGAATACGAATAAATGGATAAATGGGAACAGTAACACAGGGTGTGCTTATACATCCCCCCTTACAGACCTCTTAGGAATTGAGTGAGGTCTATGATAGACACTTTAAAGTTGAAGTTTTGGGAGTCTGAGCACGTAACAACAGAGTCAGGTAGTGAGTTCCAGGCATTGACCACTCTGTTGCTGAAGTTGTACTTTCTGTAATCGAGTTTGGAGCGGTTTACTTTGTATCTATTGTTTGATCATGTATTATTACAGTTGAAGCTGAAGTAGTCATTGACAAGTAAGACGTAGCAGACAATTTTGTCTACTAAGCTTAAATCAGACCATAGGCAGCGTAGCTCTAGGTTGTCCAGGTCCAAAATTTCAAGCTTGCTAGCATCAGGTCCTTCATGAGATAACAATGAATTGCGTTGAGCTGAAATTTTTCCATGTAAAACTGCACTGTCGGATGAACCTTTTCTTCTTCTTTCTTCATTTTTTCTTCCACCTTTGGCATTTTTTCAACAGCTGCTTTCGTGAACAAAATGCAAAGGGTGGTGGTATGGAGAGAGGAGAACAAAGCATAATTAGGAGATTTTTAGTCATTGCTCTGTTTTTTTCCTCTTGCAAAAAAGGGCAGCAATTACCAGTAATTAGCAATGGGTATAAATCCAATTTGTTTTACTTTCCACTTTGGTACTTGTGATTTTTTTGTTCCAGTAAATTCATCTCCAGATTTGGAATAAAATATTAAGCATATTTTCAGGTCCAATTACTATATGAATGGGGGAGGGGGGAGAGAAGGGGGGGAATGTTAGTTTGCTTCTAAAAATGTACCAGCTGGCTGAGACGCTTGATTTCCCCCCGCACTTTCTTTCATAATATTGTGATCAAAGTAGAAGGGGATGCCTTCCTTCAGAAGGTTTTCTTCTTTGCATAACTTCTTGAAATAATTATATGACCACACAATGTGGCATAATCATCTGATCAGCGTGTGAAATATTGCAGGCATTAAGTCAGACATTATATGTGATTGTGAGTACATGGGTTGTTTTGGTTGAGGGGGGAAAAAAAGAGACAATGACAACCCCTAGTGATTGTCAAAAGTGAGTCAGAATTATTGTTTTATAAGAAATAGTTGCTATCCAAACTTCCTTCTTGGTCCACTGGGATAAGAAAAGCAAGGTACTTCTCAACAGAATCCATGGTGAACTTCCATATTGCTATAGCTCTTTTGCTACATTCTATTTTCTCTGTAATTTCTTCCTTAGAGGACAACATTGTAAATAGTGGAAATGCAGAGATTTGTCTTCAGAACATCCAATAATAGGACATCAGATACTGAAGCTGAGACGTTTCCCTGCCTTGCATATTGGTGGGAAGTTGTTACCCAATGGTAGGAAGACCAATTTTTCATAAGGTGTTCAGTGGCCAATCTTTTCCCCAATTCAAGGTGTTCACCATGGGCGAATAGGCGGCAATATAAATCAAATAAATAAATAATTACATTTGTGAATTTGCCCAAATGTATAGTACTCTACATATGTCCTAATACCTACAGCTCTTCTACTCTGTACATCACCAGATGCAAAGCTAACCAGCAGAGCTGTTTCATGTATAATCTCTTTGCAAATGAATGCATCTTATATCATCTCGTATCATCTCTCTTTGTCTTTTCTCAACTTACCACTGGTGTGATATATGTTCATATATTACAGTTCTAATTCTTTCCTGATTTTTAAAATTTCCTTTGAGTTTCTTGTTGTTTTCAGAACAGTAAAATGGAACCATACCTGTTTAAGGAAGTTAAGTTTTTTTAAGGGAGAGAATGAATATAATTTGCAGTTTATTTTTTCCTTCTCAAATAATGGATAAAGGCCATATAATTACAATAATATGAAAATCTAGTACAGTTAGTCCTCGACTTATGACCACAATTGAGCCCAACATTTCTGTTGTTAAGGTATTTGTTAAGTGAGTTTTGCCCCATTTTATGACCTTTCTTGCCAAGTTGTTAAGTGAATCGCGGCAGTTGATAAGTTAGGAACCTGGTTGTTGGGTGTACCTGGCTTCCGCATTGACTTTGCTTGTCAGAAGGTCACAAAAAGTGATCACGTCCTTGGGAGGCAACAGTCTTGTGTATGAACCTGTTATGTCCTGAGGACTCAAGGAGTTCTCACTCAGGTCCACTCACTTTATGTGGGCGTTATTCCCCCATTCCCATTGGTTGGTTCTCCCCAGCAGCCAGCTATAAAAGCAGGCTGCGGGGTCCAACCGGTTGCTGATTGCTGCGAGCCAGTTCCAGGCTTGGCAAGCACGGTCAGCCCTTTATTTGTAAAATAAAGTACTGTTGCACTCATGCTCTGGTTCAGCCTCTCATTGCTCAAACTTAACACTGGCGACGAGGGTGGGATGGCTACCAGAAGCACCTTGCAACCGCTGAGTCACTAGCCACCGATCCGCAGCCCAGAGAGAGCGATCGGCTGGCGATAAGGGAAACGCTGATCCGCAGCCAGAGAGAGCGGTCAGCCAACAAAACGAGCGATCAAAAAGAGCAAAACGCTGATCCGCAGCCAGAGAAAGCGGTCTGATTCAAAAGTTAGAAGCGTCTGTAGCCGCTTGTTAGCCCCGCTACGGGGAAAGTGAAGCGCTGCGAGCCGCAGCCGCTCTGCATTTGGCGCGAAATTCAAACGGGTGTCATTTGAATTTCGAGCCAGTAGGAAACACAGCACAGCGCTGTAGGTAGTCACTAACGCCCACTTTTTGGCGCGAATCAAGACACCTCCAACGGCTAGCAGCCAACGTGGTAACCCAGAGAGAGAAAGAGAGGGTAGCAAAAAACCTCTCCAGAGCTGATATCACTAGTATGCACGAGCGCTCGTAGTCCCAGAGAGATTTTTTCCGCAGGTAGCCCAGCCATTCCAGCACCATGAGTTCCAACCCAGTATTCCCGGCGTTTAAACCAGACGAAGAGAAGTAGGAATCGTATAAGAACCGCTTCAATCATTACATCGATGCGGTCGGCCTGGCGGACGCGGGAGAACATCGGAAAAAATCCTATTTCCTAATCTACTGTGGAGCCACCGTTTACGATACAGCCGCAGCACTCGTGGCGCCGAGAGAATTGAAAAACGTTCCGTGGTCCGAGTTGCTTGAGATCCTCACTAACCACTACGCTCCCAGGCCTTCACAAATAGCCAGGAGGTTCACGTTCCGTATGAGGAAGCAGTCAAGTAAGGAGACCATCAATCAATATATGGCCGCCCTCAGAACAGCAGCCCTGCACTGCGGGTTTGGAACATACCTGGAGGACATGCTCCTCGATCAATTAGTTTGTGGGGTCAAGGATCTCAACCTACAGAGGCGCCTGCTAGCTAAAAAGACCTCAACCTCGCGAAGCGGTCGAGGAGGCCCTAGCAGCCGAACTAGCAACGAACTCAGCCACCGAAATTCAGGGCCCAAGTGCCAAGCTAGCATCGTTCCCAGTCCATTCCGAAGAGGTGGAAGCGGAGGAAACCCACAACGATGAAAACGACGTCCACCGCCTCGCAAACGACAGACGGTCGCAGGTAGGGGCCAAACAAGAATACACACCGGTCCACCCAAGCACATCACATTGTGCCTAGCCTGTGGGGATCGCATCAAAGGGCCACCTGCAAGTTTAAAGGAGCCACGTGCAACAACTGCCATAAGAGGGGGCACATCGCGAGAGTCTGCCAAGCTCCCCCAAAGCGCTGCACACAGACCCCCGTCCTCGCACTCGGGACCACAGAGGCAAGTATTAAACTGTCGCACGCACCGCCTTGCCAGGCGTACTTGCCACACTGTTAGTAAAATTTCTCTCTCTGTTTCCCTAGAAGGTAAACCGTGCCACATGGAGGTTGACACAGGGTCAGCGCTCTCAATAATCTCGTGGAACACCCTCAAGAGACTCCACCCCAACCTATCTACTACCCGGCTTCAGAGATGCCAGTTCGGTCTGAAGGACTACCAGGGGAAGGCCATTCCTGTGATCGGCAGAGGCAAGTTCTTTGTCAGTTTTAGAGCTTTTAAAGGCCACCTTCCTCTAGTGGTAGTTAACGGCAATCTACCCACCTTATTGGGGCTCAATTGGTTTCCCCACCTCGGCCTAGGGTTAACAGGAGTCCATGCTGTCTCAACCTCAGACACTGACTCCTTATTCGCTGACTACGCAGATGTGTTCAGCGAGGAGCTGGGGTGTTATAATGGAACCCCCATCTCGTTCACAGTTGACCCCCAGGCAGTCCCAATCAGATTAAAACCACGTATTCCATTTGCTATTCGACCTAAACTAGACGCTGAATTGGATAAACTACTAAAACAAGGGGTCATTGAGCCAACAGATTTCGCCAAGTGGGAGACGCCCATTGTCACACCCCTTAAAAAAGATGGTAGCCTGAGAATTTGCTCGGACTACAAGACAACAATCAATAAATATTTACAAGTTAGCGCCTACCCTGTGCCCGTCATTCAGCACTTATTGCACACATTCGAGCCGGGCAGTATTTTTGCTAAATTGGACATGTCTCAAGCATATCAGCAGTTCCCTGTTGATAACCAAACAGCGGAACTTCAGACCATCGTCACTCACAGGGGTGCTTTCTGATGCAAGCGTCTCCAATTTGGCGTAAGTGTTGCCCCGGGTATTTTTCAATCCCTCATGGAGCGGATTTTACAGGGCCTCCCTGGTGTAGTACCCTACTTCGACGACATCTTGGTCTCGGCCAGGGACAGACCCCAACTCTTCCAGAGGGTGCGAGCAGTGTTAGAGAGGTTCAGACAGCATGGCCTCAAGTTAAAAAAAGAAAAATGCGCCATTGCCACTAGACAGGTGGACTTTCTGGGTTATAAAATTGACGCCTCTGGCATTCACCCCTGGAGTCCAAGGTTAGGGCAATCCACGAAGCTCCCACACCAACCTCCAAAACGGAGCTACAAGCTTTCTTAGGGCTGCTGAACTTTTATGCATCCTTCTTGCCCCATAAAGCCTCAGTAGCTGAGCCCCTACACAGATTACTAGACAAGAAGTCACCGTGGCACTGGGGGCATAAAGAAGACCAGGCGTTTAACGCCGTCAAATCACTACTTACGTCAGAGGCAGTGCTCATCCAATTCGACCCCAACCTTCCTTTAGTGCTGGCAGCAGACGCATCCCCTTTTGGAATTGGGGCGGTCCTTAGTCACAGACTCCCCAATGGCGCCGAGGCCCCCATCGCTTTTTCTCCAGGACGCTCTCGGCCACGGAGCGAAATTACAGCCAAATAGACAAGGAAGCCCTAGCAGCTGTTGCAGCCGTGAAAAAGTTTCACGAATTCCTTTTTGGCCACTTCTTCGAACTGGTCACCGACCATAAGCCCCTCCTGGGCCTACTGGCCGGCGACAAACAGACACCTCAAGTCCTTTCCCTAGGATGACAAGGTGGACACTTTTCTTAGCGGCCTACTCATACAAACTTATTCACCACCGGGCAAAACTCTATCCCACGCCGACGCTCTCAGTCGCTGCCCTTACCCGCTCCGGCTGAAGACCCAGCTCCTGTCAACGCCATTTTGAAATCACCCAGTTGGACCTGCCCATCACCGCCCTTGACATTGCCGCTAAAACCAAGGCAGACCAAACGCCGCCCAGGTGCTCGACTGGGTGAGGAGGGTGGCCGGGAGGCAACGTTGATAACAAATTCGCATCCTTTAAGACTCGCATGCAGGAGCTGTCCAGTTTGCAGGGTTGTCTACTGTGGGGCACTCGAGTGGTCATTCCGACCTCGCTGCGAACCCGAGTCCTGGAGCGTTGCACCAGGGACACCCCGGCATTGTGAGAATGAAGGCATTAGCACGCAGCTACGTGTGGTGGCCGGGTCTAGACGAGGACATTGTCAATTGGGTAAGTTCCTGCAGCATTTGCCAGGAATCCCGTCCTGCTCCCCCCATCGCCACCCCTACCAGATGGGAGAGCGCCAGCGCCCCTTGGTCTAGAATCCATATCGATCTGGCCGGCCCTGCATGGAAAGATGTTCCTAGTGGTCGTGGACGCTTATTCCAAATGGATAGACGTGGCACAGCTATCCACGACCACCACACTAGCAATCACCAGCGTGTTAACGCGCCTGTTCGTTACACATGGACTACCCGACTCCATTGTCTCCGATAATGGCCCACACCGCATCAGTAGAATTCAGCCGCTTTGCTGCCAACCTGGGCATTCGCCACATTTTCACAGCCCCATTTCACCCTGCCAGTAATGGGTTGGCTGAAAGGGCCGTCAGGACCACCAAAGAGGCCCTCGCTAGGTTTGGCAGGGATGACTGGCACCACAAACTCGCACGGTTCCTGATGAGCCAGCACTCAACCCCCTGTGCAGTCACCAATAAGTCCCCAGCGGAACTTCTGATGGGCCGGCGCCTGAGGACTGTACTGGACAGATTGCACCCACAATACTGCCCTGACTCACCCCTCGCTTCTACTTCGGGGGTTAGACATTTTATGTTACAGGAGCCGATATTCGCAAGGAATTTCGCTGGGGACCCACTTTGAATTCCAGGCGAGGTCATCGCCATCACCGGGCCGAGATCGTATAGAGTCAGGCTGGAGGATGGTCGCGTCTGGAGGAGACACATAGACCAGCTTAGGAGGCGCCTCAGCACCCTTGCCAACAAGAATCCAGAGTCTCCAGTCGAAGGGGAACCGCCTCATCCGCCGCCCAGCCACATCGCACCCAGCGACCAGTCTGCACCAGCGGTCGCTCCGGTCAGCCCAAACTCGGACAACAGCGCCCAGAGAGTTGACCAGCCTGATCCAACCCACGAGAGCTCGACCCCAGTAACCAACCCGGTGGTTTCCGAGGATGCCCAGTCCAGAGAGAGTGTTAGCGACACTATGCCGGCTCGACCATCACAGACTGATACCGAACAGACAGACAATGTCCCGAGTTGCGCCTTCCGGGCGCCAACACAAACCCCGTCTACCTCAAGGACTATGCATGTTCGCATCTGGGGGAAGGGGTGTTATGTCCTGAGGACTCAAGGAGTTCTCACTCAGGTCCACTCACTTTATGTGGGCGTTATTCCCCCATTCCCATTGGTTGGTTCTCCCCAGCAGCCAGCTATAAAAGCAGGCTGCGGGGTCCAACCGGTTGCTGATTGCTGCGAGCCAGTTCCAGGCTTGGCAAGCACGGTCAGCCCTTTATTTGTAAAATAAAGTACTGTTGCACTCATGTTCTGGTTCAGCCTCTCATTGCTCAAACTTAACAGAACCAGTTGCCAAGCATCTGAATTTTGATCACATGATCATGGGCAATGCTGCAAAGGTCATAACTATGAAAAACTGTCATAAGTCACCTTTTTCGGTAACTAAATGAAGTCTTGTAAGTTCAGGATTATCTGTAGTAATTGGAAAGAAAAGCATGACTTACACAGAAGTGCCAATGATTTCAACTGCATTAAGGAGTATATCTTTATGTCCATTCATAGCTATTGCTCAAAGGACTTGACTATTGTTCACATCAAGCTGATTTATAAGCTTGTGGTTGTAGTTATGAGGCTGGAATATCCTCACCCTATAGGTGTGGGCCTGTGTGTAACTCTGATTATAAAGCAATTGTATGAGGTGGCCTCCTGTCTTTCTCTTGTTCACCTTTTTGCTTGGTTGAACACAACTTCATGGCTTGTTAACTAAGGCATTAAGAAGAAAACTCAATAGAGATTTACTAGGGATTGTTTGAGGATTAAATTAAATGACTTGCTGGTACAATATTTTTCAGTAAATTGGCATATATGGCTCTAATTGCCTTCATGTCTCTTCTCATTTAATATATGTCACAGCTTTGTTTTCTAAAGCATGACAAGGAGGATAGACAGCTCTTATCGAACATTAATTTAGTATGGCCTAAAGGTGAAAACTTTAGCATTAAACTATAGTTTAATTTGTAACTACTCTTGAAATTAAAATCCAATTTATGAAGGTTTATTACCTCCTTTTTACATATTCTCTCATTTATAATCAAAGTTGTTGGATTGGCTGCCTTAAACAGAAGTTATTAACTACCTTTAAAACCAGATTTGCAGATGAGAATATTTTCTTCTTGTTTTAATTTAAAAAATAAAGGATTTTAGTTCTACAGCAACAGCACACTGGTATGAGCCTGTGCATTTTCAAACTAGATTTAGTGTTTTCTTAAAGAAAAATCCAAAGTTTTATGGCAAAGCAGGATTTGAAATTAGCTATTCAAGTAGCTAATTTATAACTGCTTATGGAGCATTAATGACTGTTACATTTGTAATCTTATGATTATTATCCATACAAAGGAATTTTGCAATGATTCCATAATGCTGCAGGTCATTTTTCCTTGCCAATGTGAATGTTTAAGAATGTTTAATTCTTAACTTGGCAGAATTTAAATAAGGTGAATTATGGGATAGATGTTTAAATATATATATATATATATATAAATACTTTCTTATATAGTTTTTTGTCTGTTGTATAATTCCAGAATTTCATGTGGTCTGGGCTAAGACAGCATATGGTAGTGAAAAAAATAATAGCCAAACAGAAATATCAAACCAGATGTGTTAAGAGCTTCATGTGTACAGAAATACATTGCTGGAAAATGTAGTTGGATGAATTATTGATGGCCTATAATATGAGTATCATACTGGAGATCTTCCTCCGGGTCTCTATCAAATTGTCTTTTTCAGGTACAGTGTTAGCAACAAACAGGACTATAACTGTGTCAGATGCCTCTGACTGGTCTTTTTAAAAAGAATGCAGAAATTTTTGATCACCTGCCAAATTGTTAGAATGAACTTTTTCTTTGACTTTTGTGATTCAGTTCCTTTGAGGCTTAACTCATTTTATGAGGTTATTAAATCAGTGCAATTCATTGATGGGAAGTCAAATTCAGAAACAAGTTAGGTAGGACTTTAAAAAAAAAACAAACCCATCCATTTGAATGAAACACTCTGCTTCTGATTCAATATGTCGTATCATGCTGAATCTATTTCCTTTCCCTGGACAACTATTTCTGCATCCAAATGAAATAATGTTTGAAAACTGAAATACCCTATTGTTTTTTATACAGATCATATTGACTGAGAAATTGACATCTCATTTGCAACTTCAATTTTGTAAGAGAAGCAACAAGAAGTGTTGCTCTTGGGTGTTTCCAAAGGTTTTCCCCAAATACTGTGACCAAAGGATACCGTAGATACAGGAATTCTCTTTAGCCTGATCAAGACTGTTCCTTAGGAAATCGGAAAATAATCTGTCTGCATTGATAGCTTTAATGGGCACCAAATAAAAATCTAATTACAGAACAAATAACTAAAGTATTAGCAACTGTGAAAAAGACCTAATGTGATGCACAATCAACATAGTATGAAATGTAAATTACGGGGCAGTCTGAACACGTTCTAAAATACTGATCACGACAAATGTCAAAGTAGATAGTACATAAAAATGGATTTAGAACATGCAATAGGTTCAAGATTAAAATTTCAGTTAATGTTATTGACTAATATTATTTGCATTGCAGGTGCTAATTCAGTGACACTGACTCCTCAGCACTTCATGCCTACTGACATAAGGGGGCAATAATGTGTAGAGAGTTAAGAGCTGACTCTATGCCCTTTCTTTGCCTATTACTGCCTAAGGATTTGGTTATTTGAGATTCTTCGTTTCTTCCCAAGCACACATTCCCATGCTCTTTGCTAGATAAGTAGGAGCTAGGCCTTAACTATTCCTATGGGTTTTCTGTAAATAAATCACTTTTCTGTTATAGTTAGAAAAATGGCCTTACTAGTCATGGCTCAAATGGGTTTCCCACTCTCATGAATATTCAATTGCACACAAAGAATCTTCAGGCTCTGGGATTTTTTTTTACATTAAAATTGAAAACTAATTGTTGCCAAATAAGCAGCGGATCATTCTCAATAGTGAGCCAGTGATAGGGAACTATCCTGAGAGAGAAGATGATCCCCAGAAATGCTATGCTTTAAAAAAAAAAAGCCCTGTATAGAAGTAGTAATTTCCATTTAAAAATAGATTCTGGTTTGCCTTTATACCTAAATCTATATCTGCTTATATGGAAATTCAACACCCAGAATCCAGCATTAAAATACTGAGGGTATTGCAAATTTATTAGTAATAACTATCCCCCTAATTATTCCATAAATGTGGCAGCTTACTTGCTCCTGGTTTGTTCAGTACCCCATCTTTGTGTTATATTCTGTCTTAATGTTATACGTGAACACAGCCCACTTTCAGCTATTCCTTTTACGCTTCACAATCATTTGTGGAAAGAAAAATGAGCATTAGAAGAGATAAGTAAATAAAGGAGAGTTGGAAGGGCACACTGATAATGTTTAGATGCCTCCCCTCCCTTCACCCCCCAAAAACTGCAATTAAAGCAAGATAATTACATTAAAAAGGTTGCCTGGTGATATTCTCTGAAAGTTTTTCATAACCACTTCAATACTCTGGTAAATAATATGCCTTTAGCACTGCTGTAAAGTTATAACTTGAAAGATTCTATAGCAGGTTCCAACTTCCATGCAAAGCCTTAGAAATCAACATAGGAAACTGAACCACTATGAGATGGATCTCTGTTTTTTTCTGAATAAAAGTGGGGACCTATTGTGACCCAAGATCATGTCAGCCTCCTCCAAAAACTGTAGCAGTCTCTATATATCCAAGTGAAAACTTGGATTCCCAGCCAACATGGCCCAGAGGTTGAAATTAAATTTAAAACATTTGTATTTTACATGGATGGAAACTTGACTCTCGCCTCCCCTTTGGAAGATTATGAGTTCAATCCTAGGTAGTGGCAGATGTTTCTCTCCTAGGGTGCAAGAAAAAAATATTGGCTGCAAACTCCATATGATATCAGCAAGGGCATCCAGGCACTAAATGCTTAGCTCTAACTCTCCCCCACATTAAGAGATGTTAATGTTTGTAACAACAACAACAACAACAGAGTTACAATGGCAATTGGGATCAGGATTAACATGAGCATTTTGTTGGAAAGTGCAATGCCATGTGACTGCATCACTGGCAATCCAGCTACTCTTGGGTGTCAGTCTAACCCCAAAGTGCACAGGTTGTTAAGTGGGAAGCAGTCTCAGATAAAGAGATGTTGCTGCTTGGAGATAGGAGAGGCCCGGGGAAGCCTGACACAAGCTGTATGTGAGTTGTGAGAGCATTGTATTGATTTGACCTTAGCACTGAAAAATATTCCATATGCACATCAGTGGGTGAAAAAAAAACAATTTTATATATAGATGTGGCAATGCCAAATAACACTAGAGTAGACTAAAAGAAGATATTGGATAGGGCCTTAATAATCAAACATAGAGAGGGTAGGATAAACTGGCAAACGTTTTACAATAGTTATTGGAGCATTAGGTATTATAACATTAGATCTGTCAAAAGGATGGGAAAAAGTAGAATTATTCTGATTATAAAAAATAGATTTGCTTGCAACTATATACATAATATGATGATATTATATTATATGGTCATGTCTTAGGCTTTGGGGTTAAAGTTGAATTATTCTTAACCAACAAGAATATGCTAAGTATTCTTCGGAAGACAATATATAATGATAAATAAAAAGAAGTCCCTGTGGATTTTATTCCGCTAGTTCTTGCTGACTATATGGATTGATGCTCATTTCCGTTCCAAGGCCATTAATCGGGCTGTCCAAAGACATTTCTGTGTTCATATGGCCAGTGTGGCATTACCGAATACTGTTACCTTCCCACCAAAGTGGTACTTTTTTATCTACTCACATGTGCATGCTTTCAAACTGCTAGGTTGGCAGGAGCTGGGGTGAGGACAGGAACTCACCCTGTCACCTGGCACTCTGTTCTCGAACCTAGGCTTCCTGTTTTCCAGCCAACAACTCAGAGTCTTAACTGCTGAGCCATTGTGCCACTCCATAATATAAATAACCACTACAATATATTATAAACATCGTTCTGTGTAGGCTGCTTAGAGCAGGGGTGGGATCCTACCGGTTCTGCCCGGTTCTATAGAACCAGTAGCTCCGAGGAGCAGCAGAACCGGTTCTGTGTCTGCTGCTGTTTGGCCCACCCACCCACCTAAGCTCTTACCTGACCTTTATTTCCTACTTTTTCAACCTCAGCTGCTTTGCGCAGCACAACTGAGGTTGAAAAAGCAGTAAAAAAAAGCTTTTTCAAATGCTGCGCACCTGTGCACAGCACATATCAGCTGTCCGGGAGGCACAGCTTTCGGTGTAATACATGTGTGCGCAGCATGCATCTGGCACGCATGCACGCTAAACATAAATACCAAACTGGTAGTAACACCGGTTAAATCCCACCCCTGGCTTAGAGTATTCTTTATGAGAAAGTTTGAGAAATTATGTATCTGTCAGGGTTTTAAGTTTTTATTCAGTTAATCAAATTATAGAAATAATGGCAGTACAACTATTTTAGCATGTACAAAGTAAAAATTCTCTTCTAGACACTAAATACTTCAATTTTTTTTCATTGTTCTAAATTTGCATTCCTCAAAGTATAGTCTCATTTAAATGTTTAGAATACATGTTAGTTTGTCAAGTTTTATGAATGGAAATGATATTAAGGGTGTGTGTGATACCTTTCATTCTGCCTAGTTTAAAAATATTTTGATAAAATATTTGATTTTTATTCTGACAACCCTCCACAACATGTTTCTAAGTGCCACGTGCAGAGATTATCACCTTCTTATAAGTAGGACCAGACCTGTTGAACTGCATAATTATAAATTCATCAGAGAAAATAACTTTCTACCGACATCCCCACCCTTGTTTTACCATAATTGATAGACAGTTGTTTGGAGTTACAACAGTTTCCCAAAACTGACAACAGATGCCTCAAGCTAATTTCTGCATAGGAGAACAAGATCTACAGGAGGTTCTAAGAGAATGTGGGGCTCTTCATTAGCTGTAAAGAAGGGAGAAACCATTGAGGTTTTCTGAATTTTTGAATATTTAAGTGGGAACTGCCTAGGGAATTAGATAATGAGGTTAACTATAAACTCCCATTTGCGACTGGAGTTACATGGCACACGGTAGTGCATGCTTGAATTACAGGAAATTCAATGCAGGTGAAAATTGAGTTTAACTCTGCTATACACATAACTCAGTTTCTTTGGACCTATTCTTAGATAGTCAAATATAGTCTAGAACCACCATACCAATAATGATTAGGTTTTGATTGTGCTTTCAGTAGTACCAAGAACAGCCCCTCCATCAGACAATTTGGCTCTTTGGCATTCTCATTCCTCGGTTATTATTAATTGTGTACTATGTTGAATCATAGAAAGAAAATTGCCAGTCACCCTCATGGGATCTTATAATCTCAGTTTCAAAATAAGTATGAAAATCATGCATGATTTAGGCCTCTTGTTTCAGGGACATTCCTAAATTAGTATCTCAAAGTAGCAGAGCCTACTGATTGAATTTATCATAACCAGCAATGAGCAGATGCAACGGAATCCCTTTCAAATGAATTAAAGGATTGTAAGGTGGATGAATAAATAAGGCAGCGTATATGTTTCCCCCGCCCTTATGTACAGATTGCATGAGGCATTTAAATTAATTGGAGAAACTTCCCCAAAAGACAAATTTATTGTGTGTATGCAATTATCTAAAGGTAATTGCTATTAACTGAAGCCATCTGCTCTGATCCAATTCTTGCCATTATTTTAAGACAGTAATGTTCAATTAGGTGGACAGAATGTGGGCTGAAGTGCCTACACAAAAGAACATCCTCTAAAAAGCATTCCTATTCAGATGCAAACTAGGTTTATGTTTCCCGGTCCATAAATGATTTGCATATATCTGCCAATATTTGTAACAATCGACTTTATGTAGGTAGATGATGTCAGAAGAATTCAGAGGCGTTTACATACAAAATAGCAGGTCACTGACTCATGCTACCTTAATTCTATACAATTCTTGCAATTGTAATTGTCTAATTGATATTGAAGCTGTGGGCTCCTGTTTTCATCATATGATAGTTATCCCATTTAGAAGGATGATTTAGGATTTATGATCTTTACCTCAATAGTGACTGTGGAAACACAGATGGTAGCTGTAATTTTCTTGGCCAAGTAAATAAAACTTTTATGAATAATAGTGACAATCATTAAACATTTTCTTGTCTGCCTCCTTCCTATATGTCAGCATGACAAATTCTAAACCTGAGAAAAGCAGTTGGATGAGTAAGAGAAAATCTGAACAATTTCAATTGTTAAAGAAACCTGGTTTGGAATATCCATGTATCTTCTGAGTAGACTCAGTTACTTCCCCTTCACTTAACACAAGACAGAGTCAAAGCAAAATTAGAGAATGCAAGTTGGGGTGAGGTTGGGGGTTAAGATAATTGTTTGTTCTTTTCAAGAAGAGAGGAATAAATTCATATAAACTGAATAGGAGCACACTTTAAGCCCTAAGAAGAAAGGCTCAAACTAATATGTAATTATAACACTACAACTGGCAACAGGATATAATTGGGGTCAAGGGATCAAATATCTTTAAATGCTTATTAGACATCTTTAAAGGTAATGAGAACATCCACACATGAATAAAATACGTTTTCATTAGAGAGATGTTACAATTATTCACATTTACAGTGTATAAAAACCAGACAAGTCCCAAAAATATTTTTAGGCTCTTATAAACAGTCTGAAAGCGCTAGACTGCCTCACTACCATCTCTTGGCTGCAAAAATCAGGACAGTCACACAATGATAGGAAAGAGTTTTCCGTATGGTATCTCTTTGTTAACCCCTAGGTCATGAAGATTGTTGTAGCCTAGATTTGTTAGTCAAACTTAACATAGCTTTGAACTTTAAATCGCTACATCTTTTCCCAAAACATATCTCAGACTTATGAGACACTGAAAGCATATTCAAGACCTGTATTCCCTATTTTGCTACTTGATTGTTCTCTAGAATCTTCTGTATCTCTTAACCAATTGACCACTTTCATATTCTTGAAGATGCAATGTTCTATGCAAGGATATCCAGGCCTCATGTAATTTCTCAAAGTCTTTGGTTTATTCCTAGAGACTCCAGCGTGGCCACCTAAATGTAGTTTTAAGTTAGGCTGAATGGGGCAACCATTAAATCCAGATATATTAGGTATATTTCAGTGATATGCTATAAGTTAAATTAAGATATTATGTTAAACTCAGTGAAATCAACTTTAGCTTTAGGCATGACCTTCATGATTCCATAAATTGTGGATTCATTTGTTGTCAAGGTGATCTCTGGCACACATGAAAAATATATCTGCACCCGTTTTCTGGACATGTTCATTTTCAGAGTAATAATTATATTTATTCTTGCATCAAATAAGATAATTGCATAGAAATGAATGAATAGCCATGTAATGTTTCAAAGACAGTAAAATGATTATGGCAAAGAAAGTTCATGGATTATAAACCAGTACATGCAATGCAAATTGGTAGAATCAAAGAGAAACTGTGGTATTTATCTTTGCTAACTAATAAAAAATTGCTTTAGAAATCCGCTCTTTTTCAGGATTATCCTTAGCCTGGAAGAAGAGAGTTGGCTCACTGCTTGGCAAAGATCCAGATGACAGACTGAATGGCAGCAAAATGGTAAGAGTTTTCTTTATTTCCTTGCTGCTATCTACTGATCATCTAGATTTCTGCAGTCCAGATCAGGTAGCCTTAGATATGGGTGCAATAATTGCTGGATTGTTCTAAAAAAAGAAGTACTTTGATTCTAGGCCAAACAAAATCTTGCCTACAAATGCTGATAAACATGCACATGAAAATCAAAAGGGAGAAAAACTAACTTGATGAGAACCTGAATAGAACAAGGGTAAATATGCCCTTACATCCATCTGATAGCCTGATGTTCCAGGGGATAAGATGTGTGTATAACCTGTGGTTTGGCCCTGGGAACTGCTATTTTATCTCCTTCCAGGAATATAAATCAACTTGGCCACTTCATTTACTTGATTTAATAGTGGAACAGCTCAGAAAAACACATACTGCAACAGCTGTGTTATTCTTTGTACCTCTGATCCTGCGTGACTAAAGTAGAGGAAACTGCACTCCTAGTTTAGGAAAGATCATCTGTCTTCTCCTTTGAGTAAAGGGACAGTTTTGAGAAGGGAGATTCTCATGTATGGAGATTCTCATGTAAGGGACAACTTAGAGAAGGGGAATGTTAGAACAAATTTGTTCCAGTGATTCCAATAGTTGTCCAAACAGTAGTTTTCTTCTAAAAAATGAATTCTGGGTGTTCTTCCAGATCTAACAACATAAGAGAGTTTTTGCCATGAATGCTAATCCTTTCAGAATGCTGCAATTATCACCTATGAGATAGTAGCTAAATGGTTCCCTCAAAAAAAGAAATTATCTGATCTTCTCTACGTAAGAATACAGCACTACTGTTCATTCCCAATTTGAAGAAGAAAGCCAAATAAGATTGTTTCTTCTATGTCCAGCAAGGAAAAAACAAGAATCCTCTTCCCTTTACACCCCTGGCTCCATTTTATAAATATTCACACAGCGAATCACACTTAATTTCAGAGTCTTTATGTTCCTATTAAAGTATAAAAAGAAAATAGAAGATTATTCACTGAAGTGAATACCTCCTAGGCAAACCTCCTCCTTCTAGGTATCTAACAGAAGGCTTCCCCCTCTTCATTTAAGTGAATCAAAAATAAGAAACAATCACCTTCTTTGCTTCAAATTTGATGGCATAGAATATGAAGCAGTGTTTTGTCTCTCCTTTGATAGTTCCTCACTCAATAATTTATAAAAAAAAATACTTTGCAGAGGCACCATCCATCTTGAATTCTTTGTTTTGAAGCCAAATTGCTCCAGGTGGCTAAACCAGATGCTAGCACCTTGACGACGCCCTAGTTTGTATACTATTTTAATAGATACTAATTACCCATTCAAGGTCATTACTCTGTCTTCCTGGCTTTAGCTCCAAAGTTACAGAGCAAGTTTCAACAGCCATGTAAACAGATCTCTCCTTCTCATATATGAGATTAGAAAAACTGGGTTAGGAATTTGTGACATGGGTTAGCCCTTGCATATCCCTAGGAACTGAAAAGTTAGCTTTAGATTTTTCAGTTCTCTGGAAATTTCTTTTTAGGTGACATTATCCTCTAAATGTTTGCATGTTTTTAGGATGTTCTGTCTCTTCCAGTTTTCATTTAATTGTGGATCCCCCCCCCCCATATTCTAACCAGTTCTATCCAGGATCACACAGCTGTATGAATTCAAAATGTTCCATGAATTCAATGATATACCTGCATGACTATTTTATATATGACATGATCCTTTCCATGTTCCCAAATTCTTGTCTGTGAATGAAACAACTTGTATGTGCATGCAGATTCTGTGTTGCAACTTCAGAGGTTTTTTCCCCCTGTATTTAATTATAGATCATATTTATATTCTAATCCTAGATAAATAGCAGGATTTTGCCTCATAAAAACAGATGAATAGTGCCTTCCAGAAAGGTTGCGTTACATCTTCCAGGAATCCTTGCCAGCTTAATTGTTGGCCATATTGGCTGAAATTTCCTGGAACCGTAATTCAATACTTCCGAAGAGGTCACGATGATGAAGATAGCTGCAAGGAACATAATTGTTTATCTTCTGATACTGAATATGAACATATATTAATTGAATCCAAGTCAAATAAGCATTGATGTATGGCACCTATCTGAAATAATTCCTTCTGAAGCTAAGCAGACTGGAAGCCAGTAATGAGTGGAATACTATATACTCGTATATGGATTCTGCTTTGGGCATCTTGATGGAAGGATAGAATTAAAATGTAACAAATATCTTGCCCTAAACTAAAACACTTGGTTTACACTATCCAAATCATTAAGAGAAACTATAAGTAGTAAATGATGTGTTCTACTAATATTATAAATTAGGCAAAATGTTAAAACGTGGACTCTAAAAATCAAATTCTGGATGTACGACAAATCCAGAAATGGATAAGAAAATTTAATAACATTGTAATTTTCTAAAGATGATTTAGAATATACTAGCTTTGTGATGTTCCAGATAAGGATATAAGGATAAATAAAGAAAATCAGGCCCGGCTTCCAAAGTAGAGAACTTTGGAAGCCGGGCCTGATTTTCTTTACTTATCCTTATATTCTTTTAAAGTATATAATAAAGAACAGGAATAGAACATTTAAAAATACTGTTAAATCTGTGTAAGCCATGGAGGTTCAGCAGAATCTTGGCTTGCTGAGAACCCAGCCCATCTTCATGCAGATATATCTTAACCTAGCATTTTTCATGAGGAATTTCTCATAGTTAGCATTTCTCATAAGGAAAATAGATGTGAGTGCCATTTTATTGTTGGTATCTTATTCTACATGCTCAAAAAGATCTTAATTCATCAGTTTCATGCATATCTTAAATAGTACAGCGGGAAAACTAAACTCCTGTGGATCCCAATATTACCAACGTGTGGGGCTTGGCTGATGCTTCCAAGTACTTTCTTTCTGGCTGTGACATCCTAATAGGAATGGAACTAATGTGGCACAAAACAATTTCACTCAGTACAAATTATATATCTTCTTGAGATCAGAATAATTTCCCACTTGTAGGTTTTATAATTAGTCTTTTGCCTGAAGAGTTTACAAAATAGACAAAACCTCCTCTGCAGTGGAACATCCTGGACATAGAAATTATACTAACTGTATAGCCCATATAGATGACAGTGATATGGATGAAATCTGATACATACAACAAGGTAGAAATAAAGTATGAGTTACAACGTGATTGAGTTTCAGTTGCTTGCTCAGGATTTGGATTGGAATAAATCAGTCAACTAATTTAAAAAGAGCCTCCCTCATCAACCTTTCCATTTCACAAAAATATGCATTGCCCATTCAACTTATAGAACTCCTGGTTGTGATGTAAACCACTGGAAGGCAGGATTTTCTGGTCTGGGCCTATCTTTATGACTAAGATGAGCTAATTTCACAGGGCACCCTAGAAAACTTGGAAGCATTAATCTGGCTTTGCATGACTATAGGAGGAATTATGACAGAGTACAGATGAGAAGAAAATATCCCCCCTTCTATTCTATTTCTCTTCTACTCATCATTAATCAGAGGTCAATGCCATAAAGTTAGGAGTCAACAAGCTCTACTGTCAGTAGCCAGAAGCAGCCATCACTCTACATGGTCTGTGTTTACATTTTCAGGTTTAGGGCGTTTTGCACAGGACTGCCCAGCTAAAACCTCCCTGTCTGAGGTAACAGTTATGTGCCATATTTGCAGGAAAGGGTGGCATTTTATAAATAGATACAAGGATTTTGGAAGGTTGTGCTAAGCTGTGACCTTTGGTCCTTTCTGTTATTCTTTATATTCTGATTGGCTCTGAAATAAATCTTCACATTCTAGTAAATTCTGATGCCAACTTCATCAGCTTTTCCATTTCACAAAAATATGCATTGCCCATTCAACTTATAATACCCCTGGTTGTGATGTAAACCACTGGAAGGCAGGATTTTCAGGTCTGGGCCTATTTATGACTATTCTTCTATTCACTACGTGATTATCAAGAAGTTCTGTAACTTTATCTGGCTTCTTCCCTGCAGTTGCCTCTAACACTAGGCTATATTTGACTTTATGGCATACCAAACTGGCAAGCCCCCTAACTTAGGTTTTATAAATAAGTAGGAATTTTATCCTATTCAACTTGCCAAATACTTTGATTATGGTGACCCTTTTAGGACAGAAGAGTCATGAATTTTGCTCCCCATTTCTTCAGATTCTGCAACTGTATTATGGGCCAAGTTGGAGGCATTAAAGGACATTTATTTGTTTTGTATTTGTGTTACACTCCAGGTCATCACAAGTATATAAAACTGGAATATATGAAAATGTCTTTTTGATCTATCCATTAGCCCAAGGATGTGAAACTCCCGGCCCATGGGCGAGATGCGTCACATCCTGGCCATACCCACGTCCAGTTTACTGAAGGGGAGAAAAGTCCTAATAAGTCATGTGATGCTGCTGTGACGATGGGAGGTTGACACCCCATAAAAAGATTAAGAAGGCTAAGAAATGTTAATAGAGCTAGGAGAAGATATTGGGATCTGAGCAAAGAATCTGGAAACCAGGAATAGGTAAATGTAAACCCAAGACTGTAACTCTCTAGAAAGCAACTATATTTAATTTTGTAGATCCACTCCCTTATCTCATAGAATCCATTACATATCTGACTTGATTGCCACACAAAATAATATTACATAATTGTAATATTACAATTATATGCCAATCATAGCCAATCAAATATATTTTCTCATTACCATAACTCTACAGTATATTCAGTGTTTGAATCCTTGCCATTTTAGACTTGTTTTAGCTACCTCTGATACCATAATAGCAAGTATTAAAGATAAGAAGAAAGCAACTTTTTAAAAGAGAAAAATAGGAACATACTGGATCAAATAGTAAAATTTGAAGGAGGAAAAACATATGTTAATGAGAACGATGAAAGAGGTGAGTATTGAGAGAATAATGAGAGAGAAAAAGATAGAAAAGACAACTGTGCTTATGCTTTTTTAAAAAAATATCTGAAACAAAACAACTCAAAAAATAGAGGAATCTGAAGAAGTGAAGAAGAACAAAGGTAACAACAATATATGTGGTTTAAAATTATATCCAACAAAAGAGTGTTCAGTCAGATCTTAAACTGTGGCACCAGATGACATGAAAGTGGTAAGAATCTGTGGTTTTACCTCAAAGGAGAAGGACGTTTTAAAACTGCAAGCTCTTATAAGTTCTGCTGAATTTTCTCTCAACTTTCCACTGGAAGTGTCAATCTTCTAATGCTTACAGGGTTCCTGGAACTTTTAATAATGGCCACCCACATAGAATTTTTTAAGCTGTCTTTTCCGGGAGATGTTCTTTGGTTTACATTTGAACTTGTCAAGTCAGATTGTTAAAAGCAACCTATTTTTATTTTTTGGGGAGGGGGAATCAATGATACATTTTGGAACTTTCATTTGCTCCTTACAATGATTTTGAAAATAACATTTGTAAATAATCTCCTGAAATTATAGTCTTTAACACTTAGTGAAGTCTTTCAAAGCCCCACAGCCATTTTATGACCTTAACATAGCACTAAGGGGAGTTCCAGATATGTATAATTTCTTACCTTCAACAGTCTCAAATTAACTTGCCTCTGTGGCTTCCACAACAGGAATACACACACACGCGCGCGCACTGTTCTATAAAAGACAATTCCATCCAAAATATTTGTATAATTATGATAAAAATTTAGGATGTCTTTGTAGTCTTGTGGTTTCTCCATTTAATATATATTCTGTTTCTCCATTCATTTTCATGTTGTCATGACTTTCAACTTCACTTGTGACTGAATTACTTCTTCAATAGTTTTGTAAGATTAACAAGCCGGTACTTTGTCTTCTAAGTTTATTTCCTAACATGATGATGGATTTCCATTTTAATGAGCCTGAAGATCTGCCAAAATCTTTCCCATACACATCCCAAGAAAGGTTTTGTGCTTAAATCACTGCATGCTTTAAAAAAAAACACCTTTATTTTTTTTTTCTCTTGAAAGAGCCTAGCAATTGGTACGCTTGGGGCTTTTCCATTCATATAATAAATTCAATTCAAAATTGTGGTTTAATAAATAAAACACAGGACTTCTGTTGTCATCACTGAACACCAACTATTTACATATTATGTACATTACTCTGCCCTTTAAGAATAATTCTCATTAAAAATATTTGCAACCCTAAGACATGTACCATTTAAGACAGGGATATCAAACTGGCGGCCTGTGGGCCGGAAGCATCACGCCCAGGCCATACCCACCCTAGCTCCTGCAAGGCGAAAATGTCGTGCAATGTCACATGATGGTAATGTGACACTGAGAGTTTGACACCTGTGATTTAGGATAAAATCCTCTTCTTTCATTATTGTAGTACATATGGCCCTCACTTAAGCACCACTTGTTCAGTGACCATTGCTATGGTGCTGAATGAGTGGCACTTACGATGGTCCTCAAAGTTCCTGTCATTGCAGCATCCCTGAGGACATGTGATTGTGATCCACATTCAGCTCACAATTATGATGCTGCAGTGCCTACAGTCACATGGTTGACATTTGTGACTTTCTTTGCCAGTTCCCTATAAGCAGAGCCAATGGGGAAGCTGGCACAAGGTTGCAAATTGTGGTTACAAGATGTCCTCACTTGACAGTGTTGGATTCAATGTGTAATGGAGTGTGTGAATTGCCTTAGGAAAAGGGGGAAAAGATACTGCCTAGGAAATAATCAGGTGTGTGTGTGTGTGTGTGTGTGTGTGTGTGTGAGAGAGAGAGAGAGAGAGAGAGTGAGTGTGTCCCAGTGACTTAGTGGTCAGAAAGAGAACCTTAAAAATGACCTGCCGTAATTGATCAAACAGATAAAAGTGGTGGCAGGAGATTCTGTTAATGTAGCCTTACAATAAAGTTCATCTAATATTTTTCTTGTCTGATTTACTCAGGAGGGCTAACATCAATCTTGCAAGTCTCCCTATTCTTTTCCAAAGAGAGGAATTTCAAAAATGGCCTCCAATTCTCAAGGAAAACTGCAAACTGCTCAGCATCTAGCAGCTGCATTTTACAGCATCAATAGCAAGTAGATGCACAAATGACCAACTTATAGAATGCTACAATACAACAAAGACAGCACCTGGGGCAGAATTTAACCCATAGCAGCACAACAGATAGCATCTCATAAATGCTTCTGCATCCTCAAGGGATCACACCAAAGTGATGTTTGTGTTGTGCTTGCTAAAGGAAGCAGTAGCCAAATGGGAAATACCATTTGTTGAGGAGAATGATCCAGGGCTGGAAAATTGTCAAGGCTTTATGCATAAACTCAAAGGATAAAAGATCCCATACAACCAGTCAAATTCAGAAACTCAAAATAGGAACAGAGGGCATATATTTTGGATTTTAAGGTACTTGCTGGCACTGTTGGATGGAACAACTTATCCCTGATTAGCTCAGTGAATAACTAGCTGATTACCTGAGAGATGAACCAGTAAGGCAAGACACCCCAAATACCCTGGAAGACCTCAATGAGTGTTGGGTGATTGTAGATGTCCAATTGGAAGAGTTATGGCAAGGGAGAAATGGGAAGAAGAAGAAAAGAACCTATAGCCTGTTTTCCCCCCATATCACTCCTTTCAATGGCCTCCTCATAGGAGAACCCATGTAAATCAGAGCAGCCAGGAGATCTCCATCATCAGGAAAAAAGAAAAAGAAAAGGAAGGGACCAGAGGCTGCGCTTTTGCTGTGGAGCTCTAGGTCAGGGGTCTCCAACCTTGGCCACTTTAAGACTTGTGGGCTTTAACTCCCAGAGTTCTTCAGCCAGCAAAGCTGGCTGAAGAACTCTGGGAGTTGAAGTCCACAAGTCTTAAAGTAGCCAAGGTTGGAGATCCCTGCTCTAGGTCACAAAGGCAGATCATACCCATTAAAAGTACCAGTATTTGACATGGCAAAGAGATGCAGAAATTATACATCGACAAAGCATGAAGCCAGAAAGTGCCCAGTTTGGTCTTAGACAGCACCTCAGGGAAACTTTACTGGTCCCAACCCCAAATCTAGTCATCCACTACTTGAGGACAACTCAAGCTGCAAGGTCAGGTGAGCATACTTAATTACTCCTGTTATTGTTCCTTTAGATTCCAGGCAGAAGATGGAACTTTCTACTGTCATGGATTCTGGGACCATTGTTACTTTCATAGATATTGAAATAGTAAAGTTACTCAAGTCCTAGAATGCCCAATGAGTGTTGAAACTATCAATGAACTCAACCTGGAATCTAAAGGAACAATAACAAGAGTATTTAAATATGCTTGTCTGACTTTGCCTGTCAACTGCAAATTGATTTGGAAGATGCAGGACTGGCCCTAAAGGCAGGGCCAGTCTTGCACCTCACAGTTCCTTTGCAATTGACAATTGAAGTTCACACAGAGTTCATACCACTTTATGTAATTGCACCCTTGTAAGTATCCCTAACCTTGGAATAGAGTGTATTCAGCTGCATGACATAGTTGCAAGGTATAAGGGACAATCTCGTTTCTTTTCCCTAAGACTGACTGACTGACTCTCTCTCTCTCTCTCTCTCTCTCTCTGTATATATACACACACAACATACACATACATGGAAGCAAAAATCTGTTTCTTATTTGACTCATGCGGACAACAAATTACATGTTCCTTGATTACACCATGTTAGATTACAGATGAGAAAACTTTCAATACAACAACTCATTGCAAAATAGAAACTGCTTAGCAGTGGATTTTAACTTTAATTTCTCTCTAATGTGCTATCATTGTATGTTTATGGATTTCCCCAGATACTGATACTAGCCTTAAAGCTAGCTTACCCTTTCATTTCCCATATGATTTTGAATCTATCAGACCTCAACAATCTAATGCTGAACACAACAGAAACAAACCCCAGGAGTAAAGAGGATCATCTAGTAAGTTACAAGTGCACACATGAATTAATATATAGTTGGATCCAAGGAGCTTGGTAGAAATTTTTGTAAATGAAGATGCAGAAGGATTCACCAGGTTTCTCTTTCTCAAAAAACTGTTCCAGTTTATGATATGTTTAAAGTAAATCAAAAAGCTAATTAGGATCCATGCTATACTTTCTAGAGACTTTTAAGGCTAGTTCATAGGCAAGCTAGGAAATTAGTGAGATGGAAGCCACAATTTAAAAATGCACATGAATAATTATACTTTTTGGCATTATTCAACTTGATTAGAATTTGCAAAGTTAAGCGTACTTCCACACCTATTTCTTTTACCGTTTTCAAATTGATACATGTAAATTTTCTAATGTACTAAAAATAAAGACATTTCATATTTTAAATGTTTTGATAGGATGGGATACCAAAAAAGAAAAAAAGTAAAATAAACAATGGAACCACACCATTCTGGACACCAGTGTAAGATTATTAGCTAGCTATAAAATGACTTACAAATAGGCCCCCACGTATGACTACTACAGAGCCCAAAATTTTTGATGCTAAGCAAGACAGTTGTTAAATGAGTTTTGTCCCATTTTACAACCTTTCTTGACACAGTTGTTAAGTAAATCACTGCAATGGTTAAGTTAGTAACATGGTGGTTAAGTAAATCTGCCTTCTCCACTGACTTTGCTTGTCAGAAGGTCACAAAAGGTGACCACATGACCCCAGGACATTGCAACCATCATAAATACATGCCAATTGCCAAGTGTCCAATTTTTAATCATGTGACCATGGGGATGCTATCACAATTATGTGAAAAACTGTCATAAGTCACTTGTTTCAATGCTGTTGTAACTTTGAATGACCTCTGAACAAATGGTTGTAAGTTGAGGAATAAATTTCAAAGAGTAATATTTTACTCTTTATTTTAGATGGAAGAATGAAACACTGAACACCAGGGGTGGGATTCTACTGGTTCGGACCGGTTCTATAGAACCAGCTGTTATGATTCTATGCAGAACCGGCAAATTGTGCCCCTGGCTGGCCCCACCCCTCTTCACCCGCCCCTCCCCTCCCCGCCCAGTCAGTCCTTATCACACATGTGTGACATTGCACACATGCCCAACATCGCTGACTGCATTCTCCCCCACCCAGTCACTCCTTACAGTATTTCTTTCCCTGCTCCCTACGATCAGCTGTTTGTGCCGGGATCCCCCTCGCTGTCTTACTGCTTCACTCAGAAGGTTTCCCTGAGGCCCAGGAGGCTCAAAAATTGAGCATGGGAGGGGCCTGCATGCCCTCCCCAGTTTCCATTTTTTGCCTTCCTGGGCCCCAGGGAAGTATACTGGGAACAAAAGCCCTCCAGGAGGCTTCCCTGAGGCCCAGAAGGCAAAAATAAAAAATAAAAAATGGGGGGGAAGTTTCTGCAAAAAAGAGGAAGCAGCCACATCCACCCAGTCACAAGGCCATGCCCACCTAGCCATGCCCACCTAGCCATGCCCACAGAACTGGTTGTTAAAAAATTTGAATCCCATCCCTGCTGAACACTTTCTGTTGTAGCCTTTCAAACACAGTTTCATTATCTATTTTCTGTTGCAATAGAAAACCTAATACTACATTTATTGAAATATGCCTGAAAAAAAATCAGCTGTATGTACTACAGAGTCAAAATAAATGTACAAATAGGTCTCTTATATTATAATCGAACAACACTCTCTATTGACAATATGAGCTCTGTTATTCCAATAAATAAGAACATTGGACTTGAAACTTATGCAGTCTTACATTACATTTCATCCTGAGAAATCTTCAAAGCCACGATCATCTCCACCAACTCAAGTGATGGAAACTGGTATCAGTGATGCTGAATATAACTATCCCAGCAAAAAGCATAAAACTCTCCCTGAAGCTAATACTAAGGAGAGATCTTTAAGATGAATGCCTGATCAACAAAATCCTATAGAGCAGGCTGATTTTTCCAATATTGCTTCAAAGAAAGGCTGATGGGTCATTCAAATGAGAAACTGATTGGGAGCTCAAAAATATAAAAATATTTCTTGGGTTAAGTCTGGAAAATAGTTAAGTTCTATCTGTTGGACTTGTTTTGTGATTTATAGAGTTAGTGACTATTGAGTGTTAAGGAACATGAAAACAGATCAGTAAAAAGAATAATGGTTCAAGAGGAAAGAAAACAACCAGCAACTCTCAGTCCTTCAATAATAACATAATCCATCCTCTTATATATTAGTATACTTGGTAACAAGCCACAGCATGGCACAAACACAAACATGGCAACTGGCCACTCCCAGTTAAGGTTCGCTGAAATTTGTTTTCAACCAACGGATTAAATATTATAGATCTTTTGGTTGGAAAAGAATTGGTTTAATATTTTAATCTTGTCTGGAATGTAACATATACTTATGTAGAACATTTAACTGACAAATATGAATGGATTTATCTTGAATTTTGAGAGTCAATTATTCATTCTTTATTGAAACTTGAAGTTTGCCATATTTCATCTTTCTAAGAAATATGATCTCATTTGATTTGAATGCAGTAAAAGATTCTGTATTTGGCAAGTTACTCAGGTATGCTGCATATCTCTCCACTTCATATATTATACCTTAAAATATTGACACTGGCAAGAAATCTTTATTACAAGTGGGGGGGGGAGTCAAAATCCAATAGAGCTATGTGGATTTATGGTTTTTTGGGGGACGGGGGGAATCCTTCTATAATAATAAGTACTGGTAAAATAATTGATGGTTGCTGATTTGTTTTAGTTTTTTTCTTAGTTCATTTTTACTCAAATAAGCCACACTATGTGTTGTTTTTATTAAATAATTTGCTGTAAGCATTCTAGATTTAGAAAGTGCAAATATTTCATGCAGATGCTGGAATGACTTGCAGAAGTGTATTTTACAGCACTTTTATTCCTGAAACCCTCTAGCAGTTGAATTTGCTCCAAGAATCTGTTTGGCTTGGTTTTCAGCTCTTTTTTATATGAGGGAGAAAGAAAGAAAATCTACTTGCCTATGGGGGTTTTCAGATTACACTTTTTAAATTAGTAAATTAAGTGCTCGTTTAGCTGAGCCCACCAGTGAATAATAGTACCTTTAATAAACCCCTTCATTCAAATAAATTGTGAATGAAAACATAAGCAGATAAATTAATTTCCAGACCATGATTTCTTCATAGGCTGATCCTGTACAGAATTATTCCAAAATAACTTTCAGTTCATTTAATGTATATGTGAATTTGCCTGGGATTACCATTATATACAGTAATGAAAAATGGTCAATTGTGAATATGGGTACCAAAATGAAAGAGATTCTAACATCTGAAACAGAACATTTCCACAACATCTTGAGATGAGTATAATTTCCTGAACACAACTCCATAATGAGTTAACTATAACTCCTGAAAATGTTTTAAGTCTTATGTATTTGCTTCTTGGCTTGAATCAGTCTTGATTCCTGGTAACCACATGGACAAGTCCATGCAATTCTCTAGGAAATATTTTCGGAAGTGGTTTGCCCTTGCTTTCTTCTTTTTAGGGCTGAGAGGGAGTGATTGACCCAAGATCACCCAGCTGGTTTTTGTGCCATTGGCAGGTACAACATTTTAATGAACAATTTGATGAGTTGTTATCTCCTCTTTCCTGCCTGATGTCATCTTGGTTTTTTAATTGGCAAAGAACATCATTAGTGTATAATCAGTCTTTTTCCAATAAATGATTTATACTATATGACCATGGATTTTTGCAGATTTTACACCTGAGAGCTGATCCTGCAGTGTTTCCTGTGGCAGCAAGGAGGCAACAGTGCACTTAGCAGAGAGCCAACATTTTGCAACTAATATTACTTTTTTGAAATCATGCTGTAAGTACAATCATATATAAGCCATCAAGGCCAGTTTACAGAATTCTGGAGCCAAGTGCAACATCAGGTTTGGAAGTCTCTTCCTCACTGAACATCCTGCCCTAAATTGACATTGTAGATGGATTCCTGCAACAAGAGATGCTAAAATTGTGTTTCTGAAATGAAGCACCATAGCAACTGAATTAAAAATGAAAGACGTGTTTAGAAGAAACATATAAGACACTAGACTGAAACATTTAATGTCTTCTGTTTAAGATTCAAATTCTTCTTTTAGTATTGGTACCAAAATTACTTAGTATTGGTACAAAAATGTATTTATAGTATATAAAGCTGTTTTCCTTTCAACTTCTCTGAAACTGCTGAACCCAAAACAGTGACCAAAAGAAAAAAGTACATGATGAGAAAAAGGAGAACAGGGAGGAATAATTTTTTTTTTATACCTAAGCACTAAATGCACCTTCAATTACAAACACCCTGTAATGTTTACTCAATGAATTGTATTAAGCACTGTTGATCTTTACTGTCTTCCCTAGCAGTGCCTGGCAGCTTTCTGAAGTCTGGTCAAATTACAGAGTGCCCTTTCCTTTGCTGCTCATGCCCAGACAATAGTGACATGTGATGTAGGACATATGGTGACCGTCCTTGCTCATTCATTCATTCATTCATTCATTCATTCATATTTCATGTTTCTAGACCACCCATCTCCCTCTTAGAAACAAGTTATTTTTATTGTTCTGGGTTAAATGAAACCTTTTGCTTTGGCATTTTGGATAAGTCAGCTAACCTGTGCTATTTCTAACCAAAACTTCTCTCTTCCATGGGCAAAATGCTACCATACACATTTCTCTTTCTATTTGATCAAAGCAAACAGTATCATTTTCTCTGCTTGTTTCCCCCCCCCATCTCATTCATACACATAATGCCACATATACAATTTGGAGCTACCAGACAAGGTTGCAAAAATCTAGATAAGTTAGAGGTTTTTGTATGTCTTTTGCTATCATCTTGTGATTATTTATTTTTATTTAAGAAAATTTATAGGGCCACTCAACTCACTCTCAGTGATTCTCCAGGATATGGCCCAGAATTAATACCTACCCTCAAGTCTCCAAAACCCACTTCATAGCAGGTTGGACAGGCAGGTTGCAGGACAGCAAACCAAAACCTTTAGTGACAACAGTGTTTAATCTTTCTGAGATGAATTCCACATAGTAGTCTAAACTGTTTAACTTCTGTTTGTGTTGCTTGCAACTTTTCCTCCAGCCAACTTAAAACATTCATGTCTGGATTGTAGCAGTTTGCCAACACAGAGTCAGAATGGCCCATTACAAGCTCTGGCCACCATAGACCCTGACTGGTATACTGTTGCTTCTTGCCCTTCCATCCCTAACTGGGCAGATCTGTCATGGGTTGCCTTCTCCCTTTAGAAATTGTTCTCTCCTTACTACTCCTCATTCTTTTGAATGAATGAATTATGTATTGGCCAAGTGTGATTGGACACACAAGGAATTTGTCTTGGTGCATATGCTCTCAGTGTACATAAAAGAAAAAAATACATTCATCAAGAGTCAAGAATCATAAGATACAACACTTAATGATAGTCATAGGGTACAAATAAGCAAACAAATCATACTAAGAAACAGTCAATATAAATTGTAAGGATACAAGCGACAAAGTTACAGTCATACAGTCACAAGTGAGAGGAGATGGGTGATAGGATCAATGAGAAGATTAATAGTAATAGTAATGCAGACTTAGTAAATAGTTGGACAGTGTTGAGGGAATTTCTTTTGCTTTCACATTCCTTTCTCCCTTTTCCTCCTTTGATGCTATGCAGGTGCTTTTGCCCTCTGCGGAACTACAGTGAGTTAAACCACACCCTCATTCCACCGTAGATCCACAGAAACCTTGTGGCAATGAAGAACTGAAGGTTCAGGTTGATGGTTCCTTCCACTTTTCCCAGGATTAGAGACTTCTTCAGAGGATTTTACCTAAAGTGCTAAAATGTGTAGTCATATATGCCTCAAATGAGAGTTCTGAGTTGATTTGTTTGATGATCAAAAGGTCTGTTTTCTTGGCTGTCCATAATATTCTCAGAAGTCTTCTGCAATACCAAAATGTAAAAGTAGCAATATTCTGTTTTTTCAAATTTTTGCTTCCAAAGAGTGTCATAGAGAATACCAGGGCTGGCATGATTCTGATCTGTGTAGATAGAGACACATCACAGCATTTGAAGAAGTCTGTGGTGTATTTTATTGACTGTTTGTTCCTTTACAGTTGATGATTGTAATAGACCTAATAGACAGGAGCTATCCACACTGCAGAGATGGAGAAATGGAGTAATGGAAAACAGTCTCTCAGCTGTTTCGCCGGATTCCAGGCAGGAAGGGAAACAAAGGTCTCAAGGTAATGATCAAATGAGTCTTTATTCGTCCATACAATGTTCCGGATTCAGGTAACAATGAGTAACCAAAACGAATTAAAGTCAGCTCTGGCGCACCTCACAGAGGTTATACACCAGTTAACAACTTAATGAGTTTATCCGCCATCTGGTGAGCGCTACTGGATCACATCCGCTCACCGCTCACCTAAACACCGTGTTTTTTATCCATTAATTATTTACCCCTATTTACTATACTTGTACAAATATCATATTCCAACATTGTATTACCTCCTATGAAGTGACCCTCCATCCCTCCCGAGATCGTTAGTTCAACAGGCAACAACCAAATCACTTTGTCTACAACCGCCCGCAGGCTGTAACAGCTCAGCGTGTGATGTCAGCAAGGCTCATTATCTCCGTGGAACAGTCGAAGCCCCAGGTTGGGTGGTTAACAGCACTTCCCCCCTCAATAGCATAGTCTGACATGGCACAATGCGTGGTGTCACAGCTCCAGCATGCCCTGGAGACATGACACAGTCCCTTCTTAGGGGTTTTCACTTTTCTGGGGCAGAATGTAATGTAGTGACAAACCCTCTTACACCAGCTTTTCAAGTTTTGTTAATTCCTATAACTGCACCATTTGACCAACACTAAATTCCTAACTTGCCAGCCTAGAATTCCTGAAAAAAACAGACTTTTCAATCCTCAATCACGCAAGAACACTTCAAAATCCCATTGGATGGATTTCAAAATCTATTTTGGAATGGATCCAGAATCAGGTTCGCAGTACAAAAGAAAGAGACACTTAAGCTGATTATGTGATCTGGATTAATCTGCTTCCTTCGTTAATACTGAGCAGCTGCTAATATTCACATTGTTTTATAAAAGAAGTTGTGGGAGTAAAGCTAATTTATGGTGGCAAAAAACCAGTGATCTGGTAGCTTTTCTAGATAAACGTTTGTGAGTTACAGCTCACTTCATCAGGTAATGAAAACTTGGGCTCTGTAATAAAATGTGTTACTCAGAAAAGGTGCTACCGGATCCCTGATATTTTGTTACAAAGGAAGTGTGGCTTCAGGTGCCTTTGTAAGGCAGCAGAGGCACCAATGTGAGTGACTCATACTTCTTTGGTTATTGCTTCCGGAGTTTGTAAAAAATGCTGTAGGGAGAAGAAAATATTTTCCTTGTAAGACAAGAAATGATCATATACATCTCAAGCCCCATACAGTGGGGCAAGAGGTGAGGCCCTCACATTTCTATAAAGTTTCTTCAAGTGCTTTTTAGGCTAATGCAGAACCTGGGAGAGTGTAATAGAAATTTCCCAGCTTCGTTTATAATGACCTAAATAAGGCAGCTTCTTTCCTAATTTTCTCCTGACCTGGGTTGAGTTGCTGTTTATGAAATAAACGTGGCCACTGACTTGCCTGCTGCTATCTCTTCCGTTCCCCTTTGCCCTTTCCTTTCCTCCACAATCTTTCATATCACAGAACTAAGTAATTCATATTTTTTCTATTGCTGCTACATATTTTTGATGATCAGAAGTGAAATCAAGGAAATAAAAAACAATACAGGCAGCCTAGTTATTCTACCATTCTTGGCATTTTGAGGCAGTTTAGCTGAAACTTTCATTCGGATTGGTCAGAAATTATGTATTAACAGAATGAATGGCATTGGATCATTCTCATTCCAAAAAAACCTGGAGACCAAAAAGTAATAGATGAAATCACATCACTCACGTTACTTCTGATTTGTCAGAAAGATAATGAATACTCTAAAGAGGCCTGGGTGTTTGCTCTATATTCTCTGGCTCCAAATCACTTCACCCTAGCAGATTTCTCCATACATACCAATGAACTAGCATTAATGGCTAAACTGAAGTTAAAGTTGTGGGTCCCATAAGATGGATGCTAATACCATTAATCACTTTTATGACAAGTTCATCATGATATGTAATATTCCATTGATTATAGATAAGCAACTGTCTATAGAGAGATGCAAAGCAAAAGAAAATCTCATGAATGATTGATTTGAATTTCAAAGCCTGGAATAGAGAAATCTTTATTTCTAACACAATATTTGTGTGTGTGAATATTTTGGAGAAATTAGATCAAATTGCTCCCTGAATTCCTCCCATAACACTATATGAAGTGCTGTTCAGCCTTGTTCTATCATGTTTGGTTGTTAGATGATGGATCTCTTTGTTTCTAACTAGCAGATGCAAAGGGTAATACAGTAACTTACAAAGTTATTTTTGCAAGTTACTTTCCAACTAGCAGATGCAAAGGATAGTACGGTAACTTACTTACAACTTGTTTGTTTGTTTACAGCAAATACTAGCATGTATATGTGATTAGCATCACAAAATACGAAGATCAAAACAATTTATCTATATTAAGTGGCCTGACTTCCAGACCAAAGCTAACTATGTTTAGTTTCAAAAGCATACTAAAAAAACAGACAATGCATTGCATAACCACAGAGCATTATAGATGACCTGAGTTAAACCGGCCTCCTTTCACCCAATAACACTCCCAAACCCCTTAAAGAATTCTCAGGAAAAGCCTTAAATGGAAAAGATGTCATTAAATAAATATCCCAATTAGAAACAACAGCATGGGGACTAAAATATTCCTTGATTAATCAATGGGTTGATCACAAAAGGAGAAAGAAAACAAACATCAGCATTACTAATAAAATTAAACATATTAAACTCAAATTTAGGAGCATTTTTCTTTCTATTTTGGAGCTGCCCTCATACCTTCATTATGGAACATTGTCATAAATGGAGGAAAGAGACAGACTCCAATTCATGACAGTTGTTAGAGTACTGTATATGTGTGTGAGATGTTATTATGGGTAGTTTTAATTGCTTCAGACAAATTGTTCAGCAAAACATCTGCCAGGGTAACTAGCTATCAAGATCCCTTGTTCTCTGAGGATTGTTTGGATATTGTATTTACATTATATTATATTCTAACATCACACTAGACATTCAATGTAATGAAAAGAGAGGTTCCTTCTCTTGTTCAAAACAACCCAGTGAAATAAAGTGAGAAAAATTATAATTGTGCTCACATCTCACTATAGATCTTAACTCAATTTACTGTGTTTCTCAGAAAATAAGGCTGGGCCTTATTTTTTTTACCCCCAAAAACGGCTAGGCCATCTTTTCGAGGATGCCTTAATTTCCCCCCCCCCCTCATGCGCAGCCTGGTGGTAGTGTGTGTGTGCGCGTGTGTATTTATACCCTTATCAGTGAATGGTTGTGTTCCACCCTGTGCATCGTGCCAGCTTAGCCTGTACAGGTAGTTCTTGGTCCAGTGGGTTGGCAAACCTGCAGAGCTCCATTAAGCGCCAAATTCAGCGTGCTGTGTGAACACGCTCGAGCTCGGATCAAGCTGCAGTGCTCAGAACTGTTACTCAAGAGGCTGCTTTTTTAACCTGCCCTGCTTGAGAAGAGCGGGTGGGGGGGAAGACTGCTGGGTTGCTTAGAGGCCCCCAGCCCCGGCAATGCCTGGCTTCCTGCCACTGGGTGAGAGACAAAGGCAAGCGGGCCGCCTTTCTGGCACTCCTGCCATGGCCAGTGCTCCGCCAGCTCCTCTTCCCCCAAGCATGAACACCAGCCAGCCAGTCACGCACCGATTTTGTTCTACACTCCCTAACCTCCGTGCTCTGCCTCCTGGGATTTTCCCAAGTCTCTCAGCCAGACCTTTCCAAAAGAATGTAGTTGTGCTGTTCAGGTGCTGTGGCCATGACCAACCTGCCCCGACTTCTTCTCTCAACAAGTTCTCTTTGGGAGTCCGGGGGTTGTTTTCCAATCTATGGACTCTGAGCTCATGACAGGGCATGGGACCACCAAGTGCCCAGGCAGCCCCCGTCAAGCTTCAGGCACTCCCAGAGATGCACAGAGCCACCGCTGAAGTATACACAAGAGTGCCTGCAGGAAGACCGAAAGCACAGCCCAAACAGGTGCTGCATGCTTTTGCCCCAGGGCCCAGCAAAACTGGAATCTGCTGCCCACCACATGGACCCCAATAAGGAGTCTCACCCATGCTCGGGAGAAGAGGAGCTGGTGGAGCGCAGCTCTGCTCTGCTGGGTGCTGGGGCGAAAGTGCACAGCCCCTGCTTGGGTGCTGCTGGGCTGCGCTTTCAGCCTGCAAGGCATGGCCAGCAGGAGGCGCTGCTGCCATGTAAGGAAAGAGCAGCTGGCAGTGGCACTGGAAGCCAGGCTGAGTGGGCCAAGTGAGCTTGTGGTCCCTGAGAGGAGCAGGCCATATGTGCTGGGCTGGGGTGCCACTGCACCAGCTCATGCCCAGAGTGGAGCGTTGGTCAAAGGGCAGCACGCCAGCAGCAGGCTGGGCGGCTCGTTCTTCTGCAGTTCTGCTGGAGGCATCTCTGCCAAGCCCTGCTCTGGCTGCCCAAGAGGACATGGATGGAATCCATTTTAAAGTCAGGTCCCACACCCTTGCCGGGGCTGTGGCAGGGGAGGGGAAGGGGAAGGGGAAGCCGGTACCCTTTGTGCATATGGAAAAGTGGAAGCATCTGCCTTTTGGTGCGGCCCATCTTTCCTGCACAAGAGCAGGGAAGGGAAAGTGGGCTGTGGGGCATCAGTAGACTAAAACACGCCAAGGAGTTGGGAGACTTTGGCGTTAAGATTTTCCTGCAAAAAATAAATAGTACCAGATGCATTCCTGGGACAAGAAGAAGGACTTAAGGCTGGGTTCCTAGGCTAAATGAGGCTGCACGTGGGATGAGTTCGGCAAGTTCCCCCCTGCCCTTCCCCCCATGTCTCTTCACCTCATGTTAAATAAGCCCAAATTTGGGGGGCAGGGCTTAATTTCACTGCATGCATACAAAGAAGTGCTGGGTCTTCCTATTTTGGGGGGGGGGGTATTGTTGGAGAAAGTTACTAGTACATCAGTTAACCTGGAAAACAAAACATTGTGTATCCATTCTAGAATAGAAAACAACTCACATACAATTGGGTCATTATATGGGGGAGCCTTGATTGGATGATATTGTCATTTCTGTTTGGATCACCCCACTGCATTCGTTTATTGGTTTGTATTTTAATATTTTTTTCCTTAGGTTTTGTTGAATTTTCTGTAACTGGAATCAATTGATTGATCTGGGCAATGATAGAAATGTTACAAACGAACAAACATACAAACATATGTAACATCCAGATTCATTCAGAGCAAAACCCCATGCAAGATCTATATTTGTGCTCTAAATTTGGTGCTAGTATGTAAGTTGTAATCCTTTATTAATGAAATCATCACACACATGTTGTTTGACACCTCTCCAGTACACATCCTTCCCTTCTTTGTGGACAGGAATTTTGGAGGGCCAGGTGCCTAATCCCGAGTTCAAGGTTTGGAATAAATTAACATATTTTGGGGTGTTTATATTAATTTCTTCTGAATCTTTTACTTAGGAGTAGGCACTTGACCCTCCAAAATTCCCGTCCACAATGTATTAGTCTCCCCCTTTCTAATCTTAATGTTTACATTCACTAGTGAACTGCCAATATTTGGCAGAATTTTTTTAATAGAAATAAGAGGCAAACTATTTGTGCTAAATTTTACTTTTTTCAACCCACACTACCCAACTCAAACAAATGGAAAACAGAAAAGTTCAGCCTCTCCCAGGGGTGGGCTGCTGCAAGTTCGCATGGATTTGGATGATCCTCTAGCTAAGATTCTGCATGGTTTGGTGAACCCGCAAATCCTACCCCTGGATGGCCCCACCCACCCCACCCCACCCTTTCCAGGAGTCCCCACATGGCCCATTTTGGGTGCCAGGTAAGTACAGGGCCCAGGAGGAGGCTTGGGGAAGGTGAAAAACCGGAGGCTCTGGAAGGCCAGAAACGGGCCCATTTCCAGCCTCCAGAAGGCCTCCAGAGTCCACGAAGGTCATTTTCACCTTCATAGAGGCTTGAAGAAAACACCAACACCACCCCACCATGGTGCAGGAGGCCGGCTAGGCCATGCCCACCATGCCCACGCCCACCCAGCAACCAGGCAGAGAACCGTTTGCTGATATTTTTGAAGTCCACTCCTGGCCTCCCCACCTCAGTACTATCAAAGACATATTGTCATGCCTCTGTCAGAATCTGACTTGGAGGAGGAAGCCAAACAGCTGACAGGGAGTGGGAGTGTGGCTCCCTTAGCTGTGGAAGAAACTGGGGAAGGGCGAAGTCCAGCTGGGCAGAGCAGTGAAGAGGTAGAACAAGAGAGAGGGAATTCAGAGGAAGACCCAGGCCCACCCCCACCCCCTTCATCCTAGGGCATGCAGGAAAGAATGAAGAAGAGAGCAACATGGGTTTGCGTGGCTTACGGGATAGGAAAGGGCCCTCATTCCTTTCATTAGCTGCAGCTGGGAACAGTGTATAAAAAAGGCAAGCTGTATGTAGCAAGCTGTTGGGAGCAAACTTATCTTGTATTGACTTTATCTTGTATTGTCATGGCTTATCTGTGTTCCTGGCATCTGCCCAACGGTGTGAGTTTTGCCGTGTTTTCAAGTTTGAAATTCCTGTTCCTGCCCTGCCAAACTAATTACTTCAGTTCATTTTGTTTGGATTTTAAGTTACAGCTTGTGTGTACCTTGTTTTGGACTGAATTTTCTACAATCAAAGGCTGTTCCTGGGAGAGTTTTTCTTCAGCCAAAGGTAAACTGGACATTGGGGGCAAAGTTGGAGATAATAAAGGGACTCTTATTGCTTATCTGACTGAGTTGCCTTTGTACCACGCCTTTGTACCATGCTCCCTATAGCTCTCAAAAGTATTTTTCCCTCACTAGAGTATATCTCCTCACCACAAAGGTGTTTCTTACCCCTGCTTTAACTTATTAAAACAGCACTATGTTGCTCTTTGCAAAAAACCAGTGGGACGCAGTTATCTTTGGAAATGTTGATCTAGCATTATGACTCACTTTGTGAACTCTGATTTTCATTATGAGGGCACTGCGGTTTTTAAATAAACGGGAGAAAATGGTTTGGGTACTCTGTTGTTCTAAAGCAGCAAGTTCTTCAACAATATTCAGCTTGTCCAATAATTACATTGGTTCTGATAAAATAACTGCAAAAAGTTATATTCTAAAAGATTAAATGTGCTTTGTTCTGCACATTCTGCCATTTGATTTATGGTTTCTGGAGCTCTGCCAGTATTTATTTAATCTCTCTGCATATTATAGAAAGTATTTATTACATTTGTCTACTGCTGAATCAACAATTAAATCTAATGATGTTCCCAAGGTGCTTACTTTTTCAGCTTTAATCCATTTTCAGAAAAAAAATTTTTAATTCAGCCTTAAATTCTACCACTGCTGTTTGATTCCCCCTTTTCCAAAATATTCTAAATGCAATTCATACTATTTAACACCATTTTTATTCAGCCCATTGTTGATTCACAAATTGTATTTGGCATGCAATTAAGTGTCTCAGCCATCTTCTCTATAGAACTGGGAATGAGCTTCATGTAGAAATGAACATCACGTTCTTCACAGGTTTTGAAAAGTGGTCAGGGAACTCCACGAATCTTGTTAATGAATGATTCATGAACAATTCATCAATGGAACAACTTGCCTGTAGAAGTTGTGGATGCTCCAACACTGAAGGGTTTTTTTTTTTTTTACAAAAAGATATTGGACAACAATTGATCTAAAATGGTATAGGGCAGCAGCCCTCAACCTTTTTGGCAGCAGGGACTGGTTTTGTGGAGAGAATTTTTTTTTTTCTGTGGACCAGAGGAGGTGTGGTTTTGTGTGCTACCTGCATCCCAGGGATAGGGCTTTGCTTGTTTGCGCAGCATGCCACGAACCAGTGCCAGTCCACATTGGATTAGAAGCCCTCCAACTCCAAGGCCTCTTCCAACTCTGTTATTCTGTTATTCTTGTGGAACAAAAGAAGTGAAGGAATACATGTGATTCTGCTAGGCAGTTTGTCATGGGCCACCTATTTCGCAGGCTGTTGGTGAGCCTCATGCTTCCTCTTATTTGTTGTGATCCTTATACTTGCATTATTTTTGACAGTGCTGTCATAACTAAAAAAAAATAGAGTTCGTAACAGGATCTTCAGTTGTTTGAATTCAGTCTTAAGCTACAAACATTCCTCCTTTACCAGATGTACCCCCAGATTTACTTGATCTGACACTGAAAAGTGAACAGGAGAAATGACTTGGAACTACAGTAGCACTTTTCAGTCTTTTGTGTTTTTCCATTGTGGGACAGGCTTTTTTCTTGGCAGGTTTTCTTTAGCATATCTTTATCCATTGAGGCAATGAGTCATATTTTCTTCAATTGCTGGGTATAAAAATATTAATCCATTTTATTTAATCTTTCTATTTCAATGTCAGTGCCACAGTGCCACTACAAGTACACTTTCAATTACAATGGAACCACTACGAGATCAAGAGTCCTTTATAGTAGGGCTGTTTGACAGAGGAATTTCCAAACTTCTTAAAGTGACTGTGTCTTTTTCCAGGTATTTCTGGCTGCTTTGGAAGCTGCTCCTGGCTGTCGATGCTTGTATGTACATGTAGAGACAACTTCATTTTGCTTATTTCCCAACAAAGCAAAAAGCCTGTTCAGGCATATGCAGCTCAGAGCCCAGATTGCAAAGCACAAGATGTGGCTGCTTTAATGATTCCAAAGCACCTTTCAAAAGTTTTGCATTATTGTATTTCAAACAATACCTCCAGTGCCTTGATTGAGGGATGTAGAATATATACTACTTGATTCTTTTGAAAATATTCTTATCTTTGGGATCCTCATTTTGTCAAGCTTTAGCACAGGGTTCGGTTGATCATAGAAACACTGAGTGCCAAATAGAGAAATGAGTCTTAGCTATCTGAAGTTATGCATTTCAAAGTCATAATGCCTTATTGATTTGTTTACCTTAGTGTTAATTACACCTCAATATCCCAACTAAAAAGATAATAAGATAACTAAGATGAAAGAACATTGCCTGTGTATTAAAAGGAGGAATGCATAACCAGCAGTCTGTCTGTCTGTCTTTTCAGGCTTTGGAGGCCTAATGGGACCCAATTTTACTGAGTGACACCTAATGTCATTAGCCAAATGCATTTTATTTTGGCAATAGTTCATATGTCTCAGATTAAAGTCTTTGCAGATGCTAATTAATTTTACTAAGTTACTTACTTTGGCAAGTTCACTCCAATACATATTTCAATTAGCCTTTTAAAAACATAGTTTCGTTATTTAACACACAGTACAGAAAAATCAAATCTATTTCTGAGGTAATTCTGAAGGATGCCCTTCATTCAAACATTCCAGTTTATAAGTAGTAACAAAATCAAGTTGCTGGTAGTAGTAACATGTGAAAAGCACAATCAAACTCTGATTTCATATTATTATCCAATTGCCTCAATCAGAGAGCTTCTACCTACTTCCTTTGCCTTAATTTATAGTATAACATTAAGATTTGTTTTTAGAAGTTGTCATTCCTACACACACAAAGCAGAATTTGTCTTGCGGACAAACAGCTAATTTTTGTTTCAATTTCCTTCAGTTTTTTTGCCTGTCCCAAAATATCTTTCCAAACATCCTTGCTACTATAAAAGACAAATTTGGTTATATATTTCTGGAACTAGGATTTCTATTTCATACTATTTAGTATGAGAGATACATCAACAGGAAATGCTGCTCTGTTCTCATCCTCTTCCCACTTATTCTTGTACATAAAAGAGCAGGATCTGGAGAATTGCCTCTGTGTATCTAAATCACTAAGAATCGTGGTACACTTTGCAATTGTTTGTTCACAGTGATCATAAAAATGCTCCCAGAGAAATAGGTTATTCCAGTTTTCCATTGGACAGGTATTTGCTATTCGTATCAAAGTTTCTTTCATAGAACTGGCTTTTCTTTTTCTTTCTTTTTAAATCATAGGGTTTCTGTGACTTTACCAATTATAATAATGTAATACATTCAAAATGTCCAAATTCCTTGGATGAACATGTATTAATAGAAGTTATTGTAACAAAAGAAAAAGGAACACATTTCTCCCCTCTGGAATTTGGAAATCAAAAGTTCAGGTGATGAAAATTAGAAAAAGGCAGAGTCAGGGCATGTATAGTTCATTTTCACATATCATTTACAGACTTAGGCACAATAATAAATCCCATGGATTAAAAGGATTGCTTAGTATTGTTGCTAATGAAGCAGTAGAACTATAAACCACACATACTGTAATTGGGAACCCTATTTTTCAGTTCCTAAGGAAGCTCGTCTTTTTTTTAATTGAAAAGGGTGAAAAGTTATTTGTGAAAGAATATTCCCCAAACCTCACATACAGGGACCAGATCCAGAATGTATTCCCCCCTCCCTTCCCACAGGAGAACCTGACCTTCCTCTACCCACTTCCCAGTTTTAAGTATAAGGTTGCCTTTTCTCCTCCTTTTTCCTTTAATGTTCCTGTATATATAGAGAAGGAATCATGCCCAAGAGTGCATAATGCCAATCCCAGATCTGACACATGAACAAACACAAGCTTAACTACAAAATAAAAAAAGTGGGAAGAGTGGAGGGACCAACCCACGTCAAAGCAGCCCCCCACCCAGTGCTGGACACGGTGTCCAGGTCCCAGCATGCTTTAGGAGAAACGGAAGGTAAATTTCATCCTCTTTGCTTTCCCTTAGCAGGCTCAGACAGAGGGGACACATCTACATCTGTTCCTGGCTCTTCCATTGCTTAGGAGCTGCTGTTTGAGGACTGCAGTGTTTTCTTTCATTTCTGGTCTGGTCTCTAGACCCTTTTTGTCTTTCTGCCAGTTTGTCAGAGATTATATTTTACAATGAGAGAAAAAATTCCCCTTCTCCAACAACAACTAGGCTTACTAGATCTAGGCTGAAAAAATCTGGATGGCTGTTAGATGGCAGCAAAGAATGAGAGTCTGCTGTCCTTTCTTGCTTCCATCTAGAAATCTCCTTGGTTTCTGTAGTCAGAGGTAGTGGGTCTATTTTAGTGTAATTCCTAGCAGTGTAGTTCCAGAGACACAAGGGACGAGGAGCTAACATTTTATTGCTGCTACCCTAGCAAAATTTCACTTTCTGGTCTAAGGAGGGATCTGTATCCATGTGGGCAGCAGTCATCTCGAACTCATTATGTAATTTGCACTACAGTAAAGTAAGCTCCATCCGTGTGATGCTGAGTCCAATTTCCCAAAGGTGCAATGGGTCGGTTTGGATGGTGTGTTTTATATTTATGTGTTGGGAAGGAATGTTTGTTGGGGATAAGATTGCCTTGTCTTTGGGGTATATAGGGTGTGGACATTTTTGTGGACATTTGTATTTGTCTTTGTTTCTGTTCTGACTTGCAGTTCTGTCTTGGCATATTCGTGTCTTAACAGCCCTAGTTTTCTCCCCTTGGTCATACAACATAGGCCTCTTCTCATCTCTAGCCTCATTCTCTATATTAAAATTCCTTAGTTGGCTCTTACAAAGTATCAGATGTATATCAAAGGAAAACATAAAACTTAGGAAACAAGGTAAATATATGCAAGCATTTATTGCAAGTAATATAACATACACACCTAGTTACCCACAGATTAAGAATGTACTTTATGTAAGGTATATATTTAGCTGTATCTTTTTTTTGTACACACAATTAGTTTTCCCCCTCTGTTATTTTGGTATATTTTGTAAAGGAGATACAATGTTTGGCATTTGAAGGAAGATGGCGAGCTCTGTCTTGTACTTAGGGTGAGCTGGAAAGGACCTTGGGAAGTCTTTTAGTCCAGCTCCCTGCTCAAGCAGGAGACCCTATACTATTTCAGTCAAGTGACTGTCCAGTCTCTTCTTAAAAACCTCCAGTGATGAAGCACCCACAACTTATGAAGGGAAACTATTCCCCTAGTTTATCAGATGATGTTACCTAATTAGGGTAATGACACATCTGCAAGAAAACAAGCAAGCTCAGAGAACACCAAGGACCCCTCATTTCAACCCTGAGCTACAAATATCCTCCTTTAAATATGCATCTACTTATTTAAGGTGAATATATTTGCTTACTACTAAGTCAACAGATACTGTTTCAGCATTTGCATTTTGTTAAATGCAAGATCATAGTATGAAGTCACATCAATCATTTTAATAAGGAATTAATAACAATAATTTTAATAAGGAAGGCTGAATGCCAAAGATGCTTTCAGATTGTGGCGTTGAAGAAGGCTCCCTGGGACTACAAGGAGATCAAATTAGTTAATGCTAAAGGAAATCAACCCTGACTGTTCTTTGGAAGGACAGATACAAAGCTGAAGTTCAAACGCTCTGGCCACCTAAATGTGAAGAGTGGACTCATTGGAAAAGACCCTGAGGATGGGAAACATTGAAGGCAACAGAAGAAGAGGACAGCAGAGGATGAGATGGTTAGATAGTGTCATCAATGCAATGAACATGAATTTGGGCAAAAAGTGGGGGACAGTGGAAGACAGGGACCTTGATGTGCTATGTGCCTAAAGTCACAGACAGTTAGACCACTGCAAAAAAATTTACTACCGGTTCTGTGGGCATGGCTTTGTGAGCATGGCTTTGTAGGCGTGGTGTGGCTTTGTGGGCATGGCAGGGGAAGGATATTGTAAAATTTCCATTCCTTCCCCACTCCTGGAGGATGGTTACTGCAAAATCCCCATTCTCTCCACACCCCACTAACCAGCTTTCCAGCTCCGTTTTCCTGTGCAGGGCAACAAAAGAACACCGAGCCAATCAGCTGGGACTCGGGAGGCAGAGAATAAATGGGGGTGGGGCCAGTCAGAGGTGGTATTTTCTCTGAACTACTCAAAATTTCCGCTACCGGTTCTCCAGAACTGATCAGAACCTGCTGAATACCACCCCTGAGTTAGACAAGACTAAGTTACTGAAGAGCAAAAAAGCCCATCATTTAAAAAATGTTCACTGAAGCTTTATTGAATAAATATACCGCAATCTTTTATTTTTATTTTTTTGCATTGTTTTATATTTTGTTGAACTTAAATATCACTTTCCAAACAGCTAATAACCTCTCCTCAAGCTACCATTAGACATCTTCCAAAAGATAAGGAATTTGCCCCTCATTTCAGCTAGGAATCAAATTCCACAGGTATATCTGTTCTCTCCCTTAAAATTATTTGGGTACCACTGAACTTTTCAGATATATATCAGAGGGAAAATCCATAAAGCTTGGGGAAAATATAAAAAACATGCTACCACTGATTGCAAATAATATTAGATACTTTACATACCTAATTATTTAGAGATTATGAATGCAGAAACACTTCTGTGTTCATCCTGAAAGATGTTGAGATTTGATCAATAAATGCTGTCATTACTTTAGTATCTTGCTACTCTAAGTGAGCAGCTGAAAAAAAAAAAGGCAGAGGCAGCTGCTGAAACCACTTTCAGCCTCCGACTGAATATAATTTCCACTGGCTTGGAGTGACATCCATAACTAGTTTGCTTTTTACCTTAAAGTAAATTTCTTTTCTCTTTCCACAAATTGTAACTTTTGTTGTGAGAACAAGAGAGCATAACTCCCTTGTATTTAACAATAATCTTAACTGTATTTATTTCATGGCATTTTTAAACATAAAGTGAATCAGATTTTATTTTTATCCTAACACCATTAATTAATATTTGATCAATTAGATTACATCCATTTCTGCATCTCAGAATCCTATGACGTAGTTGGGCTTTAAGTTGGTGATCGGTCCAAAAATCCTCTATCAGCATCATGGCTGAATGTAGTCAGAAACCAGTGTTTTCTTCTTCTGTTCCACCACCTTATTGTCAATATCATACTATACAGTGGTGGGATTCAAATAATTTAACAACTGGTTTACCCAGGGTCAGGTTGGCTGTCATGGGAGGCATGGCCCACCCCCATCCTCCAGCTTTGCTGCAAATGTGGGACGAGCGTCCCGTGACAGCCAATCTGGCCCTGGGCGAACCGGTTGTTAAATTACCACCCCTGCTATCAAAGTGGATCCTGGGTGCTGTGCTGCAATGGAGAAACAGGCAACAGAGTGGCTGTCCCAAGGGGAAGAGGAGGGAAAGCGGCCTTCTCCTTTCCTTGCACTGGCTGCTCCATTGCCTGTTGTGAACCCGCTGAATCCCACCACTGATACTATAAAAATCTTGACTCTGTTTACTTTTTGGAGTGCTGCTACCGCCACTGAAGTTAAAACTCAAGTGTAGGCTGTACATGAAGTATATGATGTGTACTCCTGATATTTCAAAGTATTTGCAGTGCAATTGAATATTAATATTATATTTTGGAATTATTATTATTATTATTATTTTTGAAAATCTTCTTTGAACAAAGCATGCCAGTTGTTCCAGATTTGTTTGCTTAAGAGAATTAGGTGGCAGGATTCTGGCACAATCTGGTCTATGAACATTCATCATATAGCTGCTGAGCCTTTCTTTTCTCTCAAGAATTTACAGAGTGCTGAGCTAGAGATATTATCAGCAGACAGCTTTGTGTATGAATCAAAAACTTATAAGGGAGATTACTTCAAAAGCCTTACAGTTGCTTTATGTTGAAGACCATGTTTATTGACAGTGAAGTGAGACATATCTGTGTGTCTCCAAGTATGTGTATGTACACACTTGCCCTCCCCCCTCTCACACACACGCACAGAGTGGAGAGATTACGCAATTGGTACAATAGGAGACCTTCCTAGAGAAGTGGTTTCCAAATGGGTTTCCAAGTCCTTTCAAGACTTGCCAAGATTGCAATCACTTTGAGAAGAGCCTGCCTGTGCAAACTTGTTTTAAGGCAAGTAAAATGCAGATGGTCATTATATAATCATAGAAGAGGACTTCATGTTTGGTCCACTCAACTTTGTTGACACAGGGAAGGACTATACAAACTTTGTTAAGTAAAGTCTTGCATGTGACTGACCATGCAGAGCTACCCTGGAAAAGAAGGCAGGGCCATCAAAGATTTCAAATTTCAAAAATGGGATGTGAGTGAACTCAAACGGTACAACAACCCACAGATATAGTCTTCCATGTGTGAAAATACATATATGGGGATCTTCTAGCAAAAGAATGAGGGGATTTGTGGAGGGGCATGTGAGCACCATTCAGGTTGGATGGATCTGCCCAAGACTCTGCTGAATCAAGTGAGCGTTGTACTTGTTCATTACAGGAACTAATGAAAATTTTCTTTTGTACAGTGCAAAATCTTTCTTTTCCATGCAGTTAGCATGGCCTGTTCTTCCAACCCCAACCCTTTATATAGTGGAAAGATTTTTATGGGATTCAGAGCTTTTTTAACACTACTGTATATTTTCTGAAATATACTATGAAGCAAAAATGATTCACAGGGATGAATTAGCATCCCCCAAGCCATATTACAATATTGTCTCATGTGCAACACATATCACTCCAATTGGTTAATAAATATCATTGCCAGACTTCCAGAAAAAGCTGATTTTATCCATGGACAACTTTTGATTTAGTAGAAACTATTTGCTAACTGGGGGAAGGAATTCAATCTTAACCCTATCCCAAGAAAATCTATTTCACAGAAATGTGGGGGCTGTCCAGAATAGCAGGAGGAGTAACATTGGAGACTGTAGAGGAAAGAGATAAGGGCTTTTATTACTTTCTCCTCATTTGACCAATAGAAGAGAACCGCATAGGATAAAAGTAAGAATAACTCCTGGAAAGGCGGGGGGGGGGGCGGAGGGAATAAAACGTTACGCCTTCAAATCAAACAGAGACATCTTTAATCAGAAGTATGTTTTTATAATAAAAACTTTAGGGATTTGTTCAATCTCCTGATTAACCAGATTACGATTGATCCCAGATGTCATCCAGGTCATGGTTGATTCCAGAATTACACTTTTTTTAAAAAGTGCAACTTCATCAAGCACTCATTGAACCTCAGTTTTTTAAGCTGCCTTTTGGCTGATGACAAGCACATGTTTTGGTTCTCTAGGAACAATTTTATATTGCCAGCAAGGCTTCATTGAATTGTTTTCTCAGTATGTTTCTCAGATCTTTTAGTGGTGAGTGTTGCAAACCAAGCATCAGTGCTAACAGGTCTTCTTTTTCTCTTTTCTAATGACAAAGATTATCCTAAAAAGAGAAATTGCCTTAATCAAGTTGGCAGTTCAAAGAGTTCTTTGATGAGCACAGGAGTGCTTGCCAAAGTTTATATATTGGGCTTTGACTAAGGAAGAGCAAGAAACCCAACGCTAAGCACTGTAATTGCACTGAATAAAATGTAAACGATATTAAGAGTTGCTTGATGAATAGAGGCTTGTTGATCCTTAATGTCTACTAGATATACCTTATCAGTTTGTCTACTAGATAGACAGAAAGTTTGATTTAGGTTTTCTCACCTTTCCATTTCAGTAACACACGAATGATGAATTATGCCTCAAGCCTGGTTCCAGCACCTAGAATGATGAAACACGTTTCGTTATTTATCAAGTAGGCGCCACAGTCTCCAAGGACTTCGGATGCTTAATAACACAATGAATTATAGCAAACTATAAATTAAAACACATACAGTGCAAAAAAACAGGATAACACATAATTAGATAAGAAACCACAAGAAGAAAATCAAAAACACAATCATCCTCCTTCATGCCTCTCACAAGATCTTAATCAGGGGTGGGATTCTACCTGTTATGTTCACTTCTGTAGAACCAGTTGCTCTGAAAAGCAACAAACAGAGAGCATACATAGAACCGGTTCTATGTCTGCTGCTGTTTTGGCCTGCCCGCCCGCCCAGGTTGTTACCTGACCTTTATTTCCTGCGTTTTCAACCACAACTGCTTTGTGCGACACAGCTGCAGTTGAAAAAGCAGGAAAAAGTGCCTTTTCAACCGCTGCACACCCATGCGCAGCGCTGCTCAGCTGACCAGGCAGCTAGATGATGACGATATACATGCACGCACAGTGCACGTCAGGCGTGTGCACGAAACGTGCATGCTCAGACAAAATGTAAAATCACCGAACCGGTAGGTACACTGGTCGGATCCCACCCCTGATCTTAATCCTACCTGGCAGAAGACTACTTTATTTCATTTTCAGAAAGTTTATACAGGGGGAGATGTTACACTATTCCAAATTAGAGGACCCATAAGTGAGGAAGAATATTTTCCAGCCTTACTCTCTCAGTTCAAGGAAAATCAAACACAACTATCAGGTTTTCCTGGGAAAACCTTACTGGATGGGTCCAGATCAATTACAGTATGTTGTCCTATAACCACTTAGGTACCAAGCCAAAAAGAATTGTTTTAAGGTTAGGGTTAGTGTCTGTGTTGACACTATCTCAGAGTCATTGAAGTGACAACAGCAGCCCCTATTGAAATTATGGAGTGGTTCTGAAAAATCAGTACCACTACCAACCATGCAATCTGATATATCAAAAGTGCTCCATGTCATTGGCCCTCAACTGTTTGAAGAAGCATATTAAAATAGTTATTCATAATTCTGCATCAAATTGGAGGAGTTGTAGCAGGGGACCCCAAGGGACTCTCTAATGAGCCGTGTGCTCTGCAATATTGATATTAAGGATTTGGAAAAGAGATAAAGATCTGCTTCTTAAGTTGGCAGGTAACAAAAAAAAACCTGACTGGATAACTAACACTTTAGAAATAAATTCAGAATGTTCTTGATAGGTTGGACATTGTAGAAGAGAATAAAAAAAATGAAATGTAATGCAAAAAAAAGAGTGAAGTTGCCCCATTTTTTGAAAGAGTTAAATGCACAAGAAGTGGGTAGGAGAAATTTGTTATTTAAAAAGGACCGTGAAATTTTTGATCCTGAAGCTTCAACAATGAGACATGCAATTTTAGATTGCATAATAGGACTGGATTTTTCATACAAAAGGAAAAAATAGTAGCAGTTCTCTCAGGACTGGTCAGAACACAGTGAGTATTTTGTTCATTTCTGGTCTGCAAAATTCATTCATTCCACCATGCAACTTCTGAAAGCAAAAAGCTCCAGCATCATCTGGGAGGAGAGGTGGGCAGTGTGAGAGGTAGTAAGGAAGAGGTAGAAAAACATTTTAAATATGAGGTCAGGGAGCCGGGCAGACCTCAAGGGAAGTATCCAAAGGCACATAGCTGACCTCCAGCACCATGTCATGAATCCAGCATTAAAACATTCCAGGTAACACTGTGTTCACTGTTCCTTCTTTATTAGAAAGTCAATGCCCCATTCAGTGGTAATTTTGAACTGTAGATTGCCATAGCTATTCTGCAGCCCTTCTTTTGAGAGTTTCCTTTCCTTGTCATTTGAACCTAAAGTAATAAGACCTGTGAGAAAGAAAGGAGATAGTGGTAAACATGTTAACAAAAGTCAAGTTGATCAGACATTATCCCGGAAACCAGGGCCAAGAATAGAAAACAAAGTAAAACTGCTAACAGTAATATTACTCTAAAGCTGTTACTTGAGAAATATGTCAACAGCTGTTTAGTTCAGAAGCCTGGTAACAATTCAGGGAGGAACATAGTTCCTTACAAAACATTGCAGCAATGTGATTATAATTCAACTCTTATTTTTTATCCCTGCTTCATCTGGAAAGCAAAATAAGAGAAAACTGCATCCCTGTGCTTCATTAAAATGGATTCTATTTCCAATGAATATTTTGCACAAAAGCTGTCTTGTTAATTTTACCTGAATAAGCCATTTGTTTGCTTTCGGGGGTGGAGTCAATCCATTGACAATCTTGTTCAGCCAGGAATAAATGGAAATCACACAAAAACACAGTTACCTTGCACAAATCCTTTTCTTACCTGTTTACCATATATTAAGTCAGTTTTTGAGAATGGTGTCTGAAACTGTTCCTAATTCATATGGATAAGAAACTAGTAATGAAGGCTGTAGAAATTTTATCTCATTTTTAAAATTGCTCTGGCATTTGACGTATTATTCCATGTTATGCTTTTAAAAAATTTCTTGAGCATGGATGCCAATAATATACCAATACATGATGCCAATAATATTGAATACATGTCTGTCTATGGAAGAAGCATAGATTTTATTTCAGAATACTTTTACTACATAATTCAAAATTTTCCCATGATTAGCAAATACATTAAATAAATCAAATAGTTTATACTTTATTGAGCAAAATAAACTACACATCCCCAACCATTACTTATTTTATGCCCCCTTTCTGCAACCTCTTTGCTCCTTTTAAAAATGTAGGTTATCTGTTGGAAATAAACACATGAGGGCAGGAGAGGAGGAAGATGATAGAAATATACAGTGTATTGGGTACTTTTACAAAATAGCTACCTAAGAAAGAGCTCAGGTTACCAGTTGGCTGCCCCAGTAACTATGGCCATGAAACATCTATTTACTAAACTACAAACTGATAACGTTGTTCCTACTGGCTCATCTTCCTTCCTTCCTTCCTTCCTTCCTTCCTTCCTTCCTTCCTTCCTTCCTTCCTTCCTTCCTTCCTTCCTTCCTTCCTTCCTTCCTCCCTCCCTCCCTCCCTCCCTTCATTCATTCATTCATTCTCTATCCAAAGTATTTTCATGAAGGCTTTGGATTACACATACCAACTATTTGTGTTTTCTAAAAAACGCTTTTGGGGCCTCAGTAGAGTTTAAACATGTTCCTGCAAATAAGACAGCTGGAGGCTAATGCTCTGATTTTTTTAAAGTGAACATTACTTTTATGTATTATTTCAAATGATAATTTTAAATGAAGGATAATACCATAAATGTGCTAACCATGTTTTATTTATTTTAATTTACAATAGTGAGACGTCAATATAAATGTTCAAAAAGCCAATTAGAAAATGCCAGTCCAAAGTAAATGGATAATTTAAAGTCAGCATCTTTTTTCTAACCCCAGCACAGCACTTACATTTAAAAAAGTATTATATTGACCTAATTGTAATCTGTTAGATTTCAGATTCAAAACTGAGCAGGATGCCTTCAAATGCGCTGTTTAAAAAAGAACTGGTAGATCTTTACATCTGGTTTTCAACCTAAGCAATTAATTGAAATGTATTACTCTGAAATTGCTTGATATTAGCAAAGCCAAATTGAGCAAACATGTTATTACATATAAAGGTAAAGAGAAAGGAAATGAAGCAAGAATCACAGAGAAATCCATCACTTCCCCTGTTTTGCCACTGCTTTTTAATGAACTGTTGAAAGAATATTATTTCATACTGGGGGGGAAATAAATTTGTTTCTCTTACAGGGCATGGGGTCCTTGGCTTCAATGTAAGGAAAATATGCTGACAAAATGTCTGCTGTTTCCTCTTCTTTTTTCTCTTTTGCTGATGTTTGTTTTTCTGTTCATTCTTCTGTCAACACTGCATGAAAAAGCATCATGTAAAGGTGTTTGTAGGCAGTTCCTTTGGTACACTTCCATGGATACTTTCACAACCTGACCAAAGATGGGGCGGGGGGGGGGGCGGGAATCACAATGAAAATATGTGACCTTTAGAATATGGGTGGTGTTACATTCACATTAGAGTCACTCGCTCAGGAATGTAATATTCCAACAATGAGTTTTGATTTTGAGCTACATTTTAATGAGGGCCAGGTAGGTGGTGTAGCAGAAAAGGTTGAAAGGTTAGGCTGCAGACAAATTCATATTGTTTAGACATGCATAGATCACTTCCTGGAGAGTTACATACCTTGCTGTTGGTATAATCCTGGTTAATTGGCCACTCTTGGGGAAGGTAACGGGGATGCTGAATTGCCTGTATTTGTACGCAATCTACTTGACAGTGGTCTGATGGAGCCAAAACTCTTTGGAAATAGTTTTGTCTTCTTTTCCATCTTGCTGAGTGTCAACAACTAGCTCCTATGCTCGAGCCATGGCACACTTTTGCACTATGTTGTGAAGATCACACTTTGATATTCAGTACCCATAATTTCTTTTCTTTTCTTTTCTTTTAATTCAAGGCAGGACCTCCCAGCCTCCCACTGGAGTATCATCCCATTGGTTGAAACACTTGACTCTAATTTCCTCTTCCAGTGGGAATCTTTCTAGACTTTTGCCACAAGCAAATATGTAGCTAACAATCAAATGAGCAAGTACAGGGTTTCAGACTTATGGATTGCCTATAGACATAGACTTTATATAGACAAGTATAAAGAAATATGGGGTTCATTTATACAAAATACAGTAGGTTCAAAAAAAGCATGGTACTTACATAAGTGTGTTGGAAGAAATATCCTTCTGGGTTCAGTTGCAAGTGGGGAAAAAGACACTGGAAACATGGAGGCTGCTTGGAAGGTTTAATGGTGGACAGGACCACATGGCCTGGACCTTCAGAGAAGGGTGATCCCATGCTTCAAGGTGAGAAGAGATCAAGAAAAAAGGACTGAGGTGCTGAGAGTACCTGGGTTTTATACCTTCTGTTGGGATTTGAATTGGAGCTTGTATTCTGATTGGTTGTCAGACTCCCAGGGGCAACTCTGTAGGCTGTCCTGAGTTCCAGGCTTGGTCTAGCCTTGCTGGGTGATTTATGCCCTTAAAAGGGCTTTTGGCAATTGTTATAGCTTTACCTGGAGATCTTTCTTATGTAAAGTATTCTGGCCCAGGATTTTTGGGGGGTTCATCTTTTGCTAAAGCAATTATGTGTTTTTTTTCTTTGATAATGTATGTATTTCTATCATTATTTTTGTACTTTGTCTCTTTTCTTTTTCTGTTATTCAAAAATGATTAAAAAATTAAAAGTATAACATTTTTGATTCATTTGTTTAATTGGATTCTCTAGTGTAAAAATGTATGTGGGAAAGAAAGATCACACTTTAAGACAAGTGTATACAGAAATATTGCAAATTCAAGGGTACACAAATGTTTAAGTACCATTGGTGAGAAGGCAGACTTGTCTTATTGAGAACTGGGTGGGTGCAGAATGTGTATTTTCTCCTCTCTACATCAATCACATTCACATAGTATGATAAAAGGAGTAGTAACTGTCATACAAGAGGTTCTGTAGGAAGATAACCAGAAGTGAGGTCCTATTTTGCAACTGGATTTAAGGACGGGTTGGGAATGTCACAATTATATTGCACATCCTGTTGCAAAGCTTCATCTGAGCTTCTGGATACTTTGATTTACCTGTTGGGTTCCAACTCATAATTTCATGTTTATCAAGCATGTCACCATGGGACATATCCCAGTGTGTGAATTTGGGAGGGATGGGAATGATTACTCTTTATATCTTGATTGTTTTTCTCTGATAAGATCAAATTCGCTTTGGTTTCTGGTTCTGATATACCCCAGGTTTTTGACTTGATCTATCAGGCACATTATCATTGTATATACCTGGTTTAGATGCACCATATATATTGCACTTCAACAATCTGTTTTGTTGGCTGGGAGACTGTGGGTATTTAAGTCCAGTACATCTAGTGGAGAAGGAGATAGAATTACATACATCTGTTTCATTTTTTCTAAGCATGTATTCCTCCTACTTAGGTAATATAAATAGTTGTTTCCTAGCATTGCAGTCTAGACTGCTGAATAATACATATCAGTCTTACTTTTGAGTTGCCCTCTACAGTCTTGATTATCTTTATAGCTGGCAGCACAACCACATTGGAAAGTCCTTGAAGTACATCTGAAGTAGGGAGAATGGAATGGATATCAATAGGTATCAAGATCTATTTGGCATCAAGATCAATGCTTGATTTTGCAACCTTTGGGAAAAGTATCCTTCCTCACAGCTTCTCCCTTGTGATCCTTTTTATCAGGGGTGTATGGTGACAGTGATGAGGAAAAACAACAGTAAAACAGTAGCAACAGCAGCAGTAAAAAGAATAGAAGCAACCTGCAATGCTATGTTAGTTGTCCATGCCAGTTTTATAAATTAAAATTCTGGGGAACGTCAAGGCAGCCACCCCTAATGTTCTTATTTTCAAAGCCTGTAGGATCTAATCTCCATAAATATATACAAAGTCTCCGGAGAGAGAAAAAGAAAGATGCTGTCCAGAGGCTTTGAGTGTTAAAAAATCAATGGTCCAAATTTCTTATGCTAACATGTCAAATATGTTTATCTTGACTTGAATTACATTACTGGTAGCACATCGGAGTATACCTGTATACCCCAGGAAACACTGCATTGAATGAGAAGTAACAGATCTAACAGATTAAAAGAGTTGGAAGGGACCTTGTAGGTCAGTTTCTGGCAAAAAGCACCCATAGGAATGAATGTATTTGCTTTATAACCACAGCAATTCTGTTACAGTTACCCTGTTTGCTTTATAACCATTGCAATAATTTGATGAACACCACAAAAAGCAAATCATAAAATTGGTTCAGTCACACTAGTGCATCGATTTATGATCATCATGACTTACAATGGAAATTCTGGCCTCCATTAGAGTTGTAAGTCAAGGACTACTTATATCTACATAAGCATATGTTAAAAAAGAGAGACTTACCTTGTGACAGGAGTACAACACAGGCAGTGCAGCAATAAAGTTTTTGAGAGATAAACAAATGTAGCGGTGAGCAATTTAGTTTATATACATAATTAGATTTTTTAAAAAAACAACAAAGGATGGATATGAGAATTTTAATCCAGATTATCAAAACAGAGATTTAGTTGTACAACCTCAGACCAAAAGAACTTTCATGAATAGAAGAAAAACACCCAAGGATTTTGATAAGAGACTGTTTTGTTCCTTTGTTTTTCATGAATTAGTTCTCTTAATTTGGCTGAAGTCTATAATTAAATAAGTGAGTAAACCAGATTAATTTTTTGTATATTTTTAATTTAAAACACTTGGTATGCAGAAATTAAGCCATGTACCAAAACAGTTATCAACCTGTATATTGCTTCTGTTTGATGAACGATAAATCTTATCCTTAATTTTATTGCTTTCTACAAAGCATTACTTAAAACTAAGAAGAAAAACAAGTAAGAAATAGAACTGCATGTCAACATTCTCAAAATGCTAATTTGCAAAAATATCAAGTAAAATAGTAATAAACCAAAAATAGCAAGTATAGCTAAGAAGCTTATAATTATTTGTAGAGCCACTGTGCAAGGGGAAGGGGGAACGTATCAGATTGATTTGAGACATATTTGTCAACATTCAACCAGGGCGGATGATATATGTTTCATGTTGATTCTATACATGTTGTGCACACTTCTTAATTTTTCTTTCCTTTTTTGTCTTGACTGTAATTTTTGTGTTTCTTTTTAATTGTCTATTTTATATGTAATATATTATCTTTAAAATAAATATAAAAGTGCAAGTAAAAATGAAAAAAAAATGGGTGATGCAAGTCTGGTTCAGCTATGTAAATTGTGTCATTTGTATGATGATGTCATGATGCACATGTCATCAATTGCTCCCCCATGCTCCCTTGTAGAGACTCATGGGAAGGACTATCAATACACTAGGTTAAAAAAAAGATTACTTTGTACGGTTCCAAGCAGCCATCCAGCCTGCCTGCCTCCATCCTTCCTGAGTCGACTAATAGTTTTCTAACACAAACCACACATTGTATCCATCTATCTGTCAATCTGCTATCCATCTATGGTCAATTGAAAATTAAGAGGTCTTCTTTGGTAGGGAATTATAGAACATGAGAGCCGGCCCCAGAAAAACTGTTCTGAGGTATGATCCATTCTTAAAAGGTAGTTGCTACAATGATAGTGCACCCTATCTATCATATATTAAAGCCAAAATCCAGTGGGGGGGGAAACCAGAAATTTTTCAACTCAATAGGACTTCCTTTAAAGCAGGGGTATTAAACTAAAGGCTTGTGGGCCAGTTCCGGCCCTAGATCTGGCCTATAAGGCTGGCCTGGAAACAGCAAAGGATCAGCCCGGGGCATGGGGGGCCATATGTGCCCCCCGAGCTCCATTTTCAGTGGCAGAGGGCTGCAGGAGACTGTCGTAGCCAAAAACAGCGGTCGGTTTTCACTGACAGTGGGCTAGTTAAACAAACTAAAAACAAAAGAAAAGAAGAAATGTTTCCCCTTTTGCATTTGAGCATGCAAGAAGGGACAGGAAAGGAGAAAGGGAAAGAGGAAAGACAAAGAAAAAGAAGGTAAGATGGGAAGAGAGGAAGGAAGGAAAAATAAAGAAAGGGAGGGAGGAAGAGGATAGCAGAATGAAGAGGGAAGGAAAAGGAAGAAAAGGAAGGAAGGAAGGAGATTACGAGAGTGAGGGAGGGTCTCAGGGAAGTCTTGCCTTAGCATTTGGCCTCCACAGGTGCCCCTGACACAAATGATATTGAGCTGGCCACACCGACACCACCCCGGCCCTCAAATACAACCCTAATGTGGCCTTCAATGAAATTGAGTTTGACACCCCTGCTTTAAAGCAATTTTTTGCAACCTCAGTAACTTTGAAATGTTTGGACTTCAACTGACTGGAAAATTCTGGGAACTGAAGTCCAGACAGTTTAAAGCTTCTGATTCTAGCTCTTATTTTAATTATGCTTGTGCATGATAGGAATTTGTGAAATCAAATCCCTACCATGCATTTTGATTGCAAAAATACTATTTCAAAGACTCTGGAGAAAAATACAATATGGTGTTGAAGCTGTAGATAACTTCAATAGCTGAAGTAAAAACATGGACTTCCCACTCATGAACAAGTATAAGTCTAGACAGAACATAATATGTAACGGCACATGGCTATCATTTTATATGGGAAGATAATGGCTTCAGGACTAATTATTTGACCAAAAGAAACAGAACAAGTTTGATGTGACATTTTTCTATGCCTAAAAATCTCTTTCAACTGGCCCTAATCACTCATCCATCTAATACAGAATTACAGGCATTGATTGTCACTGCTACTCCATAGTCTTGGGATGAAGTTCTTCTAAATAAACTTTGAAGATGTCTGCAACTGTACTTATAACTTGTGTTGTTTTTCTCCATTGCAGTTCCCTTTAACAGTTATTTTTTCTTGATTTCTGACCCCCAACCCACTTCAATGACTTCATTTTAACTGTAATAACTTCTCTTCTAATTACTTTGGGCTCATCTCAGAAACTAAACTCAGAAGTTGTGGGAGCACCATCACTTGAGACTTTCAAGAAGAGATTGGACTGCCATTTGTCAGAAATGGTGTAGAGCAGGGGTTCCCAACCTGGGGTGCTCGCACCCCCTGGGGGTGAGAGACGATATTCCAGGGGGTGCGAGAAAAGTCCAGGTAAATAATAGGATATTGGCTATATGTTGGCATTTTTATTTATTATTTATTTCAGGGGGTGCGAGGTTCGAGTGAAATTTCTTTAGGGGTGCGGGGCGAAAAAAAGTTGGGAACCACTGGTGTAGGGTCTCCCACTTGGATGGGCAGTTGGACTAGATGACCTACAAGGTCCCTTTCAACTCTGATTATCTGTCATCTGTTATCTGTTCTGTTATTAGTTTTGGTTAGCATTTGGACGGGAGCACTTCTTAATTCCTGAACTGTTGCTAGAGATAGAGGGTTTTTTTAAGTCTCAAAAGAAGGCAATGGCAAACTACTTTATAACACTGCCAAGAAAACTGCAAGGGTGAAAATGCAAGAGTTGAACTTGACTTAAAGAGCTTTTAAATTAAAATGACTAATTATGGGGTTGTTTTCCAAAACATTTGGGGAATACCAAGTTGAGGAAGGCTGTATGTAGAATTCTCTGATAGAGCTTCTGTCCCTTTCACTGTATTGCAGTTTCTTAGCTTCTTGGCAAACCTAGTGCTTTAAAATAAATGCATGCTTTTTCTCTAAAGCTGCAGTTTGCATAGAAATCGAATGAAAATGTTTGTTTTACTTCGAGCAACTCGTTTCCCGATATATCAATTCCTTGGTTGCTGGGATGTATCCTTTAGAAAGGAAGCAGCAAAAGCATCTTGACTGCATTTCAAAATATGAACAATGGCAGCTATTTTAAAAATCTGGTGAAGCAGAGTGAGCTGACACTACCGCACCATTGGCAATAGCTAAGATTTGTGAAGACATACTTGCACCAGTCCTCAATAAAGAACTCTTTATTTTGTTGTGGCAATCCAGGCAGAAGGCCAACTTCTTTACAATTCTCATTTTTTGAGTCCCTAAAGCCAATGGGAAATCACTGAAAGCTGCAGTTCAAGCTCCAAATTGCACAATATAAAGAAAGTTAAGATCGGGAAGAAGATATAAAAAGGTAGAGGATTTTTTGTTTTTTTTTGCATCAACACAATAAATTACTCCTATTATAGAAGAGATTACAGATATGGCTTTTTAATTTGAAACTTATCTATATTACACCCAGCGTCCCATTTTGTAAGTGCTTTTAATTAAATAACTGTCAACTAGACTCAGTTGAATTAATTTTTGTGTAACAGAGAAGAGAATTAGATTTTATAGTTGAGGAAAATGAGAAAAATGGAGAAGAGGTACTTTACAGGCTATATCATTGGGAACAGGTTAGCCCCAGCCATTCATTTAAAAACCAGCTTGGTCTAGTGGTTAAAGCACTAGGCTAGAAAGAGGGAGGCTGTGAGTTCTAGTCCCACCTTAGGTATGAAAGTCAGCTGGGTGACTTTGGGTCACGAACACTCTCTCATCCAATTGTCTATCAGCCCCACTTCATGGTGTTGTGTTGTGGAGAAAATAGGAGGAAGAAGTTGTGTTGGAGATGTTTGCCACTGAGTTACTTGTAAAAATAAAAAAGGTGCGATACAAATAAAATATTTTAAAAATGAAATGCTAGAAAGTGTATGAGAGAACCAAAACTGAACAAAAAGAAACAAGACAAAAAATACAATAGTTCACAGAAGGAGACACAAAGGGAGAATACAATATAATATTTGATTTCTGGGCAAAGAAACACATGAGTGTCATAATGCAGTTGATATACAGAAACTTGCTTCTGTGTGCAGATTCTTTGGTGGAGTAAAAGTGCTGGAGATCACAACAGCTGATTTGCTTCCTTTTGTTTGAAAGGTTCGTGGGTTGAGGAGTTTGACTTGAGATAAATACCTGACTCTCTGTGGCTATTTAAATAGCAATATATGCACCCCACTAATATGCAATCATCTGCCTACATAAAAATTTAAGTACCTGATGTCTAGATATCCACCAAAGGCATTTTCCAGAAACATTAAGATAATGCTGTGGCACAAATCCTTTGAGAGTCACAAACTGAACTGCAGACAAAAAGCTAAGGACTGCAACTTGTCACCTAAGCTGGTTTGCACACCAACCATGGGCTGGGCAGTAGAAGGACAAGAATATCTTGCTCTGATGAAGCAATTCTTTAATAATGGGTTCCCAAATTTCTTTCATGTGGACTAAAAGAGGTTTCCAGGTCCAATTCAGATTGTGCTATTAAACTCTTGAGCTTTGGACTGCAAGGTCATTTCAGGGATGCCTCTTCCAAATAGAATCTGCCCATCCAGAAAATCCCTTTGAAAGGGAATGTTAGGATTCTGAACCCATGAGAAATTAAAGGGAACGGGCTTCAGAGGTCAGTGGCAGACTCAATAATGCAGAACAGTTCACTTTTGGAGATATGTTTGACTTTTAATTGGTTGGCTTTTCAAAAAATAATAATAATCTTTACAACCAGTCCTGCTTCAATAGGCCCTTGATCTCTTTTGGTGTCTTTTGGGAACTTCTCCCATTGATTACAGTTCTGATCTAATGGTTTTACTGAGACGAAGAGGAAGATTTTATTATATGTTGCCATGTATTTTGTTGCTGAAGCCACATTACATTGGCCATTGTATCTATGTGTGTGGGTACATACATGCATATGTGTACATTTATTTGTATTCAATGCAAAAAAAGTGTTTAAAATACAGTGAATTAAAGTCTCACCTACATGCCTCCTATATGAAGATCTTATGACACAGATTTCCAAAATTTAAGTCCTGCATGTCCATTGTTTAAAAAAAAAAATAACGATGGATAATGAAATGTCTGCAAGCAAACAACTAGGCTGAGAAACACCAAGGTCTCCATATTGTCAGCAATACTGACACATCCTGTATCACTAAGATGAGGAAAACTTCAAAAAACCAATATTGGTCACTAAGGAGCAGAATGGGAATAAAGTAGGAAGTCCTTTCTAGTCACTGAAAAACTCTTGAAACCTGCAGAAAATATTCACGACATTTTAAAACAGAGGAAGCTAAAGCTCTGCAGGCCACCATTGGTAGCTCTGTATTTTCCCCCCCTCAGCTATAGGCACCTATTCCACGTTGAAAGTCAGCAAGCTTCTGCTCCTTGGATCTCCTGGCTGGGTTATCTTAATACTTGGTTTTAAAGAAGTGAGAGGATAGACGAAGTCAGAGACTCTTGCAGTGTCAGGAATTACTTTTTAAATCTTTACATCTTATGAAGACAGGAAGACAAACGCAATCATTCCCACTTGTTCGAAAAGGTTTACTGGAACTGCAGTGCCTACTGCATTGCAAGAGAATTTGAAGCCCAAGAGTTAAGGAGGAGGAAAGAATATTGAGATCCCTAATTTTTCAACTCAAGAGAAATCAAAATTGTCACTACTACCTAGCTTTGCTTATTTAAATAAACCAACGAAGAAACAAACAAGTAATTAATTAATTGTTTTATAAGCATTCAACCACATATTTTTAAATAAAGTTTCTAAAGAACAGAATTTAAAAATCAAACAATGAGAAGCAAAGGCAACCTGAATCTGACTCATCCTTTTCTAGATCTGGGATATTTACTTTTTCTTAGAAAATATTTAGTCATCAGTAGTGTCTCTCCCGGCTGTGTTTGCACATATATTCACATGTCAAAGATTACAAAAGACAAACATATTTATACATTTTTACCACAGTGACAAAAATAGTTCAGAATAATTGATTCTAGAAAGAAAAAATGAGTCTTATGAATTCCAATAAATAAAAAAACTAAGCTATTCCTCTTGCCTTCATCTTAGGCCTTGTTTTCAGTCTACAGGTCATTTTATGATCTGTGAGATCACTAATTAATTTAAAGCCCAGCTAAAATTTAAATAATACCTGGCAGATAAAATCAACTGCATACACGTCAACCAGACCTTTATAAACATGTCACTTAAAAACAGGTAATGGCATGCTTTTAATCAGCTATCACGTTACAGGTACTCCTTGGTTTACAACAGCAACTGGGATTAAATCTGGCTACCTTGTTTAGCAAACCTGGCAATCCCAACTGCTTTCATTAAATGAGGACCTTTAATGAAATAATGTGCAGATCATAAAACAAGGACCGCACATGATTGTGACTTTTGACTTTCTGCCAACTTCCATGTTGACTTTGCTTATGGGAAGTCAAAAAGGATTGGAAATGATGATCACATTACCTAATCTCGAGCCAAGTGCCAAGCTCCCACATTGTAATTACATGACTGTAGAGATCCTCTGATGACTGGAACTATGAGGAATTATTGTAAGTACTGTTTATTCAGCACTATTGTAACTTTGAAAGGTCATTGAGCAAATGGTCATAACTTGAGAACTACTTAATGCATCTTTTCTAACGGATCTGATTAATGTTAAAGCAATCGATAGTAACAACAATATATTTAACCAATCTATATTTGGATTAACTATTCAATGAATAAAAAGCTTATTCTCTTAAGTGAAAACATCACTATCTCAGCATAATTTCTTTAGAGCAGGACTGTCAAACTCCAGGCCCACGGGCCGGATGTGTCATGCACTGGCCATGCCCACACCTGGTTTACCAAAGAGGGGAAAAGTCCTGATATGTCATGACACTGCCATGATGACTTGAGTGTGACATGCCCGCTCTAAAGGGTCTCTGGGCTCTTATAAGGGCCTGAAGGGGAAAGAAGTTGTCTTAAAGATACTATGCTATGCCATGATTATTCTTTTGTCCAATGCAGAAGAACTCCTGTAAGATATTCTGGATTCTGGATTCATCCTAGTATCAGTAGCCACAATGATTTTCATTATGACATCTTCGTGAACAGTTTATTTTAATAGTCTCAAAAAGTCACATCTGCTATTTCAAATTACATATCTTGTGCACATCTATAATCCAAGCATCATATTAACTTACGTTTAAATCAATTTTAAATGTAACATTAAATGACAATAGGTTTAGTTTCTTTCTTAAATCAAGATTGAAATTGTCCTTGCTGTAGGAATTAATTGCCAATGATCTATTTGTGCCAATTGAATGTTATTCCAGAAGTCCCTATTAAGAAGCTCCTATTTATGCAATTCTAAAAGCAAAATTATTTTCCTTTCAAATACAGGTAATTATATCTCCAAGAAATACAAAAAATTTCCTTGCCTCAGCCGGGTTTCTGTTTTTTTATATGTATTCATTTCTCTGTTCCAGATCAGATACTGTTGTGGTTACCAGTTCCCTGGCCACTCCTATGCCAGGCTTATGCCATACCATAATTTTCTGAGATTATAAACTGTTATATTATATTATGAATTTGCATTTAGCATATATACAGTATGTATACTTTTTATAATACGATAATGAATATACTGCAGCAATCAATAACCAAAAATATAATCCTTGGAACTTAATTATAATTATTATGTATTTAATATATGGCACATTCACATCACATTTTGATAAAACACAAGAGATTAAAATACAAAATATAAAATATAAAGCATTATAGATGTATGCCTAGATTAATAATTTTTGGCTTTATTTGTTACAGCCAGGAAATCAGCAAAGTTTCCATTATAGGCTCTATTTTGGCACTCTGACATTATATGTTGGATGGTTTGTTTTTAGTTACAATTCCATGAAGGTATTTTGCTCCACTTATATAGAGGGCATCTGTATATCTACCAGGGCTAGTGCAAATTTGATTCAGTGTTGTCTATATTGCACAGGGCTTGTCAAATCTAGGTGTTTTTTCTGAAATGCAATGTAAACTTTGATATTGTGGAGACATTTTTCTAGCCAATGTTCTTTCCACATATTGTGCAGGTTAAAATCATCTTCTAAAAGTACTCTAGCAGTAGAAATAGGATTAATTACTTAATTACAAGAAAAGGTGGGAAAAATCTGATCATTAAAGTATTTTAATGGCCATGCTATGACATTGAATCTCTTAGAATTATACCTTTTGGGTATAACTAGAGGAATATTTTTTCTGAATAAATAACTGTTATAAGTTTACCCCAAAGGTGCTTTTTTCAAGAGCCAACTGGACTTTCTTTCTTTTTTCCCTTTGAAAATGTTTTGCTTCTCATCCAAGAAGCTTCTTCAGCTCTGACTGGATGATGGGGAATGGAAGGATTTATACTCCTTGCAGACAGCTGGTCATTTGCAGTCTTTTAGAGAGTTGTTGAGGCCACCTGGAGCTTTATCTGTGTCCTCAGGGTCACCTGAGTAGTGCAAATGAACATGGAGCCTTCTTAGAGCTGTTATAAGGACTGTGTTGTTGACTGGAGATAGATGATGTTATATCCTTCTCCCTCTGTTGAGAGAGGGCTGTTCAGTTTTGACATAGATGGCCTCTTTGACCCCTCTTTCAAACCAGAGGCCTTCTCTGCCCAAAATGTGGACTTTGCTGTCTTCAAAAGAGTTGCATTTGTCTTTTAAATGCAGATGGACTGCTGAATCATGTCTTGATGGGTTTGTTCTCCTATGTTGTGTGATGCATTTATGAAGTGGTTGTTTTGTTTCCCCAATATACAGATGTGCACATAAGCTCACTGCACTGTACTGCATATACCACATTGCTCAGTTTGTGCCTAGTGTTTTATCCTTGGGGTAGACAAACTTCTGCCTTAGTGTATTCTTGGATTTGAACTATGTACATATGTTGTGTTGGCTAAAGAGCCTCCCGAGCTTTATAGATATTCCTGGAACATAAGGAATGACAACTTTGCTTCATTTATTGTTCTCTTTTTTTATTTGTTGTGGAGGAGTTCCTGCTGGGTCTTTTGGGGAATTTGATGAAGACCCACTTGGGATAGCCTCACGTTCTGAGGGCTTCCTTGATGTGTTTTACTTCTTTTTCTTTCCCATCTTTGCTGGTAGGCAGGCCTTCAGCTTAGGATTTAGTAAACTACAAAGGCTCCAGGATGACATGCAGGAGGAGTTCATAGGAGTAAATCTGATCTGGAGCAATCCACACTTACTCATTCCAAATGGCAACTAAGGCCTCTGTTAAACTGCCCACTTGTTGAAATAGTCTCTAGTACAATACAAGTGTTTTAGCTTTGAGGTAACCATTAACAGAATTCCTCTTTCTTACTTCCATTTTCCCACTCTCTTTCCTTCCTTTTACAAATGTTTATTTTCACAGCATGAAGGAAAAGCTATGAAGAATCTTCATGTTCACATTCCCTGTTTAAAAGCTTCATTACAACTAAGCTATTTTTGTTCTGATGTATCTGAACCTTCACAGTACATTATTCAGTCTTACATCACCTTGGAGGTTGCCTGTTGTAGACCTTGGTATACAACTTTGAATTCTTCACCAAAAACTGGAGAAACTCATTATTCTGATCCATGCTCAAAATTGTGTCATGCCGTCATGCACTACTGTTATTACTGGTGGCTATTTTAGTGCCAAACTGAAATGTGATTAATGTATGTGCATGTAGGTTTATATGTATGACAAGGTTTCCCACATCCCCACCCTTTTCTGCCTCAATATTACAATCAACAAGCTCAAACATACTACTTTTAAAAAGTAATGGTATTTTCCTCTTTCCATGCAAATTAAAAATAAAATTGGTATTCTTTGACTTGGGTGGTTATTCGGAGTTTCTCCTCCTATTTTAATTCATCATCAAATTATTTGCATTGTAGTTATTTGCGATTTGTTGACTGTTTGATGGGAACACCACACCTCTGAAAAAGGCTCACACCTCCTTTCACTTCCATGGGTGTGATGTACACACATAAGTTCACCTAGGTGTGTACAGTAATAATAACTATGTGTTGGGAGGACAATTTACAAATCAGTGCCTAGCACTACATTGAAAAAACAAAACAAATTAATGCTAAAAATGTCATCTCTTCTGATTTATTTATTTATTTATTACATGTCTGAACTGGCCAACTTCAATTGGAAGGGACACTCTGTTGAAAGAACTAAGTTGATGTTCAGTCAACTGTGCCCTGAATATCTGGATTGTTTGTAAAGTAGAGGGTGATTTATAAGTCTAAAGATCAATCATTTTTGCTTGCTTAATGGAAAAATACATTTGGCATTACCTTCATGCAAGAAGAAATGTCACTTTGAAACTATATTTAAAAGTGTTAATTGTATAATTAGGAAATTATGTGAAAGCACCTGCTATTTTAATGATAATAATGATAATAAATGATGCTAGATGGAATTCATTTTCAGCCCAGAAGATATCTTTCAAAAAAATGAATGGTATAAACCACAGAATGTTGTCTTTACTTTGGATAGAATCTCTTCTGTTAAAAACACCCTAGAAGCAAATTGGTTTTACAGAAAGTATTTCTCAATGAATGTGGCATTTATTTAAAATGATAGATAGATAGATAGATAGATAGATAGATAGATAGATAGATAGATAGATAGATAGATAGATAGATAGATAGGCAGGCAGGCAGGCAGGCAGGCAGATAGATTTCACACATACACATTTTACATATCTATATATTTCTCTCTGCCTGTGTGTATGTACTGTTGAAAGGTGTCAAAACGCCTTTCCTTTGAGGATTTGATTTTCCCGCTGGGAGAGCTCTGGCGCAAGGATACGGACAACTGCTTGAAAGCTGGATCTTTTTATTTTTCAGGAAGGCCAGGGACAGCGAGAAGTCTGTGTTCCTGGGCTAGCTGGCTTCTTATGGTAAGTCTCTGGTTTTTATACCCTTTTCTCCCTTTGTGAGTTGATTTCGTGCGAATGTTTGCATTTGTGCTTAATGTTTCAAATCCTGTTTGAGTTTGTCTTTAGTCCCGCCAGAGGGCAGACTCCGCGGGGTGTGGAAGGCAAACTCCGTGGGGTAGTTAGATTGTATTATCGGTTTCTTTTCCTAATCTCTTTTAGCTTTATAATGGTTTTTTTCATATTTGTTTTGTGGCAATCTCCTGTCTGTCTCTTTATATTTTTTTGTGTCTTTTGTCTGTTTCTTTTGCTTATTTGGTGTGTGTTTGTAAGGGTTTCCTTTTTTTATTTGTCTAATTTTCTTAATTACTTAGGCTTTTGTCTATAGGGATTCTTTAATACCTTTTATTTGATTCCTTTTCCTATGTAAGTTTGTTTTATGGCTGGCCTGATGTTCCCCTTGGGCTTTTCCTGTTTGAGTGACACTTCTGTCTTCGTGAAGTTCCCTTTCCACAGTATCTTTATTACATTTAATATACAACTTTTCTCAATAAACTATAGTTTAAAATCAGGGCAGGTAATCTTTTTCAAGGTGGTGGCTAATTTGGAATGTTAGAGCTTAGTCAAAATGGCTACTCTGACTAGATTTGCCATGATCTCTTTGAATGAAATAGTTACTATTTACCAACCAGTCCTAAATTAGTCTTGACCAAATTAGTCCTGACCAAGCAGTCAGCTGCAGTACCTGCCACTATAATTTTCTTAAAACATATACAGGACAAACTCATATGAATAGTCAATGTGCAACTGCGGTAAATCACTAAATTCACATGCATTTTCATATATTAAAAAGTTACTACTAGATGCTGTAGCTGCTGGTGTTTTATTTTGCATCTTGAGATAGAGAGAGATAGGATCCATATGTTAATTAACATAAATGTTTTAAAAAGTCAGGTGGGGTGAAGGATCAGATAAACAGTAAGAAAAATGGCCGCAGGAGGCCAATAAAGCCACACTGTTTGTGTTACCAAGCCCTGCTATTAACTATTACTTACTTCTTTCTGGAAATTCCATAAAAGTTTCTTAAAGACTGTTACTCAATGATAGAGCCCATGTTTTGAATCAGAAGATCTACCTCTCTGCCCCTGGTATCTCCAGGCCAGGGTGGAGAAGCTCCAGGGACTCTTCATAGAATTCCTGCCAACTGAAGAAGGCCAATGGAGAGAGATGGAAGTGATGGCCTGACTTTGTGAAGGCATGTTCTGTGCAAACACCATGTTATTCAGCAATGGCGTTTTTTAATCCCAAAAATTAGTGTAACATAGCCACATCTATTTTTGATTTACCAGAAAGGCTAAGATGTATAATTCTTTTTGTGCTTGAATTGGCTGAGAGATTGTCTTGAGATGTTGCCTCTTTTTTTGTTCAGCATTCCCATATGTTGCACATGTTGCTCTGGATCCTTCTTGCCAAGAATTCCCAACCTTGTTATTCTTGTCTGGTTTACATCTGTCTCCCTCAGAGATCATGGTGGGTGGTTGCTAGGTGGTTTGTCAATACTCCAGCTTTCTGCAGTCTTCCAGATCTACATACAAGTCCCTGGGATATGGTTGACAGCAGTCTTTGGAAAGAGGAGAAATAAAGTAACATTTCAAGTTGAAGATTATAAATAGGGCTTTTTTTAATTGATAGTGCTTTTTCTTTGGTTGTGTATATAATGTTAAGGAATACCTAGATGTAAATAGATCAGCAATGGTACCAAAATAAGATAGATGACCTTTATTGTCATTTTTTACTGTGGGCACATTGGCACACATTAAAAATGAAATTCTGTTGCCTGCTCTCAAAAGTGTACACATACCTAACACAAATATACACATGCTATAATAAGAGCGGAAGCAGCTGCAGCCAAGCACGGAGCCGCCATCTTGTAAAACGTATTATATAAAATGTGTTACATAAGTGGAACTTCAACGAAATATTTCAATAGGGACTGACTGTTCTTGCTCAACTTCCCAATTATAAGCTATTTCTTTCTTCAAGATATTCTTTGCCTCGATTTTGTATTCTCCAAAAATTAGTAGACAATTCTGTAACCACTAAACATATTTAGGTCACACTGGTTTATTTTTCTGGGATTCTTCAATCCCTTAATGGTTTTTTCTTATTTGTTTGTTTATTTGTTTATTTATACAAACTAAGAGGGTTCTCTTGAACTTGTTGCTAAATCCTTCTCTTGGGCTACTTGAAAATCAGAGAATGAGCTTGCTGTTAATTTTTACATAAGTGCAACAATAAGTTTGCTTGTATTAAGTGTAATCAATATTTATTGCATTTTTATTTGCCTTTTCCTCCAAGAAGCATTCCTCTGGTAGTCTATATATGTGTGACTACAACTTTCATCAAGCCAAGCATAATCTTGCCTTTTTCTCTGCTGAGAATTATTTGCAAATGTTCCTGTTTGGTTTCCTCCCCACACTTTTCTTCCTGGTTTTCAACCTGTGATATGTGGAACCATGGTCATCACGTTGGGGTCTGCAAAGGCTTGAAGAAATGTTATGATGTAAATATTGAGTTTAAATCTTGGTGGCCCATGGCCACAAAAGGTATTTAAAGAGGGTCGATTATGAAGAAAAGGTTGAGAACACTGGACTAGCTTATGTACAAGAAGTCTTCATAAATCTCTTAGCAGCCCAATATGCATCCCCACATCAATATTATCTTTGACTGGAACATTGGCTGACTTTGTTCCCATGGTCCAAGAAGCAAAGGGATAAAATACAGGTAGTTCTCAACTTACAGTTGGTTACTTCATGACTGCTCAAAGTCATGATGGATTTCCCCAGAGCTACTTATGACCATTTGCAAAATTACAATGGCTGCACATGCGCTTGTGCACACGTGGACACACACACACACCATGGTCATTTGGTTGCATTTTGGGTTCTAAGCAAAAGGCTCACCTTTATGGCTGTTTGCAGCATCCCATGGTCCCAAAACTACAGCACATGTAAATTTTTTTTTGCTGTTTACTGATGTTTACTTCCAGTTTTTGGCAGAAAAAGAGCACCCACTGAGGAGTTAACAAGTGCAGTGTTTGCTTAAAGACTACAGTGTTCATTTAAGAAATGCTACTCCCAGGTCATTTTTAGAATTTGGACAAGAAACAATCTTGGTATACTTTTCCTTGCACACTTTACTTATTCAGCTCAAGTAATGGCAGTTTTCCAAGCTTTCAAACAGCATAATTAATTACATAAATTAAATAATAGAATATATTCTCAGAAAAAAAGAACCACACTAACTTTGGGAGTTGGTCCTAGACGGTATCTAATGTGTCAGATTTTTTAGAAATGCAAATAATTTTTGTTTAAAAGTAGTAACATGGATGGACTATATATAGTACTAGACCAGAGAAACTTGCTGTGTTTCTTGCAGAATCAAAATATTTCCATGACCTAATTACGTGGTTTCATAGTACTTTTCGTATGCTTCTAGTTGAAGATGCAGCTTGCAAGAACTCTTCCATATTATTCAATTTTTAAAAAAGGAAGCAACTTTTATAATTTTGGACATTCTCCAAGACATCTGGAATATATAGTAGTCCATAATAATTGCATTCCTTTCATTTGTTGTTAGATGTATGATTTTTTTTAAAAAAAAATCAGAATAAACACACAAGAACATATAAAATTTGCCAACATTCTGACTATTCCAGTATGTAATGAAGTTATCTCAACAAAGAAGAAGGACTATGTAGATGAAGACAGGAACAAACATGATTCTTAATGGCTAGACTCCCCATGACAGTGTTTGAAATAGAATTTCATGTGTCCCCCCCATTTAATTAAATAATTGTCATTGAATTTCGTGAAGAAAAGTGAAGCCATTTATCTGGAACATCATTGCAGTTAGCAAAAATTTGCCTATCCTTTCTATTACTCATGATGATGGAGCAGTTCCAACTCCATGGTGCCGGTCAACTTGGCATAGTTTGGTTTGTTCAAATACTATGAATTGCAAAGTACTTTATTAAAGTACTTTGTATTAATTAAAGCTTTTTTACAAATGGCATTGGATTCTGAAAAATATCTCAAATGTGAGCTAACTTCTTTGGGTCACCAAAGTCAGAACTGGCCACCATTCACTGCAACTGCAACATTGCTTGTATTGTTCAGCTACACACTATACCTAAGGGTAAATAAAAACAGAGACATATATTTTGCCAATGATAACATACTAAAAAGTTTCTTTCATTCTTAATGCTGAAGGCTGTTGGATTCTGTTATGTTTAACATTTGCGCATGTTTGGGCTAGATAGACAAGCATACATAATAGTTCTCTTAATTAACATCCATTAGTTCAGAAGAACTTGATTCCATTTTCCCCACTGAAATTAACTTAATTTCTTCCCCTTCCCCCGCAGTAATTTTAATTTGTATTCATCATTCATTGACATACTTCTCGCATCTCCTGGTGCTACAGTATTTAAATACAGTCAGTCTTGTCCTAAACAAAAATAAATAAATAATACAGGTCAAGAAAGACAGCTTAATCTCTCTGTGCATTCCCCTGTTGTTATTTTTTTTTTAGTTTCTTGTGATTCAAATTGCCCTCAGACGAATGGTGTTGAGTACCTGTCTGAATAATTTGTTGAATAATGTGAGATAATTCCACCCTCTTTTTGTCAGTGTGTATTAACATGTCAGGAAGTCTTCTCCTGAAGGGTCCTTAGCTACCGTGTTTCTCACAAAATAAGGCCGGGCCTTATTTTTTTTTGAGCCCCCCCAAAAAACAGCTAGGCCGTCTTTTCGGCGGTGACTTAATTTCCCCCACTTGCATCCTCAGGTGGGCAGGAGGCAACAGCTTAGATGTTGACCTCGGCATTGGTGGGGCACTTTGTATCGGGACACCTTCTGTCACCGTTGCTTTCCCTTCTCCCTTGCTGCCGTGGCGTTTAGAGCAACGCCGCAGTATTTGGCACAGCCACGTGAGGCTAGCCAGGGCTCCTCCCTGCAACTGGAGCCCGGCGAAGACACTCGGCTTCAGGCACTCCTGCCTTCCCTTTGCCTTCGAAGGTAAAGCCAATTATTTTAAAAACGACATCCTACTACAACAAAGCCTCCCCTGCCCGAGAGGGCAGCCCAACCCCACATGGGGAGGTGAATCTCTTGGGGCCGCAGCGCAGGACTGGCCCACCTCAGGAGAAGTGCCCAGCTGCCATCCCTGCCTGGCGCTGGGCAGAGCGTGAAGAGCTTCGCCTGGGGTGCCCAGCGCAGCTGACAGGCGGCCCTCCTTCCCGGCAGCAGAGCTCTCACCAAGGCAGCAAGCACCTCCCTGCCGGACCCTCCACTCATCCCGCCAGGGCCGCGCCAGAGCTGTACGGGCTGGACAGAGCCAGGAAAGTGAGCCGCGGGTGCGCGCCCGCCTGCCAAGCAAAAGAGCTGGGCCAATCTGAGCTTGGCTTCCTTCCCAAGTCCCTCCAGTGCGAATCCGAAGGTGCCACCAGGAGACACTGCCCGAGGCAGTGATAGCGCCCACCTGTCCATGGACAAGGAGGCGAGGTGATGGCAGTGCTACTTCCCTGGCCATCAGAGAGAGCCCAAATCCCCCCGTCCTTTCCGCCCCTCGCCCAGCCCATCCCCATCCCCATGCATCTCCAAATGCGCCGGCAGCTCCAAACGCTGGAGCGGAATGGGCATCAGGCAGAGGCGCTGACTCGGCGGGGCTGAGCTCGGAGGAGGATGCAGCGCAGGCCATCGCCTTGCCTCCCTGTCCACAGATGGGTGGACGCTATCACTGTCTCAGGCAGCCTCTCCTGGTGGCCCTCCCCGTCACCTTTTATCAGGCACTATAAGATTGATGTGTTTGCCTCAGCTGAGTCTTCCTTTGGTAGAAGAGTTCTACAGAAGGTTTTTAAGAGAACCCGAGGTGGCTACAGACCAGACGGTGCCCCTCCCGTAGGACAGGCCCAGCTTTGGTATGTCCCACTACTGGATACTCTGAGCAGCTTTAAGGAGAAGGGGCATTGGTACTTACCTGATACGCCCGTTCTCTTGGTTCAGGCTGGAGGGACTTGGGAAGGAAGCCAAGCTTGGGTCAGCCCGGCTCTTTTGCTTGGCAGGCGGGCGTGCACCCACGGCTCACTTTCCCAGCTCTGCCCAGCCCACACAGCTCTGTTGCGGTCCTGGTGGGATGAGCGGAGGGCCCGGCGGGGAGGCACTTGCTGCCTTGGTGAGAGCTCTGCTGCCGGGAAGGAGGGCCGCCTATCAGCTGTGCTGGGCACCCCAGGTGAAGCTCTTCGCGCTCTGCCCAGCGCCAGGAAGGGATAGTGGCTGGGTACTCCTGCGCTGCAGCCCGGGAGATTCACCTCCCCACGTGGGGTTGGCCTGCCCTCTTGGGCAGGGGAGGCTTTGTTGTAGTAGGGTGTCATTTTTTAAAAAATTGGCTTTACCTTCGAAGGCAAAGGGAAGGCAGGAGCACCTGAAGCCAAGTGTCTCCACAGGGCTCCAGTTGCAGGGTGGAGCCCTGGCTGGCCACGCATGGCTGCGCCAAACACCGCAGCGTTTTTCTAAACGCTGCAGCAGCAAGGGAGAAGGGAAAGCAATGGTGGCAGAAGGTCTCCCGATATGAAGTGCCCCACCAACGCAGGCAACACCATATCCGGGTATGCAACAAAAGTACTTCCTAATGGCAAGCCCTCCCCGCCATTCCCCCCCCCCATTTCACATGTTTAATATAGGCCTTAATTTGGGGGGAGGGGCTTAATTTGATTTTATGCCAATAAAACATGCTGGGCCTTCCTATTGGTGGAGGGCGTATTGTTGGAGAAACACGGTAGATGCTGGATTTCATGGAAATGCTATAATGAGGTCATGTAGTTTTCCCATTGAAACAGGAATTAATTCTGAACAGGAATTAATTTTGTTCTCTAAACAAATGCAGCATCAATTAACCTTCCTGATGTCTAGCTCCCTGGACTGAGTCATTTAGGCTTCGTCTCCTTGAAAACTGTCCCAGTCTGCCCCAAGGAAAACTAGCAGGGAGACTGGAAAAATACTACTTCTTCACCAGAGTTTTTTTGTTGCTAAAACAAATTGGTATCTTTGCTTATACTTAGCTTTCCCTTCAATGACCATTTTTCTTTTGTCCAAGTCAGTGAGAAATATTTTGCTGCCTGAAACTGAAGAACAAATGGCGCATAAGCACACTAAGATCAACAAGAACAATCACAATAGTTGCTATTCTTTGCTACAGAGCTCTATAACAGGATACTATCTTGATCAGCCTGGTGCTGCTTACTGTTTTTTTTAAAATATGCACACAAAAGACATGTAATTATGTGCAACTGAATATTGGGTTTAATGATAAATGAGAAGCAGCAGGTAAAAATCTGTCAACTGAAAGGATCTTCCAAGTAGTCACCTTCTTATAAGATTTCCTTTTTTAAAACAGAGATGAAGTTTGAACTCCTAACATGAAAGTAAAACAAATAAAACAAATATGGTTCCTGAATTAGGTCATATTTGCCATATTTCATGATAAAGCTGTCATTTCTGACAGACTTCTTTCTGACTCCACCCTCGTGCTCTAATCCTTAAATTTGAGAAATATTTATATTGCTGAAAAGAATGGCACTGCCAAGTTGCAAAACTTTCATTCCACAGCTCCTGTACAGATCTTAACTTCCACGGTCCCAAATCAACACATTGTAAAACATCTGTAAACATGCATTTAATCTCCATGACTCATAGATTAAGCTCTGCTGGGAAGTTAGCTTGTAGTAAAAACAGATATTCTATTTTGTGCATTAATAAGCAAGCACATTTTATCTAAACTAGTGCACATTCAGCAAGCACATTTTATCTAAACTAGTGCACAGATATTCATAATTATGGGTTGTAATTGTGTATGGATTGCAGTGGCTGAATGCAATATTGATTTATGGAAACTTATATAAATAGATACAACTGTTGTTCCTACTGAATATTCAAAGCAAAAATTCTGGCCAACCGGAGGTGGTATTTACCGCTTCTCCGAACTACTCAAAATTTCCATTACCGGTTCTCCACAACCTGTCAGAACTGGCTGAATACCACCTCTGGTCATAAGTGAGAAAAAAATGGTCATAAGTCACTTTTTGTAGTGCCATTTTAACTTTGAGCGATCACTGAATTCATCAAGGAAGTAGTTTCCCCATCTGTCATTTGTAAAGTATGTGGCAGTACTGTTTTTCTAGTGCGCCATGATACATAGTCTATCTCTGTAACTAAGAAATGAAAGGGAAAATGCAGTGAAATGAATTCCCATGGTCTTAAATGAAGCTGAAGAAATCATCCCAAGGTCAAATTGTGGGTCAGAAGCAGAACAGCAAATAAGAATGCCATTACCATTCCTAGGGCTGTTGGCTGCAATGCTGCTCCTAAAGACACGACTTTCTTCTTAACAATTCCTTCAGTGCTGAGGGCCAATTGAAAGGCCGTTATTAACTCTGGAAGTTAAAAGCCAGCCATAATACAAAAGTACAGGGCAGAAAACTACCTACCAATTCTCCCTAGAAAAGGGCTCATTAACTTAAACTAAACACAGTTTCTTTTCAGCCTGCTATTGAGAAAGAGGCTTACATTAGTGAGATCCAACAAATGTAAAATAACATGTGGTGTATGGAATTTCTATAACATTTACATATGGTTTTTAATGTGTACTTTTTACACATAGATGAAGCCATTGTTGGATCTAATGTTTTATAAGAGGGTGGCTGATCTAGGAAAACAAAACATTTTTACTCTATTGTTTCCCAGTAAGAAAGTACTTTTTCTCTTCCAATATAAATAATTAACCAGCTTGGGGGGTGGGGGTGGGATGATAAAAATTCAAACTCAGTGCCATAGTCCTAGGTAGAATCAAGATCACAGTTAGGGCATCATTGTTATTTTTTTTTTAAGAAGGAGGATTTTAGCAGATCTCTTTGATGTCCTAGGTGGTGGCCTCTCACTTTTTTTAATTCTAAATCCAAATCTACCAAAAAAACAAAAAAAAAAACCCAAAACCCAGTTTGTGAAATGCTTAAAGGGGATTTTTCTTTTATTATTATTGATTAGAATTAGTAGGGTAGAAGCTAATTGCATGAAATAGAATGCTGCAAGGCAGAAATCACATGTAAGCAACATCTTTGATGCTTCACTGCAGAATATTTTTTTCCATTTCAGTTGATATGAACATACTGTAAATTAGGCTTCCTAATTGTGATCTCTCCTGTCACTTTTTACTCACATTATACACTATTATTCTGGGACTAAATTCAAGACAATTCTGTCCTAATGGACATTTTGCAAGGTGGATGGACTCAATTATAGTGACAAGGGGGTACACCATTGGAAAATACTTTTAAGGATCAGCCTGCGGGAGGGGGGGGGAAACGACAGGAAATCTTGCAGAAAATCTATCCGTGTGGTTACCAAAAGTCAACAATGAGTTGATGGCACATAAACAACAACAACAAAAGAATGTTCCAGACTATTATATCTTAATTTCTGCTCCTATCTGCATAAAATAAGATATGGCTTATTTCATCAGCCTCTTGCTAAATAAAACAGAGGGTGTGATAGTGATCTATTATCTGTGACTAAACAGCTTCATTTGATGCTGTCAATCTTACAGCATGTATCCCTTTTCTAATCGTTTGACCCAATTTCTGATCATATTGGAAATTTCTATGGTAACTTTTTTCCCCCTCTTCTCCATTAATTATTTAGATGCCGGAGTCATGTTTGACTCTCCAGGTTCCTCACATTTTGGTCTTACAGGTGCCTTCTTAATTATAAAGTTTCCTCAGAAGAATGATTAGTGCTTGTTAGTTTTAATTAATTCTGCATTCTGGCATGATTGACAGTCAAAGCAGTCAAGAAAACAATGATATACTTTCTTCTTATGTTGTCTTGTCCTCTATTTTGCTTATGTTAGATGTTTATATCATGTCCCTTTAGTTTTTGTAAAATATATCTCATTTTGGTTACATGATATATGGCTCAAATCTTCTTTGGAAGCTTTAAATAAAATGTTTGCATTAGGAGTAGGTTATCCTATCCATCTTATCCATTTTATCTTGGACAAAAACTACATACAACACAATCCTACACATTTTTCTCACCTATAATTCCAGGTCAGTTCACTGAGGCTTGCTCCCAAGTAAGTGAGAATAAGATTCTGGCCTGTAATGGTATATGAGAATGATCATGGGAGACAGAAGGAAGTGTTGTAGACTAGACAATGGTCAAAAAAGAGACAGCTGAGTCTGCAGAAGGAATTGGGCCAGAAGTGGTACTCAGCAGTTTCTGACCAGTTCTGGAGAATCAGTAGTGGAAATTTTGAGTAGTTCGGAGTACCAGCAAATGCCACCTCTGACTGGTCCCACCCTCATCTATTCTCTGCCTCCGGAGTCCCAGCTGATCGGCTGAGTCTTCTTTTGTTGCCCTGCACAGGAGAATGGAGCTGGAAAACAGGTTAGTGAGGTGGGGAGGGAATGGGGATTTTGCAATAACCTTCCCCCAGGGAGTGGGGAAGGGAATGGAGATTTTACAGTATCCTTCCCCTGCCATGCCCACCAAGCCATGCCCACAGAACCGGTAGTAAAAAATCCCACCACTGAATTGGGCAATGCATACATGTCAGAAGGGACCTTCCCTGGTTTCTTGGATTGTAAAGGGGAGATATGTCTTTCACACATGCAAGATTCAATTAAAGTATCCTTGCAATAAAGTTAGAACTACTACTTCTGGGTTTGTTTTTTGCCTGGACTACCTCACAAGGCTGGCACAGGCTGTGCCTCTTCAAATCACTTGACTTATGAAAAATAAAGAATGATGAATAATCTGAAAAATAGATATGCAATGGGCATTTCTAAGATGATTCTGTTTAGTTCCTCTAAACGTTTGTTTTATTTAATTACATCCTATGTTAATTTTATTCTTGTTGCATATGTATTTAATTCCCCACCCTTTGGCTAAGCTCCTGAGTTTATTTTGCAAAAGTTCGTATAAAAATGGTATCTTAGCAAACGGTAACATCAATGCACATCTTTGGCCACCAAAAGTTCTTTTTGAAGAATGTTGTTCCAGAATGTAACTCTAAAACCTCAACATTGTGAGTGAAGGGTGGGAGATATCTAATTTAGATATGATATGCCCATATCAACATTGAGACTGCAAGTGAGAAAGGAGCATTAGTTTGATGTGTATTTCTACATCTCTGAATGTAGTTATAAAACTGCCTGTGGCAGTTGTTTTCTGTTTGTCTTTGGCATACTGAGATAGTTTTTATGCAGGTTTCACTCCAGTTGTATTAGCTTGTGAAACCTGCATAAAAATGATTTCAGTCTGCCAAACACAAACAAAAAACAACTGCCATAAGACAAGTGTGGGAAAAAGAGGCAGCACTGATTCCCCACATATGGCCTCAAAAGCCAAAAATTGCTGACTTAGCAGAGTTTTCATATAAAGAATGGCAACTTTAAATGGGCAGCTCTTGAACATGGCTGCCATAGTGTAGGGCATGTAGTCATGTGGATGGGCTCTTTGTACAAAATTATCAGGCACAAAGATGACAAAACGTACATATACTACAGTCCATTTTTCCCTTTCTCTCTTTCCTAACTCCATTCAAGTTTTTTTTAATCTCGTGCCCCTCTCTATAAGCATTCTCACATGATTTTCACAAAAGAAGGGAAATCTGCCGTTCTGCATTTGTACCCACAGACAGACTTTTTTTTTCATGCTGCTGGGTTTCTTTTTTTCACTTCACCTGTGGAAATGGGAAACACAAAGCTGACAATGCTACTTAAAAAATGCTAGCCTACCACAGCTTTTAAAAAAATATATACAAGTTATCTTTGGACTTCCCATGAGCCATGGACTGTCTTGGAAAATACAAATGGCAAATAGCTCAGTTCTTCACCTGGAAAAATAAGCTTGGATGGTAGAGATCATCTCAAAAAAGTGATGATGAGACCATTTATCTATCTATCTTCTAGTAAAGAAATGCATTTTAGGATTAGGCATGCCTGACCTGTCAGCCATTTTGTCAATAGCCCCCCCCCACTTCTCGTGGAAGCAACCCCTTCTGTCCATGTCAAGTCATGTCATGTCATGATGCAACCTGAGTTGAGGAAAACAAAGAATACACACATAAAGGATCATTTAGAACTCTTGAGAACAAAACAAAGATTGTGTAGGCAGGCATCTGTTCTGTCTTCTTCCTAAGTAGCGTCAGATACAAATTAGAGGAGTACACCTCTTTTCTTCTGCAGATGCACAAACCACAATGGAAGGCAGATCCATACTCGAGGGGCAAACTTAATGATCTTAAAATGTTTGAAACCTTTTGCATCATATAAGAAACCAGTGGTGGCGATAAGGATCAAAGGACTGGACAGACAAAAAGAAAAGAAAAAAAATATGAGTGTAAGATATACATGGGACAAATACTTTTTTAAAAGTACATGGATAAGCAGGCTTTCCTCACTCATGCACAGTGGTTCCAATCTGTATCATATCCCATTTCTTTAACATTAAAACAAAGATACAAGCAGAAAACAGTACAGAGCAACAAGCACTTTGAATATCATGCAGTTTGTTCCTGAATTAGACTGGGAATTCTAACAACAATTCTGCAAGTTATTATACAATACAGATGGTCCTTGTCTTACAACAATCATTTAGTGACTGTTTGAAGTTATAATGGATCCCTCCCAAAAACAACCTGGATCTAAAACTCTGAAAGCCTCTGCAGTCATGTGACTGTATTTTGACCAACAACATGCAACCAACAGCATCTACAGCTCTTTCTGGCATTCTGTGATCATACAACCCCAAGTTATGTTTTGGCTGAAAACTGGCATTTATGGCTATCAGAAAAAATGTCACTTAACAATTGGTGAGAAAAAAAAGTGGTAAAATTGGGTACCTCATATGATGACGCACATTACAAGCATCCAAATTTACTACCATAATTGGCAGGTTTAATGATGGTTGTTAAGTCAAAGTCTATGTGTGATCGAAAATTTCTCAAAGCCAACACATTAATTCTGTCCTTTTTGAGATGCAGCATGTTTCTGCCAAGGGAAGAGCAGTTAACACATGTTCAAAATAAACTTTTGATAATATACTGGATGTCAGATGCTTCAGTCGATTTACTGAAAATAATCCACAGATCTTTCCATAGATCTACCCGGGGGTGGGATTCAAATTTTTAACAACTGGTTCTGTGGGTGTGGCTTAAGTGATGGGCGTGGCTTGGTGGTCATGTGACTGGGACAAAGCTTGGTGGTCATATTATTAGTGGCCAACTCAATATCACTCACATCGAGGCACGCATCTCCTCGCCTGGCCTCTCATGACTGTGGGGATGCTGCAACAGTTGTAAGTGTGAAAAATGGTCATAAGTCACTTTTTTCAATGCCATTGTAACTTTGAATGGTCACTCCACACAAGCAAAGTATCAGTAAAGGAGGGGAAAAGAACTCCAGAGAGGTTCCTGAGACAGGAAGTCTAGTCCTGCCAAGAATGTAATAAGGGTTAACGGAGAGGCAGTTTCTGTAAGCAACACCAGAAAGTTTCCTTCCTGCCTTCCTTACAAGATTAGGCCAGTAATTTCTTCTAACAACTGGTTCTCCAAACTGCTTAGAATGTTAACAACTGGTTCTAGCAAATAGATGTGAACTGGTAGAATCCCACCCCTGGATCTACCCTATTTCCATTATAAATCTAGGGCTGAATCCCTGTTTGAATGGCATAAATAGAGAACAAGAATTTTTAAAAATCACATAAAATGCTAAAACAAGTTTCCAATGGAGCTCTTCAGTTTTTGGTTGGATTTTTGTTTTTTAACAGCAAGGACAATGTGCGTAGTCTTGGAAGTATGGAAGCGAGGACATTCAATTAATTTTCCCCTTTTATGTTTATGTTCTACCTCCTTATATATTTCTTTTGTTTTCCCACATCCCACAAAAAGGGGATGTGGGGAAATTAGCATTATTTTCATTTTTTTGCAGAATCAGGAAAGTAGCACATTGCCAGCTTATCCCAGTTTTGTGCATCAGCTGTCTACCATTTCTGGAACCAGAAACACATGAAATTTAACTTAATCCCCCTGCCCACTATCAGTTAACGGAACCTCCAACCATGCTTCCTGGTTCTGCATCAACAGTAGTCCTTCTATTTCTTCTGGCTCAAGTTGCATTGTCTTGGTTTGTGTGTGGTGTTTCAGTTCCTTGAAAACTCCTGCATGAAGCTGGCTACTATGGCCTATGGTGCAAATGCTCCAATCCTTCTGGTCACTAGCCAGTGATCTCTACTGACTTAAAAAAAAATACAACAAAGAAGAAGCTGTTTTGTTGTTCATTCACAAATCAGGGAAAAGAGGACTTTTTAAAAGCAAACTTATTGATGGAATAGTCCAAGATAAGATTTTGTTAACTAAGTAAAATTTACAAGAATTTTGTCACTTTCCCCTTCTAGCTCAAGTGATGTAAAAAATGGTAAAACGCTGATACTTTTTTCATATATACATTATACACATACACACACACTGGGTTGTTGCTATGGGGATAATAGGAGGTGATAGGAATATTAGGTATATTGCCTTTACTTACTTGTAAAAGTGTAAAGGTAGGATAAAAAATCCAATTAATAAATAAATTTCCAGGTGTCATACACATAGAATACAAATAGCTGAGGGCCACAATGTATACAAGAGCTAAATTCCAGTAAAATGGAACATATATAGCTCAGGCTCGAATTGTGGAGTCCTTGGGGCTCTATAAGCTTGGTTGTTTGCTTGCAGACATTTCATTACCTCACTAGGTAATATCATCAATGCTAGAAGGAAGTGGGTTTGTCTTGCCTGTTTTGTTGAGGGTGTGGTAGTTCCTTCATTTGGGTATTGTTTTCTATTTGATGGTTTTCCTGATGTTAATCTCTGCTTATCTGGATATAGGCTGCTGGGAAGGATATGATCTGGTCTTTTTGTATCCTTCTTAACATTTTTTCCCTCTTGAATAAATATGGTTTGTTTCTACATGTATATTGATGGTTGATTTGTCTCATTGCCAAGCTTCCAGGAATTCACAAGCAGTTTTGCTATTTTTTTTAATTTTTTAATTTTTATTATTTTTTTATTTGGCTTGGTCTAGGATGCTCACTGCTTCTCAGTTGAAACTATGATTGACTCTGTCCATGTAAGATTAAGAAATTTTCATTGTGTCTACTGAAAGATAGTTGGTGTTCATAGATGCACTCTGCTAATTTTCTGCCTGCCTGTCCTAGTTACAGTAGTGGCTGTTATAGTCTTTGCACTGTGCATTATAGATGACTCCTGCTTTTTTTTTAAAAAAAAAGTTTTTATTTTTTAAAATAAACATATACAAACAAAACATAAAAACATAAAAACCATCTTCCATCTTATATACATACAGTGTGTCAGTTGGTTACAAATCTTTTGTGCTATCCTTTTGTAATCATTTCTCAATTTATATAAATTTCCACATTATCAAGCTAACATATGCTTATATATTTATCAATTATTAATCATCCATGACCAAACTATTTATTCTATCACTTCATATAAGATATTTCAAATTTTATTTTAAAATTTATGTTATACTTTCATCCAATGGTTATATATGTCTATATTATATTTTATATCTATCTATTAAACCTATTACGAAGTCATCAAATCTATTACATTACCATGTCTTTTTGTCCAGCCATTGATAAAATAAATCCCATATCATATAAAATTGTTTATCTTCTTGTTCTCTAATTTCAAATGTCAATTTACTCATTTCAGCACAGTCCATAATTTTTTTAATAACTTCCTCCTGCATAGGTATTTTATCATTTTTCCAATTCTTAGGAAACACAATTCTAGCTGCTGTTAAAATATTTACAATCAAATACTTCAATTCTTTATTATATATTTCCAGTATAATTCCCAACAAAAAAAATTCTCTGGTTTAAAGTCTATGTGTCATTTTATCATTTTTTTCCAACCATGTGTGGATTTTAGTCCAATATTTTTTTGCATCCAAGTACGTCCACCACATATGGTAATATGAGCCAGGTGTCTGATGACATTTCCAACATTTATCCGATTTATTCTTAAACATTCTCTCAATTCTTGTCGGGGATAGATGCCATCTGTAAAACATCTTATACAAATTTTCTTTATATGCAGTTGACATTGTCATTTTATAATTTTGAGACCACAATTTTTGCCACTTCTCTAAATCAATCCCATATCTAAAAATTTTCCCCCAAGCAATCATCGTTTCTTTAACTTGTTCTTCTTCCAGTTTAAATTCTAATAAATGTCCATAAAGTTTTTAAATTACCTTTTCATCAGTACCCATCAAAATTTTATCTAAATCAGTCAACTTATCATAAATACCTTCTGTTTTAAAATCTTTATCAAATCTAGATTGTACTTGCAAATATGAAAACCGATTCATTTTTATACCTTGTTCTTCCAACGCTTGCATAGATTTAAGTTCACCCTTTTCATTCAGTATCTCACCATATCTAACTGTTTGTTCCTTTTTATATATTACTGGATAGTAAAAAGCTTCAATAGTAGATATACATAATGGAATTTTAAAATAATATTGTCTTTTTGTCTTCTCCCAGTTCAAAAACAGTGCCCCACGAATATAATGTCTTCTAAAGTACCCCTGTGTTTTAGTTCCCTTATACCAAAGGAAAGCATGCCATCCTAGAAGCAGGTCATGCCCTTCTAAAGTCAATAGTCTAGTATTTCTTAATGTTATCCATTCCTTTACCCACATCAAACTTGTCACCTGGTAATATAGCTCCCAGTTAGGCAAGGCAAACCCTCCTCTTATTTTTGTATCTTGTAGCAGTTTAAGTTTTATTCTTGCTTTCTTTCACTGCCAAATATATTTCAACACAGTTCTGTTTTGGTCTTCAAAAAACTCTTTCCCGAGTTGGACTGGAATTCTGTGGAATAAATACACAATTCTAGGCAATACATTCATCTTAACTGTAGATATTCTCCCAATCAGTGATATTTGTAAATTTTCCCATTTTGCCAGATCTGTCGCAATCTGCTGTTTAAGTTTAATATAATTGTCCTCCTTCAGTGTGCTACATCTTGGTGTAATGTGTAACCCTAAATAGTTAACCTTATTTGTGACCTGTATTTCTAAAACTTCTTCCAACTCTTTCTTTCGTCTTGCTAACATATTTTTTGTTAATATCTTTGTTTCATCTTTATTTATTTTCAAACATGCTACTCTTCCATATTCTTCTATCTTTTCTATTAATTTAGGTGCTGTTTCCAATGGATCCTCTAGTATGAATGCCAGATCATCTGCAAAAGTTTGCAATTTATACTCTTCATTTTTAATTTTCATTCCTTTTATTTCTTTATCTTCTCTAATATTCCTATTCAACGCTTCCAAAGTTAACACAAACAGCAGAGGCGACAGTGGACAACCTTGTCTTGTCCCTTTTCTTACATCTGTAGATTCTGTTAATTCTCCATTTATCATAATCTTTGAAGTTTGCTCATAATATATCGTTTCAATGGCTTGAATAAATTTTTTACCAAAGCCCATTTGTTCCAATTGTAATAACATAAATTGCCAACTCACATTGTCAAAGGCTTTTTGTGCATCTAGAAACATCAAAGCCATTTGCTTTTCTGGATGTGCCTCATAATATTCCAAAGTGTCCAGAATTATTGTTTTTGATTTGTCTCTTTGGCAGGAATCCATTTTGATCAACATGAATAAGGTTATTTAAGTATCTTTTCAGTCTTTCTGACAAAATTGAAGCGAAGGTTTTATAATCTGATAGGGACATAGGTCTATAATTTTTAACTTGTTGCAGGTCTGTATCCTCCTTTGGTATAAGTGTAATATATGCTTCTAACCATGTTTTGGGTATTCTTTTCTTTAACATAATTTCATTCATAACTTCTAACAGATGGAGATTCAGCATTTCCTGGAAAGTCTTGTAAAATTCCGCTGGCAATCCATCTGAACCTGGTGCTTTCCCAACATTCTGTTTTTTTTAAAGCTTCCATTAGTTCCATCATGGTTATGTTCTCTTCTAGCATTATTTCAATGTCTTTAGGTATCTGAGGAAAATTCACTTTCTGTAAGTATTGCTTAACTTTTTCTCCTTGAATATTCTCTTGAAAATACAGTTTTCCATAGTAATTTTGTATTGATTTTTTTCTTCTCATTTCCATAGCAAACATGTCCTTCTTCATTTATTAATTGATTAATCCTTCTTGATTCTCTTCCCTTTCTCAGTTTATAGGCTAGCCTTCTGCCTAGTTTATTTGCATCTTCAAAGTAATTCTGTTTAGCATTTTTAATTTTTTGTGCTAGTTCCTCTTTTTCCATTAGTCCCATTTTATGTTTGATGACTCCTGCTTTTTCTTCTTGGATTACTGGGCCTTTTGCTTCAAGTCAATAAATTTGGATGCAAGCAAAAACCAAATATTGCATCTTATGCTTGCTAGTTTAAAGAAGATGTCTTTGGGACAGCAAGATCACCAATAAAGGAGTTCCTGCCAAAGGGGAAATCCAAGGTACTGTATGTATGTGGATGTTGCTTTAGAATGGCTGCCTTGTTTGTCTTCCCAATGATGCAATGACAGAGCACTTCAAGGGATGAAGATTTGTTTATTAATTTGCTGCTTGATGATATGGGAGTATAAAGGAGCTACTTGGAAAATGATTACTAGAGTTAGACCTGATTACCATTACTTCTGTAATAATAGCAGTTGGAAATGACTGAGTCTACAATCTGTCATTACAGAGAAGAGAGGGCAAGTGTAGGAGGAGTGACAGAACCTGGGAGCAGAGTCAAAAGAGGAATCAGCCTAGAGTCTCTATGTAGTCACAAAAGGACTGAGTCCAATTTCCTTTGAATTCCATTGACCCTTATTTAGTACCAAATTAGTGATAAAGACTAGTTCAGTAGATTCCTAATTGGAACCTCATGTGTGGCCTGATCTTTCATGCCTGACAGCAGACCAGTGATTGGCCTCTCTTCCTTTCAGGTTGAAAATTAACCAAAGAAGTTGACAACAATGATAAATCCTCTAACCTGGAGATTCTGCTCATTAATGCTACATCAATTAAGCACACTCTTCTTTCATTGGCCCCTTGCTTTATCAGAAAGCTGACAGTAATGAAGTGGATGGACAACAGACTAGAACTCAAATGAAGGAATTCTTCAAACATTTTTTCAACTCCACTTAAGATCTTATTCCACGGTAGTGGAAGCAACACAGAGGTCCTACTTTCTGCCTCTACTGAGTCTATGTAAAACAGCTCAGCTATGATCCTGGGAAAGGAGAGCTGCAACCAACAAGACTCATTATGAACAATTCTCATTATTTGTTGTTGTAATGGTATGTGGAATGATGTTGGGAGACCGGGGAAGAGCCACAGCCAGGGCAATGGTTGGATAAGTAACAGCTTAACCCACAGAAGGAATGTAAAAATGGCAAACATTTCAGAAGACACCTCTCTAGTTTCTTGGTTTGTAAAGGTAACAGGAAAATATACTTTCAAACTTGAAAGATTCTGTTAACAAAACTTCAAAATAAAGTAGTTCATCTGGGCGTGCTCCCTGTCTGGACCATCTCACAAGGCTGACATTTGCAGTCAAAATCAACTAGAGTCACCTCAGTTTAGAGTCCAGTATTATAATAGATTACACAATAGATAGCTAACTTTAGGGTCAGGCTCATATGGATTTCTTCTGGGCAGCTTATGGATGTCAAGGATGTGAACAGGATAAATCAAGGCTCTACATTGTTTGTTTATTCAGTTTTTGCCCTTCCTGGCTATTTAAACAAGCCAGGTTAGGACTGGCCCCAAGGTTAGGAGAGGTGATTAATGCCTCCTTGAGCAAGAGATGTGTATCTCTTGCTCAAGCATGATTAAGCAAGGCAGGTAAATAATTTTTTACTGAAAAAGACCTCCCTTGACCCAGGAAACCTTTCTAATTATAGACCCCTCTTAAATGTCCTATTTTTGAGCAATTTCACTAAGAAACTGCCTTTATAGCTCCAGATGCATCCAGATCTATTTTCTGTACCAATTGCAATCAGGGTTTCAAGTTCCAAGTAAAGTCACTTTTTGCGATTGACTGAAGGTGAACTTGTCAATGCCGATGGTGTTCAAGTGGTGCTTCAGTTGTTTTGGGATTGCATCCAAGGCACATATTACTATTGGGACTATCTTTGCTTACTTCTGCCACAATCATTCTAACTTTCACTTGCAGCTCCTTGTATTTTTTTATTTCTGTTTGCTCTGTTTCTATTTGCAGATCTTTATATTTTGTGATATTCTCCAGTTCTTTCTCTTCTCTTCTGCTCTCTCCAGGTCCACTATTCCAACTTTTTTGTCTTTCTTACTGAAGGTCAAAAGGGTGGAGGGGAGAAAGAAAGAATATGACTCCATAGTATTTTTTCCTTAGTCAGGAGATGACAATTCTATTGTAAAATAATAGTTTGGCTGTCAGTTTTCCAGTTCTGTTGTGAGACATACTTCCCAAGGTGCACCACAGGAGGCCTAGATAGCTTTGCACCAGAAAGAAAGACAAGTGGCTCTTCCTGCAGCATCGTTCAAAGCTCTCTTCCTTCCCTAGAACTGCTCTTAAACAGGCATCACAACATGGAAGGTTCAAGCTGACAGGAATCTGACTGCTTGCATGGAGTACCAATGCATCTTCCCATCAAAGTGGTACCTATTTATTTACTTGCACAGAACATACTTTTGAACTACGAGGTGGGCCGAAGTTGAGGCGAATGACCAAAGCTCACCCACCCACAATGCTACTGGTAGGACCCAAACCACCAGAGCAGAGACCAGCTCCAATGTCATTAAGCCACTGAGCCACTAACTTGCCAGATCACTTCGATCAATAGGAGATTTTCCCTTGAAGATACCTTGGCTGTCTACATGAGAGGAATTTCTCTGCAGTTCCAAAGCTGTCAAATATGTTCCCTGGAGAGTTATGTTTGGTTTCCATTTTCCCAATGTTCAGAAGTTGGTAAAAGCATAACTCCTCAAGTTTTAATCATTATATTTAATTTTTAATTTAATTTGATTTGCATCTGTATTCTGGTTATATTGATTTTTTTAAGGATTTGTAAATTGACTTGATTATCAAACAAATAGAAAAATGGATTAATAAATAAATCCACCTTCTCCTATAATGAAAAATAAGCAGATGGACTAGATCCTTTGTTTCCAGTGTAATAAACACAATCAAATAAGCAGTTTGTAAATGGCAGTCTTTAATGTAATAGTCATTCTGAGATAGGAGGAGAATATACTTTGCCAGGTTTTGAGCCAAACTTCCTATTCTCTTTCATATGACCCTGGGATCCAACAAAGAAAGAAAATCTGACAAAGATAATAATCATGGTGTAGCACGAAAAGTCCTTTGATCTTTTCTGCCTGCTTTTTTGGCACTGTGAGACCACGAAGCCTGCACATAAATTGTGGGTTTGAATTGCCAGGTTTTACTCCCCCAGGATCAGGCTTAAATTGCCAACTAGACAAGAAGGACATTTGGCTAGAGGATTCCTTGTGGCCCTTTTCAGAAATGCTATGCAGAAAGACAAAGACTCTTTCTGATGTTTGCATGCCAAAGAAGTCTTTTTGTGTGTATATAGCAATAGCACTTAGACTTATATACCACTCCACAGTGCTTTACAGCCCTCTCTAAGTGGTTTACAGAGTCAGTCTATTGCTCCCCAAAATCTGGGTCCTCATTTTACCAACCTTGGAAGGATGGAAGGCTGTCAACCTTGAGTTGGTCAGGATCGAACTGCCAGCATTTGGCAGAATTAGCCTGCAATACTTTATTCTAATCACTGCACCACCCACCACAGCTCTTTAAAAGTATAGAATGATGAGAAGTATAGAGTGAAAAGAAAAGCTGTTCATTTATCTAAAGAAGGTCTGTGATGTGTGAAATGGAATAACACAGATGTGAGGACTGGAAGTGGAACCCTAAAAGAGTAAACCAAAGATCCCTCTTGCTTCCCACAGTGCCCAACGATGGGCTGTCAGAAACTGGTTCACAACTGGCTGCTATGTTGCTTTTCAGCAGGGATCTTTCAATGACGCTTTGCTAGAGAAGCCACTGATAGGAATGCATGGAAGTGTCCTTCGTAGATTTATATAATCCTTTAAAAAAAATCCTCAGGCTGCAAATCCGTATACATTTTTTAAAGCATGCTGAATATTAACATTTGTCTTCTTGGAGCATAAGTCACTTATTTTTCTTTTCTCCCCAATTCTGCTTTGCTTCTGAAGATGCTGTTATAATCAATTGCGTCTTCAGAAGCAAATAATAGGTTATGGAGGAACATGATGCCAGAATAAGGCATTGGCAAATGCTTTTCCAGCAAAATAAAGTGTCATTGTGGTTGACATTTTTTTTAAAAAAATGTACAAATAGACTGCAGTTTAGGGTGCCCCTTGGCCCTTAGCCATCACCACATGTATGAGTGACAGCTGTGATGAGGACTAAATCTGAACACCTACAGCTAGTGTGATTTAAGGTCCACTTATGTCATTATCCAGGATTATGTAGTTACATCCCATTTTGACAATTGCAATGTGTTCTATGTGGGACTCCTCTGGAAAAATATCTGAAAATTACACTTTCTGCAAAATGCATCAATCAAGCTAAAAAATCTATAAAATGCATCTCCTTTTCCAAGCTTTTAAATATTAGTTATTGCTAGCATTAATGTTCATGTATTTGTCTTATCTGCATGCACTTTAATCATTTTAGCCATCTTCAATATTGAGTAGGAAAATGGATCATACATTGAATGCATAAAGACATGTTCAACTGTGTTTTGTAGGAGCAAAGGCATATATTATTACCCAAGAGCCAGTTTGATGTAGCGGTTGAGGCTGCAGGCTAAAAACCAGGAGGCTGTGAGTTCTTGTCCTGCTTTAAAGCACAAAGCCAGCTGGGCAACTTAGAGTCAATCACTCTCAGTCCCAGGAAAGGGGCAATGGCAAATCATTCCCCAAAGGTTCTTGCTATGAGAATAAGAAAATATAAGCACTCACTAGAGGTCAATGCTGACTTGAAAGTGTGCACATGCATACATACATACATACAAGCACACACATACATACATACATACAAGCATACACAAAAGTATCTACTACTGAGATGGAATCAGAATGATGACCTGCACACTGTCATGTCATAATTCAACTCCCACTCCAGGAAACTAAATAGAGTATATTCTTCTTCTTCTTCTGTGTCTGTGTCTAGATCAGGGGTGTCAAACTGGTGACATGCGGGGTGGAGTGTCACATGCAGGCCACACCCATCCCAGCTCTGCAAAGGGAAAAAACATGGCGATACATCAAGTGATGGCAACATGACACAGCAAGTCGGACACCTGTGGTCTAGATCAAACTTCAAATTGCAGAATGAAGCCACTTTCTTGGCTTTGTCAGTGGCCAAAAATAAGTCATGATTGGTACATGTTTCTGGTAGCAGCTGAACATACCAGCAGATGGGCCAAGTACTGTGTTTCTCCATATTCATACAGTGTGTTGTTATCCACCCAAAGCTTCCACTTGAGCATATTGGTTTTACACTTAGGCATTCCAACTCTCAATCTATTCAGAGTCTTCCAGGTCGGTCACCATAGAAAAGTGGGGAAGAAAGGAAGGGAATAAGAACTGGGAGGTGGGATGAGTCAAGGACACTCCACAGCCAAAAGGTTGCCAAGAAGGCACCAGTTTTGCTCTGGTTTCTGTGATGGAACCAGAGAGAAAAAAAACACCTCAGCAATTCCATTCTCACAGCAGCAGATTTCATACTGATCTCACACCTGCTAATCCAGAGTTCACCTTAGTGTCTCTTAGTTTGTTGTTTTTATAATTACCTCGTGCCAAAAATGCTGTGAAGTTTTAATCAAGAGCTACAAAAGAAAACCAGGATTTCAGGACAGGCTCCCAGTGCCAATCTGCTAAGCAACTGTATTTACAGGGCTACTTTTACTCCTATTTGACATGTTTTATCATTATGTTCAATTTTAATTTTACCCGTTGTTCTCCTAGATATCATTAATTTGTTCTTCCTCTCCTTATTTGGGTGTGGGCGTATGCGTGAGAGCATTATCAGTTGTGCCAAGTGAATTTGAAATTCTACTGCCCAATGGCTAATTAGAAGATGCTTTAATCAGTTAGCCTTTTCAAAAACCTAATTCAATGAACTTACTTTCAAAAGTCACTCAGCCCTGGTAAATGCATTGTTTGCAAGCTCTATAAAATTATAGAGCCTGACACCTTAATGAATCCAAACAATCTCTAATGGAACATTATTAGATTGTGTTGATGAAACAGCATGAACTTGTTTTGTAACATTTAGTTAGCTGGGTGCCGTGAAGTCTGGCTTGACCATTGGCAGCCTTATGGAGAAGTGTCCATCATCTCAACTTGTCCCTAGTGACCACCTGTAGCTTTTCCAAGTGCTTATCAACTCTGTCACCCCCGCCCCCCTTTTTTTTACTTCTCTTAGTCTTTCCAAATATCTTTAGTTCCATCATCCCACTCACATCCCATGTTCAAAATATACGTTTGCTGATCATGAGTTCTTAAGCCTTGATTACATTCAACTAGCAGGTTGCCTTTGCATAGTTGATCGTTCCTTAGATTGATTTTATATTCTCTTGTTTTCTAGATTAAGTCTTAAGGGCAACACCTACTTGCTTTAATTTTAATGTAACCTATATACCCCACACCAACCTGCCTCTTCCATAATCTGTGCTTGGAAGTGTCCTTGTGCCCGTGTTCAACAGTTTGTGTACTAGACCTGATTCCACTATTGTGCATTTGGTGATGTCCATGTGCCAATGTGGTTTAAAGCAACTGCACATAGACCACAACTGCATGATCAGTCACTTACAACCATTTCACGTTAAAACAGCTCCTCCCTAAAACATACCTACAAGCTGACTCCGGAAGTTCCAAGAGCTGCCCTCCCCATGGACACGTGACCACATTTCTGGTGCTCAGCAACTTGTCTGGATTTATAGTTGTTTGCAGCATCCCATGATTATGCAAAGGAAGAATGTTCTGCCCCAAACTTTATTAACCCTATCCTACATTGTGTGGTGTTCTCTCAGTCAAAAGTTTCCCAATAGTTTAAAATTTTGCTGTTTTCCCAACTGATGCATTTCAGTCATCTTTTATCAGTACAGTGTCTTTTATGGGTGCCCCTTTCAGTTTTGCCATACAATTTTTCTGTCATCTTCCACTGCCTTTATAGTAAGTGCATATATACTTGTGCATGTAGTGGGGCTAACAGGATTTCTACTCATTCCAATTGGTAATTTACCATCAAGACCTGCTTAATTGGTATACAAATGACAGATCAACCCTCTGTGAAAAATATGTCTTTTTTATTCCATAAATAATCCAGTGTTATTGCAAATAAGGTTTTGAGTCGTCATTTTCTCAAATCTGTGTTCTTTAAACAGTAGGAATAGCTTCCTACCATCAGGTTCAGTATAGAAAATATACAGTACATTTTTAGCAAATGTTCAGGACCAAAGGATGATTAACGTTGCATACAGGTAAAATGTTTATCTGACAGTAATACCCAGATTTATTTTTGAAACAGGAATGCATAGGATCAGACTGTCACTTAGGTAAAATAACAAACTGCTAAATTTTGACTGGAAAAGTATTTTCTTGCAGCGCATCTTGGTCAGTGCAGTTTTTTTCCTCCTGATTTGAAATACAAGATTCCTCCCTTTCTTTCCAAATACCGGTTGCTTTTATTGCATCAAACACTTTGCCCCCAATTCAGGGAATTTCTCCCAGATAATGTGATTCATTTAATAACTGGCCTGTGTTCTACCATTTTGTATCCATTTTTCAATAACTGACCCAAAAGACATAGAAGAAAATAGCAGTGCAATTATGCAATAGATGAAAATATGATTTTGCTTGAGAAAGGCAAATTGATATACCGATGGCACTCTTTCATCTCTTGCCAAGACTGATTACTACGGACTTATTTGCTGTCCTATACATAGCCAATCTTCTTCATTTCTACAAGGAGCTCAACATACAATGCTATCCCATTAAATTTAGGTCTAAGTATCCATTGGTAGAATCTGATTCTGATCCTCTTTTACAATGCTCTTGATACACACTTTTAAAAGCAGAATGGAAAAACAAGTTGTCAACTTTCTTCCCTGACTGACATTCAGATGAATTAAAATTGCCTACTGTTCCCAAGAAAGGTAATCTAAAAAACAAAGCAACACAAATAGTATATGCCTCTTTTAACTTCCAATTGTTTGCTTTTGCTTAGAAGTAAATCCATAATATGAGCGATTACAATGCCATTGGTTCAGCCAGATTCTTTTAGGGTCTGAAATTAAATCATGACTGTTAAAAAAAAAGTTATAATAGCCCCACTAGCCTTGAGATGGTGTTGTGTTTGTGTGTTTGTGCACAGAAGAGTTAATTTGTTCTTGTTGCATCACATTTCTTCCATCTCCATCATTCCCACCAGTGAAATTCGTTCCATTCACTGTCAAATTTGACATTTTAAAATGGGGTAGGAATTAAAATGGTTTGAAAGTCTTATTTCCTTTTGAAAAGTTTAATAAAATACACAGACATGTCAATTTGGGAGATGTTGCCCTTCAGATTCGTTTTCTAGCCACCAAAACTTTGCTCAAAACTAGCAACAAACAAAGCACCGGAGCTGGCTTTGTAGAACAGCTCTTACCCAATGCTGACTTCAGCATAAGCAGACAAATTCAATCTTATTTGTAACACACTGCATACTGCTTCTGTAAATCTGCAAATCAAGCATACTAGAAGCATTAAAGCACATGTCACTTTTAAAGTTTCAGTGCAATGTAATTAGAATGTAAAGTCTCACTCAACCAGCATTCTCTCACGCAGGTTTACACTGTTAATATGCTATGAGCAAATTAACTTAGGTCTCCTGCATTTCATTCCCCATTTTCTAAGGAACACAACCAAACAAGCATAACTGCTATGATTCCTATTTACTTCCTATGATTCATTGTTAACATTTAAATAACCCTGCCCACCCTCCCCACAAAAACCTGGATTATTCCCATGAACACCTGTGCATAAGAGATTTTTTTGCATCTGAGACATAAATTTGTTACTTAGACATTTGTTGGAATCTATTCCAAACAAGCTGACAGCAGGCATTCCTGAGTACAAGTTTTTAATCATCTCAATTCTTGCTACTGTGTCTTCCATCTATATGTTTCATTTTGATCAGAGGCACAAACTCTTTCATAGCAAATTGCAAAAGGACCAAGGAGTTAGAAAACTCCTGAATTAGAAAGCAAATGAATGAATAAAACTTTCAAAGCACACTGTCTTGTATTTGCAATTGTGAATGTAAGGGTTAAAAGCCATTTAAAAATAAATATCTCAGATGTAAAAGAACCAAAAAATGGAAAGTAAGTTTCAGGGATTTGCCAACAATCCTTTAAAAAACAACTTGCAGTTAAAGAGTGAGAAAGCAAGAGCAAAATCTGCCATTCTTGACTAGTTTCAGCAAGTTTCAGTGTCAAACCCTCATGTTGGGTGCTTTGGTTTATATACACAATATCATATATTTTCCCCAACAGTATTTCCTCAGAGAATTAAATATTAAAAACGGCAGCTTTTCTTCATTTGAAAAGTTTGAAATAAACAAAACAAGGAATACTTTTTCAAAAAAATTACGGAGAAAACTAGCTTTTTGTTTGTTTGTACAAATATAGATATATTTTCCAGGATTTAATGATTTGAACAGAAACGGCCTGCGTAATGAACTATCAACATGGTCCCGGTCGCCGACCCAGATTGGATCCTGCATTATGATAATGTATTGCAATACATCAGAAACGGGAGGAAAAGCAGGAACTCTTTAATCCAAGCATTTTGCGCCGATGGAAACTGGTGCACCGAAGGTCAAAACGGAAGGGGGGGGGGGCACACAGCTTTGCAGTCCCTGAGATGATGTGAAGGAAAAGCCCGGGAGGAGAGAGAGCCGGGAGGAAAGTGCTACACGAGGGATTCACACACAGGCACCGAGTCCGAGTCTTGGCTGTGCATAGAGCTTAAACCCGTGTCGGAATCCTCGTCTTCCCGATCCTCGCGGTCTTTGCTCAAACTCCGGGCGGCTTCCTCACCCCAATCTCCCGAGGTGATTGGGACCGAGGAGGGCAGCTCGTCGCCCGGGTTGAAAGGGAGGCCCCGTCGCTCGTCCTCGTCTGCCACAGCCGTTTCCTCCTCCTCCTCTTCCCCCTCCCCCTCCCCTTCCACGTGTAAGGACTCCAGGGAATCGAGCAGGCGCTGCAATTCCCGCTCTTTATCGGCCCAGGCGCGCTGCGTAAATTCCAGGTCCGACTTCACGGCGTCCAAATCCGTGTTGAGGCGCAGCCCGATGTAGAGGCTGGTGCTCAGCTGCGTCTTGACGCGCTCCTGCTCCACGTGGAGCTCGCCGCCACCGCCGCTCAGCTCGGTGGTGTTGCAGTCCGTCTCGGAGAGGCTGGCGCTGGAGCCCTTGGCGGCCGCCAGCTCATCCCGGCGCCGCCTCATCCAGCGCTCGTTGAGCTCCTCCTGGATCTCGCCGGCCAAATGCTCGATCAGCTCCTCCTGGCGGCGCCACTGCTCCTGCACCCGAGCCACCTGCTCGCACTTCCACGCGTACTCCTCCAAGTCCTCGCCGCCGGCCGCCGGCTTCTCTAACTCCCCCGCCTCTGCCGGGGCCGCTGCCGGGGCCGCCCCTGCGGGAGACTTCAGCTCCTGCTCTCCCGCGGGGGGCTCCGGCTCTTCCCCGACCAAGTAAGTGTCCTGCACGTAGTTGACTCCGTGGCGCTTCATGCGGTCGAAATGAATCCTCGCCTCGTAGCGGTCGATCTCCCGGTCTAAGTCGCGGAGCCGCTTGATCTGTTGCCGGATGGTGTGGTCCTGCGAAAGGACCAGATGCACCAGAGTCTCCATCCTTTCTCCCGCCGGGGCTTCCGGGGCTTCCTTGGCCGGCGGCTCCTCGAGCTGCGGCTGCCCCTTCCTCTTGTTGATCTTGGCCAGCTTGCGGAAGGCTTTCCTCACCACGCGCCTCTGCCGTTCCTGGCTCAAAGCCAGGCTGGCCCGGGCTGTAACCCCCAAGCCGTGGCATCCCGGGCTGTCCCTGCTGGGCACCACCCTGGCTTCGGCGCTCCTGGGTCCGGTGTTGGGCAAGGACGCCTCGCTGCGCACCAGCACGAAGCGCACGTTCTCCTGCTCGTCTCCCCAGGCCGCCCAGAGCCTCAGGATCTTGGTCTTGTTGGGCAGGATCCTCTCAAAGCCCCGCCACTTCTCCACGATGCAGTAAGACTGCGGGAGCCCCGACAACATCCCCCCGCCGCACTCCTGCAGCGATGCCTGCTGCAGCTGCAGCGGCTGTTGCTGCTGCCGCCGCCTGCGCCGCTGCCTGCTCTCCTCCAAAAGGACCCGCACCACATCCGAGCAAGTGGTGCGTTTGGTGAGGCCCGAGATCAACTTCTCCTCCTGGCAAATCCACACCGAGATCTTCTTTTCTTCCGGCTCCATCGGGGCACGGGACCTCGGCAATGGGGCTGGGAGGGAGCGCTGCTACTCGGCGGGATCCCCCATAGGAGAGCGCTCACTAGAGCCGCGCCGGACCGAGCCGCGCCGCCCGAGAGCCCCCGTGGGGAGGCATGGCTGCGACCCTTCTCCCCTGCCCGCCTGCGGGGCGCTTACAAAAAGGAAACGAGCTTCAAATTGCAGCAGTCCCGGGATCTCCCTCTTTCGGATCCGCTCCTTCTTAGGCTCGCGGAGAAGAAACCGACTTCGGAGTCTCAGCTCCGCCTCCTCAGTGCTACTGTTGCTGCCGAGCGCCTGCCTTCCCCGGCACCTTCCCTCCTGACACTGCTCGCTCTCTTCGCTCTGCTCCCGCGTTTTTCTTCTCCTATCACGTGATCCTTCTCTTTCCTCCCCCTCCCCCCCCCACCGGCGCCCCGCTTTTCCAACAGCTTGTGGGCTTTGATTCAAGACTGTCTTTGTGGTACTTTAATCTTAAGAGTAAGAGATGACTTGCGTCTTGTGTCTTATATTTTTGTATCTGTACGGAAGAAATGGGAAATTACTTTTTTTCCCCCATTCCTGAGCTCTGAAAACCTGTTCCCTTCCTGGCGTTTTCTTCCTCTTCATTTTTTCCCCCAGTTTTTCTTACATTTTATTCTTCGTTTGAAGTGGATAAAGTCTTATAAAGAAAATAATGTTTTTCTGGTGCTGTATAGATTCTCATTCCCCCTTCCTCCCCCGCACTTTACAAGGACAGGGGGCACTCCCCTCAGTTGTACAATTTCACACAAAGGGTTTTTTAAAAAGAAGAAAATCCTTGCGGTGGTCCTTCCTAATGGGTTTTGGAACTCCTGGGGAGAAGAAGCTCCTGTTCAACTATTCTCCAACATCCTCCCACCCACCCTGCCCCCCCCCCCAAAAAAAAACTGTTGGAAGAGAATGTTTCAAAGGAAGCAGCCAAAATTCAGTCCAAATTTCTTTCAATTGAATAAAATCCCCCACCCTGTAATTAAAAAAAAAAAAACCTTTCTCATGCCAAAGCATTTCACAGATCATATGCACAGTGAACTGTAAACCTTACTAAGCATTATTAAAATCTGTGGTTGTGGCCAAGATTCAAAGAGAAAATTTGAATCATGTATTTCAGTAGCAGAAAAATGAACAGACACGAAGTCTCTACCCTTTTACATATTCCCAGATGGGACGAAACCCCGTTATTCTGACTAGAATTCACTCCTTGGCAATTGGATTACTGTACGTTTTACGTTTCTAGGAAATGAATACGAAAAATGAGCTTTCTTTTTTGCCTTTGCGTGACAGACATTTCTAGTGTGCTGAGAATGTTGCTTTAAGTTTTATTTTTTTTACTTACAACATTTGTAGAGCCTCCAATCTTAGAGCAAAACTAATCCCAATAAAAGCAATGTATGCAACAGTAAAGGTGGGGGGGAATCAAAAAGCCAGAAACCAAAAGACCAACTGCCACAGTTACACTTCCTTTATGCAACTCCCAATGTGTTTTTTTTCCTACTGTGACCACACTAAGTCCCAACCATCGTGGGGGAGAGCCAGGTCTTAAGTGCTCTCTGCAGTTTAAGTGGGGGAGGGTGCTGTGGTATCTCAATAGGGCAGCGATAGCAATGGAAAAGGCGTATTTCTGGTGACTGGCACGATTGCCGTGTTTAATGCATCCTACTACCATCCCTATCTACTTTGGTGAGATAGGCAGATTGCCTCAGGGAGAGGCGATCCTGTAGATTATGTTTTTTTCCGCCCATTAAAGAAGTTGCTGATTAATAACAGCAAAGTTTCACTGACATGTAAAATGATCAGGTTTCTCCATGAATTAAAAGTCATACAAAAGGCAAAAATGAGAATGGGAGGAAAGGAAAGAGAAGAGAAAAGAGGGAGGGGAGGGGAAGCACAGCAACAACAACTCATTACTCCTTTTTTGCTGCCAGATAAATTCTCAGTGTTTGGTGCCCAGAGCAGAGAACATTAAGAGTTGAGCTGGAGATGCGCAAATTACGAGTTCAAACGGTTTGCGTTTCAAGAGTAATGGTTCGTGCTGATTTATGAGCTTTTGTAAAACTGATCTGGACTAAGGATTAAATCGGGCAGATGTGCTTCCTTCAGAAATGGGCAGGTGCATCGTTTCAAAATGTCAGATCTACAGAATGTCAGTCTTACTGAAGCAAAGAAATACATTTCTTGATCTGTTTTATTCTTCAAAATCCTAATTTAGAGTACTTTAGCTCTCTCTAGGATTGAGGGAGCATATGTGCAAACAAACACCAATTAAAACATTCTTCAACAGCCAGATACATGTTTATGGGTTTAAAATAGCCGTATATACTGTCTTTCAAGACAAAGCTTTCCCACGGGGCAGCTTACAAAACATGTTCTAAAATAAAAATTAAATCTAGGCAAAATGATGCAATTTAGAAACATATCATTAAAATAGCAGCAGCTATAGCCCTCGATATGGAATATAGCCGAAGTGGGCCACTTAAATCAAGATGAAGCAAGGGGGATTTCTTTGATGAGGTAGATGTTGATTCATCACTGAAAAGAACATAATGGATATTGAGCCCATTCTAGCAAGCTTGAGCAGATTCATAAGGGGACATTCATACTCTCAAATAATCAGGTCCAAAATTTTAGAGCTTCTTCTCAATGTGAAATATTAATTGTACAGGTAGCCCTTGACTTACAATAGTTTATTTATTGACCATTTGAAGCTACAACTGCACTAAAAAAAAGTTACTTTCACACAGTGGTGGGATTCAAAAATTTCTACTACTGGTTCTGTGGGCGTGGCTTGGTGGGCATGGCAGGGGAAGGATACTGTAAATTGTCCAGTCAGAGGTGGTATTTGCTGGTTCTCTGAACTACTCAACATTTCTGCTACCGGTTCCCCAGAACTGGTCAGAACCTGCTGAATACCACCTCTGCTTTCATACTTACGATCGTTGCAACATCCCCATGGTCACATGATTTACATTTGGATTCTTGACAACTGACTGACATTTATGACAGTTGCAGTGTCTCAGAGATATGTGATCCCCTTTTGCGACTTTCTGACAAGAAAAGTAAATGGGGAAACCAGATTCATTTAACAACCGTGTTACTAACTGAAGTGATTCACTTAACAAATGTAGTGAGAAAAGTCATACAATGGAGCAAAACTCACTTAACAAATTTCTCATTTAGCAACATAAATTTTGGGCTCTATTTTATTTATTTATTATTTATTTGATTTGTCAGTTGCTTACAAAATAGTAGGTATAAATATAAACATGAGTAAGAATACACAGAAAATAGGTACAATTAAATGGGGACAATAGGACAGGGACCGACCGGAGGCACGATGGTGCACTTATGCACACCCCTTAATTGTGGTTGTAAGTTGAGGACTGCCTGTAATTCTCTCTGGCTTTTACTTGGAGGAAACTTAAACCCTGAGGCTATGTTCCCTCCTCAAACTGATCAATCTTTTGACTTTGTAGCTTGGACCATGAGCAGCATTGGGGTTATTAGATCAGAGTGGGCAGGCTTTCATGGGTGCCCCCATTTTCTTCTTCTTTGTTGTAATAGCCAAGTCCCTTGCCATTTTCAGGTGGAAAACACATAAAAACTATATTGGGAATCCTAATGTAGGTATCTTAGCAATAGCACTTAGGCTTATATACTACTTCATAGTGCTTTTACAACCCTTTCTAAGCTGTTTACAGAATCAGCCCCAACAATCTGGGTCCTCATTTTACCAACCTCGGAAGGGTGGAAAGGTGGTCAATCTTGAGATGGTCAGGATCAAACTCCTGGCAGGGAACAGCGTTAGCCTGCAATACCTCATTCTAAAACACTGAGTCTCCACTAATTCTCATAAGGGTTGTGGAAGGCTGAATCAACTTTGAGCCAGTCAGAATCGAACTGCTGGCAGTCAGCAGTCAGCAGAATTAGCCTGCAGTGCTACATTCTAACCACTGTGCCACCACAGCTCTTTAACATCTTGCAATGTTGTTTTTTTAAAAACCCCTTCTAAATAAGTAGGGAAAGAAGAAAGAAAGAATCTCAAGTTTCAACCAGATGTGTGTTGGGCCTGATGAGTCACTCTGAGGCCTTTATCTCCTCCTCTGTTACAGTTAAGTGCAGCATCCGCTAAAAGACTGCCCATCCCTAGTGAAACCATTCTCTGATCAGCATGTTAGAAGGAGTGTACATGAAGTTGCCGCTGCCAAGTAGCTCCTTTCAGCTCCTTTCGCCTTCTCTGCAGTCTTAAGATAATAACCTCCCATGAGAAGATTCCTAAATGCTTAAACAAGCTCTTCCCTATCATCGAGCATCCCTCTGATCACAATATTTTCACTTGGCGTGATGTCAATCCCATGTCATAAGCTACATCAGACCCGTGCTATGCCGTGTGCCATCGGTGCCAGCAAAACCAAACTGTTGTGGCCTGATAAAGTATAATGAGACTTACAGTGCTGGGGCAGGGGGAGCTTGCCAGGGAAGCATGTTAGGTGGGTTAATTAAGTGTGCTTAGCGATGTACCAACCGCATTAAATGCTTCAGGCTGTCTGCAGGCTTAGGCATATTTTATTGGTGTTTTTTTTTATAACTTAGAAAGAATGTTCAAAAGTATCATACACTCTTATGTTTATGTATAGAAAAGTAAATGGTAGAAAAAGAGGATCAGGGTTTTTTTGTGGGGAGGTGTAGGGCCCTGTGAAGCCATTCCTGCCAAAGAGAGCCACTCCATTTGGGGTTCAAGCACCCCTCTCCCTTCTGCAGATGAGGAGAGCTTTCTCATCTAGGTTCCCCACTTATATGAAATGTTGAGCAATACCACGCTGGCCCTGGTTTTCAGTCTTGTGAAACTTCATTAGACTCATTACAGGGCTAAGAAATTAGGGATTTGGGGTGGGAGGAAGAGGCTCAATGCGAGTGTTAAGCTGCAAACAAAAACATCAATTTTCTTTCTAAAAACAGTCTTGTGAGACAGGACATGCCTCAGCCAGGCTTGTAATTTCAGATATAAAGTATTTCTGGATGTATTTCTGCCAAACCAGTAGGATTAGACTGCTGGATCATGACTAAGGTGCAAATGGACACTTGATCATTAAGGTTCCAAAGTCATGCTCAACCAGACATTATCTCTCAACCAGACCTACTTTCGGGAGGGGTTGTTGTGATGATAAAAGTGGAGAAAAGGGAACTTTTATGTATGCTGTTTTTAGGTCCTAGAAGGAAGGTGGTGTATAAATAATGTAAATACATATTTTTGCAGAATTTTTGGCATGCCATCTGTGCTGTCCAGATAGTATATAGGTAATGGGAATTGAGATAGTTAAGTTAGAATTGGGAGCTGTCCCCTGAAGGGAATGTCTCATGGTAAATGTTGTTAATGCATCCTGGGAAATGTAGTTCATGTCATGTGGTCACATCTGTAATCCTGATTGGTCACTGAATTGACCCTTGGTTGGGTTGGGGGAAGTTCCTTCACTCTTGCCTAGACCTCAGCAGCGTGCTGGTGCCTCACCCCTTGCTCCTTCATTATGGGATGAAAGATCACTATTCTTTTACACCATGAAGTCAGCTATACAAAGAATTGGACATTAGATGAATCTCGACGTAACCGTAAGCTATATTTGAGGATGCCTTGTGAACCAATAAAGAAGCTTTGTATGAAAGCCTCTGTCTGTCTTTATATTCAGCTAGTAATTAAAGGACAGAACACCATCATCAAAAGAAAATAATTTGCTTGTTTTATAGTTGCAAAAGAAATGCTGCTGCTATCGCCTGTCTTCCAAAAAATTCCCACTTATATGGTGGATGATATCTCCTGGCTGCCTAAAGAATTAGTGAAAGAAGTAAAGTTCTGGCTGTAAATTGAATGAATGAATGATCTAGCTTGCTTTATCAAGACCATTATAGAACATGAGCCAAGAAGGGGGAAATTCAAGGAAGCCTTTGCAGAAGAAATAGGTTTTTGGGAAGGATTTGAAAAGTGAGGGATATGAGATTGCCCTTAATTCATACATTGTGTTAAGTACATAATTTATTTAATGTAGGTTTGTTGTTAACTTCAGCTGGCTGAGTTTATGGAATCTGGTAAGGTTTTTATAAAAATTTGCATATCACACAAGATATTAATCCAAACTATTTTATTTATGCATAACATTTATGTAGCTGCCTTTCTCAGAAAAAGCCTATAGGTATTATATGTTTCAGTGAATTCTATCAACCCAACCAAAAGTTTTGTATGTTGGAATTATTAAACATAGAATTGAGCCTGGTATCTCTTGCATGATCAGAATAGCACTCTGTTGAAATCATACACATTACAGCTGAGTCATCTGGGCTTTATATCCTAAAAACAAAGTCAGTCATAATGTTCTCACAAAGAAATACTGAAATCTTTTTCTGCCTGTTTTTCAGCGTTTTCAGCTAAAGCATATTATTGTTGCATTAATCAGATAGTTGTGTGTGAAAATGGAAGTGATCAATTAATTAGAAGAATACTTCCCTCCTTTTGCTTTAACTGAAGAATAATAAACATCCATTCCATATACCCCACACCCCTATCTAACACTCCTGGACCATCTCTTGTTTTTTTCCTATTCTTCTGAATTTACCTTTCACCAAATCACGGTCCAACAACTCAGGAGTGGAAATCAGTTAATTTCCAAACACACCGTTATTTAAGCATTTTTCAAGTAGTTTTTCTGATTCCCCCAAGCTTTTCAAAATGTCTTCTTCAGACTTCATCTACAGCAGTCATTGGAACTTAGCTAGAATTCACCAGCTATTTTTAATTTATTATCAAAACCCTTTGTAAGCAGGACTCCCTATCCTTCACGCCTTTTTCTTCTGTAGATTTTACTATATTTAGCAATAGCAATATCACTTAGATTTTCTTCTGTAGATTTTACTATATATAGCAATAGCAATATCACTTAGACTTCCCAGTGGTTTGCAGCCTTCTCTAAGTGGTTTATAGAGTCTGCATATTCTGGGTCCTCATTTTACCAAACTCAGAAGGATGGAAGGCTGAATCAATCTTGAGATTATCAGGATCAAACTCCTGGCAGTGAACAGAGTTAGCCTGCAATACTGCATTCTAAACAGAGTCGTCACTAACTCGTTAGGGATGTTAGTTATTGCATCTCATTTCAATACTTGTGGCTACACTCCAGCCCATTGTCATACGGTTGTAATCATAGATACACTTACTGCACTGTATCCTGGGAATTGTTTTAGAATTTTAACAAGGCATGCTACATTTCTAGTATGCTACAAGCCATATTTCAATTAATGAAGAACAAGCATGTGAAGCCCTGTGTTTAATTATGCTTAATTTCATTAATTGACAGAGGGAAGGGGGCTAAATTTATGTTTTTTTAAGTAGAATCCTTCATACTTTTTAACTTGAGCCTAGGTGAACAACAGCAGAGTCTAACCCTTTGTAGCAGAATTGCTTGGTGTTACTTTTCTGAACAGCAGGCCTGAATATTTTGTTCTTAACTTTATTTTATGAGGTTTCACAGTTTTTGGTTTGGGAATTGTGAGACAAGTATTGGGACTGAGCTAAGACCCAAAGAAGCCTTGAAGGTGGGGGTTACAAGCTGTTTCTTACCTGTAACTGAGCCTAAAATGGATAAGCAGGAGGAGGGAGGCTCTGGTGTGGCCATCTCAATTTTCACAGAAGATTTCTTATACCAGGCTATCCTGAACAAAAGCCTGCCACTTTTCAGTGGGATATCTGTCAATCTAATCCAGTGGTTCCCAGAGTGGACAGCACCGCCCCCTGGGGGAGATGCCTTAGCGGGGTGCTGAGAGGCAAGGGGGCCGGCAGGGGGATGCTAAGAGGTGGCAGGGGGCGCTGGAAGTGAGCAGCAGGACACAATTCAGGGGAGAGAAAAAATGCCGCTGCCAACGCGTTTGAGGCAAGGCCCCGCAGGATCATCCCATTGACTTGCACACTCTGGTGCAAGGAGCTCCGCCCACGAACGCAGTGCTGGGAAAGGAGAGCAAAGCCAAAGTGGCTTTGCTCTCCTTTTCAAATATCTTGCCACCGCTGTGTTTGGGGCGGCGGGGCAGCACCCCAAACACAGCATTGGGAATAGGAGAGCAAAGCCTTTTCAAACATCCCACTGCCATGTCTGGGGCGGCAGGGTGGCCTTTTCAAACATCCTCCCGTTGCCATGTTCCACCCCATTGAGCCCCTTGCACCAGAGGCACCTGCCCAAGCAAGTCCGAATGGAGCGGTGCATGAAGTCAATGGGGTGAGCCTGAGAGAGGAAAGAGAAAGAGAAAGAGAGAAGGAAGAAGAGAAAGAGAAAAGGGAAAGAAAGAAAAAGGGACAAAGAAAGAGGGGAGATGGAAGGAAGAGACAGAAAGAAAAAGAAATAAAGAAGGAGGGAGGGAGGGAGGAGAAAGATAATGAGATATCTATTCTAGTCCAATCACCTGCTCCAGCAGTGTTAGAAGGGTGTGTGTGTGTGTGTGTTCTCCTTGTAATTTACCAATACATTTTGATTTTGCCTTCTTCAGAATTGGCACTGTAATACATTGGGGAAAAGTAATTTTTTTAGGGTGGAGATCTGGTCCAATGGATCCTGTTTAAAGCCTCAACAAAATGTGAGAGCTTCCTGATAGTCTTGGCCATGTTTCATCCACAAAACCTTTAATTAATAGAAGCCAAAGATGTTTCAATGTGCTGGAAAAGATGTTTCAATGTGGAAAAGGGCCTCTAAACTAGGCCTCATTTCAATCTGATGCATCAGCTCTCTCTCTCTCTCTCTCTCTCTCTCCCTCCCTCCCTCCCCCCTCCCTCCCTCCATGCCCCCCTTCTTTGTCCCTTTTTCTTTCTTTCCCTTTTCTCTTTCTTTCTTCCTTCTCTCTTCTCTCTCTCTGTCTTTCCCCCTCCCAGACTCACCCCATTGATTTGGTGCACCGCTCTGCTCGGACTTGTTTGGGCAGGTCCCTCCAGTGCAGTGGGCTCAATGGGATGGGCCTGCGGGGCCGGCACCTACAACGCGGCAGTGGCGGCACATTTGAAAAGTAGAGCAAAGCCAGAGGTCGGTAATTACAAAGAATCACAAAAGCTTCTGGTTTGGGCACAAGAAGGGACACACATCTCAATGAAATTCAGCAACATAAAATAAAGAAATACAAATAAAACAAATCAACAAGAATCGGCAAAGTATCTCTGATTAGATTTTATTCACTACTAGAATCTAATCAGAGATGCTTTGCTGATTCTAGTCCAATGACCAACTCCAGCAGGGTTGGAAGGGAGTATGTGTATATGTGTGTGCATGACTGTCAAAACTCCAAAAGCAAGTTAAGTAGTTCTGGGGAAGCCAGTCATAAATTAGAACACTTGCTAAGCAACCGGCCATTAAGTGAGGACCACTTGTATTTGGTTTGCCAGTCACCAAACCACACCCAAACCAGTCACGTGACCAGCGAGCCACACCCTCAAATTAGGCCATGCCCACAGAAATTTGAATCCTGCCCCTGGGTGCGGGGCATTGAGGATGAGTTTGTAGCACCAAGGGAGTGGTGGACTGAAAAAGTTTGGGAACCACTGGTTTAGATAAACAATGCTTATGGAAGCTTGGCTGTCTGTTCATAGCTGAAAAAGCTCCAAAAATTTTAAATGTTTCTAGTAAAGATTATTTGCCTCAGCTTGAAAGCTCAATTTAACAATTAAAGTTGTCTAAGAAAAGAATATATATAAATTGCCCATTCATAAGTATGATTACATCATCAGAAGTAAACATAAACAAAAAGGTACCTGAATGGTAGCACGGTTAAACCATTGGCAAGTTCTAAGAGCATAAGGCAAATCCTGTAGGATCAAATGTGGAGTGGTTAAGGCACTAGGCTAGAAACTGGGAGGCTCAGAATTCTAGTCCTGCCTTAGGCATGAAAGCCAACTGGATGACATCACTCTGTCTCAGCCCAACCCATCTCACAGGATTATTGTTGTGGGGAAAATGGGCTGAGGGAGGAATATTAGGTATGTTCGCTGCCTTGTGTTATTTATAAAAAATAATAAAAGTAGAGAAAAGAAACTAAAATAAATAATAAAATAATTCAGTATCTTCCTACATACTAAATAAGATGCGTTTATGCTAGATGAATTGACCAACAATGTATATTATAGCGATATACCGTCTTGTGCTCATAAAGTCCCTGCTCTCTGAATAGCAAATAGCAATAGCACTTAGACTTATATACCGCTTCACAGTGCTTTACAGCCCTCTCTGAGTGGTTTACAAATGGCCTCCAACAATCAAGGTCCTCATTTTACTGACCCCAGAAGAACGGAAGGCCAAGTCAAACTAATCCTGCACCAGGATCGAACTCTGGGGTGTGGGCAGAGTTTACCTGTAAAACTGCACTTTAACCACTAAACCACCAGAGCTCATGAATGAAATGCTGAGGAGCTGGATTCAGGAATTGAGAGTTTGAGGTGTCTCACAGAACATCAAAGCCAATCCCTGCTTGCTGTAAAAAACCCTCACCATAGGATTCCCAACCGATGGCCTTTGCTTAAAAACTCCCCTCAAGGAAGAGTCCAGCTAATTATTTATTTATTTCTGTGCTTCTGCCTTGGCAAATCCTGCTGACTAAGAGAGTTTAATGCTTATTTTCTTATAGAATAAAGTAACACAACAATCATTAACAAGAAAAGCCTTCAGCCACCTTCTAATCTTCCATAAAATAAAACAAAAAAGGACACTATATAAAACTATGACTCAAAGGCATCTGTAGATGGACAAATGATGTCATGACTTTTCCCATATTTATTCAAGCTATATGCTGAAGATTTTAGGGAAAACTGGATTGGAAGAAAACGAATGTGGCTTTAAAATAGGAGGAAGAAACATCATTAACCTAATAATGAAACAAACAAAATGTTAAAAAGTTCTGATACTGATGTAGTTACTTACCAAGCCCATCTAAATTATATTAAAGTAACTAAAATATCTTTACAATCCCCAAGGCATGTCACAACTTTTGAGCACTAAATTGAAAATTGAAAATTGAATTGTAAATTGAAAGTTGAAAAATTTGACACACGTTTACAATGCTTTGATAGCTAAAAATGCAAATGATCTTCAGCCAGTAGCCCTAATTCAACAACCACAACCGGAATAGTAACTTGGTTGCTAAACAAAGTGGCCATTAAGTAAAACCATAACTATGCTTATGTACTTACTTAACCTTTGCTTTGCTTTGCAAACTTGCAAAGATTGTAAATGGGAGGAACAGCCATAAAGTTACTTTTTCATCACTGCAATATCTGCAAATGGACAGTCCCTAAATGAAAACAACTTGTAATGGCAGTGAAAGAATGAATTAAATATAAGAAATTAACTCACACAAACTGGCAAGGCCACCAAAATTAACAATGAAATATTGAAGTACTGGTTCTGACACTTAGGATTCACCATCAACAGTAAAAGAACAGCAGTCACGAAATACTCCAAAGACTTTTATGCCTACACATGGATCCTGGTGATGGCTTTCCCTGCAGAAATGATAATTGGATATTGGAAAAGTCAGATAGAAGGAGTATTATCCTACTTCAATGCTGGTGTTAGAGGAGACTCCTGAGAATACCACGGAGAGCCAAGAAACATGAATAATAGAACAAATCAATACAGAGTTCTCACTCAAGGCAAAAATGAGCAGGCTCAAATTGTCATGTTTTGGCCACGATATATGAAGATCTGGATGCCTGGAGTAATCCATAATGCTGAGAAAGATGGGAGGAAGTGGAGCTCAATCAGCAGCAAAGTGGATGAACTCAGTTATAGTGGCAATGAATGATCTTTGGAGGATCTGAAGGACTAGGTTGTAGACTAGGTTCTAGATTTTATATTTTAATAGAGCTTCGATGCTGCAGTGGTTAGAGTGCAGTATTTCAAGCTACTCCTACTGCAATTTGGCAGATCAAATCCCACCAGGCTCAAGGTTGACTCAGCCTTCCATTCTTCCAAGGTGGGTAAAATGAGGATCCAAATTGTTGGGGGCAATAGGCTAACTCTGTAAGCCGCTTTGAGAGGGCTGTAAAGCAAGATAAAGTGGTATATAAGTCTAAACACTATTGCTATTTTAAGGCTGGAAGGAAGTATCTGGGCTATTGGAACTAGCAGGTAAAGAAGGAGGAAGAAGATCATCTCTCTATGTGGCCCCTAAGAGTCAACAACAATTTCATAGCACACAGCCAATCAATGAATCAATCAACCAACCTGCAACCATGCAGATAATCCTAAAGAACCAATGATACTGAATGCCACTGCACTTTCCGATTCCTTTATGGTTCTCCAACTTTGTGTACTTCCACTTCTCGTGACTCTTCAGTTCTCCTCCATCCTAATCAAATCTAGTTCTTCTCAACATTTATTCTGTCCTCCTCTCCTGCACATTCCACTACTAACCCTCTAGTTCCATGATGGAGAACCTATGGCACGCAGAGCCATTTGTGTCGGCACACAAGCCACAGGCAAACTTACCTCACTGCACATGTGTGTGTCTCACAGCTGATTTTTTGGGGTTGGTTTGAGGCCTTTCTTGGGCTCCCAGAGGCTTTTCAGGCCGAATTATATGCTCGTTTTGCTGAAATACCGGAAGTGACGAAATGGGCCCGTTCTGTCTTTTAATTACTGGCTGAACAGAAAGACAGACAGATTAAACTCTACATGACATGGACTACGTTTCCCATGATGCCTTAACTACATTTACCATGATGCATTTCCTTAAGGGGACAGCTCTCAATTCTTAACTAACTATCCCAATTTCCAATTAACTATATACTGCCTGGACAGCACAGCGCCTATAATTCAGCCTGAGAAGCCTTGCAGAGGCTTTTTCCAGGCTTCTGGGAGGCTGAAAAAAACCTTCAAACCAGCCGAAAAATCAGCTGTGATGCACAGTGCAGGTAAGGGGGTGGGGCTGGGGATTGTGTGCGCATGCACAGGGGGAGTGGGGGGCACGCATTGCATTCTGGGTGCTGGCATGCGAGTGCGTGCACACTGGAGCGCGCACAGTTTTTGGCACAGGAGCCCAAAAAGTTTAGCCACCACTGCTCTAGTTCCACCTCATGCCGGCTCCCTAAACAAACAAACAAAAACATCATATTCAGTGGTGGATCTACTTATCAGGCACTATTAAAATGTAATGGTTTCATGGTCAAACTAGTCTTAAAATAAAGATTTTAAAAGAAAGCAACTATTAGACTATTCAACCCAGTCTTTCTGAGGAAGAAGACTACAAACCTTAGCCATCTACTGTAGGACAACCTTTCAGATATTTCCTATCACTTATCCTCTAATCTAAACAAGTCCAGGAAGTATCTGGGCTATTGGAAGTAGCAGATAAAGACAACAGTTGGGAACCATTAGTTTTTCATGGTCCAGATGTGAAACAAAGACTTCATTGAACCTTTAAGTAATTACCCTCTTAATGACTATGGATTTAAAATGAACAATTGTTTGGGCCCCCTGCCATATGTTCACACTGAGCTCAAACACCTGTGAGCAAAATGGCACAGCCTTCAAGGCTTCTTCCACATGGAGGAGCTCACCTCTTTGGATTAACAGATGCACAAAAACTGTTACAGCGTTATTAGCCTAAGATACTTGTTTTAGAAAGCCTTCTGGCAAGAAGTTAAAAGGAAATTGAGCTTTTAATGATGAGCAACTTCTTATGGTGATTTAGCTACATGCTGCTCAATCAGGGCCTGGAGCCATGGGGGGTGAAGGGGATTGCAGCAATTGTGCACTTGGTTCATAGATTCCGGCTGGTGTGGATAACAGTTCTAGATCCATTACTTCTTTCGTCCCCTAAGAGTTTTTTTTATTAGGACAGGCAAATGATTTACAGATAGTCTTCGACTTATGACCACAATTGATCCCCAAATTTCTTTTGCTAAGCATTTTATGACCTTTCTTGCTGTATTTGTCAAGTGAATCGCTGCAATTGTTAAGTTAGTAGCACAATTATGAAGTAAATCTGGCTTTCCCATTCATTCTACTTGTTGGAAGGTTACAAAAGCTAATTCATTACATGACCTTGAAACACTGCAGCTGTCATGCCCCTGGTGGAGACTGACTCTGAGGGAGAGGAGGAACAGCCAACAGGGAGTGAAAGTGTGGCTCTAGAGATTGTGGAGGAGGCTGGGGAAGGGCAGAGGCCGGCTGAGCAGTCAGAGGAGGACCCAGGCCCATCCCCTATCCATCCTAGGACACGCAGGGAGGAAAGGATCAGGGAAAAACATGGTCTACTCAGGAGGAGAGGGCCATGATCCTCTTCATGGGTTGCAGGTGTGAGATCTGCATAAGAGTTTGGACCTGCATGCTAGCAAATGCTGAAGACAAAGAGTGGTTTTTCTGGATGAGGTTTATCTTGGTTGGCGTTCTTCCAATGGACTGTACCTGGTTATCTTCTTGAAGTTTGTTATTAATTATCCTGGTCTGTCGTGGAACTTTGTTCAGTGCGGTTTGTTTTTGGTTTTTGCTTTGTTATCTGCTCTCTGATTTTGAACTGTATTTCTTTTGTTTGGAATGTTATTTTGAAAATACTGTAGTTTAACCTCCAACTGTGAACAATTGAACAGTGAAGCCAAGCTGAAGGCATTAAAGGACCTTTATTTACGTTTTGGTTTTTGTTATATTTGTGGTACACTCCAGGTCATCACAGCAGCCATCATAAATATGAGTCAGTTGCCAAGCACCTGAATTTTAATCACATGATCGTTGGGATGTTGCAATGGTTGTAAGTGTGAAAAATGATCATAAGTCACTTTTTTCAATGCCATTGTAGCTTTGAACAGTCACTAAATGAACTGCTGTAAGCCAAAGAATATTTCTTTATATGGTCACCCATCTTTCAGCCAACTCGAGGCGGCTCCCAATCAAAACCTAGAACAACATGTATAGTGGCATATTCTTCAAAAAGTTTGAACGAGTTAAAATGGACATGGGGGGGGGAGGGGGGGGACGATGCCGCCCACACTTTTAGATGCTCTAATCATGGGAAGTTGGCAAGGAGCTGCCTTTAGGGGCAGTTGTGCAAGCGTTTGAGGTGGTTTTTTCCCCCTTACTTTAATTTAAGAACTTGATCCAAGGCAAAATCTCCCAGCTGTTCTCTCCAGATCAAATGCTATTCCTTCTGCAAGCTTTTTCTCTCTTCTTAAACCATGTAGCAGTAGGATCTCCACCAGCATTGCCTCTAAACAGCAGAAGTAAAAAATGATTTTCTTGGTCAGAATACCAGGAAGATAATTGGATAGTGAAGTGGCATTCGTCCAATCATAAAGGATTTGAGAAAAGAGTGCAAAAGCTGGTTTTTTTTTTTTTAAATGCTGGCCAAAAGGGATCTATGAAAAGTAAGATAAATGAAAATGTACAATTCCCATTTGAAAGCTAGAAAGAGTTTTTAAAACTGAAGCAAGAAGCTTCATAGTTCAGTCTGCTTCTGTCAAAGTGCTGAATATTTTGGTTTCTGTGACTCTAATAAAGCTAGCAGTGCCTCCCAGCTGAAATATTAAGATAAATATAATGAAAGTTCTTCTTTTATAAGTTCAGGGTGAAATTAACCCGAGCTGGATATCAAAGCCCGACACTGGAGTGCATATAAAAAGGGCAGAGTTCAGTTGTGCTGCTGCAATCATCATTTTGCCTTTTTTGGCCCTCCCTTCCATCTCACACCCATATGCTGTATCAGAAACACAGATAGCAGAAAGATATTATCAGGCTTTGATAATAACACAAATCAAGAAAATGGTGCGTTGAGATTAACAAAAAGAAACTGCTGAAGCCAAAGTTATGTGCTATTCAAGCTTGGTAGAATGTACTCTGCACACAACAGACCAAATTTTTGCTACAGTTTTACAGACTTTGCATAATGATACCATCATGGAAATGATACAAAATGAAGCAATTTGTGTCATTTGCATAACAAAGTTATCAGTCAAACCATATCCATTTCAGTGATGATACTATGTAGTTTCTGATTGAGTGGATCATAAGACACCCCATCTAGTTGCTTATTAAATCAATTTGTAAAATATGTTATATAGCTTTATTTTCATTTTCACAGATTCAGCTTCTATAAGAAACAATCCACTGTGTGTATTCTTTGAATTCTTAAGCTCTTGTTTCTCTTGTTTCCATTTTTTTTCCTACCTCTTATTTTAGACTTGGTGTCCTCTAAGTGAGTTTTGTTTTGATGAAACTCTTCCAAACATTTTGGACAGAGCAAGAAGTTTCCTGGATGTTGGAGCATCTGCCACATTTCTTAAAAATGACCTACATTACTTGACCAGATTTATCAGGGAATGATTGATGTGTGTAATCTACTCTCATGCTTATGGAGAGGATCTATTGGGACAAAGGGTCTGTAAATAAGTCCCCGGGAAAAGGTCTCTTTTGATCGAGAAAACAGTGCATCCTACAGATTGTATTCTTGAAGGGCTATGTTGTAGTCAACCTGGAGTGTCCATAATTTTGTTATCACCTTGGTCAGTTCGTCCAGTGCCATTTCTGTTGTTTTCATTCCCATCACCATTACACTCCCAAAATAGTTTTATGACTTGCATGAAGAAAACTGCATGAGACTCTTCATATTTTAGATGTATGTTTCAAGTTCTATCTAGATCAGGGGTCTCCAACCTTGGCAACTTTAAGACTTGTGGACTTCCACTCCCAGAAATCACAGAGTCCACAACCCTGGGAGTGGAAGTCCACAAGTCTTCAAAGTTGCCAAGGTGGAGATCCCTGATCTAGATGATTGCAATGGATGAGTTGGGGGGAGGGGGAGTGCAAAGCAGGCTCTCATGATGGAAAGTACTATTTAATACTCTCCATTCCTGAGTGGAAAAACTGACCAGGAGATAACTTGAAGACATGGATGTCCACAAAACTTCATTCCATGATTGCAAAGTAGCTGTGTGAAGGGGTGTATGCACATTTGCAAGTACGTTTACCACCCAGCATGCATGCTCTTAATAGACTTTGTCTCACAACCCATCAACCTTTTTAGAGAAAGAGAATGTTCCAGGATAGCTTTGTATGCAACCTTTTCACCTATGGGTGTTAGGATTTTGTGGTTTTTTTCTGAAGTATTCTGAAACAAAAAAAAGTTCATTTTGAATTAGCTAGAGAACTAGAAACATCATGTGGATTTTACTTAGTTATTCTGTGTAGAATTAGAGTAGCTAGTGTGTGAAGATGAGCAGATAGAAGGTAAGCATTAAGGAGTAACAGAATCATGAGCCCAAGGAAGATCAACCCATACATTTTTCCATACAGACATCTACTCCTGAATTTTTTTAAGCATTATTTTTCTAATAATAATTGTTTGGGAAAGGGAAGAAATTTGTTGAAGGTAGTTTTTAGAAACTGAGAAAAAAAATCCCAGCTGATTAAGAACAAATTATCCAAGGATCCCAGGAGTTAATTCTAAGATGTTTGCTGCTTTCAAGACTCTGGCCAAACTCAATCAATGCCCTACTGATAAGGTGACCAACTTTTTTATAATGAGAAGGAGGACACAAACAAATTCAAGAAAAAAAACAAAGCCACTTGAGTGCGGTGCACTCTTGCACACGGTACACTCTCTCAAAACAATTCTCCTGGGTAGAGCACATGCGTCTCATAACCGTGTCTTGCCGCACTGTACCGAGCCTTGACGAATCGCCACGTCAAATGCAAATACGTCACATCATACACAACGGATCGGATCGGCATCGATCAAATATAGAGATTTACAGATTAGTCTTCTAATATCAAAAAGGAGGACATGTAGCAGGACACTTTTCAAGAGAGGACAGAACTTACAAAAGGAGGACTGTCTTCCCTAAAGGAGGACAGTTGGTCACCTTACTACTGATATTCCAGAAGACACTCATTTAGCTCTATGATAGAGTTCAAAAGGAACATGTGTAGGGACACTACACATATTAGGACACTAACAGGTGTAGGGTGCCAAAGCCTTCATACATAGAGCCTGTGAAGAACATCATGGTATTGTTTATAGATTCAAACCTTCATGATACATGCTTGAACTTGTCAACAGGAAGCTTGGACTATCTCAAAAAAAGAGGTTGGATCCTTTGGAGAAGGGAAGAGAAGGAACACAAATATAGGTAATCCTCCAATTATGACCACAATTGAGCCCAAAATTTCTGCTATTAAGCAAGACAGTTTTTAAGGGAGTTTTGCTCCGTTTTACAACTTTTCTTGTCATAGTTAGGTGAATCCCTGCAGTTGTTAAATTAATAGCACAGTTGTTAAGTGAATCTGGCTTCTCCATTGATTTGGCTTATCAGAAGTTCACAAAAGGGGATCACTGATGACCCCCGGATACTGCAATCATCACACATATGAGCCAGTTGCCAAGCATTTGAATTTTGACCACGTGATGTTACAATGGTCGTAAGTGTAAAAAAATGGTCATAAGTCACTTTTTAGGGGTATTGTAACCTCAAACGGTCACTAAATGAATGGCTGTACATCCTGTATCTATGTCCTATCAAGCCATTCATCAGTTCCAGCTCCAGTTAGAATTACCTAACTTTTTCTTCCTTTTTCATAAGGGATGCAAATCTCTTTGGAAGGAAGATAATTTTGTAAATTGCTGAATGTTTGGCTTCCAGTGCTTGTGGCCGTCAGCAAGGCGTACTTACTTTTAATCGAGTGTTTCTGTTCCTGCATTAAAGGATGAGTTTTCAAAGCAAAGGAGGTACATCTTTGGTACAAACAGATTCTTCACAGAAATCAGAGGATGTAGGAGTGGCTTTCTTGGCTTTGAAAGTTTGCCCTGAGGGGAGAGGAGAGCAAATGGTTTCCCATGACGTGCAGGGATAGTGTAACAAAACAAAACAAAGTGTTCATCTTGGGATGGTTGTTGACCTGTCATTTTGCTGCAGACCTGAATGAAACTACCTTTTTTGGGAAAAGAGAAACATGCGCCTGTGTCATAGAGACACAGCGAACTGCAAAACATGGGGATTTAGTCACAGGAAGCTGTTTCTGTCTCTTCCGACTGTTCTTTCTCTCAAAACAATTTTGCCCCCCTCTCGTTTGGATTCATTGCACCCTCCAAGGGATGGAGGGGGTTGATTTTATTTTTGTTTTTGAGGTGATCATTTTTATTTTTTTATTTTATTTTTATTTATTTTTATTTGTCAATTGCTTACAAGATAATAGGTATAAGTAAAAACATAGTTATGAATACATGGATACATATAAGAAAAATAAAAGAAACAATAGAACAGGGATGACAGGCACATTGGTGCGCTTATGCACGCCCTCTACAGACCTCTTAGGAAAGGGGTGAGGTCAACAGTAGACAGTCTAAGGTTAAAGTTTTTGGGGTTTGGGGAAAAAAAATCAGATACATAATGTGGGTTCCAGACTGATGAGCTGTATTTGAGTATTGGTCTAGCAAATGTTTTCATCCTCTGCTCCCCACAAACCAATGTCCTGGTGTACATATTTGCCCTTCAGATTGTAAAGGTCTTTCGTCTTAGCAGAGCAGCATTTGGTCCAAAGACTGTTGTACTGTTTATGTTTGACATTTTAAATGTTCACTGTTAATGGCAAATGTATTGTTATTTTACAGTTATTGTGAATCTTTTAATATTTATACCGCTGTACATACTATACAGGAGAGCCAATCTGGTGGTAATTAAGTAGAAAGGCTAGAAACTGGGACCATATGTTTTAGTCCAGCTGGATGACTTTGGGCCAGTTGGTTCTTCTGAGGCCTAAGAAGATGGCAATGTGAAGCCATTTAAAATGTATTGCAAGGAAAACTGCAGGAACTAGTCCAGGCAGTCACTAAATGTTAACACTGAAGGGGAGGGGAGGGGAAGAGGAAAAGAAAGAAAGAAAGAAAGAAAGAAAGAAAGAAAGAAAGAAAGAAAGAAAGAAAGAAAGAAAGAAAGAAAGAAAGGAGGGAGGGAGGGAGAAAAGAAAGAAAGAAAGAAAAGAAAGAAAGAAAGAAAGAAAGAAAGAAAGAAAGAAAGAAAGAAAGAAAGAAAGAAAGAAAGAAAGAAAGAAAGGAGGAAGAAAAGAAAGAGAAAGGAAAAAAAGAAAGGAGGGAGGGAGGAAGAAAAGAAAGAAAGAAGGAAGAAAGAAAAAATAAAACAAAACTCTGGATGATATATTTCTATCTTTCATTAATCAAATCAAATGGGTAGATATTTACAATTTACCTTTAAGATTATTTTTTTAAGTTAGGCACAATCTACATTCATTTTACAGTTTTTACCTTTATCTTTGACTTAATGATTTATTTTTAAAAATTACTTTGACCTATTAAATCTCATAAATTGTCTTATGGAGTGAGTAGCCTTTGCTGGTTGTTTCTTTTAAAAGAACACAGATACTAATCTGGATAATTTAAAATTTGGAATTTTAGAAAGTAACCAATATTATCTATATCAAAAAGAACATTTTAGAAGATGGCTTTGTGAACTCTACATCCGTGAAAAATCAAAATCTAGTGCAGATATAGTGTAGTAACTGCAATTAACTGTTTTAGGATTCATAGTGATGCAAGAAATAAATGATCTAGAGATGCTTTTTAAAAATATAGACAATTAAATATTCTAATAATTGTATTGCTTATGTTGATTATTGATGATCCCTCTAAAGATAATCCAGGAGTTTTAGATTATTGTGTAGGGGTTTTGAATGTCTTTTTAGTTGAGGACGTACAGTATGAATTGGATAATTATGGCTGGAGATTTTGAAAAAGCTTTACAATCTTTGTCAGATCATAGCATTTTTTAACTTTAATTGAACAATTGCATAAATATAACACAATTCCAGTTGCAATATTTGGTCATAATCCAATAGCTGAATCAATTACTATAAACAAACCTCTTTCTTTTTTTTCATGATAATGTTCCTACCTCATTTTTAAAGAACCTTTTTTTTAAATAAAATGGAACAATCAAGATTTTGCATAATGATTTGTTGTCGTTAGATGTGGAAATCTGATGGCTACTAGGCATGTAGTTAATGCATATATTTGTGGTCATATTATTGTATAAAATCCATAGTAGAATTCTAAAGAACTAAACAAGAAGATAACATTATTTTTCAACATATATGTAAAACAATAAACACAGGATTTACACAAAGCTTTCCTGTCTGCTAAACCTGAGCCTCCAAATGCACTTATTATCAGGGGGTGGGATTCAGCCGGTTCAGACCGGTTCAGGCGAACTGGTATTTTCAGCAATTAGTTGGCTCTGCCTACCCACCTCTGCCCTAGCCTGTCCTTTATTTCCAAGGTTTTCAGCCCAGCTGATTTGAGTGGCACAGCGGATTGCCACGCCTCAGCTGTTTTTCTCACTGGAGCTGCAGCAGAAAGTAAGTTTTAGAGCTGAAATTGGGTGGTTTTCAAATGCTGCAGGCTCATGCTCACCGAACCAGTTGCTACACAGATTGAATCCCACCACCCTATTATGGAATATCCATCATGTCATATTAAACAAAGGTATTGGTAGCAAGGAGGATGACTGAATAAGCTATTGGCCTTTTAACTGAAACAGCTAAGAATCCCACTTTCAAGAAGTGGGAATGCCATCACTCTGCTAAACAAATAATTCCCTCAACACTGTCGACCTATTTACTAAGTCTGCATTGCTGTTACTATTACTCATCCCATCCTTCCTTTCACCCATCCCCTTCCACTTATGACTGTATGACTGTAACCTTGTTGCTTGCATCCTTATGATTTTTATTGTTTCCCAGTATGATTTGATTGCTTATTGTACCCTATGACTATCATTAAGTGTTGTACCTTATGATTCTTGACTCTTAAAAAATGTATCTTTTCTTTTATGTACACTGAGAGCATTTGCACCAAGACAAATTCCTTATGTGTCCAATCAAACTTGGCTAGTAAAGAATTCTATCTATCTATCCAACCCCCTTTTTAGGCAGAGACCCCCATCCCATTCCAGAATGGTTCAATATATAATATAATAATTATATGATTTAAGAAACTATTTTGTATTTGTATAGATCTGATACATGAACAGGCAGTTTATGTAACTGCATCCTTCAGGAATAATAGATGCTGTTATCCATGAAAATTGGAAATCTCTGGATTCTGACTGGTTTTTCTGTTTTAGCTCTTTTAATGAATGATTTATATAATAACAACATCTTGGTTATGTTAATGAAAAAAATGTTGATAATAATCCTGAATTATAGAGAATATTTTTACTACATAGAGGTGTCCCCTAAGATATCTCAAGCCCTTATAGATTTTTGAAACAGGTAATAGTTCTAGAGGAAAGACAACCCCTTGATTTTCTTTATCAAATTATAATAATATAATGGGATGACTGATTTTTAGTTTTTCAGTTTTACTTTTGGGGCTTATATTTTGATTTTTTTTTAATTTGATGGATCAAGTTCAAAAATCTCTATGAGCACAAATAGTTATTACATAATCCCCTTGGTATTTGGTTCTCTCTTGAGTCATGATCTCATTTTGTTTCCAGCACTAAGACTGTAAGACATATTTGGAAGTTGATTATTTATTTTTTCAGATGTGTGTCTTTTTGCTGCTGGCAAAGCATATAATTTTCTCTTTTATACTCTCTATAGACTTAAACTTGAAAATTGTAGGCAAAGACTCTTAGATATGTGTGAGCTAATAAGGGCATTAGGATTTTGTAAGATTTTATCTTATTTCTGATCAAGTCTTAAAACCACTTAAATTGGTTGTAAGAGCAATTTGGATAGTTCAACATTGGGGATTGGCATGAAGTCCAACTAAAGTATTTTTTGAGTTCACAAAATTGTCCAGACACACTAGTGGCTTCAGAAACACATAATTATTATTGGATTAAAAGTATGTTGGATGATTGTAAATCAACAACTGAAGTATTGTTAAAATGAATGTTGGTTACTTGCAAGAGTTTTGGAACAAAAATTCTAAATCTCTTAAATTAACAAATCAGTGATAAAGAGTCTGAAGGGTCAGCCTTCCTTTCAACTAGTCACCTCATCTGTAGAATGCTGTACATGGAACCACTCAGAAGCAAGAACTGGTATACTCATTGTAATATCTGTTTCTTTTGGCTTCCCAATACAATTCAAATGCTGGTTATCACATATAAAATCCTACATATCATGGGGCCTGGTGGATTTCCTACCTCCAGTAAGTTTGTGCTCTTCTCATAAAATATTAAAAGTTAAATATTTTAGGCTGCTTTGAAGTGTGGGGTTTTTTTGGGGGCGGGGGGGCGGGGGGGAGGTACCATCCCGGAATGAAGCTACTGTATTGAGGTAGCAGAAAAATAGGTTACCCTAAAGAAGTTCTTTGATGTAGATTTGCTGCCATCTAGTGAACTGTAATAAAGAGAGGAAAGAACGTTTTGTTTAAAGCTTCTCAATGTTGTTGAGGCTAAGTGAGTGTGGTTTTCTGCTCATCTTCCATCAGCCCACTCAAAGAATTGTTTCATTTGGCTTCAGGGAAGTGCCATGTTAAGACCTAGGCCTGGAATATGGCATGGTTTCAAACGGAAGAATAGCAAACCACTGGAGCAAATTACCACGGGCAAATTATCAACTCCAAAAACCTGTTGGAGTTCATCACACAGAGTGAAGGGAAAGGAAACACATTTCCCTTTCCTCTTTCCAACTTTTCTCAGTGTTGTGTTTTCTGTAGCTTTCCCATTCATTCCATTAAAAAGGAAAATAGATGCAGTCCCAGAGACATGTGTAGGCAGGTTAGTTCTTGATTAGGCCCTTATCAACACAAGAGATATATGGAAATTCTATCGCACCCAAAAGAAAAGAATTTCTAATTCTAACTCTTGTTGAGTGGATGGGAGAAAAAGATGCAAGAAAGGTACACCCTGATTATTAGAAAAGAACTCACATTTGATATGGAGCAATTGCTGGGATTCTTGTGAATGGGTGTCTTAATTTTCCTACAGTGAATTACTTGGAGGGAGTACTTAAATTTGATTGTGGCTGCTTAATGAGTTTCAACTCAGCCTGCCAGGAAATCTACAATATCCATTTTCTTATGGGACACCTCACAGCACCCTAAAATTAATTCTTATTCTATTGTGCACCGAAAAAAGAAGAATTGCCAGTTAAACTTTGGTCAAAGATATGTCAGATCAAACTTTAGGATGGGTCACAGATGCAGACATCATAAAGAATATACTGTATGTTAAATGAAGTATAATGTACATACAGTTGATTACAAAGGTTTATAATTCTGCTTAGTCTACTTTGCTGTTAACAATGCACAGTGTGCAAATACAAAATTTCCTTGCAACAGCATCTTTATTTGCCCAAAGAAGCTGTACTTAAATTTCTTCTGACTATCCTGCAAATGGGCTGAGAGGTTGTTTTATTATAGTAATTTATGGTAAGCATGGCCAGTAAAGCAGGACATGATCCCATGATTACAACAACAAAACAGCCTAGGAACACAGGAGATAATAGATGCGTTTTTCCCTTCACTAAATACTGGAAGGTCAAATGCAACTCCCATGGGAGAGCAATCCATAGCTTTGGAACCATACTGTAGAAGACCTTCTCCTGCATACTAGACATCTGACAGTTCTGCTCCAGAATTGACTAATTCACACATCTTAAAGTTGGGATCACAAGACTGTCCAGTTGTTGAAGCAAGGCAATTCTTAAGTCCTTCAGTATTATAACATGCTCTACACGGGGCTGCTCTTGAAAAGTATTCAGAATCTCCAGTTGGTTCAAAATGCAGCAGCCCGTATGGGTTTATGTAGATGTCGATGTGCACAGGTGTCATCTCTCCTGCTGGAAGTGCACTGGCTGCTGATCGGATTCTGGGCTTGGGACATAGTTTGGGGACCAGGTTGTCTGAAGGATTGCCATTTCCTGGTCACACCTATCTGACCCACCAGAGCAGGAAGGACTCCCTCCCTTTTGGAACATCATCCCTGCGGAGATTAGATTGGCCTCCACTTTGTCATTCTTTCACAAGGCTCTGAAGATCTGGTTTTGTCAATGGGCCTGGGGAACCCAGTGTGGGATGGAGCCCATTGAGTGGTTTGTTTGATTAATATGTGTAGCTACCAGGAGAGGGAGGGGTATTGTTTTTTATTGTTTCTATATTGGTTTTTTTAAAAATTTTGTCAGACACTGAGAGTGAGTGGGTGACCATTCAAATTTTCTTAGATAAATAAAATAAATAAATAATGCTTCACCAAAGCGGTATGTCATTTATGTCTAGGAGATAAATATCAAAATCGATCTTTACTCCCAAGGCACATCTTTTATTTTCTGTGCATATGGATTTTTTCCCCTACTGATTGCTTATAACAAGACCCTCACTTAATATCTCAGCAGGTGGCAGCACCTGACTGACCTTGGCAAAGCTTAGAAACTAAGCAAGGCTGAACCCTGTTAACTACTTGATCTATAGGAAATGCCAGGGTTTTGGGTTGGATTAGAAAGTTTAAAAAACCAAAAGAAGTTAAAACAAGCCATATATATGTGTGTGTGTGTGTGTGTGTGTGTGTGTGTTTTCTTAAGTTTTCGCGGGTACTTACATGTATGGCATTCGGCTTTGTTAGGGTATTTTCCCACGTCATAGTAGTTGTGCTTTTAAAGTTGTAGCGACGTTTCAGCAGAATCTCATCTGCCATCATCATATATATGCCATAGTGGACATAGCCAATAAAACCCCCAAACTAATTAAGGCAGCCCTTGGTTAATGACTGCCTAATTCAGTGACCATTCAAACTTATAACCGTGCTGAAAATGGATTTAGGATCAATCCTCAAACTGAGGGCCATCACAGCATTCCCATAATCACATGGTTCGGATTCAGGTGCTTGCAACTGGCATGCATTTATGGCAGTCAAAATATCCTGCAGTCACACAATCACCATTTGTGATCTTTACACTACCTTTACACCACCAGGGCATCACTGTCATTTTTATTTTGTAAAGTAAGATGGGATAGGAGAGGCATCTTCGGAGGGAAGAGCCTAGAAAAACTCAAAGTGATGACCAGGACTGTATGATTGAAGCTTTGTCCTTTTCAATATGAAACAAAGGCTTTCAACTGCTTGGCTGAAGCCACCAACTTAACAGTTTAAGCACACATCCTCCCTTCCTTCTTCCTCAGATGCCCTGCTGCAAAGCTCAGGAGAAATTATTAGAAATAGTAATAGCACTTAGATTTATATACCACTTCACAGTGTTTTACAGTCCTAAGTGGTTTACAGAATCAGCAGACGCCCCCAACAATCTGGATCCTCATTTTAACGACCTCAGAAGGATGGAAGGCTGAGTCAACCTGGAGTTGGTGAGAATTGAACTGCCAAACTGCTGGAAGCCATCAGCCAGCAGAAGTAGCCTGCAGTCCTGCATTCTAACCGCTGCGCCACCACAACTCCTTTTTTTTTGTGGTATACTAGCTGACCATTTTATTAAAACACACTTTAGTGAGGCAAGCAACCTTAAGACACTCAAGAAAAGGTCTACAGCCACAATGGCACCATCGTGTCTTCTGGAAAAGCTGAGCCTGGCCCATTTAGGAATATTTAAATGCTCTGCCATAATCAGAAATGAGATATTTTTAGGGTGGGTGGAATTCAAAGACGTCGTCTTTGTGAAAAACTATGATCACACTGCAATGTTGCTTTTCTTTTCCTTTTATTCTTTGTTGCCTTCCATGTTTTATTTTAATTAAGGAGAAATGGAACTGCTCTTCAGAGTTAATCAAGAGTTAAAACTTACAGTTACAATGAAGGCAACTAGCTTGCATTTCATGCAATGAACATGCATTTCATTACTTCTTCAGCCAAATATTAATTTTCCTTATTCTCAGCCATTGCGTTTGTGGTGCTGTGACTTGAATTCGAAGGCACTCTATGTCATTGTTTCTTCGCTTATCTTCCAACTCAAAATGGCCATTCTTAAATGTTCCTATTTTTTTGAAAATCAGGCATGTTTGCCCCTCTTCCGAATAAACTTTGAGTCTTCCTTCTTCAACATGACCATCATAGAGGATGTCCTTCGCATATTCAGCTGAGCCTGTGTAAATCCGAATCTTCTGGGCAATAATTGGATTCCCAAAAACAATGGTGAAAAAGCTATCTGCTGCCACCTCCTTGCCCCAAAAGACACCTTTTCCAGGAGGGCACACATTTTCCGGCGGGTAATTTAAAACGATGGGAATATTTGTGAAACATGAAGCGCTAAGGAAGTCTCCCGAGTCTCCCAAATCTTCTTCAAACTCAGGATCGTTGATTGCAGTTTCAAATTTGTGAAATGAAGAAACTCTCCCTATGTGTTGGAAAAGGGAAGGCCGGAAGTTTATGAGAAATTCTTGACCCTGTGACTTATGAAACAGTTCAAAGAGGTAGTTTACAGGCATGTTGCGGTAGAACATCAAGAGGAATCGGGCTAACTTAGTAAGATCAGCATTATGATAGAGCTTCCCAATGGAGCCCAGGGTGGAAAATGCTATTGTGGACCAGTGTCCATCTGTTTCATGTAAGTAACTTTGTATGATGGATACAAAATTGGACGCACAAACAATATCATCTTCTAACATCAAATAATATTGGGACAGATTGGTGCAGAAATTAACTAAATAAGCATAGTCCACATTTTGTTTGGCTGTGTAGACAATGTTTTTGGGGTCGTCCTGCTGTCCTTCCTTCAAATTCCATAATGGAGGATAACTTGCTGTAGAGCTTTGGATAACAAGTAATCTTTTTTCATTGATATGTTCGCTAAACTTTGCTTTGATTTCTTCGGCAATTTCAACATTTAGCTCAGAATTATCATTGGCAAGGTATATCACTAGGACGATCTTCTTCAGTTCTTCTGGAGAGCAGTGACTGAAAATGGACTCAACAGTCCCCAATAAAGGCTGTTCATTTGTAGACAACAAAGGCTTGTCTTTGTAGATCGATGAGATTCCAATGCTCATGAACCCTGGGGGGAAAAAGAGATAAAACAAGCATCTATAGCAATGATAGAGCATATTCTTTGTGCCAAGCACTTCTTATAGTTTCTTTAGGAAGCTCTGTTAGGTAGGTTATTCGTTAGTACAAGAATAGATTCCCTTCTCAAATTGTGAATGAGATACAAGAATAGACTATCATTCTGTCTGTCTGTCTATCATCTATCTATCTATCTATCTATCTATCTATCTATCTATCTATCTATCTATCTATCTATCTATCTATCTATCTATCTATCATCTATCATCTATCTTTCTATCTATCTATCTATCATCTATCCATCTATCATCTATCTATCTATCTATCTATCTATCTATCTATCTATCTATCATCTATCATCTATCTATCTATTTTTATCTATCATCTATCTATCTATCATCTATCTATCTATCTATCTATCTATCTATCTATCTATCTATCTATCTATCATCTATCTATCTATCTATCTATCATCTATCTATCTATCTATCTATCTATCATCTGTCTATCTATCTATCTATCTATCTATCTATCTATCTATCTATCTATCTATCTATCTATCTATCTATCTATCTATCTATCTATCTATCTATCATCTATCTATCATCTATCATCTATCTATCTATCTATCTATCTATCTATCGATCTATCTATCTACCGTGTTTCTCAGAAAATAAGGCTGGGCCTTTTTTTTTTTTGACCCCTGAAAAAATGGCTAGGCAAGAATCGTGAAATCTCACAGAGCCATCAAAACCTGGGAAAATGTAAAAATACCTTGTATCATGAAAGTGTTCTTCCTTAAATGAGCCATGAATTATGTCCCAGGTAGTCAAGGCAAGGCAGGCCTCTAGAGCAGTCATGGCTAATCTTTTCTGGACCAAGTGCCCAAAGCTTGCATGCATGCTTGAATGCCCAAAATGCAATGCACGTCCCTGTGCGTGTGCCCCATGCGGTGGTGCATGAGCACATGACCCCCCATATTGCACGCTGCCCCCTGTGCATGCATGTGCGATCCCCACGCACCTCACCCACATGCATGTGCAGCAGAGACCTGAAAGCCAGCTGGCCGACGGGAGGCATGCATGCATGAGTGTTGGTGCTGAACTTGGGTGACAGCTCGTGTGCCATCACCTCTGGCATGCATGGCTCTAGAGCAGGGGTGTCAAACTCAAGGCCCAGGGGTCAGATCTGGCCCATGGGGTGCTTAAATTGGGCCTGTGGGGCTGCTCTGGAAAACACAAAGGATCGGCCCGCAGTGCCTCGGCCTGGCCCAGACAAACTGGGTACTGATCTCCAACCTGGTGGCGGCCATTTTCCTTGGTAGAGTGCTGCAGGAGGCTGTTGCAGCTGAAAATGGAGCTCAGGAGGAGCATGCATGGTGCTTCCAAGCTGCATTTATATTGGCAGAGTGTTGCAGGAGGCAGTCCCAGCCGAAAATGGAGAGGCCCTCCTGAGCTCTGTTTTTGCTGGCAGTGCTAGCAAAGCAAACTTGCTTGCCCTCCATTGCCTAGGGCAGTGGACAGCTTACACCACCATCCAGGGATCCTGCACATGGCCTGAGAGGGTTTCTCCTTCCTCCACTGGAGACAATGGATCCCCCGCCCTGCCTGGGCCACCACAGACAGGAGTGAAGTCAAGCTGGCCATGCCCACCCCAGTCACGCCTGCCCCGGCCCTGCCCCCACACTCCCCTGAGGTCAAACACAACCCTGATGTGGACCTCAATGAAATTGAGTTTGACACCCTTGCTCTACAAAGTTCTTTATTTCTCTTAACAAATGTTCTAGCCAACAAGCCACCAATGACCGGTAAGGGTTAGAGTTAGGGTTAGGTTGACCAAACTATACAGTACAACCCACCAACTCTTGGGAGTTATTTGGAGTACTAAGAAATTGTAAATTTGTGAAAGTCCCAGGACAGTGAGATATAATATAAATAATACAATATAAATATAATATGAATGTAATAAAATAAATAAATAAAAAATATGCATGGGCAAACCACCATTCCAGAAATGCATATATGAAAAGAATTGATAAATTTAATAACCACGTTATAGAAAAAGAGCCTATACTTACTCATTTTAGAGGAAGGGGATCCAGCAAGATATTGATATTTAATGGGTAAAGGACCCCAAGCGCTTTCCAGTACACTGAGGTTTAGATTCTCTGGTTTCTTCCAAAAAGGATTCTCTGGAATTATTACGTTTCTTCTTCCTGTAACCTTAAATTTAAAAAAGCATATATTTTTTTCCAGCTACCATTATCTCTATTCAGGGTTGACTGAGTGTTATCAACACCTTTAACTTAGTATGTCAGTCTCTGTATCCTGGAATAGTAGAGGTCAATCCAGTGGTGGTATTCAATTTTTTTTTACTACCGGTTCTGTGGGCATGGCTTGGTGTGTCTGGTGTGCCTTGGTGGGCAAGGGAAAAATATACTGCAAAATCTCCATTTCCCCCCCACTCCAGGGTAAGGATACTGTAAAATCACCATTCCCTCCCCACCCCACCAACCTGCTTTCCAGCTCCATTCTCCTGTGCAGGCCAACAAAAGACCACCCAGCTGATTAGCTGGGACTCTGATCAGCTGGGACTCAGGAGGCAGCGAACAGATGGGGGCAGAGCCAACCAGAGGTGGTATTTACTGGTTCTCCAAATTACTCATAAATTCCGCTACCGGTTCTCCAGAATGTGTCAGAACTGGCTAAATACCATCTCTGGGTCAGTCATAATCAATCTGCAGTCTGCAAACCCCTGGGGAGGGCTACCATGTCATCTCAAGCTCCGTGAAGGCTTGAAGAAAAGTTATGATTTAAATCTTGAGTTAAGTCTTGGGGATCTGTGACAATGGTCCATGACCACAAAAGGTATTTAAAGGGGGTCCATAGTGAAGAAAAGGTTAAGAACAGGGATAGGATTCTACCAGTTTGCACCTATTTGCTAGAACCGGTTGTTAACATTCGAAGCAGTTCGGAGAACTGGTTGTTAGAAGAAATTACTGGCCTAATCCTGTAAGGAAGGGAGGAAGGAAACATTCTGGTGTTGCTTACAGAAACTGCCTCTCCGTTAACCCTTATTACATTCTTGGCAGGACTAGACTTCCTGTCTCAGGAACGTCTCTGGAGTTTTTCCCCCACCTTTGCTGGTACTTTGCTTGTGTGGTGGAGTGACCATTCAAAGTTACAGTGGCACTGAAAAAAGTGACTTATGACCATTTTTCACACTTACGACTGTTGCAGCATCCCCACAGTCATGAGAGGCCAGGCGAGGAGATGCGTGCCTCGATGTGAGTGATATTGAGTTGGCCACGCCCAGCCAAAAACATGACCCCCAAACCATGTCCACCCAGTCACATGACCACCAAGCCACGCCCACAGAACTGGTTGTTAAAAAATTTGAATCCCACCCCGGTTAAGAACAATTGGCAGAGGTTATTATTTGACTTTTTTCTCCTGTTAAACATTTGTGAGCCAGAACAGGGAAGTAAGTAGGGTCCGCTTTGCTTTCTCCTTTACTGATTTATAATTGCAATTATTATTTTTCTACTTCATTTCTTACTACTAATTCCCTTATTATGCTCCACTTGTTTCATTATTACATCATCTTTGACTTCTGTTTTATACATTTTATTTCCTAATTTTATTATTCTTATTCCCCCTTTATTTCTCACTTCAGTCTTATTCCTGTCTTTGATTGCTAACATATCTTTCAAAAGTCACCTTGAAGACAAACTCAGCCCCCTGTGACTTACAGAGACACAACTATATAGCTTTCCTGGCATGACATAAATACAGTTTGCTGCTGCTTTGATCTAGGATATTGTTTCATCTTAAAATAGTTTAGTCACTGAAATGCTTTTCTGAAATCAATTAATAAACATGTACAAAATCTAGAAATCGGGAGAATGCTTCTGAACAATGCTCAAGGCAATCCACTGAAGGCGATGGGATTGTGTGTGTAGCTCTGTGTATTTTCAAATGAAACTTGACTCCTGGCCGTGTGGTTTCTTGGTACTGTTTTTGGTTTGCCTTTGTCTTCTCCTTAAGGTTTAAAGACAAAGATTAGTCCAAAGTCATTCATTTGGCTTTGATTGTGGTCCGCCGGTGGCCTGTGAAGCTGGCAGCAGAGTCGGACAGTGGGGAGGAACGTGGGCCAGTTCTGGAGTGTGGGGAGGGCTCAGATGAGGGATCTGCATCTGACACAGAGATGGGGACAGGGTCGTCTGAGACTTATGTGTTGACTCTGGAACCTCCAGAATCTGACATCAGCGAGGCAGAGGAACAGGGGGAGCCTATTCCCAGTGCGCACTTTGTGCAGAGCTGCCAGAAGACAAGAACAGTTAAGACAAAAGGGGCAACTTGGGAGTAAGGCTTGGAGGTGATTGGCCCCTCCCATAAGATATAAAGGAGGAGCAAAGGGACATGAGCCTTTGCAGGAAGCAACTTTGTTTATTCTGGTCAGTTTAATATCTGAAGCTCTGTGTCGACTTTATGCTCCATTTGGCCTTGTACAGCTAATTGGCAATTTAGTTGTTGGCAGCATTTCAAGGGAGATAAAGGTGGGTGCTTATCAGCCTTATCCCCAAAAGACTGTGACAGACTTTTGTTGGACTATTCATAAACTTTTTGGGACTCATTACGGGCTGTGAATGCGTATAATTCATAGCTGTGAAAATAAAACAAAAAGTTTTGGGGAACAGTGTGTGATCGTTACTGTCTCAGGAAGCCTTGGTCAGAACAGCTTTGGATGAATCACTCATATCTCCGTACTCCTAGTCCAGCATTTAACTGTTAGATCAAACTGGCTCAGACTTTATGGTTTACAGATGCTAGTTTGATTGTTGTATCTTTTCCAGCAAACAGATGGGAATCCTTATTTGAAACTTGAAGAATCAATATAATCAAATATCTTTCTAAAAGAGGTAGAATAACACCTGGCTATCCTCAGCTGAGAAGTCCTATCAAAATGGTTGCACAGTGCCTCCTGGTGGTCAATATAACTGAAAACTACTACACTGTATAAATTCAGTAAAAAATGGGGGTAAAGCCCTCCTAGAGATTAATGAGAGTAATTCCAAAAATTTTTTGGGGGGGCGGGGAACGTGTTATATTATGATATTTGTATTTTGTGGTCTGGGAACTTAAGGGAAGCTGAACTATATATATTATAGTGATAGCTTCTCAATACTAGCACCAGGGAGAAAAATGATCCTGTATTTTTTTTTCTCTTCAGGTTCCCATTTTATTTGATGAAAGAAAAACTGCTTCAGACATGATTTCACAGCAGAAAAGATTTTACATTAGAGAACGTCTCAAGGGTGGAATATGGTGTTCTTGACCTTTTTAAGTTATCATCTGGCCAAGGAGTGTCTTTTATTGCATAGCTCTCTTTTTCCAGGTCTGCAGCCTCTTTGGCTTCTCAGCATTAATGAAATCCTAAAGGCAAACATCAGGAAGAGTATCTCTCCCATGGAGATTTTTCAGTAGTGGTTCTCCTGTCGTCTCCTGAAGAGTTTTTCACATCTCATGGTGAATATTTTCTTGCCTTGGAAGAAATTGTCCACCCCATTTCTATACTGGGGCAGCATAATGGCTTAGTGGTTAAGAAGCTGGGCTTGTCACCTGGAAAGCCCAGGTTTGAGACCTGCAATGGGGTGAGTTCCCATCCATGCCCCAGCTCCTGCCAACCTAGCAGTTCAAAAGCAAGCAAATGCTAGTAGATAAATAGGTACCACTTCAGTGGGAAGGTAACATTCCATGGTGTCATGCTGGCCACATAGCCACGGAAATAAATTTTGACAGCACTGTGTCAGTGGGCTTGAAATGGAGAGTCAAATGACTAGCAGTTTAAAATCTGCAGGGACTTCCTTCCATCCCGATTTTTATATTCTAAACTTCTATTTAGTTGAAAGTTTCCATCCAAGCCAATGTTTGCCTAATGTTACTGTTTACAGTCAAATGAGTCTATGCATCAATTGTCGAACCACAGACATTCTGCAGAGTTGTCCTAAACCTACATTTGATACTGAAATACTTAATAATAATACATATTTAATACATGAGATCTAGTTTGGTGTAGTGGTTACAGTTTGGGGTTAGAAACCTGGAGACCATGAGTTATAGTCCTGCCTTAGTCACAAAGCCAGTTGGATGAACTTGAGCCAGTCACTTTCTTTCAGGCCCAGGAGGAAGGTACTGGACCAACTTCTGAGAATCTTGCCAAGAAAACTGCAGGGACTTGTTTAGGCAATCTCCGAGAATCGGACACAATTGATCGGAAGAAAAAAAGCACAATTAATTCCAATGCTACTCTAATTGTATTACCATGTCATATATGTGTCACATACTCTACACACACACACACACAAAACACACCCTGAAAAGTCAGGCACCCTAAAGAATACAAATCAACCAAAACAAAATACAAACATCGTAAGAAAATTTAAAAGGTTTAAAGGTTTCATGACTAACTCAAGGAGGCAGTGTTCATCTCCAACTCTCAACTAAGGCAGCCTGTGTTGTCTGGGAGACACTTCTATCACCATGTGGCCAGTGTTAAAATATGGAATGCAGTTACCTTTCCCTTGGAAGCGATACCTATTATCTACTAGCATTCGCATGCTTTCAAACTGCTAGACTGCTCGGGTCTCGAACTCAGGCCAACAGCCCTGACAAGCCATATCTTAACTGCTAAGCCATCGCACCACCCAAAAATGAGACTATATTATTTCATTTTTTAAGTTGCTCCACTGTGCAGAATTGGATCCAAAACTCTTCCTCCTTCCCCAAATACTTACCATGGATGCTGTCATTCTAGAGCATTTGCAACTCTTTGTGCCTTGCTTCCAGATCACAGCTAATAATATAAAGAGTCCTAAGAGAAACCATAGTCTGATGATGTTTCCACAAGTGCAGCTTAAGGACTTCCATCTGTTCTTAGATTTCATTGTAGTTTTTATTCAAAGACCCTTTAAATGCAAACAACAAGCCTTAATGGTCTTCTAAAGCATTAAAGCTACAACTACATTGGAGTTTTATATTTTAATACAAATGTTAATGACTATTACTGAAGAACTCTTGAAAGCAACCAAATTTTTTAAAAATCATTAGTTTATTTATACCCTCAAGAGCTGATCATGTACATCTGCTTTACTAGAGAACTGAGCTAATGGTTACTTACCCCAACTCTCCACCTTAATGCTGCCAAAAGAGGATGATTGGTTTTATAGTATAATATTGACATATCATTCAAAATTAAAAAGCTAAGGAGGAAACAAAAGACCAGAGCACCTTCTCTCCAGCAACCAAAACCCAGATAAGCAAGGATTAAGACTAGACAAACAATCAAGCAGAAAACAATGCCTTAATCAAGGTAATGAAACATTTTCAATAAAACAGATGTCAGGGAGCACCAAGGATTTATTAGGAATGTGTTAACTCAGAGAAAGCTGGTAAAAAAAAGAAAAGGCCAAGAGTTTCTCACATGAATAAGAAAGCAGAGCCTCTCCCACTATATATCAATGGAGACTGTGGAAAGAGTTCATAGTATTAAATTTCTAGGAACTCATATTTCTGGCAACCTTACTTGGTCAGTCCACACTATGGCCAATGCAAAGAAGGCCCAACAGCACCTGCACTTTCTGAGGCTGCTGAAAAAGAGTGGTCTGGGTGAGAAGTTGCTGGTTACTTTTTACCATTCTACCATCGAGAGCATTTTGGCATACTGTGTAACAGTGTGGTATGCTGGATGCTCTGCAGTGGATAAGAAGATGCTCCAGAGAGTTATAAACACAGCACAAAAAATCATTGGTTGTTCTCTTTCTTCTTTGGAAGAGATTGCAAAGACCAAACTCCTCACTAGAGCACTAAAAATCTCCACTGATCATTCTCATCCTGGACATTCATATTTTGAACTGTTACCATCAGGGAGGCATTATAAGTGTTTTAAAATGAGGACTAATAGACTGAGAAACAGTTTCTTTTCCAAGGCAATAATTGTCTTGAACCAAACAGTGCATATGTGATTTAGCCCTATGTATATAGTGGCATTTTTAAACTATCTAACTTACTATAGGTTTTATATAGGTTTTAGACTAGGTTTTTAATTATTATTATTTTAATTATTTTAATTTTTAAATACTCTGTAGTGTGATTGTGATGTGGTGTTTGGGGCACTGTGCTAGAGGAGCTTTCAAATTTCATTGTATTTGTAGAATGCAATGACAATAAAGGTATTCTATTCTATTCTATTCTATTCTATTCTATTCTATTCTATTATTCTATTCTATTCTATTCAAATAGCAAGTTTATAAGTCAACATCAGATCTCATACAAGGATCATGATTTTGGCTTGCTGAAGATAAGCCAAACAGAATAAATAAAAACCAAGTGATCTGTTAATGGGAAAGCTACTAATCTCCTTTTTTCATTTGGCAAAAGTTAGGTCTTAGTGGCATGCCTGCATGCATATTTGCTTTATTTTGAAATGGATTTTTTAATCCACTTTCGTACATTGTCCTCTAACCTAACAACTTCAAGATTATAAAGCATACAACAATGCAATGGCTGGAACATAAACACACACACACACACACAAACAAACACACACACACCATATATATGTTTTCTTAAGTTTTCACGGGTACTTACATGTATGGCATTCAGCTTTGTTCGGGTATTTTCCCACATCATTGTAGTTGTGCTTTTAAAGTTGTAGCAACGTTTCGGCAGAATTTCATCTGCCATCATCAGGCTTCTGTATTGTGTAGATTTGAAGTATCTAGGCAACGTTTCGATGAAGTCTCATTCATCATCTTCAGGCTTCTGTCTCCGGCTCTGTGCTTCTCAGAGTAATGGAGATTGCAGCTGCTTCCTCCTTTTAACTGCCAGTGGGGTGGGACTTGATTGGGTGGGGGCTTGGCTGTGTTCTGATTGGGTGGGGGTGTGTTCTCATTGGTAGGGGGTTTGGCTGTGTTCTGATTGGTTGGGGGGTTAGCCGTGTTCTGATTGGTTGGAGGCGTGTTCTGTTCAGGTGGGGGCTTGGTTGTGCTCAGGTTAGTCTTAGTTGCTGGGGGATTTGAGCTGGGGGTTGTGATCTTGCTGTTTGGCTTCTAGTTCGTGGTCCTGCTGCATCTTCATAGTGGGTGTCGGTTTGCTTCATGTATGGCTCAGAGGGGTTTGAAGTGGGTAGTGATGCAGCTGCAGTGCAGCTTCTGGTCCATGGTCGCTTTCTCATTTTCTGAATGGGTGGGAGTCTGTTTTCTACATGGAAGTGTGGTGGTGGCATCTTGTGTGGCTCTCATGGGTGTGGGTCCGGTGTCCTTCTTCATGTTAGGTACTCGTCTGTTCATGAGGGCGGGTTTCCAAATGGCTGGAAGGCGGGAGGTGTCATCTCGTTTGTTCATGCTGTGTGGGCGTTTTTCTATCTCTATGGCTTCTCTGATTATTCTGCTGTTGAAGTGTTCGGTTTTGGTGATAGTTCTGGTATTTTTAAAATCAATTTCATGTCCTGTGCTTTGAGGTGTTGGACCAGGGAAGAGGTCGCTTCTTCTTTTTGATTGAGTTCTTATGTTCTTCAATGCATGCACTTATTCTTCTGTTGGTTTGTCCAATGTATGTGGTAGGGCAGGCAGTGCAGGGGATTTCGTATACTCCTTGGTTTTCTAATTCGATTTTGTCTTTGGGGTTTCTTAGGATGGTGGATATTTTTCTGTTTGTGCAGAATGCTGTTTTGATGTTGTGTTTTTGGAGTGGCTAATCTGTAGTGCCTATTTATTTATTTATTTATTTATTTATTTTATTTATTTTATTAGGTTAATATATATATTGGCTATATATATATATATATATATATATATATATATATATTGTTTTCTGGAGATGAGTGTTCTCGAATTGATCTGTGCTGGGTGGTGGTTGAGGCATGTATGTAGATGTGTTTTCTTCTGGTTGGTGTGTCCTAGGGAGCCATTGGATCTTTGTTTCTAGGAAGGAAGTTGATTGTTGGCCTGTTTCCATGGTATGTAGATTTGAGGTATGTAGGAAGTTGTTCAGTTTTTCTTTTTGGCCAGATGAAGTCTCATTCATCATCTTCAGGCTTCTGTCGTATTTTCCAGCTCTGTGCTTCTCAGAGTAATGGAGATTGCAGCTGCTTCCTCTATTTGTTTTAACTGCCAGTAGGGGTGGAACTTGATTGGGTGGGGCTTGGCTGTGTTCTGATTGGGTGGGGTGTGTTCTCATTGGTAGGGGTTTGGCTGTGTTCTGATTGGTTGGGGGTTAGACTTCATCGAAACGTTGCCTAGATACTTCAAATCTTACGCGGAGAAACCCGAACAACCAAAGATCTACATATATATATATATATATATATATATATATATATATATATATTTTCATTCTCAAACTTGGCAAAGTTCCAGGGTTGAGAAACATTGTTCTATCCCTTCATGTCCATTCCAAGAAGATTGGGTCAGAACTGAAATTATAAAAGTCATCTTCCAGCATCTTCCAGCATCACCAAGAGATTCTGGATTCTGCAGGATCTAATCTGAGTCAGTCACTGTCACCAGAAGTTTGTTCTTCCAAGCTTTCAGACTTGTGCTGGAGCCTATTAGGGAACTTCTCAATCTCCAGGATGTGTGGATTCTGTCCTAAGCTAAACCCCAAACATACAGACTGAAATGAATAAAGTACTCAGAAATGGGAAAGGCAAAATTGAATATAGTAATTGGCCAAAGACTAGCAATAAATATTGGAGTTGTTGTTTTGTCTTGGTTTCAGTCCTGCCTCTTTCAGGACCACCAAAACTATCTTATTTCTCTATAAGAAGTTGACCACTTTGGGACAGTACTATAAGCCTTGTCCTAGAGAGTATCATTAGCTGGAAGAGGAGGAGCACATATGTAAACCACAATTTTCTAGCAGATTGTGAACATCTTCAGTCACATAAGCTCAAAATTAATTATAAGGTTAGATGATGGCATGGTTTAGCCATCTCTAATTCTGCCAAAACTGTAGTATGTAAGTCAGAGGAGGTACTAATATTTTATCTTGTCCATAGTATACATGCAAACCTGGCCTCAAAGGTTTAAGTTCCTGACTTATTGCTCTGTGTCAAGTAGGTTAATGACCTGAAAGAGATCTGTTCATCAATGTTGTGCAGATTCAGAAATGGTTAGAAATATATTTTTTTTCCTGCTGCCATCAGCACTGAAAAATAAAAGAGGCTTTCATCAAGGTTCAGCTATGTTTTGCTTCTCCTGCAAAATATTTCACATTTCATTATGCTTAAGCCTTTAGAAAATGAAATATTCTACAGTTTGGATAAAAGCACGTTGGAGTAAATAGTTTGCTGAGAATATTTAGCAGGATCATGGCAGATCCTCTGGTCAATTTTGAATTAAATTTCCATAAAGATACAAGGACACTGAAAATAATATGTCACTGAAAGTAAACAATACCATAGGATTCCTTTTCATGCATTGTAGAGCCAACTTGCAACCAAACATAACTTGATTAGTGACTTGTCCGTGACAGCAAAACTTCAGTAAACTTCATATTGACCGATTAGATCTTAAATCTAATACAAATCAAACTGTGCTATGGCAGCTACAAAGTTTGCCTCATCAAGATAATGACAATATGATGTAAAAGTATTACACATCACTATGTTTGGAATTCCTCAACACTATCTTAGTATGATTAGGGTGACTACTGAGCAGTTGGGTGAATGGTACAGCTACATGTACATCTTGCTTCTCCTATTCAAGAGCAGTCATTCAATGCTGGTCAATTGCTAGTCAAATCCTTTTTTCATTTAATCAAGTCTCTTTATTTCTTCCACCCCTTGACTGACAGCATCTTCTAACTTGAGCATTTCTATATTTGCTGGTTATTTCTGCTCTGTTGAGAAGGGTCCTTCCTTCACTTGGTATGGGAAATACAAAAGCAGCAAGATGGGAAATAAGTATATGGATCATTACAGAAACTATAAGATAGATGATAGATGATATATATTTAGAGAGAGAGAGAGAGAGAGAGAGAGAGATTTATAGATAGATGATAGATAATGGGAGAGATATGTGGTAATAGATAAAATAAAACACATATATAGATGAGAGAGATGATAGACAAATACATGACAGATTGACAGAAATAGACAGTCGCTAGAGATATGATAGGCAGTTAGAGATGGGGGTGGGGGGAAGAGAGAGAGAGAGATGCAATACAAAAATGCAAGATTGTTCCTCTTGCTGGCAGAGAGAATTGGAAGCTTTGGGGCTGCAATTATAACCAGCCAACAATGTTGTTTTTAAGCACTTTTTACCTTATCCCCCACCACAGGAAAACATGTTCTTCCCAAATGGCTTGACTTACCTAGTAATTACCCAATGATTATTCTATATGCAGATTTTGAATCTGCAACAGTTTCATCAGAGCTCAATAGTCATTGCACTGCAGAAACCACCAACTGCCATAGAATTTATCTGCCAATCAACTAGACAAGAACCTTCCCTTAGGTTTTTTTTTTCTGCTGCTTTTCCATAGTTGCTAGACCTTCTCTGTATAAGCTGTTCTTCGTTCTAAGTTTATTTAAAAAGTAAAAAGAGGATTATTTACTCTGATAGTACACTATGCATTTTTGTAGAGTGAGGGTAGGCCTCAGTAGTAAAATCACATGTATACCTACAATTTTGATTGGCTTTTGCAGATCACACCAGACAATTATTTAAGTTACAGTTTGCTGAGTTCATGCTTAAAGAATCAAAATTACTTGATCTCTATTGTCACTAAGTGGATTCACATCATGCCTCAGCTACAGACCTTAATGTCCTGAGACCAAGTACAGGACACGTTTTAAGTCTTAAAGGTGCTTCTGACCTAGATGACTGAGAAGCTCCGTACAACAACTTTTAAGATTCTTGTCAAAATATTATTTAGACTCATGTGATCATTTAAATGTTCAGTTTTTTTCTGAGTGGGGTATTAGTCTACCCACACTGTCTTGCAGGGAAAATAACTGTAGAAAGGATATTAATAATTCCAGTTATAATGTTGGGATGCTTGAATTGCATATAGCTCAGTCTTTGGCTCCAAAGTGCACAAGCCAGCCTTGTATCAACTTTGGAAAAAAAATAGGGCAAGCCATTTGACATGGGAGAGAGACAGAATGATGTAGTGATTAAGCTGGTGGAATAGAAGTGGGGAAACCCCACTTCTAGTTCTGCTTTAGATACAGCAGGGCATCTCAATGTCCCTCAGTCTAAATCAGCACCAGCTTCTTAGACAAGCTGGCTGAAAATTTTCATTCCTTACTGTATCACAGATTAACAGCTTCACCATAAGAATTGCAGTGAGGGCTGTGCAAAACAAGCAGACCGTGAAACCAAGCAGAACATATGGCTAGGAATAACACTAACAATGACTGTTAAGTCATTGACATAACTGCTTCACAGAACCGGTTATGAACAAAGCCCAACCTCCTTGAAGTGTCTATGAGAGTTTCAGTCATCCAGGCCATGGTTGTCCCAAAGGTGCATTTTAAAAAGGCAACTGGACTTTCTGGTTTTTCTTTGAAGATGTTTCGTTTCTCCAATTCCTGGTTAATTGTTCTCACTATTAGGAAATTTCAGCTTAATACTAGGTTGCTTCTCTCCTTGATTAGTGTCCATCCATTGTTTCCTGCCTTGACTTCTGGTGCTTTGGAAAATAGGTTTAAATAGCCATCTAAATAGGAAAATAGGTTTAAACAGTAATTTAAAAACTTAGTCTTTTGTCAACAGCTTTCTATCTTCTGGAAGTTACATTCCTCTACCCCATTTCCCTGAAACATTTTAATTTTATTGTTGCATTGAAGTAGATTCATGACTTTCAACATCAAAAGTAATTTGTATGAAGAAGTCATCAGCATCATCTTTTAAATGCCATATCACAAAAACACTTTTAGAAGTTCTTTTTTTTAATGAAGTAGGAGTAGAAATCACTGGATTTTCATTTAATTGGAACCTGCTCCAACTGAAGTCCCTTCAAACGTTGATCAGCCAATATCATTAATAAGCCAAACTTGTGTTGAATGCACAGCTTTGCCACATGACTCCTCTTGAGTTTGCAGTCTGGAATCTGACCTCACTGTGGTTTTCAAGGGTTTCAGCAGATGCAGGCCATCGATTTAATGTTTCATAAGAACCCCTGCTGTAGCTTCCACAGCTTGTCCCATTGCCTTGGGAACAAGGGAATAACATGCAAACAATAGAACTGATGCCACTCAGCAATTTTGTGGTAATAAACAACATCCAGCACCAGGCCTTCTGGCATTTCTATTTCATCCCATCTGCAGTAGAAACTATTTCTCCCCCACATGCATGAATAACATTCTTTCTTTTAGCTTTGTGCCTATTCCTTGCTTCCTTTTCTTTGACAGTGTTTTTTCCTGTAACTTGAATGCATTAGTCTTCAATGTAACCATGAGAAAAACACAAAGTTGTCATCATCTGAAGATGCATTATGCATTTTGAGGGCCTAACCACTTTCCGCCATTAGATATTCTTGGGCTGTTTGGGTTCGGTTGACTTAGCCCTTGCTAGTATGCTTAACTTCCAATTTTATTCATATAAATGTCATGGCTAACTAGCTTGGGACATGTGGTGGAGATCACCCAGCATGATAAGTCAAAATACAGCAACTATATTTTGGCCTAACATGATGTGTGTTCTAACCATTGTGGTCTGGAATCCATCCATCCATAAATGATGATAGATGTTTATGAGGAATCCATGTCTTTATCAAAGAAATCACAGGTGAACAAACATGACCTACCATGTTCTGCAAACTCAGTTTACATGTTTTACCCAAGGTAAGGGTTGAGTTATTCCCAGACTGTTATGTTTCAGAAATATTGCTTGTGTATGACTGCTTACCTGTTTTAGGAAGCTATCTGTAATTATCTCTATAATACACGCTGATTAACTGGTTCAGTTTGCCCTGAATCATCTGCCTAATGAACCTAAGGAGAGGAATTCAAAACTGTAATAATAGCCCACAATTTTTGATTTATCTGCTTCCTCCCTTGCATTTTTGACCTGAGTCTGAGGACAACAATCTCAAAGGACTGAACCCGTGAATTTCTTTTTCTTTTTAATTATCCAGTTGTAGACTTTGGACTTTATGTACTTTGATTATTAAAATTATTTTTAATAAATAAAAGGGCTCTCATAGATAAGTTTTTATGAGCAACAACCTAATGATAACCATCCATTTCTTTGGTTTGGTTGTAAGACCAAAGAATATAGTGTGGCCCCCTGAGGATTAACTTTATGCTTGGGTTTGTGTGTGAGCTGGAAAATATTTTAGAACTCAGTCATTAGTTGCTTGTTGCATAAAGTGTTAACATGGTTATTGCTGCTTTGAATAAGCACTTCAAGGGTATTTTTTAACCTACAACAGTGATAGAGGCTGGGTTCACATGATCCTATATCAGGAATATTGAACCACAAACTAGTCAACTGCATAGTTAGAGTTATGTATTCTTACTGGATAGGCAAAACAATCAGAAAAATATTGTATGGCTCAATGTGTTAACTCCAGAAACTGGACTAATTGAATGCATTATAGTTAACCATGAATAAGCATATTATGTAAACATAAATCATTATTATGGTCATAGACTGACACATATGTAAACATAACCTTTACAATATATGATGTTCCTATTTGATTTAATTTCCAAATAAGAATTATGTTATATACCTGTGTCTGAAGAAGATTCTTCCCCTACAATATTTGTAGCCATGGCAGTTAGTTGAGATCTCTATCTTATCGATCTATCCATCCATTCACATGTACACACACATACACAAATATGCCCACCCCCTGAATTTGATGCCACAATAAATTGCTTTATTGCCGATGAAAGTGTTAGTTTTCGTTTGATTCAGTTCTCTCTTTTTTTGGGCTGCCACAACAGATGGGCAAGGTTACTCTTAGAAGCTGAGATCGCACAAGGTTTGAATGAAGATGGTGACATCAACATGAACTAACAAGCAATAGAACTAATGAGCACCAAACAAACCATTATGAGAAAGGGATTAAACTTAATAGAGACCAGGCCTGGTTGATTCTACTTTAGTAGCCAAAAAGTCATTATTTTCAGGTTAGCTGAGCATTTTGGAAGCTATGCTTCTTTATACAAACTTGGGCTTCAGACAGGACAACCTAGAACATTATCTTTAAATATGTATTTATTTTGCAGATAAGCGTTTAAGCAGCTATTGCCAAATGCAATTGATAACCAGACAAGGTTTAAAAATCCGGAGTGGTTGTATGTTTATTTTTCACAAACTTCTGATCATCTTGAGTTCTGGAAGAAATTGCCAGTCTGTGACAAAGCCAAAGATTTCCCAGGAATTTGTTAATAGCATGTTGAGGCATATTGTCCTCTAATGCCAACTTTCTCTTTATTGTAATTTTTTTTAAAAAAAAACAAAAAACGGAATAGGTTCTTGAGAATTAGTTCAAACAGCTCATTTGTTGCACACCTTGTTTCAGTAATTCCAGCTCCATTTCCTGATTTCAGAGAGTTCAATGACTAATTTTGCATCCTCCTGAAGAAGACCTGAGCAATGGAAATTAGCAGTAAATTGAAGTCAGGTAACCTTGACAAGCCACTAGGTGGCTCCATTTCCATGGCAAGTCATTCATTCAAGGCACTAGCAGCTCATTGCTCAGGCTTTATGCTCTATCTTATCCCAACAGCTTTAATAATACATATGGAGACAATTACTGTATGCTGAATCACAGTGAGCCTGCACTTCATTATACAGTTGCAATTCTAATACAATCCATAATGTTTTTCAACTAGCAATGATATTAATCATGGTCTTTTGCTTCTCAGACTACTCACTTGTGTAAATAGCTAATAATTATTTGTTGCCCTTTAAGGACACGAAAACCAGCTGTTTGCAACAGATGTCTCACACGGCCTATTGGCCTGCCCCGTTTTAATCACTCATAACCGTAATGAAAAGATGCACTCTGGGAAGTTTTACAACCTCATCAGTTTGTATCAACAGGGTCTCTGGAATTACAGCCAGTTAGATGCATCCTGAATCTCCTAAGGAGACGGAGGATGGTGATTGTGCTCAACATCAGATAATCAGAGCTATTGTTGACAACAAGTCTTCGCCTTAACTGATGTTGACCTCATGGGCAAGATTCTGAGAGCCCCCCCCCCCCACTATTTCTTGGCTCTCAAACTGCTCCCCCCACCCTCCAGCATAATATATTTAAAAAGGGCACAGTGTACATCTGCCAACACAAGTCTACAAGGATTATACACACCCCAGATCAGGATGGCCCATGGCTGAAAACACACAGAACTGTGCTAAGTCCAAAGCATTTTTCTTCCCTAACTATTTCTGAAGGATGCACAGCAGTAATACCTGTAAATTGCTTTCGAGCATTAGAAGCAGTGCTAATTACAATGTCCCTGTTTGAACTTTCCTTTGTAAAAGATAGACAAAACGGAGACCTGGAAAAAAGAGTGGTTGGATTTAAGGAGAATCATAGCAAGATGAAATTCTTACAGGTAGTCCTTGTTAAATGGCCATTTGTTCAGTGACCAAAGTTACAATAGTGCTTAATGACTGGTACTTGTGACCAGTCCTCAAAATTCTGGCCATCCAGATCACACATGATCTGGGCACTGGGCAACTGGTTTGCACTTACGATTGCAACATTCCCTAGTTACCTGATCACCACTTGCAACCTTCCCTGTTGGCTTCCCAAAAGCAAAGTCAAGCTGGCAAGGAAGGTCACAAGTTAATCCTGCAAGTCACTTGCACTCTATCTCTCTCAGCAGCATCCCCTTACCTGCCAGGTGGGGAGCTTGGAAGACACCTGAGACTGGATTAACAACCCATGATCCTTGTTTAATGGCAGCGATGGGGAGGGCAGCATTGGCATTCCTCAACAATGCAGTCATGTGACATCACACTTTATATTGTTGAAAGAAATATCCTTCTGGGTTCAGTTCTGAGTGGGGAAAAAGACACTGGAAACATGGAGGCTGCTTGGAAGGTTTAATGGTGGACAGGACCACATGGCCTGGAGCTTTAGAGAAGGGTGATCACATGCTTCAAGGTGAGAAGAGATCAAGAAAAAAGGACTGAGGTGCTGAGAGTGCCTGGGTTTTATACCTTCTGTTGGGATTTGAATTGGAGCTTGTATTCTGATTGGTTGTCAGACTCCCAGGGGCAACTCTGTAGGCTGTCCTGAGTTCCAGGCTTGGTCTAGCCTTGCTGGGTGATTATGCCCTTTAAAGGGCTTTTGGCAATTGTTATAGCTTTACCTGGAGATCTTTCTTATGTAAAGTATTCTGGCCCAGGCCTTAATGGCCCATCCATTAACAAAGGTGAGGGTGAGATTCTGCTTCTGGGGTGAGTTTCTGCTTCTGAGTTTCTACTCTTTTTAGAGGAAATATTCTGCCTTTTTAATATTCCCTAGGCTATTTCAATTTTCTAGGGGAGGGGTGGGTGCTAACTTCCTACAATATCACTTAGGAACAAAAATTCTGGTTTCCCATTACCACTGTTTAGCAAGGTCTACCTTCACTAGGGACATCCAAAGTCCTAGTTCAGGCATTTTAATTATTAATGCCTTCTTTTAGCAGTGCATGTGATGGAGCTGTGAAACTGTTAAACCCTCCATAGTGGACTGGAGGGGAAAAAAAACTTGAACAAACAGGGCTGTGTGATGTCCTGTATATCATCGAGTTCATTTTGAAATCATATTCTGTTAACAGCACAAAGTTATATTCTTGATCAGAGCCACTTCTGTTTTGCCTCTTACTTTGATCAAAGGTGGGGGGGAGATACATACAATACGTTTTCCTTTATGAATTACAATATAACTTGTCTTTAACAATAGGTGCTTTTGTGAATGTTCCCAAAGGAGATGCAAGGCTGAAGTTAAAAATTATCCTTTCCTGTTTACAGATGATCTTTCAGGAAAAAAGGAATATATTGTCAGGTGCACCACAATGTTTATGATCTTAACAAGTAACTAAAGAGAACTTCACTAACTTTTGTTGACACACAGGGATCTAGCAATTATTTAAATGGAAACATTCTGGAAAAGGTTAGTAAGAGGTAAAGCTAGAGTCTGTGTTTTTCTATTGACGATTGCTACTATGGTCAGCAATGCTTCTAAAGAGATTTATAAAGAGATTTATTAGCCCTTTAGATATTCACTGCCAAGATGAAGAATATTGTTCTTTTAAAAATGAATACAGTTCACATTTTATGCATTTTAATATGCCATGTTTTCAGATTAACTAATCTGTTTGTTAATCGTCTATCTGGGGCAAATAAGAGACATTTAGGATACCATTATTGTCACCTCTGTGTACAAAATCTGTCTTTTATGTGAAATACTTGCCACTCTAGCAGCATTAAGTGTTTTTTTTTTTTACATAGGAACACACCAATGAAACATTGATTTAAAATTCTATGAATTAAAGAGAAATTAGTAAGTGATCAATTCCGAGAGGATAATTTACTAACGAATGTGGCACCTGCATATTTTTGAAAGCCATACATATGGTTGAAGCTCTATTTACTTTCCCATAAAGGTTGGTACAGTAAGCAGAATTTCAGCAGTGATGAACAGATTGCCTGAGAAAAATGAAACAAAAACACTAATTTCCTGCAATCCAAACCAAAGCATGGATTGCGAACTTTGCACTTGTTCGGTTTGGTCACCCATGAAAGAGGAAAGAAATATATATATATATATACTGGATGGCCATGAAGCACTCTATCAAAACAAAAGCTTTCATATCGGTGACAGGAGAGTCACTAGCTGCCATATGTCACTCTAATCTACATATGCTAAGCCAGGCCTGGCCAATGACGTTCCGTCAAACTCTTCCCTGACCCTGTTGTTCCCTAAAATGAATGCCCCTTTGTCAGTAGTGCTAATGCTACGCAATCTGTTTGGCCATATTGCCACATGTAGCCCAGCTTGGTGCAGCCCCGCACATTTTGCCACATCAGAGTCCCGTGCTAGATGCTTTGCAATCTGTTGCTCTTGAAAAGTGGAATTCAGCTGCGAGAAAAGGAGGCCCTTCATTGTTATCCCTGTAAGGCATTCCAAGTGTGGCTCTTCCGAGAGCAGCTGCCTCCCAGGCCTGCCTGGGTTGAAAATACACTTCCTGCCAACAACTTGGCCTGTTGTATAAAAACAAATTGCAGGGTGAAACAGAGCTGTTTTGACCAGTTCCTTTGAGTGCGTAGGTTACGCTTTCCAAGTCTTCAAGCTACATGGGATTCCATCCTGCCTCCTTGCCCGATAGGATTTGGTGCTGTTAACTTCTGCAATCAGCACAGTCCATGATTTCAGTAAATTGGGATATATCTTACCATAAACTGCTCTATAATAAGGAGTGAATTTTTTTGCTGAAATAAGCATCTGATAATTGGGAAATATTCTTGGATTCATGTTATAGTTCTGTTAATTATTAATCAGCTCATGAATCAATAATTTTCTTCCTTCGTGGGCATCAGTTATAATAGTGCCATTTATGTTTATATGCTGGGGATGATTACTAGGGATGGACTGGTTTGTTGTTGGAAACCACTTTGATTTTGCTTTCTAATGACAGGGAAAAAAATATCTCATTTCAAGCACAGCTTTTGTTTAATACGTTTTAATCTTGCCTGTTCCTTTTTGTTTCCAAAACTTCCTATACAGATATCTGATTATATATTTGTAAAGGCATTTTTATAAATAGTTCAAGCATTTTTAAATAGTGCATTTTTAACAAAAATGAAACCAAAAATGCCCTAAGATCTCCTTACAGCCACACAATTGTCATTAAAAAATAGTAGAAGTAGAACAAGATTGCTCCTGCTGTCTTGCATTGTGATGGAGTGTAAAAAAGATTAAAAGGCAATGCTTAATCAAATATAAATAGTGAAGTTGCTTCCAGCTTTAGTTTCCATCACAATCTAGGTTGTGAAAATAAAGAGTTCTATGTAAAGGAAGTCACTGTCTTTCACATGGAGGATTCATTTATCATTTAATTACATGACTTTCCAGAGGGAGGCAAAGTGCCATTTTAAAAGAGGCATGAAAAAAAAGGCAGTAAAATTAAGACTGTCCCTAAATACTTAAGCTCTTTGAAGAGCTAAGAGCTACCATACAATACAGAGCTTTTCAAACACACCAAATAAAAAATGAACCAAATGTTAGGCTAGAAATAGGTAAATGTATAGCTATGCGTCCTTTATTACAAAAGACTTCTTTATTTCAGAACTTCATCCTTTAGATTTTGTTTTTCAAAAGTTCATTTCTGACTTAACTTTTACTATTACAAATGGTGCCACTTCGTGCATAGGATTTCATGTACCTGTGAAAAATACTGAAATTGAATTGCCCTTTTAACAATTTTTATTTATTTATGACATGCCACCTACTTCACTATCAAGTGACTCTGTACGGTTTGATTTTAGATATTATTAGTACAGGGGTTTATTCAAAGCTTTTTGGGGGCTTTGCTCCTGAATTTTCCTTAGTCAAGCGGTGTTATAAACATGACAATTTCTTAACCCCAATGAACCTATTTCAGATGAGCTCTCTTTTCAGGTTTGCCCTTTATTTGTTTCAAGAAAATACGGACGCTGAATTTATAGTACACAATAAAGGAAAGGGGATTTTCCTGCATGTTTGTTTGAAGCCAGAATTGTAGCAAATGACCTTTTGCAGACAGAAACTATTTCTTATGTGATATCTGTAAAACATAATTTACCTCAGTATCCTATCTTCTGTTCTCCACCAGTTTCCAATATAGTTCACTCGCATGATACAGGACTAAAGGAGAGACACCTGCTGTAAAATAAACTGCATTTTTGTCATGAAAAGCTCCTTTTGCCATGAAAGCCTATTTCCCTCTTACCTAAGACAAGGTTTATATTAAGCACATGCTGGCAAGCCAGGAAAGGCAGTGTGGATTTATGACAGGCTTTACTGCTGTCACACAAGGAAGACACGTTTGTGGTACCTGGGTTGTCAAAAACTCTGCCTTCACCTCTGCTTTCTCAGCCATTTTCTTCAGTGGGATCTTAGTGTGTGATATTATGAATTGATACACATTCTGTACATGATTTTTCTGCTTTGCTAACTAAATTTAATAGTTACTCATCTGTGGGCTAGGTTCTCCAAAGGCACCAGGGTTCTTTAGGTATTCATTGCTCAGCCATGTCAAGAATGGAAAGATTCTAACAGACACCTGTCCATTATGAGCATCCAAAGTTGACCCAATGTCGTATTTCTTGCACAGATATACTGATGGTTTGAGAGGCACTGCCTGAAGTTTTCAGAGCATTACACAGCTCCAGGGCCTCTGATTGTGCATCCCTGCATGAAAAGAAGTTAATTAGTTTTTGTGACACTATACCTGCTGCAAAAGTATTGAGATGGTTAAGCCACTAATTCCAGAGTTCAAATACCTGACTGGTTACATTAATCATTTGATCACAGGCAATTAGCAAATCATAAAGGGCCAATTAAAGAGTGGTAGCAATGTCCCAGGGAAGAGACTTTGCAATAACTGAACGCCCTCCATCAGAACTTCTAGATTGCTATTGCCAGCTCCCAAGGCCAGGTAAAGGTTCAAGTATACTCTAAAGTCAGTTGGTATTCACAGTATCTGGGTAATTAAGAGAAGCGACAGAGTCTCTAACAAATATCAGGTCCTCCAAGAAAACAATAAACATAGTACTTAAAGCTTAGGTACAAAAGCCTTGGATCTGTCCATTGTGATGTCTCCCCTTGGAATCTCTTACCAGGATGAACCAAAATGAACTGGAGAAGAAAACAAAGCAAACACAAAAAACACTGAATAGAAAAGCAAAACAAAAACAAACATGCAAAACACATATAGGTCAGTGTAATTATTCTTCCAACATTCCTCTAAATACACAGTTCTTCAAATTATCATCATCCTGACAATGCGAATTACACACAAAAAATATAGAAATACTTTAGAACAAAGCCAAGCCATCTTCTCTGAACTATATAGTTAGATATGAAAAGGCCAGCATTTCTGAAATTTTCCAGTGTTCTTTACTACTTTGAACCACAATTGTTTCTCATGGAATGTAAGTTATCCTACTGAAACAGACTTGTCGAAACTCTATGCAACATCTCAAGAAAAAGAATGGGGTCATCCAATTGTTACCAAGCTATACAATACATACAGGTGAAACTCGAAATACTAGAATATTGTGCAAAAGTTAATTTATTTCAGTAATGCAACTTAAAAGGTGAAACTAATATATGAGATAGACTCATTACATGCAAAGCAAAATAGTTCAAGCCGCGATTTGTCATAATTGAGATGATTATGGCTTACAGCTCATAAAAACCCCAAATCCACAATCTCAGAAAATTAGAATATTACATGCAATCAATAAAACAAGGATTGTACGTAGAACAATATCGGACCTCTGAAAAGTATAAGCATGCATACATACTCAGTACTTGATTTGGGCCCCTTTTGTGGCAAGTACTGGCTCAATGCAGTGTGGCATGGAAGCTATCAGCCTGTGGCACTGCTGAGGTGTTATGGAAGACCAGGATGCTTCAATAGAGGCCTTCAGCTCTTCTGCATTGTTTGGTCTCATGCCTTTCATCTTTCTCTTGGCAATGCCCCATAGATTCTCTATGGTGTTCAGATCAGGCACGTTTGCTGGCCAATCAAGCACAGTAATCCCACGGTCACTGAACCAGGTTTTGGTGCTTTTGGCAGTGTGGGCAGGTACCAAGTCCTGCTGGAAAATGAAGTCAGCATCCCCATAAAGCTCATCCGCGGAAGGAAGCATGGAGTGCTCTAAAATCTCCTGGTAGACAGCTGCGTTGACCCTGGACTTAATGAAGCACAGTGGACCAACACCAGCAGATGACATGGCTCCCCAAATCAACACACACTGTGGAAACTTCACACTGGACTTCAAGCATCTTGCAGTGTGTGCCTCTCCATTCCTCCAGACTCTGGGTTCTTGGTTTCCAAATGAGACACAAAATTTGCTCTCATCAGAAAAGAGGACTTTGGACCACTGAGCAACAGACCAGTTCTGTTTTTCTTTAGCCCAGGTAAGATGTTTCTGATGTTGTTTGTTGTTCAGGAGTGGCTTGACAGGAGGAATACGACATTTGAAGCCCATGTCTTGGATCCGTCTGTGTGTGGTGGCCCTTGATGCACCAATTCCAGCCTCAGTTGCTCCTTGTGAAAGTCCCCAACACTTTTGAATGACCTTTTCCTGACAATCCTCTCCAGGCTGTGATCATCCCTGCTGCTTGTGCACCTTTTTCTTCCACACTTTTCCCTTCCACATAACTTTCTATTAATGTGCTTTGATACAGCACTTTGGGAACATCCAGCTTCTTTTGCAATTTTAAGGCTTTTAAGGCTTTCTCTCCTTATGGAGGGTGTCAATGATGGTTTTCTGCACAACTGTCAGGTCAGCAGTCTTTCCCATGATTGTGATTCCTACTTAACCAGACTGAGAGACCATTTAAAGGCTCAGGAACCCTTTGCAGGTGTTGTGGCTTAATTAGCTAATTAGAGTGGGACACTTTGAGCCTAGAATATTGAACCTTTTCACAATATTCTAATTTTCTGAGATTGTGGATTTGGGGTTTTCATGAGCTGTAAGCCATAATCATCTCAATTATGACATATCTCAGCTTGAACTATCTTGCTTTGCATGTAATGAGTCTATCTCATATATTAGGTTCACCTTTTAAGTTGCATTACTGACATAAATGAACTTTTACACGATATTCTAATTTTTTGAGTTTCACCTGTATAATAATAACCTCATAGCAAAATAAAATAAAAAAGTGGGGAGAGAGGGGAAAAAAAGCTCAGAAGTTTGATGATGCATAATTTACTCAGGAAAACAATGGCAGAAAGAGGGAGTTATCTCCTCCTCCAATTTCTGAACGTCTGAAACATCTGGTTGACTTCTGTGAGAAGTAAAATGTTGGTCTGGCAGGGCTCTTGCATGGCTCCTGTGCAGGAAAAATATGCAATTGGCACAGGAGAGAAATTATAAGGGAAACAGTAGAAAGGATTCTGGAAATTATAAGAAAAACAGCAGAGAGCAATAAGAAAGGGTTGTGGTTATTTTTAGCATTACATTTTTTTTACAATGGCCCTTTCCCACATGAAAATAAGTTGAAACTGAGATACACAGCAAGAGAGAAATATTGTCATGCCAAAATATTTTGCAGTGCAATCTCATTATTTTATTCTTCTGTTCAGTCATGTCCAATTCTTGGAGACTGTCAAGACTCTGCAGTTTTCTTGGTGAAGTTCTTCAGAAGTAATTTTCCATTGCTTCCTTCCTAGGGCTGAGAGTGTGACTGGCCCAAGGTCACCCACCTGGCTTTATGCCTAAGGCAGGACTAGAATACACAATCACCCAAGTTCTAGCCTGATGCCTTAACCATTATAACAAGATGACTCTAATAGATATGTTACTTAGACATAAATCCTATAGCTATGGCCCGGGGATGTCCCAATAGTCTAAATTAATTTCTTGAGTTTAGTTTATATTTGAATGAAAATAAATTCAATTATAAAGCAGAAAGATTTTTAAAGGTCTCTGTATATATGGGATGTGTCTTTCCTTAATATATGTTTTTTAAAAACCAACCTTTGATGCTCTCTGTCCATGATAACCTCACCTCATTAATAGGCTCTTTTCTACACCTCCAAGAGATGCTTTATCTTATCGCAGCTTGAAGAGTGAGCAGCATAGGAGTTAGGGAAAAGTCACATATTTGGATGCTTTTCCCATTTTCGAGGGGGTTCTTCTTCTGGCAAAATTATGTTTGAAATTATTTTAGCTTATTTAAGAGTTTAGGTATGCTTGTATTTCCAGTTTTCTGTAATTTAAGCTATAAGCCTGCCTGCCCATTTTTCCTGTAGCTCTGTACCTGTGATACTTTAAATCAGGTATTTGTAATGCATTGTTATCCATACCTGGCATAGCTTTCCTATGGTTAAACATACATACAAAGTGTGGAACAGGTGTTGTTTACCAGAATTTGCAAACATTGGTCTTCTAATGCTGGTCAAATATTAAACTGAAATGGAAACTGCTCCATTATGATTGCATGAAAGATACAGCCAGAAAACAGCTGAAGGCCATGGTGAAACTGATGTTAAGAACAGAGTTTGGGAATGGTACATACAGTCAAATAAACTATACAGAGTTGTTTAATAGGTTGTGTGAACATACCCTGTATAACTCACAAAGTGATGCATTCAGCTTTTCTAGCATGGCCTTGTCTCAGATCTTTTTCCATCAGTCAGGGAATAGTAGAAGCTACTTTTTTACATATCCTGTAAAATGTGACATTTTATTTGAAAGAATTCCCATGTTATGCTTAATACAATTACTTTGCTTTTATTTCCTGAATGTTATATCATGGCGGCGGCATCATCATCATCATCATCATCTCTAGCATACATCCTTATTTGCAGCATGTGAGGGACTTCCAGACCCTGTATTTTGAGGTTTATGGACTTGATCTTCTGTGCCAGATTGTACTTCGAAATCCTGCACAGAATTCTGATCACAGGATGTTGTTAGTGATAAAAGAGATACAGCAAGCTTTTTCCTGAAAGCCTTTTAAAATCTGCTCTGGAGAATTGGTGCATTTAGTTTAGTTTAGTTTAGATTACTTTATTGTCACTGCGCCTTGTACAATGAAATCAAACACCATCTTCAGTGCACATCATGACTATGACCATGAAAATAAACATAAACACACATCCTTCACACATTGAACTGGAAACTCCCAACACTACACCAACATTGCACTATACAGCAGAATTCAAGAGCTACTGCCCTGGGATAGAAGCTGTTTTTCAGCCTATTTGTCTTTGTTTTTATTATTCTGTACTGTCTGCCAGATGGTAATAGTTCCAAAAAAGGGTTCCCAGGATGAGATGGATCTTTGAAAATGTTTTGGACTTTCTTAAGGCAGCAGGAGCTATACAGCTCTTCCAAAGAGGGGAGAGGGCAACCAATGATCTTTTGGGCAATGACATTAACCCTCTGGAGTGCTTTCCTATCTGTGCAATTGGCAAATCATAAAGAGGTGCAGTATGTTAAAATGCTCTCTATGGTGCAGCGGTAGAAGGTCACCAGCAGTTTTTCATTCAGTTGTTCTTTTCTGAGAAGTCTCAGCAGGTAATCTCTGCTGGGCCCTTTTGACCAGGGCTGCAATGTGGGCACCCCAGGTCAGGTCCTCTTTTAGGGAAACACCCAGAAACTTAAAACTGTCCACTTGCTCCACTCGGACTCTACTGATAAGCAAGGGCTGGAGTCTGATCTGTTCCTTCTATAATCTGCTATAAGCTCCTTGGTCAAGTGTTGAGGACCAAGTTATTGTCTCCACACAACGAAAGCAACCGGTCAACCTCATCTTGGTAGACAGACTCATCCCCCTGGAAATAAGTCCCACCACTGTTGTTTCATCTGCAAATTTGGAAGAGTTCCCATAGAAGATGGCGTCTGGAAACCTGAAAATTGCTTCTACTGAAAAAATCCCTTTAGGAACTGATGGGGCCCTAATATTTATTGAACAGCAAAGTCGATCCAAATATTTTAAAAAAGCCTATTGCTGAAAGTGGATGGCCATAAAGATTGAACGGAAGATGAAATCATCTTAAAGTATTCAAGCAGTCCAATCCTAAATAAAATACCCAGAAGACAGCTTAGTGAAACACCTCCATACTTGCAAGAAAAATAGGCAGATGTGTCAATATGTTCATTAAGAATTGGTCGATTATAGGAACTCTTTTAAATGAGTTCCAAAATGTTTTCTCAGAAATAAATTTCCTTTGTGGTGGTCCTGTTCATTGTTCCCAACCATTTCCAGAGACGTGAACAAGAACAAAACCAACTAACTAGTTCTATGCTTGACATTGTGTATTTTGAGCTGCCTGTCTCTATGCAAAGTATCTCCATGTGATCCTTTGCTAAGAGAAGTCTTTATGCACATGGAATCGTTTCAGTGATACACTTCAGATAAGCCAGCTCTCAATTCTTCAAGTTAGGCCAGGTTGGGAAACAAGCTCCCCAAAAATACTAGAAACAAACTTTATAATAACAACACATTGAAAAGCAGACAGTGTTTCCCTTTCTCCTCTTATATGAAAGAAAGGCAAAGTGTAAAATTATTTTGCACACTTATTTTGTTTTCCCAGGTGGAGCTCGTGATTTGTTAATGGTCTTCATAGAACTTCTGCAAGTTCTATGAAACACCATTTGATTTTCATTTCTGCTCTCTTCTACATCAGAGTTCCCCAACTCTTCTGGCTTAGCAGACCAGCAGGGGGTAGGAAAGAATGGTTCTGTGAGCAGCAGGCATGCACGTCACTCATGCAAACGGTGCGCATGCACATCCACTTGCATGCTGCTTGCATAAGTGGGGGCACTTCCACATCCCAGTCATGAAAGGCTCAAGGCCTGTTAGTGGCCCATGGCCCGGGGGGTTGGGGAACCCTACTCTACACAACCCCTTCACCTCTATCCTGGCTCTATATAAGGCAATACAAGCAACAAAATGATAACAACAATAGCACAACAGATATGCTCAACGGATATGCTGTAGGTAAGATATAGTTGGTATGCCTGGCTCTTTATCACCATGGAAGAAAGTATGTGAATGGGATTAACGTTCTTCTAAACTTCTTTACCAAAAATTGACTCTTAGAAGATGTTGTTCGTAAGGCTTTAATGTGTAATAGAAAGATTCTTTATTATGTGTTTAACATTCAGCTCTTTGAAAGTACTTATCTTTTGAGAAGATAAAAGTGTCAGGGTCAGATCTCAGGGCCTACCAGTCAAATTCTGCCTGCACATCCATCAGGGACACCAGATGTGTAAAGATTCCCTCCCTCAGGGCCTAACTGACAACATTGAAACAAATTAAAACAAAATTGACAATGATTTTATTTCCTTTATTTCCAATCAATACTGTAGGAATACAAATTTTCTAGAAAGCTACAAAAAAATCTACCACTTTATCAAGAAGGCATCAAAATGTGTCACTTTGCAAAGACATGAACACCTGCAGTAACCGACACAAAAATAGCATTTTTAGAGTGATGAAATAATTGCACTTAACTGTCATGGATATTAAAGGTATCACACATATGTACCGCGAAAGCTAGAATACATTTTTTTTTTACAAAGCACTTTTATAAAAAAATTCTCTGCACACAAACCCTATAATTTTCATATTACTATCATACTAAAGATAAATTCACTTTAAAGCCAACACTTAAAACGTTTTAAAAACAAAGAAGGTACCAGTACCTACACACAGACGACAAATACAAGAATACTGTACTGCCAAAAGGTTTGATTGAAAGTTGTTTTGAAAACTTCAAAATATGTTAAGATACAATTTGCCAAGGTTCATTTTTCTTTTAAAATAGAGCTTTCCCTCAATGCTTAAAGCAAGAGGTACTTTGTCATCCAAGGCAGACTGACACCCTTATTCCCAAAGTAACCAGCAGCAGTACAATATTAAAATAACCACTGACCATATATGAATATGCTTAAGTCACAAACCCAGTTTATACACATTACACAAATAAACAAAGTGAGAATTCCATTAAGTCATTTACAAATGTGAACAAATGCATGTGTCAAATAAAAACAAAAAAGGAAACAGAAAGAAAACCTCTTTTTTTTACATAAAATGTACTGATGTTAAAAAATTAAAGGCTATTCAGGTTTTAAAAACTGTTATAAAATTATTTTGTCTTTTTCAGGCACATATTGTAGGCTTTTCTTTTGCAGTTAGGAGCCTTGATTGAGAGGCTCTTGTAAAAGAAAGAAAACAAAACGAGAAACAAAAAGAAAACAATCGGGTAAGGAGGTAACAAGAGGTGTGTCCTTTGTGAAGAGAGTGCATTTTGAAATAGATACAGCAGAACTTTTTGGGGAATTCTCACAGCCATAGTCATCTAACTCAACTGGAGATCAACAAAGCCAAATTTACACTGTACTTTCAATTATTCAGTCTTTCTATTCATGGGAATGGCTGGGAGAAAGAAAACCAAACAGGATTACCATGTAGTAGCCAAAATAATAGTAATAGTAATGATATTAATAATAATTAACCTGAGTAGAGACAAAAATGGGAACCAATTTGTGTTGTTATGGACATCCCGTTTGGAGGTGGGCAGGGAGTGATGCTTTAATGCCTCCTCGGGTGCGTCAATCCCCACTTACATGAGAATTGGGTATGAGCATTGCAGGCAATTAAATCACTACACACTGCAGAAGGCGGAGTGTTGTTCCCTGGATTAGCATATATTAATCACTTGTATCTGTCCTACAGAACATGGATGCCACGTATATTTATCCTACAGAACAGGGATGGCCCAGTTTTTAGCCTGTGTGGATGTCCTTGGTATCTGCATCATGTCTGGGGCTGTAAAAAGTATGGGCAGAGTGGGGGAGGCCCCACCTTTCAACTTTGCTTTTCAGTATTAGGCAGAAACCCATATAGTCTCTTCTGGCCTCTCCACCAACATGGGAAGAATGAGCTCATTTGGCAGAGGGATTAGAGGATTTTTAATGGATGACATGGGTGCAAGTCTTCACCCATAAGCCCACTATCTCAAACACTGGATCCACATTTCAGGCCCAGCCATGGGGAACTGCAAACAAAGTGCTGCAACCCATATGTTGACGGCTCCTGCAGCAGAACTACATAGGTTACATGATGTGTTGATTGTTAGTGTTGTGTTAAAGTTTATTGATTTGTAACTGATTTTCCTACACTGTCAAAGACAAGGTCGGTTTAGAAAACATGCCAAACCATGGTTTTCATTTCTTGTAACCTAGAATCCAAATTACTGAATAGCAACTTTTTTAGGCAGCCTTTGGGGAACAGAAAAACTTCCGTGAGGGGAAAATAATGAAATAACATGAAATTACTGTCAATCTTCTCTTTTGCTCCAAGCAATTGTTTACATTGTTTTGGCCTTCTCAAATAACAGCTGGTGAGATTTGTGGGATTCTGAGATTTCACATATTTTTATTTTAACATGTTTAATTCTGATGTTTAATAATGGCTGCCTCATATTCACGTATATATTGCCAACTCTAGGTAGCTTAATTAATGGTTTGAGATATAAAATATAGTAGGTAAATCATGATTCTGAGTTACTCTATTTGATAATTGTATATGATTGTTCAGAGAGTTGAAAGTGTACTCTATGATGCACAGCTTCTGCAGGCTGAGTAAGGAACATTTTTACTAAAAGGCCATCAATGTAGATGTTATATCAAGTATAGAACAAATAAAACATTGATTCGCATAACACTCCACTCTATGATTCTGATTCTGTGTACTTGGAAAATTGTGATTAGATTTCCTAAAATTTGGTATTACTTAAAAACTGGTTCATACACTACAATATGATTTATTTTTATTTAGTAGAATGAGGGATCCAAGCCAATATGTTTTATAAACTGTGTGTTATGCTTTAATGTGTAACATGAACCGAGCCAAATATGGCTTTATTTGACAATCATCATTAAGCAAACAAAGATTTAATCAGTTGTTGTGTGAACTATGTCCAAAACATCATTAAATTTCCTTCCTGGTTTGGCATGATGTCTAAACTAAAGAAAATGAAGCATACCCTAAGAAGTGAACCAAGACTAAAATTTACCACTTTGCAGCTTTTGAAATTCTATAAATCACCTTCACATTCTTGGTTGCTTTTGTTCCATTTAATTGTGTCTGTTACTTGAAGGTGATAAAAACAGGAAGATTGAGTTCAAGGGAGTTGCCAAACTGAATGGATTCTAGTAGTAAGTGAGAAAATAGATATCAAACTTGCAAATTACAAAACATAGTGGTACAGTACCTAAATAAGCCATTCTAGAATTCAAGTAAGTATAAAATTACATTTGTAAAAGCTATGTTTCAACTGCAAACAACTTGTACCATTTCTCTTTTTTTTCTCAATTTATACATAAGACAATAAATAAAAATGATTCCTTTGCAATAAAATATACTCCGCCCACTTCCTTACTTATATCTGTCTCAGCAGATATATTTAATAGTTGTAAATATATATAGTTTATTTTGAGGCCAAGCAATCCTTAGTGGATTAAATGCAAGAAGAGAATGAGGGAGATTTAAATCTTTGAAGAACAAGAAAACCAAAATGAATGCAAATGAAAGAGAGGGGGGAACAATCACAAATGTTACCACTTTGTGCTGCACAATAATTTTAATTAAAAGAAAAACTATTAAAACCAGAATAGCTACAATTCCCTCTGCCAACTTTTGGTTTTACTATCAGTTTTCTTATGTGAGTGTGTGTATGCATGTATATACATATGCACACATACCTTCTTGAATGAGTAAATCAGTATCAACGTTGTCAATGTCTCTTGAAATAAGCATTAGTCTTCAAATTCACAAATTGTGTTAAATGGCACCCTTTAATTAAAGAAACTGCCTGTCTAGTAGTGTGACAGTTAATAGACTGAATGATACCAGTCTAGAGGATTTTCCAACAATATTTCTTATTCATTTCTTTTTTTAAAAATGGTGCCCAAAAACATGGGTTAAATGCCAGAAACATTTTCATCCATGCTTTTCAATTTTAGACATCTGATTGCTCAGGTTTGTGAACAAAATAAGTGCAAATTTACAGGTAAGATTGAGAAGACAGCCATCTTCACGGAATTAGTTAGTACATTAATAAAATCACATCTGTCCTTTGCTTAATTTTCTGCTAATTATGGAGAAATGTCAAACTGGATGGAGAAAGACATGGCAAAGGTGAAATACTGACTTTCCCCCCCTTTTTAATGCTAGTTATCAAAGCCTCAGAAACAACAAGAGGGAGATTAGTTTCCAGCATTATGCACTCTTGTGACTTGAAAAAAGCATGCTACTATAAAAAGATACTCTTTGAGAACGGAGGCCTGTTCGTTTTGACTGTGTCCAATAAACCAAAGGCATTATGGTGATCTCTAAATATTTTTGGTCTCTACAATTTGTCATTATTATGGCAGCACTTTTCTAAGCTGGAACTTCAAAACCAAAGGCACTTGCATGCAAGAGTGCAGAGTCACAAACTAAGTATTTGGTCATGAGAATTGGAAAAGGCAGCATTATTTATACAATTCACTTTCTGCAGAAAATTCTAGAGCTGTTTTGTTTCATTTTGGTATAAAGATTCCAACTATGTGGTAATGGGGACTGACTTGTCTAGGAAGGCTTCTTTGAGCAAAAGGGTGTCCCTCTAGGAGATTATTATATTTTTTTAAAATACATAAATAAACCAAATTAATGGACTACGTATGATTGGCATGATAGGCTAGAAGGTACTCCTAGTATAGCACTAAGGCACTGCATATTGTAATGCTTTGGCAGCTTGGAATTAAGAAGTTCCTACCACAAATAACAGTAACAAGAGAGATGCTTCCAGCTTACAAAAGAGCTCACAGTTACCAGGCAGCGTTTGGGGGACCAGACATTCCACACAAAACCTTTGACAGACTTAAGGCTTGAGGAAGAAACATGCTCAGGGGATGAATTGTTTACATCCACAAATAAGTGACTGACAAGGCAAACAGTTCCCCATACATTTTTACAAAAACGAACATCAAGAAACATCAGGATGCTTCAGACTGTATAGTCATTACATACATTTTGTTGCAGGCTGCATTATCAGAAGAAGAAGAAAAAACTGTGCTATTTTGCAAACTGATCTTGTTTCACGTGTGAAAAGCGATCTTAATGTTTTAAAACTTTTTCCCCCACCCCTAAAATAAATAAATCCAAAACCCAAAGCCTTATAATACTCAACAGTTAAAAAGAAAATTTTAGACCTGTAACACCAAGTGCTTCAAATAAAGGGCTCCTTCTGCTAGATAAAATGCAGTGCTTCTATTTAAGATACTTTGCTAGTGTTAAAAACTGGTGAAGAGACCTAACCATAAATGTTCAGTTCTAGTACTCTCAGACAAAATGACTGACAGCACAATCCTGTGTGCATATCTACTCAGAACTCCTATTTAGTTCAACAGGATTTACATCCAATTGATTATAGCCCAAGAGGTTCATCTGCTTTAACATCTATCAAAAGAGGCTCAGTTTACCAAGCATTCCTATGTTCTTCTTGGCCTTCCATTCTACTGCTGGCCTACCCTCTTACTTTTGTGATTGCAAATGTTAGAAGATGTTTGAGGAACTCTGTGCTGCATCAATCCACTAGACAGGTGAATGCAATCTTGGACAGAAGACCACAGCGTTATGCAGCCTTCCAGATGTTAAGCACCATAATCTTCCCTTAACAATGAAGTAAAACAGAACCTTACAGATGAATTGTACCTTGATACATCCTCTGTGTCTTTAATGGAAATGTTTTTAATTGTGAAAGTTTATTAACACAATGCCTAAAATGTTATATATAGCATTTACTCTAAGAGCGACTCCAAAATTTCAAAACTGTAGGGAATTGTGACTCTAAGAGCAGCAACTATTGTCATTCTGTGATGAATGTAAAATCAATATGAAGGAGGAAAGTGTCTGTATGTCTTTCCAGAACTTTCAGCTTTGGATACCTGGAGGCTAAATTTTCATTCTAAATGCCTGAAAAAGTCCCCAACCAAAGAAACTTATTTAGAATGGGAGCTATGAAGCAGAACTGCCAGGTGCAAAAACACCCACAAAAAGGGGCAGGGGATGTAGTGACAAAATGTGCAAATTGACATCACGAAGGAAAAATGATAACTTATGTCCTTGTCTCAGATGTTGGAGTGCAAGTATGTGAGGATGGAAATTGCATTCTAACGTCTACCTACTGCTACGCTTCTAGAAACTTCTCAAGTAAATCTCCTTCCACAAGTGAAGAAACAAAGACTTGTTATTTGTGGCTAATATTTTCATGTGCCAGCATGTCAAACCACCAAGTTGAATTATGGCACATAAGGGGATGGCTTAGAATCAGAATAGGTGTTTAAAGTATGCATCAAACCATCTTGTGAGCATGTAGCCTTTCTAAATTGCATGTCTTGATTAAGCCACATTTCAGCCTTGCTCTTGTATAAAAACCTAAACTTTGTGCATAATATGCTACTGAAGGAAAAACAACCCCACATAGGTACAATCAGATTGTGTGCCTAAGTAATATCAGGTTATGGAAATTATAGTACAGGAGCCAAAATGAAGAGATTAAGAGTAGGATTTGTGTAGAAACCTCTATGCCAATAATCTGTTCAAACCTTTGGCATGAGCTTTGGTGTGTTCCTTTTCCTGACAAACAGAATTGTGGACAGGAAAAGAAAAATAATGATAATGATCAACAAAAAGAAGGATCGAGTCAGATATTTTGAGAAGTCTACTCAAGAAAAGTTGGTCACAAACTCAACCATCAGTGCAGGTTGGATATTCAAAGAATTATAGTCCAACCATCTGGAGAGGCATAAAGCTGGGGAAAGCTATATTCATCATGGCAATTTTAAGACAGAGTCTACCAAGCCACCTCTAGCTGACCAGATATGCATTCTGGGCAGCCAAGTGCTTAACAGATTGATTTCAAATTTTCAAAGAAACTACTTATTTGTGAAGGGTTATAGTCATGTGCTGGCATTATATACTGAAGGCCCAGCCTTGTCTCTTATTTTTATTTATTTATTTATTTGTGTTTTTTTAAATTGCTTGATATCCTAGAGCAGTGTTTCTCGATTTTGGCAACTTTAAAATATCTGGACTTCAACTCCCAGAATTCTCCAGCCAGTGTACAATCCAAGAAAATAACTCTCAATCCCTACTGACAAACCTGAGCTAAGTAAAACAGTGATCTGAGTCAGTGTAAACAGTTCTGAAATATATTAAATCCTTAATGTGGCTTCCACAAATAGCTGATATTTTACATATTTCGCCTAATGGATCACATAGAGCAAGACTAGCTTAAGGAAACAAATCAGTCTTTTGCCAATGTCAGATATTTTTAGGATTCTAAAAACATTAAAACAGATGAACCTTTTGTTTTAGATCTTCTATTGTTTTTTTTCCAATTACAGTAATTGTGGCTTTTATCTGACAACGTAATTTTAAAAATAGCACTTTCAAATCCCTCTCCCATATAATTGGTAATTTGGGTGTTGCAATTTCTTGAGTTGTTAAGAAAAACAAAACAAAACCATTTCATATAATATATAATCACGCACACAGGATTACATACACTGTAAGTCTAATCTTTCAGTATTTGTCTAGTTATTGCAAAATGAGCCATCTTTTAATTAAATAATCAAATGTCCTTATTAGTACAAATATTTTATATTTTTAATGCACTAGATAAAATTAGTAAAAGAAAGGAAGTCTTCTCGCTTTGCAATACCTGCTTGAAAGTTTCAGTGAATTAGAACATTAGTTTAATATAGAGGGAAAGAAAAAAATATATTTTGCCTACTTTAAGGACCTGTCCATTCCCATCAGGCATTTCTTAAGGCTAAGTTTGTCATTTGGCTTAAAACAGAAATTGAATTGCAGTATAAAATAATTTAGTGATTTACATTCGTCTGTATTTTCCACAGTAATCAGTTATGAAGATACTTTTTTTAAAAAAGAATTTGTGTGCTAATTTATGCTTAGTCAAAATTCATTTCATTCTTGCACCTTAGAAACATGATTTTATTAATTTAGACAAAACACCTCATAAAGTCTTATAACTGTTGTTAAGCTTTTCCATGGCAATTGCTCTGTCTTACATTTTTCTAACACAACAAATTAAAACTTCCACAAATTCTTAAATATAGTCTCCCTCCAAAAGGGTGGCTTTATAAATTTAAAGGAACACTTTGTTTTAAGAAAGGATTTGTACAACTGTACCAGAATTTCACAGCTACAATATTTATCAACACACTCCAATGAGGTTTAGAAAAATGTTGGGGACAGCTCAGCCAAAGAAAACTGCCACTTAGTGTTGAGGTTGACAGTCTGTATTTTCATAAGGAGTCATATTGAAAAGGTGTCTATAAATAACTGTTCAGTCCTTTACAAGCCTGTAGATGTGATGCTGTGCACCATGTTCGCTGTTTGAAACTTCAAAGACACAAGCCATGCAAAGGAGCGTTTCTTGTGTGTCCCTGTTTGTTACAACCTGTTTGGTTTTTTTACATGAAGAAAAAAGAAAGAAAGATGACATGTTAGAAACCTGTATATTTGCCACTGAGACACAAAAATAAAGGATGTCATTTCAAAAGCAGGCACCAATACACATTTCTAAACTCACCCAGTCTATTAAACAAGCAGTTTTTAAGTTAGATTTTTCAGTTCCACCTTTCTGGCAATATTTTGCACATGAGAACAAGGAAGGGTGGATTGGTTCAAAGTCAAACTCTGAAGGAATATTTTAGGAATTTTCTTAAGGAAAATAATAATTGTTAAACCTTGTCTCTTAGTTAATTAAAAAAAAAAAAAGCTGAAGCATCCATGGACAGACACAAAGAAGTGAGAACATAATTAGTTTCTTCTCCTTCTGTAACCTTCCTCCAAAATTTGCTCCAGAAGTTCTGGGACACTTTTGGGAATAGCATGGGGGATAATAGAATGGAAGGTTTCATAAAGATTAAAAAAATAGTTCACAGATATTTTCTACTTTTTAAAAAGAGAATACAGAGGTTAAAGGTTTCCTCTTTTGGTTGTGTCTGGTTCTAGGGAGGCAGTACTTATCTCAGTTTCTTAGTGGTCATGTGACCAGCATGACTATATGCCGGGATCTTCAAACTTGACAGCTTTAAGACTTGTGGGCTTCAACTCCCAGAATTCCTTCTCCAGTATGTTAGCTCAAGATTTCTGGGAGTTGAAGCCTTAAAGTTGCCAAGTTTGAAGACCCTTGCTATATGCTGTGGCACATGGAATGATGTTGCCTTCCCACCAAAATGCTACCTGTTTATCTACTCTTTTTTTCATGCTTTTAAACAGCTAGGTTTATAGAAGCTGCAGCAAGTAATGGGAGCTCATCCCATTATGTGGCATTAGGGTCTCAAACCCAGCTTTCCAGCTGACAAGCTCAGCATCTTTAAATGCTATGCTGTTATGCCTCTTAAAATGAAAGAGAATATAATAGTGCAATTGTAGAACCAGCTAACTTTTTAGTAACCTGTTCCATCCTAACATTTGGAAATCTGAAATTCCAACCATGTTTTAAATGGAACCAAAACTACTCAAACTTAGAATTTTGGAATTGTTAGTGAGCAGTTCCATTCTATGTATCTTGCTTTAAAGCCCCGAGAGAATACACACAGCTACTCTGAAACTCTTCTACCGCAGGCTTGGCAAACGGCTTGAGCTTTTAGAGCTTCTCTGCATTTCTAAAATGCTCATAAAGCAGGTAGAGTTAGGCATATTGGAGAAGAGAGGCAAAGCAGAGGTACAGTAAGTTACATGGACAGAATTATATCAGTTGTCCTGGTATCCAATCTTCCTAAGTTCTCAAGAATTTCAGGAGCTTCTGAAACACAGCCCGTTGAAAATTGATAGCTAAGACCAAACATTTGCTTGAAATGAGTAAACTGCCAAATGCCATAAGGAAACATTACCTTCCTTGCACTTTGTACTAAAGAGGTGCCAGCTTCTTTCCTGAATCCCACTTCATCACTCAGAATACTATGAGATACCCAACACATTGGGTACCCAGTCCAAACAAAATATGTAAACTCCATTCTAACATAATTAATAGTCACACATTAGATCTGAAAGTGTATAAAAAGCTCAGACGAATGTCAGTATCTCCTTCCCATTAGCCTTCACAGGTGAAAGCTAAGTAGAAACACAGCCAAATTTCTACCATAAAGGAACAAATCAGTCTAAATTCACACAAAATATTAAGCTGTAATGCAATTTGCTTTTCGTTTCATTTAGTGCACTGTGCAACCATTCCATGTGCCTTGATTTCATATTTGAGGTAGGCACAATGGCTTGTTCAACAGATCATGTTTAAAAATCCTAGGTTAGGGTTGTATGGAATTCAGTTTCTGATGCCTAAAAAAAGTTTTAAAAAACCCTGAATCCTCACCACATAATGTTTCAAATATTGTCCTATCAGAAAAGATTAAAAATCAGAGCTCTCCTTTGAAATGACATACCACTCAGCTGAAGGACATGGCATTTCTCATTCATTAAAACAAATCATAAGAAACATCTACCCCCTCCCAACACACTTCAGAGAACAGTGAGCAAAGGGAAGAAAATTATTACCAACAAAATTGTAAAGTTTTCCAACACACTGTTCATCATATATTTCTCTGGTAAATGCTTGAGTTTGTGGATGAAGTTGATCATATATTCACACATTGGGGAGCGATTTATTCTAAACACAAACCGACCATTCTCGAATCGTGCATATTCCGTCTAAGAAGAAAAACAAAAAGAAAGTTGAAAATTGAGCTAAGTATTGCAAATAATTATTTAGAAATCATTTGATTTTCCCATTAAATTAAGTAAGTGCTTAGATATAATAAATTAAATACTGTAACAGTATGACAAATTAAGAATATTTAGACTGCACCAACCAATGGAATTCACTTCCTCTCCCTCTGAAACCCAATGCAAATCTTCAATTGTCTAATATAGAAGGGGAAGATCTTATGAAGAAATCTAGAGGCTAGGAGTGTGTATGAGGAGAAAATATAAGAAATCAGGACAACAAGGGAAATTCCATTTGTATAAGTTGAAGTTTTTCATATTATTGTCAACTGTGACTCTTAATTAAATATATAAGTCTACTGAATTAAGCATACAATGGAGTTGAAATGTTACTTTGTCATAAAAGATATGCTGGAAAATACTACATTGTGTAACCCATTGTCTTAAGCAGTGCTTTGATAATTGCAGTAGGCCAAAATAAGAACAGCGCAACACTCTAATGCCCGCTTGATATTCTCAGAAGCCAATTTAATTTAATAGTTCAAGTTTTAAATGCTACAGATACATTTTTAACAACAAGCATCATTGTTATGGTGTGTTTGTCTGCCTATATATACCAAGTAATGGAAAAAGTACTTGACAGAGGGCTTTTGTTGCAGATACCTATATCATCATCCATATTTTATCAGTTGAGAACATTAAGGAAGATTTTGAAATATTCCCTATTCAGTATGTGGTGAATTCTCAAATCTATAAAACAGATCATTCATAGTTCCAAGAATTTAGTATATAAGTGCTATTGCTAAGTAGTAGGTTATGATTCAGCAGAGGAAATGTGTAGGCTAAAACAGAATGTTAGACTTCTCCAAAAACAGTGAAAAAGGCTGTTACAGGGATGCATGAGATACAAAGAGATTTCATAATGAGCAAGCTGCAATACAAAATACTACAGCTGCCAAACAGCCAGACTGCTTTAAGGATTTTAAAGGGCACTCATTAAAGAAAATTCTCCTAGCAAATTAGTTCAAGTTGAATAGCAGGGAACATATTCCACTTCCCTAGTCACTTTTTTTCCAAAAAGATACATGAAGAAAATATACACCACAACGATTTTATATTAGTGCAACTGGAGTTGCATTGATTCAGATGCACAATTTGAAAAAAGTCATTTAAAAAAGAAAAGAAAAGTGGCAACAATAATCCCTACCTCTACTTTTTCCACCACTTGCTTTCCAAATGAGCAGACTTTGGTGGAACAGGTGATTGTCATGTTTTCCGAACTTTCATATTGACTAGTTACACCATAGAATGCTCCTGTATCATCTTGGATGTTGCAATTTAAATCCGCCTGTAAGGAAAACAGCATTTATATAAGAAGCAATTAGCATTCTATCTTTATTAGGCCTTCCTGGAACCAAAAACAGCCCAGTTATACACAAAGAAATATGTCAACTTGATTCTCCCTGCAGGTATACATTTGTTGCCAAGTGACTTTCCACTGCAATTTTGAGAGGCAGGGTTATTTCATCTAAGGTTTGGATTCAAAATTCCTGGGCCATAAAAGCTTTTGACTATTTTAACTATCTAGTTTCTAACTCAAAGAATTAAGAGGATATAGCTGTTCAATGGGAAGAATATCTCTTTTTTCCCCAACTTGAACTGGATACATATAAATAAGTCATCCTCTGTGAAAAGAGCTAGAAAAGTGAAAAGAGCTAGAAATATATACAGCTAGCCCTTTATTTGCTTGGAAATAAGATGTAAAGAGAACATTCAATAATTCCACATGCCAATAATGAATCATATCCTGTTTATATAATCACCACAAATAAGGACAACCTCCCGAACTCAGGTGGCATAGGTACAATATATATCACTGGGAATCCAATTTCTTATAATTCATTTCAGCACAGCAACTTGTAAAAACAGCTCAGTGATTACTAATATGAATTCATAGGTATGAAAATATAGCTACTGTATATGCTGTATATGTATATATACATATACAGGGGTGGGATTCTACCAGTTCTGTCCACTTCTGTAGAACTGGTTGCTATGAAATGCAGCAAACAGAGAGCATACATAGAACCGGTTCTATGTCTGCCGCTGTTTTGGCCCACCCGCCTGCTTGGGCTCTTACCTGACTTTTATTTCCTGCGTTTTCAACCGAAGCTGCTTTGCGTGACACAGCTGCAGTTGAAAAAGCAAGAAAAAAGTGCTTTTTCAACTGCTGTGCACTTGCACGCAGCGCTGCTCAGCTGTCCGGGCAGCTCAACAGGTCATAAATTGCACGTGTGCGACTCACGCAATGCGCATGCAATGCAGAGCAACAGAACGGGTAGCTATACTGGTCAGAACCCATCCCTGTACATATACTATATATGTCATTGAAGAGTAAGGAAGATTGCCCAATATTCTTCAACACAGCCATTGAAAATTGCAACCACAACCTTTGAAAATTTCTTAGCAGCTCATAGGAAAGAGAAAAATGGATAACCTGTTGCAGAATGTAAATAATTACACAAAGCATAATAAGACACACTAGCATATACTTGGAGAAAGTATGTGAAAATTTGCAGAAAAAATCTCCTATTCAAATCCTCCCACCCAACACCACATTTGTAAAACACAGCAAAGATGGAATGGCCTTATAATAAAACAGAACTTTCCAAACATTTTGCAGCACTGTTTGGAGAAAGTAACTGAAATTTGACCATAAAATGGATGATTAGCTGCATTTGCGATGGATGCAGCTAATCCCAGAGAACAGCAAACTCCAGAGGCTAAAAACCAAAGAAACTGGCTGCAAGCAATTAGATATTTATCTTGAGCATTTATTATAATTCAGGATTATTCCTCACCTCAATTCCCTTTTCCACCTCACATTCTCAAACAAAAATGATTTATTCATCTCAGAAAGTCAGTTCCTTTTTAGACTCAGCACTCAGATATTTTCCTTTCTAACTTTCTCCTGAATTTTGTTAACAAACAAGACTCCCAGTTATATTCTGCAACACACATGCACACACATCCTCCCAGCCCAAAGAAGGTTGTCTTTGGTTAATTCATTAAGTCACTGATGCTAGGACACTGATCTTTAAAGTTGTGGCTGTTGCAGCGTCACTGCAATTACATGATTGTGATTTGGGCACTTGGCAATCAACTTGTAATTACTTTGGTTGCAGCATCCTGCAGTCATATGATCACCATTTGTGACTTTATTGCCAGCTTCCAACAAGCAAAGTCAATGGGGAAGCCAGCAGGAGGTCACAAATAGTGATCACATGACTTCGCACTTAACAACCACAGAGCATTTGCTTAATGGTTGTAACCAGACCTGCAGAAGCTGCTGTTTTAAGTTGGTGTGGTCATGTGACACCATACTTTACAACTACATGGCTTAGTGATGGGGTTTCCACTTAAATGTTGTTAACTGAGGACTTTCCTTCTCCCTCAGACAAGTTCTCCACCTTTCCTCACCCCGCTACTGTCCCATTTCTACTGACTTCTTCTCTTCTCTGGCAAGTGGTGTATATCCTTCTTTCATGGGAAAGGAAGCAATCGGACCGCATTAAAATAAAGCACGGCCCTCTGGCCACCTTTTATCTTGACTTCTTAAGAATATGAGATCTAGAGGAATTATGAAGAAGGCAGATGATGAACTGCTTTGTGTTGAAGCACTGCCTCTATTATAAAATCAGCATGAGTGCAGGAAAAGGTACATTTATTGCAATAATTACATCCTTTTTCCAATTATAGTAAAAGGGACAAGTGAAGCAAAGGAAAATGTATAAGATTGGTCTGGACCTATTTGTATGAAATTAGTATTTATGTTTATAAACGAAGGGGTCCCTGAGGAGTCCCTGGTTATGCTAAACATAGCTGATTTTAGGCAGTGTACTCATCTTCATTTCTAGATCATTGAGCCAACACTATCCAAAGACATATCTGTGATCCCGTGGCCAGCGTGAGATCACAGAGTGCTGTTATCCTACCAAAGTAGTACCTATTTATCTAGTTGCATTTACATGCTTTCAAACTGCTAGGTTGGCAGGAGTTGGGGTGAGAACAGGGAGTGACGCTGGAGTCTCGAATCTGAGTTGTCAACTTTTCAGCCAACAATCTCAGTGTCTTAACCACTGTGCTGTGGTGCCATCCCCATTAATGTTAATGCTCCTACATTATTTTAATAATCATGAGTACAGTGCCCATAGGTTGGAGTTTGAAGATTTGGGGTGGCTTTGCATGTATTCCTGTTACTAGTTAGTTAACTCCAAAAAGAAAGAATCTGCGTCTAATGGAAGAGAAGTATCATTAAATAAGATTTCCTTAGCAATACATCTTTTTGCAAATCTTCATGGGACTGGTTATTCAAAGACCAGACACTCAGATCTGAAGAAGTATCCCTAGTTTAAACCTGCAAGAACATGTGTCTTGTAAAGCACACGAAAAAGCTTTACAGATGAACCCAATTTTTATTAAGAACATTTCTGCAGACATTAAATTGAAATAAGTATGAAAAACTTCTGTAATATAATCTTTGTTTCCTACTTCTACATGACCCCACCATTATTTTATTTATTTATTTTTAGTTCTACCACTAGTATAATTTTAATATGGTAGAGTCTCAAATAATTTGCTAGGGACTCTTCTTAAAAGACAGTGAAATCAATCTGCCATCAATCTGCTGTCACAGTTGACTAATTGTTATACCAGAACATAAGGACAGTTATTTTGTAAGGCAAACTCATCCTGCTGATTTTTAAAAACATTGTATTAAATCTAATTATTCTGTGGTGTATGAATCATCTTTCTATCAGGAGTAGTCATTTTGGTCACAGTGGCAGATCTGCTTTTATCATCAGAATATTATTGGCCTTAAGTCATTGTCTTAAGTAGCAACTCTCCTGAGGTAAATTATTGTTTTCTCCTGTTTTCAACATTCTGACATGCGTATCTTAGAGCAGGGCCCCTCAATCCATGGGCCGCAGTTTACTACTGGGCCATGGCCTATTCGAAATTGGGCCACATGAGTGGTTGGCCAGAGCATGTGCACAGGCCTGCACATGCAACTCAACTTGTGTAGGTGTTGGGCCGCCATGCCGGCCTGCTGGTTGTGCAAGTTGAATACGCTCATGGTCCACTGCTTGAGCAGCCCAGTTCCCCTCTCTCCCCCACTGGACCACCAAGCAGCACAGGTTGGGTATCGCTGCCTTTGCTGCTGAGGCAAAGATCATAAAACTAAATCATGTATACAAATATTAACAGGAGGCCCATTCTTCGAGAGGGCTCTCCCTTTGCTTTCCTTTTGGAAAAAGACAATGGATGGGAAAAATATTTTCTAGATTGAAGACAGGCAGGATTCAGGCCTAAGCATAAGACTAAAATTACAATGGTCCCCCTCATGGATCATTGGCAGTAAGGTATGGATGATGGAAGATGATTACTCTTGTCTTGCTGGAATATTGTTGATCACAGTATTTTTTGAAACAGCTAAGAGTCAGTGAAATTGCAGGCATCATTTTATAATGGATTTGCTGATCCTCCAAGGTTCCAGTTAATTGTTGTGAGGGGAAAGTGGGGTTAGGCCTTCCGTTATTAGGGTTAGGGTTTCAGTTGGTGCATAGTGCAATGCTCCATATGTCTACTAGGCAGTCTCATTGTTGCCCTGTAATACAACTTGCTGTGGGAGCACCATTGCGTGATTTCTAGGCCCAAGTGAAGGTCTGAAGTTCTATATGACTCAGGGGATTAATTTCTTTGGGACCAGTAGAAATTCTGTCCACTCAATTAGCTCAACTCCTTGATTGAGCATGTTAAGTACCGATTTTGTATGAGTACAAATACTGAAGCTTATACAAAAGAACTTTTCATCAGCGTACTTCATGAAATGAACATTTAAGTTTTGGATGGTATTTTTTTTTCCTATTTCTTCTATGTTGGTGAATACATTTGCAAAAGCATGTTGTTCAAATTAAAAAGTGGAAGGTGGAAGAAGAAACATCTAACATCCAAATCTAATCCAAGATTTGAACTGTATGTTTAGATCTAACTGGAAACAAAGAACTGGATTATTTCCTGCTTTCGTCATATTTTAAAGGCAAGAGTAGCAGCAAATTATAGTCTAAAATCACAACATGAGATTTTCAGTTTGGGATTTCCTTTTAATGCAAATATTTCAGCAACATCCTGGAAAATAGTACTGGCCATTTCCCAGACACTTGTTCTCTGCGCCTGTTGATACATATAATGTACTCATCCATCAATATAATGCAGCTTGTCAGTACCGAGTGCTGGAAATTTTACATACCAAGCCTATCAGCTGCTTGACATGATGCATGCAAACAGCTCCTGCTGAAGGCCCAAAGCAGGCATTGAAAGAGAGCTGGCTGAAAACGAGATTGCTCTAAGGGGGTGGGGAGACTAAAATCTGGGAAAAGAAGGCATTTGCCTGCATATGTTTCATAACAGCCTACTTCAACAATTTGCTTTAGGACCCCCCCCCCCACCCCGAACAGCATTTGCAAAAAAGAGACACAAAATTATTTTGCCATGAACAAAATAATGGGGTGGGCGGGGTAGGGAATCCTAGCCTGCATTTCCTGAGGGAGCAGCATAATTAACCGACAAAATATGCAGTAGTTAAGATTGAACATGGAGGGCCATTTGCTAAATGGCACTGAGACTTCCTACATTAGCATGAGCTGCAATGAGTTGTCATTCACAGGAGCACATTATGCTTCCTCTCCTTCTAGTGAACAGTGATCAAAGGGCAGAGATTCATTCCAATTTCTTTTCTTCTCTCTGTCTCTTTCTCTCTTTTTTTAAGTGCAGCATCTGGAACTTTGGCTCTGTTTGCTGCCACACGGCTCAGCTTTTTGCTGCCCAAGCCAAGCAACAGTACTTTCCAACTGCTCTCTAATTCATTTACCAGAAATGAACACACTTGTATCAAGAATTTGGTATTCAGGTCCTGAAGGTAAGAACGGCCTTCTCTCGGGTGACTGGAAAGGGCAAGCAGCAGAGCTTTCCTTTTCACCTCCAAAGAGGTTGCAAAACTAGGTCAAAATGACCAGGCCACATTCCCCCGCCTAACCTCATCTCTCTAAAGCAGTTGATTTGCCAAGCCTTACTTGGTTATGCAATAAAAATGACATCCTAGGAGAGGAAACATTACAATGGCTTTTTTGTGAATGGTGACAAAGAATTGACATGCCTCCAAAGAGGGCAGCAGACACACGAGGGACGTGGGAGGAGACCATGTGGCGGAGCTCTTTCTGAACACAAACTATACTGAATTCATTACTGTTAACAATGGATGACAAAGAAACAGCATTATATTTTTTTTCAGGTCACATCTATTTTACATGATAAGAAAAAAGGAATAAAGTTAACCATCCAACTCATGTTACTTTACCACTAATTATGGCATATATTTACATCTATAAAATGGGAGAGATTTTTGGACATGATTTAATGCCCCTTTATTGTGCAGATTCCTTTATGTCTGTTCTACATTTGAATTTCAAAAATGCTTTGGACTTCAAAGCATCTTTAAAAGAAAAGAAAAAAAAGAAAAGAAAACCACTAATTACAGCATGTGTTATTTTCTAGGATACTTTTTTGCAATGCAGATTCCTGAAAAGTAGGTATTCATTAAAATACTTATTGATATTAATCAATAGTTCTTCATGGAGCCTCTGTTTCCAGGCATTCTCTGCCATGTACGTTTGCATTATTCTGAAGCAATGCCACCGCAATTTAACACTGTAATAGCATAATTCTGAGTATATTTACTCGGGAATGAGATATATTGTGTTGAGTGGTGTTTATTCCTTTGTAAACATGAATGGGAGAGCTCTCTATGCTGGTTACTAGTGATTATATAAAACTGATCAAGGCTTATGTCTTGTTTTGTGTTGCCCAGTTCAAAGCATATATTCTTTTCTTTAAAAATATCCCAATCTCTCATTTCCACTAATAGTGTTCTTACTAGGTGGTGCCAATTATTATTTTGTCTCATATATAACCATAATAAAGACAAAACAGAATTACAATGACACAGAATAAAATTAAACACACTATTAAAATGTATTGATAAAAAGATATAACTGGCACCCAATCAAATTAGAACAAATATTCAAAGCCTGAATAATACATATTTTAATAGTAGACAATATTCGCTGGATTAAAAACATTTGCCTCTCAATGGTAGAGTATAGAAAAGACTGTGGAATCCTTGGCGCTCTCTGAGCTTGGTTCTTTGCTTGCAAATGTTTCATTACCTAACTAAGTAATATCATCAATGTGGGTGAGTATGGCTTTACTCCCTGTTTATAGACACTAGCTTACTCTGCTACTTTTGGTAGGGTGTGGTTTTCTCCTTGGTGGTTCTTTTGACTACTAGGATATTACTTTCCACTTGATTGTTTGCCTGATGTTAATCTCTGTTTATCCAGATGCGGCCCGCTAGAGAGGATATATTCTGGTCTTTTTGGTTCCTTCTTAGCTTTTTTATTTTTCTCTTTTGAATAGTGTGTAAGTTTTCTTCATGTTTCAACACCTATTGATGGCTGATTTATCCGAATGCCAAGTTCCCAAACATTTAGTTTATTTCAAACCCTTTTATTACTTTGTTTCAAGGAATAAAAGGTATAAGGGAAGAAGAAAACAACAACATGCTTCCCTTCTGGGATATCCTTATCATTAGAAGAAATGATGGCAAATTAGAAATGTAAGACTATAAAAATAAATAAATAAACCAACCCACACTATCCAATTGCTCCATCACCAAAGTAAGAATCCAACCTCCTACAAGAAGATCTGGGTAAGACTTTTATTCAAATAAATATAAATACAATGCAGCAAACCCAGAACACCACAAAAAGGAAACAGACCGCCTATACAATATCTTTGAACAAAATAGATACCCACAGACCACTCAACTCATATCAGCTCAACCAGCATAAGTTATGAAAAGGATGATACTAAAATACATAAAAATATCTCAGAAACAACCAACAGGCTATTAACAACCACATGCCATTATTATACCACATAAAACAACTAAAGCCCTCTGAAGTATCTTAAGGAAAGGAAAAGACCCACTAGCCCAAAACATGAATCATCTACAACAGGACACTTATATTATGTCACCACTACTATCTAGAATGGACAGACAGAAGACTAGCAGACTACATCCATGAACACTAATTAGCAGTCAGGTGGCACAATGAAAACTTCTTAGTCTCACAACAATGGGCAACCATAATTTCAACTGGGAGCATGTAAGCATTACAGACCAAACTAAATACAAAATACTAGAGAATTCCTGGAAGCTGGGCATTAGACAAATCAGTCATGTATAGACGGAGAGATAAATAAGATTTACAAATCATTTACAGGGGGGAAAAGCTAAGAAGAAATAGATCCAGACCCATCCTCTCGAGCAGCCTACATCCAGATAAGCAGGGATTAACATCAGACAAACAATGAAACAGTAAACAACAGCCTAATCAAAGAACTACAAAGGAGAAAGCAACATCCCCACCAACATTGGCAGGACAAGCTATATAAAAACAGGGAGTAAGCTCCACACTTCTTAACACTGATGATGTTATACTGATGATAGTTGGGTAATGAAATGTCTGCAAGCAAACAATGAAGCTCAGGGAGTACCAATTATTCCACAGTTCAGTTCTGAGCTACATATATTCTCTTCTACTGCAATGGAAAGATTGTTAGCTTGACCTCTTTTGGTTAGCCAGAAAAAAAAAGCTATTTAACCCTTCCCCCATTTTCTTATATTCCCATCAGATATGTAATGGTAGCAGAACTGAGAGAAGAACTCTTCTACAAATTTAAAAGATGGCTAAATAAATGCACACCAAATAAATCTCCTAGACTGTGGCTTTGCTGTTCTCACAATACACCATTTGAGAATGTCCTTCATAAAAACACTGGAAGTTTTAAAGAAAAGATTGGATAACCATCTGTCTGAAAGAGTATAGGGTTTCCTGTCTAAGCAGGGGGTTGGACTAGAAGACCTCCAAGTTCCCTTCCAATTCTGTTATTCTATTCCAGACATTAATTGTAGCAGTAAATAGTGATTCCTCTGAAAAATCTGTTACTGTAAAGTCTGCTGAAAAATCTGTTACTGTAAAGTCTGCATCCTATAGATATAGTGATAATGATGAAACCTTCTGGAAAATTGTCTCCAAGGCCAAGGCAGTTGGGTAGTGGCTTGGGACACTGTCACTAACTTCATTCTAAGACTCTCTCCTGGTCATGGGATCCAGGATAAAGGTATTTAGTCTTCCCTTCCTAGTGCACACATATAGACATAGGAACAACATGAATAGCAAACAGAAACACATATTGCTTTGTTACACAGAAGAAAATATAAAGGGTGCATATGGCTACTGCTGGCATGAGAAAGAGTTGCAGAAGCCATGCTCTGCATATTTTCCCTACCTTGGGTTTTTGTTGTTGTTGAAAAAATGTGTTCTACTTTCTTTTTAACTATTTACCTCATATCATAGATTAAACTAGGGATTATCAGCTGTCCAGACTGGAGGCAACAAACCAGATGAATGTTTTTCATGATAAATAACAGTTCATCAGAATTATATATGCCTAGATCCATATGCATTGGATACAATAGGACCATCTTCTCCAACCTTATTGTTGGCCTTCATATCTTACATCATTTTCTATCCCCAGTCAGCATAGCTATTTAGAAAGCTTTAAAAAATTACCACTGTCATCTAAAACAGTAAAAAAAATGGCATCATTTTTTTTTCATTGCACCTACACTGATTAGTAGACGCAAATTGTATCTCTTCCAAACTAGTGTTTTCAAGCCAATGAGTTTTAAGTTCAAGCCATAATTTACTCTGTTGGTTAAAGTGCGGTTACATTAGTTTTGTTTCCCCAGAAATGAGTATGAGGAATGAAGGTCCTTCAACAATTTGTACCCCTTACATTTCTGACTCTGGTCTGGCCAATTATAGTTATACTATTTGTGTTGCTTTAAAAAAGAGAATAGAAAAAGGAATTTGGTGACTTTCAGAAGTGTACATGGACATTCTGGAAATCGTAGCTCCATGTGTAAAGGCCATCAAGGTTGGATCGCCTTTAAATACACACCCAACTTTCTGCATGCACTCCTACACCATGCCAACTGTCAAATCTTGTGGATTGTTCCCTTCTGGCCATCCCTATTTGAGTAATTGAATAGCTGTGTTATTCTGCTGTTTTATTCCATTTTCAATTTTCTGATAATTGCCTAATTATGCATTAATAGTAGGGATGCCAATCTGTGCCTGGCTGTACTTAGCTAAATAGGTTAATCCAAGGTTTGAGCAGCTAGTGTGATGTGTCAAATACTTTCCTTAGCTTAATTACTTTTTTTAATCTAACCTCTTGGCTACAGTGTTTCTTCCCTGAAATGTAGCTGCACTCTGTTAACACCTTCTGATAAAACATTCATCTTCCAAAGCGAGTTTCACATTTCTAAAATATAATGAAAAGCTGACATAGACATCTTACATCACTGAAGCATATTACCAAAGAAATACATTTCATAGATAGTCCATTTCAGTAAATTACAACTTATATGGGGAACAAGACAAAAATTCTTAGGAACAAGACTGTAGGAGAAGTAAATTTTAAAGGTGGCTAAGAAAATGGTTTGAAAAAGTACAAGGGGGCAAAACTCTAAAGTTATAGATCTTCTCTGGTGGGAGAACAATCTTTACAATGATGAATTTTTCCAAATTAGGACCTGCTTAGCAGTTGACTATTCCACTGATCCAATGTGGTTGCATTAAACTGGATTTGCATACAAAATGTGGGTACATAGAGCATATTCTTCTAAAAATATATTGCCAAAATAATATGCTAGAAATAGTTTCAAATTGTCCATTATTTCCAGGACTGTTTAGGATTATGAAACTGAAAATTGCTCATACTACAATTCTGAAACAAAGACAAAAAGTAGTATATGCCATTTCAGTTTTGGAATAGGATGTCAAACACTGTAGAACTGACTTGCATCTTAAGTTACCTTGGTAAAATTTTGGTATATATTTAAAATATTGATAAATATATATTTTGGGTCAAAAGTTTAAAATGTGTTAAATCGAATAGATGATCTGTAGCATTGGATAATTTGATACTTGATAGCAACAAATAGTATAATTATTGGATTATTGTTATAAATGATTTCAGGAACATAATGTGACATCTCTAGTACTTTTTCCACCATTTTTCCTCCTGATCACAATATTTTGAGATGAAGGCTGCACTAAGAAATAGTGGCTTTTCCAAATGTAGTGAGCATCATGGCTGATACTAAATGTGAATCTCCACTCCTAATTCAAGACCTTAATGCCCTAACATTATACAACACCGCCTCTTTATTATAGCAGAAATCCTTCTAAACTAATATTCCATTCCAGCCACTCAGCTTCCTCCAAAAATTTCCCAAACAGAGCCCAAAGATAACAGCCCCTTTATAACTATTGCTTCTTAGGAACAGACATTTCTTCCAATCATGACTAAAATATAGTAGTGGACTTCTCTTCCATATGTCTGTTCTTTTTAGAAACCACTTCAGCTAGAGCTCTTAAGACACCATGAGTAGGCAATCCAAGTGAAGAGCCTTCTATATCTTTTGGAATCTATTGTCATGTCTCTGGGTAAGACTGAATTATTCCTTGACAGACAGAAAAGTGCTTCTATCTACCTACTGTATGCCAGCCAAGATTATTTTAGCGTTCAGAAAACACAAAACTAAAGATGCACATGCATAAAATTCAGGCAACATTTGCTTAATATCTTACTCACCCAAAATTTTACTAGGAAGAAGGCATTCTGGGGTCCTTTTCCGAACAGTTCCTTCAAGCCTCCCTTCTTTTCAGGGAATTTGTCATAAATCTGACGAATGTCCACTGACTCCAGCAATGGATCGCTATAAGAGTGGTTGGCATGTCCAATGTGCACAAAGAGGTGTTTGTTATACTACAAAGGAAAAATATATTTATATTTATAATCTATTTGTAAAAGTTAGATCTTTCTGTTTGAAAGGAAATAGCCAATATAGTATTACATATGCAACATAACAGAAATCAATCTGAGCTAGATAACCTTTACTTTGATACAGTATAGTTCTCATATTCCTAAGAAACTTTACTACTTTAATAACCCTCATTTAATAAACAGAACAGAATAGAATACTTTATTGGCCAAGCCTGATTGGACACACAAGGAATTTATCCAGTGCATAAGCTCTCAGGGTACATTCAAACAACTAAGTATACAATCACAAGATGCCAATGGAAAAGGTAGTAGAAAAGATGAGAAGGATAATAGTCTTTATATGGGTAAATAACCTTAGACAGGAGATAGTGCTGTGGTAATTAGGTGTTCAACAGAGTCATGGCACAAGGGAAAAAACTGTCTTTGCATCTAGTTGTTTTGGCATGCTCTATAGTGGCATCCTCATGAGGAGAGGAGTTGAAACAGTTTATGTTCAGGATGTGATGGGTCTGTTGACATTTTCTCAGCTCTCTTTCTGATCCATGCGGTATACACTATGTAAACTCATGCAGTATAAAGCGTAAACAATGAATAAAACCAATTTATTAATGTGCATCTATAGTCAGTTTTTTATTTCAGAATCAAGAATAGCATTTTATGACATTTAAATTCAAGTTACACAATTATGAACTAGTTCCCCTTTTTTTCACCATTTGAATTTCCCCCTCCAAAAAAAATTCTTCCTTCCCTAACAGCCGAAATCACACAATTGCCAAGCACAAGTAGAAAACTTTTCTTTTAGATTAGAGAGCTAGAGAAAGGATATTTCTGTTTTAAAGGACAAAGTATATAGGTCAGAAAAGTAAACAAATGAATGGGAGACGCTAATGCACGAATGAACAAATGCATGAATGAATGAATGCTTATGAGCAAAAGTTTTTGAAAGGGGAGGCTTAACTTGCATACCGATCAGTTACACAAGAATTACAGTAATTATCATCCTACTCTGTAACTCTAAATAATTACCATACAGTGTCTGCACAAATATGGGATAACTGCAGAAATAATAAGCTTACTAAGCTCTTTAAAGCTCACTTCAAAACGATATATGTAAAAGGCTTATAATGTGTACCATGCTGTACCTTTTTGGTAAAAAATAACTCAATTCCAAATTTAGGCTTCATATTCCAAACACTTATATTGAAATATCCATAGGCATGCTAGCTGGATTATTTCTCAGGCTTCTTTCTATGGTCTCTTTAGAATTCTGGATTAAGATGCTACATTAAGCACATTTCAAGAACTTCAGACTGGTTGAATGTTGAACCAATACAGGATTATGTAGTTGCGTGCATACTGTTTATCAGTTCTAAAAAATCACTAGGAATTTAGTTTAACATTTTTGTTTTGGCTTATATAGAGTCCCCCATGGGTAAGATAGAGGCTAACAAAAATATTTACACAGTGTTTCAAAGAAGGAAGAGATTGATTCACATATTATCTGAGAATCTTTTCAGTCTGTGGGAGAAATCTTATTTATTTTTTGCATTTAGTTCCCACCACCTTTCTTCTATCAAAAACAAGGTGGCTATATTACCAAGTAGTTTGAATTACAAACTATGTGAAACCATATAATTTACATTGGTTTAGCACAGGGGTCTTGACAGCTTTAAAACTTGTGGACTTCAATTCCCAGAATTCCTCCTCTCGTCAAGTTAGCTCAGAAATTCTGGGAGTTGAAGTCCACAAGTCTTAAACTTGCCAACTTTGAAGACCCTTGGTTTAGCATGTTATCTGGACTCCATAATTCTCATTCTCTCCTCCCTCCCCCTCATACACACACAAATTAATCAATTAATTAATGAGAAGGCTGTCTTTGGTCCTACAGATCTTCTGATATCTGCTGAAGACAACTGTATGAATTTATAGTAATTATCAGTTGTAGATTAGTAATGAATATTCCACACTTGGTCATAATCATTTAACAAGTGTCATGTAGTCTGATACTTCAAAACACAGAATTCATTGGTTCAGTTTCTACTTAGTAGTTCTACCACTTCATTTTTTAAAAATAAATTTATTTATTCAACGTTTCGACAATTAAAAACAAATGTCCACATTTTGCAACATTATAATAGTGTTTACTGTGTAAGTGTCTTCTATTAACGTGTTATCCATCTCTGTATTTGCTTCTTTGTCATTCTAGGCATTTTATACATATATACATTTGTATTTACATTTATTTACATATCAACCTATTGCTTTATGGTATTTCATACATTATCATTTGACGGCTTTGCGTATCCATTCGTACCAGACATCGCATAACTTATAGTATTCTCCTTCTTCCTTATCTTTCAATAACTTCGTCAATCTGTCCATCTTTGTGCATTCGTATACCTTGTTGATTATTGCAGTTTCTGGGGGGGTCATGGCCTGTTTCCAATTTTGGGCAAAAGAGATTCTGGCGGCCGTTATAATATGGAGCATTAAATATTGGTGGGTTTTTTAATTCATATTAGACTTTAACATGCCTAACAAGATTTCTGGTTTAAATTTAATTCTCTGTTTCGTTAGTTCCTCTAACCATGGTTTAATTTTATGCCAGTATCTCCGTGCATGGAGGCACGTCCACCAAATGTGGAAATATGTTCCCCACTTATGGTTACATCTCCAACGTTTAGCTATCATATTTGGTAACATTTTAGCTATTTTTTTAGCTATTTTCATTGGAGGGAGGTACCAGCGTTAAAACATTTTATATATGTTCTCTTTGTAGGAGACCAACAATATTAGCTTGGAATTTACCTGCCAAATACATTCCCACTGTTCCAAATCAATGCTATGGCCCACATTTTGGGCCCAGGTTATCATATTTTCTTTAACAGTTTCCTTTTTTATTTTAAAATCCAATAAGTAATTATATATTTTGCTAATCATTTTTTTCCACCCCTTGTAATATTTTATCTAATTCTTGCGGAGTTATATAAAAACCAAATTGTTACTTGTCTTTTTTGTAACGTATTTGGACCTGCAAATAAGGCCACCATCCTATTTCAATTCCCTGAGATTTTAATTGGTTTTGTGTTTTTAATTTCTCCTTTTCATTTAAAATATCTTTATATTTTATCACTGTTGAAATCTAGAGTGTTGGGATATGTTAGTGCTTCCATTGTCGATAACCATAATGATACTTTCACATAATGGTTCTTTTTTAGTTTCTCCCATGTAAATAATACAGTATCTCTCACCAGTGTCTTTGGAAATAGGTATGATATTTGCTTTTCCCATCCCAAAGAAATGCATGCCAGCCAAGCTGTAAGTCGTAACCCTCAATCGTTAATATTTTTTTATCTGTCAAATTAATCCAATTTTTGATCCATGTAGTTATTGCCACCTGATAATATAATTCGAAGTCTGGGAGGTCAAATCCTCCCTTGCTTCTACTGTCTTGCAGTAGTTTATATTTTATCCTAACTTTTTTCTTCTGCCAGATAAATTTTGGTATTTCTTTTAGGTCCTCAAAAAAGTTCTTCCAGAACTGAGTAGTAAAGATGAACTAGAATCAAATTCGCAAGATGACCAAGATTACCAAAAGAATAGAGATAGGAGTCCCAGGAATTCAAAAAAATACACAACTAGAGAGAGAACTGAGGACACGTTACTAGCCACAAAGAGAAAGAGGAGTAACTACAAGACAAAGAGCAAGAATCAACTAGATAATGGATGAGGAAAAGAAAATATTATCAATTAACATAAACGGCCTGAATTCTAGGATAAAAAGGAAGAGAATACTAACTAAACTAATTAAACAAAATGTAGATATAATATGATTACAAGAAACCCATATAAGGAAGTTAGATGAAAAATATTTAGAATGCCCCAAGCTAGGGAAACTATATACATCACCAGCAGACTTTGGGAAAAAGAAAGGGATAGCAGTATATGTGAAAGAGGATATGAAAGCAGACCTAATTTGGACAGATTCCTATGGAAGAAATCTGGTTTTACGAATCTGGATTAACTCAACCCCAATTCTATTCTATTTATGCCCCTAATGAAAACCAAAAAGAATTTTTTAAATAATTACATGAAAAAATAGTGGGATTAGAAAAAAGGAATATTTGTATCTTAGGGGACTTCAATGCCATTGTGGACCATCAAAAAGACCACAGTAGTGGGAGGAAGAAGAGGAAAAAGAGAAAGTTACCGAAAACATGTGAGGAAATTAAATTTGATAGATATGTGGAGAAAATTAAACCCAGAGAAAAAGCAATTTACATTTTACTCCAATCCACACCAATCGTGGACATGAATTGATATGGCGTGGATGAATGGTGAAATAGCAAATGAGTTAAAAGAAATTGAAATTTTACCTAATGAGTGGGCAGATCATAATCCGATTCAGATAGTGTGGAAAGGTAGGAAAAAGCCAAGGAAAAGGTGGACGCTAAATACACAGCTAATTAAAGAAAAAAGTTTATGAATAGACTCAAGGAGGAATTAGATTACTTTTTAAAAGAAAATAATAATGAGGCAACTATGAAGCAGGATATTTGGGATACAATGAAGGCAGTAATAAGGGGCACAACGATATCATATACTGCCAGGAGGAATAAAGAAAACTACGCCCAACAAAATAAATTAAAACAAAGAATTAAAGAACTAGAAACCCAACTACAAAGTACTCCAAAGGATTGTAGATTGCAAAACCAGATGATAGTAACTAAACACAAATTGAACTTAAGTGAACAGGAAGGAATGATTACAAAGTTAAATATAGCTAGACATATTCTTTGAACAGGCTAATAAACCAGGAAGATGGCTGTCCTACAAACTCAAAAAAGAAAAACAGAAAAGATTAATTTATCAATTGATAGATGGAAATGGGGATGCCCAACAGGGAATAGAACAGAAAAAAGAAATTGCATATAAATATTTTGAAGACCTTTATAAAAAGGAGGAGGTAAAGGAGGATATGATAAGAAATTATTTGGGTGTAACAAAAGACAAAGTAATTAGGGATGAGATGAAAGAAATGCTAATTAAAGATATCACGTGGTCTGAACTGAAAACAGCAATAGAAAATCAAAAGAACAACAAAACTGCAGGACCTGATGGGATTCCAGGGGAATTCTACAAGGCAATAGGAGAACAAATAGGACCCATCATGGTGGAAGTATATAATGAGGTTTTACTTGCAGCTAAAATACCGGATTCATGGAGGGAGACATTGATTTCGCTGATTCCGAATGAAGATTCAGATCCTCGACTGATACAAAACTATAGACCAATTTCTTTGTTAAATATTGATTATAAAATATTTGCTACAATTATAGCAAATAGACTAAAAAGAATCTTGAATGAATATATCCATAAAGACCAAAACTGATTTCTCCCCAATAGACAAATTAGGAACAATTTAAGAATAGTGTTAAATGTTTTGGAATACTACGAAGCCCATCCAGAAAAACAAATAGCCCTCATATTCTTGGATGTGCAGAAGGCCTTCGACAATTTAAATTGGCAATTCCTAATCCAACAAATCTACAATATGAAACTAGGCACTACATTTGAAAACATCGTGACCACAATTTACACCTCACAAAAGGCAAATATTATAATTAATGGAGAATATAAGCACTCAATAAAAATAGAGAAAGGAGTTAAGCAGGGATGTCCATTATCTCCCCTGCTCTTCGTTCTATCTTTGGAAACACTGCTTACATGAATTAGACAGAACCCAGGAATAAAGGAGTTAAAAATTAAGAAAGAAGAATATAAATTGCAGTCATTTGCAGATGATATGGTCTTTTTCATAGAGGGCCCAATTGAAGTAGGTCAAGAACTGTTGAAAGAGTTAGATCAATTTGGGAAAGTCGCAGGACTTAAAATTAACAGGGAAAAAATGAAATTGATAACCAAAAACTTAACAGAAAAACAGAAATTAGAATTGGAAAAGGCAATGGGATTACAGGTGGTAAAAAAAAATTAAAGACTTAGGAATATGGCTGACGGCTCATTGTAAGACACTAATGGAAAATAACTATAACAAACTACTACAACATGTTAAAAAAGACCTAGAGTTATGGGTTAAATTGCAACTCTCCCTATTAGGCACGATTGCCACTATTAAAATGACCATTCTCCCTAAATATATTTATTTGTTCCAGACAATACTAATAAAAATACATAAAAACTACTTTGTGGGAGGGAAAAAACCAAGGATAAATTTAAAAGCAATGCAAGATATGAAGAGCAGGGGTGGAGTATGGCACTCCCATATACCACAGCGCAGCCTCCTTTCTATGGCTGAAAGAATGGGTAAATCTATCAAATAAAATAATATTATTTCTAGAAGGCCATGATTTACAGGGGGGGTGGCATGCGATTTATGGGACATGAGGAAAACCAAACAAAGTTACTTCCACAGACATGTAATTAGAGAGTCTTTATTGGCTAATTGGAATAAAATAAAGAAAAAACACTATCTAAAGATCCCGATTTGGATCTCAATGATGGAGGATGATACATCCGAACAATGTGGATCTTAACAAGATGATAAAATACAAAGACCTACTGGATGCACAAGGAACTTTAAAATCATGGCAAGATCTCCAAGAACAAGGGCTACAAATTGACTAGTGGGCTTACCTCCAAATGGAAAATAGATATAGACAGGACAAGAAAGTTTTTGGAATTTATAGTAAGCTACAACAATCAGATAAAATCTTACTAGGTTCAGATTAAAAAAAAAATAACCAAATTTTACAACTACCTATTAGAGATAGAACTAGAGGAGGAAGTAGTCAAAGGCAATATAATAGCTTGGAGTAGAAATATAGGACGTAGTATCACCTTAATAGAATGGGAAAAGGTTTGGATCAGGAATAATAAAATCACAAAATCGGCAACATATAAAGAAAATGCCCATAAAATGTTTTATAGATGGCATCTCTCTCCTTCGAGATTAGCGAAGATGTCTCCTAACATGAATCCGAATTGCTGGAAATGTAAAAAGAAACACAGAACATTCTTTCATATGTGGTGGTCCTGCACAGAAGCCCAAAGATACTGGCAGAGAATCAAAAAATGGTTGGAGGAAATAACGGCGGAGCAGATTGAATTAAAACCAGAATTCTTCCTATTAGGGATATTCAATAGACTACTCCCCCCAAAAGCCAAATATATAATATTGCACATGCTTACTGCAGCTAGATTAACCTTTGCACAGTGTTGGAAATAAGCTGACATTTCAATAGAGGAAATGACTATTCAGAAAATAGTAACCTGTGCAGAAATGGATAAATTGACCCTAGCACTTAAGGATAAAGAATCATCAGAATATTACAAAAAATGGGAATGTTGGTATGATTGGATAGAACAAAGATAGATAATATAATAGTAAATATTATTAATCTGTAAAGGAGGTAGTAACTATATACTCGCATTAAGACTTAATTGTAAATATGACACCAATAATGATAATAAGGAACCACAAACTGTCGATAATGGAATTGCTTTTTATTCGTTTTTTTGTTTTCTCTATTTTTTCTATGTTGTGTATGTGTTTGTTCATTTATTTTAGTTGTATATTCAATAAAGTTTGTTTATTAAAAAAAAAAGTTCCTTCCTAGCTTGACTGGCACCGTTTGGAACAAAAATAATAACTTTGGTAACACGTTCATTTTTACAGTTGCTATCTGTCCCAGCAATGACAGTTGTATCTTAGCCCAATTATCTAAATCCTTTTGAATTTGAAGTATTAATTTATCATAGTTGTCTTCTTTTATTGATGAACATTTTGCCATGAGCCAAATTCCAAGATATTTTACTTTTTTTACTATCTGCATACCTAATTTATTTGCTAGTTCTTCATTTTGTTTCTTGGTGCAGTTTTTGGTTATTAATTTAGTTTTTTCTTTTATTAAGTTTAAGCCCTTTCCAAATTCTTCTATATCTCTCATTAGTGTAGAACTTGTTTCTTTTGGGTCTTCCATTATGAATACCATATCATCGGCAAAGTCTTGGCGTTTATACTCCTCTATTTTAACAGTTAATTCTTTAATACCTCAATTTTGTCTTATCTGTGACAACAATACTTCTTCAGATAATATATACAACAATGGGGCTAGTGGACATCCTTGCCTCACTGCTTTGCTTATTTTTAAACCATCCGTGGTTTCTCCATTCACTATCACTCTTGCCATTTGCACTTCATAAATAGTTTTAATAAGTCCCAAAAAATTTTCACCAAATTGCATACTAGTCAATTGTTTGATGAGAAAATGCCAATTTAAGTTGTTAAACGCTTTCTAGGCATCCAAGAACATAAGTGCCATTGGTTTATTTGGATGCATCTCATAATATTCCCGGGCTGATCATAATCCAAGTCTTGTGTTGGTCTTCATCTGCCTATTTGGGAGAAAACCATTCTGGTCAGAATGAATAATTTTCCTTAGTATTTTTTTCAGTCTTTCGGACATTATCATAGCTAAGATCTTATAGTCCATGTTTAGGAGCGAGATCGGTCTGTAATTTCTTATTTGCTGGGGGTCCGTCTCTTTCTTATGTATAAGTGTTACATATGCCTCTGTCCATGTCTTCGGTATTTTGGCTCGTTCTAATGCATCATTATACAAGTCCAGCATTAATTCCTCCAATATTTCCTGGAATTCTTTATAAAACTCTGATGGTATCCCATCTGGCCCTGGGGTTTTACTCATTTTTTGTTTCCCAACTGCATCTTTATTTTTTTTAATAGCTATTTTATTGTTTAAGAAATCTTTTTCGACATCCAATATTTTAGGTAAGTTCTTTTTTTTTGAGGTATTGGATGATGTCCTCCTCTGGGATTTCTCCATGGGTATACAAATTAGCAAAACACTTTTGGGCAATCACTTTCTTTTTGTCTATCTGGGATCGTAAGCTCCCATTTTCATCTCTTAATGCTACTATTGTTCTTTTTTCCTGTTCCTTCTTTAGCTTGTGTGCCAACCATCTCCCTGGTTTGTTTACATTCTCAAAATAGTTTTGCTTCACTAATTTAATTTTCCTGGCCATTTCCTCCTGTACATTCAAGTTTATTTCATGTTTCACCAGATCCATTTCTCTTTTGAGGTCTTCATTGCTAGGGTCTTTCTGCATGGTGGCTTCCAAGTTTTCCAATTTCTCCTGCCTTTCTTTCTGTTGTTTCTTTTTTTCTTTTTGCAGCATAGGCAATTGTTAAACCCTTTGTTGTATCCCATAAATTTTGCACTGTTATCTGCTCTTTCAAATTAATTTCGAGGAATATTTTTTAATTCTTTTTCTATCTTCCGAATATATACTTTATCCCTTAATAAATTTTTATTAAAAGTCCACCTTCCTCTTTCCTCTCCATTTAATTTTAATTGAATTATGATCAGCCCGGGTATTTGGCATAATCTCCATTTCCTCTGTGTTTTCCATTAATCCCGAGTCCATCCATATCATGTCTATTCTGGACCATGATTTGCAGGGATTGGAAAATAATGTAAATTGTTTTTTGAGAGGATTTAATTCCCTCCAAACATCTTTCAACTTCAATTCTATTGCCATTCTATTAAATGTAGATGGGAGTGTTCTCCTCTTTTTAAAAAAAATGCTTTTTACTGCTTTTATAATCTTTTCCTATGTTAGGAACTGAATTGTAGTCTCCTACTATACACACATTCACCTGTTATTTACAGAAATCACTTTAGACCAGAAGAAGATATTGTTGGTAACAATATATGCTCCAAACACAAACCAGAAAGATTTTTATTCTAAACGCCATCAGAAGTAGTTCTACCATTTCTAAATAACTCCTTTAAGAGAAGAAAATCCCACAGCTGTGTTACAACCATTGCACATATACTGTATGCAAATGCAAAATTAATATGCAAAAAAAACCTTTGGGGGCTATTATAATCTTGAATACTTTAGCGCAGTGCAAGATTTGGAGTATAATCCTATGTGCCTATACTTAATAGAAAACACTATTGAACCATTAATCCATATGAATAGTGTCTCTAAAATATTTTAATTTCTACTTTTTATTTTTACCTTGATAGTAGAGCTAATCTAAACTAAGGGAACTTGCAAGGCTGCATACTATGAAGGACATGGCTGTGTCCATTTTGAACTTCTGCCTGTTCATATCTATGTCCTCTTTTTAAAATGTTTAGGGTTCTACATGCATTAAAACTTGATTTTGTAAAACCGCAAAGATAATTCAGGAGTAAACTTGGACTGGTATAGATTTATTTTAACTGTTAGATGTATGCCTTTTGATAAAGAAAAATACAAGCATACTTTGATTCTGCCATTTTGGCACAGCTTTTCCTTTAGATTTCTTAGGCGCACAATAGCAATAGTTTCCCCAGAAACTTTATTTATCAATGTAAGTAAATAAAACTGTCCCATCTGGGTTTAAGTAAGCAGCAGCAGAGCAACAAAACAACAGAAAATAATTGCCATGCTACAACATGTTTGGCTTGGAACATGTATGCTAGCAGACTCCAAAGCAGGTTTTAGATCAGAGGAATTCACACATACCACTTCTTAGGCTGGTTACTTCTCTTTTTAAGTCCAGGAAAATCAGTTTAGAAAAACATAATTCAGAAACTAAAAGGATTTGTTATAGAAGGCAATGCAATTTAAGTTAAAGACAATTATAAAGCTACTACAGTTGTTTGCAGATCTTTCTGAAAATATCAGATGCTGCTGTAGCAGCAGAAAAAAAACCAATATGTTTTTAAAGCGACAGATGGTATGGCATCATCTGAAAATATTCTTAGTTTTATTTTGAGATTATATGAATGATTATTTTCTTTTTACATTACTGTAAATGCTACATACTGAATGCCTTATTGCTTTACTTATGACATGTTTCTAATGAACAATAAACAGAACTGCTCATATGCTTCAGAAATCACTGACATGGTTGAGAAGAGCCTAGAGGATCTGCATATGTTAACAAGCAGATATAAGCTAAGATATTTGAAAAAGGGAGTAGACCAGCTAAATTACTCCTTGCTATTTTCCTTCCAAGTTGATGTTCAATAATAGAAGGTTACATCAAAATGATTATTTAAAGTGATGATGAGGAATTGGGAAAGAAAGCCCAATTGAATTTCCTCCTTTTTTCTATCCTTTCTATTCGAAACCTAATTTTGCTTTTGTTCAAAATTGTCAAAGCACAGAAGGACTTCACTCACTCTTACTTTTGACACATAAACTATGAATTTAACATTTTCCAATGAGATAATATGGTGTGCCTTGGATGGCTGAAGCATGAATGGTGTTTGTTAGTGGAAAAGCTCCAGTTACAAACCCCTTATAACAGAGTTTCTAGTGCAAAAATATTTGAGTCTGAAAAGATTATGAATATATGTCATTCAGTCACAATTCTTTCAATCTCAAATATTCCACAAAAAATAACATCTGTTTCTAAAGAGAAACTTTGCCCACCCTGGTGTTTGCTGTTTTCAATATGACAACCTAAGCTGTTTTACTCTTGTAGCCATTGTTTAAAAGAAGGTTAAATTGTTTCACTAGGGAGCAAAGAAAGTCGAAAGAGGTTGACAATGTACTTTCATGAATGCATAGTCTAAAGCATCCCATATAGCCTCAAGATGGCAGCTTCTTACTAAACATTCTTATATTTGAAGAATGCAGAAAAGTGGCTGTTGTGAAATAATACTAGGATAAAAGCCTATATAACCCATTTAGAAATTCAAAGGAAGCAAGACAAATAATTGTTATATAGGGGTGCATTTGTTTACTTACTAATATACAATTAAGAAATGGCATTGTTTTGTTTTTGAAGAACTACCACAATCCAAACCCATTAAGAGTAGAAAGACATAAATATTACAAGCGTTTTTGTTATAGTTATAAACAAGATTATCTATTCTGTTTCAGAACATACTACAGAGGACAATAGAAATGTAAGATTCATTATCACTGTGGCCTAAATTAACCAATTCCATTGTTTCCACCAAGAAAACCTATGTCCAAGTGTAATGTAAGAAGGCTGTTCCAACATTTTCCCCATCGGTATTTTAATGATTATTCCAACAATAATATCACTCCAAAGTTATTTTAGGGAACCTTCCTAGATTATAGCCAGAATAGTTTTATGCACATGGTATATATAAGTAAATAACATTTTGATTTTATTTTGTTTCCTCACTATCCAAGAAACCCTAAGAAAGCTCATTATGTATTGCAGTAGGTGATCATGTACAACAATATTTCATCGTTCATTTTTAACCTAAAACCAATCAATCAGAATTTATGCCAAGATTCCTGCAAAAAGTAAATTCATTAGGATTTAGAAATTTGATTAAAGGGGGAGATTTCAATCAAATTCCAAATAATGAATTGAACTGATCTTCTAAAACAGGATGAGAGAATACGACAATACATGCCAGTTTTATTGATATGTAGTGAAATAAACAATTCATTCAAGGCAACAGAACTAATTAGTTATCAGATTATCCTAAGAAGTATTTTAAAACAGCGTATCCAATAGACTCTAGCTTTCTCCTGATTCAATTAAACAACAACTAAAATAAGAGGTGGTGGGATACCAATTGTAAAATATTTATAGAAAGACTTCTTATTCTATGTATTTTTACCATTACAGAACAAAACTTCAACCAACAGCTTTGTTGTGAAAACAAATCCACATTAGATTTGCAAAGCATCCCAGTATTGTCAGGGTGGGAGAATTATGACAAATCAGTTCCCAAATCCAGTCAGCATTTAAATGCACAGCAAAGGTCAGCATTATACTGGATTGGCTTTCTGTTTGTCTGTGTGGCTCTTCCATGAAGAAGAACCTCCTCATTTCAGGTAGTCTTTGACATACAGTCATAATGCCCATTGCAGACAATTGTTGTAACATTTTTGTGGTGGTTGTTAAAATGAATGCAAGGGATGTAAAGTGAACACTATGTTGTTAAGCAAACCAATAATTCATTATCGGCATATTTTTGGCAAAACCTGGAAGTAAGTGACAGTTTCTGGCAAAACCTTCGTAAAAGCGACCTTCACAACTTGAAGACTACCTATAGCAGTTGTGGCTAACCTTTTTTGGGCTCCTGTGCCCAAAAATTGCACACACGCTTGTGCTCTCTCTCACACATACCAGCACCCAGAAGGCAATGCGCACAGTCCCCCCACGGCCCCTGTGCATGTGTGCGCAATCCCCCCAATTACCTGCATTGCACATACACGTGCCTCCCAGCTGATTTTTGGGCCTTTCCCCCATATTTCTGGAAATACTGGAAGTGACAAAAAGGGGCCATTTTTCAGCCTCCAAAGGTGCAGAGGCTTCCCTCGAGCCTCTGGGAGGCTGAAAAAAGCCCAAAAATCAGCTGGGAGATGCACTCATGTGCAGTAAGGTAAGTCTGCCTGGGGCTCATGTGCCCACACAAATGGCTTTGCATGCTACCTGTGGCACGTGTGCCATACGTTCGCCATCACGGACCTATAGGAATTCTTTAATGTGCCTTTTGGTGCAGCTTTAATGTGCCTTTTTATTCATAGATTGTTGTAAAGATTCCTCTTAGGCAAGGTTATTGTGCTACATCTCTGATCTCTATTATTCTAAAAACATTCTTGATAATATCTCCTTGCACATATACTGACTACCTCAGAAAAAACAGTTATATACGTACAAAAGCTCAAAATATCTCTGTAGGCTATTGTAGTTCACAGGCTTTTGAATAAAATTAAGATCAAAAATTCATGGAATATCTGTGGGGAGGGGTGAAACTTTATAAAATGTTCAGTTGAACATGTTTTCTCTGTGGGAAAATAAATTAAATAGATTGATTTTTAATCTTTTGTGACACTCCAGAGAGAAGCCAATTTAAAAAAAGGAATTATATAAATATAATAATTATATTTTATTTAATATAATAATATAATGTCATTAAGTGAGATTTTTTAATATTGCTATAGTTTCTTGTATATCTTATAGTACAAAAATTCTATAGTATAAAAATCTAACTTATTTTCCAATTTTTTAAAATCCATACAGAGAACCAGTCTGGCTATTACTTCACTCATGCAATATTGTCTGCTCATGCTGATGTTGTTTTTTCCAAGATTTGACAAAAAAACCTTGTAAGATCTTTTTCTTCATTTCATCATTTGCATGATGTAGAATGTAGCTTTCAACTTTTCACATGAAATACTAGTTATCTGTTGTGAGAAAAATGCACACTTAAATAAAGAACCAAAGCAATTGGAGATAGATGCAAAAAATGTCTCTTTTATTACCACACACTATAGGAATCATTGGGCCCCTCACCAGAGGAATGGAGAAAAGCCCCAAGGCCCATAAGGTTATAGGAAATGATACAAAAAACTTCCAAAAGCAGTGTAAATTATAACATGACTTTTATTGCAGAAATGTAGGATCTGATCACAACATATCACACCTTACTAAGGGCTGATTTGGTGTTTCTATATTCTGCTCTTTTAAAGAGACCCCAGCCCTGTCTTCAGTATTGCTACTTTCTAACATAAACAGTGACCGTTATTGGACCAATATATTGATTCCCCTTTGGATTATGGAAAAATACCACAACCTATTTTTTTCTGTTTCCTTCCCTTCCAAAATTATCAAGCAGCTTGAGCTTGCCTGACCTGCCTGCTATGCACTTCAGCATTATCTATGTTTGAAGAATATTTTTGCCCCCACACACCTTCTGTTGATCATTTGATGACAACCTTTTCAGGCAGTGAGCCTTACAGTGGCATACTGTGGACTATGTGTTGGCCTAGAAACCAGGAGACTGTGAGTTCCAGTTCCATCTTAGGCATAAAAGCTGATTAGATGACATTGGGCCAATCACTCTCAGTCCAACATATCTCAAAGGGTTGGTATTGTATGGAAAAATAGGTGGAGAAAGAAGTATTATAGTATATTCCCTGCCTAGAACGACTTATAAAAGTAATAAAAGTGGGATTAAAAAAAACAAATTTAATAAATAAAATATACATAAAATCATTTAACTTTAATTTTTCATGTTGTTAATATAATGATTCGAATGCATTTATTTTTTAAACTTTCTGTTACTTTCAAATTTTCAATTCATTGGTAAATTTTGGATAAGTACTGAGAGGTTCTACCTAAGGTTTTGGAGGCCCATATCCAACCTAGTGATCCAAAATGTTTGAGAAGTGAGAGAGAAAAAGAAAGCTGGCAGAAGAGAATGATAGAAATAGAAGTATGGGGAAATAGAGCCAGAGAGAACAAATGTTGATAATCAAAGCACAATATGACTACAGCATGATATGGGGTTATTTGTTTGTTTTTTAGGTATAGGGAATACCAATTAACAATGGATGATTTGAAAGCAAAAAAAACAATTGATAGATTTTTGATGGGAGGGTGGGTGTCAAATACATAAATCTCTTGATAAGAAAAATCTGAATAACAATCAACAACAAGATGACTCAGGAGAAAAGATTTGTTAATATGTTATGTTGATTGTGATGTGAGAAGGTGACATCACAAAGTGATATTCACAAAACCTAAGTGAATATCAGCAGGAGATGAACAGAGGTTGTTAGATCTACACTGTGATCATCCCAACAGAGATGTATTGATGAGGTTAGTCAAGACATAATAATCAAGAATAACAGGAGACTAACAGCAGGATCCTGAGAGATCCCAGCAGGCAGAAAATGATATAAAGAGGAAAGAAGGGGATGATCAAATCAAACCAATCACATTAGCAAGATAATGTAAACCCAGCCACATAAAGTATGATTTACACTCCAAGTCAGTGCTTCCCAAATATATTTCTTCATTACCCAAAATCACTTATTAGAAAGTTCTTATTTAAATGTCTGTATTGCGATTGATTTTTGTTGTGGTTTGGGTGTAGTTACCCCCACCCAAAAAAAACCCTCACACCATTTTCACCTAATTTACACACATTTGGGAAGCATTGCTCTCTATATGAATGCAGCCCTTGTTATTTATTTGATAAACCAAAGTTCAAAGTATAGTTTGAAATACAGAGTCGTCTTTGGTGAGATAGGTGGCATATAAGTGTAAATAAATAAATAAAAATCCATGTGAACACATTCATTTATTTACAGTATTTGTAAAAAGAATTATGAAAATTGATAAAAAGCAGAAACATTTGGTTTTCTTATAAATAATTTAGGTGGAGTGAAAAGGCAGGTATACAGATTTTAGGAGGTTAAGACAGAGATTTAAAAAAAACTGAACTAAGCAGCAAGTAAACTGAAAAGACAAGATTGGCCAGAATGTACTGAGTGAAAAAAAATTGGTTTTGAATGAATGACAGAAATGACTTTAAATACTACAACCCCTCCCCCAAATTTTATGTTTGATTCCAAATTGTTCAGTTTTTGGTATTTATTATATTCTCCTCTGCACAGTTTAAAAAAAATATCTAACAGATATGTTGAACTAATTGTTTTAAAATTTTAAATTAAATTAAGATGAAGGGTGAAAGCATAATGTATAATTTTACCATTTACCATACTTAATAAATGACCCTGAAATAAATTACACTTGGGGGAGTGTTAATATATATTCTTAAATTTTACTTTTGGCTGAATATTGCTAAATCTCATAGGGATGTTTGAGTGGTTGGGGGTTGAATTGGGCTAAGTTAAGCCAGCAAAAACTGTAATAAGTAGGACACTATTTATAGAACTAGAACAAAAGTTATGCTGCCAGGAATTACTTATTTTACTAAGCAGTAATTTGCACATTAAGTGTTAGTTAAAAAAGGTTCAAAAGCCAGATTTACTTATCAACTGTGTTGCTAACAACTGCAGTAATTCACTTAACAACTGTGGCAAGAAAGATCGTAAAATGGGGCAAAATTCACGTAACAACTGTCTTGCTTAGCACTGAAAATTTGGACTCAATTTTGGTTGTAAATCAAGGACTACTTGTGAATGAGTGAGTGAGTGAGTGAGTGAGTGAGTGAGTGAGTGTGTGAATGAACGAATGAACAAATACTTTGGAGATGCACTTACAGAGTCTGGATCTCTTTGTTGCTCTAGAAAAGCAGAAAATTCTACGAGTCTGAGTTTAGTTGTTCCAATAGATCGACCTTGCCAAGCTGGAACAGAGGGTGCTGGAGCAGACGTGGGTTCAAATCCTAAAAAAACAAAGAACCATCCTTTACGAAATTAACAATTCATTGTTGTTCTAAACTGAACAAGGAGAGATTCAACCTGGAAATAAAGAGAAACTTTCTGACAGTGAGAACAATCAACCAATGGAACAGTTTGCCCTTGGAAGTTGTGGGAGCGCCATCACTTGAGACCTTCAAGAAGAGATTGAACTGCCATTTGTCAAAAATGGTGTGGGGGATTGGTCTAGGTGATCCCTTCCAACTCTGATTATCTGTTAAGGAATTCAGGAGGAAAAATCTGTAAATGGTCAAGAGCTAATGGTAAGTAGGTTGTTTTTTCTGAGGGAACTGATTTCATGCTGTCTTTTAAAGGTCAATTTGTTCACTCAGACATTTGCAAGATGACAACTGTCCCAAGACTAGGCTGCCTTTCCACTGTCTTTGACCTGAGCTGCATTTTTCATGCTGGTACTCCAATCATGGTGTATGAGAGTTTGTTTTATAATTACTGGGTTCTTTTGAACGGTTTCTGAAAGTTCATTTGGGAAGAAGAATTGAATGAAATAAATGCATGAAATAAAAAATAAAAAAATAAAAATAGCAACTGTTTACACGGTCAACTTGACACTGCATTTTGATTTCACTGTTGTTGTTGTTTTGCCAGCAAGGCCTGCTTGAATTATTCTAGCTGAATTTCTGCTTCATTAATGCTTCCATCGTGCAGAATTCTGGAAAACACATCAAACTACTGCTGTGCTCAGAAGTGGGAGCAGTTGTTAACCAAGCTCCATGCATATTCTGTAACTACTGATGAATATGCAAATAATTATGTACACAAGTTCACATACATATAGATTCATTATTGTTAGCTGAATAACAAGGCTGCAAAACTCCTGTGCATATTTTGATACATGTTTAACAACCAGAGCTCTAACTATGGGCTGAGTTCCATCCACCCCCACCACAAACAAATTAATGTTACCTGAAATGGGAGTTGTGACTGTGGGCTGTATAGGATAGGCCTGCTGAACGAATGGCTTTATGCTGAAACAAATCAATGGACAATGAAATCACACAGCATTACTTAGAATTATTATTACTAAAAAAATAAGTATATTTCTTCTCATTGCAATCCAGTCCAGTGCAATTATTTATTGTAAATATTCTTTTGTATTAAAAATAAAACCTTAATAATTGCATTTACTAAATTACTGTCTAAAAAGGGGTGTGGGGGAGGGATTCTGTCAAGGAGCATTTGGTATAAGGTTGAACTCAGCTGCAAGCTAGCCACAAACAGATCTTTACTGGGAATCATGATTATCATCTGCATCACAGATCTGCCATTGATCCTGCCTTTTTATGGGTAACACATGGACCCAGTTTAAACTCTGGGAGATTTAAGGTGGCAGCATTCCTTCTTTCTTGCACAACAAGCAAGGGCCATGCAAACCTTCACAGGAGTGCTTTGCTATGACAGTAGCAACTCCCAGTAAGGGAGTGAAGAGGCTTCTCCTCTATGCATGTACAGAAGTCTCTTTCAGCTACAGTTAAGTAATAGAGGCTTAGAGCAATGCACAATATCTCCCAATGCACTGTCCTACCTTCTTGTCTTGAGAAGGAATTGCATTGCCTCTGGGCTACAAAGTGACTTGCCAAAGCATTCGCAAACTACCTCCCATGGGGCCTACTAAAGAGAGGTTCCTCCCCCGCCCCCCAACTGCTCTAGTTGCTTTAATTATGGTGGCAAGCTCACTACTATGATTCATTGGTCAACACATGCACAAAGTCAAATTACTCAAAGCATAAAGCAGAAAGACTCATGTCTTTTTTAGTAATTGATTAGGTGATTTCCTGGGCATTCAATAAATTCTCATATGCAGCTAGGCTGGGAGTGGACTTCTGGGTTATATTTCTTTTTAAATAGCTTTCAACCTTTTTATTTGCTTTCTTTTAAAATGTACCTACTTTTCAGCCAAGGTACTCACAGCCACCTATTGAGTCATATAAAATTATGTTATATGTACAAAGCAGCTAAACTGAAATATGTCCATCATCAACTTTTTGAAGCTCTTACAGGTAAAACTCGAAAAATTAGAATATCATGCAAAAGTTCATTTATTTCAGTAATGCAACTTAAAAGGTGAAACTAATATATGAGATAGACTCATCACATGCAAAGCAAGACCGTTCAAGCTGTGATGTGTCATAATTGAGATGATTATGGCTTACAGCTCATGAAAACCCCAAATCCACATCTCAGAAAATTAGAATATTACATGCAATCAATAAAACAAGGATTGTACATAGAACAATATCAGCCTGTGGCACTGCTGAGGTGTTATGGAAGACCAGGATGCTTCAATGGCGGCCTACAGTTCTTCTCCATTGTTCGGTCTCAAGTCTCATCTTTCTTTTGGCAATGCCCCATAGATTCTCTATGGGGTTCAGGTCAGGCGAGTTTGCTGGCCAATCAAGCACAGTAATCCCACAGTCATTGAACCAGGTTTTGCTGCTTTTGGCAGTGTGGGCAGGTGCCAAGTCCTGCTGGAAAATGAAGTCAGCATCCCCATAAAACTTATCTGTGGAAGGAAGCATGAAGTGCTCCAAAATCTCCTGGTAGACGGCTGCATTGATACTGGACTTAATGAAGCATAGTGGACCAACACCAGCAGATGACATGGCTCCCCAAATCAACACACACTGTGGAAACTTCACACTGGACTTCAAGCATCTTGCAGTGTGTGCCTCTCCATTCCTCCAGACACTGGGTCCTTGGTTTCCAAATGAGATGCAAAAGTTGCTCTCATCAGAAAAGAGGACTTTGGACCACTGAGCAACAGACCAGTTCTGTTTGTCTTTAGACCAGGTAAGACACTTCTGACGTTGTTTGTTGTTCAGAAGCGGCTTGACAAGAGGAATAAGATATTTGAAGCCCATGTCCAGGATCCGTCTGTGTGTGCTGGCTCTTGATGCACTGACCCCGGCCTCAGTCCACTCCTTGTGAAAGTCCCCAACACTTTTGAATGCCTTTTCCTGATAATCCTCTCCAGGCTGTGGTCATCCCTGTTGCTTGTGCACCTTTTTCTTCCACACTTTTCCCTTCCACATAACTTTCTATTAATGTGCTTTGATACAACACTTTGGGAACATCCAACTTCTTTTGCAATTACCTTTTGAGGCTTTCTCTCAATGATGGTTTTCTGCACAACTGCCAGGTCAGCAGTCTTTGCCATGATTCTGATTCCTACCGAACCAGACTGAGAGACCATTTAAAGGCTCAGGGACCCTCTGCAGGTGTTATGGCTTAATTAGCTGATTAGAGTGGGACACTTTGAACCTAGAATATTGAACCTGTTCACAATATGCTAATTTTCTGAGATTGTGGATTTGGGGTTTTCATGAGCTGTAAGCCATAATCATCTCAATTATGACAAATCACGGCTTGAACTATCTTGCTTTGCATGTAATGAGTCTATCTCATATATTAGGTTCACCTTTTAAGTTGCATTACTGAAATAAATGAACTTTTGCACAATATTCTAATTTTTCAAGTTTCACGTGTATACCTCAATAAAATGGATGGAGTCAAAATTCTGTCCTTTCTTGCTGCATTTTTAAAGTTATAGTGACTGTAAGAAGTGAAATCGTGAATGAAAAGGCCCAGAGATTTTACTCTCAAACTCTGAAACCAACCCCACCCCTTATTTACTTATTAAGTTTAAACAGCTGCCCTTTGCCTATTTTTGAATGTGACCCTTGACATGCTGCACAAGAGATGTCAAAGGATATGCCATAAATCTTTCCACATGTATTTCCCTTGACACTAAATACTAAAAGGAAAAAAATTACCTTCATTAACATGTGGAATTTGACAGAACCAAGCTGGACACCACCTTAAATATAAACAGTATATGCATTTAACAGAGAGGTGGAAATTGGATTGGTGACATGCCTGCTGAGCAGAAGAAGACACCAAGCCTAAATCTGTGACCTGATATTTGTTGAATGTACAGCCTAGAATGAACTATGGTAGGACGAAAGAGAAACAAGAAGCAGTTGCTGTCTTAGGGGTAACTTGTAAAGTTCTGAAGCCAGGAAGACAATTTGATCCTTCTTTGTCACACCTGACATCCCTCCTCATCCCGTAAAAAAATGGTAGGAATAGCTCTTGTGTATCATCTTTATTAAAAAAAAAACGCTTTAAGACCAACACAAACTCTATAGTCTTGCTAAAAAAATTTAATCTACGATTCATTGGTTTGGATGAATGTCCTACATGCCCAGAAAACACAAATGTCAGGTGTATCTTGGGTGAAAAAAGTGGGAACATATGTACATGTCCATCAATTATTCTTTTCTAACTGGATATACCCCTCATAGTAGCCATTTTATAAGTCTGCCTGAGGTACCTCTCAAAACTGCAAACCAGTCCAAAAATATTATCTTTCTTTCTTCTACTAGTTATTATTTAAGTTATTGCCTTCTAAATTAAAAATAATGCTCTTCCCACTTAATGTTATAATTGTTGTTTTTTTAATTTTCAGATTGGTGTCATTTGTTCTAGGTAAAATAAAGTAGGGCATGGCTTTACATGGAAACAACATTATCAGCTATAACAAGCGTTCTACAGCTTGCATAAGCAGAACTAACAAGAAAAATTAAAGCTATAACGTGACTGAGAACAGAGAGTGGTTGTTCTTAACCCACGATATTGTTTGGCCTGATTTTTGTTGCAGTGAAAAACCGGGTCTGAGATGTTTGTTCCCTCTTTTCCCCCAAGCTCCTATCACCTTATGAACAACAGCTATTCCTGAAGTTGCTATCCTACTATTGCTTAGGCTAATGTGTATGCTTTGACTGTGTTCCTTAACTAAATGTATAGAAGTAAGGAACCAAATCCATTTATCGAAAGCCTGAATTTCACATCCAATAGCACTATGTAATTAAAATAGCTGAAATCTCAAAACTCTGATTATAATTAATGACAACACAGGTAGAGCTTGCTTAATAACAATAATTGGGAATGGAATTTCTTTCGCTAAATGGTCTAGTCCTAATGAGCAACATTATGTAATTGCATCAGGAACAGGAATGACTTATCAGAATGCCTTGCAAATTCCTATCAGTTTCTTCACTGATTTCATTATTTATTTATCAAATTTGGAGACCGCCCTTCTCACTCACAGAGTGACACTGGGTGGTGTACAATTAAAATATTACCAGAAAGGAAGATTGCAAATGGCAATCACGTAACTGTGAAATATTGCAACACTGTAAATGTGAGCTGGTTTCCAAAAGCCCAGATCACAGATCACCTGACCATGGGGTCACTGAGTCAGCACAACTTCAAAGGTCAGCCATAAATTTGCTTTGCTCAGTGCCATCATAACTTTGAATGGTCATTGAACAAGTGATTGTAACTGCAAGGGACATCTGTAGGATAGAAATGTTTGGGAGTCTTCTAAATTTCAGGAATTAGTACTTTTTCAGAAAAGTTTGATCATGCAAATATTGTATACCAGTTGTGTTATTACTTTCTTCATTTATAGAGAAAGACACTAAATTCTGTTGAACTAGTAAGCATCATTTCAAATCATAGGTAGTTCTTCTTTAGAGACCTAAGTTGGCACTTGATCGTTAAGTGAAATAGTCATTAAATAAATCTGTGACTGTAATTATGATCTTACTTTAGTTTTCCTTTACAGATTAGCAAAGATTGCAAATATAAGAATTGAACACTAAATTACTTTTGCATCACTGTTGTAAGTGCAAACTGTCATTAAATGAGGCAACTGCTACCTGAAAGTGCAACTGGGCAAATATTCCATACTATCACATATGTAACAAACATACAAAACCGGAGATGCCTGTTTCTTGATTTCCAACTTACTCCTGAGAAGATCCGGGCTGTCCTGTTTGTAGCATCCCAGGCCAAAACTAGATTGGGGCAAATGGAAAGAGCAAAATTAAATACAGAGATTTAACGTATAAAAGTTGTTTTCATTAAAGCACATTTTTAATCCAAAAGATTTATAACGGAAAAGGTGAAGAACCTTTTATGGATGAGTTAACTGATTTAAGCATATCCTGCCAATCACATTTGGGGAAATATATTTTTATTTTAGCCAATTAACTTACTCCAGGTGTTCCAGGGAACGTCGGACGGGGAATTCCTGGCAAACCCAACTTATTGTGAATCGCTGTTGCAGACACTATTTGAGCGGAGGACATGGCTGCCATGTGCTGGAGTGCTTTGTCCTTTGCAGTCTGATCCTTTAACATGACAATTACAGGCAATCATTAATAGTCCGGACCCAACAAAGCACACTGAGCAAGCACAGTTAGAAAGCATATGTGCTAAAATTAAACGGCACAGGAAATGTGAAAAATACAGAGCATACCATGCAGAAAAAATGTAGCTTGAGAGGGGGGATAAAATACATTCCAATTGCATCGGAGCAAAGTTCTTTGCTCAATATTACTATGTTTAATTCTAAAAAAGATTCTCTACTGAAAAACAGCAGGAAGCCAACTGAATGAGAATTGAAAACTGGGATGATGCCACAACAAAGTAAGAAAGAGCTGCTGTGCTGTGCTGTGCTGTGCTTTGCCGAAAATGGAACACTGAAGTAGCAACAAAGTCCCATTTGTAGTTTGGAATAAAGACTTGGTTTAAATATGTACATCTGTAGACTGTAAAATAAACGTAAACCCTTTGCACGTTAAACCTCATCTAACTTCATTATTTTCAGGAAGCCTAAAAGCCATTTTAGCAGCTGCTGTGTGTACAACAAGGAGAAATAGGACAAAGCTACAATGCAAGTTTGCAAGAGTTAGAGCAAGTCTTATCTGAAGTGGTTGAAAATGTACCAGAGAATTCAATGAATCCAGCCATAGTTAGTGCCTATAGACCCTGTCTGCTTTTTTAAAGAATATACATATGCACTGAATATTTTCCTAAGGAACGAGGTTTAAACACTCTACCTTAAAGGTTGATCTATAGAGGAGGAATCATAGAATATATATCCAGACACTTGGAAACATTTTATTCCAAATATCATTCAATGAAAAGTATTTATTTTACTTATTTTTATCCCGCCTTTATTATTCATACAAATAACTTGAAGTGGCAAATATATCCAACACACCTTCCTCTTATTTTCTCCACAATAACAACAACCCCGTAAGGTAAATTGGTCTCTGTGTGTGTGAGAGAGAGAGGTGGGGAGGCTACCCAGATGGCTTTCAGTGCTATGGAGGGACTTGGCACTCCGGTTTTCTAGCCTGGTGCCTTCACTAGACTGAACTGGTTCTAGCAATGAAGGATGTCTTGCAATAGAATGATATGCCTAGATTCCCTCAGAACTACACTGTAATTGTGGGCAACTAGAGCAAGAATCAGGACCTGAGAAATTAGCACACTGTAGTAAATTATAATGAAGTTGGTTTACTTTTGGATAAGAAATCTGAGTGAATAAAGCACGATTTATTTTAGGATAACAAATTATATACTTAAGTAAGAGTTTGTTACTGGCTTACTAACTGCAATTCTATCTTGAGCACAATGTGCAGGGAGGGATACATCATTTATGGGATTCCGTCTTACTTTGGGTTTGTTCCTTGCCTAATCTTCTAATCAATCCAGAGAGTGCAAGAAAAGAATAGCTAAAAAGAGAAGAAACAAGCTAGAAATTAGCTAATGAAGCCACAATTATTTTGCTCATCCTGAAAACTGATCCTGGTTTGTTTTCACTTTGTCCAATAATGAATTTATGAACACAGCCAGTTGTTGTCTCTTACTTCCTAATGTTTTAAGGTATAAGATTTGCCTTGTTAATCATACTAAGGCAATCACCTATGTTCCCATAAACTAAGCTTGGGTTGGCCACTCTTGAGTCATAGAACTTAACTAGCTCAAGTTTCAGCTTTGGAACAAGAGAATTGGATTCTGGCTTAACAACATCTAAGCATTATGTCTATAGCTGTTGCACAGGAAGAATTGCTAGTTTAACATTTTCCTTGCATGTCAGGAAGACAGAATAGCTATTTTCAAAGGGAATGTCATCGCTAAACGAATGCAAGTTCTGTGCAGGGCTGGAATAATGCCAGTGTGGCTGGTCCCTATACTGTATTATATACAAGCCCACCTTGCAATCAGCATGTCTGAAGGGTAACATATGAAGCTATATGATTATGCATCAAGGTTAAAAACTAAGAACCATTTATGAATTATAGTTCTAAATATGGACTAACACTGCATTTGACGTTTGGATTTCTCTCAAGACTTTTAATATCTACATCTTTGTTTGATTTATTAAATAAGGACAGAATTCTTGAATTAGACAGAAATTTCTATTAATTCATTCTGACTCATTGAAATTAAAGTGATTATTATTGAATATTATTATTTTAGAAAACTTCTAAAGGGTTAAACATGAAGGATTAATCTTAGTTCAGCTTTTTTATTTAGTCTTATACTATGACCCTCGGTGGTGCAGTGGTTACAGTGCAGTACTGCAGGCTACTTCTGCTGACTGTCGGCTGCCTGCAATTTGGCAGTTCAAATCCTACCAGACTCAAAGTTGACTCAGCCTTCCATCCTTCTGAGATGGATAAAATGAGGACTCAAAATTGTTGCGGGCAATATGCTGACTCTGTGAACCGCTTAGAGAGGGCTGTAAAGCACTATGAAGTGATATATAAGTCTTGTTACTACTTACGAGTCCCTTTTCATTTTGATTTTCTATTTTTAACTGTGATTTTAAACCTCTACTAAATAAATACATACATTTTGAAGAAAGAAAAGAAAATGTGCATGCTTGGATATATTGCTGCCAAGAACCTACATATAAAAGTTTGGGGACTCATATGATGTTGGGAAAGCCAACTGCAGAGAGATGCATTTGATTGATAGCAACCAAGCATTTGTGCCATTCACACATAGATTTCACCTGTGTGAGGTTTTCCCATTGAGCAACAGCATCTTTGGAGTTACAAGCTGTGTATGGATGGACTGAAATGGGCAATATTCCAAAGAAATACTAGCCAGGCACCGATTTATTGACAATTAGAAGTTACATTTTTTTTCTCAGAGATCATTTATTACTACTGCTGTATAAGTAGCAGAAAAATTGATTTTAGTGGAAGTAGATAATTTACATTTTATTTCAAAAGTTTAACACCATGGGATAAATCATGGTTTAGGAATTGATCGACTTTGGATATAAGTCTGAATAATGAAGGGACAGAAGCACTAAGAGGCAAACCTATGATTACAAGCAAGTTGCAAGCATGCTGGCTAGGAATGCATGCCATCCAATATGGAATACAGATTCACACAAGTATTCCCTTGAAAGCTCATACAAAGTAATGAGAAGTGAGCAGCTTTTTAATTTGAACAGCTCCTTTAGAAGCAGCACAGGCTAATAGTATAGTTAAAGCTACTAAAAAAAGAATATATATATATATGTATACATATATATGTGCGCACACATGCACTTATGTATACATACATATATATATCTATCTCTGCCAAGCATAGCTAAAGTATATATTTGTTTTACTGACAATACTTACCATGCTTGTTACCTGGATGTAACAACAAAAAGTTTGTTAAAATGTTTCTATGTAAGTGCAGTTTCTTAGCAAAATAGGCTACAGCAAATTAAAAAATAGAAGGGGGTTGCAGTTTATTCGGTATTTACAGGAATATTAAATTTTCACCAAGAAGCTGAATCATTGAAAGAGGGGAAAAAGAATTTAAGAATAGTCATGTTGGTAACTTTAATAAAACCAAACATCTTCTTTTGGCAACACCGAGGCCTTCATTAGACTTGAGACATTGGTGGTGGAAGCTCCTGTCTCAAAAATAAGATGTTGCCTATTTTAAGCTAGCTGATTGGGGTGGGGGGTGGGGATTGATGGCAGGAGAGCAGCTGCTTATAGTAGTGTTCTTCCGTCCATCCTGCACAGAATATGAGACTGAAATCTGATCAGACATTAATGTTCCAGAAATGGCCCTAACACTTGTGGACCCATCTGTAAGCTGCTCTTGCAGACAGAGGGCAGTTACTGAGAACAGCGCGCCTGCAGAAGAACCAGAAAAGTACCTATTCAAAAGACTGACCAACTCTTCGACTGATTATGTTACCTAAGCTTTTGGATCTTTTATTATAATTTTAAATGTGAAAAATATTCTATTTTCTGTACATTTATTGTAGAACCCATCACAACCATAGCCTATCTATACAAAATTTTGAGCGCCAGATTTGAGCTATGGACATTCATTTCAGCAATTAAGCCTCCAAAGACGTAATGGGGTTTTGTTGTTGTTGTTATTATTGTTATGCCATGTTTATATATGTAACATAAAGCAGCACAAATACCTAATACCTTCCTCCTGCTTTTCTCCCCAACAACCACTTTACCAGGTGGGTTGGGCTGTGAGTGTGGCTTTCATGCCTGAGGGAAAGCTCCTAGGCCAGCACTTAACCACTATACCAATTTCTATTATTTTCATATTGTACCCTGTTGAGCCAGTCAAAGAGATTCATAACAAATATTAATTGGGGAAACAAGGTCAAATATGCAGATTCCTTTTCATATTTGAAGAGTGTAATGGTTGGGTTCATCTGAAACAGTAAGCTTATATTTCTAACCTTGGCTTACCATAAATCACAGTTGTCTGGGGTACTGACTAACCTATAATCTTATTATCTGCACATAATCCCGAGATGTAATAGGTGGGCTCAGAGTAAATATTAAGCCATAATATTAAGCTATAACAGGGTCTATGTGTACTAGGTATCAAGTAACAAAGCAAACATAATTTGCAGTGTTTCATTTCCAGGCTTACTAAACTGATTCAGATTCTAGAATTACTGTATCTTTATGAGTATGTGAGAGCAAAGTAATAGATTTTGTATCTTTTAAAAAGGATATATACTACCAAGTAATATTTATTGCAATGCCTGTGGGAGTTGGCTTGCCTGCTTGGTTTCTGGCATAAAGTTATCTCTAGCAGAATAATGTTCTTGTTTGTTTTGGAAGCAATAAGATCGCCACCCTTTCTCCTGATGGATAATTTTTACCTATTTGGGGATATCTGCAGGACCAAACAGACCTCCCTGCTTTGAAAGTAAGGAAGAGGGAAGATGTGGCCTTCTGCCTTAATCTGCAGTTCTGGCGTAACTCCTAAGAACTGATTAAATCACTCATTAAAATGCTATATGACGTTTGAGCAACTAGTGAAGAAGTCTACATCCAATTAAAACTGGATGGGGAATTTAGGCAAGGAGATTAGCAGTAATTACCTAAACTGGAATTTAGCCAAGATACATGACTTAACACCCTTGTTCTCCACCTCTGAGTGCACTGGGATCTTTAATGAACACAAGTAATCAAGACCTTGACTTCTTAAGAAAAATGTGCATATGTTTTCGCTGTCAATTATGCAGCAGTTCCTATGAAACAGCTTAATTAGAATAAGCTAAAATTATGAAGTTGCTAGTGCAAATTTGAATAGAAATTTGACATGAATTATGAATTTAAACTATTAAATCATTAAATTATTAATTAATCATCCTTAAAACCTTGGAGCAAAATAGCATTTCCTTGGACAGCCATGAAAAGATTTTTTTTGCTTTTTTTTTTTTAAAAAAAATCCATAAATATTTAAGCTCTATTAAAACAATTGCTTTGACCAAGGTAATCATGATGCTTCCTAAAATAGTAAACACGGACAAATGTTTTATATCATATTTCCCAAAGAAAATATACCTTCAGTGAAACCAAATGCAGTACCATACTCTCCTACACTATTCTGGTCTCCGTCAATCCCATCCCATTTTTCAGGGAGGGAAAGGATTACATTTGATCAAATGTATGAAGCCCGACCTTATTAAAGCAGGAGTCCAGATAGATAGATGATAGATAGATAGATAGATAGATAGATAGATAGATAGATAGATAGATAGATAGATAGATAGATAGATAGATAGATAGATAAATGGTTGATGGTTATGATTGCCTGCCCACTCAGATTGCTGCAATGTATCTACAGTTCTTTACTTGAGTTCAGATTCACACACAATGTGAATACTGGTAAAAAAAAGAATCAAAACAGCTGCTCTGATTCATAATATGCTTGTAGTGGACTGGAATTGAGGTAGTTTTTTTTCATGTACAGATAGTTCTGGATCTATGGCCACAATTGAGCCCAAAATTTCTGTTGCTACATGAGACAGTTGCTAAGAGTTGCCACAACTGTTAAATAAATCACTACAGTTATTTAGTGTTTTTAATGAAAAGAAGGACTAGGGGTGACATGATGGCAATGTTCCACTATCTAAGGGTCTTCCACAAAGAAGAGAGGGTCAAGCAGGGGTGGGATTCAAAAGTCCCAGCAACCGCTTCACTGCCCAGTTGCTGGGTGGGCATGGCCATGGTGGGCGTGGCCTACCAGAACATCAAGGAGGGGCATTTTTTGCCTTCCCAAGGGTCTGGGGGCTTCCCTCAGGCCTCTAGGAGGGTGAAAACAGCCTCCCAGGGCTCTGGAGGGTTTTTTCCCCCTCCCAGAGCCTCCATGCAGACCCTACACTTACTTGAATCGAAAATGGGCCACGTGGAGATTCCTGGGAGGGGAGAGGCACGTGGCCAGCCAGTTGGTTCAAATACTGGTTTGGCGAACCAGATGCAAATTTAACATCCGGTTCACCCAAACCAGTCTGAACTGGTAGAATCCCACCCCTGGGGTCAAGCTTATTCTCCAAAGCAACTGAAGGCAGGAGAAACTAGAACTAAAGAGAAATTTCCTGACAGTTACAACAATAAATCAGTGGGACGACTTGCCTACAGAAGTTGTGAATGCTGCAACACTGGAAGTTTTCCAGAAGAGACTGGACAATCATTTGTCTGAAATGTTATGGCTTTCTGCCTGAGCAAGGGATTGGACTAAAAGTCTTCCAAGGTGTCTTCCAGTTCTGTTATTAGTAACACAATTGTTAAGTGAATTTGGCTTCCCCATTGTCTTTGCTTTATCAGAAGGTTGCAAAAAGTGATCACATGACCCTGGGATACCACAACCATTATAAAATATGAGTCAGTTGCCAAGCGCCTGAATTTTGATCACATGGGATCATAGGGAGTCTTCCAGAGTCATAAATGTAAAAACCAGTCATAAGTCCTCGAACTTTCACTAAACAAACTATTGTAAGCCAAGGACTATCTATATAGCTGCACATGTATAGATCCTCCTGTGAAACTGGGAACCTGAATACAATTAATCCTCAACTTACAACAGTTCATTTAGTGATGGTTCGAAGTTACAATGGCACTGAAAACAGTGACTTGTGACCATTTTTCACACTTACGACCATTGCAACATCCCAATGGTTATGTGATTTACATTCAGCTGCTTGATAAGTGACTCATATTTATGATGGTTGCTGTGTTCAGGAGTCATTTTGCAACCTTCAGACAAGCAAAGTCAATGGAGAACCCAGATTCATTTAACAACCATGCTACTAATTTAACAACTGCAGTGATGCAGTCATTTAACAAATGGGGCAGGAAAAGTCATACAATGGGACAAATTCACTTAACAAATTTTTCACTTACCAACATAAATTTTGGGCTCAATTGTGGTTATAAGTTGAGGACCACCTGTAAATGTGGGTTTTTTCTTTTTTACTTTTTATTACAAATAGCACTATTCACCATCAGTTTTTTTACATTAAATGGTGATGAAATCATAATCCTCCATTACACAATACATTGTAATAAAAGAAAATGGAGAATAAAAAGCAGAAGTTTGTAAGAAATTGGGATTAGAAACATTCAATTAACAGAGGGACTGAATACTTCTAAAGGTGTTTGGGAGCAGGAGTAAAAACTTTTTGAGAAACCAAACACCATAATCCCCAGCCTGAGAATTTGATATGCTATGTGGGGTGAGAATTGTAGTTCAACATAACAGGAGAGAACCAAGTTGGAGGATGCTGCTTTATGCAATGTATTCATGCATAATATAATCAAATAATTTTAATGAATCAGATTCCAGGGTTTCCACTGCTTTTGAAAAAGCTACCAGAAAAAATAAAATATGATCAGAAGATTCCATTTTTAAAACCATGGATATATTTACTGAAAGTTATATAAGAAGAAACTCATTTTTTTCATGTAAAACTGTTGTTCTTCCTTAAAAAAATTAATCAGTCCAATCTTCTTTTAGGAAATTAAATTTGTATTTCAATAAGATAAAAAGGATATTTAATTTAAAATGTCAAAGCATATATTGGTGTGTGTGTGTATAATATTATAATATAATAATATATATGGATACATACATAAATGTAAGAATTTTAAAATGATAAAAAAACTGAAATTTATTAAAAATGGGTTTATTTAAATTTATTAAAAATGTGAAGCAGGAAATATAAGCATAGTTTCTTAATAAGAAATTTCAGAAATCTTATTCCTGTTCATATATAATATTGAGAGGAGGAGGAGGAGGAGGAGGAGGAGGAGGAGAAGGAGAAGGAGAAGGAGAAGGAGAAGGAGAAGAAGAAGAAGAAGAAGAAGAAGAAGAAGAAGAAGAAGAAGAAGAAGAAGAAGAAGAAGAAGAAGAAGAAGAAGAAGAAGAAGAAGAAGAAGAAGAAGAAGAAGAAGAAGAAGAAGAAGAAGAAGAAGAAGAAAAAATAAATAAACAAATGCTATGGAAGTATGCAATTGTTCTAAACAAAACATGGTAGAATAATTGTAGCCATGACATCCAATTTTCTTATTATCAGAGAAGACAGTGGAAGAAATAAAAGCTGGCTATTTCAACCAGCAATAGCCAGTGCTGAAAAAAAGAAAGCACATTCAAAAGCTGTTCCAACTTGCTGCTTAATGAGGAGCAATTAATCCATCTTATTGTATTTCAAAATGCAGAGGACTCCATTCACATCAAAGAGAATTTTTCAAGGCTTTTATTATTTTTTTCAATAAAGAGAAGCTACATAGAACTATCTTTAGAAACCCGACAACAGTATTTTCTTTTTACATGCAAACAGTATGGAATGTCCACTAATGGGATATCAAATCATTGCATACGTGTGAACATTAGGCATTGTTTTTATTTTGTTTAATGAATTCCTAAATGGATACTGAAAATGAAGCAAAAATATTAGTTAAATGTTACTGTAGACCAGTGCAAAATGAGGAGTGGCAGCATTTCCTACAGTAGGTAGATAAAAAGGAGCAACCCACATTTCTGAACTGATCGCTGAAATTATTATCAAGTGAGTTCAAAAAGCTTTAGCCCATATTAGGGATATTTGTATAATAGAGGTAAAAATCCTGGATCTGGATATTTGTTTTCTACAGTATTGACAAAAATGCAAAGAACAGTGTTATGTTCCAAATACTCAGCAATTTGTACTCAGGCCCTTTCCGTGCTCTCCTTCTAGTATATATTCACTACGTATCGAATAACTAATCAGTCACATATAAAGAGAGCTGCTATAAAAAAAAATTGCAGGCTGCAGGTTGTTCAGTTCATCTACTAAATGTGTGAAAGTCAGAGATAGACCTGTATTTTTAAATATTGACAGTTGAATTCTTATGAAATACTCATAATTCAGAAACATAGATTTTGCTTTCTAATGACGGAATGCAGTTATTCATACTACAGTATAGAAATGCTATGGGTGTCCAGCCCCTTCTTTTAATGCTTAATTTTTTTTATTCCTATTAATAGTTTTTCAATGTGTTTTATAATTTTCTGGTGTTCTTGATATTTATTCATCTCGATATGATTTTAAAAGAAAAAGGAAAAAAAAAATCTGTTGTCTTCCTTCACCGGGTATTTCAACCTGATGAAGCTATGAGCAATGAAAAATCTTCCTCCAAGTAACCTGAAAGTAGACCTGGAGAAACTTTGCAGCATTTGGAACATGGAATTATCTGCAAGGGCAAAGGATATTTCCACCGCAGTGAACAAGCTTGGATGCACTGCTTGAGCTGATTCAGTAGTGCATTCCAATGGAATTGCAGCAAGGGGCCAGAGTTTCTCTACTATCCAGGTAGTCGTCGACTTAATGACCACGATTGAGCCCCCAATTTTTGTTTTTAAGTGAGATATTTGTTAAGTGAGTTTTGCCTCATTTTACAACATTTCTTGCCACAGTTGTTAAGTGAATCACTGCAGTTGATAAGCTAGTAGCATGGTTGTTAAGGGAAACTGGCTCCTCCATTGATTTTGCTTGTCAAAAGGTTCATATATAGTATTGACCTTAGTACTGATCTCAGATGAGCTTAGGACACAGCAACGGTCTTAAGTAGGAGTCAGTTTCCAAGCATCAGAATTTTGATCATATGATCATGGGGATGCTACAAAGCTTGTGTGAAAAATGGTCAAAAGTCACTTTTCAGTGCCATTGTAACTTTGAACAGTCATCAAATGAACGGTTGTAAATCGAGGACTACCTTACTTTTGAAGAGATGCATCAAATCATCTCACTTAAGGTTTCCCCAGCTATACGAGCAGGCAACAGCTGTTTAACAATGCAGCATTCAGGTGTGCTAAGTTAATTATATTTAGCAGTGCTAAATATAAAATATAAATATTTACTTTCAATGAAAGTTGTTCATGGAATACTAGTAGCGTGCAGAACATTGAGAAACACTTCTACACAAGTTATGTTATGGGAAATGTTCCACACTGAGGTAGTTGATCTGTGATTATTTACAGTCTTCAGATTAAACAGAGGGCTTTTTCAGAAACTACCCCTCAGTAAATCATCCTCAATAGATAGACAGAACTGAAAATGGCACTGCACTCATTAGAATCTGCTACAGAGCAGAGCAGAGTTTGCATTTATCTTTAAATGTGCATGGTATAACATCTAAAAGAATATCTCCTATTGCCCATTTTTATTCTCTGTCCAAATCCTCCTTCATGTTTAGAAAGTTAAGGTGAAAGAAAGTCTTTCATATGATGTTAATAATTTTTTTAAAAAATCCATTCCTTTCGTCTTTTAATTTAGTGGATATAGTCCCAAATTAACAATATAAAAGGACATTATTTCTTAGAGGATTCACATGATGCCAAAATAATATATTTTTATATTCTCCCTGAAGCACATAGATAGAGAATAGGTTGCCTACTATCTTGCACTTAGCAAAATAATTTTTTAGCAAATAGCAAATATCAACTCTAAAAAAGGCTTATCATAACTTCGTTGCCATTTAATGGATTTAATAGAATCACAATATTACATTTATTTTGATGCAGCATCCAGATTTTCTCTAAGCAAGTTTACTCTGGAGAATTCAGGTAACCCTGTATTTAAATAAGTACAAGACATTCGCAATTTTATAGTTTCCGTAGGCTTAATGTACAAACACATATCCAACCCTAACCCCACATAGATCCAGTCTTGAAGGCTGGGTCCCATGCAATTTAGTCCTCCACCTCTTCCTTAATAAGAGGAACAATTTTTCTGTCATTTATATCATGTAAAAATGAATTTTGTACAGATGGAGATACTACCCTTGTCACTCAATGCTTATTTTACCATGGTGGCCTATCTCTTTGCACTGATTCATGTCCTAAAATTGTGACAATGGCAAAAATTCTGAAAATGCAGCAAAGGATTCTTTTAAAAGATTCTTTAGACTTAGTGCACTCAGGACTAAGGATTCCTAAACTTTAAACAATAGAGAGGCAACAAGTCAAGTACCTGCTGGGAAAGAGGGCTTGTAAGTATAAATGATATTTTCTGTGCAAAAAAGGGCATCTTCGCCACTACCACCACTACCATCATCATTAACAAAAGGAAGTGCATAAGTAAGAAATAATAAACACATTTTCTAAAAGGAAAACTTTACTACTTTAGGTGGTGGGTGAAAAAAAATGCTTTCTCCATAAAACAGAACCATGATAATGTAAATACAAAAGTTTAGGAATAGGAAATTTGCTAGATATAACACAATCACTGAATTTATTGTTCACAAAGGAGACTGCAGGTGCCCAGTATTAATTTCAGTGTGTGCTTAAAAGTCAATACACTGCTTTAATGTTCCAAACATGAGCTAAAATGCCTTCTTTTAGCCATTAGATTGGATAGTTTTAGTCTGAAACGCTATAGCCTTCTCCATCTTTGCACCCTGGGTTAACAAGCAATATGTTTAAGTTGACTTAGCTGTTCACCAACCCCAACTAGTCAGCCACTGAAGCTCAAAAGCCAGCCACCAACAGCCATACAAGCCTGCCAGCATGCTGCCCGCAGCAGAGTTAAACCAGAAGCTCCTGACAAACAGATCACTTATAAAACGAGTCTGTGGTTGACATTTTCCTGTTCCAGGACTGGGGCAAATGCCACTGATTGTATTTAATATTTCAGGCAATGAAGCCTTGCCCAAATCTGGTCTGTTCCAGAATTTTTGGAGTACAATTTTCATAATTCCTATTCCAACCGGGATTATATAATTTGTAGTGTATCGTAGTTGGAGCACATCAGGTTTGAGAAGACTGGTACACAGGATTCATAGGCTGAAATGTGTTTCTTTTGGTTGAATTTTTTTTTAAATGATTACAAAATAAGATAGAAACAAAAGACAAAAACTCCACTTAACCTGTCATTCCACCCCCCCATACCTTTCCCATTAAAAAAAAAAAAAAAATTCAGGAGCGTACAATGCAACATTTGTATTTCTTACATGCACAAAACGAAGCATTGGCTGCTGTTTTTGTTTGCTCTTCGAAATTAGAAAGAGGGGAAAAAAGATAATCCCTCTTTCGTTAATTTTAAGTGAAGTGATGCAAAGCTTCTCTGGGATATATATTCTTTGCTAAACTACCCAGCTGAAATTGTGCAGCCCAATCTTTGTTCTGTGTACTCAAAAGCCAGTCTTACTTGTGCTCTGTGGACCTTAAGTCTATAAGAGGAGAATCCAGGATTTCCTCTGCAAAGCTCACGTTTATCAGATCTGACAAAAATTTCCACATCTTCAGAGAGTGCAGATTAAGCAGATTCCTAACTTTTCTAGAGAAGAAGCCAATGAGGTCGTTTCATTTGGCCAATATAAAAAGTGTGGAGGCTATAACGATTTGTCAAAGGTAAACTCTGGATGTTGCAGATAAGAATAACATCACTGGAGGCAAAGTGCTAAGTTAGCCAGTCATCTGAAAATGTATCTTTAAAAACAATACAGAAAAACTGGTATACTGATTTAAATCTCAGCTTTTACAACATGTGCATGAGCACATAAAAAGGTCTTCTTTTATTTAACCAGTGCTTTGCTCCCCACCCCCTTATTACAAACTCTTTATCTCCTAATGAGATTTTAAAAGCAAAAAAAACAAAACAAGGACACATTTCCCTATAAAGTTGGCATGCAAACAGTGAATAGCATTCCAAGGTGTTAAAATAGTTTAATATAGATGCTACTGCAGAAATCAGAGGGAGGGAAGGAGATTAAACACAAAGAAATGTCAACAGCTACCACATGCAAGGAAACTAGGTTACAAGAATCACAGCCCCAGGCATTCCTCCAATCACCAGGGAACATAGGAAGTGAAACGCATAGCAACCACAAGCCCCAAAGCAGAAAAGCGCATACCTTCAGCTTGGAATGAAAATCACGAGATTTCCTTCTGGCAAGAACCTGAATGTGACTAGACACCTGCAGGGTAGGGGAAGGGAGGGAAACAAAGGAAAAGCCTGTAACCATGGAGATGAAAAGCCCCCTACAACTGGGCAAGCCAAACGTACCTTAATGGCAGCTTGAATTTCTCGAACTTTCTTCCTGGCTAAGACCTGTATGTGACTAGACACCTACATTGTTTGGAATTTTAAGGGGGGAAAAAAGGGAGAACAAAGGGGAAAGGGTGAGAAGAGAATTAAAAAAAAAAGAACACAAGAAATCAAATTTATGCCTGGAAAAAAAGAGGGAAAGAAAGAAAAAAAACCCAGAAAGTTTCTTTGGGGAAAGTATTTTGCATTATCAGTAACCTTTCCTATTAAGAGATCATATTTCCCAGCCATGCACCATATTTCATAGCACGAACATTGTACCAATGCTGATCATCACTGCAGTGATTTAAAGGAAAAAATACTTTTAGACTATGTCCTTCAAAAGTAAACAAATTAAAATTTAATTATATGAAATTACTAGATATATATTAGACACACAAACACACACACACACACGTAATCAAGATTTGTATCTTCTCCCAAAACAAATAGCTCTAAATTCAACTCAGTAAATATCATAAACACTTAAATGGCTGAACAGCACTTCAATTAAATATTTTTATAAACAAATATTTACATATATTCTTATTGTAGTTGTTGCTATGACACTTTTTGTTTTAATTTGCATATATTACCAGCATGGTAGTCATTCTAGCCAACTTGTATCTAACCCAACTTAATGTCATTATTTCACATTATATTGAAGAAAAAAGTTTTATTTTGGGAGATAATGCTATTTTTAAAAAAAGCTCAGACAGGCATTGTCATAACGAGAAATTAAAAAAGAATCACTATACTGCAAGGCTGGTTTTACTATGAATATTTTTTTAATCCAATGATTTTAATACAGATACATGAGGATTATTTGAATTCCTTCACTGCAATTTTCCCGGTCTGATCTACATTATGGTATTATGAAGGGCACTACAATGTTACTAGCTACAAAGTAGAAAAGATCCAAGTAGAATTATATTCAGAATGCAACTACCGTATTTAACAATAAAATTATGCAGTAAGAATTAAACTCCCATTAAGTCCTGAAAGGGCAGAAAAATTACCCAATTGTCTCATTTTAATCTCTCTCTCTCTCTCTCTCTCAGCCACCTTACAAATCTACCTGGCTGTCTTCAGGACACATAAAGTATTACATTATGCAAACATTAAGGCCTGTTCATTTATAAGCAAAAGGAAGTAGTCTATGTATTATTTTGTAATACTAATTAGCTGACCATTAATTATGGTGATACATCATCAAGGCTACTAAATTTTAGCATTTACTCTGCACCTATAGGTTACAAATAAGATCACTGTTTGAGGTTCAGATTTCCTGCATTTCTTATTGTCCACTAAGTATGTGTCAACTATTATTATGTTGGGTTTTGTCATTACTACCATCAAAAGTGTAGCGTTAAAATGATCCTGTGATGAGAATTGAAATAAATTAATGCAGTGGCAATTAATATATGACAGGTTTTAATTTTTATCTACACTTTATTTGTATTCATTTGTATTTGTATTCTATTTATTGCATACATTTTCAAAACTGAAAAGCAAGGGATGAAAATAATAAACTTCTACCGTACTTAATTTTTATTCTTACTTATTTTACAAAAATTATAAAAAAATGTTGGCCCTAAGCTCTGGGCCTCTTGAGCCTAATAAATAAGTTGATCTAGTTGGCCTGTGTACCAGTGATATTCTTTTCAATCTGTAGAGGCATCTGATTCAGTGTACACAAATTTCATGGTCAGAAATCTGTTGTAAGGGATAAAAACTGGAGACATTCTGTACTCTAAGCAGGTCTATGAGCATAATTAAGAAACATTTTATATCCAACCTCCCCTTCCTTAAAACCATTTTATAAAATGGTTTTTTATAGGAAAGAAATGGTTTAGGCAAAAGAAAATCGCAAAAACTTAATTTCAGAGATTACTCATTTAAGGGAAAGTCATTAGTGTGTGTGTGTGTATGTATATATAGAGAGAAAGAGAGAGGGAGAGAGATCATATTCAAGAATTTAAACATTGTACTGATGTCTTATATTTTCAGTGAAATGGGCAAAGAGAGTTTAATGTGGAGTGACAGTGACATTTTGCCTTTATTTCAGGATCTTGAGGAAATCCCATTATTTATTTTTTTATCATAACAACCTTATCAGACATTTAGGGTAAAAAATAATGCTTATATTTCAATAAATTGGAGTTTGAGCATGGTTGTCCAATCCTACTCTAAATGTTCAATCATACTCCAGCTAAGCTTTTGCACAATATAATCATAGAGCACAATAACACATATTATGGGCATTCACTGAGGTGGGCAGGGCTTAAAATTGGCAAGTTAGTGGGAGAAGTGTCACAATCCAAGCCCTGTCCCTTTTGGATGTGCATGAGGCATCAACACATGATGTGTAGGTGTTTGATTGTAATGCTGTACTGCCCCCCCCCCCCTGCAGATTTTGATACATATACACTTTGAGCACACCATGCTCTATGGCTATTTCTCATTGTTCAGGTTTTTTTTTCCTGCTGTAAATCTAACTTAAAACATTCAGTAGTATTGCTATGCATTTGAATAGTTAGGAAAAACAATGGCAACCATTGTGGGTGTATACTAAACCTCTAGAATCTGGATGAACTGATTTTCAGATGCAAGTTAAGTGTAACCAGAAGGCCCAATTCTATTCCAAAACAAAAGAAAAGAATTATAATTCCTACAATAATCTCAGAAGTATCTTGATTTCAACTACTCTATAGAAGTCCTAATGTTTTTCTGAAATTAGGACATAATCAAGAGATAAAAGCTCTCAAACACTGGTTTGAAATTCACTGTCCAGTATTTTCAGACAGCTGTAGAAAAACAATTTCAGGTTTAAATTCCTAACCAACTGCTGCCAATCTACAGGTTGTAACAAATTGCAGGGTCCATAAACAATTTATTATAGAAATTACTTAACGTTCAAATAGGTTGTTATTTTCTTCTAAACAATGCCTTACTCTTTGATGCATGGCCTTCAAACTTCCTAATTACAGAAACATTTTCTTTGGAAAATAAATAAATAAAAAGTTAATAAAACATAATGTAACAAACCTATGAGCCTGATTTTGGATACACCTTGTATTCAGGAAGAATTCTAAAACTAGGTGGATCAATAACCCTACTCAACTTTAAAAATTTTCACTCTAAAACTGACCTTGGTATCTGTGCCTTTACCTTTGATTCAGAAATATCCTAATTCAGACATTCAGAATCTAAAACTTTAGAACCAAAAGGAGCAATTTAGGTCATGAAGACCAGCCCCCTCCTCCGCGCTGGATTCCAAATTAAATCATCCAAAGTTCAAGATTTTCTAGCCTCTATGCTCATGTGGGAAGAAAATACTCAGAATTTTTCTGTGTAATGGTGGCACTGTTGGTGTTTACCTCTTAATGCTGTTCTAACGTTAAGCTTGAATCAACCTTTTTGTAATTTTAATCCATTACTTTATGTCTTGCCCTGAGATTTACAGAGTACGTGTCTGAGTTTTGAAAAGTATAATTATGCAACAAAATCCTTTCAAAGTACAATTTTAGGTATAGGCAATCCACAACTGATTAATTTTATTTTCTTCCTAGCAGCACTCTAAAATTTAGGTACATTTTGGAGACAAAAAAAAAAAAAACACCCTGTAACCTGAGTTCACCAATTGAGATTGGTAGTCAAAAGTTATAATTAGGAAATTCATTTCAAAGCTATTGATTTGTTAAACTAGGAATCACATTAGGCCAATCATTAGTTTTTCTGCATGTGCTTAGCTAGATGTTAGAACTGAACTCAACAAAATAAATGGATCCCTTCTTATAATTCTTCAGGGAAAGATGTGTGAGAAATATTGCAAATAAATGAAGTATTTTTGCAATATTATCTTTGAATAGACAAAAGAATTTCATGGGATTTAAAATCCCGCCATAAAGTAATTTTAGAGGATACAGTAATCTACTTTTAATTGTAATTTGGAGCTCAGTTTTAAAGAGTGACTGCAATTTAATTTCTCTCCGTGGGAAAAAAAGATGCCAGAAAAAAGTATTTAATGCAGATGACTATGAATCAGTGACATTAGGCCATTTCCCTCCTCCTCCTCCTCCTCTTCTTTTTTTTTTTTTTTGGGGGGGTGAACTGGCATTAGTTTTACAGTACCATAAATATATATGTGTGTAAACCTCTTTGCAGTTCAACCAAGACGTACATTCTGGATTTCTGCATATTTAATTTTCTCTGTAAATAAACGTTCAATGCCGTTTTGTTCCAAAGACAGAAGACACACAGCCCTTTCATTATTTTGCACATGGAACAACCCCCCGCAAAAAAGAGGTAGGGTCAAGTGCATCTTCAATTCTTAGAATGAAAGCCTCAATTTAAATCTGGAGAAGACCCACATAGGAAGCAAATTTATCAGATGGCCATGCGTACTCCCAATGGGACTGAGAGGTAAAATCTGAAATGAGAATGTAATCATCGAGTCCTCGGTGCTCTGGGAGTTTGGTTATTTGCTTGCAGACCATTACCCAACTAGGAAACACCACTTGTTTGAGTGAGTGTGGAGTTTATTACTTGTTTATATACAATAGCTTACACTACTAGTGTTGGTGGAGGTAGACTTTCTTCCTTGGTGGTTCCTTGAATATTGTTTTCTGCCTAATTGTTGTCTGGTGCTGACCCCTGTTTATTTGCATGTTGGCTGCTGGAGGCTGCTGGAAGGGACATGTTTTAAGTTTTTTGTTCCCTTCTGAGGCTGATTTTTCTGAATGCCAAGCTTCTAGGAACCCCTTAGCATTTTTTAGTTTATATTGGTCAAGAATCCTAATACTCTAGCTTCCCAGTTGAAACTGTACTTGACTCTGTTCATGTAAGATTAATGAGATTTCACCCTGTCTTCTGACAGCTAGTTGGTGTTCATGGATGCACTCTGCTCTATCTACATAGTGGCTGTTGTATATTGTAGATAATACCCTTTTTTTTTTCTTGGACTACTTTCAGTTTGCTTAAGATGTTTTGAAGGACTTTAGTTGGTTTGTGTGTTATAGCAATGCCATGTGCTTGTAGTTGTCTGTTGGTTGTTTTTGATAAACAATTGGGCAAAAAAACAATACTCTAATCAATGAACATCCAGGAAGAAAACTACATCCACATCGCAACTGGCAGGACAAGCAGTAGCATGTAAACAGGTAGCAAACCCCACACTCACTCACACAGATGAGTGTGTTTCTAGTTGAGTAATGAAACATTTACAAGCAATTGAACAATGAACATGAAGCATTGTCCTGCAATGTTATTTTCTACCTAGACTTTGCATCCATTTACTTTGCATCAATTTACTTTAGTATAAAAATATGAATATGTCTGATAATTATACAGGCTTGAAGTGATCACACACTGTAGCAATATTACAGAAAATAGATACTTAAAAAGAAAACTCCTACATCACAGGTGTCCTATTCAAATGTTATTAGTTACAACATTTTGTCATCACATGAACAATGGAGATAAATTCTCACCACCCTTCTCCCTTCCAAAGGCTGGAGATACATAGCCAGAGAAGGCACTTATGCTACAGCAAGGTCATCTGCATCAAAAAGGCCTTTGTCTATAGAACCGTATGGGTATTTTCTTCCATATGATCCAATTACCCAGACAGATGGTAGACTCCTCTTCACTGAATGTATTCAACGAGAGTTTAGACAGCCATCTGTCCAGGATGCTCTAATTTGGATTCCTACACTAGGTTGGAGGTTGGACTCAATAGCTTAAAAGCCCCATTCCAACTCTGATTTGATGAGTTCAAATCCTGACTGCACAGATTTTGAATTCATCTGGAATGCAGGATCCATCCAAAGGATTTCCTCTAGAAGTTACTGGAAACATGGGTCATCTTTGGCACTCAAGTGAAGGAGATAAATGCTCTATTTGTAATGCCATAACAGAGCTGTGATTAATTAGATTTTCTTTGTCAGCCAGATATAATTTTCTTTATGAAAATCTGGACTGTTCCCACCTGACTGGTTTTTTTTTTTTTTTTTGCAAATTGATAAAAACCTGGTTGTTTCCATAAACCTTGGATAAAGGATGGTGGTTGAGCTTCTTTGGATTTTGGTATATTTTGATTTTTTAATAATATGGGATTGGTCCATTTTATTCTTTTTATTCAATATATGTTTTCTTTTTTACAATAATTGTTACATTGTAAAATTTTAATTACAAGCTTATAGAGTCAGGAATAAATTAAATTAAAAAAACAAAATCATTTACTTTTTCTAACTTTAAGCAGTATTTCAATTTTGTCACAGTTTGCTCAGTCCTTCCTTCAAAATCTGCTTAAACATATTTCTATTCCTGCAGAAAATGCTTAACATATCAATAAAGTTCTTCAATAGATCTTAGAGGATCCTTTTTGTAAATTTGAGTGGCTACTTGCCAATCATGGGGTAAACTTCCTTGTTTTCTTATTTTGTCCTTAGACAAGACCTTGTGGCTCTTTTTATTTGAAATGTTTAGGACAAAGAATTTGGTCTAGTCTACTTAAAAGCCTTACATTGAACAAAGAAAACAAGGATTTTACTGGTTATTCATGAAGTTTTGTTAATTTTGAAGCATTCTCTTTCTTTTTCTCTTAAATATCATGTGAACTCTTGATTCCAATCAATAAATGTATCTTACTTTTTAAATGTGATTCTTTGCCTTGAAGTTTCTCAATACTGTTATCAGTGGATCCATTTGTTTAAAGTCCAAATATTTATGTAGGTCTTAAACAAGTTCTAGCTAATGCACTGTGTCAAAAGGAAGAACTAAGTTATGTGGCTCTGCAGAAAGTTTTTATAAGTGCTAATTCTTTTGAGATGTGAACAATAAAGGCTGGGAACAAGCCAGGAGTTTAAGAAAACATAGATCCATCCTGCCAACTCAGCAAAGTATTTGTTCTGATATTAATAGATTAATAGTTCCAGACTGTTTTACAGGTCTATAGGAGTTTTAATCCTGCAAGTGTACTGGGTGCCTAAGCAATTTATATGGAAATGGTGAGTGGTACAAACAGCACTATTTTTCAAAGCAAACCTAAGATAGAATAGAATAAAAAAATTTATTGGCCAAGTGTGATTGGACACACAAGGAATTCGTCTTGGTGCAAATGCTCTCAGTGTACATAAAAGAAAAGATACATTTGTCAAGAGTCAAGAATCATAATGTACAACAGTTAATAATAGTTATTATTAAGATATTGTAAACACCATTCTGCATCTGCTGCATTCACTCATTCATTGGCACACATCTTTTATCCTAGTGGATTGTCTTACCTGTTTCCTGGTCCGTGTCTTTCCCGTCCTAAGTTTGATGTATCTGGCTATCAGTTCATTCCTACCTGAAATGAATATGAATTTACAATGAAGACTAAAAGTAACAATTCATCAAGAATAATATACACATCAGAACCTAACTTAAAATAGATGCAATGAAAAGATGGTTCAGGGATATTTTTGAAAATAAAGATATGAGCAAAAAAAAATTTTTTTGCATTTTTAAACTCTTTTTGCTATTTTATAGATGGGAGAATCCAACAAGCAAATACCTAGGTATCATTGGATTTTTTTTCCCCTTGGTTTTGTCCAAAATTTGTACTTCAGCTAAAAAAGTACTGGCATATGGGAAATTATTTTAATTTTAAACTATATACAGATAAGCTTTTGTTTAATGATCAGTCGTTCAGCAGCCATTTACACTTACAATAGGATTGAATGAGTAATAGTTATGACTAGTTCTCAGAGTTCCGACTGTTGCACTGCCCCTGTAGTCATGTGATTACAATCCAAGCCATTCGTGCCCAGTTCATGATTATAGCATTGAGCGAGTAGCAGTCGCCTGATCACAATTTTTTACATTCACTTCCAGTTTCCCCACAAGCAAAGTCAACAGAGAAGTTGCAAACGCATGAGGTCCTCACTTAACAACTTGTGTGGTCCTTGTTTAACCATGGCAACTGGGCTTACCAGAACTGCCATTGCGAAGAGGCCTGGTCACATGACAGCCTGCCTCACTTAGCACTAGCAACTCTGGTCCCAATTGCCATTGGAAACTGAGGACTGCCAAATTACAAAGAAAGAACAATGGCAGACAAAAAGCTGTTACAAAGTGGAGCAAAGTTCTGTCACTCACCAATGTGATTATTGAAAAATACAAAAGATATATAACACTTTATTTATTTTCATGCCTTTGAGTCTGGGTCAACTCCTCACGATTACCTGAGCCATTCCCTGCAAGTTTTTTTTAAAAACAGGATTTTAGGTTAGCCATTGCCTCCTTCCTAGGGCTGAGAAAGTGACTGGCCCAAGGTCACCCAGCTGGCTTTGGGTCCAATGTGGGGCTAGAGCTCAGGGCCTCCTGGTTTCTAGCCTTGTACTTTAATCACTACAGCAAACTGGCTCTCTCATTTAAACCTAGCTTACAATTAATATTAAATCTTATTTTTGGCTTGGCTCTGACCACCTGCTCTAGGATAACCCTCAGCACTAAACAAGTTATATATTCTATAACTGCAAAGGGGTAGAGATTAAATCAAGAGAAATCTGAAAACACTTGACTCTGATCAAAATTATAAGGAAATGCAAGCCTTACATTTTACTGCAAAGTCAATTATCCACAGTAAATAAAGTTAACAAGGAGGCAAACGGCAAATTCCCAGGCCACAACACTGGTTTAACTTCTTTGCCTTTCCATCAGAAGGGTGTTTTATTATATACAGGAAGTCCTCAACTTACAGTATTCATTTAGCAACCATTCCAACAACAACAAAGTGAGTACCAATCAGTATTCACGCTTACAACTGTCATAGCAACCCCATGACCATGTATCAAAATTCAGGCACTTGGCAACAGGCATGTATTTGCAATGGTTGCAAATATATTCAGCAGGTTCTGACGAGTCCTGGAGAACCAGTAGCGAAAATTTTGAGTAATTTGGAGAACCAGCAAATACCACCTCTGACTAGAGATTTTACAGTATCCTTCCCCTGCCACACCCACCAAGCCACACACACAGAACCAGTAGTAAATTTTTTTGAATCCCACCACTGGTCATGTGATCATTTGCTGCCTTCCCAGCCTGCTTCCCACAAGCCAAATTAATGGGAGAAAACAGGATTCACTTAATGAACTCAGTGATTTACTTAACAACCCTGGCAGAAAAAGTTATAACAATGGAAGCAAACTTACTTAACAACTGCCTTGCTTAGCAACTGAGAGTCTGGTCCCAATCATGATCGTAAGTTGAGCACTACCTGTAGAGGCAATTATCTCTACAAAGAAGTCCAACTCCCCAGCTGTGCCCAATCCAATGTTTCTTAAATTTCTTCCTCTCAGGACCCTTTCCCTCTTCTAAAAATTATGAAAGACAAGAATTCCTATTTTCGTATGTTCCAGCATCATGGAAGATTCCAATTCATGTTTTGGGAGCATACGGTATATTTGGGGCATCTTATTCATAATTAGTGTTGTTCTTTTCACAGTTGCTTTCTGTTCATGAAGTTGATATTTTTGAATCTTATTTTCAAATTAAATCAAGCTACTGTTATTGCCCTTCTGAATAAGCGTTTATCCCTCACAATTTTAATTTTTAAATGTTATAGATTTTATTAGAATTCTTTTGAAATGCTTTGGGAGCAACATAATTTTATTCTTCGAATCTGAACGCCAGCTGTTGTTGTTTTGCTGATTTTTCATGCCTGTCCCAGTAGTGTTTGGTGATGTTTAAGAGATGCTTCTCAGTAGCATCATTTGAAAAGTTATTTTAAGATAACCATTAAGATTAGAGTACAGCATTCAAAAATTTCAGCATCTCAGTCAAAAAGGGCTGAGCTGTATAGAAAGGGCGTTGGTGCTTACCTGACACGCCCGTTCTCCTTGAGCTGGGAAGAGCATCTAATAGTGGGAGGTACTTCAGTCTCTGCTTATCTAGGCTGGGCTTAATTTGCGGAATGCTCCTCCTCCTCCACAGGATTCCTCCCCAGCATTCCCCAGTTTTGGCAAAGATGAGAGAAACAAACACCCTCTCCCTTAATACTGTAAAAATTCGTTAGCTGAAACAGGATCCCACCAGATGGAAGAGGGTGGGGCTGGATGCTCTTCGCAGCTCAAGGAGAATGAGCATGTCAGGTAAGCACCAACGTCCTTTCCCTCACGAGCTGCTCAGAGCATCCAGTAGTGGGACATACCAAAGCTTGGCCTGTCCTACGGGAGGGACTCCGTCTGTCTTGGGATCCCCTCCTGGTCCCTGTGGACCCGTTGCAGAGCCCGTCTGCCAAAGGAGGCCTTGGATGATGCAAATACATCTATTTTATAATGCCTAATGAAAGGCGATGGAGAGGCCCAGGTTGTGGCATGACAGATGTCAGTGATTGGTGTCTGCATGGCCCATGCTGCCAATGTTGCGGCACTCCTTGTTGAATGAGCTGTTATGCCCCTGGACACCTGAAGTGTTTGAGTCTGATACATTTTCACTATTGCGGCCCATAGCCAATGGCCTATTGTGGAGGATGAGACCTTGCATCCCTCATTGTTGGGCTGAAAAGACACAAATAAAGCCTCCGTTTTTCTAAAAGAGGCTGTGCAGTGAATATATATTCGTAACGCTTGCCTCATGTCCAGCCGATGCCATTGTCGTTCCAGCCCTTGGGATGGCCTGGGACAAAAATTAGGATGTATCAGGTCTTGTTTCCTGTGAAAGGCTGAATTACCTTTGGGTATGAACGTAGGATCAGGATGAGGGACGACCCTGTCGGAATGGAAGACACAAAGATCTTGTCTGATCAACAAGGCTGCCAGTTCTGAAATACGACGAGCGGAAGCGATCGCTACAAGAAAAACTACTTTATACATCAGAAATTGGAGACTTGATGATTGCAAAGGCTCGAAAGGGCACTTAGTGAGTGCACGAAAGACCTTGTTAAGGCCCCAAGTGGGATAACGGTGAACTGTTGGCGGACGTAAGTTTGTGGCTCCTCAAAGGAAACACTGTATGCGTGGATGATGGGAAAGGGATAGGAGACCTTCATAAGTGATGACTGACGCCAAGGCCGCCACTTGTCTTTTCAACGTATTAGGTGATAATCCCTTGTCAAGCCCCTCTTGTAAGAACTCTAGGATCTGCGCCACAGATGGAGAAATGGGGTCAATTTGAGACTTGGTACACCATTTGTAGAAACTGGACCATGTGGCATTGTACATGCGAGTTGTTGAGGGGCGCCTGGCAGCTTGGATGGTGTTGATAACTCTGTTGGAAAACTTTTTGCTCGTCAGACAACTCCGCTCAACCTCCAGATGGTCAGGTGCAATCATTGAGGGTCCAGATGTTGAAGGGGTCCTTGTGTTAACAAGACCCTGTCTGGCAGAATTCTCCATGGTGGTCATACAGATAGACTGCGGAGGTCTGCAAACCACAACCATCTGGGCCAGTAGGGAGCTACCAGAAGCAGTTCCGCCCTCTCATCGAGCAGCTTCTGGATGACCTTGGGATCAGTGGAAGTGGTGCATTGAAATTCTCCACTCCATGCGAGAGGTATCTGGAAAGAAATCTTGGGATCTGAGCATTGAGGGGGGAAGCAAACAAGTCTACTACTGGCTGCCCAAATGTCCTGACCGCCTCTTGAAAGAGGGTTGGATGGAGGTGCCACTCTGATGGTTCTATCGTGGCCCTGCTTAGCCAATCTAGGACTGTGTTTTTGACAGTCCTGAAATGTATTCTGCTCTGATGGAAATCAGGTTGCTCTCTGCCCAATGACACAAATGCTCCACTTCTCGCATGAGGTGTTTCGACTGAATTCCTCCCTGTTTGTTTATGTGAGCTTTTGTGGTTACATTGTCGGTCAATATTAATATGTGTTGGTTGCGTGCCTGTGGAAGGAAGCTGCGGAGAGCCAGGTGTACTGCTCAAAGCTCCAGCCAGTTTAGGCTGCACGATCATTCTATGGAGGACCAGCGGCCTTGGGCTGTGAGAGATTGAAAGTGAGCTCCCCATCCAATCAAGCTGGCATTGGTGGTGATGGTAAGTCTGTTGGGCTCTTTGAATAGGCAACCTTTGTTATGGCTGGTCTGGTCCACCAGAGAAGAGATATGAGGACCTGTGATGGAACTTTGACCTTGTATTTGGAGTTGCTTTAGCCGGATTGCTGGTACGGGAGCAGATGCACTGTGACATGTGAAGTGATGGCTCTGGCTGAAAACTTAACTGCCTGAAAGTTTGTGCCAGCTGAGAATTCGGCAGCTGCTATAAGCCTTGCAATGTCTTGGTGTGCTCTAGTGTTGGAATTGGGGATTATGCTCCCGTAATAGCTGGAGCCATCTGAGAGAAGAACAGGTAAAGAAGGAAGCAGCCATGGCCACTCTGATGGCCCATGCATCAGACTGATGGGCCCTGCGTAGGGCTAGCTGTCCTCCGGCTTTAATGCCTCCAGCGCCTCACTGGGAATGGAGGACGAGGACGCTAATCCCACAATGGGTTCATCTACCTCAGGAGTATTCAACAATTTTAAGATATCTGGGGCCAAATTAAAGAATTTCCTGTCGTAACCAGTGGGGGCCGGGTACACTGCTGCAGAAGCCCACTGTTCCTGTACCAGGTCTGCAAACATGTGAGGGACTGGAATCACGTCTGCCTCAACTACAGGTTGGGTGAAAATGAGATCCTCTGGTCTCTCGTCTGATGGAATTGGAGTGGTAGAAGGGGCCGGTTTGTCCAGTCGCACAGAATTTTTGGCCTTGACCAACAGAGATTTGAAAAGTTGTGGCCAGAACAAGCCTGTAAATATAGGTTGGTCGGGAACGAGGCCCTCATCCTCAGACATCCCACTTTCTAAGGGGTCTGTTTCCAACATGGCTGGGTCAGTATCATGCATTGATTCTGATTCACTCTGGTCCATGTGTTCAATGTGTTCCACCTCTTCCGCCTCCTCCTCCTGCAGCTCCTGTAGGAGCATACCCCCTTGAAACTGTATCTGGGTATTGTGTAGCTCCGACCTGGCCAATGATGGCGAATCATACTCAGTGGGTGCGGGATGATCCCTGGTCAGAACCACATGTTGTAGGCCTGCTGCGATTCCCTGACGGATAACCATCTCCATCCAGGTCTTCATTCTCTCGGCACATCCTCTGGAAGAGATTGTTCCTGTCAAAGACTGGCAGCTGTTGGTGTGAACATCGCTTCAGGTATTCTTCGCATGATTGAGCTGACTGGGCCTGTTGACTCAGGGGAGCCATGCTGTGCCTGGATGAGAGGGAGAGATCTAGGAGGGTAGGAGGGAGGAAAGATCCTTTTCTGATGCCTTAGAAGTCCCCCCTTTTTTTTTTGCTTAGGATTGTGTTGAGATTTGTACTTGTCCCTTGAAGTTGAGGAGTATGAACCACTACCCCCTGCCATTGTGATTATGGAAGGACCAGTACGCTCATTATTTAATACTATATTGTGTAGGCGGTTGGTGCGCCCAGGGACCTGGCCAAGAATGGACAGGGTGCCCTGAAATCAAATCCCCCATTTTTTGTTCTTTTTTGTTCTTTTTCTTTTTTAAAAAATATGGATATCTGCTTCAAAATTGAGTCATATCTCAACAATTAATCTATTATTGTTATGAAATGGCCAGTTTTATTATATTGATGTGATTAATATTATCAGAGCTTATGGGTGTGCAAGTATATATCAAATTTGGATGTCCTAATCAGCCAAACTGAGAACTCCTAGCAGGCCAAATAATCACTCACAGGCCTTCAACAGCTTCCCTGCACAGGCGGACGCTGGCCTAGGTGCTCGCTGTTGTGCCACTGGATAGGGAGAACTGTGAGGGTTGAGCCAACAACACGAATTAACAAAAGCCTCGACTATGTTGAAAAACGAGGTTGTAATGATTCCTCGGGGTATTTTGTGTGAAAAGCCCCTTCAATCTGGAATAAGGATTACCTCACACAGTCTATTGAATTAGTACTCAACGCGGCCACGCAGTCCCTTGACAGTAAAAAAAAAAAAAAAAGGTGACCGGACGTTATTTGTGGTGTGCGCGCCAGCAGCCATCTCCCGCCAAGAAAAAGAGATAAGCTCCAACAGCCTCCCCTTAGGGCTAAACCGGAGGGGTGAAATAACGAGGCGATTACACCTCCACCCCTAAACGGCGTTCTTGGGGGAAAGGAGAAACTGCAATACGACTCAGAAGAGAGGAAGAGAAAAAAAGCCTCGCCGTTTAAATGATAAAGCGGCTCGGCGATCGTAATGGCAAAGGTAGGGCCAGCGGTTGGGGTGTGTGTGAAATGAAATCGAAGCCTCACTGCGCTTAGGAGCGCTTCCTGGTAGTGCGATCTCCAATGGCCAGATGGCAAGGGCAACGTCGGTAAGAAAATAACAATTGACTATCTGCAAACCTTAAAAGAGAATTCTCCTGTTTCGGCCAAGGGTTAATGAGAAGCACTGCCTATCTCTCACAAGTCTGAGCCAAAACTGGGGAACGCTGGGGAGGAGTCCCATGGAGGAGGAGGAGCATTCCGCAAATTAAGCCCAGCCTAGATAAGCAGAGACTGAAGCACCTCCCACTACTGGATACTCTGAGCAGCTCGTGGGAGAATTAGAGAAGAAGAAGGGGGAGAAAAAATCTCCCTCAAGCATTTATGTGTGTATACTGAGTTGCCATAATGGGGGAGACATTTTAAATCCAAATTAGGAAAAAAGAAATCACTGCAGGCAGGTCAATAATAGTTCAAACAGTTTCCTCTGCTAGGTAAGAGACTTGCTATTTAAAAGCCATGAGCAAAATCTATTTTACGCCTTCAAAAATAGTACAGCACAGGCAGGTGTTAAGCCATCCCTACAGTGAGTTTTGAAAGTCGTCCCCTTTCTGAGCCTTATGGAAAAGCAGGGACTAAAAGCCTGTGAGATTGGGCAGCCCTTCTCAGCACAGGCTGTGTTTTGTTCAGACAAGCTTACGGCAGAAGGTCATGTGACACGGGCCAAATAAACAGCATCTGGGGATTTTCAATTACAGACCTTCACCCAGCATGCCTGCACTGTAATCTCTACCAGATGAGGCTCAGGCCTCACTATTTTCAATAATTCACACACTGTGTACACATAACATGACAATAAGGGCATTCATGCAACTGCCTGATTCTCACATCAAAGCTCCCAAATGGCCAGCTGTAAGCATGCTTACTGTTGAATAATTCATTCTTTTCACAGGCTTGAAAAAACGCTCAGCAGGACTTGGCAAGCTTGTCTTCTTTCCTGTGCGGTATGCTAAACTCACATTTTGAAACCCCACTCTTAAAAAAAAAAAGAGGAAGAGGAAGAAGAAAAAGGAATTGGATATTCAAAAATTTCATGCACATTTGCAAATGGTTGTTTATATATATTGTAAACTAGAGTTTCAACTAGCAACAATAGTAATAAGAGAAAGAAAGTAGATACAAAACAACACTGTTTTTCTGAGGCAGGTGTTTAATTTTATTTTTTAAAAAAAAAGCTTTTTCCTGAAGGGTTTTCTCCTGTATAAATGAACGTGTACAAAAAATAGAAATAGAAACAAAACAGACCCTGCATTTCCTGGAGCCAAGCAATTTTCATGCTCGATAAAATTAATTTTGATAGATCCATTTTTTTTCTATAGCTCTACCTTTAAATAAATACCTCCATTATCTAGGAAAGCAATCACCAAACCATTCCCTTGAAGGTTCAAAAAGGACTAGATTGATCATTTCATTTGCCTCCTAGAAGACTTTTACAGGCTTTTAAAAAAATTGTGCAGCTATAATTTTAATTGCCAGACTTAATCCTTAAACAGCCTTTATCATGTTTACTGAATTATGGTAACTGTTTCCCTGAGCTACCAAAGCAGGCAATCCTTTGCTTCATTATATCAAGTTTTCTTATCTGTCAATCAACCCTAAAACCAGCAGGATCAGCTAGTCCTGACCTCCCCTCATAGCAAACCCATGCTGCTTACCAGCTGTGGGCTGTGTATTTTTACACCCTTTCCCCTATCGTTCAAAGTGGTTTCCCTCTTAATCACAATAATCCCAAAAGTGCTAAAACATATCTATCATCTTCTAAGCCCTGCCTACAAAAGGCAAATGGGCTTGTCCAGCCACAGCTGATGCTTCATTCAACTGCAAATCGGATTTAGCAGCTACAAGAGATTTAGCATACCTGGAGAAATATTGAGGGTCACTCTTGCACAGTTAAATTAGCGATATCCTTCTGCCATACTATTGGTCTTTGAAGAAGGGTGGTGGTGTTTTATTTTAATTTTAATTTGCATTCTTTAGTTGAACTGGAAGGAAGCAGATTTCTTTCACCACTACTGGTCTGATAGTCAAATATATGTTTAATAAATTACAGTCAAGTTTTTCATTCTGATGGCACTCATAAAAAAGGCATGAAATGCCAGCGTGTTTTTCCCATCAAGTAATAACTATAGTCAGGTTTCTTTTTTAATATACCAGAATGTCTTCATTTACTGTGCACATAAGTCATGAAAATGTATGTGTTACTATATGAAAAGTTATTTAAAAGGATACGTGTGAGCTGATGCAAATGATATGTATCTCACTGTCCTTTTTGAAAACCATAGAGTATTTGGAATAAAAGACACATTAATAGAACAGTTTCTGAAACTAGGAGTCCCAGCCATTGTAACCCTTGGGTTTGACACTCTTTGTGCTCTACCCCTCAAGACAAAATTGCTTGAAAAAAATATAAATAAAGATACTTATCACAGAACAGATTTAGAACTCGTTGATTCCCAAATTCATGGGTGTTTGACCAACAATACCATTCATCATGATTTTATCATTTGATAAACTTTGTTTGCAATCCAACCTAGGGTTAGAGGCATTTAATCCTAATTGTAATCATAGGGAGCATCCTTTTTTGGGGAGGAGGGTTTTGAATTATACTTCTGCAAACCTATATTTTAATTTAATATCTCCACTCTTAGGAATAAGATATAGAATTGTGGTTCAGGGGCATCTCAGCTTTTATATTCACTGATTTAGATTTTCAATAGTTATAATAGTATTTGTTTTTAAATTTAAATTAATCAAATCCATCCAACGTACACCTAACTATGGAATATAACTATATGTTATTTTATTTAGAAATTAGTGCAAAGGAATATCTATTTCTTTTAAGGTATTAAGGAATACCTTTAAAGGAATATCTATTTAGTGATTTCTTGAAAGAAAAATATTCTCAACAATACTAAGAATCTGCAAACAACAATTTGGTATCCATCTGTGCCTAGACAATGCTCTCTGTGTCTGTTGTGTGTATATGTGGCCAATATTTGATTTTAGAAAAATCACAGCTACCATTTTTACTACTCTAATAACTACTAAAGTATGAATCTTTTAATGAGCTGTATTTTACTTTTTGAGAGGTTTGTTTTACATAGAACATCAATTTGTTTTAAGCACGTTCTCTCCTTTCAAGAATTAGGGGGGAAAAACCCACATTTTGGACAGAAAAGCCTTAAAAATGGATACAATAGACTTGAGTCTTGTCTGTCATGCATGATGGATGAGTTAAGGGGATTAAAATAAGTATTTGCATTATAATAGGTAAAAATTAGCAAAACACGATTTCATAGTAGGTGGCTTCAGTTCTAATTATTCACCAAGGAAAAAACAGAGGCCTTTCTTTATGAAGAATTATGATTACCCTATCATTTTCAGCTATAAAATTTTTCTTATCCAAATCATACTTCCCTACTCTCTTCCTCTACAGATGTGCTGTATTCCAATTCCTATAGTGATATTGGCCAAAAAAAAGTGGCACGGGAGTTCAACACATCTGGAAACCAAGATATTTGGAAAGTTTGCTTAACTATTTATTATCTTTCATAATTATGCATTAAAAGGATTAAGTAATTATCATACAAATGATAATCTAGAAAATTAACAAATTTATTTCAGTTGCACCATAGCTTAAAGAAAATGCTGTGAATGTAGTATTTTGAAATGGTGACAGTAGACGGGTTTTCCCTCCTGAAGAAAGTGAAATATGTACTGTATATACCTATATAAGTCCTTTTGTCACATAGCCAAGAACTCAATATCTTCTTGAAGAATAAATTCAATAAAATAGTAAAATAAAATACAAACAGATGAGCATATATTCTTTTAGATTAACTCTTTGCTTAAGAATTACAATTAGCATATCATTTTGCACAAGGATAAACCTACAGAAATTATGCTAAGGGGGAAAAAATCACACCATTTTTACATGAAAAGATTTATATAACCTATTTTTTTCTTCAATTGTGTCCAATTTTGAGATTGCCTGTACTAGTCCCTGTATTGCCACCTTCGTAGGGTTGAGGGAGAGTGACGGGCCCAAGGTGTAACATTTTCTCTGTTTTTAGCCTGATGCCTTACCGACTGCTCCAAGCTGAATTAATAATATCAGACATTATTTACACTAATGCTGCTATCCAATATGCCTGCTGGGCCTTTAGCTTCCAATGAGACTTATTTATCAATTGAAACACCTACCAGCACATCTTCCTCTGCCCATACAATTAAGATATAAAGTGTTCCTTCTTAAGGGATGTTACATTTATCAGTCCGTGGGCCGTGTGTTTAAAACCCCTGGTTTAGAAGACATTTGGGTGCTTTTGCTCTATACAAAGGATTTGGAGAAATGTGCATGACAATACCATTTTTTAAAAAAATAGGGCATAAAAATTCAGAAGCATTACTGTAGAGAACAAGATAACTTTGATATTTATTCCATTATTTAAATAAGGAAAATGGGATAAATATGGTTGACTGGAGCAGTGGTTGCCAACCGGTGGGCCGCAGCCCACTGGTGGGCCTTGAGAAAATTTTGGTGGGCCATAGAGAAATCTCACCCCCAGAGCACCCCCCCCCAAAAGCAATTAATCCAGGCTGTGCCGAAACACAAGGCTGTGCCGTCCACATGGCCCGCAGGAATGATCCCCACCCACTCACTCCTTACCCGGCAAACTTGCCTGCTAAAATTGCTATTTTTCCTTTTTCCAACCATCATCTGTTCTGCTGTGCCAGGAGTTTTAGATTAGCTAGGAAGCAGGAAATGGTTGGATTTCTTGCTTTCTAGCTAATCTTTAGATCTTTGGCTCTGCCGAACCTCCCTTAGGACTGAAGTTTTGCTTGCAAGCAAATTCAGTGCAGACTCAAAGCAAGCAAATTTGAGAGACTTGGCTAGCCAATGGCAGATAGATCGATCACTGAATGATTCTGTGAGCAACTCAATCTGCCTGCTTTGCCTGATTTTGGGTAAAAATTGCTCTTTTTTATTAAAAAAATTCAATATTTACATAAATGGTGTGTTGTGAGTTAATTTTATGAGTTTGCTTGCAAGCAAATTTTATGTGACAGACTGAGCAGCCAATGGCAGATAGATAGTTCTCTGAATGAATCTGTGGTTCTGTGAGCAACTCAATCTGCCTGCCTGCTTTGCCTGGTTTTGGGTAAAAGTTGCTCTTTTTATAAAAAATTCAATATTTATATGAATATTTATAATATTTACATACAAGCCATGCCCAGTCACATAACCACCAAGCCACACCCACAAATTAGGCCATGCCCACAGAACTGATTAGTGGTCCCTGGGATCAAAAAGTATGAGTTTGGTGGTCCCTGATGTCCAAAAGGTTGGCGACCCCTGGAATGGCCACCACAAAGAACTCGACCGGAAAAGAATGTGCGGGAGGAAGATAAGAAGAGAAAGTTTTGGTTGACTGGGTCAAACAGCAAAAGCAGCAAATAAGGTACTCTGGAATTGAAACTATTTAAAAAAAAACAATAATATTGTTCCCTAAGAAGATTTTTAAGCTGCGAAGGAGAGAGAAAAGGGAAAAGATTTGGTTTTTTTTTTTCTCCAAGAAATTGGGAAAAAAATCCACTTTGACATTAATAGGCATTTAATGCTGAAAATAAAAAATCAAAAGGATAATAAAGATTTTTGCATAATCAAAAGTTTTTGAAAACAGGAAAGGAGAGAAAAATAATAAAAGGGCAGGATCTGGAAGGGAGGAGACTGCCTGGAATTAAAAAGAACTTACAGCAAAATCTCAACAAGACTTCCAAAAGATACATTTTAACTGAAATATCGCAGCAAAAACCCCAGGAAGAGAAAGTGGAAAAAGAAATAAGAAGAAATAACTCAGGAATATTTGGATTACTTGATGATTTCTGGATTTTTGGTTATTGTATTTGAATGACTAAAATCAATCGTGTGGTTGTTTAAAACTGTTTAAAATGGCTCCACTTTTAGAAGAACTGAAAATGGAACTTAAAAAGTACAATGAAGATGCACAAGAAGGGAGAGGTTCTGTTGGCTTCGTATTTCAGTTTTTAGAAATGGAGATTTGGAATTATGAGAAACAACAAGAAATGCCCGCAGAACAAGATTGTGACAAAGAAGAAGCCATCTTTAATGAATAAGTAATCTTAGGCAGGAGAAAAAAAGGAAAGGGGGGAAAGAGAATGGAAAGTTTAAGATTGGGAAAAACAACTCCCCCCAAAATAGAGTGAAAAATAAGTATAAAATCAGAAAGCAACAGAAGAGGGAAATGCAGAAGAGAGAATTAGAAGTAGAGAGACAAGGGAGTAAAAAGGGGAAGGAGAAGATGAGAGGGAAGAAAGAAAGGAAAAGAAGTTATAAAGGACAGAAACAAAATATAGAGAAACAGGGCCTATTTAGAGATAATGGGTGAAAATGTAATGGAAAAAGGGATTCTGCAAAGGTACATAAGATAGTATTGTTATATTAGAAACAGAAATAATTTTAGAAAATATGAAACAATGTATGATTAAAATGTTTGATAAAATAGCTATCGTAATTCAGTGGAATGCCTGTCAATAAATAAATGTAACAAAATGAATATTTAATGATTTACAAAACATATGTGAAGAGAAATAAGGGGAAAATTAATTATGGAGATTATATGTGTCTTTAAGGAAATGATATTTAATTGAAAAGAAGTGTTAAAGATGTTAAGATTTAATGATTGAATGAATTGGAATGGAATGAGGGTTTATAATTACATATATTTATAAACTTTTTTTAAAAAAGAATATACTGTGTATTATAAGAATGTACCAAGCAGAATTCGATTGGAAGTTATGTATTATGTATTATATTGAAGGTCATAACCTTAAGGTATATATTGAAGTTTAAATAAGAGTTGAATGGATGTAATTAAAAGATATAAAGGTGTCATACTCCAATTAGTAACTACAGGAGAAAATCTGTTTAATGAGAAAAGATAATATGAAATTGAAACAGAACAGACAAAAGTATAAATATAATTATTTGAATTGAGATGAGATAATCAAAATAAAATTGAGGAAATTAAAAGAGGGGAAAAACTATATAGAAAATGTAGAATAGTATAAGATATGGAAGAGAACACAAAAAGGAGCATGAAGTTGAGTTTTGTGTCTGTATAAAGAAGTTCAACCCAGGACCATGATATTTTCAAAAAAGATGTTTTATTTGTATTTTTTATGTGTGAAAACCCAAATAAAACTTTATTTTAAAAAAAAACAGAAAAAGGTAGAAAAAAGAGTATTGCTTTTTCTCTTCGACGCTTCATGACCAAATGGAAAATAGTTTCTTAGACTGTCTCTTAGGACCACTTTATGTTTTTGTAAACTGATGCTCGTGAAATCAGTATGTTGGCTCTTCTGATGGCCTGTTTTTTTATTACCCTTCTCACATTAATACTAACAAGCAATGTGACATCAGATCTATAGCCAGGGCATTCTTGCTAACTTTCTCTCCAGATTGTCAGATTTACATAAACCACAAATGTATAAAAAGTACATCACAGTGGTTTATACCTCAACATAATGTGATATAATACTAACTTATACTAGCTTGGCATGCAAGTTCTTATTTTTGTATTTGGAGGCAAGGAGGCACTTTATGAAGGTAGAATAAGAAACAATGGATGGAAATTTATAAGCAACCATGGGGAAAAAAAGTAATCCAATAACTCTTGTGTTCTCTCAAGAGGTGTTTTAAAGGCATAACACAATTCACTGAATGAGCAGTCAAGAGTAATGTTACTTGATATATGGTGTATCTCTCTTCCACTCACATTCTCTTTAACATCACTCTCAAAGACTTAGCTTTAGCTTCAAATCTTCAAAACTGATATTTCAAGATGACCAAAGAATTCCATTTCAAACATTTAGAAAAACACTTTGATGATCATGAGGAAAGCTTGTTAGGAATAGACAATGGAATGCCCATAGCAATCATGTCTGTGATAGCTACTGTATGAGCTAACTTGAAATTAAATGTAAACTTTCAGGCAGAAATTTACACATGCATTTGTCAATCCAGTTGTATAGTTCTTCTCACCTTTACTTTTATTAAGTTTTGTTGTTGTTTCTATAATGTTCCAAGACACAACTCTTAAAAGTCTTTACTTCACAGACTGAGTAACTGTTGCAACATGCAACCTTGCTCATGTGTTTTAAATTTAACTCAAACAAGTTTATCAACAGAAACAATGCAGTCAAAACTGAAATAATATTTTGCCCATTTTATCTTTTCACAAAAAGGAGATGGATGGCTTACTCTGTAAGCTCAAAAGTGAAGCTTCTCTCTAAATCAGTCTAAGCAGTTAAGTGTATGAAGACAAGATGATAAACCCTAAATTATTGTCAACTTTTTGATGAATAAGAATATATATTTATGATGGAAGTTACCATGAAAATGTTTTTAACCAAATCACATTGGGAGCTGCCTTAAACAGAGCTAGTATATACAGGTGAAACTCAAAAAATTAGAATATCATGTAAAAGTTCATTTATTTCAGTAATGCAACTTAAAAGGTGAACCTAATATATGAGATAGACTCATTACATGCAAAGCAAGATAGTTCAAGCTGAGATATGTCATAATTGAGATGATTATGGCTTACAGCTCATGAAAACCCCAAATCCACAATCTCAGAAAATTAGAATATTGTGAAAAGGTTCAATATTCTAGGCTCAAAGTGTCCCACTCTAATCAGCTAATTAAGCCATAACACCTGCAAAGGGTTCCTGAGCCTTTAAATGGTCTCTCAGTCTGGTTCAGTAGGAATCACAATCATGGGAAAGACTGCTGACTTGACAGTTGTGCAGAAAACCATCACTGACACCCTCCATAAGGAGGGAAAGCCTCAAAAGGTAATTGCAAAAGAAGTTGGATGTTCCCAAAGTGCTGTATCAAAGCACATTAAGAGAAAGTTACGTGGAAGGGGAAAGTGTGGAAGAAAAAGGTGCACAAGCAGCAGGGATGACTGCAGCCTGGAGAGGATTGTCAGAAAAAGGCCATTCAAAAGTGTTGGGGACTTTCACAAGGAGCGGAGTGAGGCTGGAGTTGGTGCATCAAGAGCCACCACACACAGATGGATCCAAGACATGGGCTTCAAATGTCGTATTCCTCTTGTCAAGCCGCTCCTGAACAACAAACAACATCAGAAGCGTCTTACCTGGGCTAAAGAAAAACAGAACTGGTCTGTTGCTCAGTGGTCCAAAGTCCTCTTTTCTGATGAGAGCAACTTTTGTATCTCATTTGGAAACCAAGGACCCAGAGTCTAGAGGAAGAATGGAGAGGCACACACTGCAAGATGCTTGACATCCAGTGTGAAGTTTCCACAGTGTGTGTTGATTTGGTGAGCCATGTCTTCTGCTGGTGTTGGTCCACTGTGCTTCATTGTCCAGGGTCAATGCAGCCGTCTACCAGGAGGTTTTGGAGCACTTCATGCTTCCTTCCGCAGATGAGCTTTATGGGGATGCTGACTTCATTTTCCTGCCCACACTGCCAAAAGCACCAAAACCTGGTTCAATGACTGGGATTACTGTGCTTGATTGGCCAGCAAACTCGCCTGATCTGAACGCCATAGAGAATCTATGGGGCATTGCCAAGAGAAAGATGAGAGACATGAGACCGAACAATGCAGAAGAGCTGAAGGCCTCTATTGAAGCATCCTGGTCTTCCATAACACCTCAGCAGTGCCACAGGCTGCTGTTGTTCTATATACAATCCTTGTTTTATTGATTGCATGTAATAATTCTAATTTCTGAGATTGTGGATTTGGAGTTTTCATGAGCTATAAGCCATAATAATCACAATTACGACAAATCATGGCTTGAACTATCTTGCTTTGCATGCAATGAGTCTATGTCATATATTAGGTTCACCTTTTTAGTTGCATTACTGAAATAAATGAATTTTTGCATGATATTCTAATTTTTAGAGTTTTACCTGTAGTTCCATTTTGCAAAGTATTTATTGAACCAATGGAAGTTACTACTGTATCAATAGTGCAGGCTGGAGTTGTTCATCATCATCATCATTTTAGCTATTGTCTACCCACTGCAGGAGGAAGGCCTCTTCCGCAAATTTTCAACCAATATGGTCCTGAGTTTTCTTTCCAACTGGGCCCACAATACTTTCCAATGTCATTGATCCATTTTGTTTTAAGCCTCTTTAGTGGATGTTTTTTTTTATCAAGTATGATCCATTCTATTTTTTGGAGTAGTTGTTTTTCTCAAATCCTGGAATTCTAACTTGCAAACCATGTGCTCTGTTGCTGAACTAGCTTGCCTTCTCAGACACAAGAATTGTCCTCAACCAGTCATTTTATTGCTTTGGGCTCTGCAATCAAGCTCAGCTTGAATCCCATAGCCACTGACATAGCTCATGCTTTAAAGAAGCACTGTTGTTATTTCATCTCCAGCAAAATGCTGTTTTTGACCATCCTTTTCTATATTCATGAAATGGAGAACTAAACTTTCTAAATATTATTTTTTATTGTACAAGTTTTAATTTGAGATCCACTGACACTGATGATACAATAATTAAGACACTCTTCCCATTGTCTAGGCCCGTGATGGCAAATCTATGGCATGCGTGCAAGAGGTGGCATGCAGAGCCCTCTCTGTGGGCATGCGAGCCCAGCTCAGCTCCACTGTGCGTGTGCTTGAGCTTCCCACCAGCCAGCTGGTCTTCAAGTCTCTGCCGTACATGTGGGGGGGGAGAGCACGTGCATGGTGGGTGGGGTAATGCATGGGGATGCGCACAGGGAGCTTGCGCAGGGATATGTGCACGCACGGGATGGAGGCGCATATGTGGGGGATGCATGTGCACTCGGTGCTGAAAAGGTTAGCCATCCCTGGTCTAGGCAATATAGCAAGATCTGATTCTTTAAAACATTCATATCATATTTATAAAACATTTTTTCCACTCATACTTGAATAACAATTGCATTACCCTGTTTCTCCAACAATACGGCCTCCCCCAATAGGAAGCCTCAGCAAGTTTTACAGGCATGAAATGAAATTAAGCCCCTCCCCCAAATTAAGGCCTATATTAAAACATGCAAAATGGGGGGGAATGGTGGGAGGGGCTTGCCGTTAGGAAGTACTTTTGTTGCACACTCGGATATGGTGCTGCCTGTGTTGACCCTGATACTAAGTGCCTCACCAACACCGAGGTCAACATCCAAGCCGTCGCCACCTGCCCACCCAAAGATGCAAGGGGGGGGGGGAAGTAAGTCACCCCCGAAAAGACGGCCTAGCCATTTTGGGGGGGCTCAAAAAAAAAAAAAAAAGACCTGGCCTTATTATATGAGAAACACGGTAGATAGCAATATATAGAATTGTAATCATTTACTGTTAAAATGATATATATTATTTTTCTTTATTGCATTTTTCAATTTTATTAAAAGCATCCTCTATGTGTGTTTTCATGTCTTTTATAATATATGCATTTTTATCATTATGTTTGTGTTTTGCTTTTATCCTTTTACGTCATTTTAAAAACCATAAAAATAAATTTTAAGAGAAAACAAAATTCTCTTTCAAAATTGTTTTTCTTATTGCATAAGCTTTTTTTAATTGCAGACTGATTAAAGTATTAGAATATATTATAAGCTTATTTCCAGGACTTTCTATTTTTAAAAAAGGCAATTGAATAAAGTCTTCAAATTTCAAGCCATATTCATATTTATAAATAACAAAACCAGTAGTTTATTTTCCAGAGAAAAATCAAGTTGATGATGACACAGATATATCTGCTTGCTAATCTGCTCTAATGTTAAGCCACAGAGGTTAAAATGAAAAAGATGAATTAAAAGCTTGCTTTTTTCCCCCCAGCTCTGTAAGAGAATATATATGAAGTTTCAGAATTCTTAGACACCATAGCTTCATTATCTCTTAATGGTTTCATCCAAAGAAAGGGTGAAGTGCTTGTTGAGAACACATTTGCACTACTTTGCATACAATATTATTAGCTGGTCCTCAGTCATGTCTACTTATGGAAAAGGTTGAGAACATCCTAGTTTTTAATGGGAAACAGAAAAATAACCCAGAATCAAATAAAAGAAATATCTCCAGAGCATAAATAATTAATACTTTCACAAGTTGGAATTAGAAGTTGAAATACATGCTATATCTATCCACAATTTTAACCAGAATACTGGTAGCCACACCAATTGCATAAAATAAAAAATAATAATTTGAATCTGAACTTTATCAATTGCGTCAACTACTTCAGTTTGGACATAATACACTGATTTTGGCTTATTGTTAATTGTTTTTCTCTGTTGTTTTTGAGGAACAGAGGAATTTAAAGTAATGAAGGTTTGTAATCATGCTAGAAATCACACAAAAAGTAGCACAGAGGGAAGGAAAAAGGTATGGACACACTAAAAATTGATCCATCTGACAAATACAACATTATCCCCAAATCAGGCCAGTATCACTATATCTCAGCAATCCTTCTCCTAAATAACTGTTGTCAGATGTAAGGAAATCATGTAATGCCATTGTGTCACATCTTTTGTCTTATTAAGGAACAATTGGAAGAGACAGTAAGGGACAACTGCTTTCAAGTGCCAAGCCTTCTTTCTTCATAACATTGTATTCTGCCCTACATCTTTTATTGAAAACAAGCCATTCTGGAAAACACAAAGAGAAGATTTTAAATTACACCTTTGTCAAGACAGATTGCTTTGAACCAAAATAAAACCATTTGTGATATGGCCTGAACCAACTGAATCTACCACTCTTCAGCCCAAAGGACCCAAAAGCAGGTTTTAGTTGGTATATTTAATTGAGTGCAAACCTTGTTTGGCTCAAGTATGACCCATTGTAGTGAAATTATTTTATAATAAAGTATGAAATCAACAATTAAAATTGAAACATTGATTTTTGGGGGCAGGAGTCAGTGTTGACTCCTGATGACTGCCTGGATTAATCCTTTCAGATTACTTGGCAAGATTTTTGGAAGTGATTTCTTACTGCCTTTTTGGGGGTGGGGACAAGTGACTGGCTATCAAGTTGGTCTCATGCCTAATGTGGAAACAGTTTACTCATTTCTAGCCTGGTGCTTTGACCACTACACCAAGAGGGACCGCTTGAATTGAATATAGAAACAATTAAGAAACAACTTATTATGAACATCTACCTTCTATCAATAACAATGAAACAGCAAAAATTAATTTTCAGTTAAAGGCAAAGAATTCCTCAAAAGTACTCTTTTGATAGCCAACACTAAACAAGTTATTGTTTTAATGTTGCATATGTGGAAAAAAGGAAAGAAAAAAATAGTGTAAGGGAGAAGTGGACATGAGTAAATATTGGCTATTATAAAAATATGTTTTAAAACAGCATGGTCCTTAATATATTTCCAACACTATACTGTCCTACACAATCCTTTTCTATTCAAAAAATGGTGTCCAGCAAATTCTAAATAGTATTTTTGTTGTATAAATCAAGAGTTTAAAAATCATTGACATTCTTGCTACAGAAATTAAGACAGTCTCCTATCACCTAGGCCAGGGGTCTCCAAAGAATTCCCAGGAACTCCGCAAGTCTTAAAAAATACTAAATTTGAATACCCCATGGTTTAGGCAATATAGGAATCTCTTATTCTTTATTTAACTCACAATTTGCTTATCAAATTGATTTATTCCTAAGAAATATATATAAAAAATGAACAATAGCAATTTTTTAAAAGTTTATAATTGTTCTAGTGACTCAGAAGGTGAAAAGGCTGCTGGTCCAAACAATGTTGTTAACAAATGTGGTAACTGGAAATACTGCCATTGGGTTACAACTGATTGACTATGGATGTCAAACTTGATCACATCACATGAATGTATTGTGACGTATCACTTTTTTGCCTTTGCGAAGTGGGTTGGATGTGGCCTGTGACACCAGTTTGACACAGTGACAGACTATATTTATCTCTCAACACAGCATATATTAAAACTTATCTCCCTTATCTATCAATTGATCCAAAGTCAATATCCCCTCTTTCATCCATTTTTTCTATATCACCATCTTTTCCTGATCTTTTTGATATGGGAAAAGGATTGAATTTTTTTTATGAGAAGTTTACATCCCATAGCTTTCTAACTGACAGAAGTGTTTCCAGAGATACTAGAATTATATTGTATTTAGATCCTAATACAATCCATCCAACCAAAGATGCTATATATGTATAATCGAAAATTACCTGAATCAGAAAATTAATACCAGATTATTGGTTTATAATATTTAATACTTAACAATAGGTAAGTTTGAAGATACAGGCTCAGATTCAGAAAATGAATCCTCCCCATTAATTGATAATTGTAAAGATATTCTTGGAATTGAAGAACCCTATGGAAATTATCTAAACAAACAACTGATTTACTGTAAATATATTCTAGCTATTTGAACAGGAATTCCTCTCAGAATAGAAACTAATCTGGGAATAATGTTTATTTTGAAAGCATTCATTTTGCCCAAAGGATGAAATTTAATTACTCCCATTTATCAATATCTGAAGAAGCCACTTTATATATTTTATTTATATTACAAGTTATTGAGTTATAGCTTTCGGTATGCAAATATCAAAATATTTGGTATGCATATATCAATGGATTCAGTACATATATGGAATTGATATTCCTTATGTGGATGGGTAACCACATTTTCACATAGAATAGAACAGAATAGAATAGAATAGTTTATTGGTCAAGTGTGATTGGATACACAAGGAATTTGTCTTGGTGTAAATAGTCTCAGTATACATAAAAGAAAAGATACATTCGTCAAGAGTCGAGAATCATAAGGTACGACATTTATTGGCATCAACTCTGATTTGGCCTAATTAATAGAATATCTTGCTATTTTACTAAAGGCATCTATGATTTGCATCAACATTGCAACAGAAATGTGAGCTTTACAAATAAATGGAAGAATGACATCTGCAAATAATACCAGTTAATGTTCAACTGAATTATGTATTGCTCCATTAATCTCCCTACGTTGTTTAATAACACAATCCAAAGACTTCCACACAAATATCAAAAAGGAAAGGTGAAAGTGGACATCCTTGTCTAGTTCCTCTAAATAATGGGAAAGTAGCAGAAAACATACCATTAACCTTTACTTTAAATGTGGGTGCCTCATATCATATCTTGATCTATTTTATAAATTTCAAAGCAAATCCAAGCCTGTTTATTATAGCAAACATTTCCTGTCTATATATTTCGTCAAAAGCTTTTTCAGCATCTAGCAATAAAATTACAAATTTGTCTTTATTTTTATTACAGTCTATTAAATCTACAACTAACCTAATATTGACTGTTGCTTGCCCAAGTTTTTAAATCCTGCTTAATCATTCTTAATAACAAACAGTATCACATGCTGTAATCTATTTGCTAGCACTGCTGTTAAAATCTGTGTATCAACATCAGTCAGAGAGACTGGATGACAATTAACACATTAAATATGATCTTTATCTAATTTGGGTATAATTGCAATATAAACCTGTTCAAATGCCTCTGACAGTATTTCTTTAACAAGTATCTCATTGTACAATTGACTAAGTTTTTGGCACAAAAAAATCTACAAATGTTTTATATCCCTCTATATGAAATCTATCCAATCCTGATATTTTATTCTGGTATTTTGTAAAATTATTTGTTTTGTCTTTACCTCCAATACTGGAGAAAATAAAAGTTGCTATTGTACACCATATAAGTGTAGTAGACCTTTATCCTCATTCAATATATTCCTTGGTTTGCTCGATTCTGAATAGAATTCTAAAAATTGACAATTTATATCTTTTGAAGTTGTATATATTTCATCTCTTCCATGTTTTATATTAGGAATCATTGCCCTATTTTTCTTCTACTATAAGCAATTAGCCAAAATCTTACCAGGTTTTTCACCACCCTTGCAATATCTCTATTATAAACATATTAGCATAAATTCTGTCTGTTCATTAAGCAAGTTCCAGGTGGCTTGCAAGCAGACTAAAAGATAAATAAGGCAGAGTGCAAGCACATGCCAGCAGTCATCACTGCAAAGTAGGGAAGGGTATGTGCGCTGCCCACAAATCACGGTGCAAGCACAGCACAGCCATGCTCTCAGGTGAAGGAGGGTTCCTCTAAGTGTAGCATGAATGAAGGATGGACAGCATGCTGCTGATGGGCAAGGGACCTATTAGAGCAACTTATTACCTTTCCTGCTGGCTTTCCCATTGACTTTCTTTGTGGAAAACCAGCAGGGAAGATTGCAAACGGTGATCGCATGACATGATAAGCTGCAACTGTTGTACATTCATACCGATTGCCAAGCACCCAGATGGTGATCATATGATTATGGGAATGCTATAATGGCCAAACCTTTGATGATTGATCTTAAGTTTCCTTTTCAGTGATGTTGCAACTTTGATAGGTCACTGAATGGTTGGTAAGCAAAAAATATCTACCCTTTGATTTGTGTCATTTGTCCAAACGTCCTTCTGAAAAAGCCAGTTCATGCACAAATGTCTTTATTAAATTCTGCAGTTTTGTCTCAAGTTTTTGTGCGATTTCCTCATCCTCCTTTTTTATGTGCCATCAATGGCAACCACATAGTTAGACCTTCTCCAGAATGAACTGTCCTAATCTGGCCCTTCAGGCCTTCCAATAGTACACAGACTATTATGGTGGAATCCATTTCCTTGTCATAGTCACTCTTTCCTTTCCCATTCTCAGCATTTTGGACTTCTCCAGACAAGTAGGCCTTCATTTAATGTGTCCAAAATGAGACAATTTAGTCACTTGTGCTTCACATGAAAATGAAAATATTGATTTGTTTTATGATCCATCCCAGGAGTCATTTTCAACACCAACATTCAAAAACATCAGTATTCTTTCTATCCTAATTTTAATCTTTGAAGAGTAGTCTCATCCTGACATCTGATCTCAAAAGCCTTCATTGCTACTGTACCAGGTGCTAGTCTCTAGCATATTTCTTGACTGCTGGTTTCTTTCCTGGTGATAGTTGATCTTAAAAAGCAGCATAACCTACCAAATTACCTAGATGGCACGCGTTGAACATAGCATTTTCATCAGGGAGGCTACTCATCATATGTATTACATCTTTCTTTTGTCTGTACTTTTTAATAATGTATCTGTATATTTGACTGCTAGGAAACGTCCCTCTTCTGGGACTATAAGTTTTAACTCTGCAAAAATTGAGTCCTTTCCAAGAGCTCCTCTCTCTCTTTCTTAGCTTGATCTTGTAGCCTGACAGCTTCATTCTTAATGACTTAATGAGGCATCCTAATTGTAGTGGGATGCTGCTACCTCACCTCAAAGGCCTTTGCTACCATTCATTGTTTCTTTCTATTCCTCCAAATCAACCATCAAAGCCTTAAAGGAGGAAATATGCTCCTTGGGAGCAAAGAGCTCATTGCTCCAGTCTGAACAGTGTCATATATATGGCACTCAGTCTAATATATTGAATACCACAACATCCCTGATGGCTCCTTGATTGCAGTTATTTGGCAGGATTTATTTGGATGAGAATCAAGTTCCTTTAGAGTATCATAGGGAGATACTTTCTGGCCTCCTTGTTCTGCTGCTGAAATTGCAAAGATTTTTAACTTTTGATGTTATCTTCCTTGCAGTTTATAAAGGAGTATAAAGAAAGAAGCGTAATGTGGAAGTATTTTTCCACCCACCATTTCAATAAGCATCAGCAAATAAATGCTTTAATACAATAATAGAGGCAGTTACACTATTTTCAATCTATTAATCAATCCCTTTTAAGCCTGCAGTTTTTCACTCAATTCAAACTAGATGTAATAGAACATTACAAATCTGACTTAGTCACAAACATTTGTTATCAATAATCTTTGACAATCTGAAAAGAGTCCATTGAAATCCTACCTCTGGTTTTACTATCAAGCTAAGCATTGAGAAATATCAGATTTCTTTATAAAATATCTGCCTAAACCTATCTGTAGTCCCTCCGCAAATTTTACTTCCTTAACTTTGCATGTCAAGTTCCTACAATGATGAAGTGAAAAGGCAAGCATATTAAACATGATTTTAATGAAGCTCTGCGTCTTTTAAGGCAAACACTAACATTGTTGGTGCTATAGTAACATGTCTGCTACAGTTTTAAAGGCTATTAAAATAAATATGTTAAAATTGATAAAATAAAATTGGTGGATAGTGTTATTGTAGTTTTTAAGCATTAATAAGAATTGGTATGAATTACATCTTTGTAGTGATAGATACATCAAAATTTCTAGAACTATCCTTCAGACTTTCTCTTACACATTACGCCATCTTCACCATATTACATTAAAGCATCTTAATATTTATTTTATTTTTATTTATTGTATTTACTTGTATCCCATCTTTAATATTTTTACAAATAACTAATGATGGCAAACATATCCAACACACCTTCCTCCTTTTCCCTATAACAAAATGCCACTTGCAACTAAAGTTAACTCAGGAAAAAAAAAAAACTGTGTGTGGACATTTTTATGTGTTCCATGATTTAAACCCTACTCATGCAGCTGTTTAGATAATTTGTAAATGTTTCATTTAAAATATAATCATTTTCACATTGGTACCCCATTTACTTCCTCTCACCACTATTCCGACTGGATAGAGTCTAATGTAGTCTACACCGTCTGGTCAATTATAGCATGGACGCTGGGGACCAATTAATGCCATCTATAAAAGCCTGAATCATTCTGTCAATTAACTAGAACTAACTATGTCATCGGATATATTACTAGTGAGCAAGTCTATTTGGTTGCAATATGTCTTGGAGGAGTGCAGTATCAAATGAATCACAATTGACTTGGACAACTGCTAGCATAATTTCAGAAGATGAAAAGACAAATGGGGTAGTTATTAGTGGTCCCCTGAGGAATTACGGCCAATTGTAATGTGCTAAGCCTGCACTAGCAGGTGCCCTCAGCACAAATCAGGAAGAGGGTTAAATCAATATTTTCAATTTCTTTGGATCAATTCAGTGTTTGAACAAGATGGAAACTTGTTAGCAATTGGCAGAATGTGTAAATGAAAAGTCAAACTTATTATTTGTTAAAAGGGAACGGGTGCACTGCATCATGCCCTTGGCACAAAATAACGCTTTCATGATCTACTTGCTTGGGTATTCGCTGAGAATCAAGCAGTTCTTAAATTTTAATAGAGTGCAAAAGGTTAGTTGTATACACGTTGACAATTCAAGAGCTTTAAAAATGATTGAAGTGTCAATAGGAATGTTTTTGAGGTGTGACAACAGAACAGTTATTAATGATTAGTGCAAGAACCAGAAAGACTTGTCTGCTTTAAAGAAAAAAAAAAGAGTCCTACTAGGAACCCACAGCATAATAACTTAAATACTTTTTTTACAGGGAATGTAATTGAGCAAAAGGGAAGTTTTCTTTCTTTACCAGTAAAACTTTATAAGCAAGCCCATGTATCTATCCACATAGTCCTGTTAAACACTGAAGGACTTCACAACTGTAGCTCCCAAGGCTATGAAATCAAGTGATTAATTTTGCTTTAAGTTAAAAGTTGACCCCAAGAAAATGAGCATCACACTCTGATAAATGATAACCAATGCAAATTCTGAACAGCACTATTCAGAAATAATCCCACTAGCACAGTTTACTTCCTACAAGGTGGGAATACATCAATTTATCTATGATTTCATTAACGTGTCATTTTATTTTGTATTTCATTTCAAAGGTTTAGCAAGATCTGATTAGGTATAGGAAAATAAAATTTACTTATTTGTTGCAAATTTAGAATATGATGCGTAATAGAATGAGGTTCCCCCCCCCAACTGCTTTTGGAAACATCCATTTTTCCAAATAGAAAACACAAAATGACAAAACTAGGAAAAACAAATGAACAAATTAAAGCATTTTTGAGCACTAAAGTGATTCACAAGTGAAGACTTCAGGTGTACCCCAGTGTAACTCAAAAGCTGCATTAATTAGAGCCTGTCTTCTCAAGTGCATAATGAACTATTCTCAGTAGATAATATCAATATGTTTCTCTTTTTTAAAGGGAAAACAATGGGTTGGATCTTGAATTGTACAGGATACAATACTGAAAAGGCACTTCTGACTGGGTTGGACTTAAATGGCAATTCATGCTAATTTACCTACCCTGCTGCAGCCCAACTGCCTTCAATGTAAGGTTTAAAATTTTGGGGAAACTTCCCCATAAGTATGATGGACATTACTGATCATCATCCAAGTGAGAGCAACTAGTAGACCTATGTCCATCCTTTAAAGCAGCAGGTCAAACTGGCAACCCATGGGCCAGATGCATCACACGTAGACCACATCCACCCCAGCTCCGCAAAGTGGAAAAACGCCATGATAAATCACATGACGCCACAAATTTGCATTAAAGGGACAATGCTTTACATTCATAGGCAGAGCTCTAGGTCTTACATTTGTCAAAAATGCTGTTTTAAAAAGTCATGAAATTCAAGAAGTTGTAACTCTTCAGTTGTAAAGAAAGCTGAAAATCCACCCTTTTTTTAAAAAAAACGTGTTTTTAATGGACATGCAAATAAGGCTTAATTCCAAGCTTAAAGCTTGTGCAGTCATGGCAAAACATAGTGTTTCTTTAGTTAAACAAATATTCCCCTCAGCAATTTGGACCTGATAATTTTAACCTTTGCCAGAATCAGTCATGTGTCAGGTGCTGAGAAATGACTAAAATTATTAGCATTTCAGCCAGTAAACACAAAACATAGCATGGATACTGCCTCAAGAGTGATTATTCATTGATGTATCAGAATGTTGGTCATTTCAAAATGTTTCTTCGGGACCATCCAAAGAAGATACAGAGGGACATGGGAAGATGTTCTAAGTTAAGTTAGATCACTGTTCTATCTAGCTTACTACTGTTGTCTGGAGAATGCACACGTTTTTCTGGACAGCTGTTTTAAATTTGCATAGAGCAGTTTTGGATGTAGAACAGCTGATTCATACTCAGCACCAAAAATGGATCAATGGCAATTATATAATGGTGATCAACTTTAAATATGATGTTCCAATAGGGAAGAAATGCAGCCAGAAGAGAGCCAGAGAACAAAATGAAAGAGGGAGAGAAAAACTTTGCCTTCCTGTAACTTTCAAAATGTTTTCTGCCTTGCTGCTTGTTAAAGTGCAAGACAGCCAGGCATTTCACTAATTAAATAAGTATTTTATCTGCTAGCTCCAAAAAACTACATGATCATGTCCTGGTACTTTCCTTCAGTATGTGAAAGAAAATATGCCAAAGTGTTTTACAGTTACTTTCTTCCAAGGTTTCTCTTTCTTTTTTTTTAAATTTCTTAAGAGTCTTGGTTATTTTGGAGATCACCCATCAATATACAGATCAGACTATTTAGCTTTCTTAAGACCCAAACCCCACCATGTTTTACTACTTCCTCTGGATTTTTAAAGATTAATGAAACACAAGTTCAACCTTGTTAAAAATCACGTTTAAAACTTTGATTCCCTGATAACCTTACTGGGAAAAAATACTTCCCTTATTAAATAAGGCTTACCACATTTTTGGAGATAAAAATGTTTAGAACATTTCATCCTCAACTATTTTTATATTTGCATTTTGAGCTGAAGTGGACCTCTGAATAACATCGGTGTTATAATTTTCCTTCTTTCCTCCTTTGGATCCAATAATACAGATTCTCTTAACCTTTAAAACTATCTGTTTATCAGGCTCATGTTTTTTGCACTAAGGTTCAATAAAAAGAAAACCAACAGGGCAAAATGTCAAATTTGAAACTAGCCCACGCATTGACTAAGAAAAATCAATGGCTTGTGCCTCCTACTTTGGGTAGACATACCCAATTTTTATCCTAGAAAAGCACACAGTATTCTATTCCTAAGCCAAAGAGTTAATTGACTCAATTATCTACTGTATAAGAAGCTATCAAACAAAGGCACAGAGAATAATGTGAACATACAGCTCTTTAACAGCATCACAAGAGTTTACTGTTCTAACAATGGTACTGATCAAGGAACAATTGGAACAACTGTTTTTCCCAGCTACCACATCATAGGAAGAATGCATAATTAAACTGAGAACTGCCTGTCCAGTCATAAAATGGATCTTTTGTAGAATGATAAATTGGCTTATGTTAGGCTCTAATATAACGATTTAATGAAATACAAATATATTTTATTTTTTATAACTGCCAAATGAACAATTCCACTTTGCACAGTCCAATTCAGATATAGTTTAAAAAAAAACGGCATCAGCAAGTCCTACATAAAAATAAATATACTTAGGACTAGTACTTTAACTTTTAAAACATTTTGCATGATACATAAAGATTATTTCAAAACAGAACAATGGAGAGGGGCTTGCAACTGGGAATATTACAATAATGTTCAAAAAAGTAATCAGTTGTTTTGCACAGACAAAGAATAAGAGACTCTGGAAATCAATAAAGGATTATAGGTGGTACAACTTTGTAAAGAATAGTGTAACTGAACTTTAAGTTTCTCTGAATGATGTTAGTGAAGAACTTTGATAAAGACTTTTGAAAAGTTCATGTACATAAATTATCATTTAGAGCACTCTTATCTACATATTTGTAGTCAAACTAGAAGACTGGTTGGACAAGATTGCCCTTCCTAGAACTTACAGTATTTCACCTGTTTTTCAAAAAGCCTTCCCTCCCCCCACCATATGGATGATAGTTTTAAGCTAATTACAATATATTTTCCTGTATTTCTCAATTTCTTTGTAAGATATTCCTAAAATGCACCTCCTTCTTGATTGCGTGCTTGATTTCATCTTGCCAAGCCACGTTGTCATTTTTCTTGCTCTTCTCTGACATTGATCATTAACCATCCTGGCAGCCTCTTGGTAACTTCTTTTTTAATCTATCACACATGTAGTCAATTTGCATGACACATACATAGTTAAATACCATTGAGTCCGGTCCAACTCCAGGTGATCGCAGGAACAAACAGACTCATCTTACTGATCACCAGTGACAATGTAGAATTGTTTTCATTCTACTGAACTTTTTGATCTTATCTATCCACTTTTGCCAATATAGTTCACATTCAGTATTCCATAAAATGTATACTGTAAGTATAATTTTTTCAGGGTATAAATTTCAAGTACCATATTTTTTTGCACTATAAGATGCTCTAGAGCATAAGATACACCTAGCTTTTGGGGAGGAAAACAAGAAAAATTTTTTTGTCTCTGCCTCCCAGCAATTTGTCTCCTTGCAGCAAACAGCCTGGTCAGCTTCAGCACAGCCTGATTTCGGATAGCGGTTGGATCGCCTCCCAGAATACTGCCGATCAGCTGTTCCAGGCTGCAGGGATTGTCCATTGCCTCTGCACGCCCCATTTTTGGCCTCCGCATATCCCATTTTCAGCCTGTTCTAGGCAGCAGGGATCGCTGCAGCCTATTGCCACTGAAAAGGGCGGGGGGAGCTTTGGCAACATTTGTTCTATGACACTCACAGACATTTCCACCCACATTTTGGAGGGAGGGAAGTGCGTCTTATAGTGCAAAAAATAAGGTAAATGTCCCAAAGGTGGTTTTTCAGGAGGCAACTGGACTTTCTTGGGTTTTTTTTTTTTTTTTTGAAGATGTTTTGCTTCTCATCCAAGAAGCTTCTTCAGCTTCAAAAAAAAAAAAAAAAACAAGAAAAAACATCTTTGGGACAACCATAACTGAGAATCTTTCAGACTTTTAGCTATACAATTTGGGATGTACATCCTTTGAATGGTGTGGACTAGAAATGGATTTCCAGAGGAAAAAAAATGCAGACTACAGGAACCAGGAGCACTACTCAGGTGACCCTGAGGACACAGATAAACCTCCAAGTGATTCAAAAAAGGATGCAAATTACCAGCTGTCTGCAAGGAATATAAATCCTTCCATTCCCCACTATCCTGTCAGAGCTGAAGAAGCTTTTTAGATGAGAAGTGAAATGTCTTCAAAAGAAAAAAAACAAGAAAGTCCAGTTGCCTCCTGAAAAACTACCTTTGGGACAACCATGACCTGGATGACTGAGAATCTCTACAGACTTTTTCAAGTAAATGCATAGTAAAAAAATAATAATAATCTAGAAATCAAGCAACCAGCAAAAAAACAAAAGCTGAATAGGTTTATAGGTTTGCATTGTTGAGAATTATTTACATGCCTCTTTGCCAGCGAAGTGTATATTGTTGCTTCCTAGCAATTACTAATTGCCTGACATACACAACAGCTATACAAGAATACTGGATTTTTTTTTCCTATCAAGCAATATAATTATGAACGCTTCCTTTTTTTGCTTTATAGAAATATTAATAAAGAAAGTGTATAAGCTCAACAGCAGTGACCTCAAACACAAAGCAGCTATCAACAGCTTAGAATAAACCAACATGTTTTAAACAATGTCACTCAGAGATATGATTAATTCAAGATCTTCCATAAAAATAAAAATGAAAGACACTCAAATACAGTAGCAAGTGGTCAAACCATATTTAAATGAGTAATATTTAAGGCATGTTTGTGTGTATAGGTATGCAATGATAACACAACTAACAGTGAACTGCCAGTCATATTTAATATTTTTGGCTGAGTGATTTCCAGAGACTGAATGTGGATGCAAGTCTAATAATTCACAAGACACAGAGATGTTCGCCTTCTGGCCTCTTTTCAACATGTCTTACTTTGAAGTTTGTGTGATTCATTTAAACTGGAAATCAATGTTTCTATGTAAGATTTCTATGAGGATCCCCCTCAGGGAAGGTATATACACCATGGAGAGAAAGTAACTCAAGGAAATTTAATTAGAAGACTTAAATGTACAGCATGTATACTTAGCTAATCGGATCAATTGCAGCCCACTAGCAAAGCATATTCTAATTATCAAGACAGATGAAATTTTGCCACCTCTCAGCAGTTGTGCAAACCATCTTCAGGAAAATAAGATGCGACAGGCAAAGATCTCTCATACTCGACACAACATTGAGTTTTTGTGCTTGCATTTTGTAGAAAATCCCCTGTGGTTGTTTGATTTGTTAAAGGTGGTTTTATCACGTCTTTCAGTTGTAAATCAATGTACAATTTTGATGCGCCAGATCCTTTGCAAAAACAGAGCTTTTCAGCTTGACAGATTTGCAGGTTTTTTTATTATTCTAAGTGTTTATCATGTGTTGCAGAATACAATCACAGATCATGAATTGGTGCCTGCTTCTTTTTATGAAAGTGGTTTAGAAGAGATAAAAGTATATAATGTATACACTCACAAACAAGCCTGTACACTACATCAAAACCTTCATAATCCAAGACAAAATACTATTTAAGATACAAAAATCAGAAATTTCATTGACTAATATTAGCTCTCCTTCCCTTTATGTCATTATATTCAACAAAGGAAAACTAGAGTTACCCAAGTGTTGCCTTCCTTACTTGGGAGAAAGGGGAAAATAGCAAAGATATACCAACATGGTACTTAAGTATTCTATATCAGGTCTGTTGCTAAACACCTTAATCTGCTGGCAGAAACTAATACTGTATAATTGAACCCAAGATTATTTTTACAACTTCTCCTTACAAAAAACAGTCTGAGGAAGAAGTTCTAAATTTCTTCCCACAGCTTATCTCAAAAACGGGTACCTTAGTGAGTTGTTATGAGAAGGGGAGGCTAGCCTGTTTGAAACCAAGAAGTTGCTGAATGCTTGACAGAAGTGACTTGGAGGACACTTGTCGCTGAGATTGGTGAGAGTTTAATATTCACTTGTGAAAAGGAGCTGCTGCCGAGAAGAATTATGAGACAATGAGAGATGTTTGCTGGGAGGGAGAGAATAGGTCTGGCAAGAGCATCTCAGTTATGGTGGGTCAAGGGAGATATGATAAAAAAGGAGAAGGCCGCTTCAATGTTTGGCATAGATTTTGCCTTCCAGGCCTCAAGAATCAGCCCCAATGCATGGTCACTTGGACCCTCAGCAAATCTGGTCTCTTGCTGCTGTTGCTGCTGCTTAACACCAGATCAGCTTGGAATAAGGCTCCTCAATCCAATCTTCTAAGGGAGGAGAGGTCTGATTTGGCATGCATTAACTGAGATGAGTCTATCTCAGAAATCTGCTCACCTGGATTTCATGGTAGGGATGAGTCCATCTCAGAAATGGGCCCATCTGGATTTCACAGAGAGGCTATGGTCATCTAGGAGACTGCTGGAGACGCTCCTCTATAGATAACCATTAGTGAAATTTTACTGCCACGTGTTTACTTGAGGAATCAGGTACAAGTGCTGTTGATGTATTGGTTTGATAGGTCTGAAGGGCTTGATGAGCTTAGAAACAGGTATGAGTTTCTGCACAAATGCATCCTCCTGGTCTTGTAAATGTTGACATTCAGGATGCTTTGTGTTTTCAGCTATGGAAGCACTGTAAAAGTTCTACACTCAATTAGAGAAAAGAACATGCACAGAGCACACATATGTCATTAAGTTTAGCAAACCTTCAGTGATACATTACTTCCAAAGCTTCTTATGCTGGGTTTACTTTGATTTGGTTGGCTCCTTCAACTTGGGTTTTGTTTGGTTTGTTTTGAAAATTTGAAATAATCTGCTCAGTTTTAGGAATTCATCATTATACTCTGTTGTGATCTATTTGCTGGTAGAAAATTCAGTGTCCAGTAAACAATGCGAAACACAAAACCATCATACCTTATCTGTTTGACTTGATAAGCTAAGTCCTCAACTTTTGCGCAACATTAACACAATCCAGAATGCATTTTGCTAGGTTGGTATGTTTAAACTTGCTGGTTCGTCAAGTGCAATTTTTAAAAAATTATTTTGCTGTGCAAAATATGTGGAAGACTCATGATTCTTCCTTTATTTGATATGCTACTAATTTGCAAGTGCTAGCAGTTAGAAAAGGACTTTAAAAAAAAAAAACAAATCTTTTTCAGGGTGTGATCTGTCTCCTGGGCAGTTTGCTCTTTTTTTCATGAATGTTCTTGTTCTATTAGGCAGAAAGTGGTTTTTTTTTTTTTTTGCACCAGATTGACAAAATTCTTTGTAGGTGAACTTTTTAATACTGGAGTGAAGGGCATCAGTCTATATTTTTCTTTGCAAGGTTAGGCTTAGTGTACATAGATGAAGCACAGCTTTATTTTAAAACAGTTTTCTATGGAAATCTTAGTGGTGCTAATGGTGATTGCAATTCATCTTATGCTCTCCTGCCTTTTAGTGCTTCATTTGTCAGGAATGTGTGGGAGATTAAGATCTTTTTTCTTTAAAGAGAAAGACAATAATGCATTTCACATTCCTTTTCATTTAGGCATGCCCTGAGGACCATGAAAAAGGGATACACTAGACTAGTACTTGAATTCAAAGAAGGTACCATGAGGTAAAGATGAGCAAATGCTTCCAATAATGGGAATGATTTTTCTCTGTCAATTTTTCTGCAACTTGGCTTGCTGTAGCAGTCAGTATGAATTGCTACTGTCTCTATTTTTTTTTTATCCTGAGACGAAGAGAAGAGAGTGAGTTCAAAATAATGTATTTACTATTTGTACATCTCCCTAGACATTATACAACTAAATCTCGAGTTCCAAATCATCAGGAACAAAAATATCCCATTTTAAAAAATGATGTAGCAGGGAACAAATGCAACGTCATTTGAAGTCTTTAATGAATTTTTTTTTTCTTAATCTTTGATTCACCTTTGATAATGACAAATTGGAATCTTAAACATCTGCTTAAGAACAAATTTGGTATAATATCTGAAACTGTCCTTCACCCAACCTGATGTCATTTAGACTGAGAAATTGTAGTCCAACATACCTGGACTGCTTCAATACTGAAGAGTTAATTTGAAATGCTTAAACTGAAGGAAGCGGAGAGACAGTTAGGCTCCAAGTATTTGATTTGTAATTGTTAGCATTTTTTTTCTTGTTCTCTTCTGAAACGTGTGTACATGTCAATAAAAATTAACATAAGCCATAAGCATCTGGTTGTATTATCAATGCACTGTAAACATCATTACAAATAAATCCTATAGATTGCTCAAAATGCCACCAGGGGTATAATATGCATGCAGTTTGCACAGCATATAATCACTTTTTGCTCTTAGTTCACAAATATACTTCGAAAAGGCATACATTAAACAGGTCCATTCAATAATTACATGTTTACCTGTGTTCTTTAAAACACAGGGTGGCTTACAGCATTTTAAGCATGTATTTTGACAAGCACCATGAAACCTAAAGGGCTCTGGCACTGAGGGCCACTCAAATGCTCTCTGTGACATAATGGCAAACTATATATCTTTTGAGTGTGCTTCTCTCCATGCAAACCTCATCATGCACTAGCAAGTCTTACCATAACAATCTTGGGCTAAATCTTGTTTTATTTTGCTCAGAATACTCATAGAGTATGAATACTGGAAGTACTCCAAAGTGGCGGGGGGGGGGGGTTACCAGAGTTGATATACTGAGCACTTTGACCTCTGAAAACCTTCTGAACTTTGCATTGCCTCTTGTGGATCTAGTGCCTCTCCTCTGCCTCTCTATATTCAAGATAGTGAAGATACAAGTACTGCTTAGGAATACTAGAAATGAAAGAAAGAAAGTAGTAGCATCTTTATAAATTACTTTCAGGCTGGTCTGGCCATTTCTTGATACTCTGTAAATAAGGAAAATGTTGCAATGAACACAAATATACATTTCCCAGTATAACGTTGCAGGATCCAATCTGGGTGACTGACCCAGTTTGGATTCTGTAACATGGGACAATGATGGGGGCTTTTGAGGTTTGAAATGAAATTGATTTTTTTAATTTTCAGAACCAAACCTATGTTTTCAGGATGGTGTGAACAAGGTTCAAAAGAACCCTCAATTAATTCTAAACAAACAAGGATTGTTTGGAGCCATATTTGTGGCAGTTTTTCTTTCAAAAACCATATGGTGATGTGATTCAAAGTTTACTTTAAAGAATCCATACTGGGTTTTTCTCTTTATTCATTTCAAACAATAAAAGTTGGCATATGATTTATTCATGGAAAAGATTGTTAGACAATAATTAAGAGAGATACTATACATTGTTAGAAGATACTCTGAAAGCTGTGCAGATAACACACCTGCAGTTCCTCATATTATAAAATCCTGTCGTTTATTTTTCTTTAATAGTGGTGGAACACAAACTTTGTTAGAATTTCTAAAAACATGTATAATTACCATGTTTCTCATATAATAAATAAGGCCGGGTCTTATTTTTTTGGAGCCCCGAAAAAATGGCTAGGCTGTCTTTTCGGGGGTGACTTAATTCCCCCCCCACTTGCATCTTCAGGCGGGTGGGCAGCGATGGCTTGGATGTTGACCTCGGTGTTAGAGGGGCACTTCGTATCGGGGTCAACGCAGGCATATCCGGGTGTGCAGCAAAAGTACTTCCTAACGGCAAGACCCCCCAATATTCCCCCCCACATTTTGCATGTTTTAATATAGGCCTTAATTTGGGGGGAGGGGGTTAATTTCATTTCATGCCTATAAAACATGCTGGGACTTTCTATTGGGGGAGGCCGTATTGTTGGAGAAACAGGGTAGTAGAAATATTCTCAGGCAGGACTTATATGACTGGTTTAAGTACTTCTTACATTGGATTTATTGTTCCCATAATATTTTTTAAATACTTCTCTTGTACTGCTATAGTGGACAAAATTTATTTTGATATCATATGGTATGTTGTGACCTAGTTCCAGAAACTTTGAAAGTTAGCATTAACTTCTACTAGCTTTGCCATAAAACTATGAAAATCAATACATTTTAACAGACAACCTGTCTCATATTTTGCTTTATTTGGTATATTGTGGTAGAACTGTATTTTGTTTTTAAAATTTCCTTTTTAAAGAGGGGATTCCTGAGATTCCAGATGAAGGTTGTATGATGTCACAATCTGAAAACATGATTTTGGTGCTATGAAGGAACATATGGATAGAAAAATGCATAATTTGATACTAATAGGTGAACCTGGATATGCTAAAAATAATTATAAAGAATAAGGTAAAGTAAAAAAATAATGTTTTGGTCTAAAAATCCATCAAATAAATGCCTGTTTTACTTGGAAGGCCCTAGGAAACAGCCAGTGGCCAATAATAATACAATGTAGTAGCGAGCAGTGAAATTTGGGGGTTTCATCTAAAATACAGCAGGCAAGCAGGTAATAAAATTTGGACATAGGGCTGAATTATTTTTAATATTGGCCTTAATCCTGTCTTCTAGGTTTGAGAAGCAGACCACACTATTCTTTCATTTTCCTGAGCTAAAAGATGTCTCCTTTTCAGAACTTCGTTTCTTCTTTCCTTTGCTGTCTTGCCCTGAGAAAGTCTATCTGTGAGCTTGCTAAGAATCAACACCAACTTGATGCCACACAATCAATCAGTCAATCAATCTACCCCCTTGGCACTTTCATATAAAACACACAACAGTTTTAGGCTTCCACTAGAATAGTAGATATATTTTATTTTATGTTAAGCCACCCAGAGTCACCTTATAGGGGAGATGAGCAGCATAAAAAGTTAATAAACAAATGTTTAAATATACTTATACCAAAAATAAGATAGCATGGACAGGGTTTTAATTTTTTCCCGGATTTAAATTCATACGCTTTTTGGCACTAAATATGTCATGATTAATTTCTAATTCAACATTTACTATAATATGATCAACATTTCAATTTCTTCATGTCAGAAAGGTTTAGTATATGTTTGTTGATTGGTATACTTTTTAAAGTATAAGACAAAATGAGTAAGTATAAATTATGGAAATTTTGCACAAATATGTTAAGAGAGATTATAAAATGCAACTAAGAGTACTCAACTGGAAACCTATATATCAACATCAAGGTACTTATTTCACAGGGAAAATGTTATGAGTTATATATAAATGATAAAAACTAGAAAAAGTAATTGAATGATCTAATTAAATGATTATTAAAAATGGAACATACAGATGGAGAAATTGATATGCAAATTTTGGTAGAAAGTAGTGGTTAGTATTAATGAATTAATCTTCCACATAAACAAGAAGAGAAAAACTCAAGAATGAACAGCTACAAAAGTGAGTCACTATGATATGTTGTTAAAGCTGTTGCACTTATACAGAAAATGAATTAAGATCTAATTTATAAATCTAACAGAATAATTTTAGGACTGAAACAACTAATATCTACTAAACCAGTGATGGTGAACCTATGGCACGCATGCCACAAGTGGCACGCAGAGCCATTTGTGCTGGCATGCGAGCCACAGGCAAACTTATGTCACTGTGCATGCACGTGCCTCATAGCTGATTTTTCTGCTGGTTTCAGGCCTTTTTCTGCCTCCCAGAAGCTTAGAAAAAGCCTCTGCAAGGCTTTTCAGGACAAATAGGCCTGTTTCATCACTTCCTGTAATACTGGAATTGACGAAACAGGCATATTATTGGGCCTCTGGGAGGCCAAAAAAAGGCCTCAAACCAGCTGTGAGGCGCAGTGCAGGTAAGGGGGGCGATTGTGCGGAGGGGGCATGGGGGCGCGCATTGCATTCTGGGTGCTGGCATGTGAGTGCATGCACACACTAATGCATGCACAATTTTTGGCACAGGGGCCCAAAAAGGTTAGCCACCTCTATACTAAAAACCAAGGTTTTACTGCAAAATGACAGGATTATGTCAACTGCATCACTATGTAGATGAGATACATTGACAGAAATATTGTCAATTCAGATTTAATAGATACTTTCCTCCAAAACAGTTTACTAAACCAAAGTGTGTTAGATCATTTAACCACTGGTCTAAACCATTTTTACCCTTCCCTTCCCCTAAAAGTATTACAGGTAAACAAATGAATGTCTTAGATGCAAGTAGCAGAAGATGCCCCTGATTCATGTCTACAAATCCCAAACTAATCTGGGTTGTCCGACAATCTGTCATTGCATTATCTTTGGTTCCAGCCACCACTGGATAAGTGTGTGTCCAATTAGTTGAAATGAATTCCAGTGTTGGAATTCCAAGTACCCAGGGGGAAACTTACTATGCAAACCAGTCCTAATAACTGCCAAGTTGCTTCCAATATTTTTCCTCTCTTTAACACTATATTTTGCTGTGGCTGTATCAGTATTACAAAGGCTGTATGTGAGTATCTATAATACAATAACCTAAGTTTACTTTCTCACTCAACATTTCTCTGCCCAGAAAGGAGAAGAGGGGGCATTTTGCTACTGGCATCTGACTGTGGGTGATTGTATATTTATTTTATTAGACTATTTTGTAGCACTGCACTATTAACAATAAAAAAAACCCCACAAAACAAGACTTTATCCGTGTTAGGAGCATATGCTGGATCTTTGTTATAGGCTGGCTTGGGAGAACAAATCAATGCAGGATAGCAGTACTATAGCTAGTATTTGACTTACAAACAGTTTGCTTAGTGATTGTTCAGTTACCACAGCACTGAAAAAAACTGACTTATGACCATTTTTCACAATTACATTTCCAGCCCCTTGATCATGTGATCAAAATTCAGGTGCTTAGCAACTGATTCATATTTAGGACCATTGCTGTGTCCCAAGGTCAAGTGGATCTCCTTTTGCAACCTTCAAACAAGCAAAATCAATAGGGAAGCCAGATTCTCTTAATTACTGGGTCACCCCCTATCAACTGCAGTGATTTCACTTAACAACTGAGGCAAGAAAGGTCTTAAAATGGGGCAAAATTCACTTAACAAATGTCTCACTTAGCAACAGAAACGTTGGGCTCAACTGTGGTTGTAACTGAAGGACTACTTGTACCATGGAGAATCAGATGCACACAGCCCAGGATAAAAATAAAGAGGGGCAAAATACTGATTCTGCAAAAGACATGGCAGCTTATTAATGATTATTTCTGCTACTATGAGGTCACCTAGACTTCCAGGGGCCCTTACCACAAGTTCAGTATAAATGAAATATATACTTTCGATATATCATTTCAATTCAAATGAAATATAACAGCATGGTTTAGAGGACGCACGAGCTATAGGGTCATAAAGAGCCATATTTATGATACTGATGCGCCATTGTTCCACTAAATTGAAGATGAAAAATCTTGCAGCAATGCTTTCATGTTTAATGCTTCTAGTTTCATGATTGCTTTTTGCCTGACTGGCAACATGAGGATCTAAAATGCTACAATTTGAAACCACACACTTTATAAATAATACTTTAAAAAATACTAGTTGAGATAAGGAAAGCATTCTTTATTTAGAATTTGCACTGCACAGTATGTCTAGTTGATATACTGGTGCCCAGACCTGATTAATCCTACTAGAAAAACAGACATACTCTTTCTACAGGCAGTAACAAAATCCTAATGTGAATTCAGTTCAATCCAGATAAGGTTGCAAATATATAATTAAAGTCTTTTTTTTTGACAGTTTAATTAAATGAGCATTAAACTTTTTTTGAGTAATTTAAAGTATCTCACACACAAGAATGGTCAAAATAAACAATGAATATTGGGATGCAATTTCAATTCCCATTCTAGAAGTCTGCGCCTGAAATGTTTCATTTGTTGTTGCTTGTGTATGCGTCATTGTGTATACACCAGGCTCTAGCATTCTAAGCATGACTGCATTTTGCCACCCAATGCCCTTTTTCTATCTGTGACATTTTCATTAAGATGACAGGTATACATTATGTCACTGCAACAAATGACAGCATTGTTGGCTGTTAATAACTATGCTGAGTGGGTAAGAAACAGCGACAGAAAAAAAATCCCTGGGGACAAAGCCTCATTGTGATCATTAAACAATTATTGCAACATGAAATTAGAAAGCGTTGTCTAGCAATAGCTGTTTTCCTGCAAGGGAAATGAGGGCAGAGCTTTTCAAATCTATGGAACAAAACCAAACCTGCAGGCTGTCTATAGGAAGGGACCAGACTTACATTTCAGTAAATAATAGCCTACTATACTAGCAGTTCATAAAATACACTGTCAGGTCAACTAAGAAATCTTTATTGAACTTTTTGAACATTGAAAACATTTTAAAACAAGGAGTATTTTGTCATTAGTTTATTTTTTTGTTAAGAACAACTGGTGGTGGGTTTTTTTTAAATGGCAGAAAATACATTAAAATATTTTTACATTTAACTGCTCTGTATTTATACCTTTTTGATTTGAAACAATCTTATACATGGATGGATGTCAGTCAACCTTAAAACCAGGGGTATCCAATCAGCTGTTTTTACTATGTAGTGACAGCTGTATCATTAATTTAGGAGCCAGCATTGGAAGGGAGGTTTCAAATCACATTGCTACCTAGGGAATTCTGGGAGTTGAAGTCCACAGGTCTTAAAGATGTTGTGGATGGATACACCTCTGCTTTAAACTTTCCAGTCTGTGTGATTTGAAACCTCCCTTCCAATGCTGGCTCCTAAATTAATAATACGGCTGTCACTACATAGTAAAAACAGCTGATTTGTGCTTAGCAGTGCAATTGGTGAGAATGTGTTCTAAAATATGGATGAAATCAGCAACTATACTTTAAAGCAGGAGTTGCCAACCTTTTGGACCTCAGGGACCACCAAACTCATAATTTTAAATCCCGCAGACCACTAATATGAATTTTGGCTGACGGTGGCTTGCTGATGTTGGTGGGAAAGTTTGTCTGGCCCTTTGGTCATCTCGGAGCAGCTGCTCCTCCACCTGGGTGCACCGGCATGCCATGGATGAGCTGCTCCAGGATGACCAAAGGGCCAGTCCTTTGACTACTGCAGCTCTGGAATACGGGACCAATTTTCCCACCAATGTCAGCAAGCCACCCTGGGGTGGATTTCCCTCCCCCACCGTTGGTCTTACCTTCCAGTTCCAGCTCACATGGCTCTACTCAAGGTAAAGTTTGCACTCGGCCGAAGAGTGGGGGCCAGTGGGTAGTCGTGCCATGTGGGGGTTGCAGGCTTGTGTTCCCATGCAGCCTGGATTAATTGCTTTGGGGGAGAGATTTCTCTGCAGACCACCAAAATTTTCTCATGGACCACCAGTGGTCCCCGGCCCATTGGTTGGCGACCACTGCTTTAAAGGGTTACTTTCATTTACCACATAAAAAGCATAAAATAAGATGGTCTCTGTCACAATGCCAGTTGGAAAAAAAAAAGACAAAACACTAAATTGCTACAGACAATTTATAAAACACTAGTTTACGGGTGATGCTCCAGAGTAATATACATATATTCCTTGAAAGGCCCTGCTATTCAACTTTTCAATATATAGACCTGGCTCTTAAACAGATTCACAGAGACCACATTAATGACATTTTATTTATTTAAGTTTGAATTTAAATTACACTAATTTTTGCTTTGGCCCCACCCATTTCTTTATTCAGAGCTTGCCTACTTTTGGAGTGTGGCCACCTACATGTCAAGGACAGGTGTAATTATCATCTTTTTTAAAAAGTTGCACTTTCTGAGATTAACCATTTAATAGAGAACTTTATCTCTCTAGTGTCACAGCTTTTGCTGAAAATTGTTATAAATGCACCATTTATAAGAATTTCTGTTATGCAAAGAATAACTACAGAGTGCTTTTGATTTGGATACACAAATATAGCACTTTTTGTACTCCTTAAAGCAATTGTGTATTTTCCTAGGATTTGCAACCATCTTCTGAAAACAGTGGAAACCTGGGACTGCAATCCTGATTTAAGAAGAGGCAGGCAGGAACTTTGTTTGCACCTAATGAACTCTACAGTTCTTTTCCTCTACAGATCTGAAGCACTACACAGTTTTAAGAGTATTACTGCAGCATTTCAGCTTATTTCCAAATATAAAGGTGCAAAGTGACATGGCATGGTTGCATATTCTAATTTCTATATTTGATGCCTATTCTATTTATATTCCTCCCTCTACTTCCAAGAATGGAAGAGAAACAGAAATAACAAATTAGAAGGGATATTCTGCTAAATAATGATAGCAGATAAGAAGTCTAACATGATGTAGTATTTGGTTTTCCTTAGATTTCTGTGGGTGAATTTATATATTATTTTTCCAATGATAAATATTTTACAATCAAAACCTTACAGCAGTTGTGAAGACTGATTCTCTTAATAATATACCATATATTCAAATGTCACACGATTAAATTGTTTTACTATTCTTCCTTATAACATGGTATTCACAAGACTGTAAATTCTGTCACTGTTGGAAATAAAAAAAGTTTCTTACAAAGTAATATTTATTCAAGAGAAATTACAATGATTTTGAATTTATCTAATTTTTAAATTAAGTGTTCACTTTGCAACTGGAAATGGTACAAATATACAAAGTTGTTTTTTTTATATCAAAAAAGTCATGTTTAATGCATAAAATATACCTTGGAGTTTCTATTTTCAAAACAAAATTTATTAAAGTAATTTATGTTATGTCAAAGTAAATGCAATAATACTTTGAATATTGATGCTTACCAAAAATTCAAAGAATTTTTGAAAGCTAGAAGAAAACGTCAAAAGATATAAAAAGAATATAAAGAACCATTTACCAGGAAAATACAATGATTCCCTCGCTTTTGGCCTCCCACACTTCAACACACTGCTTCCTACATTGTTGCAAATAGGCACCCAAATCTCTGAAGCAGCTACAAGAGTGAGGAAATGATAAATACAGAAAATTCCCTCCCTCCCCATTCCACTGACATAAAACTCCATTAGGTGAAAGAATTTGTTGCCTCTGTTGTAAAATAGGACTGTGCAACGTTTTGTATGGGCACTTGAGGTTGAGAAAGCTTTTGACAGAAATCATCCCATCAAAATAAATTGACAAACTGAAATAGAGACTCCCATCAATACCGTGAATCAAATCCATGAATCAAAACACTTTTCAGATTCTACATATATTTTAGTACTTCTAGAATTGTGAGCGACAATTATTCAATGTTGGATCTTCACTTCTATGTTCAGAGAATGCGGAGTACATTAAGCTGTGTGACAAATTCTTTAACACATATCGTTCTCTATTGCAGACTGATAAATTGGCTGTAAACTTTGAGGATAAAATGTAATTTGATGTGTAGAGGTGCCCTAAGATTAATCAGATTCTTTTAGATGAGTTTTCCATTTATAGATACAGAAGAGGTGCTCAATAGAGTTCACCAACCTTATATTTACTCAATCCTAACCCTTATAACCTATTATGTCAAATAGGAAGTGGATGTTTAAATAGTTTAGGCACTTATAAGTTCCATTTTCATTGAAGAAAGTTGTTGCTGGACCCAGAAGATCCAAACAATTATAAACCTGTGGCTGATATTAACTTCCTGGGCAAGGTCCCTAAGGCAATGGTGGCTGATTAGAATCCTAAGGATTTTCTAGAACCTCTCAAGAGTTTTCAGTATCATCTTTTAACTGTATCCTGTGATTATATAAACTCACTACAGCTGGAATAGTGTTTCAATTTCAGTGTCTCTGCTCACACCTGAATAGTCATTTCTGGGGGAAACAGGAGTTAACCCCATTCTGTTTTTCTGTGCAGTTTCACAAAGTTCCATTCTTATTGGCTTGATGTTTTAACTTGTTTAGCATGAAGGTGTGACTGAGATTACAGTAGTCTTCATTATTCTGAAGACCCAGAGTTTTACTTTTGAGGACCAAGGGAGGCAAAGGGTGATTTCACTCTCCTTCAGCTTCCTTAATTAGACTTTTATTCATATATCAAAATTTCAGAATACACTTCATCCAGCTACATCAACTGTCCCTTCAAAGATTGCCTTTCTAGATATACTTGTTTCAATAAAGAAATAAGGGATTGTTTTAATAAGAAAACTTTAAAATAACAGGAATGCTTCAGGATTAATTTAGGTGGATGGAGCTCCTGTAAACAGGTTTTCAGTTATTTATTGGCCAGGAAAGTATGGAAAATGTAGTGAACTAGAAAATATTAGGGACTGTTTATATTTCCCATATTCAAACAGACTTGTTGCATTTCATAGTTCAGTACTTTGATACGAGAAGACCTGTGTTCTCCTTGTAAATAACCCCATTCCCTGCTTAAGTTTTGCCAAAGTTGTGTAACGCAAGAAAACCTGATGTGAGATCCAGGTGCCGAATTTTCTAACTGCTAGGGGCCTGGTTGTTCTGTTGATGCAGATGGCAACATTGAAATGTTGTGGGTGACACACTGGATAACTATTTTTTAGACCTGCAGGCAATTTATTTATTGATTTGATTTGATGTCATCCGACTCCAAACAACTATATTTAATAACACTATGGATTAAGTTCATTTTGAAATATTTCTTATGTTGCACTAGAAAACTGACAACATTTAGAAGCTTTTTGATTTTTTTTGTGTATTAATTTTAACATTAAAAAATACAACAGGGAGATGAGGCAATACCTTAAAGATTGTTGGATTCACACTTTCATCAGTTCTAGACACAAGGCACATAGATGCATTCTAGCAGTATTTCAGAAACCATGTAGTGAATTTGGCTATACATGGATGGCAACAATATGATACATAAAATATATGTTTAATGCTAGAATTTCACAATGTTATTTAACTTTAAACTGATACTTGATGAATTAATTTAAGACAAATTTAAATTTTATTTATGGTTTGTGTCTGTGCAATAAATATATTCTTTTGTTTGGTATTTTATTTATAAAACCGGCAAATTCTAGGATAGTTCTTTATTATAATTTTGTACAAGACTGTCATCCATTTGCCCAAAGTCTACTAATTTCCTTGTTTTCTTCTCTGACTTAATATGTATTCATTACACAAAAACTATTTGTAATATTTTAAAACAATAATTGTTATTCAAAGAAGCCAGAGGACAGGATAGTATAATAAGTACAAAATGGCTTCATAGGGCAGAATATATTAAAATGTGTTTCCGCACTGTCAAATGCTTTCTTCATTTTCTATTAAATAAAAATATTAATAATAACTTGAAATATTTTTAAGCAAATAGGAAAATCCACATATTTATGAACTGCAGGTGGCCACAGGACTCCATAACATGAGATGATTAAATTTATTTTAGTCTTTTAAAATAATCATTGTTGTTAAGTTTCCCCCAGATCCAAGAGAAAAACATCTCATCTCTCCAAAACTACATAAAAATACAACTTCAGAAACTGTTTATAGAGAAAATTAGATCAAAGTTTTGTTTTTGTATATATGCAAAATGCACTTGTATGCATCAGCACAACTGTGAGGCAATGAAAATTTAGTACTGAGACAGTCTCTGAAATGTTTCTAAGAATAAGCTGTGTGCTTTTTTTGATTACTAAGCAACACGGTCAACACTTCAATTTAATATTAAAAGACAAGTTCCAGTTAATAAAACTGTTTTTTTTTCTTAGTTGCCCCTAACAAATTTAGTTTAAGATGAATCAGAAAGAATCTCTATCTTTTAAATGGGTTCATAAAAGAAAAGGGAACAGGCTGGTTATTTGTATTAATGTAGAGCACAAGAGAGCTTTCTTAGCTAGTCTCACTGCCACAAAATAGACTAAAAATGATTCTTGTGTTTGAATTCAGTAATGCCCCCCTCCCCCGCATCAACGTTCTTCCTATCAATCTGCCTCTGAAGGAAGACCATATACAGTAATCAGACTGCAATCCTTACAAAGAAGTTGCAAACTTCCATAGGAAATTATCTGGTCAAGGTAAATATCTGAAATCTTAAAAAAAATCCACACACATACCCTGGTACTCCTCCTCTTTCTGAACCACTTAAAAAAATAGAATATGAAGCCACACAAAGTGCTGGGCAGGGTAGTACAAGTCTTCAGAGAAGCTTTTTTTTACAGGATTCTATATGGATGGAGAAGACCATTTTAGGGTAATGGAAACACCAGAGAAGATCCTTCATGTATCATTTATACCTTGACAGTGAAGCATACTACCTTCATAGACTGAAGTCTTTCTCTGCCTCACATAGCTTAACTTTAGAACAGCCTCTCATCTAGCATGATGACAAAATCCTTAGTCTGCCCTGATTAGCCAATATACAAACACTTTACAGGTAGTCCTTGACTTACAACCACTATTGAACCCAAAATTTATGTTAAGAGAATTTTGCCCTGTTTTATGACCTTTCTTGTTGTTAGGTGAATCTGGCTTCCTCTCATTTGACTTTGCTTGACAAAAGGTTGCAAAAGGTGATCACACGAGCCCAGGTCATAAATATGAATCAGCTGCCAAGCATCTGAATTTTGATCATGTTACCATGGAAGAATGCCACAATGGTTTTAAGTGTGAAAAAAGGTCAGTGCCATTTTCAGTGCTGTAGTAACTTTGAATGGTCACTAAACAAACTACTGTAAATCAAGGATTACCTATATATTGATATTCAGATTAACAAAAAACCTAGGGAAGTAAACTACAGCCCTATTTAGTAATTATAGCCTATCCAAAGGCATCAACCTTGCTCTAAATTAGGAAGACTAGGATACTTGCCAAGTCTGCTTTACCAGGTGGAGAAACTGAAATTCTAGTCCAACATCAATACTCTAAATAAACAAACATTGCCTCAGAGCAATACATTTCTATTGTTCTTTAGAACAGAGAACTTTCACAATCTGCCTAGCTGCAGAAGCCAATTCAAACAACTCTTATGTGATTGGACCAGGGTCACATAACAAGAAAGTGACAAAAGTAGTTTGAACTTTAATTAGCACAATGCCAAAATGTCAATTCAGTAACTGTATAATGATAAGGAAAGAACAAAACAAATTTCATCCTCTAACACACAGACAGTATCTTTAAAAAAAAAGGAAGTCATATAGGTATGTAAGCGTGAGTTATACAAGCATCACACAAAAGAAGGTATTAGGTTTTTTAAAAGGAAATATTTCAAGACAGAAGTAAAATACAGATCCACTATTCATCCCAATAGGAAAGAACATAATTCATTAGTTCAAATACACACACACACACACACACACAAATATATATATATATATATTATATCTATATATGGTATTCAGCTTTGTTCGAGTATTTTCCCACGTCATTATAATTGTGCTTTTAAAGTTGTAGCAACGTTTCGGCAGAATCTCATCTGCCATCATCAGGCTTCTGTATTGTGTTCGTCTGTGAGTCAGACTTTCACAGCTGTATACTTGTGGAAAAAGAAGGAAAAGTGGTAGATGCCAGTGAATTAATTAAAAATATACTACTACATACAGTATGTTTCAGGTACAACCTTCTAAAACAAAAGCTTATGAAGAATGCAATTTTTAAAAGAATAGCTGACAATTAACTTTCCTTGGCATTCAAGAAAAGAGCTTTTGAAATGGTAAGGTCCTTCAAATAAGGTTTTTTTTAAAGTTGGTTATGTTGTGTGGGAATGTTATTATTGTTCGGTGAATGGTGTTCTAATTGAAGAAAAGCAGGGCTGTAAGATTGCTAATTGTTCTGTGTCCTTAAAAACAAGGGAACTTTCAATAGGTCAGACTATAGTCAGCACCCAGGAAGAGATGACTAAAATGCAACACAATCTAAGTGACCCCAATAATTTAAGGCTTAATGTAACGTACAATAAAACTCCAATTTTTGTTTCTGTGAAACTTTTTTTAAGTTCCCCACACAGCATCTTGCTGCCATGGAGTTGTTTTTTTTTTCTTCCTCCTCTGCCTTTGACAATTCACTTCTGTGGACAGGCATGCGGCCAACTCAAATGAGACCCAGTGCAGTGAAAAGCCCTTCAGGTAAACAGTGTGATAAGCTAAACTGCAAAAACTAGGCAATGTTTTTGGACTATGAGGCAGTTGCTATGGAGACAGTTGCTAATTAACCGCATTCAGCCAAGAGAACAAAGGGTTTTAAGGGCAGACAGGACTCTGTATCTTAGAGTGAGCAATGTCGTTACTGTACATCTTAAGCAAACTGCACATTTTCCATATTTGAAATACCTGAATCTCTGCTTCTCTTAAAAAATACTTTAAGTAATACATGAGCACTTCCTTGGAGTTTAATCAGATTTGGCTCATCAGGAGCAATTACTAATCAAAATATCATAAACACTGAACAAAAATGCAATGAGTCAAGAAAACTCAAGATAACCATTAAGGTTTACTTAAGCAACTCCTTGATTTTATGTTAAAACTAAAAATGCTACTTCTACATCTACAGATGCGCAGCTAAGACAGTAATTTAAAATACCCAATTCCAGAGAAACAAGTCATTTTGAAACAAATTTGCTCCCTACAAACAGCAAGTTTATTGTTACATTTTGGGTATTTCTTATGGAAGTTTCTTATGGAGGACGGACCTAAACACAGGAAATCCATCTATATTCTACGGATTGACTCATGAAACTATAAAACATGTTATTAGATCCAGATGGAACTAATGGTCAGATTATTGCATTTACACACAAAAAGAGTAGATTCAGATCCCTACTAAACCATGAAACTTAGGTTAATGACCTAGTCATATCTCCTTTTCATAGTTTTCTTTACCTCACACATATGCAATGAAATAAGATATGAACCCTCACTATCCTGATAGAAAATATTTCCAGGAATGATGCAAGCAAACATAGAAAAGAGTTTTGGTGTTTTGTAGAATTTGATAAAGCCTAATACACATTGTGTGTGTGTGTGTGCACGCATGCGCGTGCGCCTGTAAATTAGAAAGTACAGGAAAGCATAATTTTAAGCGCCACAACCAGTGAAACATTGGTCCCGAAGAAGATAAACAACACTATCACCACCACTTCTTGAATATTCACTAAATGTGTGAGCAGATTGGACTGGAACAACCCCCCCTCTTTCTGTCTTACATCCAATTTCAGGCAGCATTTTATTTCCTAGTATTTTTAAAAATATTTTTACATGATTATTTCTGGGAATATCAAAGTGGTGAGTAGCTTCTGCCTTTTAGGATCAACCATCAACAAATAAAGTAACAAGTAGTTAAGAAATACACAGATGACTAGCTCTTGATAGAGTAGTCATGAAGGCTTTGTAGAATATATTAAGAAACAATGAAGTAAATGCACAAAGAAAGATTTGAAACCTAGAGAAGTAACTCAATGGGCCTTGATTGCCAATTGCTGAAGACAAAAGTCAGAAATAGCTGAGATCTCAGTTCAATCCTGCAGAGAGGCATAAATAGTGAGGGTGGCAAGATCAATCCAAGATAACATTTGCCTGTCCTCCGGTGGTTTTCCCACCAGCCCTAATTTTCTAACTGAAACCTTTCATATTAACAGATAATTCAAGTGAAACTTCCATACAGTTGGATTAAATATGGTTCTGGGAAATGCAGAGGAAAGCTCTACGTTGAGCTTGAAGACACACCTGAAATTTGAACAAGATGGACCTCAGTTTGTCCCAGCAAGAAACCATATAAAAATCACTGGTTTCAAAATTAGTATTTTTGGGAAGCCAAAGTGCTGAAACACTCGTCCACAGATTGAATATGCAAAATTTTCAATTCACTCAGCCATGCCATCTGACCATCTTTAGTGTGTGTTCTCAGGGAAGCTAGGACTTTAGAGATAGCTGCCCAATCAGTAGACAATACATTGGATAATCCAATGCACCTTCCACCATACTCATTCTTCTTAAAGTGCTTCAATGTCCTTCTACCATTATGATAGGCACAGGCAAAAAACAATAAATTTAACTTTTTCTGCCTTTTGCAGAATATCTACAACAACCAGCAGCTATGTTCTCTTGATGAGTTGAATATACTGTGTTAGAGGCATGAGGGGAAAGTGACTACATTAAGGCAGACCTCTTTCTTGGTCCAATTCATGTAAACACAACTTTTTATTGAAAAGAGCATTCCATTTTCTTTGCACAATCCTTCTTTCACAAGAACTTGGTAGGATATTCACAGTGAAACAGTCTGGATTAGAAATCACTTAAAGTTCACTCATGAATTTATTTTTCAACCACACTGTTAATCCAAGCCTTAAGGCAGGGAGGGGCAATGTGGTATTTTTTTTTCTGATTGTTTTAAATTACCACTCCCTTAAACTTCAGCCAGCATACTCAATGGCAAGGGATTATGGAAGGTAACATTTTGCTTACTCTTGCCTGATGGCACAAACCTATGGTTAAAGGAATCAGTACCAAGACAATCTTTTCTATTCAGAGCCATTTTCAAAAACTTAGGTAACTGCTAAGATGTTGCAAATCTTGGAAAGATGGGACTTGGGACCAAGGATGTGTGGGTTGCTGGACACCAGAAAACGTTTCCAAACTCCACTGATTTTTTTTTGCACATGATGATGTGGAGTTACAGGTTTTCTTTGCATATAAACAGGATGTGTATTAAAAACCCTGAATTGTATAACTTGACTTTTTTTTAAAAGCAACATACAACACAACTCAAGAGACTAATGTAAAAGACAAATTATCTCACTGGTACAAGTTTTGTACTTTTTATATAATTTTCCTACAGAGTAGACAAATGTATGGCCTTTTGTGCATCCTGGGAAAATTAATTTCACATATATACAGTGCTATTTTTTAACATTGGGGTCTTGCTTTACATGGTTTTTTTTTAATGAACAACTGTTTATTCATCACACTAAGACACATAAATGAAAACGTAAATGTTTTTGAACTGAGGATTCAGTTTTTGGAGCAGAAAGTCAGTGGCTCTTAGCAGCAAATTAGAAGGCAAGACTCATCTAATTTTTCTTAATAAATAGTGTTTTCATGCTGAGCTCTTTCTAGATCATAGAAGTTCAATACATGGGATATATAAGAACTCAGGCAAGCTGTGTGCATTGAATCCAGGACCAAATGCTTCCAATATTTTTGATCCATCTATTTCTATAATAAAAAAAACTTATAGTGGATGGCATATTTCTAGTATTTTAAAAAATCCGTAAATATTTGTCAATCAGATATTGATGAAAAATGTTCAATAAGCTGTCTTACCTATAAGAAATTTCAAAACTTTAAAAAAATATGAAATTGTTCTACCTATTCCACTGGGAAGCTGTCAAAAAGTTCACTCCTCTCCACTTTTTCAAAACAGCCTGATTCAGACCAAAAATAAAAAATGAATGGAATCAAACTCCAATGCAAGTGGAGAAAGAACATAGATGATTTGTGCCCGTAGACATATCCCTGGCAACCACTGAAATGCTGATAAAATAACAACATGTAGTGAATTAGATGGCGACAAGGCAAAAGAATGACTGCTTGATAGGGGCTGTTCCAATTTTGGTGCATCTGGGCCAAGTTGTTGCCTTCTCCGTTCTTCCCTGCATGTCCTAGGATGCACAGGGGATGGGCCTGGATCTTCCTCTGACTGCTCAGCCGGCCTCTGCCCTTCCCCAGCTCCTCCACAACCTCCGGAGCCACACCTCCACTCCCTGTCACTGTTCCTCCTCTCCCTCAAGAGTCAAACTCTACCAAGGGCATGACAAGAACCTTCTTGTTCTTCCCAGCTCAAACAAACTACAGAGAGCTGGATTGAAAATGATGCCTCAACTGAGTATTCTGAGTATCCTGTTCCAAAACTATTTTAGATGTATAGGTACTCCTAGACTTACAACAGTTCATTTAGTGACTGTTCAAAGTTTCAACGGTATTGGAAAAAGTGACTTATGCCTGTTTTTCACCCTTATAACCTTTGCAGCATCATGGTCACATGATCAAAATTCAAATGATTGGCAACTGCTTCATATTTATGATGGTTGTGGTGTCCTGGGATCATCTTTTGCGACCTTCTGACAAGCAAAGTCAGATTCACTGACAAAGGAAGCCAGATTCACTGAACAACCATGTTACTAACTTAACAACTGCAGTGATTCACTTAACAACTGTGGCACGAAAGGTCTTAAATGGGGCAAAACTCACTTAACAAATGTCTCACTTAGCAATATCAATTTTGGGCTCAACTGTGATCATAAGTCAACAGCTACCTGTACTATATCTTGTTCGCACTGCAAGAAAAATTCTATGAATAGTATTCAGGAATTTCCTCACCTTTCCCATGCCTAGATCACTTATATATTTGTGTAAATGCCAACTATGGGTTGATAAATATTCCTGGAGACACGTTCCCAAAATCTTGATCTTAGTTTTCTTCTCTTCTAGAGTCACATAACTGTAATATTTGAAGGTTCAAATTTTGAACCTTCATACTTGCTGTAACAAAATAGCAAGTTTAATCAGAGAAATCCATCTCAGTGAGGAAAAGAAATGATGCCTGAATTATTTTAATCTTAAATTCAACAGCTTTCTAGCACATGTTTTAAGTGTTTCAGACTTTTAAATGTTGGATAGTTTCCAGCTAAGCCAAGAACAGTATTACCTTCATTTATATTCTTTCACAACTTTCAAACAATAAACTCCAATGCAGCCCATTTACTGTTATTAGAGGCAGTGCTGAAGTGGCTAAAATGAACAAAGAGATTCCCTTAAAACCTCTATGGCAGGAGTCAACCATCTGGTGCTCTTCACATTTTTTGGATATCTGCCAGTATCCACAGAATGGCCAATGATGCATGGCCAGCAAAAGATTGATGAATCAACCATACGACATGCTAAGTTCTACTTCTCTTCTGTTAGTAAATTATCATTCATTGTTGATAAAACACAATGGCCAGGTCCATGCAACATGAACTAAGGTAAAATCTGGCTGACTGCTATGTATGACTCAACCTATATATCTACATGGAAGATCCAACAGACTGCTGAAAAAAATCCTTCAATCTACGTGCAGAGAAAGGCAGTAACAGAAGCACGTGAAATTGTGAGTCCTAGACATGCACATATTAAGCTTAATTCATATGAAAATAATTGAATAGATAACTTATATTATCCAGAATAATAAAATTCATAATGCTATTTTACCAGAAAAATGCATGTTGTGAAAAACTAGATAAAATTATGTAAACAGCATAAAAATAGTGTAATAAAAAGAATGCTGCCACAATCATCTAGATGAGGGGTGTCAAACTCGATTTCATTGAGGACCACATCAAGTTGTGTTTGACCTTGGGGGAGCATGGCCAGCTTGACGTCACTCATTGAGGTTCCATTTTTGGCTGCAACTGCCTCCTGCAGCCCTTTGCAGGAGCCCGGGAAGGCTGCACACGGCCCTTCCAAGCTCTGTTTTCACTGGCAGAGGGCTGCAGGAGGCCATCACAGCCAAAAACAGAGCCTTGGAGGCCCACGTATGGCCCTCCTGAGCTCTGTTTTCATTGACAGAGGCACTGCGGGCTGGTCCTTCACTATTTTCAAGGCAGGCCCACAGGCCAGATCTAAGCACCCTGTGGGCTGGATCTGGGCCCCAGGTCTTGAGTTTGACACCCTTGAGCTAGATAAACATTTATCAAATATTTAAAACAGCAATCAAGCTTTTATGCAAGTTTTTGGACAACAGATGATTACAGCTACTATTCTCTAAGGCAAAGATTCTAAACTGTGTCTCTGAAAGTCCAGCAAATGAGTCCACCAGAGTTTCTTCTTCCCCCCCACTTCTCATCACCACTCAACTGGTTGTAAAAATGAATCTGTGGTTGAAAATGGACTCATCAAAGATACAGTGATTATTGTGAGTGGCAGTATGAGTATAAGTTCAGGAAAGTAACAGCAGTCTTGAGGGCTATTATCAACTGTAAGTCCACTTGTCTGTTCTAAGTGGACCTGTTATTTTGTATAAATGATCCCCAAAGAAAAGTGTGAATAGAAATTGGACAATGACTCTCCAGAAATGGATTTCAGAGTTCCCGTCATCCCAAATTTCTTTAGTGCTCAGAGATTTTTACTGAAAAATATTCTGGACAATAATGTTTGTGCTAAGAGTTGTTACTAAGGTAAAGGTTTTTTAAAAAAAATGAATTCAAATGATAAATAAATACTTTGTTTTAGGTTAAATTTTGGGGTTCACAATTTATTTTCAAAAGATCTTCAAAAATGGAGAAAACTAAATGGCAAACGTTAACACAAGTGCAATCAAGATCTTATTTTCTGAAAAAGAGGAAGATGTTTATGAAGTGGTTCCAAATGTTCATGAAGTGGTTCATACTGAAAAAGGTTTGAGAAATGCAGTTCCAAGAAGAATATAATAGATAATATGTTGGGTTCAAATCTTTAGGCAGCTAGTAATGTGAATGGTAGCCACGGATAAATCTATCTGCCGCCCAACCTCACAGGGTTGTGGTGGGAATAAGACACAGGAAAGAAATTGTGTCAAATGTAGCCAATAGAAAGATTGTATACATAACGTATTAAGATATATATACAAAATCCCATCCTTAACCACAGGTTTTTTTAAAAAAATGTTCTGGCGATTTGCATATTGTAACTGATCCACCAACTATAATGAGAGAGGCCTCATCACTGGAGTATATTTTGTGTATGTTGCTGTGAAACAGAAATTGTAAGATTATATCTTTGTGCAATGATCACAGTAACAGTTGGATGCAACTCAATATCTCACATCTGGTATTTCAGCTCTCTCAATAGTACTTCTACATTCAGATATATTTGTCTTTTGTAGTGTGCAAACTTTATGACTTACATTGTTAGAACAGCAGTAATAGAGAGGAAACACCTTTAAGTTAAACCCAGCAGGGAAACCGCCATATATTCAACAATGCATTAGAAAGTTCCTTTAAACATAGGATCCAAAAGAGGACAGGTATAAAACATTGTAGGGAGAATTCTGCATATGAATAAAGTTAAAATGATGTTTTCTCGGTGTAATGCAAAATCTCTTAAAACTGAACAAAGAAGACTGAATTTGACCAGCTGGGATAAACTAGCAGAAGAAAAAGTTCAAAAATGATATGATGTATCTTGAGCAAAGGTCTCTGATGAATCCCCATAGCAGAAGCATGGGCAATGGCTTGGAATACTGCCAATTGCTCCATTCACAAACCCCAATCGCTCCTAGTCAGGTGACTCAGATTGGAGATATTATTAAGGAGTGGAAAGAACTCTACAAATCACTTTCTGCATGTTTTCCCTAAATTGTTTTTTTTTTCCTAATCCAATGGAATGTTGGAAAGAAATTGTGTGAAAGGGGGGCTTCTGACTTGTTCTATTTATCTGTCAAGCTGATAATGTTCTAAAACCTGGACAAAACGGTGTTGCATTTGTGGTGGAAGAGAAGCCAGCAAAATAAAGATGGGAGTTCAAAACAGGTTGGGTCAATCAGAAGGCTATTGTGGGAGGGGGGAGCTACTGAAAAATTGTCCCAATGTATCTCTATGGAAAGAGGAGTTAGGCAGCAACTTGCCAAATTGGTGACTGCTCCATTATAAGAATATCTCCTGAACTTCTGGATTGGAAAGGAGTGGTATGCAGTCCATCATGTGCTTCTATCTCTCTGTCTGTGTTTTATCTCTCTATCTGTCTATCTATATCTGTGGGGGAGAGAGAGAGAGAGCGAATGTAATATATTCTGGCAATCCCTGGGGCTGTCATACCATGAGAATTGCAGGGCATTATCTGAGGACCTCCTTGTGACTTCCTGCCACCTCCCAACAAGCAGTCAATGAGGAAGTCACAGGTCCTGAGCAGCTCTCAAGCAGGCTGTTAGGCTGGTTAAATGCTGCATCAGTGTGATTAGGTGAAGGATGGCTGCTGCCAAATGTGTAAGGGTGCAACGGTGACCACTGTGGTGCCACGCAAGCATGGCTGAGTGGGTAGGCATGCTTTATGGAATGCAAGGTGGAATTGGGTGGGCTTCTCAGAGAAAAAGCAGCAGGAGCAAGAATGACTTGTGACCTTCCTTGCTAGCTTCTCCGTTGACTTTGCTTATGACAAGCTGGCAGGAAAGGTTGCAAATGGTGATCATGTGACCATGGGGGTGTTAGGACAGTCAGAACTCCAAGGACCTATTGCAAGTACCACTCATTTAGCACCTTCATACCTTTGAACAGTCATTGAATGAGTGATTGGTTCATTAACTGAAAACTATATGTATATAACTCCTACACATTGCTTTAAATTGATTCTCCCTATGGTTACTATTGATAAAGGAGTTGGAAAATTTTATAGCAGCCATTTTCTCCATGTTTTTTCCTACTTTGTTTTTTGAGAATGGCATGTAGGCAATAAGCCACAATCAGGTACAAAAATTCACATTGCATTTAAGAATTTCCCATCTAAAAGCTGCGTCCCCTTCCAGGCATGCTATCGTAAATTGTCCATACTAAAAACACATTATGGAATGGGAAGAGCAACCTTGAGGATCAGGAAGAAAAGCTGCAAACCAAGGCAATGGTCAGATAGAAGAAATCTGAGTCCAGGTAAGAATTGTAACCTGTGAAAGCAACTCATTGAAACTTTTGTTTGCAATCATTAGGTTTAAGTAAAAATAGAAAAAGCAACTCAGACAAGACCTTCCCTAGTTCTCATAAAAATAAAGGAACAGGGAGGAAATGCAAGATTTTGTTTCTATAACCTTAATAAAAGTAGTGTTAGCATGCATCATTTTGTCTTCCTCGTCTGTCTACCTTAGAGAGATGACCTATGCACCCATGCAACAAAGGGCCTACATGCTCACATGCATGCACCATCAGTGAAGAAACTGAAGCAGAAAATAGGTTGGGTATTTTAGCAAGACAATGATCCAAAACATATCTTCAAATCACCCATGAATACTTTACAGGAAAAAAAGATAAAAAGTTTTGTAATAACCTCCAGTCTCTAGACTTGAATATTACTGAAACTCTGTGGGGAGATTTCAAAAATATAGTATATTCAGGAGGTCTAAGCATCTTTCTGACCTTGAAGGATTCTGCGAGGAAGAGTGAGAAAAGAATGCCAAGAGGCAAGAATAGATAGATGCTAGGCTGACTACAAGAAACATTTGGAAGCTATTACTTCTGCCCAAGGATTACAAAGCATTGGCCAAAAAGGTATCCAAACTTGTGATATTCATTATTTTCTTATATTGAATCTATAAACAATTATCCATAAATAACAAGTATACATTCAAATTTTCACAAAGATATTACACCTAACTTTATATCCATGTAATTGTGTCAGCTTTTGTTCCCCAGGAATGCCTAAACTTCTAATAGAACTACATTTGCTTTGCAATCTGATCTTGAGTCTCTCTATATGAGCAAACCATCACAAAATACTTTTGTTGTACTTTACTGGTTACTTTTATATTCAAAATTCTTTCCACATTCATACATTCTTGTATCAATCACGTCTAGTTTTAGTACACACACTTAAGCTCCTCAGAGCCACGGCATTCATCTTTTATATTTCTCAGAGCATACTCCCAGTTCCACAAAGTGAGCAGAAGCATATATTCGTAACACAGCTACTTTCTTTTCTCTCGACAAAACAATAATTATCATTAACATTTATGTTCGGAACACGTACAACTGTTTTACCCATGCTTCTTTTTGATTCCTGCTGAATCTCTCTGCATTCTGCATATTTACATGGTTTTGATATGAATCTCAGTGCATCCCTAACTCATAATTTCTCAACACGTACAAATTTCAGATCAAATAAACAATAAGACAAAAATATGCAAACATTTTACTTTTCTGTACTTTAAAACTAGATTAGCTTTTTTCTAAAGATAAGGGACAACTGCACTTAGACAACATCAAAAACATTTGTAGTCCTCTTACAAATGTAGTCAGATATAACCTATACCAAAGCAAAAACTTGAACAGGCAAGTATTTTGGCAAAAGGTAACTTTATAATTACATCCCAAGAAGAAATTCATTATCAAGAAAGGTGGGCCAACAGTTTGATTTAAACACAAATGCAGACTAGCCAATATCTTTCATCTTCACTATACAAGCATAATATATTTTAAAAACTGCCAGCTTTTGTAGATAATATCAAAGAAAAGTTAAATGGTTACATTCAAACAAAACATTTAATAAATATTTTTCAAAATATAATGTGAATGGAAAGTTTCAACATCTAACAATCTTCATAAAGGTTCTATTAATTGTTCCATTTACAAGTATTCTTCTTTTCTTAAATAGTGAATTGTATTTATTCATTACATGTGAATTGCTAGTATTTAAAGATCAGTTTTTATGCATATACAGCTCCAAAGGATAACACTATGAAAAAAATGCACCATTTACTATTTTGTCTCAGAACTAGAGGTCTAAGCCACACCTTTTAAAGAAAATATGAAAAACCTCAGATACCAGCACCAGATGAGTTTAGGCAGGTGAGGGAAGCATACTCTGTCAGCAATCTCTAATTTCATTTGGAATTAACCACAGACAAATCTGAGGGAAATTACTGCTAGAATCTACAAATTGCTTCCTTACATTATCTACATGAGCAGTTTTAGGAGATCATAATGCATTTATCTTTTCACTCCTATGCTGAAATCTGAATCACGTTTCTCCAATCAAAAATCCTATGTATATATTACAATATGTAAATCAGTTTTATGACACAATAAAGTTGGAACACAGTGCTCAACCTGTCATAGTATTTTGACCTCATGATAGATCCACCCTCTGACACTACAAATGAGCAGAATGCTTTACAACTGGCTAATGATGAACAGACCAAGAAAAGTGCCGGAGTATCAACTCATGAAGGATGGGAAAATAGATCCTTAGCCAATCCTTCAAATATAGCATGGTATTACTGCAACCTACCAAAATCTGTCTCTGACACATTTCCAACTGTGTATCTAGCATGAGAGAAAAAAAGTTGTACATGGGACTTTCTATGCATTTTCCCCCCTTCCTAGGGCAGATGTAGAGCTATTGAGAGGAAGTTTGGTATAGTGGTATAAGGTACCAGAATAGCAACCAGGAAACTGAAAGTTCTGTCACTTCCTCTCATCCTTAAGAAGTTAATCACGGAGGGCGGAGCCGGCGTCCCGACGATACGGCATGAGATCTTGGAGGTCTGAGATCGCTGCCGATATCTTTGCTCCTGGACGGTCCTATTGGATCTAAACCGTCCTGAAGAGACGGTGAAAGTGAAGAGCGCATCCTGTTGATCCCAGGGATACCACAAAGTCCCTGGTAGATCCAGGAGAAGCTCTTTTTGCCAGCAGCAAAGAGGCAGCCATTAAAGCTGCTAAAGTTGGGACAGCTCCGAAACGGAAGAGAATAGAAAGAGAGAGTGTGCCGGTTTGGTGAGAACTTTTTTTTATTCTAAGATCTGAAAGGACACCCTAAGGAAAAGAAAGAATCTGTAAAAGTTTTGACAGAAGTGATTAAGTGGTGATTTTAAACAGGAATGTCAAAGTAATGTTTTTTTTTTTCTCATTTCTGGATTTTCTATACACGATCCTTTATTTTGAAACTGTACTGGTTTTTTCGTTTACATCTATTTTTTTTCTTCTTTTTTGATTTTGTAATATTTTAGGCTAGAGGCTCCCTTTAGTTATTTCTTTTTTAAAAAAATATCTTTTTCTTTTTTTATTAATTCTTATTATATCTTGCTTGGAAAAGGAGGGGGAAAGTGAGAGTAAAGAAACTTTGTAACACTGCCAACTAGAGGCTTGAAAATATTCTATTTCCCTTTGACCAGACAAAGCTGAGAAAGAAAGAACTGAGACTCTTTTTCAAGGACCTTGCTATTTGATAAGATAGAGAGAAGAGCATGGGAGAGTATTATTGCAGGTGCTCTTCTGAGTTTCTATCAACAGCTGGAGTCTGGTGTTGAAACCTAGGGGGAAAAAAAGGTGATAAGTTTTTGGAGAAGAGAGCTTTAACAAGAGCCTTGGATAATTAAACAAAGTGCAGTGTGCCCTTTTTACTTTTTCTAAGTTGTGCTATCCCTCCTCACCAGTTTTACTGTATTTCATTTTATCTTTTTTTTCTTGTAATAACTATATGGGTTTTTGTCTTTGTTGGAACTTGTCTTTGTTTTTCTTTTTTTCTTTGAAAGTGCAATCTCTATGTGTGCTTTTTATTTTAAAGGGAAAGCCTTAAAAGCCTTTTTGTTCCTTTCCCAGTATTTTTGTTTTTTCATCTACCTTTCTGGTTTATTCTAATACACTCTCTTCTATTTGAGACCTTTCAATTGGATTAAGGTGTTGAAGAAACTGAAGAATTTTTCCTTTTCCTTGCCCCCCCCCCTTTTTTTTCTTAAGCCTTTTTCTTCATCTAACTATTGATTGGATTAAGGTATACAAGAACCTGAAGAAATTTTGTCCTCCCCCCCTTTTTTTCTTTTTTTTTCATCATTATTATTGGGCTTCTTTTTTCTACTATTTTTTATTTGAACTATAATTGGTTACTTCACAATTGGATTAAGGTTTAGAAGAACCTGGAGATTTTGAATTGCTTAAAATGAATAGGAAATATACAGCTGCTGGTTCTTCAACTTCTACTTCTTCCTCTCCACCATCCGGCGGACAATGTTCAATACAGACAATGTTAAAGCAAGAAAAAGAAAAAGAAAAAGTGACTCTGCAGATGATTATGCAAGGAATTCAAAATATTCAAGCAAGATCAGAGAATATTGAAATGGAGAACATTGAACAAAGAACAGAGAACATTGAACAAAGAATAGAGAACATTGAACAAAGAACAGAGAACCAATGAAAAAGTGGAGAACATCCAACAAATGATGTTGAAGTATGATGAGAGATTCCAAAAAATTGAAGAACATAAACAAAGAGACAAGAAGATTGGAGATATTGATACTAGATTAACGGTGGTTGAACAAGATAAAAGTGGTGTGTTGAGATGGGAGATGGATAGATCAGAATTCTCCTATGAGCTGTTCAGAGCATCCAGTAGTGGGAGGTGCTTCAGTCTCTGCATCCATAGGCTGAGCTTTAATTGAGGAACGCTCCTCCTCCTCCACATGACTCCTCCATGCCTTCCCCAGTTTTTGCTCAGCCTCATGCAAGACAGGCAGTGCTTTTCATTTGCTCCTTGGCCAAAATAAGAATTCAATTGATCATTCACAGCAGGTTTGATTGTTATCCAGCCTTATCTTTAGCCTCTTCACAACCTGGTAATTAGCTGGTCTGTTTGATTTTAAGGGAAGCGCCGTTGCGCCCCCAAAGAAGGCGGAGGGAGGCTCTGTCGCAGCTTCGTGCCACCTCCCCACAGCCAAAAAGTTTTCCCTCTGCCTTTCTTGATTGTCGCATCGTTAATTTTGTTCGCTTTTGCTAGTGGCTTGCCTTTTGCTCGTTTTCGAGTTGTATCGCTGTTTCCCCCTTTCCGATCGCCAATTTTCAAGCAGAGACGAGTTAATCTCTCCTTTCTCTGGCCGCCTCTTTACTTAACAGCTTCGGCTTCATTTCTGGCAGGAAGCTGCTGCTGAGGAGCACGCAAAGAAAAGTTTGCTGGCGGACACCATTTTGAGTGCCACCTCGTGGCTGCGCGCCTTTTATCCTCCATCCAAGCTGTGTGAGGTATTTAGATTGAAGGCAGCAGGATCCCTTCTGGATTCTTGGAGTTTTTTTTTTTTTACCCTCATTTTGGCTATATTGCACTCGAGGTTATTCTCTTTACTGAAAGATCGTTGGCTTAACCCTCACAGCTCAATCCTCAGCGGCACAGCAGCAAGCGCCCAGGCCTGTGCCTGCCTGTGTAGGAAAGCTGCTGAAGGCCCTTATACTCCACTACCTGGGCCTTAGGCATTCAAATTTGGCTGATTGGGTTCTTTTGAATATTCTTCTTCTCAGTAATATTGGAATTTATATATATATTTCTGCTCTTAGGAGCAATAACACAATTTTAACAACAATATTACAAGTACAATAATAATCAATATTAATACATTATTTGACAGTATAATATTTTTTTTAATAATACAATTTATTAATTTTAACAGTTAAAAAACAATCAACAATACATATACAAATAAATGAAAGAAAAAAAAGAAGAAAGAAGAAAAGAAAGAAAATAAAAGATTGAAAAGAAAGGAAAAAGAAAGAAAAAGAAAGAAGGAAAATTAAAAACATTCATATTTATTTTACAGTTTGCAAGATCCTTTTTTTTTAATAGCCTTTGATTTATGTCATATATACACCTATTCTATACATATATCACTATCTCATTATTATCAGTTAAAACTTTTCTACAGTATAATATTTTAATTCTATAAAATATTACTGAGATACGACTCTCTCTCTCTCTCTCTCTCTCTCTCTCTCTCTCTGTATGTGTGTGTGTGTGTGTATATATATACACACACACACACACACACACACACACACACACATATACATACATACATATACATATATACACACACACAATCAGTAAAAAAGGGGGGGGCTCAGATCGGACCCTGGGTGTGCCAACTGCCTTATCTTACTTATATCCAAATTGCTGCAATACAAATTTAATCAGAATGGCAGATGGTAACACCTCTCAGACCCCTTCCTTGAAGGCAAATGCCAAAACTCACCATAAACGCAAACAGGCTAAAGAGACTTCTAAAGCCTCAGAAAGGGACACTTTAAGGCACCATAAGGCCTTACAAAAAGAGATTGACAAGCATACCAGGGAAGCACACACTGTGCCTCAGGGCTTCCCATCTTCCAGTCCGTCTACTTCACACACCCCTCCTCCCCTAGATCTCTCCCTCTCATCCAGGCACAGCTTACCCCCACAAGGACAACAGATCCAAGTTCCTGGGACACCGGCCAGAAGGGCTCCAGAGGCCACTTTCACTCCAACAGCCGCTGGCCTCCACCAGGGTGAAACTCTCATTGAGGAGGTCCCGGAAAGGATGAGATCCTGGATGGAGATGGCTATTCGCCAGGGGATCGCGGCTGGGCTTCAACAAGCAGCCATGCCCAGACATTACCCCGTGGTCCCTGACCTAGAGTCACAATCACTGAGGTCCTTGCCCAGGTCAGACCAGCACCAGAACCAGGTATATTTACAGGGGGAGACCCCCTTCCAAGGGCGGGAGGAGGAGGAGGAGGAGGAGGAGGAGGAGGAGGAGGAGGAGGAGGAGGAGGAGGAGGAGGAGGAGGAGGAGGAGGAGGAGGAGGAGGAACTGGATCAGATCATGCAAGCAGATGAGTCCGAATTGGGGTTGATGCAGGATAGCGAGCCCCTGTCAGAGGCAGATCCCTTAGAGGGGGAAATGTCTGAGGATGAAGGGCTTATTCCTGACCAGCCCATTTTTATGGGCTTATTCTGGCCACAGCTCTTCAAATCCCTGTTGTTTAAGGCAAAGAACATCACACGCCTAAGCAAGCAATCACCATCTGACACATCTATCCCCTCAGAGGAGGGGCCAGAGGACCTGATCTTCAACCAACCAGTTGTTGAGGCAGAGGTCATCCCAGTCCCACCCATGTTTTCCGACTTGGTGCAGAAGCAGTGGGCCAACTGGCTACGATAGGAAATATTTCAACCTGGACCCCGATTTTTCTAAATTACTCAGTACCCCCGAGGTAGACGAACCTATAGTGGGTTTAGCATCCTCCTCTATTCCCAGTGATGCGCTGGAGGTTTTAAAGCCGGAGAAAAATGGGCCGAGCTAGCCCTGCGCAGAGCGCATCAATCTGACGCATGGGCTATCAGATCAGCTATGGCCTCCTTCTTCACGCGGTCATCTCTTAGATGGCTTCGCCTTTTGAAGCAACACGTCCCTGCTTCCAACATTAGGGCACACCAAGACACTGCTGCTTCTGAATTCTCTGCTGATGCCACATACCACGCAGTCAAGTTTTCAGTGAGGGCCATCACATCTCATGTCACAGCACGTTTCTTGCTATGGCTAAGACACTGGCAAGCAGACTTTAAACATAAATCCAAGCTGGCTTCCTCCCCATTGGGGGAGACAAACTGTTTGGCCCTTCCCTAGATCCATTGCTAATTAAAACCCGCAGCAAGAAGAAATTCCTTCGCTCCCTTGTTCAAAGATCAGATCCCAGAAATCTCCAGTCCTTTCAGAGTGGATCCTTTCCACCTTTTTATCAGGGACCCTTCTCTCCCAGATACCAGAGACCCCCATCATTCAGATCAGGACAACAACATGATAGGTCCAACTCAGTGGACAGGAGTAGAAGGGGCGGTCAACACAAAAGTGCTTTTCGGGGAGCAGGAAACAGGCCCTTCCAATGACCAAGATAACTCAAGGGACCCATTTCCCATTGGCGGATGCCTTAAATTATTCGCGGACCAATGGGACTCCTCTACCTCTGATTCTTGGGTCAGAGACACGGTTAGATTTGGCCTTGCTCTGGAGTTTCAATCCACTCCCCCAGACTTCTTCATGTCATGCCCTCCTTCCAGAGATCCAATTAAGCGTAATCTCATGGATTCCGCTATCCAACATCTTCTGGACATAAAAGCCATCCAACCAGTAGCTACCAAGCAACGAGGGCAAGGCTTTTATTCACATCTTTTAGTTGTACCAAAACATTCGGGGGGGTGGAGAGTGATCTTAGATTTGAAATGTCTCAACCGTTTCCTGGTATATCGCAAATTTAAAATGCATTCCCTCCAATCAATATTACTGGGCATTAGAAAGGGGGACGTGCTCACGTCCATAGACTTGACGGAGGCGTACCTGCATAACGCTATTCAGCCTTCCCATTATAAGTTTCTGAGATTCTGCTACAATAATCACCATTTTGAATATGTGGCCCTTCCATTTGGATTGGCCTCTGCCCCCAGGACCTTCACCAAGGTCTTCGCAGCACTAGCTGCCCATCTCAGGAACATCCCTGTTCGCCTCCAGTGTTATCTGGAAGACATCTTGATTTTATCTCCTTCTGCCCATCAAGCAGTTATAGACACTCAGACCACATTAAAATCCCTACAAGAGCATGGATTCCTAATAAATTGGAAGAAGAGTCAATTAACACCATCGACTCGAATAATTCATTTAGGGGCCGTTATATATCTATCAGTGGAAGGCAAGGTTTATCTGTCACCAGATAGACTAAATAGCATTCAAAAATCAGTTAAGGAGATCAGGTGGCTTAAGAGGGTGTCCTTATTGGATGTATCAAAATTGTTGGGAAAAATGATATCATGTATTTCTATTATCCCTTGGGCCTGCGTTCACACTAGATCCCTCCAGTGGTTCCTGCTACCGTACCAGAGATCTGGCCGAAGCAACTCCAAACACAAAGTCAGGGTACCACCCAAGGTCCTCATGTCTTTCCTCTGGTGGTCCAAACTGGTCATCAACAGAGGCTGTCTCTTCAAGGAGTCACAAAGGCTCACCATCACCACAGATGCCAGTCTGTTTGGATGGGGAGCTCACGTCCAGTCGCTCACAACCCAAGGCAGATGGTCTGACATAGAACAGTCATGCAGCATAAACTGGCTGGAACTTCACGCAGTACACCTGGCCCTTCACAACTTCCTCCCCCAGGTACGCGGTCAGCACATACTGATTCTGACAGACAATATGACAGCCAAAGCTCACATAAACAAACAAGGGGGCACACAATCGAAACAGCTAATGAGGGAAGCGGAGTGCCTGTGTTGCTGGGCAGGGAACAACCTACTTTCCATCAAAGCAGAACACATTTCAGGCCTGTCAAATACACAGGCAGACTGGCTAAGCAGGGCCACCATAGATCAGTCAGAGTGGCGCCTCCACCCATCCCTGTTTCAAGAAGCAGCACGGACATTTGGTCAACCGATGGTGGACCTATTTACTTCCCCTCTCAACACTTAGCTCCCAAGATTCTTTTCCAGGTACCCATCCCAAGGGGCAGAGAATTACAACTCGCTCCACTGCTGATGGCCCCCGGGGCTCCTGTATGCATTCCCTCCAGTGGCACTGGTTTCCAGGGTCATCCAGAAGTTACTAGATGAGAGAGCGGAACTACTTCTAGTGACACCTTATTGGCCCAGACGGCCATGGTTCACAGACCTCCGCAGCCTCTCGGTAGCCCCACCCTGGAGAATCCCGCCAGACAGAATCTCATTAACTCAGGGCTTCTTCAACATCTGGACCCTCAATGGTTACAATTGACCGTCTGGAGGTTGAGCGGAGTGGCTTGAAGAGCGAAAAGCTCTCCAGCAGAGTTATCAACACTATACTAGCCACCAGACGCCCCTCAACAATTCGCATTTATAATGCCACATGGTCCATTTTCTGCAAATGGTGTAGTAAGTTTCAAGTTGATCCTGTCTCCCCATCTGTCACGCAGATTCTAGAGTTCCTACAGGAGGGACTTGATAAGAGGCTGTCACCTAATACACTAAAAAGGCAGGTAGCAGCCTTGACATCAGTTATCACTTGCGAGGGTTTCAGTTCTCTCTCACACCACCCACGCATAAGGTCCTTCCTTAGAGGAGCCACCAATTTACGTCCTCCAGCAGTGCACTGTTACCCCACCTGGGATCTTAACAAGGTCCTTGTCGCTCTCACTAAGGGGCCTTTTGAACCTTTGAGAAAGTCAAGTCTCCAATTCCTGACATACAAAGTTGTTTTCCTTGTAGCGATCACCTCCACTCGTCGTATATCGGAAATTGCAGCCTTGTCTGTCAGACAAGATCTCTGTGTGTTTCATGCCGACCGAGTGGTCCTTCGTTCTGATCCCACATTTATGCCTAAGGTCAATTCAGCTTTCCATAGAGCACAAGAGCTCATTCTTCCAAATTTTTGCCCCAGACCATCACAGGCGAGGGAAAGACAATGGCATAAGCTTGATGTAAGGCGCGCACTGTGAATTTATATCAAGCATACAGAGACCTTCAGGAAATCGGAGGCCTTATTTGTGTCCTTTTAGCCCAATACCCAGGGTCACAAGGTATCACCATCTACAATAGGCCATTGGATACGGGCTGCAATAGCTAAATCATATCAGTCTCAATCTCTGCAGGTGCCTAGGGAAGTAACAGCTCATTCAACTAGGAGCGTAGCAACTTTGGCAGCTTGGGCCACACAGGCACCAATAACTGAAATCTGCCAGGCTGCGACTTGGGCTTCCCCATCACCCTTCATTAAACATTATAAAATTGATGTGTTTGCCTCTGCAGAGGCCTCCTTCGGCAGAAGAGTTCTGCAACGGGTCCACAGGGACCAGGAGGAGATTCCAGATCAGACGGAGTCCCTCCCGTAGGACAGGCCAAGCTTTGGTATGTCCCACTGCTGGATGCTCTGAACAGCTCATAGGAGAAGGGGCGTTGGTACTTACCTGATACGCCTGTTCTCTTTGAGCTGCAAAGAGCATCCAGCCCCATCCTTTTTTTTCCGTCTGGTGGGGTCCTGCTTCGGCCAATGAACTTTTTAGGTCATGAGGATGAGAGCACTTATTTCTTTCGTCTTCGCAAAAACTGGGGAAGGAATGGAGGAGTCATGTGGAGGAGGAGGAGCGTTCCTCAATTAAAGCTCAGCCTATGGATGCAGAGACTGAAGCACCTCCCACTACTGGATGCTCTTCACAGCTCAAAGAGAACAGGCATATCAGGTAAGTACCAACGCCCCTTCTATCTTAGATTCCAAAACGTAGAGGAAGAAAAAGGACAAAACTTAGCTGAGATAATGATAAGAAATACTGGCTGAAGCTTTGGAAATAACTCAAGAGAAGATGATGGATGGAATAGATGAGGTTTATCGAGTTTTCACAAGATATGCGATGAGAAATAGCTTACCAAGAGAAGTTCACATTAGATTTACAAAGAAAGCCATTAAAACACAAATATTGCAAGTGGCAAAAGAGAAAACTTTGAAATATAAAGATAAGGAGATTGTGGTCTTGAAACAAATACCCAGAAGAGTGAGAGAGATGAGAAGAGAATACCGATTCCTGACTAAAATGCTACTTAAAAAAGAGGTGAATTATAGATGGCTGATTCCAAAAGGTTTAATGTTCACATGGCAAGAACAGAGACATAGAATTGACTCAATTGAGAAAGCAGAATTATTTTATACAGAATTTTTTGGAGGGAAAGAGGAAGAGGCAGAAAAAGAGATCTCACTACTTGAATTCCAAGAGGATTGCCAAATGGGGACTGAAAAAGAAGAAGGTGCAGTAGGTGGAAAGGTGGAAGCCAAAGAACAATGTGAACTAAGATCTACGAGAGCTGCTAAACCTAACTATAAAATATAACCATGGAAGAGAACAAATTGATTACAATTAATATAGATGAACTTAACTCAACCGTTAAAAGAAGGAAAACCTTTCACAAATTAGAGAAATTAAAATTTGATATAATTTGTCTACAAGAAGTACATATTAAAAAACAATATGAACAATTATTGGTACAGCCAAAATTAGGGAAAATATTTACTTCCTTGACACAATGTAAGAAAAGAGGAGTGGTTTTATATATTAAAGAGACCACCCCTGCAAAACTGATTTATACCGATGATGATGGAAGAATACTAATGGTGGAAATAATGGACAATAATATGAAAACACTCCTGATTGCAATCTATGCCCCGAATGACAATCAAGAAGAATTTTAGAAAAAATTACATATGAAAATAATTGAACTGGACTATGCTAATATAGTTATGATGGGAGATTTTAATGGAATTGTAGACAATAAATTGGACTATACAGCACAGAAAACAATAAAGAAAAACAAAGACTCTCCCTAAATCTTTTTTTTAAATGGTAAATGAAATAAACTTAAAAGATACATGGAGAGAAAGAAATGCTAAAACTAAACAATACACCTTCTATTCAAATAGACACTTATCATGGTCCAGAATAGAAATGATATGGATGTCAACAGAATTAATAACTAATATTCAAGAAATAAATATTGAAACAAGTACTTGGGCAGATCACAATCCAATGACAATTAAATGGAAAGGACAAAAAAGAAGATCTAGATGGACGTTAAATAATACTATTTTAAAGGAAAAAGACTTCACACAGTGGATGGAGAAAGAATTGGCTTTTTTCTTTAGAGAAAACAAAAAAGAAGATACATCAATTCGGAATGTATGGGATACAATGAAGGCATATGTTAGAGGCTTGATAATAGACTATACAAGGAAAAGGAATACTATGAAAAGACTAGCCTCTAAGGCCTTAGAGGATGAGCATAAAAGACTTGAAAAAGAGCGACAGAAAATACCACAGAAAAAGGTCATCAAGCTAAAAACAGATATAATTAAACATAAAATGGGTCAAATAGAAAAAGAAGAATTAGCACAGAAAATTAGAGGTGCTAAATAGAACTACTTTGAAGACACAAACAAACCAGGTAGATGGTTAGCATACAAATTGAGAAAGGAGAAAGAATCAAGGAAAATATTGCAATTAATAGATGATCAAGGCCAAGTTTGCTATGGTAGTAAAGAGAAGAAGGAAATCATTTGAGACTATTATGGGAAACTATACACACAAGAGAATATTGATGAGGAAAGAATTAAACAGTACTTAGAATGTTAATTTACCTCAGATACCTAAAGAGACTGAAAAAGTGTTAGAAAGCAATATAACGTTGATGGAGTGAACTGAAGCACTCAAGAAGCAAAATAATGGAAAGGCACCAGGCCCAGATGGACTTCCGGCAGAATTTTATAAAACATTACAAGAATCGTTGAATCTTCCATTGCTAGAAGTTATGAATGAAGTTATGTTAAAGAAGAAGATACCTAAATCATGGTCAGAAGCCTATATTACACTTATTCCAAAAGAGGAGGCCGACCTATTACAAATTAAGAACTATAGACCCATTTCTCTACTAAATGCAGATTGTAAAATTTTTGCTTCAATATTGGCAGAAAGACTTTAAAAATATTTAATAATTTTATCCATCCTGATCAAAATGGATTACTGCCAAAGAGACAAATTAAAAACAATATGAGAGTAATCTTGGACACCTTGGAATACTACGAGGCACATCCTGAAAAACAAATGGCTTTGATATTCCTAGATGCATAGAAGGCATTTGATAATGTGAATTGGCGATTCATGTTATTAATGTTGGAACAGATGGATTTTGCTAGAAAATTTATTCAAGCAATAGAAGCTATATACTATAAGCAGACGGCAAAGGTAATGATAGAGGGAGAACTGACAGACTCTATCAATAAAAGAAAAGGAACAAGGCAAGGGTGCCCGTATCACTTTTGTTGTTTGTGTTAACTTTGGAAGTGCTAAACAGAAATATTAGAGATGAAAAGAATATAAAAGGAATGAAAATCAAAAAGGAAGAATTTAATCTGCAAGCATTTGCAGGTGATCTGGTTTTCATCTTAGAAGACCCTTTAGAAACAGCATCAAAATTGATAGAAAAGATAGAGACATATGGAAAGGTGGCTGGTTTGAAAATAAATAAAGATAAGACAAAGATCTTGACAAAGAATATGCTATTAAGACAAAAGGAAGAACTGGCAGACCTATTGAAAATTCAGGTCACGAATAAGATCAAGTACTTGGGGATATATTTGACAGCAAGATGTAGTACATTAAAAGAGAATAATTATGTCAAACTTAAACAGCAGATAGCGCTAGATCTGGTGAAATGGGAAACTGTCACTAATAGGGAGAATTTCAACAATCAAGATGAATATATTACCCAGAATTTTATATTTGTTTCAAACAATTCCAATTAGGCTTGGAAAAGATTACTTTGAAGATTTAAATAAAATTGTGTTGAAATATATATGGCAAGGTAAGAAAGCGAGAATAAAGTTAAAACTTTTGCAAGATGCTAGAATTAGAGGAGGATTTGGTTTGCCTAATTGGGAGTTGTACTATCAAGCTACAAATCTGATGTGGGTTAAGGAATGGATAACACTAAGAAACACTAGATTGTTGACATTAGAAGGACATGATTTGTTGTTGAGGTGGCATGCTTTTTTATGGTATAAAGGAAGTGAAACACAGGGGTATTTTAGAAGACATTATATACGGGAGTCTCTGTGGTTAAAATGGGAGAAGATTAAAAGACAATGTTATTTGAAAATTCTGGTCTGGCTGTCGACTATTGAAGCATTTTCTTATCCTATAATATACAAAAAGGAACAAACAGATATGGTGAAATATTGAACGAAAAGGATGAACTCAAATCTATACAAAAACTAGAGGAACAAGGTATAAAGATGAATTGGTTTTCATATGCGCAAATACATTCAAGGTATGATAAAGATTCTAAAATGGAAGGTTCTATGATAAATTGACTGATTTAGATAATATTTTGACAGGTACTGATGAAAAGGTGATTAAAAAAACTGTATGGATATTTATTAGAAATTGAATTAGAAGAAGAACAAGTTAAAGAAACTATGATTGCTTGGGGGAAGAATTTTGGATATGGGATCGATTTAGATAAATGGCAAAAATTGTGGTCTCAAAATTATAAAATGACAATGTCAACAGCATATAAAGAAAATTTGTATAAGAAGTTTTACAGGTGGCATTTCCCCCCGACAAGAATAGCAAGAATGTTCAAGAATAAATCCAAAAAATGTTGGAAATGTCATCAGACACCTGGCTCATATTACCATATGTGGTGGACTTGTGCAGATGCTAAAAAATACTGGACTAAAACCCATATGTGGTTGGAAAAAATGACAAAAAAACATATAGATTTGAAACCAGAGAAATTTTTATTGGGAATTTTACCTGAAATATATAGTAAAGACTTGAAATACCTGATTGTAAATGTGTTGACAGCAGCTAGGATTGTATTTGCTAAAAACTGGAAAAATGAGAAAATACCATCACAGGAGGAAATCATTAAGAAAATATTGGAATGTGCTGAAATGAGTAGATTGACATTTGAAATTAGAGAACAAGAGGATAAACAATTTTATAAAATTTGGGGTCTTTTCTATCAATGGTTAGATAATAAAATACAGTAATGAAATATGTAGACTTTTAGAAAATAATAAATATATAAAGATGTACTTCTAATATGAACTGTTATAAAATAAACTAAGTAAATTATGATTATCTTGTAAAACATGAATGAATTAAAGTATAGTCAAATGATTGATTAATAATGATACTAAGGTATTTAATTTTTGATTGAAAATATGAGATTATATTTAATGCAACTGTAATTGAAGACTATGAAATGGAAGCACAAAACAATTTGTAAACCAACCGGCACACTGTATGTACATATATGGAAGATAGCTTGATGTTTTTATGTTTGTTTGTTTATGTTTGTTTTTAAAAACTAATAAAAAAAATTAAAAAAAAGAAGAAAAAAATGACAAATCACTTCCAAAAATCCTGCTAACAAAACTGCCAGGATCTTGTCCATGCAATTGTCGAGATTGACTCAAAAGCACACACAGACAAACTGCATTGCATTGGTTCAAAATCCATGAATTCTAAAAGCTAACTTGTTTATGTTGTAAAAGTTTTCTCTCCTCCATTCCTTATTGAATTAGGTTTTCCGAATGAAACAATACCACAGAGCAGGCCTGCAAAACTTGTACGGAAGGAAAATGACATACAAGTTGAGGGCTGAAAAGGAATACCATGCATCTCAATCAGTGGTTCAGTGGCTACTGGCACAACAGCAACAGTGTTGGAGCTAGTGGTAACAGAAGACCTGTAGGTCTTACAGGGACTTAGCAGTTCATCTTTGGAGGGGAAGCAGTGAATTTATTGATTTTTGATTGATTTTCAAAAAAAGCTGCTAGAAGTTTGCATGTTGTCCAGATCCCATGATGAAATAAAGCTAACAAGTCTCAAAAGTGCTTTTTCAAAAGGCAATTGGGCTATGTTTTTATCCTTAAGGAAGATGATGTTTTGCTTCTCATCCATGCTGGATGGGGGTGGGGGGAGATAGAACTAATCCTTCCATCTTCTCTTCTACCTCCCACCCCCTGTCCACCATCCAGTCAGAAATGATGAAGTCTCTTGAATGAGAAGCAAAGCATCTTCTTTCAAGGAAAAAACAGTCCAGTTGCCTTTTGAAAAAGCACATTTGAGACAACCATGACCTGGATTGACCAAGAACCTCCATAGAGGTTCTGGCAAGACTATATTTATAAAGAATGGCTCAACTTTATTGAAGCTGTATAAAAAGGAAATTTACTATTATAGGTAATCCTCAACTTACAACCACAAATGGAAGTCACTGAGCGAAGTGATCATTAAGCCAGATGCCATGTGAACATCTGCTCAACAACTACAATCCTAGAATTCCTAGTTGCAACCATATAAGTGATTCTGCAGATGGAAATCCAAGCTAAGCAGGTGGGGTGCCTCGTGGGGGAAATAGAGGCCCTGGAAGGCCGCTCACATGCCATGTAAAAATTTGGGGTGCAGTTTCCTCGCTCAAACTGAATATCCTGCTTAGATTTTGGTAGGGAAGATTTTCAGCTCTCTGGAGGAGATAAACGAAGTCAAAAGGAAAACTGGCAGGAGTTAAGAAATGATGACAGATATGCTTAACAACTGGAACTGGAGAATTGCAGTTCATAACTGCATCACTAAACAATGGTCCAAATTATTGTCATTAACCAAAGACTACCTGCACCATGATCCCACTTCTCCAGGCTAAACTTATTTAATGCCTCCAATCCCAAAGATGCTTTTTCCAAAAGGCAACTGGACTTTCTTGGGTTTTTTTTTTCTTTGAAACATTTTGCTTCTCATCCAAGAAGCTCCTTGGATGAGAAGTGAAAGAAACATTTTCAAAGGAAAAATCAAGAAAGTCCAGTTGCCTTTTGGAAAAAGTATCTTTGGGACAACCATGACCCAGATAATTGAGAATTTCCATGGTCATTTAGTGCCTCCAACCATTCTGCATTCATATTTCTTCTAAGTTTCTTATCATCCCTACTCTGGGTGCACTCCAGTTTCTTAATGTCAAGATTCCTCTGAATATTGATACTGTTGTTTATTATTGGTTCATTTTTATATTGTGGCCAACTGTGATAATTGTGTTTCACAATTTCTCATCCAAGTTATTTATAAATAAATTAAACAGCACAGAATCCAGAATGAAGTTCTATGCACTGTCATTCAAATATTTATAGGAATATCCTCATCTCTACCAGGACCAACTAAAGTGTTCTAGATTTCTTCGCTCTCCAAAATAAACACACATTAACAGGCAAAGGGAGGGGAAAAATCTTACCCAATCCTTCACAATTTGCTACAGACTGCAACTCACTCAAATACTGTTTCAATTAAAATATTTTCTGGGAAGATTTTTTTAAATAGTTTATCTACAACAGTAAAATTACATTTCTGAAAATACTGTCATCTCTCTTCCATAAACAAACATAACATGTTGTCCAAAAGTATCTTGTTTATTACTATTATTCTATCTGACATCTGGAATAAATAAAAAATATTATTAAGGTTATATTTAAATTAAAAAATAAAAGAACTGTAAGCCTCTGTTATAAAATTGTAAATTCTCAAATTCTCCAAGTACTGTACAGCTTGAATTTTAAAGAAATTTATCCAATGAAAAAGAGGACACACTTTCTAGTAAAATAATTATTTTTATTTTCCTAGAAGATTTTGACTGCCCTAAAAAAAATAAATCAAAATTCACTACAACCTGGATACAGATTTCAGACATCATAAAATGACGTATCAGATAGTAAGAATGCCTTTTAGAAATCATACTAGCGCTAGATTAAAAGGACAGTCACCATTACACAGCAGCCATCTGCAGCTGGCTTCCATACCTTTTTTTTTTATTTATTTCAATGAGTTTTTCTTTTATTGTTTATTTTCAACAACTGCTTCCTGGTCCAAATGCTAGTAAAAATGGTAGACAGGGGGAAAATGTTCCATATGCTTGTGCTCAGAAAACTAAGGAAATAATTCTGCATGTATCACTAATCCATCAAAAGAATTATTGTACAAAAGAAATATTTTTAAAAGTCAACAGCCAGGCACCAAACATTGTTTTAATCATACATGCACACTTTTGTACATACTTATCTCTGGGCTTCTTTGGGAAATGGAAAATAATGTTCCCTAATTATCAGAAATCCCCAGTACAAAATACTCAAAACGAGAGGGGGGGGGAGAGAGAGAAATGTATCCAAGGAAGCCAGAGGAGGTGGGAAATCTCTACTGCTTGATAATAAATTGGGGAGGGGAGGGGAAGGGACAAAAACCAATCGAGCCGGGGAAGAGCAGTCTAGAAAGTTTCTGCCAACAGCAGCTGAGATGCTTCATCACCAGCCTATTTTCCAGACATTATGTTTCATATGGCTTCAAGAGTCACATGACAGCTGCAAACTAATGCCTTGAGGTCTGTTTCTGCCTCTCTGTGACACTGGCAGGCTGTGAGAGACTCCAATCCCACAGAAAAGAATGTTCCCCCTTTTTTTCCATTACATCATGCAAACCGGTCCTGGGGGAGAAGGGAGCGATTCACAGCTGGTGGCAGCTGCAGTACCATCTGCTTTAGTTTGCTTGGCAGATTCCTACTCAACCTCTTCTGGGGAAGCACGCCTCTATCTCAACACAAAACACCCCATTGTGCAAAAAAGAGAGAGAGAGAGAGAGAGAGAGAGAGAGAGAGAGAGAGAGAGAGAGAGATTTGCAGATCGTGGAAGAGTGAGCTTTTCGCTAAATGGTCAGAAACAGAGGCATCAGGTGAAGATTTCGGATCACAGGGAAAAGGAGCCTACCACACAAAAGACAAAATTGCTAAACACGCCATGCTTACGGAGAGAAACAAGGCCGGTGCTATAACCTGCCATCTGCTTGCCAGGATGCCAGGATGGAAAAACTACAGTCAGCAATAACTTTGAAAAGAGGGGGGAGAGAAAGGGAGGAGAAAAACAGCTTAAGTCTTCAAAGATAGAGATTAGCTGGGGCAACTTGGAAAAAACTGAAACTAACAACTTAGCCCTAGATGGGAAAAACTTCAAATATATTTATGAATACTGTTAGCACATCTGATAATTTATGGGAGCCCCAGCTGGAAGGGAAGATTTTTGAAGTCACTCACTGTGATAGTTGGACAAATCCACCATAAACTAATAGCAGAAAAGGGGTTTTATCTACCTCCTTTGATCTTTGTGATATGTATTGCCAACAACTAAGATTTGCATTTTAGTTGTGAAAAGTGCTTTCCATATATAGTAAGTATAAATATTGCTTGCTTGCTTTCCCTATTCATGATACGCTCTTGGAATTTGTTAAAAACTTTTGTGGAAGGCTCCAGAACTATTGCAAGCTTTCTATTTATCACTACAAAAAACAATAGGTTTGTTTTTACACCTAACTACAGAGGAATAAGAAGTAGGGGAAACTGAACAATGCAACAAGCCAGAATGATCGCAGTCCTTATTGCCATAATTTATTTGTGGAATAAGCAACTTTCCTGCAGTAAAATGGCTGGGATTTTGCAGTAGATCCACCACAAATGAGTTGTTTCGGTTCTGATATAAACAACAGGCAAGAAGACCTCTGATTTCAGGAACACTCCGATGAACTCCCAACACTTTTGAAGTCTCTCACATCTCCCAACAAAAAGCTTCAGGAAATGTTTACTGCGCTGTTTTCAAAATTGTCTGTATTTGCAATGACTTACCATACATTTTGCCTTCATCAGACAATATGATTTTCCTCCTCCCACAAGGGGGATATATAGCTAGGGCCTCCTGAAAGCTCTGCTCAATATCTGGGCTCCAGACCCCTTCTGCGTCATTGTCAATAGGTTTATCTGCAGAATCGCTCATTCTTTCAATGTCCTCGGCAGGGCTCTCGCTGCCGCTCCAGCTGCTGGGCTCAATGGTGGTGGCTGGTTGGTCCAAGCCTTAGCCTGGAAGCCTTAAGAGAATTAACCTAAAAACAAGAAAGAACAGTTTCAGGTGAAATTTTCTTGGTTAGTTTTAATATTCGATAGAACAAAAGCACAAGTTGTACTTAGAAATGTAGAGAACTAAAGAAAAGTAGTCAAGGTCTACTCTTCTTCAAGTGGGCTACTAACAGGGGCTACTATCCATTATTTCTGAAATTAATAAGAACTGTAATCCATACACATAATATTTAAAAATATATGATTACACTGAATAACTATAATGGGTTCAAGAAGTTCAGAAATAATCCTGGTTAGAAAAAGGAAATATTTCTATTTTAAAATGGGAAATTTCTTATTTTAATTCATCTCAAACAATGAAGGAATTTTGGAAAACCAGAATACCACACAACTGAAGAAACAAGAAAGTGACTAAGCCATTGAAAATAAATCATATAATACAGACAAGGAATGACTAGACCAGATTTTTTTTATCTGAATCAACTATGGAACAAGAAGAGATGGCTCTTTTTTCAGATGTGCAATCAATTTATTATGAAATAATCTAATACGACAACTCCTGCTAGGTCTACTCGACTCACGGACATTTCATTGCTTCTCTTGTATTTGTGGAAAATGTACTGCTGATACAAAGGTGTGCTCTAGGCAAAAATCTGCTGTACCAGTAGGGCATCACAGTGGTAAGCCTGAAGAATACAGTGCAGAAGCACCAGGAATGTATTTATCTCAACCTGCTGATGCATTGCTGATTCTTATTAGGGACAAATCATACATTGACAAACTAAGACTACTATAAAAGATAACTTCCAGAAACATTTGCTCAAACATTCACATCCTTCTTTTTTAAAAATAAAATCCAGATGAAAGATCTAAGAAAAAGTAGTAAAGTTTTTTTTTCCTCCTCTCTTTTACACAATGCATAGGAAAACATGGGAAATAAACCAAATCATTTGTTTAACATTGCTGCATATTCTGAATTAACCCTCTGCGAGTGATTTAGATTTGCCTCAATGAAGAGATGTGCCCTGGAGAAACATAATTCTCACTGAAACAGAGATAAATTGATTTGCTCCAATGAAGCCCTTTGTGTCCTCTTGGCATTTCAATCCCCCACCTGCCATTTGCCAATGTCAAATGGCAGCTTCCACGTGCCTGTCCCAAAACCTCTGTGGTAAGGGCAGACGAAAGAAGGCGGAGCGTTGTTTTAAGGAGGTAAGCTGTGAAGGGCTGCAGAACAAAGCCAAAGTTGCAAGCACAGCATGCCCTCTTCCTCCTGGGTGAGAACTCAGTAACCACTCCCTCCTACCTGGGTGAAAAGAGAGCTGCTAGCCACAGCAAGTCTACTGGATACAAATTAAGTTCTCGTGAGCTGAACAGAAATTTTAAACAAATTCCTCATTTTGGCAAATGCTGATATTTTACAGACGCAAACATCCTCTTTTGCAACAAATAAATAGCTTCTGTTTATTTCCAGAGAACTTGATTAATCACTTCAAACTCAGCTTTATGTATGACGAGCCTAGTTGCATTTTAATCTGGTGTGAATCACTAGTATTGTGCAAAGTAACCTTTGTATCATCCAATGTTTAAATGTCTATTACACTTTTGTGAGTGAACAGTCAATATTAAAACATTTCTATGTTAAATTTCAGAGTGTTTTTTAAAAGTATAACTAAATAGCTTGCGCACATTGTAACTTGAACCACGTGAGTAACTTGGTTGAGTATTTTTAATACAAATTTACACAGGCAAGATCATAATGCACGCAGATGAATTACATGCATATTAACTGAATTTAGTTTCCAAAACTGGAAAAAATACTCCCTTCAAACACCGATCTAAACAGCTCCAGCTAATTAATTTGCAGGAAAGTGCTTCTGATCCCATAGCAGAAACCTGACAATCTTTAAAACAAGTAACATAAAACAATTTTGTTTTTCATTTACTGCACAATCCAAGTATTTTCAAAGCATCTAATTCCTTATTATCTTTTGCCTCTATAGTCTTTTATCTTTGCCTTGACTCTCCCCCCCCCTTCTAATATTGTGCATGAAATATTTGGATTCCTAGATGTGCAGGCTACTTCTGGAACTGCAAAACATTCATTTCGCTTTTGCAAACAGATCCAGTCCATTCTCTATCATTTCTTTTGTACATGTTGCAAACTGGACTTTTCTGAGTATTTGGACTCTCACTTCTACATTCAGTTCAATCCCTGGATTGGATCACTAATACACTATGCTTTAATTACATGCAAATGGTTGAGGCTTGGCTTGCTAATAATTAACTTATGATTTAGTCGATATGTAACCTATTGTTAGCCAGGCAGGTCAAACTAGCTGGTAAAAATAGCTCAGTTCCCATTGTTTGCAATCAGAAAGGACAGAAAAACATTTTGTCATCCAGATCACTTTGGGGGTTGTTTTCATTACAGTATATCTGGGGAGGTAACATATTTGAAAGGAAACTACAGCCACCTATCTCCACAACCCCCATCTCAAACACCCCAACAACAGCCAAGCCTCCTACAACTGGCCCCAATCCATTGGGTTCCCAACCTCTGATGATCACAGAAAAAGAAGTGCAAGATCTATTTCACAGATAAAAGCCAGGAAAAGCACCAGGGCCAGACAAGATAACTCCTTCTTGCTTAAAAGTCTGTGCTGACCAATTGGCCCCCATCTTCACCCGAATCTTCAATAGATCACTAGGGATGTGCTATGTTCCTTCCTGCTTCAAACGTTCTACCATCATCCCAGTGCCAAAGAAGCCCTCCATCAAGGAATGAATGACTACAGACCAGTTGCTCTTACATCTGTAGTTATGAAAATCTTTGAAAGGCTTGTGCTGTCCCACCTGAAAACCATCACAGATCCACTGCTAGATCCCATGCAGTTTGCATACCGAGCAAACAGATCAACAGATGATGCTGTTAATATGGCTCTGCATTACATCCTACAACACCTTGAATCTCCAAATACCTACGCAAGGGTCCTCTTTGTAGACTTCAGTTCAGTATTCAATACCATCATTCCAGACACTCTTCTAAGTAAATTAAACCAACTAGTGGTACCTGAACACACTTGTAAGTGGATCATAAGCTTCCTAACAGACAGGAAGCAGCAGGTGAAGCTAGGCAGAATCACATCCGATACCTGTACAATCAGCACAGGCCCCCCCCCAAGGCTGTGTGCTTTCTCCTCTTCTCTTCTCCCTATATACCAATGACTGCATCTCAAACAATCCATCTGTTAAAATACTGAAGTTTGCTGATGACACAACAGTGTCATCATTCGAGACAACGACGAATCCGCATACAGACAGGAGGTTATACAACTTGCTTCGTGGTGTAACCAGAACAATCTGGAACTGAACACACTCAAAACCGTAGAAATGGTGGTAGACTTTAGAAGAAACCCTCCCATACTACCACCTCTTACAATACTAGAAACAAACGTATCAACAATAGAGACCTACAAATTTCTAGGTTCTACTATATCATATGACCTAAAATGGACATCTAATATCAAAAACGTCATCAAAAAAGCACAACAAATAATGTTCTTTCTGTGCCAACTCAGGAAGCTCAAACTGCCCAAGGAGCTGCTGATCCAGTTCTACAGAGGAATTACTGAGTCTGTCATTTGCATCTCTATAACCGTCTGGTTTGGTTCTGCAACTCAACAGGCCAGACACAGACTTCAGAGGATAATTAGGACTGCAGAAAAAAACAATTACTACCAACCTGCCTTTAATCAAGGATCTCTATACTGCACGAGTCAAAAAGAGGGCTGTGAAAATATTTGTAGACCCCTCACATCCCGGGCATAAACTGTTTCAACTCCTTCCCTCAAAATAGAATTCTTTATTGGCCAAGTGTGATTGGACACACAAGGAATTTGTCTTGGTGCATATGCTCTCAGTATACATAAAAGAAAAGATACATTTGTCAAAGAGTCAAGAATCATAAGGCACAACACTTAATGATAGTCATAGGGTACAATAAGCAATCAAATCATACTAGGAAACAGTCAATATAAATCATAAGGATACAAGCGACAAAGTTACAGTCATACAGACACAAGTGGGAGGGGATGGGTGATAAGGAGTGATGAGAAGATTAATAGTGCAGACTTTGTAAATAGTTGAACAGTATCGAGGAAATTATTAGTGACAGCTTTCAGGAAAAAAACTGTTCTTGCATCTAGTTGTTCTGGTGTGCAGTGCTCTATAGTTGTTCTATTCTATTCTACTCCTTTTTATCTGCAATAATTCCTTGAAAAACTGATTACGTGGGACACAGGAACTTCAAGGGCCATCATATTGCTGAAAAATGTGTTCAAGTTCTCTATAACTGAAAACATTTTAAATCATTGCCAAAACTGAGGCATTCTCACAAAAGCAAAATTCTATTTTTAATGCTGAAAGATTTATGCAAGCTGTGTTGTCCTGACATTGCATTTCCTTACATTTCAAGTACAGAGAGACAAGTCCAGAAAAGCATAACTAAAAGTTGTATTTTCTCTATGTTCTCACTGGAACAAATACTTTATTTAACTAATTATAGCTTCAACATATACAAATAAGTGCCTTTTATGACCTGGTTTTATTACCAGATGCTACATTTGTATCAAACGCATAGGATTTGTCTGCAGAGTATTTACATATCATCCTGGCAAACACTTGCAAAGATGTTCAGCAATATTTAACCTGATGGAGAAAATTATTTCCAATTAATAAAAGCTATTGTCAGCCTTCAAGATTTTCTTCCTTTGCTTTGCATCTTTCGGCTGTCATAAATAACGGGGGGAGGAGGGGGGACATTGTTATGGGAAGCGAGCTGGAGGTATTACAGAACAGAACTGTATAAGGTGGAGGGGAGGTTCTTGCTTAGGCTTCTATCCTATGCTATGTGCAGCCGCAACTCTTTATCAAAATATGTCAAGGTCAACGGACAGAGGCCTCATCACCACCTGGAGATGCCCACATGATGCTATACACAACTTTTAATTGGATGAGCCAATTGAACTATTGGGTGTGGGAACGTTGCCATCACTTTGTATATGTGATTTACATGCTCTTTTTCTCAGATTCAGAATTCTTTTATCTTCAGAATTCTATCACTTGACTTCCAGTAAAAGATATCTTTTCTCTAATTAATGGAGTCTAAGTATTTCTTTCTTGGATTTTGAATGGAGCACCATCTGACATTACTCGGAATCTCAGTTTACCAGCCCACCCGGAGAATTAATAAATTTTCTCCTGAGAGGGTCTGAATACAATGTCTAATCCAGCCAGCAACCAAGAAGACCTGGGAGCGACTGGAGGGCCAGATTCCCTGCTGTTAGAGGAGACAAGGAAAGCCGACTTGTTAGCAGAATTAAGTCTTGGCAAAAAACCAGCTGTAAAACCCAAATGGTCCCTGGGAGTCGGCTGGAAGGATCCTGAGGAAAAGCCTCCTCCAGGAGTGACCACTACCCGAATATAGGTTATTATATGATTTATTAAGATTTTAACAGAGCCCCCAAACCCTGATTTTTATTTATTAAAAATATTAATATTAGCCTTGGCAACAATTAATGATAAGCCATATTAATAAATTAGAACAATGTTTAATTTAAATGTAAAATTTTCTATTTTTATCATCAGGTCTCTTATTTATTTATTTATTTATTTTTATTTATTTATTTTGAGCACTTTGCACTGGGGTTGGATAAAACCAAAAGTCAGAAATGCATTTTTGTTCCTTGATGTATTCTGTAAAAAAGCTTTTTAAAAGTGGATACCAATATATAAATTCAGAAGATTTTAAAATCTGAAGTAAATTAAAAGCCATAGGCTTTTCTTTGGGGATTAATCAATAATAAACTAAAATAAATTATGGAACTTTGTATTTATATACGACAACTGCAGTAAGATTATTATTAAAATCTATAAGGTGTTTCCAGAAAAAGGAAAAAAAACATGATTAGAAAAAGAATTAGATAATAAAAAAGATAGGCTTTCTTTTGTAACCACAGACCAAGATATAACTTTGTAATTATACTTATGTATAATTTCTGCAAAGGAAATCAGAAGATTCTTTCCATTTCTTTTTCTTCTTTCGGCATTTTTGTCTTTCTTTTCCTTTTTCCTTTTCTCTCTTTTGTTTTTTTCTTTTTATTAGTTATTGTTAAGCTTTTATGTTCTTTGTAAAAAAAAAAGTAATATAAAAAATGTTTTTTTCAGTCCTGTTCATTATCCTCAGAAATAATGTCAGATTTCAGGTAAATGGCTTCACAAGACACCCTTTATTTGAAATGTCCATAGAAACAAATCAGAATAAATAGTTGCCTTTTCATTAAATGGCTTAAAGAATTATTTTACAAACCTTTTTGCATCATTAGACAGAGAAAAAGAAAACTATGCAATTAAAAATTGTGTTTTGCCTAAACACTGAAGCAGGGTCGTCTTAAGAGCTAGACTTTATATTTATAAAAAAGAAACATTTACTTTTTCCTTTGTTCCAGCTACCTGGAAAACAGTTTACTTCCATAATTCACCTAAAACTATAACAGATAAAGACATGGATTGAATAACTATCATATTTATTTCTCTCTCCTCTGTTTTTCTGTAATATGAGCTAATTCAGCTGAAACACATGGGGCTCTTGTTACAATTCTGAAAGAAGCAGACGAGTCCAGAACACACAAAAGCTTATATATGAAAATGGCAAACATCATTAACACTGATTGTAGTTCTGATACTCTCAAGGGGTATTTGTAAACATTGAAATCTTGTTCCCACAGTTCTTTCAATTGCTTCCAAGGATAATTTTAGCCAATGTGATTAAATCAATTTAAGCAACAATGCTGCATTCCAGTTTATGGTTTCTTCCTCAACAGAATTAAAACATGATAATAAAGAATCAAATAGTACATTTTACATAGTGTTTTCCTTATGCAGTATAATCCTCATAGAATTCTTTCAATAGTTTTTGTATGTAATAGATTTCTGTTGTGTGGAATTTTTTAAAAAAGTTTCCTTTACTACACCAAAGAACTGGAAAAGGCTCTTTTCAATTCCCCACCCCACTTCTTGTTTGTTTAAATAATTTCCAACATGGCCAACCAGATAGAAATTTGGGAAATTGTAGGCCCAAAACATCTGGAAAGTGCCAATTTGGGGGAGGAATCATGTTGCAAAATTCCAGATTTGATTTGCATTTAGGAAATATTTTCCATTGACTCTAACATACTCCTGCACTTTGAAATTCATGATACTGTAGGACTGTATTAAAATTTCAAGAATAACTTTTAGGCTCTAAAGGGCTGGTAAAGAAAACCCTACACTCTTCTTCTTCACTTCTTTTTACCATCTTTTTTCTCAAGGAGTTAAAAAAGAAAAAAAAAATAGGGAAATTTCTTCCTATCATTCATTGGAAAGAAATGGGGCTGTACAAAGATTCCCTCTATTTCAATTGGTAACAGACATGGCAGAATGAGATGAAGTGATTTATCTCAGTACATATGATTAAGGGTCCTTGGTGTTCTCTGAGCTTGGTTGCTTTCTTGCAGACATTTCATTACCCAAACTAGGTAGCAATGATTACCTAGTTTAATGAAACATCTGCAAGAAAACAACCAAGCTCAGAAAGCAACAAGGACCCCCTCTTTTCAATCCTGAACTTCAAATATTCTCCTTTGTTAGTACATATGGTTAAAGAAAACATATAGTTTGGAGATTTACTTTTTCCTCCAACACTTCATGGTGATCCTGTACTATGCTGTAAGAATAAAGTTTGCATTATTTCATTTTTAAATTTTATTTTGATCGAAAAATTAAAATACAAATTTCAAAAAACAGAAAAAAAATTACAAAGATGAAACAAAATTAGACAAAGCATTAAGGAGAATCCCAAAGGGCCTCCTTTTCTCTGAGGCCAAAACATAACACTTGCTCCTATAATTGTATAATGAATACTTTGTGATCAAAATGAACAAATGGATTTATTAAGAATGTACTTTTGCCTGTGGGTCTTAGATTCTAAAGGGAAGATGTATTGGAAACACAAAATATAGCCTTAGATAAGGCACCCCAAAATTACCAGTTTTGGCTCGCACATCAGGCCCTCTCATTTTATTCTGCTGATGTTACTGCATAAGGAGGCTGAAAGGAAAATACTACTTTGGATCAATAAATATACAAAGGTATTCCTGAAATGTTTGACTTTCGTCATTTCTTTTTCTAAGCATGTAGAACAGGGGTGTCAAACTGGCAGCATCACATGACGTATCAGGACGTTTTCCTCCTTTGCTAAACCGGGCATGGTGGGCATGGCCAGCACGTGATGCATCCAGCCCGCAGGCCGCAGATTTGACAACCCTGATGTACAACATGGTTTTCTTAATTACTAGGCATTGTGCAAATGTAAGGGTTCAAGAGAAGAGCCATAAAGGTGATCACAACCACATAATATCCTTATCCCAGCTGATTTGGGAAGTCAGAGAAAAACTGTGTACAACAGCATGAAGCATACATGAAGCATACATTGGAAAAGGCAACTTTTGGCACTTGACCAGGAAATGTTTTTGGAAAGCGTACTGCCAGTTGGACCTACCACTATCCACTCTGAACAGGTGCAGCTATGCACAAATCTAGATGAGAAAAGGTAGGACTGGAAAAAGAAATTAAAAATACGTTCACCTGATTTTGCCATATAATCAGGGTTATTTTTACTGGTACTACAAAAAATGGCAGGAGAGAAGAGATTGCCAAGGGACAGGAAATTAAGAAACGCAAAGAATAATTCTAAGATTTCTAGGCCATGAAGGCCTTCATGGCACAGATAAAGATCTACCACTTTGCCAAGAGTTAGGAAACACAAAGTAATTTGACAAAAGAAGGTTCTAGTGACAAGTGATCCTCTTCATACCATGTACTTCCCTGTGCACGACCTACAGTTTTAGTGCTGAAATCTGATTGCTGCAAAAATGAATACCGTAGATAGGATCTTTGAACTCACCCACACACTGTGCCCTGGGCTATATCTCCCTAGCAAGACAAGAAAACTAGATTCTGCTGCAAGCAGCTGTCCTCAAATCCCAATCTACGCTTTGCACATGGGTGGGAAAAGCCTTCCAGCAGCAGGTGCAAAGAGGTGCAAAAGCTCAGTCTTACACTTGATAGCTATATAAGCCTTCTGGCAGGCTGCCAACCAAGTGGGTCAGCCATGCTTTGAACCTGCCAGCTGTATTCAATATTTCAAGAACAGGTTGCTACAGCAGCCCTTGGGCAAGTTATTTATTTCCACAACAATAGGATAACAAGTCAGACCTCTATATACCCTCTGCATACCCTCATTTAAAAAAAAAAAACACAGTTAAAAGAAAACAGAATAGATTCAACCCATTTCTTTTCATTCCTACTCTTCAAAACAGAGATTAGGGGTATACAAAGAAAACTAAATGTATCACTCTTCTGAAGCTAAGGACAACTATACAATCTGTGCATACGTTTAACAATTTGTGGCTCACCGCTGGCATAGTAGAAATATGCATTAAAGCTATGCAATGTTTTGAAAATGATTTGGACATAGTATTTTGGAATGTACAAGTGTTTAAACAGAGATTTGTTTGCCTCAGTAAGGCAGCTGCGTCTTTTTTTCACAGTCATGCAGCTATTGCAGGTAGAACTACAGATAGTCCTCGACTTATGACCACAATTGAGCCTAGAATTTTATGTTTTTGAGTTAGACATTTGTTAAGTGGGTCTTGCCCCATTTTATGACCTTTCTTGCCACATTTGTTAAGTGAATCACCGCAGTTGTTAAATTAGTCACATGTGTCAATTTGGCAGCCCCAAGTCTGATTCAAGACAGATCTGGGGCTGACAACATGGTTGTTAAGTGAATCTGGCTTTCCCATTGACTTTGCTTGTTGGAAGGTTGCGAAAGGGGATTACACGACCCTGCAACCATCATAAATATGAGTCAGTTGTCAAGCTCCTGAATTTTGATCATGTCACCATGAGGAGGCTGCAACGGTCATAAGTGTGAAAAATGATCATGTCACTTTTTTCAGTGCCATTGTAACTTTGAACGATCAATAATGAACAGATGTACATCAAGGACTACCTATATTGATATATGGCCATTGAATAAAATGAATATATTAGATCAGAAATGCTTTATCTGAGAATATTTAATGTCTCGCTTTCTGTACTAACTGAATCTCATTTAATTTGCATTTAATTCTAAGCCATGTATGAGCTCTTACATTTATATTAAAACTTTTAACATATTTTCTTTGGCCCACATTCCCTGTACCCTAGATCAGTGTTTCACAATCTTAGCAAATTTAAGGTTCTTCAACTTCTAGACTTCAACTCCTGGAATTCCACAACCAGCATCTTGAATTCCCAATATTTTAAAGTTGCTAAGGTTGAGAAATACTGCCCCAGACCATGTTCAAGACTCCATTTCATAATAGCTACCTTCCAGTAGGGTTGGGATTGCAACTCCAGGAATTTCCAGATTGGGTAGGGAATCTGGGACTTCAAGTCCTGGACAATACCACTTGGGGAAGGCAGGTCTAGATACTGCAGACAAAAACAAAACAAGCTGCATCATCATGCAAGCTATTTCCTTTCTAGAAATCTGCAGGCAATTACTGATCTACAAGTTGAGGGCCTCCTGGTAATTCTTCAAAGAGCTGTAGGGCTCTTCCTGAGGATACTACCAAGTCAAAAGCAGTAGAAAAAAGCCCCAGGCATTTCACCATGAACCTAAAGCCTTTTTCAAGGATCCTGGAAATGTAAGGTCATACTATTAATAGTTGGTGGTAGGCCAACAAATATTGGAAGCATGTTTTCACAAATATCTTCAGTGATCTGAGAGAAAGGTACATGAGCAATTGGACCAATTTGATACACCTAAGTGTATAAAAATAAATCCCTTAAAAATAATAATCAGAAACATCAAACACCTATGAGATATCAGAATATCCTTGTTACATTCATTTTGTTTTCTGGTACACAACAAAACAAATACAGAGAGAAAGAATGGCAAATGGCTTCAATACAGTAGTTTTCAATCCTGGCTCTGCAGCACTTGAATGCTTTTGTAATCTGGAATTCTGTCTTTTGTAAGGTCATCTTATATGCAAAGAGACTCTTAAAAAAGCATTTAGAGATCTAAGCCAATAAAAAGATTAGGCATTATTATAGTGTAATTACCTAGCAAATTTAATTAGATTTTACTTGCTTAGCTGTGTGTGTGAGAGAGAGAGAGAGAAAGAAAGAAAGAGAGATTTCCATTGATCAGGAAATAACATAATCTTCATTAGTTGCAAAGGTACAGTCCGCTAATGATGTGCTCCTAGGAGATGAGAGGGTGAATTCATGCTTTCAGCAGTAAAAAGATTGCCTCCCAAAATCCACTGCTATTAAATTCTATGCCTCTTGTTCTCTTTTACTTTACCCTGCATTTTCTTCTGCGAGAACTCATCAAGAACAAAGTGACAAAGGCACAAATACATCATGTGTAGTACTAGCAAAATCTCCCACAATCTTGTATCCTCAAGCAAGTAGATATTCAAACCATGGATAATCACAGAGAAAATTCTAGTATTACACCTCCATTAGGAACATTGATTTACTTGAGCAACAGCCTTAGAGAGAAACCATCTCGTTGTGCTACGATTTGTAAGTGCTGTTTTTAAGAATCAAGCTTTCTACACACAACAGTGACATTCACCAAAACCAATATCATACTTTATAGCCTACATTTCCCTTGCAGTTATCACTTGCCAATAAGCACCCTTTGTCACCAACTCAGATTTATGTAGGCAGTCTTGTTTCATCTCCTCATTGCTTATGCAGTTTAGCTCTGTTTTTAAGGTATCGGCTTACTATAAAAATAACTCTGTTGGCATTCGGTAGGATTGTGAAACCTTGGCGACTCAGAGAAAAGAGACAACACAAAGTGTTGTAATAAATAAGTCAAGCAGCAAAGGAAAGGACCAAGGGGTTGCAAAAATCAGCTGAAGACTAAGAACCAGAGGTTTCTTGATTAAATTTCTATCCATCTAACTCAATTTATCTCAGATGTTGCTTTTTCCAAATACTAGCCCACATGGCTGTGATACAAATGCAACTTCTGCAACCAACTGTGCAGGTCATTCTACAGCAAGCACATAACAACCATGTTGGATAAGGCAAGTTATGTTTCTCTGAACATTATGAATGAGAGGGGAGAAGGTTTGAACATACTTACCATTATAACATCAGTAATCCAACAGTTTATGCAGCTCCTTCCAAACATTAAAAGTATCTCTTCCTTAAATAGTTTCTAAGCCAGTTGGAGTAATATGTGTAAATCTGTTTTGCTCCAAGACTTCATCCTCACCACCTCTAAATGTAGCATGGGGAATGCCAGTAATCTTTTTAACATTCCGTGTTCTCATGATGTTGCCTTTGTCTCATCTCCAGAACACAGCTGAGACAACTAAAATGTTGTGTTTCAGTTTTCAAGTAGTTTTCTGCCTCTTCTCTCAATACAATTTTTGTCATGAAGACATATTTCATCAAGAATGTGGCTGGTGATATGGACAAGGGTTGGGATCTACCCAATCCCTAATGGCTACCTAATGCTGCTGCGGGCATGCCTCCTCCACTGCAATTGCTGGGCACTACCCTCAATGGCAATTTTGGTTTGGGTTGCAAAGCAGACTGGAAAGCTGGCTTCCTCAAAGTATCTCCATACTGTAATATCTGACCAGATATTTCTGCGCTGCTTGCCAGGTCTGATGCGGGTTTGCTGTATGCAAACATTTACACTTTTTCAAGAGAGATAAACTGTAGAAAAAGTTTAATGCAATTGGTTTACCAGTTATTTTTTTCCATCTGAACATGACACGGGACGGGAAAGTAATTGTAGCTGGGAAATCCACTGATTATTTTCCTTAATGGTTTCGCATTAAATCATGATGGTCAGCATCACTTGTCAGCATGAGAAGCAATCCACTATATTTGGCATAAAACTTTTCGGCCAGCTCACAGATTGGAAGAAAATACGGCTGACTGGATATGCCTTTGACAGGAGCCTACAGGCTTAGCTACCATTAGAAAAGGGAAGAAATTAAAATTAAGAAGCAACTGATTGAACAATTTGTAAATGGTTCACAAGAAGACAGGAACAATATAAGAAGGGACCTGCAGCTTCTGAAGAATAAGAAAAAAAAATAGCCATTCTAAGAAAATGTGAATTTCCTTCAGATTAACCAAATAATTGGGAGTGGAAGAGGAATTCAATTTTTGCATAATCTAGAATACAGTGTTGCAATATACATATACTACTATATGTTAAGCCTGACATTATTATAGTTCAGAATACAGCTATCCCTTGAATTCCACACTTCTCCAAATAAAACCATCTGTCTCAACGCAAAAATTATACATTTTTCTAGTACATTTTTTGAAGAAGAAAATTTCAAAATATTTGTTTTGAAAGAAAGTGTCCATCTAACTGCAATTTGTATTCATTTTTTTAAATACTTGCAGGTATCATTGAGATGAAACAGTAGAACACACCTATAAATGTATAGATGAGAAAGTGGAACTCTGCGCATGCAACTTGACCAGACAAAGGAGCTGCTGATCCAGTGACAGTGAAATTAATGCTAAATATAGCTCTATTAATATGGGCTTGAAGTAATACATTCTGAAAAGGATACATTCTATTTTCAGCAATTCTATAAATAGATAATGAAGTCTTTGGGAAGGGGACTTTTGTTTCAGTGAATTTCTGACCAAGAGCTATGGTTGGTAATTATCTAATAGAAATTTTAAGTTTCCAAATCTGGGAAAGCTAAACTTGAGAGAGGGTGACTGAAGTAGAGGAAGTGTTACTGGAGAACTAGGAATGCATGTTTGATTTAGGAAAGGTTGTTGGTTATGAACTAGCATAGAAAAAGGGAGAAAAGTGGGCAAGAGGTAAAACCAAGTTGCAATAACAATGAGGAGAAAGGAGAAAAGGGTCTATTGTAGCCACTGGCAACCAGAGAGTGATGCCTGACAATGTTGGGATAGTCTGGGAATAGCTGGTGACGGCAGTCTAATGGCTGCTAGCGGCTGGTGCCGAACAGAGGACCAATCCCAAGTCAAATGTCCAGCAATGTCTGGCTCAACTCATGCAGCATGAACATTGGCCAACAGCAAGAGTTGGAGTTGCTGCAGAAGGAAAGCATATTCCCAAAGATAAGAGTAGAAAGAGTAGCTTAGAAAGAGTTCTACCATTATTAGGCAGCTCGCAGACCCACAGCCATAGAACGGGACAGAATTGGTGAAGAAATGGGCTGGAGAAAACTGTGTTACAAGCCACCCTTTGGGTGAGTGGCAAAAAAAAATGGCCATTTTTTTCTTTTTCTTCTATTTTTAAAAATGTGTATTGATTTTCATCTTTTAATTGTAACTTTTAATAAAAATATTATAAAAACAGGATATAATCTATTGGAGGTAGGATACATTTAGGCTATTTTGAGGGGGGGATAGTAAAATCAGTTGGCAGTAAAAAGTACTTATCTACTGATTTCAGAGAAAGAAGCAATTCTTGATCAAAAATAGGAACAAAAACTAGATTTGTGGTAGAAATATCAGTATTAGAACTACACATAACTACCCTTGTATGGATGTTTTTGTGAGACTTCCCACAAGTATCTTAGTATCAGGGATCTTTCATAATGCAGAGAAATATCTGTTTGTTCTCTTAAACTTATCTGTTTCCTTTTGTGCTTGTATTATTTTATCTAAGGTAGCATGTATTCTATGCAATAGATATAATAACAAACATCTTTTCTATATGACTGGATATGATATGGAAAGCTTGGTTTAAATAAAAGCCTAGTTTATTGAGTGTGTTTATTTTAAGGTAAAGAATTGGGTCAATTAGTCACTAATTTCTTCCTTATTTACACTTCTTAGTCTCAAAACTGGACTACAGTTGCCTTCCACGTTTTATTTATTTATAAAATATACCTGTCATAGATATAAAGATACTCTTCTATCCAATGTGTGGAAATAACTTTCAAGTATATGTACATAAACACTGCACATGTGTATATTCATTTATATTTGTCTATAGCTGTGAAAGAACATCTTTGTACAAGATGAATATTATCTATGATAATTTAAAATGGAATCTCCATCACTGAAAAGCAGGATTCAAGTATGCTAAAGGACTTATATATGGACTTCAAAGCAGCTTATAATAACCCATTATTCTTACAGGATAAATATCTGGCTGGGAACTAAAATGCCATAGATAAGTTGTAATATACATATTTTATCATCTAATTTTATTTTTATTTTAGTACAAAAATGTATCAGTATATATTAAAATATATAGTATATATTAGTCTTTCAAGTTATTATTTGAATAATATATATCTAGTTTGAATGATTCAGGCATCTTAAAAATAGGCTTTAAAATTCTCCTTCTGTAAAGAAGAGTAACTTCTAGAAATAACATCAAATTAAGCTGATAGCCATTATGAGTGACAGAGTTAATTTAAATATGTACATGAATATTTTGCATATTAAAAGCAACCTTGCTTAACATCCAATTTTACAAAATGATCGTGCTCATGCTCTTTCAAAACAGAGATTGTTTTTTCATTAAAGTGCTTTGTATTATATGGGAACTCTTAATGGAAACGTGTACTGTATTTTACATAGATGAATTCTGCTGGTAATAAAAACATGATTTTGCAATCTGAATTTGCTTTTCTTCTCTTGACAGTTTTGAAACCAACATGGCCCAGTGAATGTTTAATCTCTACATCATCTTCCAAGAAAGCTTCTTTTATATTTTCATGGAATTTTGGCTTCTACAGTTGGCTCAGCATGGTTACAACTGACTGATCTGCATCAGGAAGTTTCCCAGGCATGATTTAACAGGTTTTTAAGGGCCTCTGAAATTTTATTGGGCTTCTCTATCCCATACAAGGATAGACAAGTGTTTTTAAACTGCAAGCGTCAGCATAAATTATTTTTATAATTCAAGTGAAACATATCCTATGAAATTTGCATCTTTGAAACTAAGCCTCAATCTAAAAGAACCATGGAATCAATCTCTTTTTCAGCAGCCTCCCCTTCTTATGCATGCAAAGTTCATCTTAAACTCACAAGTTCTGCAAATAATTACAGTCAGTACTAACAAGGGGAAAGGTTATGAAACCTTCATCTCTATTACCCTATTGGAATTTCCTCAAAGTTTCAATTGTTTTCTACCTCATTTGTTCATTTCTCCCCTATTCAAATAGCTATTGGTTATATAAAAATGAAACATTTCCAAAAATCCACTTTCCAATAAATGATTTAGGATTTAACTTCTTCCCCTCCAGCTCTAATTCAAAGCTTTTCCTCTTCTTAAAAAAACAACCACATTTCCATTTGTTTTATTGCTACCTTAAAACTAGTTACCTGAAAAAGTAGTGTATATTTTCACACAAACAATTATTTCTTAAAATGCAGAAAGCAACTTAGATTTGCTGAGGAAAAGACAAATTTCTTCCATCTAGTACAGGGGTGTCAAACTTAACGCCTGGGGGCTTATATCTGGCCTGCGGGCTCACCCTGGAAATAGCAAAGGACTGGCCCGCAGTGCTTCTGCCAGGTAAAACAGGCTCCTGAGCTCCATTTTCACTGGCAAAGGGTTGCAGGAGGCCGTGGCAGCTGAAAACGGAGCTCAGGAGCCCGTTTTTGCTGGAAGATTGTTTGGGACACCACAGGTGCTCCCGATACAAGTGACATCGAGTTGGCCACGCCCACCCTGGCCACATCCAGAGATCAAACACAACCTTGATGTGGCCCTCAATGAACTCAAGCTTGACACCCATGATCTAGTACCATTTCAGGTATGCAATCACCTGAAAAATCAAAATTGTTTTTGTGTTCAGAAAATACTTTTTTTGCTATGTAATTATGATTTCAGAATTTCTGTTATGCCCACCAGTAATTATAGCCACTGAAACTGGGAAGAAGAGGCAGGCTAGGTACAGCTTTTAAAACAGGTAAAAATTTAGGTTGACTATTAGTGTTTTATTACTGTAAAACTATGAGAACAGACTAACCCAGTATTAATAATTGGAATGAACTCTTACACACTAGCATGCTGTTCTGGTTTATTTTCTGGCACTGATCTGGATGAAGTTGGAAGTGTTGACTCTTATTTGCCATTTATCAATATTTCAGCTTCTGCATTTGAAGTTAAAACTTGGAAAATCTCAATTACAGTTTACAGTACAGATATGTGTGACTATCCAGATGTTAGATAATTCTAACTCTATTTAGCACTGCCAATAGTAAGGTATAAATGGAATTAATGGAATATAAATATAAATAAAAGATACAAATCGAAATGCCTTGGGGTTTCTGACACGAATGCGAACAGATGGAATTAATGAATCCTGATTTAGAGTAATGTCTAAATTATAATCCATCTTCACATATGCAAGTTAGCTAAAAAGGAAATCTTCATTTCGTGACTGTAAAGTTGGGGAGGAGGACAATGCAAGCTTTGTAATCAAAACTTTCAGAAAAACTTTCACTAACATTAACACTTATTTATATTTATAGCACTAGACTGGTGTAATTGCATTTATTACAAATTTCCTATCTTGCCCCAGGCAATATTTATCTTTTCAAAATACCTGGGATAAGGAGCTAAACACTACAAAGGCTTCCATACAAAGTTTCTTTACTGGATTATATCAGGCACCCTCAAGGTATAACTCACAGTTATGCTGAGATTCATCTAATGTGCAATCTTTGCATTGTCGTCTTCATAGTGTGAAAAGTGATATACCAAAGGAAGACTCCAGCATGATGCTGGGGTCCAGGTAGGAATGCCCCAAAATTCCCTCAGCCCAACCAGAGGTCAATTTAATGACCAATCAGATTACAGATGTGACCATGTCACATGCACTACATTTCCCAAGAGACATTAATTACATTTCCCATGAAACATTCCCTTAAGGCAATAGCTCTCATTCCCAAACTAACTATATACTGTCTAACCAGCACAGTTCCCACTGAATCTTACCCCGAATTTACAATCAGACTTGATTCTAACGTAGTGACCTGTACCTGTAATTCAACCTTACAAAATCCCTTTGCAAGTTTCTTACATGTATGTTATAGTAGAAGATAGATATTTTGCGGATCTTTGTAGGGATGGGACAGTCGAGGAGAATCATAACAAAGCATGTTTAAAAAATGTTCTGCAAAACACATTAGTGCAAACAAAGCCACACTCTTTGTATTATTAAAAATGCTGGGCTGAAATGGACTGCATCAGGAAATCCATCTCTGGCAGTTTCCATATTCCTATTGCTTTTCTGGCAGTCTCACAAGAAGGTTATCAGAAATACTCCTAGAAGCAGCTATGACAGCCTTGCAAACTTGACTACTTTCATGCTGTAAAGCAGAGCTGGCTGAGGAATTCTGGGAGTTGAAGTTCACAAGTCTTAAAGTTGTCAAGATTGGATATTCCTACTTTAAAGAAAAAAGGAGTTCTTTAGATTATGATTTTTACATGAAACAATCTTTCAAACTCACATCCTTTCCCCCACCCCCACCCCCCGAAATGTTAGCAAACATCTTTTTATCTTACATCATTGGGTCCATATATATTTCAACTCAATGAAATAAATAAATAAAATGGCATTATTCCACATAAATATGTCCAGAGGTTAGTTTATATAGATACAGAAGCAGCACCTCAGTTCCTAAACGTCCAGAGCGTTTTCACATCAAGTTTCCTTGATCATGAATGTTTGCATGATGACAGATTGAAGATGCACAAGAAAAAGCAGAGTCACTTCAACCAAATCAAGAATTCAATCTCAAAACAAGAACCAATCATCAAAGTCAGTGTCTGTCTGTCTGTCTCTCTCACACACATCAATTCCCAGAAGTTCAAAAATGATTCAGTCTATGAGAAAGTACACACATAAAAGAAAATTGAAACTGTAAAACAAATGCCCCATTTCCCCACTTCTATACATCCAAAATACATGGCAATGTTGGAAAAACTGAGACATGATATCCAAAATAGTGGCTGATCCATATATGCAGCAAGTGTCATAATTGATGAGCCTTCATTAAGTCTATTTTATCTACTTAAAAGGCTTTATATATCTGAAACAGGCAATTGTCCCTGAAAACTGACTATAGATTCCATTAAGTATTCATTACATTATACTTGCTTTAAACAAGGAGTCTCTCATAAAGCTTGTCAGATGGGTAACATTACCACTTTGTTGTCATTTTGTGTCATGTGAATCTTAATTAATCCTTCCAGCTATCCATCATGAAATTTTACTCACTTGAATCTGAGCCCGAAAGGAGACTAAATCAGTTATCAGTTAAAGACCTCTTTGGTTACTTAATGAATAATCTACACGGGGAACTAGACATGCTCTGTTGCACGGAGATTATGGAAATTACAGTTCAAGACATCTGGAGAACACCAGGTGGGAAGGCGGCCCTATAGACTCCTCCAGGCTATTTAACATCTACATAAAACATTTAAGGAAGGTTATACACACTTGCCTTTTTACATTATATAGAACATTCACTTGTCCTGTTAATGGAATAGGCATGTAGACTTGATCCAAACTGCAACAGCTAAACTTTTTTTTTAATGGGGATTTTGGCTGAAGTAACTTTGGCACAGGATTTGAGAGTATTTTTGGAAGCTTTGAAAAACATTGCAAGCTTCTGGGTTTTATTATTTAACAGAAACCTTATTTCTACATATCAAAGCAAAACAAAATGGTATTCACTCACACTTTTACTGTACAACAAGGACAACAGCAACAAAACTAAGGTGGAACCACCAAAAATTGTTCTGACCTTGGTGCATAAGAACTGGAATTTTGTGGAATTGAAGCTCATCACAGTTCTTGGGAGAAGGTAACACAAATATAAACCTTGGGGTATTTCTAAAGGTTTTTGATATTTTAAGATGAGTTAATAAGCTTCTCTGAAAGCTATTACAAGTCTTTGATCTTGCTGTTTAGTGTATAGTTTAAAAATTATAATACATTATGTGCTCTTTTTGTTTTAAGTACATAAAACATGTTGCCTAATCTGTTGTGGTAACATGTCTTATAGGCCTGTATGAAATAGTAGAACAGGAGTGGAGAACATATGGCTCTTCAAGTGTTACTGACTACGAAGTCCATCTGCATCAATGTTGAGGGATCAGGAGATTATTATTAGTAGTAGTAATAAAATGTATATACTGCCTCAACAACTAGAGGACCATATGTGATTCACATCTTTTGGGGAATTCACCTTTCGTGAAGTTGCCTCTAACATGTGTAACCTTCAGCAAGTCCTTTCAATTATAATAAAAAATCATAATACTGATTGTGCTCAGTTTTAATTTGGATTTTATTAAACTACACACAACTGATGTTTGAAATACCACCTGGAGTCAGAAGACTTACAAGGGATATTGTAATAATTATCACAATACTACTACTGCTACTAATAAATGTAACAAAATATAACACCATCAGTCAGACAGCTTAATTTAGAATAGCTTAATCTTCAACATCTTTAACAGCATCATACAATGTCTGCCTATCCAAGATCCTTGGAAGAACTCAACAGATGGATAAAAATGCAAAATTAGTCTAAACACCTGGCTGACTATAAGACCAACCATAAAATAATATACAAATATAGAGATAGTATTACGTGATGTATCTTTTATTTTAGGAAACAGTTCTTTAGAAACCATATCCTAAATTTGTTAGACTGCGTAACTCTTCGGTTTATCAAATTAAGAAGTTGTGTTTTTACTCATTTCATCACCAGAGAGGTTAAATGTGACAGAAAAGTTCTAGTCTGTTTCCAAACAAGACTCTTATGATGGAAGACTGAAGCAGGGAACTTTACATGCAGGTATTACATTCTAATTCAAAATAGCTCTTCCTGTTAAGTTAGAAAAAGAAAATTCATGCAATTTTATGTTAAAATTCTGAACACATGGAGGAAAAAGCAAGCACACATTGCATGTTTATACAGGCACTAATTTGAGTGTATCATCACAGAAAATAAGGATATAAAAGTCATGTCCTTATAAAGTCAACTTCAGCTTGTCCAACAGAAATATAAAGAGCGCCTTTTAAAACTATCCTAGACACATTGCCAGGAAAATAACTAAGATGTTTTACTAGAGCAGAATATATTTAGAGGGAATAAAATAAAACATCTTTACAGAAATGGGTAGCATGGATACCACTGATTGAGGTAATATTTTCAAGTCATTTTTCAAACGGCAGTTAAAAACCAACCTAAACATTGTCAGGTGCTGCTTCAAGCAAGCATTTTACCAAATAACAACATGGGCACCTGTTTATATATCTTTGTTCTTGGCAGAGAAGCCACCATCAAGATAATGCATGAAGTAAATTAGCATTAGTCCTGAACTTACACTGGTGACAGGAGACAATTCCCAACAGTTTAGCTCCAGTTGTACTATTGCCTCTTTTTTGTTGGTTGTCACCCTGAATATTATGTGAGAATCCCTTTTTAAGATGTCTGGCAATACAGCTGCAGTGGGGAAGAAAGGGAAGAAGATACTAAGCAAATATAATTGGCTTAAGGGAACATATCTGGGGGGAGGGGGGGAGATGTAAGAGGCAGACCCATCATTCCTTCTTTGTTTAAAAAAAAAAAAAGCAAGAAAAATTTGTGCTTACTTTGCTGCCAAACTTGCAGGTGCTAAATAATCAGTGCTGGCTAATCACTTTATACATGATTTAGCCCAATGATTAGCTTTCTCATAAAATTAACTGGGCAGGATTTTCACTTCTAAGTGAAATTATTGTTTAAGACAGCCAACGTTTGCCAATGGGAACTAAACTTGCTCTAAATGTGGAAATATATATCTTCCTCAGATACAAAAAAAGCCAGTGCTTCATGTTTTAGGTATTGTAAAAATAATTTACCTGGAACTTTAAAGAAAAGAAAAAAAGGAAGGTTCTACATGATCAAGGATTTTCTTTCTAATTGGTGTGAATTTGAGCTTGGATCATACACACATGTATACCCCAACGCCAAACCCTTCCTTATTTATTTAGAGTTCTGATTATGTCCTGCCTGAGCTGCAGCAGAAAAGATGAACATGCATTCCTTGAAGGACTTTACAAAATACTTTATATCAATTCTCAGCGGCTCTTTTATCAATAAAAAGGAAATATTGGGTAATGCAATTCTATGTTTTCAAGGTTCAATTTGTTGTTTAAAGATGGATTAGTTGTGTTGTGCCTATGAATGTGTAACTACAATTCTTGTATTATAGAAAGTATGCATATAATATTATTTTATTTGTTACTTTATTTTCATTCTTTTTTACAGCTATGTTAGTTAGCCTGTTCAACTTAGTTTTTTATACTGTATCTAATCTTTGAATGGGTTAAATTGTATTCACAAGATTTTGGGGGTGGGAAGTATTGCTACCTGTCACTTTTAAGAAAATCAATAACATTTATGCCAAAAATCCTTCCAAATCCCAGAATTTCCTAATTCCTGAGAAAAGGTAACCAAGCAGACACAGCTGAAAGCAATGCATCTTCTATAATACAAGGAGACGTGAAAATATTTCTACTATTTTTGGTGGCTTCTATTAACGATTCCAACTTGTATCCATGCTCATTGCAAAGTACAGTATTTCTTTCTTTTATATATACTGGTCTAAGTCCATAATAAACCTGCTTTATTTTACTTGAGTCTTTCCTCCCTGGTTAACTAAAGGGAAATTTAATACAGGTAATCCTCCACTTACAATCATAAGTCCAAAATTTATTTTTGCTGAGCAAGACAGTTAAGTGAATTTTGTTCTATTTTATGACCTTTCTTGCCATAATTGTTAAGTGAATCACTGCTGTTGTTAAGTTAGAAACATGGTTGTTAAGTGAATCTGGCTTCCCCATTGACTTTGCTTGTCAGAAGGTTGAAAAAGGTGATCACATGATCTCAGGGACACTTCAGATATCATAAATATAGGCCATCTGCCAAGAATTTGAATTTTGATCATGTGACCATGGGGATGCTGCTGATATATTAGTAGTTGCAATTTCCAGTATGGTTTTGAATTCTAGAAGCTGAGAATGCCAGAGGGAATGGATTTGAGAAAGATAAAAATGCATCTCAAACTATTAGAACCTACATGAATTTTACTCAGAATTCTGAAGCTTCCTGATTAGAACTTTCATCCTGTGCTTCAAATTGTTTTCCACAAATAGGATCAGAATAACTAAAGCTTCACCTAGAATGACTTGCACGTTTATATGGAACATCTTAAAAAATAATGAAAAGAAATGAAGAAAATTTCAGTATAAATTGGATATTCTCCATTTAGCACTATCTTGAGATATTAGCCATGGGGAAATACTGCAAACATACTCCCATAACTTTATTTTTCTTTTTGCATGCACATGACAAGTAAAGGCCCAGTTAGCTTTTTAAAATTCCATTATATAATATTAATTAAAAGTGCTATACTTTCTACCTTTGTTGTTACACATACTGTATATAACATGATTTATATAGATACTATTCTGAAACCTTTTTGGTGGTGCTTGGAGGTGATCAGTGGGCATTCTCTGAAAGTTGGGGAAAACACCAGCAAAAGGGTGGGGATGATTTATATATGCTCATTTGAGAGTTTGTGGAAGACGTGAATTCCAGAAATTCTTTCTTGTCTCATGAAACACGGATGGAATGCTGCTTTTCAGAAAACTCCTCTCCACAAGATTGTCCTTCAAAAGGAAAATAAAATGCCTTATCTTTTAAGAGCCTAGTAAATATGTTATTATTTCCACTACTCATAAAAAATTAAACCATTATTTTTATTACCTTGGAAAACTTGAATTTCTTATATGTATGCAAATTTGCCTTAACATTTAGCAAACTTTGTTTTGACAAATTTGCTTGCCTGAAACGAAATGCTGCATAAAGCCGTTAAACAAAATATTGTTCTAATGGAATATTTTCAGGTTTCTCTTCAGCACAGGACTGTGTTTTGCAAAAACAAAAGTTCCAACACTGCTATTCAGCTGCACAGGAGAAGATATTGTAATATTATTAGATTTTTTAAAGATACCTAATACACCTGCCTCCTATTTTCCCTACCAAGCAACCCTGGGAAGTAGGCTGGGCTGGGCTGAGTAACTGATCTACAGTCACTCAGCTGGTTTTCATGCCTAAGAGGACCTAAAACTCATGGTCTCTTGTTTTCTGGGCCAGCACTTTCATCATTGTACCAAATTGGCTCCCTAATCATCTGAAAAGGCTTGTGTCTTTTATTTTAGCAAATGTTAATATGATATAGCTTGCTATGCCAAATATTTAGTTGTATCCACTATTCAATATTGAGGAGGGGGAATCCTTGGTGGTCTCTGAGGTTGTTATTTCACAGACATTTCATTACCCAAACTAGATAACATCAGTGCTAGTTTATACATTTTTAATACTGTATATTTTACACACTACTGGCATGAGCATTATTTGATTAGCAGAATGTGTACTGTTTCAATCTTATCCTTCACTCACTATTCTTATAGGTAAGATACAGGTAATCCTCAGCTTATAACAGTTCATTTTTTAACTGTTTTTCATAATTACAACCTTTGCAGCATCCGCTTGATCATGTGATCAAAATTCAGATGTTTGGTAAACTGGTTCACATTTATGATGGTTGCAGAGTCTAAGGGATCATCATGCCTTTTGCAACCTTTTGACAAGCAAAGTGAGGCCAGATTCACTTAATAACCAGGTTACTAACTTATCAACTGAAGTGATTCACTTAACAACTGTGGCAAGGAAAGTTGTAAAATGGAGCAAAACTCACTTAACAAATATCTCACTGATCAACAGAAATGTGGGGCCTCCATTCTGGTCATAAGTCGAATGTCTATACACTCAGGAGCTGCGGTCAGTATCAGTATCATTCTTTTGTGCAACTGTGCAGCCATCCAAGCTAAGCACAAGTTGTAGACTTACACAAGGATATGACCAGCATCACTTCAAAACCAATCAAATCTTCTTCCTGCTTCCCCAATTTCTTCCTCCACTTGAAAGACACATGAAGATGTGTAATGAGAGGGCTAGAAATAGAAATTCCACGTGCAACGTTAACTCAGTGCAGAGAGGAAATAGCACACTCTAGGTTCCTTAGAGACAAATTCAGGAGATCAAGAGACAAATATAGATCTGCTTCTGACTTGCTGCAGGTACAGGATCCAGTTGCAGAAGGTATTCCTGAACAGAACTCACTTTATCTCTCATTCTCATTCACAGGACTATCAGAGGACATCAGATGTACCATTAAGAAGGACAGTGCCCATATTTCACATTTATTTCATAAACGCAGACAAGGAACGGGAAATAGATTCCTGAATAAAGAGCAAAGAATTATCATTCCTCTAAGACCCCAATATGATACCTGAATTACACATTGAGAGAAAAAGTAAGGCTCAGTAGAGATTTGACTGCATAAGCACTTGTCTCCTTTGTCATAATAAACCCTAAAAAATAAACTGGGTGAAATCTACCTTTTTAAATTACTCTGAACCAACCACCTTTAAGGTACCGGTGACTTTATAAAGATACAAAAATCTTCACTAATGTATGAGAAATCATACAACCCAATTTTCTGCAGTGTTCACAGAAGAGAAATGCAACAACAACAACAAAAGCCAATTAAAAGAGGTTTTGTGTAACATAAACAAGCTGCTGCTTTAGTCATATGTCTTTGTTCTTCTAAATGTAATCCCTCTATTTGGTACCCTAGGCTGGAGACTTTGAAATTCCTCTTAAGGATAATAACAGTAGACAGCACTTGAATGCTCCCTTTGAAGCACACACTACACAGACTTTACTGCTGACCTTCAATTTTCAACAAGATTAATCCCAGATCTACAATTGAGGTAGTCTAAATGTGATTATCAATCACAGTTGGTTTTTTTTCATTGTTGCTGACCGTTTCAGAATACATTCCAAAATGGCAACCGGCAGGATATAAATTACCTGTTCAACATTGCATTAATATTTTATACATAATAAAATGTAAATTGGAAAAGCCTCTTGTTCCCTCTACATATTTTATTTTCTTTGGAGTAAACCAAAACATTGTTTGCTTTGCTCTGTACAGTGGCCAGTGCACAGTTGTGATATTCCAACAATAATCAAGTGACAGTCATGTTTCTATATTTTTTTCAAAGGGGAAGTTTGTTTGTTTGTTTGTTTATTGCTTGCTTGCTTGCTTGCCTGCTTGGTAAGTGATAGCTGCACTATGAATAATCACAGAAAATGCAAAATTCAGGAAAAGTCATATATAAAATTATAAAAATATGCAAGTAAGTTGTTACTGCAAATACCGAAACAGAAAGGCAGATTGACACAGGATAAGTGTTTTTTTTTAGTTCTTACTATACTCACAAATATCCAGTTTCCAGAATCTAATTTAATGTTACAAAAGGAAGATTTAACATGATTCTTGACCTGCCAAGCAACATTAGAGCAAGAAAGCTCTATCAAAACTGTAAAAAAAAAAAACCTCTACACTATCAGCCTCCTCTGATTGTCACCTGGGCTCCAAATATTTCCTCTCAACAAATATATGTACTATTTATACTATAATGTAGAAGTAAAAAGTTAAGGTTCTTTGTTACATTATTTTACTGCACCAAAGGGAGTCTGAAGTCAATGCCTTTTCTGTCTTTTTCCTTTCTTCTCTACACTTTTCTCTTCCCTTTTTCCTCCCCTATTATTGGCTTTTGTATTTTTGTACTTTATATTATAAACTAATAAAAAGAATTGCTTTCTGAAAAAAATATGTGTATATGAGTATGCGCATTTATATATAGGCCACATTAGGAAAAAAAAACAGGATCAGGACAAAAGATTTAATATTAACAGAATTAAAAATTTCCTATACAATAAGGCAACCCATGTATATAATTACAGACAGTATGACCAATCACTTAGTAATTGTTACTAGTTTATGATGAACCCCCAAAAAGATACTTATGACTTAGATTCAAAGTTTCAATGGCTGCTCCCCCCCCCCCGCACACAGTCATGTGATTGCATTTTGTGTGCTCAGAAACTAGCCTGCATTTATAATTGTCCTGTGGTCACATGTTTTACAATATATTTTGTCAACAAAACCAGCATTTGCTCCCAATGGCCAGCAAAAATAAATGCCCATGGCGGACAATGGGTTTGCTTAATGACTGCTGCAAAAAAAATTCATAAAATTAGGTCAATCATGTTAATCATTAGCATGACTTGTGACCAAAATACCAGGCTCAATTATAGCCATAAGTCGAGGACTATCTATAATGTAAATTCAACCTGTTTACACATATATTTACAAATCATTGCTACAGAAGAACACGCATAAGAAAGAGAAAACAGAAATCTGGTTGCACAGTAATGGAAAAGCAAATGAGAGTGTGATTAAAAAAATATTAGAATGTGCAGAAATGGACAGATTAATGCTGACAATTAAGGAAAAAGAAGGAACTGAATATTTCTTGACATGGGACATATTTTATCAATAGTTAGATAATAAAAAAAGAAGTTAGAAATATGGGGATACAAAAAGGACTAATGTCATAAAGGAGATTTGTTAAAGTAGACAAGTAAAATATTATCATTATTATAGAATTAATATCATTGTGATGAATATTATTGTAAACATTTTGATTATGATTTCCTAAAAGTAATTGTACCCAGACAACACACTATTTAATTGAAATTGAATTTTTACGTGTTATATAAATAAAACAAAAAATTTGGAAAATAAAAAGAAATCTGAGCTAAGCACCATATATGTCTCCATGTACTTATTCTTTAGTAGGTGTGTCCTTTAGTAATACCCATTAGATACCAGGGTTTTAAATTTCAATAAAACATGGATAACTGCTCCTATTGAGGAAATGTGTACCTTTAGCCAGCCTATAGCACATAGTATGTTGGTAGTGGTGAGGGAAATTGGGAGAAATCCTTGGGATACAAACCTGATTTCTAGCAAGACCATGGCTGATAGGAGTTCAATTAATCTGCCACCTTTTTCCCCAGGTGAACATGCTTGGATTGGGCATTGGTATAATTACCTGAGAATGTCTTTTCTATCTACGCTGCAAGAGAGTCCAGGATGGGTAAGACTCCTCCCTCTGAGGTCATAGAGCTGAGTCTGCCACTATATAAAAAGCCTGCCCCCAGCTAGCTGGCTCCACAGCTTTTAGGCAAAGTTGTGTGACAGACTTAAGGTGGAAGATAAAACATGACAATGAAATAACCTCCCCCCCACCCGCCCCAGGACCAGATGCCTCTTGCAGCATAGATAGAAAGGGCATTCTCAGGTATTTATATCAACACCCATTCTCATCCACGCAGTGATAAGAGTCCATGATGGGACATACCAAAGCCTGCATGTCCACAGGAGGGCCACCATCTGGTCCTCTCACTCTGACTGTGGCACCACCTTCTGTAGCACCCGTAGTCCAAATGCTGCCTCAGCTGAGGCAAACGAGTCCAGACGATAGTGCCATATAAATGGCGATGGGAACGCCCAGGTAGCTGCCCTGATTTCTTCAAGTGACACTTGATTATTCTAAGTGGCAGAAATAACAGCACTTCTAGTGGAGTGGGCTGTAATGTTCTTGGGCATTGTCAGGGACAAAGTCTGGTAGGCTTTGGAGATACATGTTCTAATCCATATACCAATGGTAGATGAGAAAGTCTTACTCCCCAAGGATGAGGGCTGGAAAGGGACGAACAGTGCTTCAGATTTCTGAAAGGTTGCAGTACGTTTGATGTAGATACGGATAGCTTGCCTTATATCCAACATATGCCATTTGCGCTCTAAGTCATGGTGAGGCTTGGGGCAAAAATCTGACAACACAATGTCTTGTGCCCGATGAAACCAAGAAACATAGGATCCAGGCCCAAAACCACCCTGTTCTTATGGAACATGCACAGGTCCTGACACTCTCCTGGCTGAAGTAATGGCCACTAAAAAACCCACCTTGAGGGTCATAAATTGAAGATACACTGAATTAAGGGGTTCAAACAGGTGTTCTGTAAGGGCCTGTAACACTTTAGGGAGGTACCATGTGGGGTACCTATGAACCACCAGAGGGTGGAGTTGGAAGCCCCCTTCAGAAACCTGCGGACTGACGGATGGTGGGATAAGGATAAGTAATTTTCCTAGGACAACACTGATGACAAAACCTGATAGCAAAGTGTGTTAGGTGCTAACCCCTGATTTAGCCCATCTTGAAGAAAGGTTAACATATCTGCAACCGATGACGCAGAAGAGGGGTCTCAGGCTGCCTTGGAACACCAAGTACAGAAGACCTTCCAGGTAGCATTGTAGATGCGAGCAGTGGAAGGTTTACAGGAAGCCTGGATAGTCTCTATCATCCTGTCTGGGAGGTCAGAGTCCCTCAGAGATTGCTGCTCAAGTGCCAAACGGTTAAGTGAAACCATTGAGGGTCCAGGTAGAGTAATGCTCCTTGATGGAGGGAGATCCTGTTGGCCGGAATCCTCCATGGCTGGGCTAGACAGATTCACCAGGTTGGCGAACCAGGGTCTCCTGGGCCAATGGAGCGCCAGGAGTAGTAGCTCCACCTTTTCCTCCACCATCTTCCAAATGACTGCTGGAATGATCAGAAGAGGGGGAAAGGCATAGAGAAGACCTGGAGGCCATTTGCTCCAAAAAGTGTTGGTCCCCTCTGCTCCCTGGGACAGAAACCTGGTGAAGAATCTGCTTCCTGAGTGTTTTGAGGAGAGGTGAAGAGGTGTCAGGGTGTTGTCGACCTCCAAAATGTGGTCTGGCCTGATGGAAAGAAGGTAATTCTCCGCCCACTGCCCCAGGCATTCTGCTTCCCTCATCAAGGCCCTAGACCTGGTCCTTCCCGTTTGTTGGCATGTCCCTTTGAGGCCACATTGTCAGTTCATGACCAGCACGTGACAACCTGCCACCCTGTTCTGGAAATACTTCAGGGCTAGGAAGATGGCCCTGAGCTGTAGCCAATTTATGGGGCAGGCCCTGTCTACCTGAGACCAGAGCCCCTGGACTATCTTGCCAGCTAGAAGGACCCCCCAGCCCTGGAGGCTGGCATCTGTGGTGAGCAGTACTCTGTCTGGTTCCATTAATGGATGCCCTTTCTAGACTGCAGGGGATTGCCACCACCTGAGGGAACGAAGGATCTGTGGTGAAACCTGAACCCTGGAGGAAGAGTGGCTGGTTCCTGCTCGTTGAAAAGGGAGCAGGAACCATTGAAGAGCCTGGGCATGGAGATGGGCCCACGGGACGATGCCAATGCAGGAAATCCATTTTCTCTAGAATCTTGGACAGGAGTCCCAAGGCAACTGTGTGCTGACCTTGAATCTGAACTATGAAGTCATTGAGGCTCTCCCCACGTTCCAAAGATAGAAGGGGCGTTGGTTCTTACCTGATACGCTTCTTTTCATGGAGCTGTCGAGAGCGTCCAGGTTGGGAGGAGCTCCAGTCTCGGCTCTTACAGGCTGAGCTTGAAATTGAGGAACGCCCCTCACCGTCACGTGGTCCTCGGGCGCTCCCCAGGTTTTTGCGCAGACGAGAAGGAAGGTCCTGTTCTCATCACACTCAGGAAAAAGAAATATGTTAGATTGCTCGGTCGAACAGCCAGGTTTCCCACCAGACGGCCTACGGGTGGGGCTGGACGCTCTCGACAGCTCCATGAAAAGAAGCGTATCAGGTAAGAACCAACGCCCTTTTCCATTGAGCTGTCTCGGCGTCCAGGTTGGGACATACCAAAGCTTGGCTAGTCCTGCGGGTGGGGCCCCGTCTGGTATAGAATCTCTCCTGGGACCCTGAAGACCCGCTGGAAGGCATGCCCAACAGGAGGAACCCCTGGAGGTTGGAATGTCTCAACAAGGGGCCTAAAGAGGAGGCGGAGCTGTCCAGAAGGCAGTCCCGCCAAGGAGGCCAACAGATGTGCACTGGAACCGTGATTCAAGAGACTGGGAAGGTCGACCCGTGTTGGGAATTCCCTGGGAGAACTCTGGGACAGAGAAGGAGGGGAGGAGGGGCCCCTCTGCTAGGATCAGGAAGGCCCGGGGAACCAATTGCCTGGACGTAGCGAGTTCCCGGAACAGCGGCCTGCCCCGGGGAGCCAGGTTCGGTTCCGCCCAATGGCGAGGCGGACGACTTTACTCAAGGGCCCAGCTGGCCGAGGCTGCCTTGTCTGGGGATAAAAGTAGTAGTGAAGGCTAGAGATCTGTGTGAGGACCGGGAGCGCAAGGAGGGGCCCCAGCTAGCATTGGATGGGGTAGATGTGTTGCCGACCAGTCGCCCAGGGCAGGGTGAGGGGGACAAGAGTGCTCCTGGGGTAGGAGCCTGTTGCAGGCAGGGGTTAGAGGTCGGAGTAGAGATTGGCCTTCTCGCACTCCTTCCTCTCTCCTTTTTTTTTTTTAAGGCAAGCGCCTGGGGACGACTGCATTATCGGGAACGACGGAGCATAACCTCTCCCGGATCCCGGGAGGGCTTCCTGGAAGAGTTACCTCTGGACCCATCCGGCTCCGCTCGGTAGGGAGATCTGTAGGGAGAGGATCGGTAGTATCTGGAAAAGGAGGAGGAATGGGAAGAACCCTGGCGAGGAGAGGGAGAGGAACCTCTGAAGTCAGACCTCCTAGAGAGGGAAGGGAGGTACTTGCGCTTGTTCCGGGTCTCGGCCAGGAATGGGTCGAGAACCGGTCCAAATAACTTCCCCCAGAGATGGGGGCTGATGCTAGCTTAGTCTTGTTTTTAACGTCCGCTTGCCAGTGGCGGAGCCAGAGTAGACGGCGGGCGGTAACCTGGGACGAAATGGCCCTGGTGGAGAACTTTGCCGCCTGGAAGGTGGCGTCTGCAAAACTTCGGCCGCGGCCAGGATCTTGGCAATGTCCTGGTGCGCCCTGAGATTGGCTGCGGGAACATGCTGCTTGAGCTGCTGGAGCCACTTGATGGAAGACCTGGTGAAAAAGACGCGGCAGTGGAGGCCCTGACTGCCCAGGCGTCAGAGAGGTGAGCGCGGCACAGGGCCAGTTCAGCTCACTTGTCCTCGGGCTGGAGAGCATCGAGTGAGTCGCTGGGAGTAGAGCGGGAAGCCAGGCCTACCACGGGCTCGTCCACGGGGAGGGGATCGAGCAGGGTGGAGAACTGCGGTTCCAGGTTAAAAACCGCTTGTCCTGGGCGTTGGGGGAGGGGGCCCCGAGGAGGCCAGCTGCCTAGAGACCATGTCTGAGAATATGGGCGGGACAGGGATCACCTCAGTTTCCACCACGGGCTGAGAGAAGAGAGAGTCGGGAGGAACCCCTGCCGCCGCTGGTGGGGAGGGGGTTCAGGCCCGAGGTAGTCCTGGCTTTGAACAGGAGGGACCTAAATAGGTGCGGTTTAAAGAGCCCTAAAAACGCGGGCTGGCCTGGAGAGAGGCCCTCGTCCTCCGACATGTCCCCTCTAGGGGGCCTGTTCCCAAAGAGTTCGCTGCCTATGAGGGACCCCATGTCAAGGTCCTGTTCGTCCCCAAAGAGGGAAGGGTCCCGGGTTCTTGGGCCTCCATCCCCTCCATCTCCAAAGGTAAGGTTAAGTCCCCTTGGGGAGTTGCCTGACCAAGCGAGGCCGCTGATCCTAGGGCCTCGGGGCCGCAGGCCGAGGAGCCAGACCGGCCAACTGCTGCATCTGTTGCGCTACCCTTTGCCGGATGGCCAGTTCCATAGCCTGCATTAGGTTTTCGGGTATTTCCGCCATGGGGGTGGGTGAGACTCCTCCGGGCGCAGTTCTACAGCAGTGGTGGGCAAGGTGACCTCAGGGGCCTGTCCAGGCTGAGGGGAAGAAGCAGAGCAGGAGAGGAGGGGAGAGGAGGATGGGTGGAGGTTGATGGGCGGAAGGGTCCCGGGGCACAGAGCTTGACTCATGAGAGCGTCTGTCAATTTCCCTTTCGAGGGCCCTGTGTCGCCTGAGGGCATCCCTTTGGGAAGCTTTGGATGGTTCCTGTGCCTGTTTGCGCAGGTGGTGGGATTTAGCCTTGGCCTTCAGAGAAGTGCCACGAGAGGTATTGTCGTCTGCCATCTGGAGAGGAGAGAGAAAAAGGAAAAAATTTTCTGGTTAATGCGAGGCGGTTAACGGGTCTGGGTACAGCCTAAGCAGAGGCTGGAACTCCCAGTGCTCGTATTGCACCCCTTTTTGTCAAGGCAACAGAATTGTTCTGCAACGTGTTGGGAAGTAGGGCTAGCCGGGGGCCAATCAGCCAGAATAAACGCCAAGCTGTCCCTGCCGGGCGAACCGGGAAGGACCTAGGCAGGATTGCAAGTATTTGAGCAGTCCCAGGATCTGCCCAGGAGTCAGGGAAACAATGCGGCCTACTGGTAGGCCTCAGATAAAAACCAATGACCCTGGGGCCGCAGGTAGAAGGAATAATGTAAGCTGAAACCAGGTCTGGATGCGGCCTACATGGAGGCCGGGAATCCCAGCGCACGTTCCACACACCCCTTTTAGTCAAAAAATTTTTTCTGTTTAAAATAGAGGTTTGGTACGAACCAGGGCCTAGCCCAGAGACCAATCAGCCAGAAGGTGAACGCCAGGCAGCTACCCTGCCGGACGGACCGGGAAGGGGTGGGGGGCAGAGCTGCTACTTCGCCTGCTGGGAAAAGGGCTGCAGGGCCAACGGGCCCTATTTCTGCAGGAGGCCTGTCGGTAGAATGAAAGACAGGCTGAGACGTGGGAGTCCCAGGCTGCCTAATGATCAGTTAAGGCTGCGGCCTGTAAAAGGGCCTCTAGTAATGGCGGACGGCCATGCGGCCACTCACAAGATGGCGGCCGTTCCAGGGCACACCCAAGATGGCGGATGCCACAGGGGGCCCAAGATGGAGGCCGCAAGTACGGAGGCAGCCCCAGCGGCGGTAAACTCCCAGGGAAAAATAGAGAAATTGACCCTTTGGGAGAACCAGGAAGCGTACCCTGGGCTAGATGGCGTTCGGGGGAACGGCGGCTAAAGCAAGGAGGTAGGCAGAAGCAGAAGCGGCCTCGCGCGGAGCGATTAGCGGCAAACGAGCGGTGGGGGGCAGCGCTCAAGCGCTCGTTTTCTCCCCTTAAGGAAACAGTTCGGAAGTTAAAAACACTCCCTGGGGAGTTCAAACCTGAAGTCCTGCGCTGCCTGCGGTGATCCAGTAGAAAGCGATGAGAAGGAGAGGCCTAGAATGCTGAACGACCGGAGCAAGGGAAAAACAGCCTGTTTGCCACGAGGCTGAGCAAAAAACTGGGGAGCGCCCGAGGACCACGTGACGGTGAGGGGCGTTCCTCAATTTCAAGCTCAGCCTGTAAGAGCCGAGACTGGAGCTCCTCCCAACCTGGACGCTCGAGACAGCTCAATGGAAAAAGACCTAATACAGGTCTTGCAGGGACTGCAGTGTGATGTGGACATCACGATAGGCGGATGGCAGCGATGTCAACTGGATAAGGATGTCGTCCAGATAACACTGGACCCTCATTGGAATCGCTCAGAGTGAAGCTGCCCATGCCGCCAAGATCTTGGTGAAGACTCTAGGGGCCGCTGAAATCCTGAAGGGAAGGGCCCACTACTGGAAATCCTTGTTCTAGTAACAAAAATGAAGAAACTGGCAGTGATGAGGTCAGATAGGTGTATGGAGGTATGTCTCCATAAGGTCTATCAAAGAGAGGAGATCGCCCTCCTGAACGGTCTCTAAAATTGAATGCAAGGTCTGCATCTTAAAACATCTGTAAGGGATGAATCTGTTCAAAACTCTGAGGTCGAGAATGGCTCACCACTCCCTCCCGCCAAGGCCTTTGGGATCACAAAAAGGTGAGAGTAGAAACCTAGCCTTTGTTGGTCCACCGGAACCAGCTGAATGGCTCTGATGTCCAAGAGGTGTTGAATGGCCAATTCCATCAGAGTCCATCCCTTGATATCGGGCAGGAGACAAAAAACCTTGGGGATGGGGAGAGGAACTCCAGTTGGAGGCCCAACCTTATCATCCTGAGTGGGTGCCAATGTTGACCCCTCCCATCTGCAGGCAAACAAGGCAAACAAGGAGTCCGATGGATGGTGAGAAAGAGCATTCACTTTGAGTGCCGGAAAGAAGAACCTCCTCCTCCTCAAAAGGGCCATTTACCAGAAGTCTGCTGCTGTCTACCTGCCACCTCAGGATGCTGTTCCTGATGAGGAGGGAATGTTCTCTGGCCCTGGGAAAAATGAGTGGAGGACTTGGTGCAGAAGGAAGAAGGTCAGTAGCATGGGGTGGGACAGTACTCTGACTTCTTCCTTGCCTAAGAGAGAACCTTTCTCTTGGCCCTGATTTCCACCAAGTATGGCTCCAGGGCGTCACCAAACAACTTTTCTCTGGCACATGGAATGGATGCCAGCTTCTATTTTCTGTGGGAATCAGACTGCCAATCTCACACAGCCAAAGGAGCCTCCTAGCCATGACCGATGAGGCAATGACCTTAGATGCAAATTTGGCTGAATTCAGTGTAGCGTCGACCATGAATTCTGCCACCACAATGATTTTATTTAGGTCTTGGTGTGACCTAAAATTGGTGGTAGGAAGCCAATTTTATAGCTGGCGCGGCCATCTCAGAGATGCCCTCATAAAAGAACTAGGCTGCTGTGGAGGCCCAGACTGCCCAAGCTGCTGCTTGGTGGATACGCGTTTGTCCTCTGCTTTTTTGGCTCAGTGGGTGTGCCTAATGTTGAGAACGAGGCATCCACTGGGGCATCCACAGCTGGAACCAGGAGAGCATTGGTCAAGGGACCACGTTGTAAAAATGCTTGTCATGTGATGAAGGCCGAGGCCCTGCCCCATGGGAGGCACACTGCTCCTTGACCAAATCCAGGAATAACAGAAAGGATGGAAGTCCTCTGTGCGGACCACTGAGTTTGAGAAAAGAGTGTCACTGTGGCTAGATGAAGCCACTTGGGGTTCTGGGGCCACCTCCTCAGGACTTAATTGGGCTGTGACCAGTGCCTTGTGCAGAAGCAGTTTGAACAGAGGTTTAAAAACCATTGCTGTGGGGGTTTGATCAGATCTAGGCCCCTCTTCCTCCGATAAATTTGGATCCCTTATCTCCCCCTTCTCTTCCTCTGACATGGAGGATCGACTGTGTTCAGAGGGGTTGGTGTAATCCCTGTCCTCATCTTTGCCCCAACCAGATTGGGTAAAAGGGTAACTGAATTGATGATGTCTGGGAAACCCTCTCTGAGCTGGGGGGACCCCTTGGGAGTAGCCAGGAACCATAGACTGACCGCCCCCTAAAGGGCAGAGGAATTGCTGAAACCCCTCAGCTAGGCCCTGCCTGATGGCCACGGAGACCGTATCTCTGATATCATCAGATCTGCCCCCCTGTGGGATCCACTGGACACAGGCCTGCAGCAGTATAAGTAGCTTCAGGCCTAGGCCTAGTGCCTCCTTGAATTACCTGACCGGGGGATAAGAGGGACCTGAGCCCCAGGTAGCCTGTCTGAAGTTGGGCCCAGACCTGCTTAAATCCTGGGGTAAAACTTCCTCCTCCACCCTCTCTGAAGACCAAGCTAAGAGATGGCTAGCAGAACTAGATTCAGCCTCCCCTGCCCTAGCCATAACCCCTGGGCAAACCTGTACTTCCCCTGACTGAGAAGACTGCTGGATCTGGTTCCTCATCTGCTCCAGTGTCTTCACACTGTTTTTCCAAAGCAGCATGCCTTCTCTTCTCAGCCCTGAGTTCGGATTTGGAAGTCTTTTGGGGGGCCAGAGCCTTGACCCTGATCCTTGCTGCAGCTTCTCTCTTTGCAGAATGGCCTCTTTTTCTTTTTCTCCCTGGGGCTTGTGAACCCTGGGCTTCTTCCAAACCAGAGAGGTCCCACTGGGCCCTTCCACTTTCCATCCTCAAAACAGGACAGACACAAGGGGTGCTGGGAGCTTCCCCTGTAGAAGTGCTGCCTATTGAGTGTGCCAGGTGAGCTGTGTTAGCTGTGAGGCCCTGGAAATGGCCACTCCACAAAAAACAAAATGGCTGACTGCCACTCAAAATGGCCACCCGCCACGTGCACTAGCCCTCAGATGGCCTGGTCTACTCACTCGCTCCTTAGGCTCTTACCAGGCCCCGAGCGATCAAATGTTCACAGGCAGAACAGCTGCAAAGTGGCAAAGGGAGCTCTGAAGATTAGCTGTGGGACGGCTCAAAAAAAAAAAACATGCTGTGAAGGCACCGCTTGCAGTGGCTGAGAAACTGCGTGGGAAGCTCAGCCAAATTCTCCCTGTGATCACAATTCCTCCGATGGGCAGAGCTGAATCCTCAATGCTGCCAGAGAGCAGATCCCCACTCTCCTCGAAGCACAGCCCCACCGGAGCCCTGGGACCTGTGCAGAAGCATTTCTTTTCTTTTTTTAGGTTGTTTGAAGAGATCGCTGTTGCTGTAGAATAAACTAACATGCTTTAAACTCTTTACAATGCTTCCAGATGTACTAGCTCTCTAGAAACCAAGCTGAGTCAAAAGCTGGGAGCCAGCTAGGGGCTGGCTTTTTATATAGCGGCAGACTCAGCTCTATGAGGGAGGAGTCATACCCATCCTGGACTCTCATCACAGTGTGGATGAGAACTTCTAGCTTTTGTTCAATCAGCGTGCTAACTTCATTCTCTTCTTGCTTCCTGCCATCTGTAGGAGCTGTGCATCTACAATAGAGAGCTTTTCTGTCTGCTGAGATTTTCCATCACCTGAGGATTTGGATTTCGAAGAGGCCACTCAGCTAATGTGTTTGCTTCCACATCCAATGAAGCCTAATGCTCACCAGCTTTCAACCACTTCCTTTCATTTCTGTGCGGTTCCTCAGACCACTTCCTTTCATTTCTGTGCGGTTCCTCAGACCACTTCCTTTCATTTCTGTGCGGTCTAAGACAGTTCCTCAGTTTCCACAATAGCTTTGTTGATTACCCTGTGTTCTCAGCTAAAGTTAGGTGACCTTTCTCCTGCATTTCCCACCCAAATAAAATACTTATTAGACAGGTAACCTTTTCTTCAATTCAGATAAGCACAACTAATTGTTACCAATTGTACACACTACTAAACTTGCAGATAAAGTAGTACTAACTACTTGAAGATGCATTAAGTTCAAGAGTCAACTTTTCTCTCATTAAAAAAATTGCAGGCAGTCCAGAAAAACCTTCACTTTAATCCTGAAGGAATAATTGCCAGTCAAAGTAGACAACATTGGACTAAAATAGTCAAAATCATGTCAAGTGAAAGTCAGCACTACATGCTTTATATGATTATAGAAGCAGATTCTTCTTTCCAATCATTCCTTGGCTTTACATTATCCAGAAAGTATATTATTTCTTTTTCCTCAGAGTCTAAGTAGTTTGAGGTGACACAGATCAAATATATTAAAATGAATAGAGGAAGTGGAAGTGAATAGATTAAGAGGAAGAAGACGATCAAGAAAATTGGGTTGGTTGGAGTTGATGAACACCTCATAAAGAAACAACATAGAAGGTTGTCATATCACTAATATGGAGCCAAGAAAGGTTATCAAAGACAGAAAGACATAAGAGGCATAATGAACCAGGCTGGTACAAAAGAGATTGGTTCAGATGGATACCTTTTTCTTTTCTCTTATTTCATCTCTTCAGTTTCTTTTGTTTGCTACTTCTTACTCTTTTTCTGCATTTTGCATGATACTGCTTACCTTGAAAGTGAACTGTGTGATGAATATATTGGCCAAAACATAGAACAGCTTGAAAACTACTGAACAGCCATCAATTCAAGTAAGGCACAAAATGTCACTGTGCATGTGTAAACCTTGCTTCCATCATAGTCCCCCAGAAATTTAGACAGACAGACATACAACAGAATCAAGGACAACGTTGGACTAATAACTTGATATTCTCAATACAAATTAAACTGCATGCACCCAACAGTTTCAGCAGACCAAGAGAACTGGATTTAATTCCACCTTGCTCATCCCTGAGTAATGCAATATTAATGAAGGAAATACTGAGTCTTTTATCAGAGTTTAGTAAAAAGGTAGAAATATGATTGATTGAGCATTTCAGATACATTTCACTTCAAAGTTCTAGATAAGTTCTCCCAGAACTTTAATAAAGTCAGAAAGCATATAGGCTGGCCATGATTATGCAACAGTCCTCCTGGCACCATCATTTACCATGATGTGATAAAAAGAGTTCATTCAAACTAAATCACTAAAGCACAACCGAGTATCAAATGTTGTCAAAAAGTCTCCCAAGTTAACAGGGGTCTATTTACTCAACCATTCCCTGGCATAACTCATCAAAAGCAATCCAACCTGTTTTATCCTGAAATCTCAAATAGTTCCAGATTATTTCAACCAGATGCAATCCAACAATAAGACCAAAGAAAGGCAGACTGACCAATTCAATCCCAGCAGTCACAGGGTTGGGCTGATGACAAAAATTAAAAGTCACCATGTTGTTTTCATTAAGAAGCAAAATTCAGGGCAAGAAAGTATCACAATCACTAGGCAGACAGATGTCAAGAATTCTTTCCAAATCAATCTGAGAATAAGGAAACTTTCTCCCTTATGTTCCACAGCACATTGTGTGGTCTTGATCTCCAAGGGAGTGATATATTTAGACAACTCTGGCACAACTATGATTCAACCAGCCTCAAGTTGCTGATAAAAATGCAAACTCTGCCCTAGATCAAATTATTACAATGTTTATGTTTGTGCATGTGTACGTGTATGATTTAGTATATACATCAGCAATTGTAGCCTAGCAAATACAAGCTAAAATGGAAGTAGTGATTACATGACTTCCCGTAATCCTCAGCAATGAATGAGAACATAGCTGGAAATTAACTGGACTTCCAGGAGGTTGAGGAAATATTCATCACTACTGGAAGAGCACTTGTTATGTTGACACATTAGTACCAAAGACACTTGTTCATCCATGAACCATCAGCTGCCTGCCTATTTCGGTTCAGCTATTTAGTAGTTTCAAAGAGACACATTGCTGAAAACTCGCCCATCTTCATTAGCAACATAAAGATTAAAGCTCTTACAAAATATTAACTAGACTATGCTTATACAGACAGTAGAAATAAATTACTTGCACATGAATGCAAACTGGGAAAAATCAGCAAAACCTCAGCCTTTTTTTAACTAGGTATGCCATTGTAGATTATAAAGGCTCCCCTTTGCCTAATAAATTAACTAGATTAAAATATTGCCTTATTTGCATAAGAAAAATAACTTCATAAATTTCTGAAACATTTGCTGCTGCACACATGCATAATTATTAAGGAATTATAGAAAAGCCAATAGCTACCATGAGACAAGTTTACAGATATTTGTAAAGTAACTGCAGCTAGTGTAACTATTAATTGCGCTGGCAAAATAAATCTGATCTAATGAGAATCCTAGGACAGAAAGTCTGTTTTACTAGTGAAGCAAGTCCACATGCTGCAATCAATTAGGCTTTTTCTGGAATGATCACAGTCTTCAGTATGGCAAAGCTATGCAGGATTAACTTGAAAAACAAGTTTCACACTTGCCCACAAGCTAATATTACACTCCTTTCTAAAATTTCTTTTGTGCTTACAGCTTGTGCAATCCAGTCCTAGGCAATTATTTACAACTGAATGTTATGCATCTTCTTCATAAAGCAATTTCATAACTCTACATTTGAAAATGGTTTGTACTGAATTTACAGTGCTGCCGTTTCTATAACGGTCAGTGGTTTTGTTTTATATTTTCCTTTTTTTCACAGGAAAAAAACTGTAATGAAAAATAATGAGAAATCTCAAATGTATAATGTGGACTTCCCTAATTGGACACCCTCCTGAAGTATCAGAACTTCTTACTGCCCATGCTGATCTAAAGTTCTTGAGAAATGTAGACTCAAGACCCATCAGGCACAGCCAAGTTGGTAAAGCCTCAAAGAATTAGCATCATGGATCTTTTCATGACTCTTATTTCGGTCTATGTAATGCTTTGCTTGTAGATACCTTTGAGGAAATAGTTATGATTACATTATTTTGTACTTTCATTCTCAGTTAATACAACATAGTGCCTCCATTTATCTCTGTAAATATGGGCAAAACACTTGTACCGTATACATAGATAGGTGATCTCTGGGTCAGGAGACATGTCCAATTAATATATTTTGTTTTTAGATGCTAATTAGTGCCACTCCAAAGAAGAGGCTGTCCATAAATTACCCATGCAAATGGTAAGGAAATATACATTGCAATTATGCAGGCTGTAACTTCATCATATGAACACTTGTGAAATGTTTGTAATTAGCCTGCAGCAAGAACAGCCTGCAGAAGACTAACAAGGAAACTCTGATACAGAAGAAAAGAAGTGGTTCTTTCAGGCTATTAGTGAGCGGCCTTAATGCAGATGACTGAACAGATAAATACAGTCCTGTGTACTAGCAACTTTTGCAGATTTTTTTTGCAAAATAACTGCTGCAAAACAACAGGCTTGTAGAGGCATACAAGCAGCTGTGTAATGAACAGCAGTAGACAACACACATGGGATCAGAACAAGTTGCCAATCCCTTCACCTTTACTATACAGTTGCTGTAACAATTGCATTCTCTGGCAAACTCTGCACTAATCCCAATTAGGTAAAATAATAATAAAAATGCAGTTATAACCTTTTAGACAGACTCAATCCAAGCAGTTAGGACAAGAGCAACACTCACTCCAGGCCATCGCAGCCTTACAAGGGAGAATTTTAAATCATTCAAACCCCAAAAGGTTTATTCTCACCTAGAGAAACCATAGCATGGAAGTAGTAGTCTATATCAGCGGTTGCCAACCGGTGGGCTGCGGCCCACTGGTGGGCCGTGAAAATTTTTTGGTGGGCCGCAGAGAAATCTCACCCCCAGAGCATTCCCACAAAGCAATTAATCCAGGTTGCACAGAAACACAAGGCTGCACCACCCACACGGCCCTCAGAAACCCTCCCCTCCCACTCACTCCTTACCTGGTAAACCTGCCCGCTAAATTGCTATTTTTCCTTTTTCCAACCATCATCTGTTCTGCTGTGCTGGGAGATTTTGATTAGCTAGGAAGCAGGAAATGGTTGGATTTCTTGTTTTCTAGCTAGTCTTTAGATCTTCGGCTCAGCACAGTCGAACCTCCCTTAGGACTGAAGGTTTGCTTACAAGCAAATTCAGTGCAGAATCACAGCAAGCAAATTTGAGAGACTGAGCTAGCCGATGGCAGATAGATAGCTCACTGAATGATTCTGTGAGCAACTCAATCTGCCTGCTTTGCCTGGTTTTGGGTAAAAGTTGCTCTTTTTTAAAATAAAAAATCCAATATTTATATAAATATTTATAATATTTACATACAAGCCATGCCCAGATAGTCACATGACCAAGCCACACCCACAAATTAGGCCACCCACAGAACCAGTTAGTGGTACCTGGGATCTAAAATTATGAGTTTGGTGAGGTCCAAAAGGTTGGCGACCCCTGGCCTATATAATATATCTCTGGGGAGAAGAGGAGATCAGATCAGACAAATACTTCTTTCTTTATACCTAAGGAACCAAAACACACATCTAGCATATCTAGCCTATTTGATTATTTTCATAACCATCTTTCTATAAACCATTATTTTAAAATTGCACTTCAAAAACAACATAATTAATCTACAATAATCAGCTTCTATAACTCTTTCAGAGTTTTTCACCAAAAATGGCATGGATTATCTTTCCTGAAAGAAACAAACAGCAAACACGAAACATCAAGAAAAAAGGTCTCCAACTTTTAACATGATTCAGCCATAACCTTGGGGGAGCTGATATGTAATGTCCTGACATGTAAACCCAGCTCTCCCTCCTTTCACAGCGTTAACACTTGCCCCAGCGGGGTGACCGTGCAAGATTTTTGTTCGGTGATTGCCACTAAAAGCAGCAAGATCCACTTGCTAAAACCACATATCTCTTAATTTGCGTCTTTGAATTATTTAAACATCTATTCCGTATCATGACCATATGAGTTAAGAGAAGAAAACCATGTAGAACTTCAGCTTACTCATCCATTTAGACATATAAACTGCCCTTTGCTTCCTGCATGAATAATCCTACAGATTTGTTACCAAAGGAGAATCATCGCATGTGGTAGGAGCCCTGAACGACCGTAAAAAGTGCAGGATTCTGGAAGGGGATCAAAACAGTGAATCAATCCAGTGTCGGCTCTTAAAATGAAGTATAGAGACTGAATTTAAAAATAACTAGTTGCCTTAACAATCTGCATCTTTCTATTATAAATGATTATTCTTTTATGAAAAACTATTTAGCATACACCTCCTCCCACATTTAGCTATCTAAATACAAGCTACTGTACCTTGAAACATCACCCTTGGTACTCCTTTGGGTCCCTTCTTCTTTTAAAAGTTTGCTTTTAAAACTTTTGAAAGGGTATTTACATTTTTAAACATTCTTTAAAAGAAGCTGACATGCTGCTGAGCAAAGCACCAACCTCTAGAGCAAGTGGTTCCCAAACTTTTTCAGTCCACCGCCCCCTTGGTGCTACAAATTCATCCTCAATGCCCCCCACCCAGGGGCGGGATTCAAAATTTGTGTGGGTGTGGCCTAATTTGAGGGCGTGGCTTGCTGGTCACGTGACTGGGTGGGTGTGGCTTGCTGGATAGCTGCAGACCAGAACTTTGCTCCCAAATGTGCTTCCAAATTCAGAAGAAAAGACAAAAAGCAAGACAACGATTGACAGAAATCCTCAACAGCTACATGACATACATAGAACTAGCCTGATTCACTAGATCGTTTACCACCATCTGGTCATTTGAACTATTGCATGGGTAAGCCATATGCACTACTGCAACCATGGTCTAATTCAGCAACCCCAGGTCCCAAAAGTTGGGGACTTCTAAGCTAAATAATCTATGCCAATAGGGTACTAGTGATGCATTTTGGAATTATAGCTAGTCTTCGCTCATTTAGCGACTATCCCAGTTACAATGATGATGAAAAAGTAACTTTACAACCAGTCCCTTGCATTTACGATTTTAGCAGGTCTGTAAAGCAAAGGAAAGCTGAACTCAGTTGTCTTTTCACTTAGCAATTGCTTCACTTATTGACCGGAGTTGCGGGTCCCAACTTATAAAGCCATTTAACTTACCAATCCAAGGAACAGCATGAAACAATTCTGCAGATGAGCCCTATCAGCAGTTCTGAGCTGGGGAATTACAGCATGGCATAGAGGTAAACTGATGTGTCCAGAATGGAAGTTTATTTCTGCATGTAGCCTAATTTTTACACATAATTTTCTAAACTGCCAAGCAGTTGTGTTAATGTTGCCCAGATGAGCTAAAAAAAATAACTTTGCTACACCATTGACTATTCTTTCCTAAGTTGTTTTTCAAACAAAGCAAAACAGAAACACGTTTTTCCCCTTTCTCATAAAGGAAGAAATCTAACTTCTTCATTTTCAAAGGCATCTCTTTTCTCAGACTGCGTCTTCCAACTGTAGCTGGCCAATTAAACCATAGGTTTAATTTACTCACAAAGTAACAATTTCTTCTTTATTACAAGCCGGAAATATAAGTCTATTTTCTGGGAAAAAGAAATGGAAAAAGGCATACAACAGAACAAACAATTCCTCTATCCACTAAGTGTTAAAGGAGCTTCACTGTCATAATGTCCATGGCCTTATCAGACAGGTTACCTTGGAGTGAAAATTATGTCACATAATCCTCAATTCTGTTCCCCCACCGTATACCATCTGCAGACAAAGTCAAACACTAATCTGATTTCTCTGTTGTTATTTTTTAAGTGCCTATTTGGATTGAATATTGTATGCCATCTGGCAAGATAAGCTGTTTATTCACATCTATTGCTTGCTTGCCTGCAAATCATTCACAAAACCAACAGCATAGCCTTTCGTTTCTTAATTTGGCATGGGGGGGGGGCAATATTTCAGGAATGTAGGAAATATATTAATACAAATCCACTTATCAGAATTATTCAACCAAACAGCATCAATACATCTTCCAAGAGCTCTTTCTTGAACACAGTATGATGCATGATCTAGGATAGTGATGGCTAACCTTTTTTGACACCCGTGCCAAAAATTAGCACCCAGAAGGCAATGTGTAATGGGCCCCCCTATGTCCCCTGTGCATGCCCACGCAACCCCCCACGTGCAATGTGCATCTCTGCATATGCACGTATGATCCCCGCGCACCATGCATCTGAGCATGCATGCAAGACCCATGTGTGCTGTGCATCCCTGTGCATGGGTGTGCATCTTCCACGCACTCCTCGCACCCTGTGCCAAATACCCGACAATCAGCTATCAGGAGGCAGCGCGCATGTGCACATGCACAGTGGGGTGCTTCCAGGTGACCTTTCACATGCCGGCAGAAGTGGCTCTGCATGCCACTTCTGGCACGCGTGCCACAGGTTCACCATCATGGGTCTTAGAAATGAATTTTATGACAAAGAAAAGTCTTAAAGAATTTAGACTGCTCTATGTCCCAGATAAAATCACATAGTTTGCAATTCCCCCCCCCACACACCCTCCGGGCCTCCCTCATACAAAATGTGAATATGAAATGCATATTTTAGTAACAGTTTTTTCTAAAACTAACTTAATTAAGAATGTCTATACTTAAAATATAACACAGATAAAAATCATGTAGGATACAGCCATCTGCTATTCCTGAGAATAGCATATCCCTATGTTGCTTGACCGTCCCATTTCAACATGTATGCATAAAGAATGTACAAAAGGATCTTTAACAAGGCCTGCTGAGAGAAATCCTATGCACATTTACTCAAAAACAGGACATGTTATGTCCAGTCATCTTTCTTCTGGAAATACAAACAGAATATGCTTTTAAGAATCCATATAAAATAAACCTAGCTTTATCTGTTTCAGGAATAATTAGAAACCAAAAGTATATTTATTCAATTCAGACTTGGCCTTATAACATGCAGTTTCTCTGCTATAGAAAAGCCACATGATCTGATATCTTGTTCTACTGCTTAAAATGGAAATTCACCTGTAATTTTACTTATTCTCCTGAGATCCAGTTACAAAATCATACCATCTTTTAAGCTTCATTTTCCCCATCTAGACCGATTAAGGGTATGTTTTCTTTTTTATTTTTCATGATCATTTAGTATGCCTAGAAAGTGGCCTGCTTTGCCCACTCCATCATAACTTTTCAATTTGAAACATTTAAACTTTCCCCCATGTAAATTTCTTAAGCCTCTCACTCCTTCTAAAAAGTTCTCGACTCATTGGAGTGGAACAAAACTCTTGGTGGCTGCACAGATATACTTTTCTTGGCAACAACATGGTAGCGATTGATTTTTTTCAAGTTTTTCTTTTTATTTCCCAATCGAAGCTACAGTCTGATATTTGCTAATAGCTCCACTCTGGTTAGGTTTTTCAAAAATCTATCGAGGTCAGCTCACCTGAATGAGCTATTTCTTCAAAGCTGTGATTTAAACATCTTAGGTCCTAATTGTAAATCAGGAATAAAAAAACAAGACTGGAGTATCTGTCAACTTTTACAGCTAAGTAGAAACAACTAAAAGCCACCGTGTCCTTGAACAGAGTTGAAAGTTCATCTTCAGACAAGGAGGGGTTGTCTCTTAAAACAAGGGTCCCCAACCCAGTCCATGGATCGGCATCAGGACGCAGCATGCCAGAAACCGAGTGGTGCAAACAAGCAAAGCCCCATCTGTGAACAGCATGTGAAACCATGCCCCCTCCAGTCCACAGAAAAACCTTTTTCCACAGAACCAGTCCCTCGTGCCCAAAAGGTTGGCGGATGCTGCCTTAAAAGACCAGAGGGATACAATCAAGATCAAGGGAAGTACTAATACCACTCTATAAAGCCTTAGTAAGACCACACCTACAGTACTGCATCCAGATTTGTTCACCACATTATAAAAAAGATGTTGAGACTCTAGAAAAAATACAGAGAAGAGCAACCAGGATGATTAGTGGACTGGAGACTAAACACATGAAGAACGGTTACAGGAACTGGGCATGGCTAGTCTAGTGAAGAGAAGGACAAGGGAGACATGATAGTAGTCTTCCAATATTTGAGGGGCTCCCACAGGGAGGAAGGGGTCAAGCTATTTTCTAAAGTGCCTTTAGGCCAGACAAGGAATAATGGATGGAAACTGAACAAGGAGTGATTTAACCTAGAAATAAGGAGAAACTTTCTGACAGTGAGAACAATCAACCAATGGAACAACTTGCCCTCGGAAGTTGTGGGAGCGCCATCACTTGAGACTTTCAAGAAGAGATTGGACTGCCATTTGTCTGAAATAGTGTAGGGTCTCCCGCTTGGGCAGGGGGTTGAACTAGATGACCTACAAGGTTCCTTCCAACTCTGATTATCTGTTATCTGACCCACACAATAGAAACACTACTTGACAAGTGAAAGGAAAAAGATCTTACTTGAGACCTACTCTATATATTCCTGGATCCAACATTTCAGAAGATGCTATTCTTCTGGAGCTGGACCATCTGGAACTTCCACACAGTATTCAAAGGAACCTGTCATTCTGACCTATGTTCTATACAAGGAACTATCCTGATCCCAATAGCCTCAGCGTGATTTTCTACTAAATATCAATTCCAGCATCTACTCAGAATGAGTTCATTCATACATTTCATATAGACAGCATATTTTTCCATATAATGAAACCTCGATTTAACAGAGGTGAATGCAGGGGGAAGGAAGTCCATTACATTTCAATTTGCATCAATTTACATCATTTGCATAATTATATGATTGGTGTAAATGACAGCATCCCCAGTAAAACCTCAATTATGGACAAAACCTCTGTGAAATCCAAACAGAAAATCTGTCTATTGTATTCAAAGTCCACTAAACTGAGTGTTAAATAAATACTCTGAATGCACATTAGACACATTTGTTCACAGGCTCAGTTAAACATGGATTTGCATGATGGGAATTAGCCAGGGACAGTCCACGCTTGCCCTTCCCTCCTTTCCCCCCTGAAGAATTTGGACAAAGCTTTAGAAATCTTTGCTAAAATGTAATTGCTTCTAAAACATAACTCTTACGCTTGAGAACATCTCCTTTTAGCCTCACAAAAGAAAAAAAGTAAACTAGCCTTACTTTAGTTAACTGTTTTTACTAAACCTGGTTTAATCAACATTAAATCAGAATCAATACCTGAGTCATTTACTGTGTTATTGACAAATCAGCAAAAGAAAAATTATACTGCGACCGTGAAATAGAGAGGGTAAGACCCCTATATTAGAAAGACGACCATCAAAAACTGAAGCTGTATACAAGCAGTCTTCATCTAGTGATTGCCTCATTTAACAACTATTCATCATTGTGATTTCATTTAGCAATGACTTCACTTAACCACTAAGTTGCCAGTTGCAGTTGTGGCTAAATGGAGGCTACTTGAATGTAAAATTTGTCATATTTTCTGTGAGTTTTTTCTTCTACTATTAAGTTTCAAAAGGAGACTCCACTAGAAATTTGTTACAAATATGTCTCTATAAACAAAGGGGAGGAGAGTAATGTTTTATATCTTTAATGTAATATACACTGACCTGCCTTTTGCAAATGCAGAAAATATAAAATCCAGCTACTCATAATCAGTCAAAAGATCACAAGAAAGGAGCATAACTGAAGTATGTGAATTTTGTGCAGCAATAATTTTTGGCACATTCTATCACTGCTACCTACAATAAAGGTTATGGTGGACAAGAGACTGAAAGCAATCAGTAGGTGTATCTCAGTAAAAGGCATCAGCAAAAGAGGCTACTAGATGCTTCTTATCTTCAGATGTTTATCTCACCTTCACCCTTTACACATTTATTTAATTCCCTGTGGGATCTATTTAATTGTATCCTTCCTCTAGTAAAATGGCTATCACTACCGGATCAAATTCTATTTCTTCCCTGCCACCTTACAAAGGCTGAAGAGATGTGCAAGTATGGATTAGTTGGTGCAGAAAAGGAATGATACAGAGCAATCTGAGACCACTTGTGTAATGAGGATTTCATAAATTTGAACATTGTGTAAAGCAGATTTTATTTAATCATCTGGCAGAATCTTTCATCCACAAATACGGCTTTCATAACTTAAGCAATAAAATCTTAGAACAAGTTGCTTCTCCAGAAAAAAAATGTGTGGCTTCCAATAATAAAGAGGTGAAGTTATTGTGGGTGTATGTCATCAGGTAGGTTTGACTTATAAGATTGCCTTCTCCCTAATATACACATGAAAGCCAACACAGAGAATTATTATTGCCGATATAAGAAAAAGAGCACTGAAACTGAGGAACAAATAAATGGTATAACAAAAATAAATACAATAGATCCTACAGAATTTTCTTTCATATCTATTAGAGCAGGAATATTGGCTAGAGGCTATGAAAGTCTGAAAAAAATATCAGGTTTTAAATTTTCCAAATTTAATCATAACTTATATCTCCTTAAAGCGCAGGCAAGTTGTTCTTTCACTTTCACACCAGTTTATTTAATGTGTGGCTTTAATGCACTTTAATTAGCTAGCACTCTTACAGGCAAAATCAAAGCATGTCAGCTTATTCATTTCTCTTCAGAAGAAAGAATCCAGATGAGTAGATAAGAAAATATATAACCATGTAAACACTTCTTTTCTGTGGAAAAGCCAGTTCACCTGCGCAGAGAGTGAAATGTGTTTTGTTTTGTCAAGCCATCTGTGCATGAAAAGCCTTTGCTTGTCTCTGTGTCAATACATCATAAAGACAAAGGATTTGCCAGGATGGGTATATCTGCCCTCCCACCCAATTGATTCAAACTCCTATGGAACTCACAACATTTTATCACTCCCTGGGCTGTGCTTTGATCCTTAGAAAACTTCCTCCTGCAGCCATTAAGAAGTTTTTAACGGGCTTCCTTGGAGCAAACTATCAGTTGAATCCTCCATTTCTTTCATTGGATTGGATGAACTTGGATATCTGTACTCTTCCGCTAAAGATGTTTGAGTAGCTGGTCCAGTACCTTTATTATATTGGGTTAGGTTTGGCTATTCAGTAAGTGTAAAGGATTGGAGAATACAATATGTTGTTTCTGAATATTATATACACATACCCAAGTTTAATAAAGAAGGTTATTTATTCTACTTCCTGGTTTATGTCACTATTGATAGGATGGGTGGATGTTGCAGCAACCATCTGAAATGAACAGCTGCTTCTAGACATGGATGCTCTCCCAATGAATAAAGGACTCTTGATTTTCCAGGTTTTTAATCTCCTGGGGTGCCCATACAGATACAACAGTCTATCAAGTATAGATACAGTAACTACCATTTTCATATGAAGGATGACGTAAAGAGTTAGCACACTTATCTCAATCCAGATTGGGAGCACATTGTTTCCCACTGTTGGGTTCTGGATGATCGTTAAGCTTGATTGTTTCTGATAAAAGGCTTTGTTACTATGCTAGGAAACATCAACAGGGCATGAGTGTGTGCAGTTGGCTGATAAAGGTACCTAGCCTGGTAATGAAATATCTGCAGGAAAACAAATAAGCTCACAGAACATCAAAAATCCAACAAATCAACTTTGAGCTACATATATTACCTACTATCGCAATGGTTCCTGTTTTCTCTAATTTCTGAAAGAAAACTTCATTTTCCCTATTCAGTCCTTATACTATTTATCTATTTCTCCTGTACCAGAGGACAAGGAGCATATTATCCAGAAACTTGTTCTCTTATTTGTCAAGAATCTTGAGATAAAGGAATGTCTTATTGTGCATATAATTTGCCGATGCTGGATATTTAGCTATGCAGTAGGGCTGTATTGCTATTATCCTTCTCGTCTTTCCTATTACGTTCTCCTGTTGGTATCTTTTGATTTATCATTTTGTATCTTATGATTTCTGATGTATCTTATGATTTAAGATTATGATTTATCATTTTGTTGTTTGTATGTACACTGAGAGCTTATGTTTGTATATATGCTGTATGTATGTACTGTATGTACACTGAGACCTTATGCACCAGAGACAAATTCCTTGTGTGTTCAATCACACTTGGCCAATAAAGAATTCTATTCTATTCTATTCTGTTCTGTTCTGTTCTGTTCTCCTTTATTCTGTTTCTGTTCTGTTCTTCTATTCACAAAAAAACTTCTCTAATATATATTCTAAGACTTTATAATCATTGACACTCAGAATAGGTTCAGGTTTATTAAAGGGTAAATAGCAACAGAATTTTAAAATACTCAGTGTGATGGCTTTTATATTTCTGTCTTTGAATCTTTATTTCTCCTAATAGAAATTATGTTACTTTAAACAGAATTACTAAATGTCTATGGAGATTCTCAGTCATCCAGGTCATGGTTATCCCAAAGGTGCTTTTTCAAGAGGCAACTGGATTTTCTTGTTTTTCTTTGAAGAAGTTTCACTTCTTGTCCAAAAAGCTTCTTCAGCTTTAAAGAGAATCATTCAAGGTAGTTTAGGCTGATAGTCAGCAATAAAACAGCACTGGGGCCAGAAGGATGATAGGAACCATCATGGGGTAATCGGTGGGAGCCTTGATATTCTGTATAGTTTTATACTGTATAGAAGCCTTGATATTCTGTATAGGTTTTTTTTTATCGATTGTGGCTTTATTTTCGTCACCACCCAGAGTTTCTTTGGTACATAGGTACACCTTGTTTAATTAATGTAAGAAGTCCTTGACTTACAACAATTTGTTTAATGACTGTTTGAAGTTACAATGGTTAGACTGAAAAAAAGTGTAATTTATAACCATTTTTCACACTTCCAACCATTGCAACATCCTCATGGTCATATGATCAAGATTTGAATGCTTAGCAACCGGCATGTCTTTATGACAGTTGCAATGTCTTGGGGTCATGTCATCGCCTTTTGCAGCCTTCCAACAAGCAATCAGTGAGAAGCCAGATTCACTTAACTCACTAACACACTTAATTCTCTAAGACAGAAGGATATTGTCTACTGTCTTTTCTCCAAAGGTGGAGAAAAGACAGCTTACACTAAATTTAAGTTGAAACACTGAGTAGTACGTACATGTCTTCAAGTCAGCCTTGACTCTTGGTAATTACTTGGACAGTCCCTGCAGCTTTCTTGGCAAGGTTTTTCAAAAGTGGCTTTCCATTGCACCATTCCTAGGACTGAGAAAGAATGACTGGCACAAGGTTACCAATTTGGCTTTGTGCCTAATGCAGGACCAGAACTTACAGTTTCCTGATTTCTAGCCTGGTGTCTTAACTGATAACACCACACTCACTCCCAAGACATAAGGAGTTCCAAATTAATTGTCTGTTAGCATTAATTTGATTGTGTGAATAGATGGCTTTCCTTCTCAAATGAAATGAAGAGTACTTCAGTGCAAAAATCTTCCAAGGCATTTAAATACCACTTCATGTTTGTGGTACAGCAGTTCATGCGAAAATACCCTTGATAGAAGAATAATTTTACATTTTGTCTATGTCATACACATAAAATAGGACATATATATATATATATATATATATATATATATATATATATATATATATATATATATATATATATATATACACACATATATACATACATACATACACACACACACACGTACACTTATATCTGTGTATAGATTTATGAAGTATATTCAGATAGTTCTTGAATTTATAAGTGACTGTACAAAGTTGCAATGACACCAAGAAAAGTGACTTATGACCATTTTTCACAGTTACAACCGTTGCAGCATCCCCATGATCGTGTGATCAAAATCAGACATTTGGCAGCTGATTCATATGTATGATGGTTGCAGTGTATCAAAGTCATATGATCCCCTTTTGCAACCTTCTGACGAACAAAGTCAATGGGCAAGCCAGATTCACTCAACAACTGGGTTACTAACTTACCAACTGCAGTGATTCACTTAACCACTGAGGCAAGAAAGGTCTTAAAATGGGGCAAAACTCACTGAACAAATGTCTGAACAAAAATTTGGGGCTCAATTATGGTCTTAAGTCAAGGACTACCTTATCTATGTATAGATGTATGAAGGCACTAAGAGTTAAATATAAATGCAGCATGTTATATTATAATCTATACCAATCCCAGGAATTTATATTTATGTAGAATAATGTTTATAATATTTCATTGTAACTACCATTAGTATTACCTAATTATTAATTAGCTATTGGTTGGAGCATTGGTTGGTTGTATTTTGTCAATAACGCAAACTCCCAGATAGCAAGCTTATTTCCTCCCCAGTTTTTTTCTTTCATCAAAAAGAAATTGTTTCTTGAGAAGGAAGCAAGAAGAAAAGCAGGACTGCTTTATGCTACTTCTACTGTACAATGGAGATCTCTCCAGTTCCAAAATAAAGCTGCAATTGCTGGCTGACTGCAGATAATATGGAACAAGGCAGGATTCTAGTGAATAACAAACAGTACAAAGCAGACTCTTTTTCCATCCTGCTCATTTTTAGAAATGATAGGATTGTGTCTTTTAAAAAAATAAATCACTGGACAATTTCCTCTTCTCCCCCCCTCCCCCCCCAAAAAATGGTATTATTTTACAAATGTTTTTTTCTGCTACTTTATCCAACTCCTTTATCCAATTCTTATTTTAATACATTAACTTTTTACTAATATTTATCTTCCATGAATCTATTACTGTGGTATATTTTGCCTCTTTCACATCTAAAAGACCATATTTAAATAAGGATGGACTTAAGCTGCACTTCATATGAATAAAAATAGTAAGAATTCTAGACATCATATTATTTGTTTCCCATATTCATTATATTTCTAATTTTATCTTTCTCCCATATTTTTCTTAATCATTGCTTCTTGTATATATTGAAGTGCATCAGTGGAACAGCCAGCCTCCAGAAGTTTGTGAAGGCTCCAACAGTAGAAGTTTTTAAGAAGAGACTGGACCTCCATTTGTCTGGAATAGGGTCTTCTGCTTGAGCAGAAGGTTGGCTTAGAAGTCCTTCAAGGTCCCTCCCAACTTTGTTATGCCGTATTCTATAAATTTAAATCAGTTTGTTACTAAATACAACTTTTACATTATCGCCAGTTCTGTGGAATGATTTCTCTTCTAAAGAGCAGGAAAAGCAAAGCTGGTACATATCAGGAGATTTTTTTAAGTGTTATTTTTAAAATAGTTTTCATTAATTGCTAAGCTCTTACTACTTACATTTTGAATGGATTGCTGCTTTTTAACCTTGTTTTATGTTGTTTAAACTACTTCTGGAAATTGGTTCACAACAGGAGAATTAGAGGAATGGAAAACAAGATTTTTGTATTTAAAAGAAATTCAACTGCTGCTTCATCTTTACCTTTACCCATTTCTTCAACTATTTCAAAAGTTTTTAATAGCTAATATACCATTAAATTATGTGTATATTCCATCTTTGCCAATATCTTTTAATTAAATCAAGACATATTGATTCTTCAAATTTTGAATCTTCCCACTTCCCACAATAATTAACCTTGTAACTAATTTGTCTCCATTTTTCTCTCATATATTAGCTAGATTAATCTAGCAGCTTTTTAAAATGAATTTAAATATAACACAGAACCCATAGAGCAGAGGTGTCAAACTCAAGGCCAGTAGGCCTCAGTGCCCATGGGGTGCTGAGATCTGGCACGCAGGACTACCCTGGAAACAGCAAAGGACTGGCCCGCTGTGCCTCTATCAGCAAAAACAGAGCCCTGGAAGGCCATTAGCTACGCAAGTGCAGTTTCTTCATCCCAAGATGTAAAAAAAACCAGTCTCCACCTAATCTTTCTTACACAATCCTGTGAGTATTTACTCACAACTCCAAGTTGAAACCTAGGAAAATTTGCACTTAGTTTTTTCTCCCACTTTCTTAACTACAGATTTCTCAAGTTACTTATTTTGGTTGTTACCTGCAAATCAGCAAACAATAAATCCTGGTCTTTATTACAATAATTTCATAAAAAATAAAATAGATTCACTCCTCCTGACTTTTATTTTTTTAAATGAACTTCTGCGATACTATCAAATGATACGCCTATGTAAAATCTAATAAGGGCCCGGGAGGTCCTCAGCTGTTTTTAAATCAGTTTCACTTTTTCCGAAAATAAAAGCTCTTTCTGATTCAATATTTAAAAACTGCTTCTTTTATTTTGTTCTTAACTGCTTCTTTATTCTAGAAGGAAATTGTTCAGGTAGCTCAGGTAAAAAGGAGGCCTATTTTCCTTTAAAAGGAATAGTAGCCAATCCAACTGAACAAAATGTTACATTCATAAACTTATAAATGCAATACAAGAATATTTGAATATACTCTTTGAATAACCTCAGCATATCCATCTCTGTGCAAAATTAAAAACACTGGTTTATTCTTAATGCATATTACTAAATTAGATGTTGTGACAAGCACTGCATTAATTTTTTGTCCAAGTAATGTATACACTTTTCAAAGTAGCTGCTCAGCATAATTATTACATTTAACTTGTAGGGTGGCAATTGCTTCTACCCAGCACCTGCCACTAGTCCACCCCATAATTACATACTACTGACCTTTCTATAAAAGCATCATGGAAATGTTACTAGAAAACCCAATTGCCTTTTATACAAACACTGAACTGTAGCTATGGCAATTCCCCCTCCCTTTTTCTTTAAAATGTGTTTATATAAAGGAGGAGCTAACTAATTGCACTCACTATAATTTTCTAAATCTTGATCTGTTTCACAACATTTGCAACATGTTTTTGCTCTCCTAAGACAAAGTACAGGTCGTAATGTGTGCACGCAGATGGACATGGAATTGAAAATATTCCCTGAAGTCATAACGGTGGGGTTATGCAGGATTTCATTTAAAAGCCATTTATCAACAATGTCTTTCCCTTTTAGCCAGAATCCTACTGTATAAATTCAACTGGGGAAAAAGGTCCATTAATTGAAATTGTGAAATGTCACTATACTAGATTTGTAAACATCAACTGAAGGAGCTAACATGGTGTGTGTGTGGTGGTGGTGGGGGACACGACCCTAAGCACTATTTGCAAGTATTGGGTAGTACATGATAATTAATACTTGCAAAGTTGTCTGAATGACAGTGGGTACGTAGCAAGTCAGAGGACCAATCTACATCTTAACTAAGACTCTGGTTCTAACACACTGGGAGATTTAGAGCAGGCTTCTTCACATAAGTTAAACTACAAGTCCCATCATTCTCACTTCAGACAGAATCACTGACCAGACTGCGTTGGAATGATAGGAATTGTAGTTCAACCTACCAGGTTTATATTTCTCCTCAGTCACCTTTTTCATTCTACAAGTGCTAACATTGTCCTGACCTCACTCACTTCTGAAGCTACAAGCAAATCAGTCATTCTTAGCCTTAGTTTTTCCTCTGTAAAATGGGAGCAAAATATTAGACTCAGTCGGCTCATTACAATAACACCTCATCTTAGAATATGCCATGAAAATTAGAGTAAGAATGAATTTGCTCCATAGGATTCAAAATGGATTAGCACAATTAAATCTAAATTTCTTACGCCATAGAAGGAAGTCATGCATAGATAATAATAGTTTCGTCCCACTGCTTTCATTTGAGGGCTTGGTAATACCTCTGCTTAAGATTACTATTTCAAGTTGAGTGACCAAGTCTTACAGCTGTCGTACAAACATGCTATTTTTAAAGGTGCAAAAAGAATGTGTCTCCAGCACTTCTAGCTTGACACAGAGCAAGGAATCCAAGGAGCTACCTTCAAACTTTCAGGGAACTAAAACTACAGTTAAGTGCAAAGAAAAGTACATGGTAAGATAGGTGGCCAACAAATTTGATAGATCAATAAATTAATGGAGAAGAGTTGGGTGATACACTGAAGGGGACCGGATTTTGGAGGGGAGGAAATCAAGATGACACTGTTAGTATACAGATAGTCCTTGACTTATGACCACAATTGAGCCCAGAATATATGTCCCGAAGTGAGAAATTTGTTAAGTGAGTTTTGCCCCCATTTTACATCTGTTCTTGCCATGCTTGTTAAATGAATCATGGCAGTTAATAACATGGTTGTTAAATTAATCTGGCTTCCCCATTGACTTTGCTGATCAGAAGATTGCAAAAGGTGATCACATGACCCCAGGACATTGCAACCGTCATCAATATGAACCAGCTGTCAAGCCTCTGAATGTAAATCACATGACCATGAGGATGCTGCCATAAGTATGAAAAATGGTCATAAGTCACTTTTTTCAATAACGTAACTTTGAACAGTCCCTAGACAAACTGTTGTTAAGGATTACCTGCATTTATATGCATATGACCCTACTCCCTTTGCATTACAGTACACAGGAAACAATCGCTTTATTGATGGGTCTGGAAAAGTAACAAATTCACTCAGGGAAAGATTGTATAGTTTTGTACATCTTGGAGCTACCCTTTTTATCTTGATGGCTTCTCTCTCCGTCTTCTTTACCTCCCAATATTGCCCAGTTGTTCATACAAGATTCCAGCCTTCTGAATGGAAGGCATTTGTACAGGAACATTGTACAGTTATACCTCAATCCTGAAATCACTCTCCAGGAACTTACAGCTAGTCAAACATTTTGTGTTAATTCAGGATTGTTGTCCTATCTCGCTCTATCTTTTTATACTATTTCTGATTAACTTCCAACATGGCTGTACTTGAGAAAGATTTGCAGTGATAAAGCTAGAGCTTGAAGCAAACTGTTTTCCACCAGCAAGAATTCTTGCTTAGTTCTTCCTCCCAGCTCCTCAGTTTTCCTGGGCACTTATGGCCAAGTTTTTTTCAATGCAGTGGAGGAATTGTTTCGCCTAGTCTTTGTGCAGGCCATTCTTTTTTTCCCCCCTTAACTGATGAGCTAAAAGTGGGGACAGGCATGTACCACTGACTAGGTTAGGTGCCTTATTTTTGCATTTTCTTCGTGGTCCATTGAAAGAAACACAGCAGTTTGTAAAAGGCCAAGGTGAACTGGTTCCTGAAGGAAAATGGTATAGTACTACACTGAGTTCCTGAATATTCCGATGCAATGTATCACCTAGGACTTCAGTAAATCACCTTAAAACACATCTACAATCACTCCTTGTTTAACAGCTATTTCATTCAACAACCACTCACAGATACAATGGTACTTTTTTAAAAAAAAATGCATGCATTTATGACCAAATTTCACACACCTGATAACAAAAGCCTTCAGTGTGAAACTGACTGAGATCTGGTCAGTTTCAGGTAGCAACACCAGCTGTGGGGAGGGCTCTAATCAACTAATTCAGGTCACAGAGATGAGCTTGTTAACTTGCAGTTAGCACTTTCCAGGAAAGAGCTTAGTTATGGAGAAAAGCAGCTCAGGAAAAGATAGCTTGTTTAAGCAAGCCCTGCGACAGAGCACAAAAAAAGAGAAAATGGGTCAGGCATAGGATAAGAAAACTTTTTCTAAATGAGATGTAATTAACCAGTGATCTTCACAATCTCTCTCTCTCTCTCAGTTACATGTTTGCTCAGTGATAGTTTTGCTTCCAATTTAAGGAACAGATTGCCATTGTTAAACAGAGAGAGTATATTCTTCCTTCAGAACTCCTAATACAGAAAGATCACCAGATATTAAAATAGTAGATAAGATTTTAGAAACTTGCAACCAAGAGGGTATGTGGATCTCAGAAGCAGAATCCTCTCCAAATGAGGATGTAGCATTTAAAGCACCTGGCAGGATGAGGTCTTATAAGAAAACAGCTTTTTTGACTGCTGGCTATCCTCTACAGCAGTGACCCCCGACCTTTTGGGCACCAGGGACCGGTTCTGTAGACACAGATTTTTCCACGGACTGGAGGAAGCATTGTTTTATGTGCTGCCTACATCCCACAGATGGGACTTTACTTATTTGTGCAGCCCAGGGACAGTCCACGGACCAGGGACTGGGGACCCCTGCTCTACAGGGCTAGTCTGCAAAAGGATTTCAGACAATAATTCTGTGCATCTATGTGCAGAGAACTAACAATGCTGCAAATTCTGAAAACTTCCCTCAACTACCATCATTTGATCAAAACATTGCTAGTAGGGAATCCTTGCGTAGCTGAAGAAATGCTTTGATTGAGAGCAACTGACCGGCATATTACAAGACAGAGATGGCTGATTCAAAGCACAGAATGGGTCAGCAACAAAAATGCCATGTCCTTGCTCCACAAATGCCCAGGGAGTGAAGTTTTAATTCCAAAAGTTTCTTCAAAGGGTTAGTTTTTTTTTCCTTTGATGTGGTTTACATTCCAGGAGGAGACAGTTGGGGGAAAACATTTATTTCCCAGGGTTATTTTCATAAAAAGAATCACATAATTGTTTATTTGCATCCATAAGCCTAATCCCAGAAAATGTTCCTTGCAACATGCTATTTCTATATTCAACACATTCAAAAAGACTCTGGCAGTGGAGATTAGTTTTTAAATCCAAACCCCAACTCTCTCTGAATTTTATTTACAATTTAAAGCTAGAGGAGATATTCTCAAAAAGTTGATACCTGAAATATATTTGATCTAGGCAAATTTCAAGCAGTATTTTATAATAGTTAGGTGTCACTCAATAGGAAGCTGTGTATGCATCATGAACAACGTGGCTTATATGTGGGTCTGAACAATCATTATTATGTTTGAATCATGGAGCCTATGTAAAAGGAGCAATAGCCTTTTTTTCCGGTATTCCTTCCAGACATCAACCTACTCAGGGATAACCAATATAAGATTGGAAGATCCACTGAGGAAAAGAATTGCATCAACCATTAATGTTGATTAATTTGTTTCAAATTGTCATATATAGGATTTTTCTAAACAAATCAAATAGTTAGCAATGTGTTTTTGTCTTTTTTGTATTTCTAAACCCAACTGCAGCTCTGAAATAAAATAAAAAGTAACTTGCATAGGAAGGAAGGAAGGAAGGAAAATAACTTTTGGGCAACTCACTTAAAGAACAGCGTGACAGACTACATCATTTACTGGAGGAAGCAGCAAGTTTTGAATCTTTCAAGTTGAATGGCAGAATTCAAGCATATTTCAAAATGCACTTTTTGACCCGGAACCAACTTTCCATGATGCTTTGTGCATATAATTAGACCATGATTTCTCATAGAGGAAAATAAGCCCTTTTTATCTGCTGGGGGGAGGCACTGTCTTCCGTTGAAATCATTTCCTGTTAAGCCTAACTAACTTGGATTAAGATGGGAAACAGTCCAGCCTTTTGGCTAACTACACAGTATGGGTGAGTGAAATTTTTAATATTTCCAAAAGCACGTAATAGTCCTGTTAGTCTCCAATATTGATTACAAGTTCCATCAGAACATCTGAGGTCTGTGAATCAACTCACCATCTGCTTAAGACTTTGTAAAGCAGATTTAACAGATTAGACAAATGGGAAGAAGTTGAATTTACATTAAGAAGACAAGCAAAAAGAAAGGAATATCTAAATTTTAGAGCCAACTTCCAGTTTTTTTCTCAAAATCCATGTTAAAAAGTAATCAGTGTCTCAGATTTCTATATGTTGTAAATGCACCTGCTGAAGTTACTACTTGCTTTAGTTTCACACCAATGCCTGCTTCTGCTTGCCTAAATATGATTCCTTAGGTGAGTTTACTGTTTCAGAGGCTTGAACCATGAACAGGGAAGAAGGATTTTTCTCTCTCTCTCTCTCTGTCATGTGTTTTCCCTTTTTACCCCATAGACACACAAAAAGCACCTTAATAAAAGTACAAAGGAATTGTAATTTGTTTAATGATGAAACTAAACAGATTTTGCATTAACTATTATGGAGGAAGAAATGCAAAAAGTCTTCAGGTGCCCAAAATAGATTTTCTTACTGATATTTTATCTTCATTTAAAAAAAAATGGGAAAGTTTTTAAGTTAAAGTTGACTGCAATTCTTTCCTCTTCATTCCAAGACTGAAATCTAAACGCATGCTTATTTCTGAAAGAGCATATAGAAGATCAAACTGAAAGCATTCATTGTATCAAATGGGGGTGGGGGTGGTCTTTAAAAGCCTGAGGATTAGGGTGGTCTCATAATACAGCTCAGCTCCCAAAGGGAAGCATGAAGTCAACATTTGCAAGGAGCAATCTTCCTGTCCTCAAAGCTCCATTCCTTGGAGACCATGATCTACCTACTAGAGGAAATTTGGCCAAAAAGAGATGCTCCCATATTAATCCTTGATATTAGAAAAATAAAAAAGGGGGAGGATCCAAGTAAGCAAATGTTCTTCCCCAACTTAAATAGTACCAAATAACTAGCCTATTCTGAATTGCTGTTAGTTTAGGCATCTTTTCATTTACTTCTAGAATCTTTTTGTTTGTAACAATAGCATTTAGACTTATACACCGCTTCAGTGTTTTACAGTCCTCTCTAAGCAGCTTACAGAGACAGCATATGCCCCCAACAATCTGGGTCCTTGTAATCTTCATTGAAACTGTTTCTGTCTGAATTGTACTGTATGGAATGGTGCAGGACAAAGATCTGACATAAAAACATTGGAAGTTTTAGTTGGATGTAAGGACTCTGTTTAGTGAAGAGACCAATGCAATAAATTCATGAACATGGTATCCAAATTCAGTAGTGAGCATAACGAAATGCAAAAAGCACCTACACTTTTTTGTTTTGCATAATTGTTTTGCTGCTGTGTTTTTTTATGTCTCAATATAAGTTGCATTGTGAATATGGCAAGAAGGATGAACAATCCTATACTGGCAACTCAGGAACATGATCTCCAGCAGAGGTAAGCGTCTGAAATGACTTTTGTGAATAAAGTCCCATTTTATTTAATTAGTTTTCAGATTTCTGTTCCGTCCACCCTGAGAGAAACAACAGTAAGAGACTTATCTTGACTGCCAATCGTGTCCCTGTGGCCTCACGGTGCATATACCTCCTTCTAACCTCATTGATATTATGTGATGCAAATGCCTCACAGGGACTTTCCAAATTATGCAATTCTTACCCCAGAAGAAAGCTAAACATTCAAAAGATGTGGTACAGATATACATGTAGAATGTCTCCCTTAACATACTTTTTTATAAGCCTGATAGGAAAGAAATGCCTGTCCGGTTCTTTCTGAGGAACAAGTCTAGCAGCCCGGACAAGAATTTGAAACTGGCCTAAAATAAGGTCCCAGAACCATGAAAGACAGTGTTCTCAGTGTTCTACACAGAATTCATGATTCTATCATGACTATTCATAAACAGTTCAGTGAGTGTTACAGCAATTGTCTTTAGACTATTGTCCTCTAGATGCATTTGATAGTACAGTAATTCCTGATAATTTTCCCGTAGTGCATGAAGTACAACTGCAGAAGTTAAATTAAGAATTTTTAGTACTATTTATTAATTTATTCATTTATAGAATATTTATGACCATCCAACCGAATTTATTTGGTATACAACCCACCCCACAAAACAAATAAAACTAAAAGTCAACAGTATCAGTATTGCTTATTCAATCTACTGCAATGGAAACCTATTCCTATTGTCTCCAGCACTTTTGAAAGCAATTCAGGTAGTCCTCGACTTTTGACCACAATTGAGCCCAAAATTCCCATTTCTGAGATATTTACTAAGTGGATTTTGCCCCATTTTACAACCTTTCTTGCCACAGTTGTTAAGTGAATCGCTGTAGTTGTTAAGTTAGTAACACCGTGGTTAAGTGAATCTGGCTTCCTCACTTGCTTGTCAGAAAGTTACAAAAGGGGATCCCATGACCCCTGAACACAGCAACCACCATAAATACGAACCAGATGCAAATCATCCAAGTTTTGATCCCGTGACTATGGGGATGTTGCAACAGTTGTAAATGTGAAAAATGATCATAAATTACTTTTTTTCTGTGCTGCTGTAACTTCAAACGGTCACTAAATGAACAGTTGTAAGTCGAGGACTACCTATTCTTTAAAACCTTTTACAGGACAGCAGGGTCAGAGCCAACCAAACATTGAGAAGAGGACAGGCACCATTTCTGAAATGGTATGCCATCAAAGTCTCCATCAGGCGGCACCATTTCAAGGATTCCTACATGAACAGCACAACAAAATTAAATGATGCATACCCACTTACAACACAAGTAATCTTCAATTTGCAACCATTTCTTTAACTACAGTTCAAAGTTACAATCTTGGAAAAATTGACTGATGACCTGTACTCACAACTGTTTTATCACCTTCTGGTCCCATGATTGCAAATTGAGTGCTTGGCAACCACTTGCATATATGACCGGTTACAGCATCCTGCAGTCACAGGATCCCGATTTACCACCTTTTGGGGCAGGGGGGGCAAAAGAAAAATGACAAAAACACCTAGGGGGAATCTGGATTCACTTTATGACCCTGTAATTCACTTAAAAACTACCATGTTATTATAAAATTGAGTCTGACTCCACTTATAACTACAACTTACAATGGAAATTCCAGTCCCAGTTGTGATTATAAGTCAAGGACTACCTGTAGCCTCAATAGTGTACAAAAAAGTAAAGAACCAAGCTTAATTAATGATCATTTCTGAGGATTTTGTTAAAAGAACGGGTTTTCTGTACACTGGAATTCACTCCTGGGTAACAAAAATGAATGCATCCTTGGTGTAAAATATTAAAGAGGCTTCACAGTTCTTATGATAGTGAGTTTGGGAGCCTGTTTTCACACATGCACAGATCAATGATGTTACCAAAACTACTCTTATTTTACTTCCTTCTCAAGAATCCTTGCCTTCCTTTTGGTAGTTATATAATCACTGTATTTAAACATTACAGGTTCATCCAGAGTGCAGTTCCTGTAGCAGTAAGCTACACAACATCCAAATTTTGAACCATTCAACTGTCCAAAACTAGCTGTCCATCATTTCAGTAACTCAGAGGACTGGTCTTGTCATTATTAATCCTATGATTGATCTACCATTATTAATCTGGTGAACTGGATTGGTGTAAACTACTTGTAACTAGGTTGCCTTTTCTTCTGATCTCAGCTTTCAGTTTTGCTTGAACACTCTGCATAACAATTTATCTCTTCAGAAAGGAACAACATTAAAGGGTTTATATTTGTCAAAATTGCTGTTTTATGCCAGTTCTGTACTGTAACTGAACCATAGGTTAAAAACAGTTAGAGCTGTGGCCCCCTTCACTATATCCTAAAGGGCACTGTGAAGGCGCTATAATAATATCAGTAGAAAAGCAAATACAGATAGTCCTTGACTTATGACAATGTGAACATGGGGATACTGCAATGGTCATAGGTGTGAAAAACAGTCATAACTCACTTTTTATCATAACTCACTTTTTATTGTAATTTTGAATGGTCACTAAATGAATTGTTGTAAATCGAGGACTACCTGTAATAGAAACCTTATCCTTAGTTTGCTGGTCTATGTTTAGAGAATTTTTTTTTACAACAGATGCATTTAAAATAGAGGCACCTCATCTACCTCTGAATACAGTTAATCTCACTGCTACACCACATGGCTGTGATGAATGAAGAAGCAGTACAGTATTAAAAGTTTCATGATTCAAAGATATCTAAACTTTTTTTTAAAGTTTTTAAAAATCACCTCTAAGATTTATATATCTGATAAGGGCAGAAAGGGGGCGTTGGTACTTACCTGATACGCCCGTTCTCTTTGAGCTGCAAAGAACATCCAGTAGTGTGAGGTACTTCAGTCTCTGCATTTTAAAGGCTGGGTTTAATTTGTGGAATGCTCCTCCTCCTCCACGGGACTCCTCCCCAGCGTTCCCCAGTTTTGCGAAGACGAGAGGAATAAGCGCTCTCATCCTTACTATCTAGAAAGGTTCATTGGCCGAAACAAAAGCCCACCAGATGGGAAAAAAAAGGGGTGGGGCTGGATGCTCTTCGCAGCTCAAAGAGAACGGGAGTATCAGGTAAGTACCAACGCCCCTTCTCCTATGAGCTGCTCAGAGCATCCAGTAGTGGGATATACCAAAGCTTGGCCTGTCCTACGGGAGGGACTCCGTCTGGTTCGGAATCTCCTCAGGGTCCCTAAGAACCCATTGCAGGACCCGTCTTCCAAATGCGGCCTCTGCGGAGGCCAACACATCAATTTTGTAGTGCCTAATGAAGGGTGATGGGGAGGCCCAGGTCGCTGCCCGGCAGATTTCGGTTATTGGTGTCTGAGTGGCCCAAGCCGCTGAGGTCACCGCACTCCTAGTTGAGTGAGCAGTGATGCCTCTAGGCCAGGGGTGTCCAACCTTTCACCTTCCCTGGGCCACATTAGAAGATGAAAATTTGATTTGGGCCGCACATAAAATAAAATAACAGTAACGATACCCGATCATCCCAAAAAACCATAGAAAACATAGTTAACATATTAAATTTATTTGGAAATAAAGTTAGTGAGATGTTTTTATTATTTATTATTAATTATTTATTAAAAATTATTTATTTTTATCACGGTTTTTTATCACAGTTTATTTTCCGGCCAAATTTTGCGGGGAGAAAGCTCGCCTGCCTCACGCCTACCTCTCCTCCTGCAAATAGCCCGGCTGGATGAGGCAGGACTGGAAGGCAGAAGCAGCAGCAGCAGCGGTGGGGGCAGAAGCAGCGGCGGGGAGGGCTTCTGCCCCCGCGCTGCCACCGCTTCTCCCCGCCGCCGCTGCTGCTTCTGCCCCTGCCGCCGCTTCTTCCCCCGCCACCGCCGCCACTTCTTCCCCCACCGTGGGGGCAGCGGCGGCAGGGGCAGAAGCAGCAGCGGTGGCGGGAGAAGAAGCGGTGGCGGCGGGGGCAGAAGCAGCGGGGTGGCGGCGGGAGAGAAGAAGCGGCGGCAGCGGGGCAGCAGCTGAGGTGGGGGCAGAAGTAGCAGCAGTGGCAGGGCAGAAGCGGCAGGGGTGGCGGCGGGGGCAGAAGCGGCGGGGCAGAAGCGGCGGCGGCGGGGGCAGCAGCAGCGGCGGGGGCAGAAGCAGCAGCGGTGGCAGGGGCAGAAGCGGCGGTGGTAACAGCAGGAGGTGGCGCTCTGACGGCACCCACCTTTTCTCTTGCTGCTTGGCCTGGCGCTCGCCTCACCCCGCCTCGCGCCTGCCTCTCCTCCTCCTTCTCGCTGGCTGTGGCACGATGGTTGGGGTGGGCACTGGGCCACATTACGAGGCGACCTGGGCCGCATGCGGCCCGTGGGCCGCGGGTTGGACAAGCCTGCTCTAGGCACTTGTAGGGCTTATGCCTGATATGATCTAGCTATCATTGCTCTTATCCAACGGCCTATGGTGGATGGAGATACCTTATGACCCTGTGTCTTGAGCTGGAAGGAAACAAATAAAGCTTCCAATTTTCTGAATGATTGAGTGCGCTTGATGTATATTTGCAGAGGACGCCTAACATCGAGCTTGTGCCATTGTCTTTCCCTCTCCTGTGAAGGCCTGGGACAGAAGTTTGGAAGGATGAGCTCCTGTGCTCTATGGAAGGCCGAGTTGACTTTGGGCATAAATGAGGGATCGGGATGGAGAACCACCCGATCGGTATGAAAAACGCAGAGGTCTTGTCTGACAGACAAGGCTGCGATTTCCGATATGCGATGAGCGGAGTTGATGGCTACCAGGAAAACTACCGTATATGTCAAAAATTGGAGACTTGACTCCCTCAATGGTTCAAACGGTTCTTTGGTGAGAGAAAGAAGTGGGGTAATGGTGCACTGCTGGGGGACATAGATTGGTAGCCCCTCTAAGGAAGGAGCGTATGCGAGGGTGACGAGAGAGGGAGCTGAAACCTTGGCAGGAAATAACTGATGTTAGCGCTGCTACCTGCCTCTTCAGCGTATTAGGGGATAGTCCCTTATCAAGTCCCTCCTGCAGAAATTCCAAGATCTGTGCTACAGAAGGTGAAGTAGGGTCTATTTCAGATTTACTACACCATCTGCAGAAAATGGACCATGTGGCATTGTAAATATGGATGGTTGAGGGTCGCCTGGCAGCTAGAATAGTGCTAATGACTTTGGTGGAGAGCTTCTTGCTCTTCAATCTGCCCCGCTCAACCTCCAGATGGTCAATTGAAGCCATTGAGGGTCCGGGTGTTGGAGTGGCCCCTGAGATAGTGAGATCTTGTCTGGTGGAATCCTCCAAGGAGGAGCTACCGAGAGGCTGCGAAGGTCCGCAAACCACGGCCACCTGGGCCAGTGAGGTGCCACTAGAAGTAATTCCGCTTTCTCCTGTAACAGTTTCTGGATAACCCTGGGCACCAGTGGTACTGGGGGGAATGCATACAGGAGCCCGCTTGGCCATGGGCAGTGGAGCGCGTTGTAATTCTCCGCCCCGTGGGATGGGTATCTTGAGAAAAATCTCAGGAGCTGAGCATTGAGAGGGGAGGCAAATAGGTCCACCACTGGTTGACCAAATATCCTTGCTGCTTCCTTGAACAGCGACGGGTGGAGGTGCCACTCTGACTGGTCTATGGTAGCCCTGCTTAGCCAATCTGCTTGTGTGTTTGACAGGCCGGAAATGTGCTCTGCCTTGATAGTAAGAAAATTGTTCTCCGCCCAGCGACACAGGCGCTCAGCTTCTCTCATCAATTGTATGGATTGTGTGCCCCCTTGTTTGTTTATGTGAGCTTTGGCTGTCACATTGTCTGTTGGGATGAGGATGTGTTGACCTCGCACCTGGGGAAGGAAGCTGCAGAGGGCAAGGAAAACAGTGTGAAGCTCCAGCCAGTTTATGCTGCACGACTGTTCTATTGCGGACCATCTGCCTTAGGATGTGAATGACTGAAGATGGGTGCCCCATCCGAATAAGCTGGCCTCTGCGGTGATAGTAATTCTTTGAGGCTCCTTGAAGAGGCAGCCCTTGTTGATGACCGGTTTGGCCCACCAAAGTAGGGACATGAGGACCTTGAGAGGTACCCTGACCATGCGTTTGGAATTGCTTCTGCTGGATCTCTGGTACGGAAGCAGGAGCCACTGGAGGGATCTAGAGTGAAGACGGGCCCAGGGAATAATAGAGATGCATGATATCATTTTTCCTAATAGTTTAGATAGATCTAAACTTAGATAGTTTAGATAGTAAGGACACCCTTCTAGAGCGCCTAATCTCCCGAACGGATTTTTGGATGCTAAGTAGTCTGTCTGAGGACAGATAGACTTTGCCTTCCAATGTGTCGATAACTGCCCCCAAATGAGTTATTCAAGTCGATGGAGATAATTGACTCTTTTTCCAATTTATGAGAAAACCATGCTCCTGGAGAGAGGCTAAGGTGGCTTGGGTGTCCCTCACTGCTTGAGGATTAGAGGGGGACAGGATTAAAATGTCATCCAGGTAACACTGAAGACGAATGGGGATATTCCTGAGATGGGCAGTTAATGCTGCGAGGACCTTGGTAAAAGTTCTGGGGGCAGAGGCTAGTCCAAAGGGGAGGGCCACGTATTCAAAGTGGTGATTGTTGTAACAGAACCTTAGAAACTTAAAATGGGAAGGCCAAATAGCGATATGTAAATAAGCCTCCGTCGGATCAATGGACGTGAGCACATCCCCATGTCTGATGTCCATCAATATAGATTGTAGGGTATGCATTTTGAATTTACCATAAATTAGAAAACGGTTAAGCCTTTTTAAATCCAAAATTGCTCTCCAACCTCCCTCCCCCGTGTTTTGGAACAATGAAGAGATGAGAGTAAAACCCCCACCCTCTTTGGTCATACGGAACTGGTTGGATGGCTTTTATGTTTAGGAGGTGTTGGATAGCAGAATCCATTAGATTACGCTTGAACAGGTCGCTGGAGGGGGGACACGACATAAAGAAATTTGGGGGAGTGGTGTGAAACTCAAGGGCAAGACCAAATCTAATGGTGTCTCTAACCCAAGCGTCAGAGGTAGAAGCCTCCCATTGACTCGCAAACAACTTAAGGCGACCGCCAATGGGAAGGGTCTCCCCCGACCTATCTTGGACATCAGAAAGGCTGGCTTCCAGTCCCTCAAAAAGGCCTCTTGTATTGGCTGCTCCTTCTACTTCTGTCTCCCGAATCAGCTCTATCCTGGGTCTGACCTGGTCTGAAGGGAGGGGGCCTCTGATACCTGGGGAAGAAGGGAGCCTGATAGGAAGGTCGAAAGGAGCCTCTCCGAAAGGGCTGGGGGGGTTCCGAAATCTGATTTAGGCAAAAGGGAAGGAAGAAACTTTTTCTTGCTGCGGGTCTCCATAAGTAAGGGGTCCAGGGAGGGGCCAAACAGCTTGTCTCCCACAAGGGTGGAAGAGGCCAGTTTTGCTTTATTTTTAAAATCTGCCCGCCAGTGTCTCAGCCAGAGTAAGCGGCGGGCAGAGACATGTGATGTGATTGCCCAAGAGGAAAACTTGACTGAGTGGTAAGTGGCATCAGCGGAAAACTCGGCAGCAGCTGTAATCTTCACGATGTCCTGGTGTGCCCTGATGTTAGTCGAGGGGATGTGTTGCTGCAGTTGGCGAAGCCAACGAAGGGATGCCCTTGTGAAAAAAGATGTGGCCGTAGCCGATCTGATGGCCCATGCGTCTGACTGGTGAGCCCTGTGCAGGGCTAACTCGGCCCGCTTTTCCTCAGGCTTTAGAGCCTCTAGTGCCTCAGTCGCAGTTAGGGAGGACACTAGGCCCACTATGGGCTCATCTACCTCCGGGGTACTCAGTAACTTTGAAAATCCTGAGTCTAAATTAAAGAATTTTTTATCGTGACCAGAGGGGGCCAGGTGTATCGCTGTAGAGGCCAGCTGCTTTTGCACTAAATCAGAGAAAATGGGTGGGACCGGTATAACCTCGGCCTCAACTACAGGCTGGTTAAAGATTACCTTCAGTTGACGGTGCAGGGGTGTCGCCTGGTGACTGGGTACCTAGGCCTGAGATGTTCTTGGCCTTGAATAACAGTGATTTGAATAGGTGTGGTCTGAATAAACCCGTGAAGGCGGGTTGGTCCGGGATAAGCCCCTCGTCCTCCAACATTTCCCTTTCCAGGGGGTCTGTCTCTGATAGGGGCTCGCTGTCCTGTATAGACCCCATTTCGAGTTCATCTGCCACCGTGAACTGGGCCATTTCTCCCTCGTCCTCCTCCTCCTCTCAGGCTTGAAAAGGGGTCTCCCTTTGCGAGTATATCTGGTGGTTGTCCGACCTGGGAAGGGATCTTAGTGATTGAGACTCAAGGTCAGGAGCCACCGGATAATGACTGGGCCTGGTTATTTGCTGAAGTCCATCTGCGATCCCTTGGTGGATGGCCAACTCCATCCAGGTCCTTATTCTCTCCGGAACCTCCTCAATGAGGGAACCCTCTTGGCGAAGGCCAGCGGCTGTTGGGGTGAAGGTAGCTTCTGGCACCCTTCTGGATGGCGTTCTGGGAGTCGGAGCATGTTGTCCTTGAGAGGGCAAACTGCACCTGGGTGAAAGGGGAATATCTAGAGGAGGGGGGGGTTGAGCAGAGGTAGACGGACTGGAGGATGGTAAATCCTCAGGCACTGGGAGGACTTCCCTGGGGCGCTTGTCAAATTCTTTTTGTAGGGCCTTGTGGTGCCTTAAGGCATCTCTTTGGGGGCTTTGGAGGTCTCCTTAGCCTGCTTGCGCAAGTGATGGGTTTTTGCTTTTGCCTTCAATGAAGGGCCTTTGGAGGTGTTACCATCTGCCATTCTTATAGATTATATATTGTATTAATATGCCAGGAAAACAATATGAGGTGGTTGGGGTCCAATCTGAGTCAAGATGGTTGCCCTGATAGATACTTAACGTCCCCCCCCCTTTTTTATGGCTATATGTATATAACCATATATAGGAGTCGTATCTCAGTGATAATAATTTAACGAATTACAATATTATACTGTTCAGAATATATTATTAGTATTATTATAATTATTGTTGATATTATTAAAATTATTAGTATTACTATTGTAAGTTAATACTAATATTGAGTTATGATTGAGAAAGGTACTACAGTAAAAGTGGTATAATTGTTGCACTAGTGCTGCAGGAGCCACAGAATAGTTGCAACACAAATTGAGAGAAAGTCAACCAATTAGCCAAATTTCGATATGCCTGAGGCCCGTAGAAATAAAAATGGGGCCTACAGCAGCCTACTTGCACAGGCAGACGAGGCCTAGGTGCCTGCTGCTGTGCCGTTGAGGAAGCTGTGGGGATTAAGCCAACAAGATTCAGTGAGAATAAGGTAACCTCGAGTATAATTGCTAGAGAAAAGAGGTTAAAAGACTCAGAGGATCTAAGGGAATCCTTCTGTTTCGAGTCAAAATTCACCCACAGTACAGTAAATTATGAGAAAAAAAGGGCCTGCTGTAGATAGCTCTGGTAATGCTTAGCGGCCTCTTCCCTTCGGGGAAAATGAAACCGAAACTCCAAGAATGGAGACGGGGAGAGAAGGGAGAGAATATCCAAAATAAGCTAAAATCGGCGTTCGGGGAGGGGGAGGGAAAACAGCGATACGACTCTCAGCAACAAAATGCAAATCGCTAGAATGGGGCTGCTGGAAAGGCAAAAGGGAATGCAGCAGCTTTTAAAGAGGCAGAGGCACTATTTCTGGCTATGGGGAAGCCGCTATGGAGCCTCCCACTGCCCTCCTTGGGGGCGCAACAGCGCTTCCCCAAGATGTATAAATGGACCCAAAAGACAATTGCGCAGAGGCTAAGTGGAGAGAAAAAAAACCTGAATCAAACCTGAGAGAGAATCAGAATAGGAATCTTTAGATCAAAGTGGTGGTTCGGCCAAGGAGCAAGCTAAAACACTGCCTGTTTAGCATGAGTCTGAGCTAAAACTGGGGAACACTACGGAGGAGTCACGTGGAAGGAGGAGGAGCGTTCCTCAATTGAAGCTCAGCCTAGTAATGCAGAGACTGAAGCACCTCCCACTACTGGATGCTCGGAGCAGCTCATAGGAGAATGCTCCTGACAAGCATTCATACAAAGATTAAAAGGACTGTGGTTTGAGGAAAACTCAATGCAAGTTTTAAAATATATATACAAAAAAAGAAAGTTTCTCTATTTATGTAAATGTGAGGAAACATTTCTTCAAGCTAGCTGTATTTTCTCTAAACCTATTTGAAGGCCACACTGCTTTGGTCCTGTTAATAAGATAAGCAGCTATAGAAAGCTTACAAATCTATTTAAATTGATTTTAATTAATGAATCAATCACTAGCCACTGATGACTGGGTTTATAGACAATTAACAACTTGATGCCTTAGGCTTCGAATTCCCACCTGAAATCCACATTATAGTGAAAAGTCGCCTCTTGAACTGACATCAAATTTGCTGCTTCTACTAAGTTAAGTCTTGCATGTATCACTGGGAGGCACAAATTTCAAACATGTCAAATTGTACAGAACTTTGCATTGTCAGTAAAGAATGAAACACATTGTTGGTCAATTAGCAGTATATTTCTGAGATTTATAATATCTTCTTTGGGATAATATTGTCTATTATGCACTCTAAAATACAGGGTTCTTTGTATATTATTTGACTATACATATAATTAGAGCTGTGCCAAAACAAGGCTTGCCATTTAAGATCAAAAAGAATGCATCTTGTATTTTGTTTAAAAGAATTTTTGGTTGTATTGAAGTCCGTTTTATTTAGTTCTGTGGTAAACAGTTCTGGAATCTTCTGAAAGGAAATAAAATAAGAAATAAAATTAAATACTACTATGCAATCTTTTATAGTATGCAAAAAGGTTTCACTCTTACCACATTATGAAACATACAAAAATAACAGCTGTTCATCTGCAGATCAATTTCAGGCAGCTCAAAATCTTAATCCCTGCATTAATTTTTTAGGAAGATATTTTAAAAGACTCCAAATTTAATTTCTGCTTTTACCACATATTAAGTATACCTACTTAAATTTTCTAGTTGGAATCATAAGCGACTGTGAGGAGACTGAGAAAGGCGCATACACCAGCTAACTGGGGAATTCTGGGAGTTGAAGCCCATACATCTTACACTTGCCAAGTTTGAAAAATACTCACATAAACAATAAGAGATGTACCACAAGTCAGTTAGCAGCTAATCTAATAAATGGTAGCCCAGGTGACAAGAACATGTGAAAAAGTTTCAAATTATTCAAATAGACTCTCACTATAAATATGGGTGGGAAAGTCCCCTTATAGCTTTTAAGATTTTATATTTATCCCAGATTAGCATTAAAGATACCTTACTGAAATCTCTATAGTTCTTGCTTCCTTCCAACTTAGATGGAAGGAATGCAACCATGGCACCAAGTGATCCAATCAAGTATCTTAGGTGTTTCTCATTCCGCTTACCCCCCAAAATTTTCAGATGAGTTCCTATTTACATAATAAAGGCTGGCTTTCAGAATCTAAATGTTTCTAATTTGAAAGATAAATCAATAGTAGCTGACCTCCAACTCATACCCTCCAATAGGGTCATGTTCCATATGCTATCTGCCAGATGTTCAGCTGTTCTTTTGCCTGATTTGGGTACATCTTTTCAGGCATTATCATCGGTGTTCAACTTGTGTCACAGAAAAAAATACAGTGATTGTTATTGTGACTGAGTACATTAAGGTGCCTGAGTGTTGGGGGGGGGGAGGGGAATAAAGGCTGAACTTCTGTTATTTGCCAAGTGCTACCTAAGGGGAGGGGGAAAGATAAGTCCAGAAGGGTATACTTATCTAGTTGAATCAGATGAAAAGCATGGTTATGTAAATCAATTCTTAGCAAATAATTTATTTCAAACTAATCCCCCAACATGAAGCCCTGAAGTAATAAGTTTTAAGCTAATCTCCAAATATTTTAATCTATTGATTTAATCAATTTTAGAATAATTTGGTTAATGAATTATTTCAACATGTAACATTTAGCTTCAACTGAATCCCAGGAATGTATTTAGAGTTTTCTAAATCCATTCTTTCATATGAATACGTATAGAGAGAGAAAGAGCACATCCAAAGTTTTATAGTAGGAAAAATTAATTTGAACCATCAGTTTGCAATCCATTGGTCCCTCTCAGGAGCAGAGATATTCTCTTCTGGTCATTCTTCTGTATTAAATATTAATGCAGGCAGAGAAAGATTGATGGGATGGCTCCATAGGGACCAACTCAAGGAGGCCATATGGAGTTGGTGGCAAATGTTTTTTTTTTTTCCAAAACCCAACTGCAAAGTGTGTTGTCCCTGAAATGTGGTGATAGCAGTTACAATTTGTGGCAGCACATTTAAATTCCAAGAGAAAGGTCAGATGGCATGCCCTAATGCTCTGACCTTACTGCTGAGCCCAAAGAATAGTCTTGATCAGGATAGACAGGAGATAAACATGACATGGGCATTTCAAAGGTTGGTCCCAAAGGCAGAAAGAAGGAACATGTGATCGGGGAACAGATAATCTATCTGGGAGTTACATTTGGCAGAGAGATATTTAACCTGATCATCCTTGAAAAGTATGGAGACCTACAAGCAAGGCACAGAAGCCTTCAAAAGGGAATAGACAGGTGCTGAAATAATGTCCACAGCAGTTTTACCAAGCCACTGTTTTCAGCTTGGCTTGCTGCCTCTATTTCTGACTCCTCTTGTTAATGACCTTGGAAATAACTTCCTGGTCATGTTATGCCTGAAGACGGAATTTCTGCTGACTGCCATTTATGATGTCCTTCCTTTGACCTTGCATTCCTCTCAAAGTGCTCTTTTCAGAGTTGTGATTTCACTTTTCCCCCTTTGTGGGTACAAAACACAATAACCTCTTAAAAGCTTTTCCTGGAAGAACTTCCAAAAACAACATGAATGATGATGACATGGAATGTAGGAAAGTTCGTGGAATTTATGGAATGCATGATCATTAATAATCATAGTATCATTAAGGACAGTAAAGTACGAGGATCAGCAAGGGCAGATGCAACATACTACATGAGAACTCTCTTGCACACTCATAGTCAAAATGGCCTGTCTTTCAAAAATGCTTCAAGCAGAAGGAATTCCTCTACTATTTTTCCAAATTTGAATGCCTGCTGCTCCATGAATTAAACCTGAGGGGAAGTAGCGACATGAGAGCCACACAGCAAAACATATCACAAATTCTTACTACACTGAGGATTACAAGAACCCAAGATGTACATTTTTTTTCTAATCTCAAAAAGAAGGAAAGGGCAACGGAACCTACCCATTTACCTCACAATAAATCTATTTGTATTTATGCTATAAATCTATTGTAATTTGAAAGCTTTCATTTTGGAACTTAGAATGGCAAAAGCCAATTAACAGCATATATACAAATATACATAGTTGCATGTCTACTGGCCTCAGGGTATCATTAATAGCAAATGTTGCTTTTAAATCCCAACAACAACCCCATCCCAGGTACATTGCTTTACAACTACTTCATGGTAGTCAGGCAACTATCAGGCCACTACACAAGGTACAGCATCTAAATGTCTCCAATCAATCTGAAAACAATTGTAATGTCAAATTTGTTTTGGCTCAGAAAATTTCAGGTTTGGAAACCTACTGCAGGGAATAAAAAGAAAAGAAAAGCTCTTAATACAATAAAATAAATCTGTTTTGTACAGAATGTATGAGGAAAAAATATTAGGCCCAGGACAAAATTGCATTTGCTGGACCCAAGTCACCGTACAGGCTGTTGTTCACCTACAGAAATGGATTTAGTAGCACTCAAGGCTGAATTAGAGAGCAAACTTCATCCTGGCCTTGGTGATATTTAAGGCAAACACAACCAAGGCTAGGCTGAGACTTGCTATTTAAGGAAGGGTAATAGGGAGGAAGACAAATCACATTTTCCCCCTAAAGTTTTTCTTTACTCTTTGTGCTTTTGTGTCTTTTAGCCTGTTTCCTACCAAGCTTTTTCTTAAAAAATAAAAACTTTTTTGGGGAAAAAGTAAGAGTTAAAAAGTGTTCTCTTTTTGAAATAAACTACATTTTATTCTTGAAAAATCCAGATAATAGTTCTGATTCACTTTTGCAGATTTCAGTCTTCAGACATTCAAAATCAAGACCACAGATCATAAACTGCTTCAGCAAACGGAGCTCTGAAGGCCTTTGTTCCTAAGACAAACGTCTTCCTATTGCTTACAAAAGCAGCATCTACTAACCACTGACCCTGATGTAGCCAGCACTAGGAAAGGAAGTTATTCAGCACTGAATTTCCTGCTTTTGGTTGTAGCCAAAAACTGAGAAGCTTGTAGTGGTTTCAGGAACTGAGTCATCTAATGATTCATGAACAAGATACTGGTTTTAATATGCTCCTAATCACAAGATTCAAAAACCTGACATCAAGCCTAAATGAGGCTTAATTCATAGTTTAAAAGCAGAACAAATCTCTGTTATGGCTGGGATGGGGAAAACCCTATCATTTCAATTTACATTTGATTTCAGCTTCTTTTTCAATATATCTGTTCCGATTACTGTATTATCTAAAACCATTCTGAAGATTTATACAGAGACCTAAGAAGGACTGGCAATTAATCATTCAGACTTTGCAATTGAAACATAATGCTGTTTTTGCTACATGCATGCAGCATTCAAAACAAAAAACAAGTAACAGGTATCAAATGTGTTTATGGAACCTCCCCTTCCCAGAAATTAAATGGGAAAATAAACTCTACAGCCATGTTTTTAATCAAAATTTCTTTTGCTAATGTCAATCTGCAATATTTATACCATTCTGATTTAATCAAAGACCAAGTGACAACACCAAAATTTCGGACCACTCAATTCTATGCTTCGCAAAAATCTGCCAAAAAACAACATCCACACATTAACATTCTGTTAAGACTCTTGAAGACGTGGAAGGCCCTAAGTGCAGATATAAAATTTCCAATTTCTTCAACATTTGGGAAGAAAAATGCTGTCCCCCACTTGATCTGAAAATTTCTAAGAACAAAGGCAGAAGCCATTAGCAGGGCCGGTTACACAGGGAGGCTGGGAAGGTAGAAAAAGGGGATACCTTGGGACTTTTAGATTGAACACAATACTGCAAGCACATTTAAACAGAAACTACAAAAGGACAGCATGCTGGAAAAAAAATGTAACCATTGACAAGAAAAGGCCAAAGTGCAGTTTGAAGCTGGCAGTCATTTTATGGCTTCAGTCCTAGAGCAGATTTACTTAGATGACGTTAGTGGCTCCAATCCAGCTTGCTTCCCCCCCACCCCTCTTTTTTTTTTTTTTTTTTGGTAGCTTTTCCCACTTGCCTCTTGAAAAAGCCTGCACAGTGTTATAAAGCTAGAGACCATAATCAAAATTCCCTTTGTGAAATAGAGTTTACCTCAGGCCTAGCTGGCTGAATAGAAGGCTCTTCAACCTGTACTTCATACCTAGCAATAAATAGCCTACAATACTGTATTTTCTTCAGTGCAGAAGAAACATTAAAAGCCGCCTGCTACATTTTAACAAAACGTTTTCATTTGGTTCTCAAAAATCTCACATGCCAGATTTTACTTAATATTTCAAAACATGTCATGACAATCCACCAGTCAGGTTTAGAGGCTCATTGAGGCCTAAAAATGCTCATATACACGCAGCTCTAATATATATGCCAAAATGTGATCTGTCTAACTTGTATTTATATATTAACAGTATTAGCCCAGACAATATTTTAATACTGAAGTCCTCAAGCAAATGCTTCAACAAGAGCTGATAGACTGCTGACTTCTCATTTCTGAAAAAGGAAATGCAATAACACTGCAAAAAGATACAGGCAATAACAGATTTGACTTATGCCCAATGTAGAATGATGTAAATAAAATATAAACATGTTTTATTTAGAACCAATGTAGAATGATGTAAATAAAATATAAACATGTTTTATTTAGAACATAAATATAAACACATCTTTTACACACATACACACTCAAGCCTTTGAATTGAATATGGATAGCCTGGCTTTCAGGCACAATTCTGCTTACCCAGTCAAATATTCAAATATTTAACATTTTACCCAGTCAAATATTCAAATATTTAACATTTTAACGTTTGGCAGACATAGAATTTATTTATTACAAATGTTTTTGTGTCTTTTCATTTAAAAGTGAATCCAAGAGGTTTACAATAAATTGCACAATACATACTAATAAATGTTACAGTCGTAACTTCTAAAGAGAAAATAATTTTTTCCTGAAGCTAAAGAGATGTACGTTCTGAAACTGACTCTTAATACACAAGGCTGGTCTGCAAGTTCTACATGTTCAACTCCATAAAATAAAATGTTAAGTAGAGAACCTGCAACAGTTCCAGAATGTACCTCTTGGCTAATTCAAATCCACATAAGCTAGAATACTTCAGTTCAAATTTATGAACCTTTCTAAATTAAGCATTGTGGTATCTCCTTATGTGACTTACTAAGGAAGAAGCATCACTGAAACATGGTTTACTTTTGAATAAAAATCATATCGTGCTTTGAAGTATATTTTCCAAGCATGAAGAGGAATGGCAGTTAAAGTGAGGACAAATTTTACCTGAAATGATTCCATTATTCTTAGAAGTGTAGTGCTGTTGCATCAGATCAAAGATTGATCTGCATATCAAACAAAATGCATTTTGGTAAAAACGAATGTGAAAGTACTAGATTTATCTTCCAACTTTGCAGTCTAACCTTTATTTCCATTATTTTATTATATAGAAAAAAGAGAGCGGGAGGGAAGGACAAAGGAAGGAAGGAAATAAAGACAGTTTTTTCATAACAGATTGAATCTTGACCCATGTAATTCCAGTCCTTCCATTGTGTTGATAGAAAAACAATTCATAAGTAGAAAATTAACACATCAACAAGCCAAGACTTTGAAATAGTATAAGAATCTCACCACTGCAGTAAAACAATTGTTTTAGCTGTGCTTAGTTCACAATAAATCTAGAGTTTTTCATAGATGGACAGATTCCATAGAATTTAACACCGCAGTAACCCTAACCTTTACTTTCAAGAGAGTACATTTCTCACATTATTGCTATAGGCACTGGCTTTCACAATACAATCCACAGCCCATCTACATAAAACACAGTTATTATATGGGTGGGTAAATGACCATGCTGTCTACGTATCTGTCAAATATCTTTCTTTCCATATTTTAAAATGACTAGAGCAGACATTAGTATAGCTATTTCTAGAGATAGACTTTCAAGCACAAGAGGATAAAAGTTAGTCCTGAAAGGAATGGTCTCTTTCATAGCATTCTGGGATATTTAATTTATTTACTTGTCAATCTAATCAACATCTCTGAAATCTCCTGGTAAGCTCCTATTCAAGTACTAACCAGTTAGCCAAGTTAGCTTTTTCAAGATGAGTCGAATCACTTAGGTGTTGCCAACTGCTGTAATGCACAAATCACCGGGCAACTCTAAAACACCATCTTTCTTCTACAGTCTACAACTTTATAGTGACCAAACTGTGTTTCAGTGATATATTGTAAATGTTTTCTAGAATAGGATATTCTCCAGATGGACTGATCTTCAATACCCATTTTTCTCAATTATACTATGGGTCATCAGCTGGAAAATTGCATGGAAACTATGAGCACTGTAGTACCAGACGGTTCTAGGAATTACACACAGTTATGAAATTATGTTTTCACACAGTTTTCAGTCTGATATTTGGTAGCATTAAACTGCATCTAGGTCATGATCAGATACATCCAGTAGTTGCAATTTTATATTTTAGAAAAACAGGCCAAGTCCGAAATATTTCATTCACTGACTATAAAATGTGAACATGTGATTATGACATTTTTTGATTGCCTGCACAAGATATGTTTCTTTTCATTATCAGATACTTTTTCCAAAATTTCAAGAACAATTTCCCATAAGTTAAAGCTGCACACCAATATTTCACATAGAATATAAGAGTTGAAATTGTATGGCAGAGTTTTCTGATTCTCACAATCAGCAAGAGCTTTTGAGTCAACAAGAGGCAGGCGACAAGGACCTTCAAGGCCAGGAAATGAGCAGCCTCCTCACCAGACTCAAAGGGGCTCTAGTTTTAACCAAGTTAACTAGCGGATGAGGAAGGTGCCATGGGACAAGAACTTGTTTATATGTGTAACTTTCTAATTCTCTGTAATAAATTTATTTAGCTAATCTTGTTTCTATCTGGAAAGGTAAAGATTGGAAGGAAATACTATGTTCACTATGCATCTTTGGCAGTACATTTGCCTTAACATTATTCACAAAAGACATGACAAGGCAGCATATATTCAGATCTCTAGAGTAAATAACATCTCCAGAATTTCTAACAATTCCACTGTTACTGGATCAATTCCAACGTCTTGCTTGGATTGCAGCCCAGATGTCCTGTTAACAGTCCGAAAGGATATCACTGGGTTAACTTTGGCAACTTCCTGAATCAAAAACAATTCTCCTCCAAGTATGATTAAGTATGTTTAGCAATATGTATTAAGATTAATGGAGTACTAGTACAAGGATTGCAGCAAGTTAATTAGTTTCAGTTTAGAACCAATATCCTCTGAGTACATGAGTCTTTTTCTCATAGTCTTACTGTGCACTAGAGAGCAAACAGCTATCTTCACAGATAATGGAGGAGGTCTTGAGCTAGCTGTTTACACAACCAGTTGAATTTTTATCTGTTTGAATACCAACCCTTATACCAACAGGTGGGACAGAAACATCAAGTCCAGTATCAGACTTTAAGACACACAGTCACTGCCTCAGCAGCAACTCCCTGACACCAAATACCTGCCTTTCAAAGCTTGACGAGCATAATGGGCATCTTGGCAGATTTGTTATTTCATTGTTCAATGCATATCATACATCTCAAAAGACCTAAGGAATTTCTCATCACTTTTGTGTAATAATTTTAATCAATCTGACCAAGGGAGCTGCAAAATGTGCAACCTGGCACAAAACCACCTGGAATTTTGTGACGCTACTGAAAGTTACATTTGAGAAAGCCAAATAGGTCAAACAATAGCCAGTCAAGTGTGTGACAACCATAAAATACAAAGCCTTAAGGTATGATAAGCACACTGTATACACATACATGCATACATACATATATACACACGCATACACATTTTTCAGTTGTTAGTTATAATGAAGCTTAACTTAACTAATACTATGAGAACGATCAAATGAAATACAGGATTAATTTATTTGACCCCTTCTACACTATTTGCATGAAAAATATGCACATGATTTGTGATTTTGAATTTTTTTTTTTTTGTAAAAAAAATTTGTCACAGAGCAATAGGTAATTTTGTAATCATAATTATTCATTGCAAAGGAAACTGGAACTTTTTTCTATTTTTTTTTCTTTCTTTACCTCGTGGTGTGACCAGAACAATCTGGAACTGAACACACTCAAAACTGTAGAAATGGTGGTAGACTTTAGGAGAAACCCTCCCATACTACCACCTCTTACAATATTAGACAACACAATATCAACAGTAGAGACCTTCAAATTTCTAGGTTCTATCATATCTCAAGACCTAAAATGGACACTTAACATCAAAAACATCATAAAAAAGGCACAACAAAGAAGGTTCTTTCTGCGCCAACTGAGAAAGCTCAAACTGCCCAAGGAGCTGCTGATAACAGTTCTACAGAGGAATTTTGGAGTCTGTCATCTGCACCTCTATAACTGTCTGGTTTGGTTCTGCAACCCAAACAGACAGACACAGACTTCAGAGGATAATTAGGACTGCAGAAAAAACAATTGCTACCAACCTGCCTTTCATCGAGGACCTGTATACTGCACAAGTCAAAAAGAGGGCTGTGAAAATATTTACAGACCCCTCACATCCTGGACATAAACTGAGAATCCCTTTCCAGCCAACTGTACTGCTCTCTCATCAAGAAAAGGATCCTTTACAGGTAGGATTCCAAAACCCCAAAAGGTTTTCTTCTATTCAAATAAGCATTTATTTTACTACTGTTCGTTAGTCAGATCCACACTGTCTTTTGTGGTTCAGAATGCTGCTGATTAGTTTCCATAATCTGCTCCAGAGTTTGATGACAGCTTGTTCCCCTATATCTTTTTTCCCCAAATACCGATGACCTACCGACCAGGAGAAAAATACCAAATTATGGTATTTTTACTGAAGAGTTTTTGGCTATCAAAGATGCTTTAGAACATTAGCATCATCTTCCATGATGTATCAAAGCAACTTACAAAGTTCCAATTTCTCATAGACTTATACAGAAGGTCACAAGGTCACATTTTTTCCCCATTTTAACAATCTTATCTTGTATATCTCCTAGCCTGCAGAACAAGAACTCCAATGACTTAACATGTAAACTGGATTATTTCTTGTACAATGATCCTCCCACCACATTCATTCTGCACCTGGAAATCTTTGTCACCCCCTCAGCACCTGCCCTGCTATGACAGCTGGTTGTCACAATGACAAGAAGTTTAGCAGCTATTTCCAAAACCACCAACAGGTGCAATCTACCCCACCTTAAAAAGAGACAAAACATGTCCCCAGTGAGAAAATGGATCAGAATCTTCCAATCTTAACTTGTCTGCATGTTAATTTCTCATTTAAAAATAGACTACTCGTGTATAATAAATATTAGTATAATCAGAGGTCTGAGAGACCCTGAAAAATTGTTTCAGTCCAGGTTGTTACGAGAGAAGTTGACTTCTATCCCACATATCTACTGGCTTGGATAGCTAACTTTCAGAGTATCCCTAGTTTTTCCCACTCATCATCTTTTCTTGGGAGCAGGAGGGACTGCTTCACAACAACTAGCTATACTGGATCTTCTTCCTTCTCTTAAGAGAAGTCTTACAGCAGTCACCATAGCCAGTCGAGTAGATATTTAGGATTAGTTAAAATCACTCTTCTTCTCTGTGACTTTTAATGGTCTTCCATTAGAGAAGATATCAAAGTCTGTGCTTCTTCTTGTCTCAAGTACTGCAGGCTAAGAGAGTCTTTTCAACAATGTGTTTCAACTGTTACACTCTCTCTTTTGCAGCTTCAAATTTTATCTCTGAAGTACGCTGTCTCAAGGTCCGGGATGCCATTCTGGCAATAACTTATTTTTCCTCTCTTGACTGCATGTTTCACTTCCTGTCATAGCCTCTCCTCTATTCCTCACATTATTCATCCATTTATTAAATAGATTTCTGACCGAATCATCTCATTTCTGAAAGAGGTTGCCAGTTCATGGCACATTTTCGGAAAGCTCTATTTCACCTACTAAGATATGTAGCTCTACTTATGTTCTGCGTCCTCTATCTACAGATGATGAAAAAAAAAAGAATAAATGCCCAGTTCAAAGTGATTTATATCTTCTATAAAAATCTATATAGCATAGCATTGGATTACTTCACACAGATTATGTTCAAGAACATGGCATGAAGACAGGAATTTCTAGAGTAGCCTTGACACTATGGAATTTGTTCCCCTGAAGATACGTTTGATCCCTTGCTCCTTCTTATTTATTATTTAATTATTTCTATGATCACTAGGAAATTACTTTTATGTTGACATTCTTCTGTGCATCATCCAATGTTGTAAGATTGTGGCACTGTCAGAATTTCATTAATATACCAATATAGTTTGTATGTGCACATGTGTGTACACAACAACTTATAGCAATAATGTTATTTCTAGCAAGAAAACTGGCCTGTTCTTTTACCTACGGCCAGTTCATGTCAGCTTTTTTTAAGGCCATGTATGGTCTGAAATGCTATCCAATTTTTTTTTATCCCTCCCCATTCGAAATGCCAATGCGTCCTCAAGGTTCAGATGAATTATGCCAAGGTGTCCCACTAATCCTTTTCTGTCACCACCATGCCTCCTCCATTATTGTTGGACACATGCACACACACACACAGTTAAGCTTTCTTCCAGATGGCACATTTTAAAAAGATGGAAACTAAAAGCATTGCACTGTTTTCTATATTTGCAATCAATATATGGATTTTATCTGCAATTTGTAGTGAATATATAGTATTTCCCCGAAAATAAGACCCTGTCTTATATTTTTTTTTTTGCCACCAAAAAAAGGCACCAGCTGTTATTTTCGGGGGATGTCATCCACTGACTAACCTCACTTGCGCGTGTCAACCCAGGCCTCCTTTTTGCTGTCAGAGGCCTTCAGGAACTTCTTCTGTGGCCAGCAAGGCTTTTCTGAAGCCCTCTGCAGCTGATAACAGAGATCCGGATTGAGACAGAGATGACAATACTTGAATGCTGCATAACAATTATTATTCTGATCATTTTCAAAGTAAGAGAAAATAATGGTAAGGTGATTCTAAAAAGTCAGCGCACTGAATAGAAGATTTATATTCATCATATTAACTTTCTCAATCATGCTATCTCTCTAAAAATGTCTTTCTAGGATTAATAATCTAAAGATGATTCAGAAGTTTTGTATCTTTTTCTTAGGTACAGAGATACTAAGATATTAAGATCTTAGAAAGGACAGAGATATTAAGCTGACTGGCTTAAATGGACTATTTAGATAAAACTAAGTATTTGGAAAATGTTGCCATGCAACTCATAAAATGAGAAAGGAAAAGCTCATACTAAACAATCTAATTTGCATAAAGAACGAATGTTTGGATTAGAAACCAGCAACCACTTCTGAAAACAAGAATGGTAGCAACAGGTGACTTATTAAAAAAGAAAAAGCTTAGAAAAGAAGTTGAAAGGGGCACATTCACAACTATGGAAAATTGAAATATGAAAACAATAGTCATCCCTAAAAAAGAAGAAAACCAGGGGTGGGATGCTACCGGTTCTACCCGGTTCTATAGAACCAGTAGCTCTGAGGAGCAGCAGACACAGATCCGGTTCTCTGTTTGCTGCTGTTTGACGTACCTGCCCACCCAGACCTGTCCTTTATTTCCTGCTTTTTCAACCTCAGCTGCTTTGCGCGGCACAGCTGAGGTTGAAAAAGCAGGAAAAAAGCTTTTCAAAGAGGTGGCACAGCGTAAGGTATTTTTTACACACGCGTGCAGAACGTAGTCACCAAACCGGTAGTAACACCAGTTGAATCCCACCCCTGAAGAAAACAATAGAAAAATACCCTCAAGAAAGTAGTATAGGGAAGTTGGATGGAAAAGAGACAAAAGAGTACAGGGTATAATCTTAAACAAAAATGCATCAAGTAAGACATCCTAGGAACTATGATTGTTTGGAAGGGTCAGAAGGCAACAGAGGATTAAATCATTCAATTACAAAAATGGAAGGTTGTTGGAACCAATATTTTCTACACCAAACACACAGAATAGGCAAAGAAAAAAATCCCATTGCATTCTGTGCCTATTCTAAAATCTCTCAAATCTTCAGAAATCTAGAAACAAATCAAATTAATGATATAATCAATGCAATGTTTCTAAAGTTAGTATTAGTCACGTCACTGCACTGTTTTCAATTATTGCAGTTATATTCTAACATTGAATCCATAAAAGTTTTTATGTCATAAGAATTCTCAGAATGTGTTATGAATTATATTTATTGTTTTGATCTATTAAACAGAAACATATAGACACTATATGTTTAGGTTGTTTGCATGGAGGTGGGTCCTGGGCCAGTTTAAAAATATGCTTTCAGTATTTTACCAATAACTTACAGATGACAACATTTTTTAAATTGTTTTGCTGGGCTGAAAAGGAGCCATATTGATTTTATATCCAATTCCCAAGTTTGGAATGTATTCATCAGTAATGAATTTAATATCTAGAATCTACAGTACTTCTTTTTCTAAGTAATCCATGCAATTTCAAAAATAGTTCCTCTGGTGTAATCTTTGAAAAATATGATCAGATCAGTTCTAAGACTTAAGAAGAAACACTGAATTGTTTCTCCTGGGGATTATTAAGGGCAAATACCCTAAAAAGATTAATTATTTGATGATACATATTATTACGGTGGCAAGAATTGCACTAGCACAAGCTTGGACCACACCGTCAGATGGGGTAATAATTCGTAAAATTTTTGAATGCACAGAAATGGAAACTCACCATGGAATTGAACAACAAAGAGGACTTGGAATACTATACAATTTGGAATAATTGGTACCAATGGATAGACAGCAAAATATGAAAGATATAGGTTAAAAAGAGAAAAAATATATTTTGTATACTTGTATGGTCAATGAGAATCTGTTGAAGTGGATGGACATTTGAAATGTATAAATACAGCTAAGATTTTGTACTTTCAAGAAAACGATGGTGAAATGTATCAACATACTTTACTTTTAGAGATACATTTGTATATATTTTAATATGTTAACTTTCAATAAAGGTTTTTTTTTCCAAAAGAAGAAGAAGAAACAACAACAAAAGAGTCAAAAGAGTCAAAAGAACTCCAGGTCACTCCACAGGGCCCAAATTTGTCCAAGCATTGAATTAATTCAGTTACCTGCTAAGCCATAGGCAGAATTTGCTATAAGAAAAAGGTCAAGGGTTCCATAACTCTGCAAACTTAGCTCAACAATTGAAATATATACTGTCGAGTAATTTGCCTGTTACTACATTATATTTCAGCAAATAAATAATTTCAATGAAAAGATAACCCTGTTTTTTTTCCTGTAGCATTCAAGGAATATTTTCATCTAGATTAGCCAAGCTTCTTGGAAATCCAAACATGAAATGCATAAAACTACTATTGACCAGCTAAATTCACTGATAACTTATCTGAAACATAAAACAGCCATATGGTGCCAAAACTTTTTTTTCTTTTTGGTCTGATACTAATGTAACAACAGGGTGTATAGCATTCTACTGGAAACATTATTTGACAGAACCCTCCGTGGCATTTTCCCCCACCCCACCCCACATAGAAAAGAAACAAAAAACGCCTCTAAGGCAATTGCATGCACATCTATTTGCATCTTTTAAAAAAAAACAGGTGAACAAAGAGTAAACCAGATGTCAACTTTCAAAAGCGAGCTGTCTGGTTTGGGAGAGTTAACAGAGGCAGGCAAACTGCTAGAGCTCAGAGGGAGACAATAAGCTTCTCTCAAAACATTCTGGCTAAGGGGAGTGGCTATTTAAAACACTTGGCTTCCTTTATTTCAGCATGGCCGAGGTGGATTCTGCCTGCTCTTACCGTGCCAACTCCAATGAAGTCATTTTGTTTCAATGGGGTTTTCTATGCATTTCAACAACACTGTGTGCAGCACTGTAGCAAAGAACAAAACACTTTTTTTGAGGGGGAAGGGAAGCTTTCATTTGCAACTGCAAAAGAAATTAATGCTCTGATCTTATATAATGCTGATAAATCCTGTGAACAAATTGTATCAGTTTAGCAAATTGGAAATAATTATTGTGTTCTGCAAGAACTTTGAGAACAATTAAGAGAAAATATAAATTACTGTCTTAACCAACGTCCTAAAGGTAAGTTGGAAAGAAGTAATAGAGAAAAGTTATTTACAACTGGCCTTCTGTAGAAGTCATAGCTTCACATTTGATTTACAATGAAGGATTGTAAGATTCTTTTCATTCTTTTTTTGTTTTGTTTTCATGATGTTCTTAAAAGCATCCTTTTAGGACAGCAAATCAACTGCTCAAAAGCCTTCATGACAAAAAAGTTTATTAACAGTCCTTTATAGTATTAATTTGACATTATGAGCTGGATCTCATATATTTTCAAATAAATTCAATTTAGTATCTTTGGATGGTAAGAGAGAACATACAGCACACAAAAATGAGTTAAAATAATTAAAGGGTCTCTACTATCATCTGATCTGCCAATAAGATAATTTTTAACATGAAATTCTTATTGAACTGGATATATTAACACTTTGGGTTTTCCTTAGGATGCCTTTATATTAATTTAAAATTCCATCTTGAACTCCTCCCAAAAGCTAGTACTACATTGAATTATGATAATTCAGAAATTATGTGGATAAAGCAATGCAGCAAATGCACTAAAGAGTTAGCTTCAGAGAATGTAAGTTCAATATGTTCTCACATAATTTAACATTTCCCATTGTTAATAGTAGCTTTCAGTTTATGTACTGATAAAATAATACAACACAATGATATTAGAGATCAATGGAAATGAAATTAGTCTCATTTGACTAATAGTATTTTTTAATGGTCTTGGTAAAAGAAATAATTGTCAATTTGCCAAAACTTTGGGCTGCTTTGTATCTTTTGCTGAAACAAAAGAAAACAAAAACACTATTAGCACACTTAGATTTTATTTGACTAACTATAATAAAGAATTAGGCTATTTTAAAACCATCCTATTATAATTTCTATTATTTGAAAGTAAAGGGAAGTCAGTGATTTTCACAATACCCTTTTCTCTCTTTTTTTTTTCAAATTCTTCTCCCTACCTTTCCTGTAAAACCTGCTCTTTACATTAAAGCTAGGAGACTTATAGGTTTCCATTCTTAACTTAATACCCCCGCTCCTTCAATTAATACCAAACTGAGGTGCAAACTTTTCCTCTCAAGTATTCTGGTTACCCAAGTGTTGTCGAGATTTACATTTCAACAGCTTAGGAGCATAGGTTACAAAATAACATACACTGTACAGGACATAATCACATAATTCCATTCAATTATTTTAAGTTTCAAATTGCTTAAAATAATTTCTTTCAATAAAATACTCAATATCTATAAAATTCCACTTGAGAATTTATAAGTTTCCTTGGGGTATGGAACTGCTTCTTATGAAAAAGGACTCTGATATAGTCTATGATCCTAGAGACAGTTATTTGTGAGTAAGCATTCCCAGGAAAGCGTCTGTTTAACACTGAAGATTATTTTCCAGCACAGACTCATCATCTAAAAATCCTCCTATAACCACTAATCAGGATTTTGTAATAGTGTACCACAATATGATCTACTTTAGAAATCCCCAATTAAGTCTTTCCACTCCAAGCAGCATTATGAGATAGGATCCTATCAGCCCAATCATAAATCCAGGGGGTCGAGCCAATCATGATGATACATGCCAACACTACAAGTTGCGATATGGCTGTTGTGATATAAGAATGTTAGTCAAGCAAGTTGGCATGCAAGGATTACAAAGTGACTATGAAGCTTAAAAATAAAAAAGGCTCATTTGTTTCTGATTCTAATTCTTATCATCATAAAACATCGGCTTGAGATCACTTTGCCCTTGTTGAGGAAAAATTTAAAAAATGTCTGCATGTATTGTATTAAAATCTGTTCTCATCTTCAAGCAAGAACTTCCAAGGAGAAATCCACAACTAATGTAGCAGATTTGCTTCTGAACATGCATATTTCCCATCTCCCCTCCCCACACATACCCTCTGGTCAAAAAGATTCCAGTGATCAGTTAACTTGATGTGTCTTTGATATCTGAAAGGATATTTACAGATTTGGGAATCAATTGGTTATTACATAGAATTAGATTTACAAAGGGACACTTATCAATACCATAAGACTTTTATAGAAAATGTTTAACTGTCGCTTGTCTACATTTCTGATTTCTACATGATCCTATAGAAATGCAGTGAAGACAATATGCAGCCACAAAAAGCAACAGCTTCCATATAAAGTGTTATAATTTTCATAGCACAAACATATTTCCAATTGAAATACACCCATATTAGAGTTCTTCTCTTGTATTTACTAGGTAATTGAAAAAAAAGTCCACTACAGTAAACCTTGGAGGCATGAATGACTTTCTGTTCAAATATCTCTCTATCTCTATGCAGAACCATAATGAGAAAAAAACATATAGCATAAACCTTGCTTACAATTATATCCACATTGTATGTTTAGCTACATTCTTACTTTTGAATTGCTGTCTAGATTACAATTCTCAAAATATAAAAATCCTAAAAATCAAATCAGCAAAAAATTAATTGCATAACAGCATAAATAAACACACATCCCATGTTAATATGAGGGCTTTGATGCAACAAATATTTAAATCCTAAACTAATGAAGCAGCTTTAGGAAACAAGGCATCAAGCCATTTCAGATAAACAGTGTGAAATTCATAACTGTGCCAGAAAACCTGCTAGGTTAAAAACTTAAAAATACCCATATAAGATACCCATTCCTTACTTAAATGCACAAGTGGCATACCAAGTTTCACAAAAAGCCCAAAACATTTTAAAATAAAATAATGATTTTCACAAAAAGCACAGATCATACAGAATTATAGTAGGATAATGGCTACCCAATTACTATATTATACACATACACAAAAACATTTATATTTTTTTCCTTCAACTTTCCATTGCTTAGAAGTTTTTGCAATTTAGTTCTAGTATACCTTTGGGCAAATCTACATAACACTTTCATGTTAACAACTAGAATACTAATTCCACCCCTTCTTGTTTTAATGCCTCTAGATATATCCATTTAAAAAAAAGTTTTTTAATATAATTTAATTGTTGAACTCTAGCAATGTTTTTTTTTTACTTTTTACAAACATGTTAGGGCTTACTGTGTTCATGTTTCTAATCTTAACTTTCATTAGCAATGGAGAACTACCATAAAAGGCTACCTCTTTCAAAAATCTATTCACCATCTAAGCAAAAGGGGGGGAAAGTTACTTTCAAATTATTAAAGTGGCTTTTCAACCAACACACATAAAGAGCCACATTCTTCCAACACTAAAAATCTTCCAGCTGGAATTCACTAAGGGCCAAGTTCTTAGTTGTGCTAAAACTGTTTTTTTCCACTGTTTACCAAACTTTCTTTCAAAACCAATACTTCACTCTAGTCTCTTGTGATAACTTTAATGGACCTAAATACAATATTAATCATACATCTAACAGACTCTGCAGTTGCTTTTGATAACTTTAAATGTTTTCAGCAGAACTGAACATCAATAATTATTAACATCACATACATTCAGATATTATCATTCCATTACTTTCATTTAGCAAAAGGGGGGGGGGGAATATGGAATCAAAGGCTCAAACTGTTTTCCTAAACAATGCATCTACAAGTGTTGAAAATATTTAATGCAACTAGAACTCCAAAGTTATGGCTAACTTTATGAACAAATCACCATGGCACAAACATGAATTAAAATATGAAGAAATCTAAAATGCATTGTGGAGAGCTGTGAAAATACTAAAAGAGTACCCCTCCAACACAGGAATCATTTCAAAAACTCAGCTAGGCCTTAAGTTTGTACTCCTGACCTTTTGAAGAGAAATATGAATTCTCAGCATTCCATTTGAAAAATATGCAGGAGCTGCTGCTGTCTGTACAGAGATACAGAAGTAAGGCAGTGTAAAACAGCCTCTGAATTATCTGGAATCTTTTTAACACTGTCAGTACAATCTAATGTCCTTGCAGTGGTATTCCCCAACTATTTATAGAGATGGCAATGCACTATGTACCCCAGGACAACCGTTCCAAATTTAGGAGCACATTTCTTCAAATCTTGTACGAAATAAGACCAGATTTCTATTTACAATTTGTGTTCCCAGTGCACTATACATAATGCTCTTTTCCTTTTGTCAGCTTCTGCCCTTGAATACAATTTTACATCCAGATAAAAGGCATTGTAAGTTTAGCTAAAGGTGATTTTTTTTAACTTAACTGCTTTCAATACTGATACTTATCTAGATTTCTCTTGCAAAACTACAACCAAGGATGTTTCTTTAACTTGACCAATTTACAGATTAGAATGTTTAGTGTTCTTGATAAAGAGTTTTGGCTGAGCTACTTTTATTCATTGACTATTTTAAATCAGAATAGAGATACATCATGCCAGAAGTCACATAAGCAGTTAAAAGCACCATGCTATTTTTTAAAAATAAGAAGTATATAGCAAGACAGAGATTTTTACACCTCAAATTAAAACATAAAGCCACTTACATTTAGAAATAAAGAAAAGTAGGTGCCCATCAACTTTGAGGCATTTATTGAAGGCTATTTGATATGTAGACATATCGCCATATACAGGTAGCCACTTCTAATCTCTTAACTATTCTCCTAAGAAGCACAGGTGACACTGATTTTTCATAGTTTCAAAATATTTTAATACAATGATAATGTTGGGTGCTTTAAAAAAAAGAGAGAAAATCAATCCAGAATTGTATAAATTTCTTGTTTGTCCATCTCCCCCAATACATTGGAATAAAAAAACAAGAGTTTGGCTCTCGAACTATGCCTCACTTTCTATTTTTTTGTTTTGGATTTAGATAAACTTAATTTTCCTCTCGCCCCCCTCATGTAAGTGGACTTCCTTTCTTTAACAGTGTGAATTGTGGAACAAAAGAGTCTCTTTTGGCCAGCAGCACTATTAACGTGTAGGGAGGGGATGCACAAGGTTCCTGTAAAAGGTTAGAGGAAAATAAATAAACATTGGGCTCCTACCGAAGGAAGTTTTCCAGGGACACTCTCCTCGTTTTTGTTGGAACTGTGACTTTGTTGTCTTTTGGGGATACAATGTTTCTGCTGACTCCGGAAAATTTTTCCACTTGAATGTGCAATTAAGCAGCAGCAGCAGCAGTTCTGGAGAAAGCAAAGAAGCAACGAAAGAGAACATTCCTTCTTTCATCTTTAAAAGGAGGGATAAAAGGGGGAGGGGGCAGGCGGAGGAGAAACTAAAAAAAGAAAAGGGAAAAACAAGGGGAAAAAAACCCCCCAAACTAAACAAAACCTCAAGGCTCTATAAACAGGCAGCTAAATCTCCGATCCAGCCACTTTTTATAAAAGCTCAGCGCAGGGACGAGGGACTCAAGGGATAGGTTCGTTTTACTATGCAAGGCCTGATCTGCTCCCAAGTTATTTCTTCTCGACGAAAAATGTGAAAAATGCCAAAGATTTGTGTGTGTGTGCGCGCGCGCGCGCGGGAGTGTGTGTGTGTGTTTGAGAGAGAGAGAGAGAGAGAGTGCGCGCGCGCCAGCCAGGCTGCAAAGCAGTGACTCAGGCAACTAAATTAAAGCAGCAAACAGCAATAAGGCGCAGAGGGCGAGAGAGGAACGGCACGGCCGCCTGTTGCAGCTCTGGCTAAATACCCAAATCAGGCTAAACTCCGTTGGAAACAGCTTTACCTCCCCCTCCCCTGTCTCCCAAGGCTACTTTGCCTGATTTTTCGCTTCCCGCTCCCCCCAACTCCTCTCCCTTCTGTTCACCTGCGGAGACTGAGAAGCGGGAAGGGAGGGGGGCGTGAAAAGAGGGGGGGCGCAACCGACACGATTCTCCCAAGTAAATAACGGAGGACCTCTTCCCCCCCACCCAAGACACCGCCATCCACCGTTCCCTGCCACACAAAGCAAAGCGAACCGTAAAGCTGCCCCCTCCAGCCTCCACTCGCCCCTTCCACGCACACGCACAAAACTTACCTCCACTCCACTCCCCACCTTTGCAAACACCACCAGCCTTTCTTTTTTGTTTTTTTGTTTTTTTGTGTGCAAATCAATTTCAAAACTTCTTCCAGCTTCCCCCGGGGACTTTTGGCTTGCTTTTAAAATGTCTATAGCCTTCGTGTGTATTTTTTTTTTTTTTGCTTGTTGCTTGGTTTGGGGTTTTTTTTGATGGTTTTTTTTTTTTTGCCCCTTAAAAAATCACGGTGTGTGTGCGTCTTGGGCTCTACAGCTTGTTGGCTTGCGGGATTATTGAAGCCCTTCAAGTGATTAGTTACTGCCCCCAAAAACCGGTGGCGGCAGGGCGGGCTGGGCTTTCGAATGGGCTTGTGCAGCGCGAGCGATGCTAAGAATGTTCGGAATGAGAAGAGGAATGAAATGAACGCGAGGAGCGGACTCTCTACAGGGGAGGCGGAGCCACGGCCCGCAACAGCCAGGGGATGCAGAGGGGCGGAGCCAGGAAGCAGCTGGTGACCTCATAGGAAAGTCCAGGAGAGGAGAGAGGGAGGGAGGGAGCGAGGGGAAAAGGGGGGGAAGGAATCAGATCACATGGGGAGGAGAAAAGTTAGAGATGGAGGGGGGAGAGAGAGAGAGAGGGAGAGGTGTCCTCGCGAGCCACCTTAGTCGCAGGCGCAAAGCGGAGGAGCCTCTTGAAATGGGATCTTGCTCACATGCCGAGGCACAATCGCGAGGGCGGAGCCGAAGCTACACGGCTGAGCCGGGATCGCTCCAGCTGCGGCTCCCGTCGGGTGGGGTGGGGGTGGGGGTGGGGGTGGGGTGGGGAGGGCGCGGAGGAGGATTTACAGGCGGCGGAGAGCGAGGATTTCAGCGCCCTGAGGGAGGAAGGCTGGCTGATGCAAACTTTCTGGAGCTCCTTGGAGTTGCGCGCTGGCGAGAGGTGGAATTTGCCTCGAATCGATCGTAGCAACCAGGAGGAGGAGGAGGAAAGAGAAAGAAAAGGCCCGCTGGGTTTCAGTGAAACCCGATATAAACCTCTGGGTCGACGGGGAAGGAAAAACGCCTCATTCAGGAGCAAACCATAACGAGGATGTCTTAACTGGGAAAGTAGGCTGGGCGAGAGTTTGTTGGTATTAGTTTGTTTGCTCAGGGTGTGGTGGTTGAAAGAAAGAAAAAGAGAAAGAAAGAAAGAAAGAAAAAGAAGGAAAGAAAGAAAGAAAGGAAAAAAAAGAGGAAGAATTTTAAGCGCGGCAACTCCTCCACTTTTGAATTTGTTGCAACGGCTGCGGTTGTGCGATTCCACATAGCGTGTTTTCTCCTCCCCGGGTGAAATCGATGTCATTTCCCCCAGACAGGAAGAGGCTCCTTAGGGATTTTCGGCAGCGAACTTAGCTCGTTTAACCATTTGATAGCCGGATGTGAAAGGAAGCCTCGTTCTAAAATCGGGAGGGGGGTGGTGGTGTCGTGATTTGAGGAAATGGAACCAGAGTCCCTCTTCACTACAGACTAGGCAACCATTTGTATGCAAACTAGGCATAATCGTGGGTTTAGCTTAATGTTTGTGTGTGTGTCCCGAGAAGGCGGGAAAATGGTTAAATAAATCAAAGTTACTATGGATAAGTCTTGGTTCATGCAAACTCAAGCTATCTTGTGTAATTGTGACATTAGAATCTCCTATTTTAAAAGATGCCCTTTTCCCCTTCCAATTGTGATCTCTTTTCGCCCTCTAATTTACTGTATCTTCTGAAGTCATTTAACCATCATAAGGTTCTTTCTTACATTCACCTAGCCATATACTATGCTAAATATGCTAGTCATATTTAGAAGGCATAGCCTTAGGTTGCAACCTTTGCCACATCCCCAGCCCATGATGAATGCAATCAAAATTCATCTGGAGCTCTTCCCATTTTATAGTAAGGTTTTCTGTCTTGGTGTCCACACAATAATACCACACAGCACATTCGTCATCTTGGTTAAGAGCCAGCATCTTGTGATTCACTGGTTGAAGCGCTCAGTGCCCTCCATTTTGTTAGGTAGGAAACAACATTTTCCAGCAAAATGGATATCCACACAACTTCATCAAAAAGTGCCTGCACACTCCACCCAATGTAGCACAGTGAATAAAAGGACATTGCCCTACATCAAAAACATCTCAGAAGCCACCAATAGATTATTACAACCAGATGGAATCAGCATAGCACACAAACCAGTTAAAGCTCTCCAAAACATCCTAAGTCAAGGATGTCAAACTCAAGGCCCAGGGGCCAGAGCTTAGATTTGGCCCACAGCGCTGCCCTGGAAACAGTAAAGGACCAGCCCGTGGTCCCTCTGCCAGTGAAAATAGAGTTTGTGACGGCCACATACAGCCCTCCCAAGCTCTGTTTTGAACAGCCAGCAAACTTTCAACTCCTTCAGCCCTCTGCCAGTGAAAATGGAGCCGGGGGGGCAGGCGGAGGGCTGCAGGAGGCCATCATGGTTGAAAATGGAGCTGGGGGTAACCATGCACATTTTCACTGGCAGAGGGCTGTTGGAGGCTGTCGCAGTCAAAAATTGATGTCAAGCTGGCCACATCCACCCAGGCCCTCTAAGGTCAAACACATCCCTGATGTAGCCCTCAATGAAATTGAGTTTGATACACCTGTCCTAAGTAAACCAAAAGAGGTCCAGAATCAAAAAATAGGAGTCATCTACATTGTACAACATACAGCATGCAACATACAGAGTAAAGACTGCAACAGCCAATACATAAGACAAACATGCATGAAGACTGGTAGAACACACCAATGAACACCAGTGAAAGATTAACAGAGTTGGAAGGGACCTTGTAGGTCAGCTAGTCCAACTCTCAGACATCATGAGAACTTTGTTTCCACACATATGGATAGACATTTTTTTGTCAACTGGAAACTGACCATCCTAGACCAAGTCAAGTCCAAAAGTGCTAGAGGATTCCTGATAACCTGGCACTCTGACAAATTGGGCATCAATAGAGACATAAAAAGGAGTGTGATGACTCAGCAGTTAAAGATGCTGAGCTTGTCAGCCTGAAAGCTGACAGCCTGTGTTCAAGACCTGAGCCCTGCACGATGGGATCAGCTCCCGTTACTTGCTCCGGTCCTTGCCCACCTAGCAGTTTGAAAGCATGCAAATGCAAGGTACCGTTTTGATGGAAAGGCAACATCTTTCTGTGTGCCGTCACGTAAATAATGCTGGTCACATGTGCATGGAAATGTCTTTGGACAATGCTGGCTCCCTCAGCTAAGACATGGAGATGAGCATCGCCTCTTAGAGTCAGACACAACTGGACAGTGGAAACTTTTATCTTTAGACACATAAACCTAACATCTACCTCCTGTGCAAAAGATTCAATCAACAAGCCTAAATGGGAATAAAACCACCAAAACACCTCCCTACCAACAACCACCCTGTGAGGAGCATAGATTAACACCAAGATTAATATCAGACCAACAATCAAGAAGTAAATAAGACCCCAATCAAGGAACTGCCAAACAAGCTAATAGTAACCAGCCCAACCAAAGAATCTCAAAGATCACTCCCACCAATACTGACAGGGCAAGCCACTAGAATATAAAATGAGAGCAAATCCCACTTCTTAATAGCATTGATGATGTTATCCAGTTTGGTTGTTTTCTTACATTATCCAATCTTAGAAAAACCCAAAGACCCCTCATTTCAACCCTGAATTATAAATGTTCTGTATTTTTTATTTTATTTTTTATTTATTGATTTTTTCCAAGAGAGAGAGAGAGTGTGTGTTTTTAAAAAGTTGACTTGTTCTGCCACATGTTCTTTATAGCAACTAGAATACTGAACAAGGCAGTTTTTTTCCTGACAAAGATCCTCGTAGACTCTACTATCAGTTAAATAACTTGGTACAGCAAACAGAAATTCCTCTGCAGGATCCTGGTGTCTTCTGCTCTTCTTAGTATAGATATTGTTCATTGTCACTAATGGGCATATTCTAACATGATACCCCTAGAACATTTTCTTGCTTACTTGAAGTTCTACAATGGAAAGGCATAACCAAATATTTATTTCTATATATTACCCTAGTCATAGCTATAGCAGTAGCAACAGCACTTAGATTTATATACTGTTTCACAGTGCTTTACAGCCCTCTCAGCATATTGCCCCCAATAATCTGGGACCTCATTTTACCAACCTCTAGGATGGTAGGCTGAGACAACCTTGAACCGGTGAGGATTGAACTGCTGGCGGTTGGCAGAATTAGACTGCAATACTGCATTCTAACCACTGTGCCACCACAATGTAGCCATATCTCCATCCATCCATCCATCCATTGAAGTGCGACAAAAGATTAAATTTTACTTGGTCAGGTATATTGTTTTTAGTTTTTTAAAATGTGTGCTTTAGGAGATTTTGAATCTGAGCAGGTGCCAAAGATAGACAAATCATGCTAAACTTTAAGATGGCTTGGTGCTATCTGAACGTGGCCTTTGTAATTCCCAAATTGGGTTTTATGGCACAGCAGATTGCACAAATTTGGTTAGTTTGAGTTACTAAATCATAGTTAAAATATCAAGCAAGTATATTGGCAAGACTTTTGAAATCAAAATATTCAATTGACCATAAACACATTGCTAGATTATTTCCTCCACAGGACTACATCACTTTTCTATGTTATGTGTGCATCAAACAGAGACCATTTTGCACGTTTAAAAACAATGGCTGGTAAGCAAAGGTTATGAAAAGTTTCAGCATTCTTCTAGATGCCCAACACTGGGGTAACTTATCAGCAGGTGTGTACACTCATCAACTGGATATTATAGTATTGCATGTCATGGGAGTTTACTGAGTGCACCATTATGGATAGAATTAATAAGGAAGTCCTTCTTGTTAGTTGCAAAGTCATTTCTGACCCATCTCTACATAGCTAGGTTCATACATATGAAGCCATAAAGTTGCTTTGGGGATTTTGCTTTATAACCCCAGACATTGGTAAACTATGATTTGTTTGGTATGGTATGGTATAACAGACTCTGTTAAGTGTGGTTTACTCAGTAAACTAGTTAAAACAAACCTTATTTTAGCATAATATGTAGATCTGACCGATTAAGAACATTTTAAACTCTACTCTTCAAAGAGACTTGAGCTATCCAAGATTTCTTCTAGTTAACGTGATGCTCAAGGCCATATGATGGCTTGCCCAGAAGCAGGTGGCATGCTGATATATGCTGCCTGAAACATGCCTTCCCAGAACTAGATGCTCTTTGTGGGGTTTTAAAAGATATGAGAACTAGGGAAGGAAACCCAAAACAAGGGAATTGAGGGGTATGAGGAGGGGTATCCTTCTCTTCCCCCTCCCTTTTTCTTGTGCCTTGTATATTTTAGATTGCAAGTCTAAGGATGTGGATACTCATAAAACAAAGTAAAATAACATGTTTTTGATAAATATATAGATCCTGACTCTTAGGGTCCATGTATAAGAGGAAATCTGAGATAACCAGCTACATAAAGTATGGACCAAAGAGTGTCCCTCAAGAAGGAATCAGTGGCAAAATGAGAACAGGGGACTACACTTCTTTTTTTAATCTCTTCATTGTGACTTGTTCATTCATTTGGCTAGCTATGTCATACAGAAACAACTCTGAAACCAATAACTGTTATAAACTGCCTACCTTGTTATAAACTACCTTTTGTTAAAAGGCTTCATCTGGATTCACTTCAGCATGAATAGCACTGAGAATACAAAAAAATATCCTGATGCTGGAACAACATTTTATTCCCAAATGCTGGGTGTAGGTGTAATCCAGAAAATTAATCTAATCATGGAAGAATGCTTTCATGCAAAGATTGAAAGCAAGGATATTTTAAAAGTTCTCAGGAGTGGGATCCTAACACACTAAGCCACATAACTCACTAATGTATAAATGTAGCTTGTTTGGATATGATTCCACTTTGTATTATGTTAAGAACTTACGCTTTTCAACTCTTTCCTAGTTATGAGAGACAAATGTCAAATTATGATTGGTTCACATAAGAATGAATAGTCTTCTGATACTTATTGACATCCAGCTTGATGTAGCAATCATGATTTCATGTGTACCCAAGGGATTGTGGTTTATTTTTTAAAAAGTAGAAAGCCACAGTTTTGCATGTTGTTATGCAAATATTTACTGCTATCTTTACTGCACTGTAAGTTTAAGAAACTGATTGGTTACTTTAGGTTTGGTAAAGCCCCCCACCCCACCCCCCCAAAAAATTGACCTATACAAATTAATTTAAAAGGGGATGAGATGAACATAAGAAAACCCACGAAAATAGTGAGTTACTCAAGTATGTTTCATTCAATTGCTTAGAAGCAAATAAAAGAGTTGAAGACAATTTAATCAGAAATGTCTTTGAATATTAGTTGGTCAGGTTGGTAGTTACGTTGTTAGTTTGAGTTTGGTGATTTGATTGCAAACGTTTCGTCCCCAAAGAGCACTGAAGATGTCTCCTCAAATGGGGACGAAACATTTGTAGCCAAATTGCCAAACTTGGATCTCAAACCAACAACACAACAATTTAATATAGTGGTTAAAGGCACTGAACTATACACTAGAAGACTATCGGTTGTAGTCCTGCTTTAGGCATGAAATCAGCTGGGTGACTTTGAGTGAGTCAGCCCCTCTCAGCCCGAGGAAGAGGTTTGAACACTGTTATCAAACACCATTGAACATTTTTTAAAAGAAAAAAAAAACTAACAATACGGGCTTCTCTTTCAACTGAAGTTCTTCAAGGAAAATTATGTAAGGTGCAATTCATTCAAATTATTTCTGTACAATGCTGATTACTTGTGGTTATCTTCATGATTCCACCCCCCATGGTATGTGGGCCTTTTCCCCAGTCCCAGATCAGAGGTCCTGGGATAAGCAGTTTCTAATCTTTACATGTGGCTGTAGAGCATTTCTGCCAGAGTTAGTGGCCCCCCCTCACAAAATTGCTGGAAAACTTAGCTTCAGGATTGACTTTTGCATATGGACATTGAGCTCCCATTAACCCTAATTTTGTGGGTGTAATTTTGGTGTTCATAAATTATTTCATCCACTATAAACCACAGGTACTGCAAGTGGCTTCTGATGTCTAACAGCTTGTTAATTCACTCAGCAAATTACTGTTCAATTCATTGTGGTTACAGAATTACAGGCTCAATTTATCAGAGGTCAGTGCTGGAAATCAGGTGCTAAATGAGCTTTGGATGGGGCCATTTTAATGGAATTAAATGTCCAGTGGAACACAGCCATTTCAGAAATCTCATCATTGATTACTACTTTATTCAGATTATCTGGAACGCTGGAACTTCTTGCTCTGCTTGTTTTTTATTTCTGCCATGGGAAATAGATTTATTAATAACTAAAACTATACATATTATGATGCATGAAACCAGGCTAGATTTATTAAATTGGTACATTATGGTATCTAAACAAAAGGCCAAAATAGCCATACAATAATATTAACTATATAATGTAACTTCAAAGTTAATAAATAGTATTTTGAAAAATAAAAGTCTGGGAACCTATATAAATAATATAAAATGCTATAAAAATTACCTTAATTGCTCAAAAATCATTTTCTTTGCCTCTTTGTTGGAACACCCCCCTTATTCCATTATTATCAGACAACACACATCAACAGTTCATTGCATTCAGATCAGTTAACAAATTTTTTTCTTTGAATTTTTGTAGTATATTTATTTTAGCTCGCTCTCCTACTTAAAACCGCCAGACATTTTTGATGTCTGCATAGATACAATATATTAGGGCAAAAGGAAAGACGAACATGCACCTTTGTATAGATTGTATTATTTTTTATTATATTATTTGTATCCCACCTTTATTATTTTTATAAATAACTCAAATTTACAAACATATCCATCACTCCGCCTTCTTTCTGTTTTCCCCACCACTACAACTCTGTGAGGTGAGTTAGACTGAGAGAGAGAGAGAGAGAGAGAGTGACTGGCCCAAAGTCACCCAGCTGGCTCTGTGGCTAAACAGGACTTGAACTCACGGTCGCCTGCTTTCTAGTCTGGTGCCTTAATCACTAGACCAAACTGTTATGATCATTGTATGTCCTATCTGCATTGACAATCCTGCTGCTTGCTGCTCCAAATATAACAATAAATCACAGTCAAAGATTCTAAAGATTCTAAAACAGAAGGTTTGTATGATAAACTGACTGACTTAGATAATATTTTGACAGGTACTGATGAAAAGGTGATTTAAAAATTGTATGGATATCTATTAGAAATTAAACTAGAAGAAGAACAAGTTAAAGAAACTATGATTGCTTGGGGGAAGAATTTTGGATATGGGATTGATTTAGAGAAATGGCAAAAATTGTGGTCTCAAAATTATAAAATGACAATGTCAACAGCATATAAAGAAAACTTGTATAAGATGTTTTACAGGTGGCATTTTCCCCTGACAAGAATAGCAAGAATGTTCAAGAATAAATACGAAAAATGTTGGAAATGTCATCAGACACCTGGCTCATATTACCATATGTGGTGGACTTGTGCAGATGCTAAAAAATACTGGACTAAAATCCACATGTGGTTGGAAAAAATGACGAAAAAACATAGACTTGAAACCAGATATATTTTTTATTGGGAATTTTACCTGAAATATATAGTAAAGACTTGAAATACCTGATTGTAAATGTATTAACAGCGGCTAGGATTGTATTTGCTAAAAACTGGAAAAATGAGAAAATACCATCACAGGAAGAAATCATTAAGAAAATATTGGAATGTGCTGAAATGAGTAGACTGACATTTGAAATCAGAGAACAAGATGATAAACAATTTTATAAAATTTGGGATCTTTTCTATCAATGGTTAGACAAAGTACAGTAATGAAATATGTAGATTTTTAGAAAATAATAAATGTATAAAGATGTACTTCTTTCTTATTATAACTACAAAATGATTTTAGGATAGATTTGGGATGATAATATGAACTGTTATAAAATAAATTATGGTTATCTTGTAAAATATGAATGAATAAAAGTATAGTCAAATGATTGATTAATAATGATACCAAGGTATTTAATTTTTGATTGACAATATGAGATTACATGTAATGTAATTGTAATTGAAGACTACAAAATGGAAGCACAAAACAATTTGAAAACCAACCAGCACACTGTATGTACACCTATGGAAGATAGCTTGATGTTTTTATGTTTTATTTGTTTATGTTTGTTTTTAAAAACCAATAAAATTTTAAAAAACAAACAAACAATAAATCACAGTCAAATGGAACATGTCACAATGCACATTTCTCTATTACAATGAAATCTCATTTGCTGTCTAAGTCTAAACAATGTGGTTTGATGATCCAAGTCCTGAATGGAATTTCCAACAAGACATTTGCAACTAAGCCATATTAAATATTCCCCAAGATATCCAACATATTTACTCAATTATTTATTATTAAACCTGAGCACTTCTTCAACTCCAAGCAACTCCCAATCGCTCGTGTACAAGCCATATTTTTCCATGTAACCTCATTTTAAAACTATAGGAAACCCAATTTGCATCATTAAAAGAAACGCCACTGGTTTACCAGAACAGAACATTAAAGGATATTGTTCCAGAGGTTGCACAAGTAACTAACAACAATGCCATCCATTTCCTTCAGCTTTCTATACAAGAGGGTTACTGGTTTAGAAGTCAGATTAATTCTTCCCAAACCTCTAACCATTGAGAAATGCATACGCAGTAAAAGCATCTGGAACAAATCTATCAAACAACAAATACTGGAGTTGAATAATCTGCCAAGAAGCACTCTGAGGTAAATCAAAGTCATTTTTTAAACTTGCAAAAGTTTTTAAAAACTAGGTCTTCACTTGATTCATTGTAAGAATATTGTAGAAGGCCCAAACTATCTGCCCTGCTCCAAGAAAAGATTTACCCACTATTTTTAAACTAAATTAAATAACCTGAGCTTTTCATGGATTACACTTTAAAAACACTTTCATTATATATAGTATTACATTAAGGGCTGATCTTAAAACAAGGATTTTTAGTGAAGTCCAATAACCAGTCTTGAATTGATCCAAAGAAAAATCTAAATTCTGAGGTTATTCATTCCATCCAGTGACAAAACTTAGCATAAATCCCCAATATTATGACTGGAAAAAAAAATTGAAGTAAAATCCTCCTGGATTCAGGTCTAAACAGAACTATGTATGTTTTATATTTGCATCTTCTTTTTCAAAAAGCCCTTTTTTCTGTCAGTGTGTTGTGATGTACTAAGACTAACAAATGCCTGAAAGACCAATTAGTAAATATAATTGCTGAGTTCACATTATCAGATCAAGACAAAAAGGCTTATTTGCTTGTGACAAAGTGTATTCTGTAATGCCAAACATCTATAACAAGCCATGGTATACCATAATCTGTGACATTAGTCCCTAGCTCTGACGTTGCATCACTTCTAAATGTAATTAGAAACTAAGTCCATTGTTGCAAACTTGATATCCTCCAGATTTTAAAAAAATATACGTCTTATTATTCCCAGGTACAATTTATCATATGGCTTACAATGTCAGGGAATTCTAAACATGCTAGATACGCAATGCAGTCCTGACAGCCTAGAATGCTAGTTCATTCTAGTTCATTCATTCAGCATTTACGTGCCTATCCTTGGCGGGCTATGGTATGTGTGTGTGAAACTAGCTTTACACTAGTTAACTAGTGGCACTCAGGTTTCTGGCTCTTCCGTGCTCTTCCTCCAGTATTGCCTCATCTCGTGTCAGGATGTCTTGCATCCAACCAGGTCCAGCACTGGCTTCTGCTCTCCACACACATAAACGCAGCTGGATTTTTCCCATTTATAAGTGGTACCCATTTATCTATTCACAATATAGCATGCTTTTGAACTGCTGGGTGGACAGCAGGAGCTAGGAATCAAGCTACGGGAGCTCACTCTGTCTCACAGCGCTGGGCTCGAACTGCTAGAGTACAAACCATTTCTGGCTAGCAGTTTCAGTATCATTAAGCCTCTGCACCACTGCATCCCCTTGTAGGTACAATGAATATAAATGATGGATGCATCGATCTGAAACAGGCACATGTGCAGTAGGCTGAAAACAGGCACTCCTCTAGCAATGTAATACTTCTCACTCTTTTTCTGCATGTTAATGTCTAAAAAGTATCTAGTTCAAAACTGCCCCTGTGACTTTCAAGTTTTGACAATGGCCATTCATTCAAATGGAGTAATCTTTTTTTTTTTATCCCAGGCACAATATGTAGTCCAAATCAATGTCTTGGTGTAGGAAGAGCCTTTTAACCATTTGTTTTGCAATCATTTATTCATCTCCATTATGGTCCAGTTTATTGTCTCCACCAAAATGATGGGAAGCATTTGGTGATTAATTTCCTCTTTTGTCTCTGGACATAGAGTGGGAGGCAGGAGTAAGCACAAAATGAGAGCTGCTCCCTTTGCAGTATCTTACCTGTTCATAAATGTTTACATTATCCAATCCAGCAGGCATGCAGAGAATAAAATGTTAATAGCCTGGGAAATCTTAATTCCCATGCTTTCTTTGCAAAGGCTCTGACCCTTATCTGATCCTCATGTTATTTCCTTGTTGTAAAAAAATCAATGCAGAAGTGTTTTTTTTTTCACCAGCCCACACAAAGATGGCTGGAATATGAGTCAAAGTATAGAAAAACTAGCATATCACCATAAACCACAACCTGAGGCATCGTTTGATATATATACCATGGGACAGGAAAGTAGCTTTGACTTAGTATATCATGCAAATGCTTTCATAATATGTTAATAGCTTGTCTGAAAGAATATACATCATTTAAAATACTTGGTAAATTTCTTTAAAAAGATATAAGCATTTGGTAGTAATTTCTGTGACTTTGAATCCATTTATAGTATTTTTTCCCTCATATCCGTACAAATGGCTGGGCTTGGATATAAAGTGAAAAAGCACACTTCAGTCTTAAGAGGAACAAGTTTTTCCTCCTTTCTCATCCTGTAGAGCAGAGTTTCTCAACCCCAGGGCCACTGCCCACTACTGGGCCATGACCTATTCGGAACTGGGCTGCCCAAGTAGCTGGCTGGAACATGTGTGCAGCTCAACTTGCATGAGTGGCAGGCTGGCAGGCACTCATGCCCATGTTTACTGGCCCTCCGCTTGTGCAAGTCAAAGCTGTCCACGTGCGCTGGCCCACCACTTGCACGAGGGTTGTATGCATGCTCACAAGCCAGCCCACTGCTCATGCAACCCACAAAGGTTCCCCTCTCCCCCTCCCCATCTAGGCCACCAAGCCACAAAGGTTAGGGACCGTTGTTCTAGGGCACGTCAGAGTTAAAGGTAGTTCTTATAAGATGCATTTGCAACCTGTGGCCTGTAGTCAATTTGTGTAAGGACCAGGAAAACATGGGAGACACTAGCCCCTCAGGAATTGCCAGCACATTTTCCTGCATTCCTTCACAGAAGCTGTGCTATCTGTTTCTATTCTCACTAAGCAGGTGCAGAGGTAGAAGGTTTAGAATATTGCATGCTGGAGTTTGAAAATGTCATCCTTGAACTGATAATGCTAGTGGTGCAATTTCACCATCTATCAATTTGAAGATCATTGGATAGCAAGAAAAGTCAGGGTGAGATCTTTTCCGTAACATCCTTTGGGGGAAGCGATTGCTGGGAGGGAAAAGATGCTAGGAAAATGGTACCCAGGTATACTGTAGAAGGGCATTGTGGACACGGTATTTAAAGTTGCTTTCATAAGTATTTGAATCTTGTTTCAGGCCTTTGGGTATTATTACCTTAAGGTCATTCTGGTACAATAAAAATGATTTGTGTGAAAATTAGGACTTGCTTTGAAGGTAATACTTTTTAATTCTTGCAATCTGTTCTGGGGGGAAAGAGTTGGACTTTGGAGAGAATATAAATATGACCACTATGACATGGATCAACACATTTTGATCAGGAATGTTCTGTCTATCAGGGTGACATGGCAGGCAAGACACGGGCAAGGAATGGGCGGAACCTGGGCCTACAGTAGGTGTGGGAAGAGACACATATCTTTCTCTCCTTCTTTTCTCTCTGTTTCAGATCCCCTTTTGGATTTCTCATTCATTGTGACTCCTCCATCTTCTCTTTTCCTGCAGCAAGAGTTGGGAAACAAGAATGCTGTCACTAGGGGCCTTTCTAATTTATTGCTAAGATTTTGTGTAATTAGGCTGAAGCCACATGAAATGAGCTTGAGGACTGCCTGTGCCTTAGGACTTTTAGGTGCTCATCCTTCCAGAGGCATTGGCACAATGTTGAAATCGGTTACTTCAAACTGAAGCCCGTCTTTACATCCCCTTTTGAGGTTTTTCAGAATCACGAGGAATCCTATAGCATCTGAGATCTTTGAAGGACATAGTACAAATCTTACATATGGACGTGGGTGCGTTTTCTAGATAGACATTATAGAATTAAGTAAAATAAGAAAATGTGTCTATAATTTAAAAGGGGGAAATGGATCAAAGATTTGATAGAAAAATAAACCAATGAAACTTAGAAAATAAAGCAGTCAGAGAAAAAGACATCTTATGAAAATGAGGGAGGGAAAAGAACTCCAGTAATCCACAATACATTTTGGAGGAAAGCTGAGGAAGAAGAGGATATTACTGGAGATGTGATCACTACATTCATTATTCATAATATATACATAGTCACTGTTTGTATGCATGTATGCATAAATAATAAACATTTTAAACAGGAAGCATGAGGGATCTTTCCCTCACCTCTTCCATGTAAACACTTCATTGGACATTAATAGAACTGACATATTTGTAATGCAAATGTATGTAAATGATTATTTAAAACAGTTCTTTTCCAAACTCCTTGGGACTGAAAGAACCTACTATTTTTGGACATATATTTCCTGAATTGTCATGTTGAGGAATTTTATGAAAAATGACAGCAATACACACACACAGAGAGAGAGAGAGAGAGAGAGAGAGAGTTTTCCCTCAAATAAATTAATCCTAAAAGTTGCTTGAATCTGTGTATTTTTTCAGGGACCAGGCATTTAAAGTCTATGTGGGCAGAGATTATGGAGAGCCAGAAGTGTGGGAAGGCCAGCTGGTTTCTCTATAAAACAGCAGTTGGAGACCCCCCCACACACACATGAATGAAAAACAAAATCCAAAAGAGGGACTATAAACATTTTTGTTCTCTAACTTTGTTCTTGTTTTAGGCACACATAGAAACACAAAGAGGCCATCAACATAACAACCATTAGATAAAGAAATGTAGTGTGTAAAATTAAGGACAACATTTTAAAATCATGATATTCATGGGAAAAATACATTATATTAATTTTATTTTTTTAGCACAGCAGATCAATTTCTGGGGAGGACCCATTTAAAGCTAGCTGAAAAAACAGAATTACATAATACAACTGGTGGCCATTTACAGCTCATCACTCAAGTCATTCAAATATCTCATTAATAAGGTGCAACATATATTGAACAAAAATACCAGTTTCTCATGATCTCTTGTATACAAGACAATTCACACAACCTGAAATCAATCCAGTGATGGTTTCTTGAGGAGGGGGCACACCAAAGCCATTTTAAGCAGGGTTGGGATATGACAGGGTTAACTACCAGTTCGGGATTTACAAGCTTCCCTGCAGGCTGCGAGCTGCGTGCCTGTTAATCAGCAGTAGCAGCTGCCTGCAGAGAAGCAGCCTTTGAAACAGACCTCTTTTCTTGCTTTTCTAACTTCAGCTGTGCCTCATTTGAAAGCTGAAGTTGAAAAAACCAGGAAATAAAGATCAGGTAAGAGCCCGGGTGGGCAAAAACATCAGCAGACATAGAACCAGTTCTATGTCTGCTGCTCTTCAGAGCTACTGGTTTTACAGAGGTGGACAGAACCGGTAGAAACCCACCCCTGATTTTAAGAGGTAAAGGAGTTTAGGAATTTAAAAAGTAAACTGCTTAGTCTGTAAATTACCTGTATCCTATCATCTGTCAGCAATTCCCTTCTGGATTCTATGTAGCACAAACACATCAGACTTCATACAAAAGGTTCAGTGAGAACAAGTTTGACATTGTGGCTCAAAACAAAGACACAGAAATACAAGAGCATTTTATTTGATTACATATTTCAAACTTTCCATGCTAGAAGAAAGAAATCAGTTCACAGAGTGACAGACTAACGAACTTGGCTATATCAAAAGGCTTTAGCCCATCTCAGAAAGTCTTAACAAACACAGTGAGTTTTAAACACTTTTTTTGTTTTTATGTGACTTCAGGTCAGTCTTGATTGTTGGTTGACAGTCTGGATATTTGATAACGTTTTCAGAAGTATCCTGCTATTGCCTTCTTTCTATGGCTGAGAGTTACTGGCCCAAAGTCACCCAACTGGCTTCTTGTCTAAGGCAGGACTAGAATTCAGTCTCCTGGTTTCAAATCCAGCACCTTTAACCACTACATTAAACTGGCTCACTTTTAACACATCCCAACTGTTTATTAATGAAAGTTGCAATACTTGAAATTTGCAATACCATCCTTTCTTCTTTTTCCTTTTCCTCATCTTTTCAAATGCTACATCAGTTTAACCATTCTTATGAAGAATGCTACTTATACTTTTTAATAATAAGTGTTAGTTGGAAAAGATGCTAACAGACTTTTATTTTTATTACTTTTATTATTTTATTACATGAATTAAAAAACATCATCTGCACAATACATAAGAAATTTTATTCAGGCCCAGGGTGTGTGGGTGGTATGCATTGTCCAATCCAACTAAGAAGTCTCTAACTTGAGAGCCAACATATAATGGTAGAGATTCTTGTGCTACAAGTGGGTTCTACTCTCAGCCATGGAAGTACATTGTGACCAGTCGGTGTCCTGAGCCCAGCCAATCTTACAGAGTGAAAAGGAAAAAAATAGGAAGAGGGAGAGCAATGCATGCCCTCTTGAATTCTTAGAAGAAAAACAAGATATAAATCTAATGAATAAATAAATAGTAGCAATAGCATTTAGACTTATATACCACTTCATAGTGCTTTACAGCCCTCTCTAAGCAATTTACAGGGTCAGAAAATTGTTCCCAGCAATCTGAGTCCTCATTTTACTGACCTTGGAAGGATGGAAGGCTGAGTCAACCTTGAGCCGGTGAGAATAGAACGGCTGGCAGAATTAACCTGCAATACGGCATTCTAGCCGCTGAGCCCCCACAGCTCTTAAATACATTTCATGATGTTCAAAACCACCTTCAATAGCTGTCCATTCAATGAACTGAAGAAGGCCAGTTTCTCTATAAGTGTCATGCCCCTATCAGAGTCTGAATCCGAGGAGGAAGACAAACAGTTGACAGGGAGTAGGAGTGTGGCTCTGTTGGTTGTGGAGGAAACTGGGGAAGGGCAAAGTCCGGCAAAGCAGGGGAGAGAGAGAACAAGGGAGAGGGAGTTCAAAGGCTCACCCCCTCTTCATCCTAGGGCATGCAGGGAGGAACAGAGAAGAGAGCAACATGGATGCATGGCTTACACCTAGGAATGAGAGTTTCAAAAAAATGCATGCTGAGTGCAGCAGCTACTGGGAGCAAACCTGAGTTTATCTTGTATTGCCCCGCTTATCTGTGTTCCTGGTATCTTCCCAACCGTGTGGAGTTATTGCCGTGCCTTCACGTCTGGAATTCTTGCTCCTGCCCTGTCAGACCAATTACCTCATTTTGCCTTGATTGGACTATAGTTACAGTTTTTGTTGACCACATTTTGGACTTGATTCTCTGCAGACAAAGGCTGTTCCTGGGAGAGTTTTTCTCCAGTCAGAAGGTAACCAGGACACTGGGGACAAAGTTGGAGCTAATAAAGGGACTTCTACTGATTATCTGACTGTGTTGCCTTTGTGCCATGCCCCGGGTCATCACAATAAGAAGCAACTAGGAGGTGCTTATTTATAATAGCATTCTAATATATGGATATAGACAATATTTTCTCTCCAGGAGGCTTGATATCCAAATCTAGGGTATTTTACTGTGTTAATCTTTCTGATATAATTTAAGCACATTCACAGACACCTCAACAGGACAACATTTGCTGTTTGAGTGCTATGGAATTACTGTCTGTATGGCAAATGGAGGGAACCATATTGGAAATAATGAATTCAGTATTGGTAGTCAGGGCCTAGTTTGTTCCCTAGAAACACTGAAAGGGGAGCTAGAGTTTGGGAAAGAGACTTCTGATTACCATATAAATCTTGATGCTTGTATTAGGCTATTCCCTTTTGTGATAAGCAGTGCTATACAAAACACAGAAAAAGAGTGAAAGGAAGCAGGCAAAAGAAAATACAAGGAGAAGTGATGCCAAAAGTTGGGCATACAGACAATCAAGACCTTAATCCATTGTCTGCAAATGTCAAACAGGAGACCAGAATTCATCAGTCTCTACATCCAAATCCTGGTTTCATCTCCTGAATGAAAGCCCCATTAGCAAAGAAAATATACTGGACACCATAAGCTGATTATGATTAATTACAGATCCTGACTTGGGCATTATGCAGATTTATGAACATTGAACATACTTCATTATTTATTCATCCATTCACTAAAATGGATACACTTTATCAAGTATGAGTTCTTCAGCCAACAGCCCTATTAATTAACTTAAAGATTAAACTGCTATCAGAAGCAATAGCCACCACTGGATTTTAAAAATAATAATTTGATCCCTCTGTTGGTAAAGAGGATAGATGAACCCTTTTTTGCTTGTGGGCTTGTTTGTTTCAGAGTTGGACTGATAGCATTATCTGCTACAGTAACTGATGAACCTTCATTGCTCTTGCCAAAGATTGAGATAATAATGCGGCTGTTATCTTTTGTGACAGAAAAAAAGCACGCAGGAATGAGGAGAATAGTCAAATGGGGGCTGAATATTTATGTCTTTTTCTTTGATGGCCTGATTGCTTCACTGAAAGTTGAAAGGTTGTCTGCTGTTCTAATAGAAAAGTGTCTCTTTTGTTGAAGTTAAATAATCTCTACAACACGAACTCTCTGGTCAGAAATATGCATTTGGGAATATAATGGAGTTTGCTCTGAGGTAACTATGCCTAAGAATGCTGTATATAAAATGTGGCTGAGTTCACATATTGTGGCTGACCACAGATGATGGCTGAAGGCTAGAATAAACTGATCAGCACCTGATCTAGCATGGGTTATTCAAGTTCATTATTAGAACCATAGATGCTTATAGAGAAGACATGAAGGCTCTGGTGGACTAGCACAAAAAAAGTAACCTATTTCTAAATGTTAATAAAGTGAAGGAGATCATCGTAGATTTTAGAAAGAGCCAGCATGGTCATACTCCACTCAGTATCAAGGGTGCAGCTATAGAGGTGGTCAACAGTATTAAGTATCTGGAGATGCAGATAACTAACAATCTGAATTGGTCTCTCTACATGTCATCCTTAGTGAAGCATGCAAACCAGCGTTTGCATTTCCTGTGTCGGATGTGGAGAGCACATCTTTCTCCTTCTGTCCTGGCCACTTTTTACAGAAGAACAATTGAGAGCATTTTAACGAAACTGCACCACTGTTTGTTCTGGTGGCTGCAGTGCCTGAGGTAGAAAGTCCATTCAGAGAGTGGTAAGGACAGTCGAGAAGATTATAGGAAGCTCGCTTCCCATTATTCAGGATACTGCTTATAAGTGCTGTGTGCTCAGAGCTCAAAGCATTGTTAGAGACCCCACACACCCACTTTACGGTCTGTTTTTGTTGTTCCCGTCTGAGAGGAGGTTTCAAAGTATTTCTAGCAGGACTACCAGATTCTGTAACAGCTTTGTTCCCTATGCCATCTGTTTAGTAAACTTGCAAGATTTGTTTCTCTCACCATGTACATGTATACATCCAAACTAGACTGTGTTGTTTCTTTGTGTCATATATGTGGGTATATGCGTAATTTTGTATTTATTTATTTATTTAGTCATGTTTATGTAGTGTACATTAGAGGTGGAGACCTTTTGAGAGTTGTACGCAATGAAATTTCATTTTAATGTACGCTGACTAGTGCACATTCAAAGTGACAATAAAGTTATTCTAAGTCTAAGATGTTTGATAAATACCTTTATGCATCACAAGCGTTACCATATTATTACAGCAGTGATCTCATTTGTTCCTGCCTGCTTTCCCATTGTGGAGGTCCCTGCTTATAAATAAGAAAAAGAATCAAAAAGGTAACCCTTCTGAAACTTATATAACATATATACCATGCTTGATACAGCAAATTGAGAAATTATGTCAGGGTTATTTCTCCCCACCCACCTTCTCTATTATAGTAATAATGAGCTGTGTTACAGATCTATGGTCATAAAGGCATCAGTAAAAAAAATTTCAGAAGCACCAAATGTAATATTGAATAAAGGGGCTTATTTGTCAGTACATTACCTAGATGATTAAACATTTACCAACATAAATAAGGAAATAATAGTTCTGGGAACCTTTATTCAATCGAAACACAGCATGAAAATTCAGGCTTTTAAAAACTATGCCAGGTAATGTGATTTTATCCAAAAGCTGGGAGCAGACAAAGAAATCAAATCACCTCTGATAGAGAAATGAAAAATGTTAACATGAAGGCAGCCCCCAACCCTCAACCTTTTATAAAGAATCTGAATGAGCAGAAGATAATTTATTGTCATCTTTTATTTCCTGTCACATAAAAACTGCAAGCATGAGTATATATGTGTATATCTAGCTGGGTAGCTATACACACAGACACACACCAAACACATCTGTACAAAAAGACATTTGAGCCATGTCTAGAAAGAGAGAAAGAGGAACAAGGAAAACCTTCTGGTCAAACTATTGTTCATTCATTCTCCAGAGTCTATCATGTAAAAGTGCTTTATGGAAAGAAACACACCCTGTTATATCAGACACCTAATCATGTCCCTATATAAACATTTCTTTTGAAATACTTGAGTGTGCCATAAGTATTGCCCTCAATATCATAGCATGTCTTGTTTCAAAATTTGACACATCTATAAGTAGTTTTCTTGGTTTTCCCTTAGAATATTTGGCGGGAATCTAGCCATAGTTCATGGAACAATAAGGATGCATCCAAGGTCTCGGTGGCTTCCTCCTACTGACATTTTGGAGGGGCTTTTGAAGTCTCGACTCTTTACCAAGGTTTCTGGCTGGCAATGAGGGCTTGAAGCCCCTTTTAAGTAGTAGAATGTTATTTCCTAGTTTTGCCATTTTTCCTATTTTTTATTGGGTATTTTTCTTTTTAAATTTTGTACACCTTTATGAGTTGGCAGGAATTTGGCAAGATACAAAATGGAATGAATGAATAAATAAATAAATCCACCCACATAGTGCTGTAAAGCACTAAGGGGCAATATATAAGTCTAAGTGCAGTGGTGCTTTGCTATAAGTGCTAAATAAGGGTTGGCACAATGTAGCTTAAGGCAGGGGTCCCCAACCCCTGGTCCATCAGCATCAGTCCATGGCATGCTAGCAACCCATCCGTATAAACCAGTGGTGGTATTCGATTTTTTTTACTACAGGTTCTATGGGCATGGCATGGCGGGCATGGTGTGGCTTGCTGGGTGTGGCTTGCTGGGCATGACAGGAGAAGGATACTGCAAAATCTCCATTTCCACTCCACTCCAGGGGAAGGGCATTGTAAAATCCCCATTCCCTCCCCACCCCACTAACCTGCTTTCCAGCTCTGTTCTCCTGTGCAGGGCAACAAAAGAAGATCCAGCCGATCAGCTGGGACTTGGGAGGCAGCCAATAGATGGGGCGGGGCCAGCCAGAGGTGCTATTTACCAGTTCTCTGAACTACTCAAAATTTCCACTACTGGTTCTCCAGAACCTGTCAGAACTGGTTGAATACCATCTCTAGTAAAAACAAGCAAAGCCTCATCCATGGGATGCAGACCACTCCAGTCCACAAAAACAACCTCTCTGCAGAACTGGTCCCTGTGCCCAAAAGGTTGGGGGCTGCTAGCTTAAGGGACTTTTTTTTGACATGCAATGGTGTCACAAAATCACAGATTCATAAAGTTGAAAGGGGACATTTAGGCCATCGGATCTAACCTCTTCTTCGTATGTAAATCCATCTGTGACAAATAGCTGTCCAGCCTCTACTTGAACACATCTTAGAAATGGGAAATCACCACTTACTTCCCAGATAATTATTTCCGTTGTTAAGGTGCTCTTATTTTTCCTAATATTCACCTAAAATCAACCTGCTTGTAATTTAAACTTTATTTTTTATGTATGTGCTTTTTATGTATCCAGTTTATATGGTCATGCACGATCCAAGAAACTCAGGGGGCAATGAACAATAAACAATTACATTATTGCACACAAACATAAAAAGCAACTAAAACTACATTAAGGCTCAATAAAAACGCAAAGCACCATACACACGCACCCATTCAACGAACATTTGGCCCATAATACCCAGGGGAAGAGCCTAGTCTTCACAATCTTAGGAAGGGCCAATAGTGTAGGAACTGTTCAAATTCAGGAATAGTTTCCTGATCATCCTCATAGCCTTCCTGTTCCAGTTTCTGAATCCTTTCTAACATTTGGACACAATGTATGAGATGGAAAGTTGACCAATACAGAGTTGGAAAGATTAATTGCTTGCTTCCTGTGATTTAGAAACAATATCTGTATTGATGCAGTCTAAAAATGCACATGCTTTTTCTCAGCCAAATCACAGTTCTAATATGCAGATTACAACAAATAAAAAAACGTTGCATCTGTCTCCGTGAAGCGAGCAAATAGAGAAAACAAACAAGTTTGCCTGGGAAATTCAGCTGAGGATTGGGAAGATGCAGAAGAAAGAGGAGGAAGAAGAGGAAGAAAGGACCAAGGAAAGGAAGAGCCTGTTGACTGATTAGAGCTGCTGACTTACTTCCTGAGTGCTGCTGATTAGCCATTGTATATGACTAGACCGTTTGTTCCTCCTAATTTCCTTGAAGGTGCACCAGGGGATATATAAGGAAGCCAGTTCCTCAGAAAGCAAATATACTGAGTGAGCAAACAGAGAAAGCAAACAAGAGTTTTCCATGGCAGTTCAAGGAACAGACACTTTATTTGCTGTTATGATTGATGTTGTTTATTATCAGAAGAACATGCAGATGGAACAAACTGCTGTCATGACTGCAGACTTGACATGTTTTTTCTTTCTTGAAGACAATAAGAAATACACTTACTATGTGTTAGATCGGGTACAAAAGAGACGCGAGACCAGTGTACTTCAAGCTCTTTATTTTATGTTAAGATCTGTACAAAATCTTGGAGCCGCGGCAGCCCTTCATAGAGGAACTGCTTGCGGCTCGCCAGCCAATGACAGGTCTTTGAAACTCCCACGATTGGCTCGGCCAATCACGGTTGATTCTTAGCGGACCAATCACTGCCTTTCAGTAGACCAATCGGATTGCTGTCCATGCGGACCAATAGGAATTCAGTCTTTGGAGTATGTTAATACAGAACACCCCTCCCCTCTTAGGCGGGGCTCCATACCTGCCTACTTGACCTGCGCAGCTCAGCTGTTGTTTGGTCTTCGGCCGGTTCGAGCAGATTTCTCGTAGCTCGCATTCTTCTCGATGGAACTGCCTGGAAGGGTGAGTCGGGCCTATTGCTGCAATTCCCACCCGGTCTACTTGGGTCGGTTGAATTGTCGGCTCCACTGTTCCCGTCCAGTCTTTCCGGGCTGGTTGAGCTGGCTTGGCTGCTCCTTCCAGGTGAAGTCCCCAGTTGTTCGATCGCTGAGGCTTCTCTTCTGCTGGCGTTGTCTATTGGTGAGTATTGTTGATTTATTTTGGATTGGGGGTGTTCAGGTTGTGGTTTGGGATTTTCTTCCTCCCTCTGCTTTTTGTTTGGGTCCCCCCCCCCCCCGTTTTCTTTATTAATGTTTGGCTGTGGTGTCTGTGTGCTGTCCGTGTTGTCGGTGGCTGTTCTCGATCTTAGCTGGTCAATGTGTCATTTCCAGCTTCTTCCGTTGTCTGTTTGTAGCCGGTACAACCGGGGGCCCATTACCTGGGTTATTTTTGCCGGTATCCAGAATAGATCCCCTGTGAAGTTTTTCGCATAGACTGCGTCTCCTGGAGCAAATATTCGGTATTTGCTTGATGAGTCTGGGGGTTTCTCGGGATTGTATGTAGGGTACAGTCTGTCTAGCTGGGACCGTAATTTTCTGCCCATCAGTAGCTCTGCTGGGATTTTATTTGTCATTGTGTTGGGTGTTATGTGTTGTATAAGTAGCATTTTATTTATTCTGTCCTGTATGTCCCTGGCTTCAATTTTTTCTATTGCATTTTTTGTGTAATGAACCATGCGTTCCACCCGCCCATTCACTGCCGGATGAGCGGGCGCTGTCAACGCATGCCGTATGCCCCGTTCCGCCAGGAATTTCTCAAATGCTATTGTGGTAAATTGTGGCCCGTTGTCTGATACTAGCACATCTGGTAGTCCATGGGTGGTGAACAGTTTGGTTAGTTCCTTGATAATGGCCTCCGTGATGGTGGATTTCATGACGCTAACCTCCAGCCAGTTGGAGTAAGCGTCGACTGTTATTAGGAATGTGTGCCGTTTTGTAGGTCCGGAGAAGTCTATATGGACCCTGGACCATGGCCCTCTGGGGGTCTCCCATTCCAGAATCAGCTCAGAGGGGGGGTTTGGTCTGGCTTTTCTGCATGAGGCCACCCAAGTTTCAATCTGCTTGTCCATCCCTGGCCATCAGGCATAACTCCTTGCCAGGGCTTTCATTTTGACTATGCCCGGATGCCCCTCATGCAACATTGCCAACGCTCTTTTTTGTAGTGTTTCCAGGATCACCACCCTGTCCCCCCAAAGTATGCAGCCCTTCTGTGTGAACCGCTTGGTCTGCCAGGTTCTGAAGGTTTTAAACTGCTCGCCGCCGTCGGTTTCTGGCCACCCTTTCTCCACCCAATTCAAGACTCGCGCCAGCATGTCTTTATTAGTCTCTTTGGCAATGTCTGATGCGGTCAGGGGTAGGTTGGGTAATGTCTCTATATGCAGCACTGAGGTTGTGGGTGCTGGGTCGTCTTCCAGGTTGGGCAGGGGGGAGCGGCTCAGTGCGTCTGCATGTGTGATGTTTTTTCTGGGTCGGTGTGTCAGCTGGTAGCTGTAGGCGGCAAGGAACTCGGACCACCTTGTCATCCTAGGTGACAATATATTCGGGGTGGCCTTGTTCCCTGCCAGTATCCCTAGTAATGGTTTATGGTCAGTTATAATTGAAAATGTCCTACCGTATAGGTATTCGTGGAACCACTTCACGCCGGTGATTACTGCTAGCGTCTCCTTGTCTAGCTGGTTGTAATTACTTTCGGACAATGTCCTTGAGAAAAAGGCGATTGGTGCTTCTTTCCTGTCTGGCAGAGTGTGGCTTAGGATGGCTCCCACAGCAAAGGGTGACGCATCGCAGGTCACGGTCAACAATAGGGTTTCACCGTATTGCATGAGGACTGCGTCTGATGATAGTAGGTCCTTTATTTTCTGGAAGGCGTTTTCCTCTCACTTGATGCTCACCTCCATGGTCATCTTCTGGGCATCGATTGTGTTCGAGTGCCCGAAGATGACCATCTGGTGGGTCTCCTCTTTGCGCCAGGTTTCATTGAACCGCTTGTTTCTTCCATCTCGGGTCCACCGGCTCTCTGTGTGGCAGTCTCTGGTTCTGGAGGGGGTGCCGTCTCATCCCCAGGGGCTGTGATTCCTTTTGTTCTGGCATACTTTGGCGATGTGTCCCTGTTTGTCGCAATGCCGGCAAATAGCGTCTAGGAACTGGCACTCCAAACGGGGATGGTCGCCTCCGCACCCAGCACACTGGAACCCCGACTTATGACCTCTCCGTTCCCGTCAGTCTCATTCCACCTGCAGTCTGTGGATCTCCTCCTCTTCGTCCTCGGTTTCGGAGAGGGAATTGATATCCCTGTGGTGTGTCGTTGTGTCTCTTGGGCGGGCCTCTGGTCGCTTTTCCGGGGTTGGCGTCATCTCTGTGGTTGTTGGGCAGTCGGTTGCGTTCATCTGCCGCATCTTTGCCACTGAGTGTTTTGCTGCCTCGGCTGCGGTGGCTTCGGCGATGGCCTCAGTTACGGAGACGTCTTTTCGTGCCATCAGTCGGCTCTGGAGGATGGGGTCCCGTAGTCTGAGGACCATGCGGTTGCGCAGAGCCTCGTCCATGTCAGTGAACCCAGACATTCCCCTAAGGTCTCTGAGGGTGGCCACGAAGTCGCTGATGCTTTCGCCCTCCTTCTGATACCTCCGGTAGAATTTGTTCCGGCGGATGAGGTTGGGTACGGCGGGGACGTAGTGGTTCCATAGCAGGTAATCTAGGTCGGTCCAGCCCATCTCCTTCACATCTCGGGGTTTGGCGAGTGCTTTGGCCATTTTGAACACTGCGGGTCCGCAGTGTGTCAGGAACACGGCCCTCTTCTGGTCATTGGCATCTTTCAAGTTGCTGCGCTCGAGGAACATGAGGAATCGATCGATGTATGATTCCCAGTCCTCAGATGCTTGATCGAAGGGTGCAGGTGGCGAGTTTCTGCCAGCCATCTTGTCAGGAGTTCAGCGTTGGTTCACCACGTGCTCTGTTGGTCTCTTTGTCTCACGATCCCATCCTCATCGCCAGTGTTAATACAGAACACTATGTGTGCTGGCTGAAGAAGGTGAAAGGACTTGAGGCTCACTGTCCAAGTTTTCAGAGAAGATGGGAAATTCCTCGATCAAACACAGGGTGTTCTTGCAGGAAAGCTGCCCAGAAAAAAGAAGGCAGCCAGATGGAAGGGATGAAGAGATTGAGGAATGTGACATGAAGAACCAAGCCAAATTTAGCTCCTGGACTTTCAAAATTGATTCCATGAGCTCCTTGCCAATGATGGTGTTGGATTCTTGAATAGAAAGCTGTTAGCACAAGACTCATGGACTGGGGATCAGGAGAAGGCAGCAATGATCTAATACTCTCTATTGAGAGGGACTAAAGCAGTAGCTTATTGTTCAGACAGTCTACCAAGATGTGTGGAGTGCACATTCAGGATGTGATAGAAAGACTACCTTAATTCTGTTAGGTCACTGACAAATCTTCAAACCAGCCACCCTATCCCCACCCCCAATATCCCATAGCACCTATGTCTTGAGTTTTTCTGGGTCAAAATTTAGCTGCTTCCCATTAATATCCAAATACATCGAGCAGCTTTCAAGGATTCCTGTGTCAGATACGCAAAATATGGGAATTAACAGGAAAAATTAAAAAAATTTAAAGCAGGAAAGCTCACATCAAAGAGAAAGAATTGGCTAACAATCATAACCAACAAGTGTGCTTTGCTGACTCTCTGTTAAGCAGGAAAGGTGTTACATTATAGTCTCTGTGCTCTTCCAGATATTTAAGTCATTGTTCTATTTTTCTCAGACCTCACCTTATCTAGACCTCATCAAAAACCTTGCATCTGGGGCCCAGATTTTAGGAAATACATTGATTATATTTCCAGAGGAGAGCTAAGAGGATGATAAAGGGCCTGGAAGGAAAATACTTTTCAGAGATTGGATACTGAGTATCTTTCTTGTGTTAAAGAAAAAACTGCAAGGAGCCAAGATAACTGTCTTCAAGAATATCAAAGGCTGTCATGTGGAAATTGGAGACAAAAATGTTCTGTGGTTTTCCAGAAAACAGGAAAGAAACAATGTACTTAAATGACAAGGATATTTCTGTTGGACATCAAACAATTTTTGATAAATAAAGCTGTTCAACAGTAGAACGGATTGCTTTGGGAGGTGGTATTCCTTTGCTAGAAATGTTTAAATATTTACATTAAATGAATTGTAGTTAGCACAATGCTTTGGAGTTGAACAGATCAGAGAATTAAGTGATTATATGAATGGCAAATAATATATACATCGAATGTATACACAGCACAATTCCAGCTCTTTGAATTGCTCATTTACACTGAAAATACTTTAAAGTGTACATTTAATATTGTTATGCCTGAAGCATCCCTGTGTAATCTGGATTCTCGTACGGTAACAATTTATACATTTATAAATGTTCATGTTTATATTGTCCATTGTTCAAGACAGTTCAGGGAGTACACTGATTTTTCCCCAAAACAACAATACAAAGTTGGTAAATTTGGTAAATTTGGAAAATATTCAGGTAAACTAAAATATTTCCACAACTCTTTTGAGACTGATCCTTCAGGGATCTATTAATAGAGCAATCCTATTTATTTAGAGCATTTAGAGCATTCTGGTGAATCCAATACTGTTTTAGTGACACAAATAATGTTGTTGTAGCTTCTGATTTGGTAAAAAATTCACTCACAGCAGGCATGAATTAATTTAGATCAGTCCAAGGATGACCAGCAAAATAACTGATGCAGAACTACTGTCTGAACAGCACATGTGCAGATGATGATTATCTCTGAACAAGGCAAGTAAAGTTTAATGCTGTGGTGTATCAAAAATATGTTGAATTGCCCTTCAAATCCAGCAATTATAGGGGAGGGGACCTAGGAATGCCACCTCCAAATAGCATCTATGATGTGTAACAAAAGAATGGAAACATATATCAATCGACAATCCCCTCTATTTTTGCCATCCTCTATTGTCTGAAGTGTCCTATCCTTGGCCAGTGGTATTATCAGACTTCAAACATATGGAATGGTGCCCATCCATTATTTGCAGTTCATTTTTTATTTATATCTGCATATAAATGGGGACAACAGGCAAAGAATCTGGTCCGCTGCCTCTTTCTCCAGAGATTTCATGTCATGTTAGTATATATTTTCTCAATATATTCCATATGGATTTTATTTATTTCTCTTTTGTCCCTTTTCTTTTTCTTTTTTCTCTTCTCTTCTCTTCTCTTCTCTTCTCTTCTCTTTACTTTTTGTTGCTGTTGCTTTCCTGCATACTTTTAATCCCAGTTCCAAACAGGCAGAAATTCAACGAAATGCCATAGTTTTTTTCTTTATCATTCCAAATCTTGCTGTTTTATTCTGATGGCAGCTCATACTTAGAGAGACAAATGTTTAGCTTCACTTAAGCTGCAAACAGTCCTCCTAGCACTCAAATCATTGCAAAACACCCTGGAGACACTGGGTCTTTAGCACTTCAAAATTGATTTCAGTATAAAAAACACATGCTTATGATGCCTATTGCATTTTAAAAAATCATGGAAAGGCAAAGAAGAACAGAGGGCACAACCAATCATATTACATGAGTGCTATTGTTTTGGATAACATTTTTTTCTTTTTGACTTGCTAAGCTAAAATCAGTCTAAAAACATGCAATCACATCTGCTATTGCCATCTAGTGGATAGGTAAATTAAGAATCCATTAGGTTGAAACAAAATCCAGAGGCTCTTCAGAATTCAATAAATATGTATTTTGGCCTGATGTTAAACAATTTCTTACATCCAACTCCCACTTTTTTTCCCTCATAGAAAAGAGATAACGTGCTCACTAAAGCATTCTCTGATAATCACATTGCTTGTTTCTTCTCAACAAAGCATGCCATTTGCAGTCTCTCAGACTTCACTGGCACCATGGCAGGAATGTCATTTGCCAATGGTTTGGAATGGCAACCCTCACATAATGTAAAATAGAAATAAGCCTGGGGAATGGGTTGCAAAATTAATCAGATTCTTTGCCACCCAGCTCTTTACAGTGACTGGATTGTTAGAGACTTTGAGAACTGCCTATTATGGCTTTTTTTTTTTTTTTTTGAATCAGTGAAGAACGATTTGAGGTGGCTAGTCTAGCAAAAGTTAGTGACGGGGTAGACTTGTGCCTGGAAGCTGTCATGCATTGTTTCACCAGGGCCACATTGCCCTCTTCGTTGTCAGAGGCAGGAGAAGGAGAGGGTGGGTGTCATTTTAGCCTTGCTGAAATGGTTCTTGTCATTTGGAGACCCTGAGGATTGCATTAGGACTGTATCATGGATGGCAGAGGGGGCCCCCCATCCTGTGGAAGGAGCTGTTTCTTCTTCCCAGGTGAGAACCAGTTGGGGGCAGCAGTAGAAGGGTGTGGATGGTGACTCTTAGCTAGTTGGCAAGAGTGACTGGCATGGAGGGGAGAATGGATGGACAGATGATAAGGGGTGGTGATCAGAGTTCCTGGTGGTGTTGAGAATGGTGTCAGAAGTATCTGTGGATCTGGATACCCCACTCCCTTTGGCTTTTTGGCTACTGAATCAGGTGGGGATCTAAACTTTGGAACCTGGGAGGCCTAGATTGGGAGCAATATGACAGGAAAGAGAGGCGACTTGTTCTCAGGAAATGTGATCCAGATGTCTTATGCCAGTTTTCATTCCAGCTCTCTGTACTCAATCCCATTACCTGCCTACAAAGATCTAAACAGTTCTAGTACAAAATCTGGAAGTCCTTTGTACTTGTGGTCGTGGTCAGGAGGGCCTCTGCACAGCCTCATGTTGTGCACCTGTTGCATCCTTTCCTGGATTATGTGGCTCTAGTCTTTTGTCACCTATGCCGTAATCACCTCCTGAATAAACTACTGCAATGCACTCTACATTGGGACTGCCCTTGAATAATACCTAGAAACTTCAGCTGGTGCAAAAAGCAATGATGCAGGCAGTTATCGATGCTCCAAGATCTACACACATTACAGCTCTGCTATGTGAGCTGCATTGATTACCATTTTGCTTCCAGGCCCCATTCAAGGTGCTGGGTGATGACCCTTAAAGCCCTACATGGCATGGGATCAGATTATTTGAGGGACATCTACCTGTCCCATCAGGTCCAGCAGGATAGACATATTGCAGCCAAACAACTTCATTGGAGAGACAGACAGGAGGATAGCCTTTTCTGTCATGGTGTTTTAGGACATCATTCCCCCTGAGGTGAGGTCCAGAAGGCATTCCAAACTTGGTTTTTGCCACGGGATCCCATGGAAGAGTGGAACCCATTAAATGATTGGTATAAGCTGATTTTTCTCTCCCCTGTATTTTTATCATAATTTTTAAATTGTTTTAATAGCTAGATTATATTGATAGTTTAATTTGTTTTAATTGTGTGTGCCATCAGTCACATGCAAGTAAGTTGTGTAAATTCAAGGAAGTACATGCATAATGTTTGAAGCAAGCATGTCCCTGCTTCCTGCAACACAGCATTAGTATAACGGCTGTCAGTGTGAAAAAAAATCTGCATGTCTTGTTAGTTTTCCTTAAACAAAACTATACCTGCAGTATTGGTACTATGTTTCTCACAAAATAAGGCTGGGCCTTATTTTTTTTTTTGACCCCTGAAAAAATGGCTAGGCTGTCTTTTTGGGGATGACTTAATTTCCTCCCCCACCTAGAGCGGTCCATATGCATGTACCTCTCTACAAAGCCATTTCTATCGGCCGTCGAAAGCTCCCCGAAGGCAGAGTTCCCAGCTGCTTCGGGATGAGGTATGGCTGCCTATGTCCCCTTGCCATTAGGCAGTGTCTTTTGGGCAATGGAAGCTCCCCAAGGGCAATCACCAGCCACTTCAATCGGCTGGTAGAAGTGGCCTCGGGGCGAACGCACATGCACACTCCCCTCGCCGTGAGGCCGTTTCTATCGGCCAATAGAAGTGGCTGGTGACTGCCCTTGGGGAGCTTCCATCGCCTGAAAGACACTGCCTAATGGTGAGGGGACATGGGCAGCCATGCCTCACCCCAAAGCGGCTGGGGACTCTGCCTTTGGGGAGCTTCTATCAGCTGATGTTCTATCAGTAGATCGGGGTATTCTAGCCTAGGCTACCTGCAGGGCAATCCTAAAGGCAAGTTTTCTCCTCACCCCCCCCGCCCTTCCCCCTCATTTCTCTTCACCTCGTGTAGTTCTAATGAACGATGTGAGAAATGGCGGGGAAACGCATGGATTAAATAGGCCTAAATTTTGGGGGTGGGGCTTAATTTCACCTCATGCCTAGAAATCATGCTGGGCCTTTCTATTGGTGGAGGCCGTATTGTTGGAGAAACACGGTAGATGTTTCCATACATAAAACCACACTATCATCCTTCTCCCAACTGGATGAGTTTCAGATACATTAGACCACAACTTCCATCATCCCCAGATGTTTGAAAATGCATTAGTGTTGGAAATCTGTCAGCTAAGCTGGAAGGAGGGGTCAAATGAGGACCTAACTTAGAGTCCTTGCGCAGTTCCAAGCCAAGAGGCATAAATTTTATCTCCCCTGTGATCTATGACGGCTTATCTGGTTGTTCCCAGGAAAAGACAAGCAGTCAGGGAGATTCTTGTAACTAACTAACTAAAGCTGCTTACTTTATTTCACAATATACATTATTCACAAATGGCTCTGGTGGCTTTTATTTGACAAATTGGTACAGGAAACCAAACTTTTTTATATGTATTCTTTTAAAAAAAGATTAAAACTGACTACCAAATCTTCAATATTAACTAATGCTTGACCTGATCATCTTTCCTCCATGTAATTATGTGTGTATGTGTATTTGTGTATATCTTACATTTCAGGTATGTATATTTTAAGTCACATTTTAAAAAGAAAATTCCTTCTGCTTATAGTTTGAAGTTATAAAACTTTGTGGGTTCAGACTGCAAGTAACATAGAAATACACACAAACACACACACAGTTCCTGAGATACATCTTCAGAAGAATCGCACTTTTCCTGAACAACATGGGATGGATCCAATGGGGAAGCTTGTGAAATCTTAATAGGATACCTATCTTGGTAACTGAGCTCTCCCACAAAAGGATCAGGACTCATTATCCATCTCCCCTATAAAGAGGGTTCTGGGTGGCATACAATAAATAAGACAACCTTTACAGAACCAATAAAATTTTAAACATCACAATAATAAAAAGCATAAAACAGAAATACAGAGTGAAAGGAGTAGAAAAATGGTTCCCACAGCAATGAAATTATTGGGACAAAACTCTAATCCCCTGGGAGCCCCAGGCCATAGTTTTGAGGGCCTTATGAAAAAAATCAAAAGGCATGGAGGGGGGGACAATTTAATTTCAGAACCATGTTGCTGAACATGGTCGCTATGCAATGATAATGTCTTGGGTTTGTCTGAATGAGTGAAAATGGTATACTTCATAGTCATTTTGAAGCTTTAAAAAGGATCCTTGCACACAAGAAATGGAAAGAATTTACAGTAGAGTATACCATCACTCTTTGCGTATACAATCTGGGTTCATTTGGAAAAAAAGTAGCCTTAGATATGAAGGCAGCATTTCTCAACCATAGCAATTTAAGCCATGTGGACTTCATTTCCCAGGATTTCCCAGCCAGCATGATTGACTGGAGAATTTTGGGAGTTGACGTCCACACATCTTGAAGTTGCTGAGGTTGAGAAACTTTGCATGGGGAGTGGGGAGGAATAGCAGAAAAACAGCAGCAGCCATTTGTTTTTCTTTTTTCTTTTTATAAAAGTTTTATTTAAGTTTTCATAAAACATACAAATACAAATAAAATATCTTTCTTTGAGAACAGCATGTTATCGCTTCTCCATTTATTTATTTATTTATTTATTTATCTATCTATTTATTTATTTATTTTTATTTGTCAATTGCTTACAAGATAATAGGTGTAAGTAAAAACATAGTTATGAATACATGGATACATATAAGACAAATTTAAAAAAAATATAAAAGGAACAATAGGACAGGGACAGTAGGCACGTTGGTGCGCTTATGCATGCCCCCTACAGACCTCTTAGGAAAGGGATGAGGTCAATAGTAGACAGTCTAAGGTTAAAGTTTTTGGGGTTTTGGGAAAAAACCACAGAGTCAGGTAGAGTATTCCAGACATTGACCACTCTGTTGCTGAAGTCTTATTTCCTGCAATCAAGTTTGGTGCTATTAACCTTGAGTTTGTATCTATTGTTTGCTCTTGTATTGTTATGGTTGAAGCTGAATTATTCATTGACAGGTAGGAAATTGCAATGTATGATTTTATATACTATACTTAGATCGGACTGAAGGAGGCATAGTTCTAGGTTTTCTAAGTCTAAAATTTCGAATCTGGTGGCATAAGGTATTCTGCAATGAGTAGAGGAGTGGAGAACTCTTTTTGTGAAATATTTCTGGACTTTCTCTACTGTGTTAATATCAGATACGTAATGTGGGTTCCAGACTGATGAGCTGTATTTGAGTATCAGTCCAGCAAATGTTTTGTATGCTCTAGTTATTTGTGTAATATTACTAGAGAAAAGGCTATGTAAGATTAGGTTAACAATTCTTAACACCTTTTTGGCTATGTAGTTACAGTGGGCTCTAGCACTTAGGTCATTTGAGATGAGTACTCCAAGATCCTTGACAGAGTTTGGATCATCAACAAGATTTTGACTATTCAGCCTGTATTTTATTTTCTGGGTTTTTTTGCCAATATGTAAGACAGAGCTTTTATTTGTTGAGATTTGAAGTTGCCATTTGTTTGACCATTCTGATACATAGTCAAGATCTTTTTGAAGGGTAGCAGTATTGTCTGTGGTGTTGAATAGCTTTACATCATCAGCGAAGAGAATGCAGTTGCTCTTGATATGATCACAGAAGTCATTTATGTAGAGTATGAAAAGAATTGGTCCTAGAACACTGCCTTGGGGGGCACCAGTGTTGACAGGTACAGAATTTGATAGGACGCTCCCAATTTTGACCATTTGTTGTCTGTTTGACAGGAATGTTACTATCCAGTTATTCAGGTGTCCAGAGATACCATAAGATTTTAGTTTTAGGAGTAGTTTGTCGTGTACCACTGAATCAAAGGCTTTACAGAAGTCTATGTAGATTGTTTCTATTGCTTTGCCCCGATCGAGTTGTGTAGTGTTTCCTAAATGTTTACATATCCAAAATGACAGCCTAAAAGAAGTTGCTTTTTTAAAATTATATCTAGCAATCTTCAACTACCATTCAGAAAGTAGTTTCTTTCACTTCTTGTGACATATTATTTGGAAAAGATAGTTGATATTTCGTTTAAGGCCCATTTCAAGGATATGCTAATACATTAGTTCTTATCTTTTACCGTACCAAAAAATGAAACAAACCCAACCCTTACTTCAAGCCTGGCATATTTTAAAAAGAGGGGAAAGAGATAGATATTTTGGTTTAATGTAAACATACTTAATGTATCCTGGCCCCAAGAACATCATGATTTGCTACATGAAGTTTAATATCCTGAAATAGTTAAAGTGCTATCATGTCTGAAGAGGAGTGTCAACTATATTTCTTTCACCACAAGCTTCATGAGAACAATCTTTTAGCATGATATTAGACAATGATTTAGTGCAGTGGTTCTCAATCTTTTCTTCACCATGGACTCCCTTTAAATACCTTTTATGGCCATGGACCACCAAAATTTAACTCAAGATTTAAATCACATTTCTTCAAGTCTTCATGGAGCCCTGATGTCATGATGACATTGTAGTCCCCCCACAGATCTGTTGACCACAGGATAAGAAATACTGATTTACTGTACTTCACTATGGATATGTGTGGGAAAAAGGAGATAGAACTTTTGCCAACAGAGCCATAATTAATACTAGATTTAATTCTCCAATAATAGATTCCAATACAAGGTTTAGATTTCATTGCAGAGACCCCTGCTGAAGTATTTAATTAGCCATAAGGAAATACAACTTTTTGACTGTTTGCTGTTTTTAATTGGGCTGATTCAAATGCCTGATTTCATTAGTTTTTCTGGTTTCCAAACTATCCCGTGTTTCTTTACCTCGCATTAAAGCAGAAAAATGCAAGACCAACACAAGCACACATTGATTCAGAGATGTAATGGAAAGGACATTTGCAACAGAGGGGTGTCAAGGCATGGTGTCCCTGATTTAAATAAAAAACATTTTTGTTCAGTAGCCAGTTATTATGTAAGTCACCAGAGGAAGGCATTTAATTCTATCCTTAACCACTTCTCAATTTCCTTTTTCCTTTTGTACCTAACAAATTACATGCAAATAATATAACTGGATCAAACAAATCCATTATACTGAAGTTGTTCTGAAAGTACATTTTTTTCATTTCATATTCTTTTTCGTTTCAGTTTTTTATTTTTAGTGAGTGGGAAATATGTTTGTGGCAACTTGATCACTAAAATAGAGAATTATGCTGCTGGTTTTGATTAGGGGCATGGTCATGGAATCAAATGGCAACATTGACTGTTGTGGCCTCATGTTTTCAGTTCTGTTTCTGTATGTTTCCAACAAGAGCTCATAAAACTCCATGGAAAGCTACAATTCATCTAATAGCTTTTGTTTGTAAAAAGTGCTTGTGTCCAGGCCAAGTTAATTAAAACTAACTAGTGAAGTAGAGTGGTATGTATGTTTATGCACACAATGTGTATGAGAAAGATGGACAAACAATTTGGACACCATAACTTAAGATGTAAATCAGAATTATTACTAGAATGCTAAAAAGACAGTATGTTCAACAGATTGTATTGCATGTCTGATGCATATAATTCAATATCTAGAAAATTTTATGTCCCTTTTTTCTCTCAATTTCAAAGGGACTAAAATATATAGTACTGTTAATGGTATGATTAATAAACAGAATTCAGGTTTTAAAAATATAGCAAAAGATCAGGGATGTCATGGTCAGTATTGTAACATAAAAAGGGGAGTTTAAGATGATCTCCCACAAATCACATCCCTTTAAATACCATCCTCAATGCAGCCATTTTTCGAAAGTATCAACCAGAATATTTTTCTCCTATTGTTCTTCATAACTTTCTGGAAAAAGGGAGATGAAGAAAGGAGGGTATTACTAAAATTGCATCTGAGAAGGGTTTAAATTCCTACTGTCCAAGAACTGATCACGTAGTCCAATCGTTACACCAAACTGTAAAGAGGTTTGTTTGGTTTTAGCATAACATATCACACAAACCCAGCTTCTACCATTGATGATCTTAGTATATGCGTGGAATCGATTAACAGATCTCATGAGGAGAAAAAAAAAAAAGGTGGGTTCTTCAGTATTCCAGAGTACAGAATATGCAGACTATAGACCTAGTTGAATGTTAGAAAAAAATATATCTCCCCAAACAATCTGACAATAGAACTAATTATCCAGGCAGGTGGTGGACTTCCCTTCACTGGATGTTCTTAAGCAAAGGCTGGACAGCCATCTGCCGGGAATGCTTTAATTTGGATCCCTGCCCCGAGCAGCCGGTTGGACTGAGGGCTTAAACGACCCCTGCCAACTCTTGCTTCTGACCTTTTACTTACAAAGCTTGTATTTTGCCACTGAGCTCAAGCCATGTGCCTTCTGTGGTTCTTATTCATTGGAAGTAAAGAAGGGCTTCTCAAGCATCCTTTCCAATTTACAAATAAGGATTAAAAACAAAAGGCAAGGAAGGAAGGGTAGTTGGAATGATAGTAAATGTAAGAACTAGAAATTGTGCTAGTGGAAACTAGATTTAGCTATGTTTTCTTCTCTGTTTCCTATGTTATGCATCTAATTTCTTTTGCTTGTTATTTATTAACCTTCGTAGTCAGTGGCGCCGTAAAGGATGGGCGTAAAAAAAAATCCAATATTGATAGAACTCTTAGTGGCATATATTTAAACTGATAACACTTCTGATCATTTCAAATGTTGAACCATATGCTCATTAACTTCCTGCCTCAAAGCCATGCATATGCATCATTAGCTACAATAGTCACTAGGTTTCTTCCAAACTAAGTTGTTAGTCAAACTAGAAAGAATAGAAAGCAGTTCCAACAACTTAGTTGCGTAACATTCCATATAAACTTATCTGGATATGGGAGATCTATTATGAATGCCAATTTTTTAAAAAAAATCTACAGAACACATTTTAAAAAGCTTCAATTGAATACATTGTGAAGAATTGTAGCTCAGCAATGACCAAGATTGGTAGCTCAAAAATATCACCAATAATATGAAATGGGAGATGTTCATTCCAAGATATCATTATTTACGATACCAAAACCTGTACATGATAGGAGACAATGTTCAATATTTCTGTATTACTGTTGGCTCTGGAAGGATATGCATTACCAAGTCTAATTTTCTCTTCAGCCTCCTTTTGGGGTATTTATAAATATCCCAGAAAAAGTTATACTTCTTAAAAAATTTACTTTAGGCTTTTTTAGTTTAATAAAGCAATGCAAAGCAAAATCTCAGAGAATAACAATCATGCATTTCCCCAGATCACATCATCTTCAGATCCTAAGGAACATCCAGTCAAATTTCTTTGCTCTCTTTGAACACATATTCCGTATCATTTAACACATCATCTTAGAACCTTCTCTTGTTTATACAAGAAAAAAAGTTGCTATGTGGCACAAATGATCCATCTCAAGCAGCCTTGAATATGGGGGAAAGGGTTAGATCTGGAGCAACGTCAGCTATTTTTACATTAGCTATCAATATTCTATTAAATAAGAACCACACATTTTATTTCAGAAAGATGTATTAAATAACTATTTTTCCTATGAATAATTTCACACATATAGCCACCAATTACAATTACTAGATTATGATTATGCATGCTGAAACAGTCTTCAAAAGACATTATTGATTGCTTCACAGTACATATAACAGATTAAAAAATATTACTCAATTGAAGCAATTGAAGGTGAACTGATTTATTAGACAGAATAATTGAAAAGCACCATTTTAAATTATCTGGATGACAGAGAATAATTTATAAAAATTAAAACTGCATAGGACCAGGGGGTGTTAAAAGATCATGAACATTATAGGAAATATTTCCTGCAGTTCTCACATTATTCACTTAATGTATTTCCAACACCAGCCCATTTCCTATCCTCCCCACATCAAACAAATTTCAAAATGTATTGAAATCTAGAGTTAGAAGAATTTTGCCAATTTGTAATTGACTTCAAACAAGTATTAAATTAACACACATACACAGTAGCAGCAGTTACCACACAGCGCTTGCTAGTTTAGTTTAGTGAGTTCAATGCTTATTGATTATACCTCACCTAGTGCACAGGAGGGGATTTTAAGTACTTGCTTCAAATTCCTGATTCTAACCTCTCAACCTCATTAGATGACTTCTGAAAGAATGGAAGCACTTAGTTATGCTAGTTTACCTGTAACAGGAAAGGACAGCCCATAAAAAACCCCACAATGACAGCTGTTACATTCTATAGTGTTTAAAGTTTTTATACTAAAAACCCTATATATTGATATTTGGAAAGCAACCTAGTTAAATCGATGTGATTTGTTCCTTACAATTTTAACAAACACTTTTGGTGAGGAAGCTACATCAAAAGAAACACACAAACCATCTGTTTTCAAAACACACACGACATTCTAGCTACTGTCGTGAAATACAAGCATCCTTTTGCAATGTAGCAAGCTAATGCTGAGCATAAAAGGCTGAAAAGGATCAGAAATAGTAATTTGGAACTTCAATCAAAAGGTCAGTTTTTAAAATAATCCAAGATCAGTTACACTGATTGTCTTTTATCTTAATATATATGAAATCATAATTGATGAGCAAATCAGGCTCATAATTTTGCTGTATCAAAATCCCTGTGTATGTGTGTGTGTATGTATCTTTCTCTTTCATCTATATCTACTTCTACCTACTTACTTACCTACCAATCTCTCTCTAGATATATCTCTATATCTCTACCACAAGATGAACTTAGTGCTGGCAGATTATTGTGGCAGAAGAACAACAGCTGGAAAAATAGGATAAATACACAAACCCATAACTCTGCTAATTTAGGGCATTTCCATACTGTTCCAATTTTTCATCCCCAATCCTCAAAAGCAGATTCTGCCAACTTTGCAAGACTGAGGCAGAATGAACAGTCACTGCCCTCAAACAAAATACTCTGGACTGTCTTTCCACACAAAATGATAAAATGAAGTTTATGCAATTCTCCTCAGGTTGGCTACATTCATCTTGTAAAATAGTCTTGAGTGGATATTCTGAGGTGCCCAGCTATCAAGTCACCTTTCTCTTCAAAAGAACTGCAAAGGCTGTTCAAGCTCAACTGTTGAGTGGAGGTTTGAGGCTGTACAGAAGCTTTAATCGAGCTGCAGCATTTTAAAGAAAACATTAGGTTTACAGCAGTTTCAAACACACTTTAGCTGAGTCAATTTGGCTTAGTTCTCAAGCCCAGCCAAGATTATAGTACCAGAGATGTTCAGGATTGCTTTCAAACTGGAACAATATTCTTGTCAGGAAGTTTCTTTAGCCTATCTGATTTAGTTATTTATTTATATGATTTATAGGGCGGCCCATCTTGCCCTAATAACTCTGGGCTGCCAACAAAGTTAAAACAACACAGCCATGACACCTGAGCTTAAAACAATAAACCCAAGTCATAAAAGCAGCATTACCAGCAGAACTCGCCTAACCTAGCCCAAACGCCCGGGGAAACAGCCTGGTCTTCGCTGCCTTACAAAAAGCTAACAGAGTTGGAACCATCTGGGCCTCTGCAGGGATGCTGTTCCATAGGATAGGCACTACCAGATGGAAGGCATGGCTCCTGGGTCCAAAAAGATGACACCGCTTGATGAAAGAGACTTGGAGCCCATCCTCCCTGTCAGATCTGCTGTGGTGTGCAGAAACAAGAGGTGATTCTGCAAATAGCAAATGTAGGGCTTTATGGTTGATAGCAAGCACCAAGCATTGTACACAGTAGCCTTCTCAAAACCAGTGCATTTTGCACAGCGGTGGTATTATATAGGTATAATAAGAAACACCAAATTTAATTGTGCCACTGCATTCCAGACCAGCTGCAGCTGTGGAACATTCTTCAAGGGTGATCTCTTATAGACCATGCTACATAGGAAGCAACAAAGGCATGAGTCACTGTGATCCAAAAATGAGTATAGCTGTTGTAGAAGACAAAACTGTGAAAACATCTCCCTAGCTGAATCCAAAAGGACCCTGGACTACTCCATCTGGGGAAATGCATTGCCAGGCAGAGTTAAAGACAGGAAACACCCAGATTTAGGGGCTTAAACCCAATAGCCACATAGTCTTGCCAGGGCTGAGCCAAAGCCTATTTCTCCCATCCAGATCCCCATAGCCTTCAGATGCTGAGTGGAGGCCACTGGGAAAGGAGGACAGCAGAATCACTTGGTTGGCCTGAGGTTGAAAGATATAATTAGGTATCATTAGCATACTGATAATATGAAACCCCAAATGGCATGACCTCACCTAGTGGCTTCTGGTAGATATTAAATAGGAGTGGTAGGAGAGAAAAGCCCTGAGGCCTGCCACAGAGCAGAGGTCTCAGGTTTAACTTCTACACTCCCAACACCATTGATTGGAAGCAGCCCTGGAGAAAGGAGAACTGCTATAATGCAGTACTTTTTACTCCCAATCCCTTGTGCTGGAGATAGCAGTGAAGGCTACTGAAATTAAGGAGGGCCAGGATGGATGTACCATCCCATTCCAAACCTACTAGAGATCATCAACAAGGTCAATGTTGCCTCAGTACTGGGTCTGACTGAACTGACTTACAAAATTTCATATTTTTTTTCCAGACAATGGGCATTAGATAAACGAAAATAGCAGCGGAGGAGTCAAGCACAAGATTCAAATAGATAAGCTGACTTTATTGCAGATGCCAAAGAAGCCCTTATAGTGAGAATCAGCTACTGCAGAATCTAGGAATCTAGCTATATTTATTCAGTTCTAGTGTCTCCTCTGCCCTAATGTGATGACAGACTTTTTGACACTCATTTCTCAGCCTTGGGTGTCAAGGGCACTTTCACAGTGTTGCTCTGATCTCTGACTGTTCACTCCATTATCATTGGCTGAAAACATTCCTCCCACCCACAAACAATCAGAGAATCTGCAGCAAAGAATTTCTGAAAGTACTGCAGCAGATTTCATCACAAGAGCAAAAGTGAGGGATGAGACCATTTTGTGCACAGAAACCTGTTCACACATTGAATTTAACTCTAGATTTTTAGGATTTAAATTCTGATCTTCCTAATACTATGTGTAAATACAAGGCCATTATTAGCTGTGCAACAATAGCAATCATATTAATAAAGGAGAATATTTGTAGTTCAGAGCTGACATGAGAGGTCCTTGGTGCTCTCTGAGCTTTTTTGTTTTCTTGCAGACATTTCATTAACCACACTCACAGGCAAGCCCCCAGAATTTAAAGCTGACAGCACACGGCGCTCCTTACTAGCACTGATGACGTTACCTAGTTTGGGTAATGAAATGTCTGCAAGAAAACAACAAACAGCAAGAAAAATAATTGATAGGTTAGGCAGGGTTGACCCAAAAGCTTTCCTTAACTTCAATAACAATCAAAGGGACAGATCCTATATAAAAAGATCTTCAATTATCAGAGAAACATGGCAAATGTATGCATTTAGGTAAACATGAATTTTAATAGATCCAAAATCTATATTTGATACAGAAATGAAGCGGTTAGCATAATAGTATATTTTTGCTATATTTTTTTAAATGCAATAAATATTGGATATAATCTATAGATTCTGTTGCATATTAGCTTCATAGTGATGATATATCTCCATGAGAAATATAAGAAAAGTTTCATTTATGTAAGCTACGTAATGCTTGGGTATGAATATTATCAAACAACTGCATGTTCAATATATATATATATATATATATATATATATATATATATATATATATATATATATATATATATATATATATTTATAATATAGAATAGCTCTTCAGTAAAAACATAACTTGCTAGAAATATATCTACGCATTCTGCAAAATCACGGAAAGCACCTTCAGTTGTCAACCACTTGTACATTTGAAAATGGAAGCAACTCAGTATTCATGAGTCATTCGTTGATCAAATACCTAGTTTGTAATTTTGATCAAAATGCGCTTCAAAAACTTCATTTTGTGGTTTGACAAGTTCATAAAAAAACACAATTAACAAAATCATGATTTTCAGAAATCACTTTAAAGTTAGGCAATGCACTCGGGATGTTCAAGCATGGATATTAGAGATATATAGGCTTCCTCCCTCCCATATCACAGGGGTCTGTTTGCCAAGAATATGCAGCTATATATGTAGCCCATCATCCTGAACCCAGAAAAAAAAACGTAACTCTTGTCTGTTGAGAAACCATGTGTATTTGCGCTATGTATTCTCCTTTCAGAGATACAACTGACAAAGCCTGTTCAGAAATATATCTGGGAAAACAAAGTACATGAATAGAGTGGGTTGAATTCCACTTCACTTTTTTAATCTAGCATATATGTAAATTAAGCTGCTGCAACTCTGCACAACTGAAAGTTCTGTTTTCACTTAGAAATCAAATTACAATATAATACTGTTTTCACACATACACAAACCATCTGGTTTCTACATGGCCTGATTAGAAATGGAAAGATACTGTTTTGGGTTGTTTTTTTTTCCAATTTTGCTTGCTTTACTTTTTGTTTGACTAATTATATATTTTTCAAGAATTTGTCCCTTTAGTGGATAAAACACAAATCTTATTTATAAAACTAAACAGTTAAGTTGTACCCAGTAACAACAAGGGATGCTTATTGTTTCATCTTTACATTGGATATGTCATCCTATAAAGAGAGATTTTTTTTTAATTACTTGTTGGCATTTTGTGTAAATTAGCTAGATTGGCCACAAGCGTTCAAGTTTGTCAGTGTTGTGCTTTTTTCTCTTTAAAAAAGGGGATCATAAATGGTTGGCATGATGCAACTTCTCCCTCTTCCTTACTTAGCATAAATAATGACTTGATGAGGAATTGTTGCTTTTCTTGGCAATCAGCAACTATTCCAACCTTTTCCCCTTCATAGTATTAACTTTGATTTTGCAATGCAAGCAGTCAGCGTCTAGCTTTTCCCTGAAGCTTCTGCACATGGCGAAATATGTTGCTGTTCAAGGAGGTTAAACCAAACGGAACATAAATCCAGAATCCAATAATCCAAAAAATGTTTAGAGAATGGTCACTTTCTGAGCTATGGTCTACTCAATATCTCTGAACCTTAAACATAAAATCCTGCCTCTTGACAATGGGCAAAGTTCAAAGATCAAGAATTCACAGAGAACTAATCCCTTTGAACATATAAAATAATGTAGATACATTTTATATATCATTTATAACACAACCCTCATACAAGGAAAAATGACATGTAACAAATCACATTCGAATATATGAACAAAGGTTTCACTAGGGCATATAACTCCCCAAAGACAATTCTTATATTAATTTGAGCAATATATAAACCCATATAAAATACCTCACGGCAAATTTACTACAAGTGAAGTTTTGGATGAAATTGGATCTGGACCACTGAATAACTTATAGCATGGGTCAGCTTCTAGAAGGCAAAAGGCATGACCATATATCATGTAAACATTTTTCTTTGAACTACAAAAACAAAGTTAATATGTAATACCTAAAGACCCTAAATGAAAGATCTATTTAAAATCAGAATCTAACTTTATAAAATATGTAGAGATTATTATTTTACATTTAAGTTTATCATTTTCCATACATTTTTAAACTGTTCTAAAATTTCAGTACAAAATAAGTGTAAATCAAGTTGAATAAAAATATATTATACTAAAAATTTATACTTTATCTGTATACAAGCTAATTCTGTTGCTCAAAACCAACAGTATAGTATTGTCTGGTTTTCTGTAAATGTTTAGAATTTCTCATTCATCTGAGGTATTCAGAAAACAAGTTAAACATTTATTTTGTATTTCTTTAAACCTTCTATCTTACTATTATCAATTATATTCTTTCCTTTTCATTATCATTAAGTAAACAAAGCTTATTTTTATTTTCTTTCAGTACCCTGGCAGAACTAACCCCAGTTATATTTCCAACGTTTATAGCACTTTCTTGCTGTATATTTTCCACACTTTAAAAGTATGTACATATTTCGTACCTCAGTCTGCAAATAAACAAGACTATTTCACCACCAAAGATACTATACTGTATGTTATTTTAAGTGCCCAGTTGCATATATTCATGCAGACTTAATAGGAATGAAAAAATACATGGAATGTATATAATGGGAACAAAAAGTTGGCCCCTTATAGTGACACAAGTTGTTTTATTTGCATCATCAAACTATACATGGTCTTTCTCTCTGTGTGTGTGTCTTCTTTCCCCTCCCTCCTTTCCCTCGTGTCCTCGAATCATAAATAAAATGAATCATTTGCCCCAAATAAACATTCAACAAGTAGAGGGGCGAGAGAGAGAGAAAAAGACACACACACACACAGAGAGAGAGAGAGAGAGAGAGAATATACAATAGAATCCATAAATTAATTAAACTGACAAATTTCAACTTATATCATTCCATGGACCATGCAATTTGTGGCATGAATGCTAAAAGTTTTTGGGTGCTGCTAAGAAGGGGGGCATTGTTCCTATTGGTCATAATAGTATAGGGAAAAATAGTATAGACTAGAACTGTTCTAGCTCCAGTACTGATAAAAAAGGCCAATGCAGTCAGAGTCTGGGTTTCTAATTATGTCCTTTGTGGAGCAGGGAGGAACCCTGTGATGAAAGGGAGAAGCACTAGAGAAGCTTGGGCAAATGAAACAGACCCTCCACAGATATATAAAAACAGCGTGAATGTCGTTTTCTTCAAATAGCTCATTGGAGCAGATTCCTGTTTCTGTTTGGCAGTAATTTAGCTTAGCTTGGTTGTGGATCAGGATTTGTGCCTGCTGCTTATTCTCTAAGAAATTAAAAGACAGTTAAAACCAAGAGTTAATTCATATAGCAACCTGCTTTTTGCCAATCAAACCTATTACCTTCCAGCAGATTTCACTTTCTAATATTTCTGAATTCAAACTGTCCTAATATTTACATTTAACAACAGTGAACATTCCAAGAAACAGTGCCCTCTCTTTTCACAAAGTGTAGTGTAAATTGAGAATGACTGCAAAGAAAGGAGAGCTTTTTGGTTGGTTGGTTTGGTTCCAATTTTGCCACTCATGGCTTCCTGATGTGCTTTTCTTCATTCCAAGTTTCTGTATTTGGTGAACAGATTGTAGAGCACTCTCAGCGTTGATTTTAAGTCACAGTTGACAATGTCTAAAAAGACAGAGAAGTGGGGGAAGGAAGGAAAGGTGAGCTTTTTAAATAACCTGAAATCACTGTGAGCAAATTAAAAGGCCCACATTGGGAAGAAACATAATCACATATTCACATTTATAGGCCAAGACTACAGTTCTAGTAGTAAGACTACTGAAAGCTATTTGATTTTAACAGAGTTTTAGCAACCAACCTACAGGATTATAATAAAAGCTTGCTACAAGTGACAAGTGCATTCCTTTGGAACAGGCCTATGTAGCTTTGGACCCATGAAACCAAATACAACCCACTTGCTATCTAATTATGGCTCATTAAGTGGGCGATAGACCTTCTGGTTTTACTACTCACATGGGTTTACAAGCATATGGGGTGATCAGGCACTTGGCAGGCTACAAGTGGTTCAAAAGACGTGTTAGACTCAGTTGGTCAAGTTATTCTGTAGCTCTGATGTTGTTAGTACAGCTGAAGCTGAAAACCTAGAAGCCCAAACATTTCTCGGGCTTCTGTGTGGCCTAGGAGGACTTTTTGACTAAGATGACTGCTCTAGCAAGTCCTTTTGTGCTCTTTGGGATAGCACAACAATAGTATAAGGAGAGGGCTGTAAAGCACTGTAAAGCAGTATTTAAGTTTAAGTGCTATTGCTATGATTTACTTTTCAAGAATGATTGCAGCACTGACTCTGCAAATCGCACTGCTGTCTTCAGGGTAAGTCTCTTGGCAAACCATACAGAGGTAGTTTATATTCCTCCAGGAATGCAATGTTTCATTGTGCCAGTTTCACTTACAGCTCTGGAATTTCTTATTGATCTCCCAAGCAAGGACTAACTAGGTCTGCCCCAAAGCTTAGATAGACTAAATTCAACTGGATTTGCTGTCAAAAACACAGGTAGCATTAAAACCAAGAAGAGGTATTTTAAACATTTAAACAAAAATTCAATAATGTTTCCAATTACTGTACTCAAGATTGAGTGCTTTTTCATAAACCAAACAAGAGAAAATGTTTAAACTTTGGATATGATGAGTGGAATAGCAATAGCATTTAGGCTTTTATACCAGCCCATAACACTTTACAGCACTCTCTTGGCAGTTTACAGTGCAGAAGCATTATGAGCATATTGTCCCACACAATTTGGGTCCTCATTTTAGCAGCCTCAAACGGATGGAAGGCTTAGTCAACCCTGAGCCCCGTCAGGATTGAACTCCAGGCTGTGGGCAGAGTTAGCCTGCAATATTGCACTTTAACCACTGAGCCACCAGGGCTCCTCAAGGATTACACCTGGTTTTAGTTTATTTTTGGTTTTAGTCTAGCCTGGGTCTACTCCGGCCTCATAGCCTCATGATGAGCAGACTGACCACTTCCCAAATTCCCAGAAATGGTCCAGGGCTAACTAAGTATTCTGGAACTCTCCATCCAATTCCATCAGAGCACTTTCTGGGCAAGCATTGAAAAGCAAATGCTATTTTAAAGACCACCATTATATATTTTCCCTCTTAGGGCTCCATGCAACATATCCACACTATGCATCAGGCTAGTACTAGGGAAAGATTCTAATTTATTGTGTGTTGTCTTTGGAAAATACATTCCATATTAAGATATTAAAAAGAACTAAATATCAGATTGGATCTGCTGCCTGTGATTGCTTTTGAGACCCCCTTGTGTGTTTAGAAGAAATACAGATTATACAACTTTTGATTTATTCTGTCAGTTGTATGTGCATGGAAGGCATTTTGAAATAGTTTGGTAAACAACCTTTATCGCTTCAGGTTATTTAATTACTGGTTATTTCAAAACATTGACAACGAGATCCCAAGGGCAGCTTGTGTAGACTTCAATGTGCCCTCTGCTGACCATTTGTTATGCCTGTTAGGCTTTCTGCATTATCAGATTATCTTTTTCTTTTAATCATCATTTTTTTAAAGAGAAATAGTAGGATGAAATGCTCCAAAGCAAAAATGCATTTCAGCATTCCTCCTCCCTGAATGCTTCTGTTTCCCATAAAAATGAGAATAAATGTGTGAAGAACACTGCAATGCCTATCTTTGAGAATTGGTGCCCATGAAAGGGGAGCTGGTCTAATGGACTACCGTGAAGCAGCAGTTTCCCAGGAAATGGGGTGGGGTGGGTGAGACAAGAGATGACACAGCCTGGAATTGATTGGTAACAGAGGAAGAGAGTTAGAATAGCCACTCCCTAGAATCTTCCAGGGTATATTAGTTAGGGCGAGAATAGAATCTGGCAAGATTCTGTCTATTGTGTTGTAGGTAACCAAGAACTAAATTCTGGTTGAATTGCTCCTCCTCATTCTTGGACTTAGCCTGACATAAAAATGACACATGTAAGCCAAACTAGGAGCACACATTCAATAGTTTGGACATACACATATCCACACACACTAGCTTTTTAACTGCTTATGCCAATAATTTCAACTTGTGAAGGGCACCCTCCTGCTGCAAACGTTTTATAGGAACGACCAACACACTCTTAAATGCCAAGGGCTCTGTTTTTGTCAGTCATTCTTGATAGAAAGGATAACGTTACAGCTTTGAGGAAAGATATTGCTAGATATGGGGTGGCAGTAAAAATAAATAATTTTTACACAGCACTCAGGGAAAAAACTTATGCTGAATGTTACAGAATTTGCCTCTTTAAAGCTGCTTGAAAGCTGGAGAGGAACATTTTATTTCATTGGTGACGAAGGTTCTCATTTTATTTATAGACCAAAGATTTGAAAGGCAAATTCCTTATTCTGTTCTTGTTTCTAACTATTTTTCATTCAGAAAAACAAGGGAAGAATTTAAAAGCTATTTTATGTCCACTCCACAATTATTAAAATGCTTTTCTGTACATGGGTGCTTGCTGGAAAATCTAAATGTAGGCATTGTGCCCAGATGTAACAACATATAAAACAGATGTGTTTTTCCATTCATATTGAGCAGGAAATTTCATATTAAGCATGTTAATAATTGTACATGAATGCTGAAATGTCTGTATGGTTTGATTTATACCAGAGGGGGAAAAAATCAACCGTTTCTCAAAGCAGTAAATACCTGAAAAACTGAAATGCTGTAATAACATTAATGGGCCATAAGGGATAGAGAATCGTAATGTTTCCATTTACAGCCTAATTCTACAATTCCCACTCTATCTTCACTCAGATGCCACAAGGTAAAACTTGAATCCATAAGAAGATAGATAACACAAAGTAGCCCCTGCTAATCTTAACTCACAGCTCTTCTATTACTTGTCGTTTTAGGGCAATTTAAAAAATCCAATCCCACCCCATTAAAGGAAAAAGTGATTAAGGGTGAAGAGCATTAAAATAGTAAACCCTAGATAACAGGTAATTGTATTTGCCAGAGAAAATGGAAAGAATTATGGTAAGTTATACCCAAGACAAAAAAGAGGAAATAGATCAATGTAAGTGATGTACGTTTTGTCACTTGTCCTTTCTTGCCCCTCTTCTACAAGCAGCCATGCCCAAATGAGATATAGTCTATTCAAGGTATGCCCTATTCTATATCTGGACTTGCTGGCAAATTGTAACATTTCCATGGCTATCAACAAAGTCACTGAATCCTAACCTGAGCTGATGTTAAACATCACCCCACAACCCTGAATGTGATTTCATTAGAGATATCTACAAGGATGAGAAGAACAGCCCCCGCCCCAAAAACACCCAATTTCAGCAATTACCCCGCCTCTGTTTGGCATCAAATCCAATAATGGAGCTCTTGCAAGATTCAGGAAAATAATTATTTCAACCACCTACATTCTGAATGTACAGGCTATCCTCAAGTTACTACCATAACAGAGTCCGCCCAATAACCAAGTCATGATATCCGTAAAGCAGGTTGGTCATGTGACCAGTCTAATTTTATGACCTTTGTTGTGCACTCATTAAATGAATGCCACAGTTGTTAAGCAAATGCCACAGTTTTTAAGTGAATCAACACTTTGGTGCCAATTTCACTAAAAAACAGAACTGCTTTTGACAAAACAGTTGTAAAACACGGTCATATAATTGCAGCAGCCCACAAATGGACATCAATAGGACCTAGTTGCCAAGCACCCAAAGTGCAATAATGGGATTATCAGAACATGGAATATGAATTAGACCCCAAGTAGGTCTGTTGGAACTTTGGTCGATAAGCAATCAATTGTAAATCAAGGATTACCTATATCTGTTACTTTGGTGGGAAATCTTGTGATTATGGTATCATTTTGGTAAGTAAATGTCCTTTTAAAAGTCTTATAAAAATCTGTTTTTACAGAAAGAAGATCATTAATACTATTTCTGGAAATCATCATGAGCCACAGTGATGCAAGTGGTTACAGTACAGTACTGCAGGCTACTTCTGCTGACTGCTGGCTACCAACAATTTGGCAGATCGAATCTCACCAGGCTCAAGGATGACTCAGGTGGATGACGAGGTGGGTAAAATGAGGACCCAGATTGTTGGGGACAATATACTGACCCTGTAATCTGCTTTGGGAGGGCTGTAAAAGGACTGTGAAGCGGTATATAAGTCTAAGTACTATTGCTATTGATATCAAAGCTATTCTAAAGATCAAATGTGGAAACTATCAAATGTCCTCTGGGCTGAAAAACAGAAACTTTAAGATTTATATCTACTTAGGATATTAGAATTTCATTTGTTTGTGTTTCTAAGAAAATAACAAATAATGAATGGAAAATTAATTAATCCTCATAATTAGATTATCAAATGAAAATAGGCATTTATTTCCCATGAATCTTTCCCTAACTTTTAGGTGATTTTTTACCAATGAAATGTATCTTCAAGACATTCAACATATACCTTCTGGCCTTGGCTTTGGTTTTTCCAGCCCTCCATCTTGCATTAACTCAAATGCAAATGAGACATTGAGTACCTAATGGGTTAATTAAGAGAAAGCAATTACTTACAATTCTAGACTAATGAAGCAGAATAAAAATAGAAGAGTGACATTTATTTAATCTTTATTTAAATCAAGTGTTATTGCGGGTTTTTTTGTGCAGTGCTATGAACCCTCTTTTAGGATGACAACCAGTATAAACATAAATAGTCAAATTAATTCTTCTTTAAATGCATAAAAGTTTACCTTTTGTTCAAAACTGTCAGGAGTTAGGAAAAAGCTGTGAAGAGGCACAAAATAACCTTCAAGGAGACCCATCAGCAGCACCAGGTATACACCATCTGCAAACTTTTAAAAATAACACCTCTTTAAAGATCTAATCTTGTAAAGATACAGGATTTTAAAAAAGCAATCGCTTGATTTTAAAGTTTTGTAAGCATAGACAATTATGCATCACAGAAGTTCCTGTCATTAAGAATGGTAGGACTCAGGTGCTTGTAAGTGATTCAGAAGAACTGAAGTACCTGATCAAGTTCCCTTCATATAATATCAATCATATTATAAATATCTGCTCTACATGACTTCAAGCAAACCAATTTTCTGTTGTCCACGTGTAACAGAAAAAAGGATTAACATATGTGGCATTCCTAGAAAAGGAATTTTAAAAAATAGCTTTCCTTGAGCTGAATTCAAATGAATAGCTTCCCTTGATTTAAAATGAATTTTGCAGACACATCAATACAATTCTCTTGGCTTGGTATGAAAATGGCTTGTCATCACCTTTTCTCAGTTTTTTTATTTAATTTGCCAGTTTAGACACTAGCCTTGGATTTCACAGGATACCTCCTATAAAATAGTGAGCAGAAACACTCCTGCTTTCTAGATTAGCCTAGGTCCATTACCAAGTGCTACCATTTTCTCAAATAACAATTCTATCTGAAAGCATTTTTAACATACAAGACAAATCACTGCAAGTTTGCTGGCATGCCTTATATTGCTTTCATTCAGCCGTTATTATTTTTATAAATAACTCAAGGTGGTGAACATATCTAATGTTCTTTCCTCCTCATATTTTCCTGATAGATTTCAGAATTTTCCTGAATTCACTACAAACTGAATTGTCTGCTATTCAAAAGTCAAGGGATTTTTTTTAAAAAAAGTAGAAGTATTATTATTTTTCTATATTTAATGAAAGAGCAGATACAAAGCTCTTTCCTTTAATTTAAAAGGAGCAGAAATAAGAAAAAAAAACCCGGTTGTTGTATTTTAGCATACAATGAATTGGTTTGGACCAGATAATAAACCAGGGTTCAGGGTAATGCTCAAACTATATGTTATATTAGCATAGTTATTTTCATCTTAGCGTCATCTAACTATCTCTAATGCTTACCATCAGCAGTTTAACCTCCTTTAGTCAGACCCTAATTATTTCATTCCTCTGCCACAAATCCTCTTTCACTTTAAATCCCCATTTTTTGAAACAATGCCTTTCAGATGTTATTGACCTTTAGCTTCTGGCAATGCAATCCATCTCTCTATTTGGCTAACATCACTTTCAATAGCATATTTTGGGGGACTTCTAGTATATTTTGAGTCAGAAAATGACAATTGAGTAAACAATGTGACACGTTAGGCACCAAAACAAAGAAATGCTATTCTTTTCTCTTTTGAATATCGCAATATTGTAATCTTCCTCAATATCTTATTTTCTCTCCTCCTCCTAAGTGCATATGAATTTTTTTATATGCCACAGAAAAAGGAATGTAATATCTGCCAAGACTTCCATCCTATCACCAGTTTTCATGCAGATGGTCCCATGGGGAAAACTTGGGTGGGGGGGTCAATGAAGACAATGAAAACCTGTGCAAAATAGAATATGGTTGCTGGACTTTTCATTGGGGTATTCAAGAAGAGGGACTAGATCTAGATTTCTAAATTGGATCAAAGGCACAATTGTTTCTTGGGAGGCAAATATTTTACTGCTTTTATTTTAAAGCAGGGCAGGAAAAAAACCCTACAATACACAGTAGCTTTATGATACTTTCAACTTCAGCAGCATAGATTCATGCTCTGGTTAAAAATGGCATTTTCTTTTCCATGGGAATGTTCAAAACTTTTAACTCCAATTATTGTTTTTTGTCTTATGGAGAAATCAAGTGTAGATACGGTGGATTTTCTAGCAAATGCAAACAAAAATAAGATCCTTGTGATTCTATGAATTTCCTTTTGATAGTGAAGAAAACAAGATGCTCTGTATAATGGAATATTAATACAAACACACATCATGACATATTTTCTCCCTACATGTGCACAGAATCTGGAGGATCAAACAGTTCAGTCCATTATTGCTACATAGAACCAAAGCCGTTCCATAGTTGGTCAGATGGATTCTGTCATCTAGCCGACAAACATATCAAAAGTTTGCTGACTTTTTTATATGGATGGCTTAGCTTTCATTTAATCTATTCTTACCACAAATGTTTTAGTCATTCTGTTATATATCATGTAATAGTTTTTTGTTAACCAACAAGAGCCCAATTTCATGGTATCCTTCTAACCAATTTAATTTTTAAAAAATGTCTATCAATAGCCATGGTTTCAGATAGTAAAGATGATCTTTGTTTTGTATCCATGATATAAACTGTAAAAAAGTGAAGGATGGACAAGAAAATAAAAGATAATCTTCCTATATATCAGGCGTGTCAAACTCGATTTCATTGAGGGCTGCATCAGGCTTGTGTTTGACCTTGGGGGGCTGGGTGGGCGTGTCCAGGATGGGAGTGACCAGCTTGACATCATTTGTGTGGGGGCACCTGTGGCCCAAGTGCTCTGCCAGAGAAAATGGGCTCCTGAGCTCAGTTTTTGGCTGGGTTGGCAACCCCCTGCCAGCAAAAATGGAGCTCAGGAGGGCCGTGTTTTTGCTGGCACAGGCACCACAGGCTGGTCCTTCACTATTTCCAGGGCGGCCCTGAAGGCCAGATCTAAGTACCCCCTGGGCTGGATCGGGCCCCCGGGCCGTGAGTTTGACACCCCTGCAATACATTTCATCTTCATTGATTACATGGTACAAACTGGAATAATGTTAAGAAACAGTTCTCCTTTTTAAAATACATCTATACAATCCTACCTGGGTTTCTAGTTCTGTAACTTCCAGATTCAGCTTATTGAGGTGCTTATTCACAAAAGTAATGAGAGTCTAGAAATTAAGAACATAAGCTTTAAAGGTTTTTAAAAACAAGAGTTCCATAAAACATGCAATCTGAGCTTTAAAATAATTTAGCATTTAGTAAATTTGCTTGTTTGTTGGCTTTTGAGAAAGAGGAAAATGCTATGGAACTCCATCCTAAATATTAAATAAAGAATGACTACATATTTCTGGGAAATATTTATCACTTCAAAAAACAAAGCATTATCCTGTTGTAACAAATAAGCTGTTGTAAAGTGGAATGGCACTGTTTTCTCTTCAAGGAAGCTGTGCTGATCTAGATCAACTGGAGACCATATAATACAAATGTGTGAAATGGCAATTTTGGTATTTCATTCCTTTTCTATACCACCTTTCACTAGAAATAATGTACAGAAAAGCATTTGCATTTATATTATGAAATATTTATTTTAAGTAGAGGGGAAAACAGGTAAAACTTCTCAGATTTCAATAAGATGCTCTTTCATACAGCGATTTTCTATACAGTACCTCCAGTGAATATTCAGAAGGATCAATAGGAAGCCAAAAAGCCAAGAGAGAACTGAAGTACTTATACAGAGGGAAATATGATGGGAGGCAAGAGACGGGCAGTTTCCAGGGGAAGATTGGAAAACTGGTGCCAAGTATTTTCTTAGTCCAAATCCTAGATACCAGAATGTAGAAGGCCTTGATCTGAAACTGATATTGCTGAATGACACATCCACATGTAATATGATCATGTTCCTCTACATATGAAGGGGAAAGTACACCTGGGACGTGTTGCTGAAATCTAGTTGGGCACAGATGGAGGGGGAGTCCCCTTGTCTAAGATGTACCTGGCTATATTTTGCTAATTCCACCAGTCTAAAGCTTTAGGAGGAAGAATGGGAATGATCCTCCAAAATACATTAGTGACCAGGTGCTGTGCTGCACAGATAACTGGAGGAGAGAGTACATATCTACAGTACGTAACTTAGCACCAGAGCTAACTTGTATTGCCTATTCTACTGCCTAGCACGCTTCCTACTTAAGCTGTTTGACATTATGGCTGACTCATGGTAGATTTGCCTTGATTTTGGGGGCTCTGGGATTTTAATATTCCTGACTTAAGGTAGGTTTGGGATTACATGATTTCTATAAAGTATGGGGTGTTTTTTTGTTGTTGTTGCAAATCACACATACTAGAGGCCCACTAGAATAGCCTTTATTTAGAGAAGTAGGGATGAAATCTGAAAATCACATATGTTACTCTTGGTTCTTTGCCACAGTCAATTTATTTCCTGGCTGATGATGCCAGTTGGCACCATGGATTAAGATGGTCAGCCACAGACACAGTATGGATACTACTGAAGCAACACCAATTGCTGGGAATTTTCTCAAAAGTTTGGAGAGCACTTCAGCTAGGCGCTTGGTCAATCAACTTCTACAAAATGCAGAGATTATTTCAACTGCTGTAATTTAAAAGAATATCCTTTAGATCTAGAGGAGCTATTTGGTTAATCATGGACCTTCGTTGTCTAGTGATCCTTCAGCTCTATATGGTAGCAGTCAGGTTGGAAAAGTGTCAGTGCTTCCCACCCTTAATGTATCTGTGGATTGCTATCTAGCAGTCTTACTAGATAGTAGTTTTGCAGGGTGTTTGGTCAGAAAAACTTTCCTATAAGGTCTTTTGTTGCCCAAATAATTTGGAATTAGATGCCACATGGACAGAATCCAGTGAGATGACAAGTATTGTATGAACATATCTTGGATTTACTCAAAATATAAATATTAAAGAAGGGGACAATGTTTTTGGTTACAGAGCTCTTTCAACTTTGGAACTGATGCTGCTTTACCTAGCTAGTGAAAATTGGGGATTGGGTTCAAGGTTTTGTGAAGGTTTTTTGAAGGGGGGATGATGCCATGCACCTTGATGTACATATATGATAGCGTATTGTTCTTCAAGAGGCCATCCTTTTGGCCTCAGGTTGAACTTGAAGAGTACACTACTTTGCTCTGTACCTGGATGACACAACTGCAACTGAAAGCATAGAACAAAAACAAATCTATGGAATGTCTTGGCAACATCAAAGTTTAGTTCTAATTAAATTCAGTGAGTTTCCAAGATAGTTAAATAGCACCTGTCAAAAACATTTTTGCCTCACCTTTTTCACAACATTGAGTTTATCTGGAGCATGGTCAAACAATGTGTCAAATGCATCTCGTTCTGAAAAACAGTTGATGAGAACAACCTGTTAAATGTTAAACTACATTTAACATATAGTTAAATGCTACATTACTAGTGTAGGAATTCAAACACCAGAAGGTCATTGACATCTACATTTAATAAGGAATATTTGGTCTACCCAAATAATTCTTGGCCTTTATTTTCCAAATGCACATTCATGTCGATCTATTTTGAAATCTATTGTTCTCCAGCCATGCAGGTTAGAAAGTATAACAAAGTATTGATTTAAGAAATGTAATTATTTTCTAATTATTAAGAAAGTATTCTTCTTTAGAAGAAATATACATTTACAGATCAATTAAGAAAATTTGGAATGTGAACTTAGTTGACTTTGAATTATATAACATAATTAATTGGAGAATAATTTACAAACATCTAGAAAATGTCAACAATCAATTTGTGCTTACCATGCCGTCCTGACATTGCCCTATAGAAAAGAAATAATGCAATTATTTGTATGAGTCCTCCTAAGAGTCATTTAATACATTTTGGTCAAGGCACAAGTAGGCAAAGCAAATTAAACATGCACCTGCTAATTACATTCAAAGCAGAAAAGATTGACTCTGAAAATTCCATTAAAACAAAAGCCACAGAAGGTGCTGTCTGAATGACCAAGGAGTAGAAGATCCATAAATCTGGTGCCATCAACTAAGAAAGCCCTTACCTGAATTGTTTCTAATTTGACTTCTAAGTTGGCGCTCACAAAAACTCCTGAAAACATATATGGGAAAACTACCTTCTTGTTTAAGGAATTATTTGATTTTAAAGCTTCCTATATTGAGAACATCTCCATATCTTTATATTATTTCTATTTTTATTATTTGGAGTGAAGCCTGTTTGAAGTTTCCATTAGTGGAACCCGTACTCTACAAGGAAGATTTGGTAAAACTGGAATGTCTTAACCTTGACTTGACTTACTCAGTATTGCCAGTTATTTCCTCTTGGATCTGTCGGGACTGGAGGATTCCTTCTCGTTTCTGAAAAAAATAACAATAATTAGCCATAAAATAGGCAATATTTAAACTGTAAAATTATATCTTCTCTAATTTCTTTCCTTATTTATACTTTTATTAACTATTAATTCTAAGATGGGAATCTTCCTGTATGAACTCTGACTCGTGTATATAAGGATAGCTCAACAGGAATTTTTATAAGTTAATGGCAAGCATTCATTATGGCTGAATATTCATGTTACTGTTATTCCTATTCTAAGGGAGGGTCAGTAATTTTAAATAGGAAACAGAAGGCAGCAGAAGATCCATGATGCAAGATGGGCCAAGAAGAGACTAGATGGAGACTTATATTTTATAAGTGGTAAGTAGGGATGGACAACTACTTTTACCTGTCACTTTACTGTGAATGCATTCATAACTCTTCCCTCATTTCCACATTAATAAATGCTTTTTATTACAAAAAAATTCTACATAAACATTCACCTTTAGTTTTGTTTTTTTCTCAGAACCTGGAATTTCAACTTGCTTTCTGTCAAAGTAAGCATTTCCAAATAAATTTCAAAATAATAATTGGAAATTGGTTTGAAAATCAGAATAAGCACTTTGATTTAGTTTTGAAATAAGAACAACCAATTCCAACTGACAGATACATACTATTCTGCTTTTTTTTTTCCTGGAAGGTTCAGTCCACACCTTGTGGAAATGTACAAAAAGATTTATATATTCCTACACCAGTGCTTCCAACTATGGTATATTCAAGATCTATGGATTTCAGTTCACAAGAGCGTTGATTGCCAAGAATTCTGGGAGCTGCATGCCACAACCCTGCCAATTGCTAAATCTGGAAAACTCTGCCCTGCCCTTATAAGGATGCCAGTGGTGAAAAGGGAGATTCTCCAGAAGCAAAATTCAGCCAGTTAAATATCTAAATAAGAGAATTTCTAAGGCTGACTGAATTAGTCTGAATATATGTTCAGCTTCTAAAAAGTAACAGTCCAAACCACTCCAAATATCAAGCAAGGAGACATTATATTTTATTTAACAGTAAAATTTGTGGCTTGGCATAACAAAATCAAGATCCTGACAGCAGGCAGGAATCTTGCCATCACCAGGGTTCTGTCTTAAATTCCCAGTTTGCTTTGAAACTGTCCTCTGCCTTTTATGGAAAGAAGGACTTCAAACCTTCGTAGGGTGATTATTCACTTCAACGTTAGGGTAATAATGGTAGCTGGTAATTTTGCAAATATGGCATATTGTCCTACTCATTTGGTGATGTATTCTCATTTTTTAAAAAGGCTTAACTACAAGAATCAAAAGGTATCCCCCCGCCTTCCACTTGAAGTAATTCTCGTATAAAACCCAGGGAACCAATTTCAAGCAGGTATTGTTGTGTTTGTTTTCCAAACAGCCACAATCTTATTTGTGTATGGTTACTTATACAAAATATAAGCTTGTTCTGCCTGTTATTTTAAGGAGACAGGAAGCAGCTTGTCTTAGAAATATATATCATGGAAGCTAGAATTTTCACAGTCTCTTTCTCCAGAAAAAAAAAAAAACAATTCTGAAGAACTGACAAAAGCAAGTTCAGTAAAAATAATAATGATTTTAAAATGTGAATTTGAAATTGTAGGTAGGTCATACAGCTGGCAGACTGATAGAAAGATCTATATTATTTGCCATGTTGAACATGTACTATCAAAAGAGGCATTTATTAAACTTGTGTTCAGTGAGCAAATGCAAATATTTGAAGTAGAAAGTAGAGCCTGCAAATCCTTTGAGGGAAATGCTTTGAACCCAGGGGAGCATATACAAAGCATCTCTCTTCAAATTGCAAAGCAGCCACCTCTGTTTCCTGGCTTTTACGAGCTGCTTCCACATGTGTTTGCACAAGTTGCCACTTCGTTTCACATTTCCCTCAGTAAAGCAAAATGCATGTGCACATGTATGCAGATAGAGAGCTGGAAGCAGCTTCTGAAGCAGCAATGTAAACCCGGAAATTGGCAGGCTCTTTCATGATTTGAAAATTTGATCTGTGTGTATATTCTTTCACAAGATTTGTATAGTCCCAGTAGAATGCCACAACATGGAGCAAGACAACCAGAAAGGTGAAAAATATTAACTTTAGGACTCTTGCATGACAACCTCAGAGTTACACTTTGCCAAAATCTGATTTAATCTTTACTATATTAATGTTACCGTTCCGCTGTTATGCTATCAGTACACTCAGCTCTAAGAGAAATGCTGTGCTTTTGACTTTTTTCTCATTGAAGAAAAATAAAGCAGAAACATGCCTTTTTTCTAAATACTTTCTGTAGTTTCAAAAGGGTGCAGAGATGCAGAAAACATTCATTCATACCTGGACAACCACAACTTGAATAGACACATGATCTGGCAGCCTGATGGGGGCCCGAAAATACTGCGACAATGCAACCAAAAGATGCAGTATTGCAACCAGGCTTTTTGCATGGACAGCTGAAAGAGAGGAACTGAAATATTTTACTTGCCAACAACTATCAGTATGCAGCATATTTTATCTTTTAATACTTTGCCCACGAGAGGTTAATCCAAGGGTATTTTCGTCTGTTTCTCTTTCCTGCCGTAAATCAATGGGTCTTATAAAAACAACTAAATCAACATTATTCCATTGGGTTAGGTGTTGCATGCTTCTTGTGATTTAAGAGGTTTGGGCGGCTGTAGTAAGTGCTATCTATGGATACCTAAGTGACATTCCTCTATCTACACTATTCCAATGTTGATTTATAAAATATAAGGATATTTTTTTTGATTTATAACATGCACTTAATTTACTTTTAAGTATCATAATGTCTGCAGGAAGATGAATGAGTCCATTTAAGCCCATACCCTTGTGCAATAACTTACTAAACAGACTCAAAAATTCCTCTCAAACTTGTTAAGAGGTCTTTCACAGCAGGCTTTGTATATGTACTCAAGACTAACAAGGCTGCAAGGTATCAAAAGACTTCCTATAGGAAATTTCTAATCTGTAATCATCAAAAGAAATAATTCAAAACTCATCATCATCATAATCATTCCCTTAACTTGGAGTATCCATGAATATCATGTCAAAGTATTTGAGGTTAAGCATGCTTCAATTTAAGATTACTCACATATTATAGGACAACAATATAATAGTTGTTAATAACAACTGTTCAACTGTATTGAATAACAACTATTCAACTGTATTGTTTGTCTATGTTTGATAACAGGTCTTTTGCAAACTAAAACTACAATGAAACACTTTCCAAACAATACCATTTTTAGACTACCTATAGGATAAACATGCTTAAGCAAAACAACCTAATGTGTATAGAAATATTTTCAGACTTTATGGATGATGATCCAGCACAATATTTAGGATAAAGGATGGAGTATTATATCATATACAGGAAATCCTTGTTTTACAACCGTGGTGAACCTGAATTTCTATTATATGTCATGATGGTTGGAAGCTGAGGAACCCACATGATATTTTTTACAGCAATTATTAAATGAACATGGTGGTCATTAAGCAAATGTGGGAGTTGCTAAACTGTCCAGTGCTTTTTGCTGAAACCAGAAGAAAACACTAGTTTCTGGCAAAAATGATGTAAAACGTCATATGATTATGGGATGCTACAAATGGCCATAAATGTGGGTCAGTTGTCAAGTGCCCAAAATTCAATCAAATGCCTGGAGGGACAGGCAGCAGCTCCCATTGGAACTTCAAATTTGAGTCTTAAGTATCTTTTTTGGGGGGTGGGTGGATGAATCCATCATAACTTCAAATGGTACTAAAGGATTGGTCTAAGTTGAAGATTCTCCTGTGCATGATTTGAACGAAAGAATTCTAGTGTTAGATATCCTTTTACCAAGGAATACTTCTGGGAAAGGCTTTTTTCTCCCAACCTAACTCAGCTAACTGGGAATTGAAGGGAATAAACAGAAGCATCTCTTGGACATGGTTGTAAATTCTTTGCAGAATTTGCATAATGAAGAAAATGTATTACAGGATTTGCTCTGAAATTTGTGAGAAAATTATCTCGGTTCTCTGGGCAAGAGACAATACAAAAAATAACAACATTACATAGACTAGACTTTTTATTTTCCTGTGAACCAACTCCTTTAGATTTTCTTGGATATCAGTCTTTTTCATATTTATTGTTCTATAAAGCCCCATTACAAATTATATCAGAAATCAGCAAAAAGACCTCTCCAGTTTTGAAGATATTCCTTGACGAATGCAGCACTTTGCCTTCATTTGTGAATGCTATATGGCACATACAATTGGAATTTAAACTTATCAACCTTTGAGTTGACGATTATTTGCCAACAATTACAAGCTTCTTTCTTTCGCTCTCTCAGTATGTCTTTGTATATATGTATGTATATGCTTTTAAATATATCTAAAACATTCATAAACATGCACAAATTCATGTCTTCATACACATACCCCACTAAATTGGCTTCTGGTTACAAAACATTTCTGTCTTTTTTTCTTATTTAATAAACTTAACACAATTTTAATGTAATTTGTATAATACAAATTCTACTGTAAATAAATAACTCACAGTCCACGTTCCATTTGATGTTCCTTGGAGGAAGCTTAAGGGTTTCATTGATCTTTTCAAGGACTGTCTGTAGCTTCTGTTTCTGAGCTATTTCAGACTGTGTGACTTCAGCCACATTGAGTTTCTCGCTCTCAAGCTTCTCTGAAGTGATAATGGAAGAAAAAACAAGTCTTTGCCTTAACTCCATGTACCCAGTTCAATGTGAAGACATTCTGTTCCACATATTTCAAAATGGATTTTCTATAGAGAACCTAATTTAAAACTTCAAAAGTAACCACTGACAAATCACGAAGCAAAACTAAGTACAGTAAGGAAAAAATCTTTCCTTCTGTTGCAGATTTCAATACTTTTAATAAAGCACAGTGATTTCAATACATTTTACATTTATTTCTTCCAAAAATATATATCTGACAGTAGTGATTAATGAGGTTCCTAGGAAAAAAAACTAGAATATTTTACTAATATTAATTATAGTAACATTTTTTCAAAACTTTATAGTATAGTTTTCCTCAAAAACGGCCTTTAAATCTTGATGTCATCATTAAATATGATAGCACTACAGAAAGAGAAATTTCAGAGAGATGTAAAGTAAAAATAATTTAAAATATAATACAAATATAAAGGAAATGGTTATTTGCTGTTTAGACATTATAGACATTCATTGGATAAAATCTATGAAAAGTAGGAACAAATTATTCTTAGGAAACAAAAGGAACTTATCTTTTCTTATTTCTTGGTTTTTTTTTTAAAAAAAACACTCTATATATAGGCAAAATTTCATCACACTATGCATGAAAATAAAATTACTTCTTACCAAAGAGTTTTTGCAGTACTTGTCCATCATACATGTCTTCAGCCAGATCTTTTACTATTATTCTTTCTCCTACTAATACATCGTTAATCCAGTCTATTAATACCTTTGTTAAAGAGACCAAGATTTAACAATATTACCCATGCATCATTGCAAATGTATGTTATGATGTTCAAGATAATAGGAAAAAATTCAACACGAAAGATGCAATGTATCAAGTTAAATACAAGAATTAAAATCTTGATATTGAAATATGACTATTTATGGCTGGTGTATGTTATATTATATCAAATGAGTTAAGCTACACCATTTTTTTTTAAAAAAAGCTACCCATTTTTCAGTTTCCCAAATGTTGAAGTTACTTTATAGCAGAATTATATTTTTCTAATCAATTATCAGTAGACATTACAACTACTTAATGATGATTGCTGGATAAGTTACTGGGTAAGACTTAAAATATAAATTATTGCAATTCAATAGTGAAATTCAATGGAACTTAAAATATAATTATAGAAATCCAGTAGTTAAATTCAATGGTATTTAAGCATGAGGTAAAAAATAAAGACATCCTCAAGTCATATTCAGGTCATAGTAATCTGATGAACACAATTATGTAGGGTTTTTTGGCAGTGATTCAGAAGGGACAAACAACATTTTTTTCCAGTTTTGAATCAGTACTGAAGATTAATATAATTATACATGAAGTAAACAATGAAATTTTAAAGAATGTTCTTCACATTCCAATATTTGTTCTCTCAGCAAATAAATCATTTACAGTAAATTGTATTTTTAGCTTTTTTTTGTTTATAGAAGAAAATGTTGGACTCAAATTCTAAATTTTCAAGGAGATACTTTCCACTATTAAAAATCTATATGTAAGGTTTGAATAGCAGAAAGGACTCTCTTCTACTTTACAAAAAGTGGACATGGAAGGCCCTCCGGTTTTGAATCTCCCAGAAAATGGACCGCTGACCATGACTGTGCGCGGCTTTGGTCCATGCTTCGCCATCAGAGAGCCCCAATCGATCAGATTTGGGGCAGAAGCTGCCTTGTAGGGGTGGCGGAGGAAGGGGAGACCATCAGCTGGGTAGAGGGAGTTGCAAATCCCCTCCCTGGCTTTGGAATTGCTCCCTCCTGAAGATGTCTGAAGCGGTGGTCTAAAATGGTCACCCTGAAGGGGAAGATTAAACTGGAATAAGATTGTGCAGGAGAGAGAGAAAGAAGCAAACAACAGGAGGAATAGGACAATATAATTAAATGGAAGGTACCCCCAGGATTAACATTTCAAAGAATTTTAAAGAAAGGATTTAAAGCAGCGAAGAGAAAGAGAGAAAAAAAAGGTGTGAATTGTTTTTGACAGTGGTGGGGCTTTGAACCGAGAAAGGTAGAAGCTGGAAGAAGGAATCATCTAATCAATTTGGATAAGTATATTCTGATTCTATATAGGCACTAATAAAGCTGAACTATAAATTGTTAAAGAAAAAAATTAATACCAATTGGATTTGATCTTTTTGTTTGGAAGACTGTGGTTGAAAAAGCTCTGAATAATTGGAAAAAGAAAAAGAAAAGAGGGGGTAAAGATCTGTTATAACAAAGAGTGCCATCTAAGTTAAATCTAACTTGTTTTTCTTTTAAACAACTCTGTTTCTTAAAAACTGTAAGGAAAATTGATACAATAAAACAAGAACTTTGAAAAATTGAAACATTGAAACAAAGAAAGAAACAGAAAGATTCTGCCCTTGGATTAATTGTTGATTCTGACATGGATTTGGCATTGGATTAGATGAGGACTAAAACTTGAGAGGAAGAAAATAAAAGCTGACTGTAGGAAATTAAATTAAATGTATTTATTTATTTATATTTGTCAATTGCTTACAAGATAATAGGTATAAGTAAAAACATAGTTATGAATACATGGATAAATATAAGAAAAATAAAAAATATATAAAAGAAACAATAGGACAGGGACGGTAGGCACATTGGTGCGCTTATGTACGCCCCCTACAGATCTCTTAGGAAAGGGGTGAGGTCAATAGTAGACAGTCTAAGGTTAAAGTGTTTGGGGTTTGGGGAAAAAAACACAGAGTCAGGTAGAGTATTCCAGACATTGACCACTCTGTTGCTGAAGTCATATTTCCTGAAATCAAGTTTGGTGCGATTAACCTTGAGTTTGTATCTTTTGTTTGCTCTTGTGTTGTTATGGCTGAAGCTGAAGTATTCATTGACAGGTAGAACATTGCAATGTATGATTTTATATACTATACTTAGATCGGACCGAAGGCAGTGTAGTTCTAGGTTTTCTAGGTCTAGAATTTCGAGCCTGGTGGCATAAGGTATTCTGCAACAAGTAGAGAAGTGGAGAACTCTTCTTGTGAAATATTTCTGGACTTTCTCAACTGTGTTAATATTAGATACGTAATGTGGGTTTCAGACTGATGAGCTGTATTCGAGTATTGGTCTAGCAAATGTTTTGTATGCTCTAGTTAGTAGCGTAATATTGCCAGAGAAAAAGCTATGTAAGATTAGGTTAACAACTCTTAACACCTTTTTGACTATGTAGTTACAGTGGGCTCTAGCACTTAGGTCATTAGAGATGAGTACTCCAAGATCCTTGACAGAGTTTGGATCATCAACAAGGTCTTGACTATTCAGCCTGTATTTTATTTTCTGATAATTTTTTTGCCAATATGTAGGACAGAGCATTTATTTGTTGAGATTTGAAGTTGCCATTTGTTTGACCATTCTGATACATAGTCAAGGTCTTTTTGAAGGGTAGCAGTACTGTCAGTGGTGTTGAATAGCTTTATATCATCAGCAAAGAGAATGCAGTTGCTCTTGATATGATCACAGAGGTCATTTAAGTATGAAAAGAGTTGGTCCTTCAAAGACACTATTTGGATTAAATTGCTAATTAGAAAGTTGTAAAATGGTGATATCTCTTCTGGAATTAAAAATGGAACTTAGAAGCATGAAAGAAATATTAAAAGAGTGAGGTGAATCGCTGGGCTTTGCTTTAAAATTTATGGAAAATGCAATTGCAGAATATGAACAAGAAAGACAAAAGACAGAAGAGGAGGTGGAACAAATCATAGAAGCGGCCATCATCAAGAACAAAAAACTCTGGAAAGAGTTGGAAATAAATATAGGAGATTTAAGAAGTTAAATAAAGAGGGGAATATCCAGAAAATTAAAAAAGGGAAAAAGAATCAGCAGAAATTCGAAGGGTGGAAGGAAGCTATAAATAGAGAGGGGGATAAAAACTGGAGTGAAAGAATAAAGGGGAAAATACAAGCGGAAAGAAGGGATAAGAAACAGGACTTAGGAACAAAGAAATATGGGAATTGTAAAAAAAAATGGGAAAAAATTGTTTAATTAGACATAGAGATAATGGGTGATTAATATTTAGAGAGGGGATTCTGCAAGGTCTTTGGGGGTAACATAAATAAACTTATAGTTAAGAAATACGGACATATAGATTGATAAGATGGAAAACAAAACTGTTATTTCTCGATAATGGAATCTAATGCTCTTTTCCTTCATGTATAGAGATAATTGTAACAAATAATGGAATATGTTTATTAAATATATTGAAATATTTCTAGGACTAGAATGCAGGCTTTTTTGTCTAAATATGAATGGAATAATTAATGGAATACATGTATTAAATATATGGAAATAAATGAAATGATATAGGAGGAGAGCTGAAATGGAATTAACATCAGGATTTAGGATTAAATGAGTAGATTAATATACATTAATATTATGTATAAAAGCATTGTTAAGATAAGAAATTGAATACAAAAATTGAACATGTAACTATGGTCATAATTGTATGTATATGTGAAATCTGAAATCGTGCTGTTCACTAAAAAGAGATGTTAAAATGTGGAAAACCGAATAAAACTTGTTTTTTAAAAAATAGTGGACATGGAAGTATCTTCGAAATTATCTCTATTTCAGTAATGAAAACTTTTGGAATAGTTTGACTTCATTCTTAAACATATTGTTAGAAAAATATTAATTGCACAGAATTATTAGAACTTTCATCTCTATTTTCAGCAATGCTAGAAGTTTAGCTGATCTTTCTTTTTTTAATCTTCCAAAATCACTAATATTGGATTCAGATGAAATGAACATGGTCCATTAATTTTATTAAATTCCTATCAGGCTTTCAACTCGCCAAGAAAAACCTGCTACTCGTCACATGAATTAAAGTTTAGAAATTATGGTGAAAACTCTCTTTGGTCAACTAAATTAACTAAATCTTATTTCAGCTCACAAAATGGGCATTCCATATCGGTTAACTGAAGGGAAAGAAGATTTTCAGGAATTTCAACTATCTTTTGTAATCCTCCCAAAAAACTGTTCTAGAAGCTTGAGAATTCCCGGGAGCATATGGGAGGGACTGCAGAGAGTAGGAAAAATTGGCGAAAATGGTTTTTCCACCTTCTTTTAGTAAATTTAAATGAAATGATCTTCCATTGATGGAATATTACTTTTTCAATTTGGAGTTTATACTGTGACATTCCCATTAAATTTTAAAAATACCCACTGTTTCTTTTAAAAACTTCAAATATGTCTGGTTTTAAATAAGTTGACATTCAAACCTGGGGAAAAAAATCCTCATCTCTGAGGAAACGGAACAGCAATACGCTGTTTTCTTCACACATGCTAAAGAATATTAATTTCACAAGTATTTGTGGTACCTATGTTTAAGGTTTAAAAAATGCAGATTGTTGATATTTAGTCACTGGGTATATTTTTAGTTCTGCTGTAAATATGAATTATTCAATTTTTGTTCGGCTATCATTTGTTGTTATATTTCAGATTATTTCTTTGTTTATATCTTGGAAAGCCTAACAGTTAAATGGCAAGATTAAAATTATTTTAAATAAATACCTAAACCATTTAAAAAATAAAATTTAGGGGAACAATTAGTGTTAAAGCTATAATCCACAAAATATTTTCTGCTAAAGAATCCAGTGATTCACAAGCCATTTGTCTTAAACACAGGAAATATGTTTTACAATGAGTAACGTCTTGAGTAAATGGTGGTAGAAGGCTGATGTGATTCGGAGAACACAACTTACTTTATTTTGCCTGAATTTTATAGACTACTTTCAAAGTGTTTGAAGATGAAAGAACAAGTATTACCTTCATTAGCTCCTGTAGTTTTGGGTCACTTCTTGAATTGGGATCAATCATTGTTCGAACTTCATTTTCCTCTTTGAAAAAAAAATGGAGAGAAATGAAGAAGGAAGATTCCTCATGATAAAAGAAAAGGCATACTTATGACCAGTTTAAATTTTAAAAAGTATTTCAAATTACCTAACATAGTATCTTCAGGATCTAATTCAAAAGGAATTGGACTGAGTGGTAAATTTATGGCATTTATTCCTTCTTCCTGTAGTTCAGATACTGAAAGGAAAGAAAAAAAGGTTAGTGAAATTAAAAAAAAAATTCCTTGATGTTACAATGCCTTTTAGTAGCAATAAGGAGTGCACTTTATGTTCTTATCCAATGTTGAGAGATAATTGTAAAATGAAGTGAGCAGGAAACAAAATGCAAAACTGACAGATAACAGTAAAAAGCAAAAATTATGGGTCATTGAGGACCTGACATGACTGCAACTTTCTGTTAGTTTCCAACAAGCAATGTTAATGGGTCTGGGAGTTCTAAGTCCTAGGCAACCTGCAAGCAGGCCAGAGGATTTGTGGATAATGGCCACTCACAAAACAGTTCCAGTACAATAATTATGCAAAGAATGTATGCACCCATTAAATCAGGGATGTCAAACTCAAGGCCCGCAGGCCAGATCCGGCCCACGGGGTACTTAGATCTAATATGTGGGGCCACCCTGGAAACAGCGAAGGACCAGCCCATGGGGCCTCTGCCAGCAAAAACAGAGAGCTCTGTTTTTGCTGGCAGAGGGTTACAGGAGGCCAGTGCAGCCGAAAATGGAGCTTGGGAGCCCGTTTTCACTGGCAAAGCACGTGGGCCGCCAAGGCGCCCCTCACACAAGTGATGTCAAACCAGCCATGCCCCTTTCTATGCCCACCCTGGCCCCCCAAGGTCAAACACAACCCCGATGGGCCCTTAATGAAATCGAATTTGACACCCCTGCATTAAATCATTCAAAAGAATGTGTTCTATATTTTTAAAAACTGAAACTGCACCATAACATTCCCTCCTCAACCCACATACACTCATGTGGCATCACAGCAACTTCTCCCTAGCCTGAACCCACTCTCCACAACACCCCTCTGCCTTACTCGGTAGTATCCGCAAGTCCTCTGGCCTGCTTGCAAGTTTCCCAGGACTTACAACTTCCAGCCCTACTGACATTGCTTGTTGGAAGCCAAGCAGAAGGTTGCAGTCGTGCCAAGCCCTCAACGACCCATGATTTTTGCTTAACAACGGCAACAGGGAGTAGGATTGCAAGCAGGCCAGAGTTGCTAAGCAACCTGGTCACGTGATATCTCATTTTATCATCATTTAGCTGCAACATTTAGCAATTCAGGTCCCAATTACCCTTGTTAAGTGAGGACTACCTTAGATGTTGCACATCTAGGAGGTTTGTTCCGATTTACTTCAGAATTACTGCAGAAAGAGTGCCAACTCTTATGTATGTGTAGACTTCTGCTAGGTAGATACTAGGGGATGGGGCCCAGGAAAGATATGCAATGTTTTGGAGGAATACCAATTCTCTTGCTCCCTTGTATCTGTGGAACTCTTCATATTTATGGAATTAAATCTATAGCTAACAATATTCAGCAGTAAAACTATCCCCTATTTGAAGAACCTGACACAAAAATCGACAATGAAGAATTCATTCCTGCCCATCACTAATCTAGAAGCAGCTTTCTTTTCCAAAATAAAAGTATATAAATAAATTCTGCCCTTTAAAGTCCCTAGAAACTGATGAGTCTATCAGAAGGCATAAATAGCAGTGCCTGCAAGGTTTAAATTAGCTTAATTTCTTTAGTATATGCAGGCATGTCCTCCATGTTGTGCTTTATTAGACTTTTTCATGTCTTTTGTTACTATTTATATATCCATTCATTAGTGATTTCAAACATTCCATCTTGAAGGCTTCTTACTATTTTATTTCAGATTATAGGGAATGAAAAAGGAGAAGCTGCTACTAATGGTTAACCACACATTGTGCTGCTCAACAATTACAGTCATCATTTTTTTAAAGGCTGGGAAAGTGGGGAAAAAACTCTTTGTTTGCTTTGGCAAGCAATTCCTGATCTTTCCTAACTAACAAAAAGAGACGAAAAAGGAAGCCACATATATTTTCCTAATTCTGTCAACATAATCCTTATTGTTTAGGCCTTGAGTACAACAGGTTTGCTATTTGCTTAGCACAATTCTGTACCAATGTAGTTTTGGTTTCCAGGTGCTTCAAAGAGGAATTAATGTACTCTAATTAGTACCTAAGGCAGGATTTGTCAAAAATACACCTGACCTAACCTATACAACAGCATGTAATCCAGAAGCATCCCATAGATGCACATTGTGTTTTTAGGAACTGTGTAACCCCATTCAACATCAGTGCCATTCTATTACTCAAATAATATAATTTCCAATCCAAAGACACATCCATTTCCCAATAGAAAGTTTGTTCTCCCTCATCCAAGAACTGAATATATATGACAATTTATGAGTTCCATAGCTTCCAAAGCTAAGAATTAGTGGAAAATAAAGGTAGTGTTGTCGTAATTTGCAAACTGTTGATAACGAGATTCATTATACAAATGGCTTATTTCAGTGGTTTACATTACTCCATGTGTGCCCATAAACACATCCTCTGAGGATTATCAGCCTGCAGAGTGGAAGAGAATCACCCCATATTACTTAGATAGACCAGACTCATAATGTGCCTCATAACCCAAGACAGAAAGCTGTGATAAGGGAACATCATGTTCAATACTATCAAACACCACTAAAAAAAACCCAACTTATGATTATTCTAGCCCCATTTATTGATAGGATATACAAGTCTCCTTTCATCTTCAAAGCAGGACATACAGTAATCTAGATTGGAGAGAACTAGGTAAAATGATTTACTCCAAAATTATAAAGAGTTGAGACATTTCCTTTTTCTAGCTCATAAAGATAGTTATGAATAAATGATAGGCATTTCTAAAAATTACTGTAAGGATTGGGTATTGGTATTTTATGCACATTACAATTATTTACTGATTTGGATGCATTTACCTGCCATGGTTCAAAGCATCTATAGAAGACAATATAGCTGCTGTTTTAATATTGACCTATACTGATTAGGGTGCCTGAACATGAATATGAGTAATACTGTCTAAAAGTGGCATTGCCAATTGGTTACAGTCAAACTAAGTGTATAAAGTCACAAAGTACACAGACTAACTGAACATTGATCAGAAGTAACTCTGGGAAAGAAATGGTATCTACACTGCTTAGTTACAGGCATTTATACCCGGGGGGTGGGATTCAATTTTTTTAACAACTGGTTCTGTGGGCATGGCTTAGTTGGTGGGCATGGCTTGGTGGTCATATGACTTGGTGGACGTGGCTTGGTGGTCATGCTGTTGGCTGGGCATGGCCAACTCAACATCACTCACATGAGGCATCTCCTCGCCTGGCCTCTCATGACTGTGGGGATGCTGCAACAGTCGTAAGTGTGAAAAATGGTCATAAGTCACTTTTTTCAGTGCCATTGTAACTTTGAATGGTCACTCCACATAAGCAAAGTACCAGCAAAGGAGGGGGAAAAAAACTCCAGAGAATTTTCAGAGACAGGAAGTCTAGTCCTGCCAAGAATGTAATAAGGGTTAACGGAGAGGCAGCTTCTGTAAGCAACACCAGAATGTTTCCTTCCTGCCTTCCTTACAGGATTAGGCCAGTAATTTCTTCTAACAACCAGTTCTCCAAACTGCTTAGAATGTTAACAACCGGTTCCAGCGAATCAGTGTGAACTGGTAAAATCCCGCCCGTTTATACCTCCCTCTCTTTCTCTCCCTCCCTCCCTCCCTATCTCTCTCCCTCCCTCTCCCTGCTGTGTAAAATACCACCTCTTTTCCTATCCAATTTTCAGAAACAATTGTGCATGCAAAGGCAGAATTTGATTTCATATAGGTGGAACACCATGCAGTTTTGTTTTTCAATCAAGCTTATCAAATTGGGGAAGTTAATATAGAGCACACCTTTCATTTTTATTGATTCTATTACATTTTTAGAAAATGTAAGCAATTTAATGTTTAAATTTGAAAAAGCCCATAATCCACATCAAAACAAAGTAGCAATGAAGGTAAGTAGAAAAATACTAAGAAAATACTACATATTTAGTTTGCATGAATACTTGTATGTACACATTAGATTTCATTTTGTTTGTTGTACATAATGTGTAATTTTAAAATATAAAATGCTGACATATGCACACAATATAAAAATTGTTTTGAGCTTAGCAACAAAATACTGATAATTAAATGTGTAAATGTATTATTGGGATCAAAATAATTATTTCACAATCCCCATAGAAATATATTTACAATTACAGAGATGACTGTTTATGAGGTGTTCATTCAAAACAGTGTCTTCAGAATGTAAACCATATACTGTTAAGCAATAAATGTTTATTCATTCTTAAAAGACTTGATAAAGGAGGGAAGAAGAGATGTGTTTACAACTGAAAATATTTTTCAGAAAACCATCTGTAGCAGAACTGAGGACCACATCCATTAAATGCTGACTCCAAGCCAATCACTTCTGAAAGTGAATACAGTATGCAAACAATATGCATCAATCTGATGATGATGCATTACTACTTATTCTCAGAAATGCCCATTTTCCATGGTTGCATAATTTCTCTTTTAAATAAAACATAACTAATAAGTAGTCAGAAAAACAACCGCACAGAATTGTTTGGAATATAATGCAAATTAAGGACCTAGCACCTTGAATTTTTCTCAACTGCTCATTATTTTACTCCATATCTTTGTTTTCTTCTACTTTTGATTATATGGAGCCAATCAATGTTACAAAGATATTGATTGAAAGAAAGAGTAACATAAAATGCCTACTATGTAATTTTTCTTTTGGCAAAGACAGTTAATTTTGTTCTCATTATAACTTTGATACTATTGTAATATTTTACTTTTATACTTGTATTTTCACCTGAAAAGAGAAAAACAAAATATGATTTATGTATAGCAACCCTCGTTTCCCAAGTTGTGTTATCATATTTATTATATTTCTGTATTGCTGGACTCAAAAACAACTCCAAGTAGTTCACAACATAAAACGAAACATGGATGATTCTTGTATGATTCACAATAAAGTACTGATCCAGAGGCTTGAAGTGGGCAGTTTTTGACATCTCAAACTCTTAAAAAGTCCTTGCTGTAAAGATGACCTAAGACAGCATGTTGCTATGACCATGAAAGAAATTCTATTAATTAGAAAATCCCTCAACCATCTTTACACATTTTGTGGTCTCCCAGTTGTCCCGGATTTCAGCTTTTCCGCTAAAACAGCCAAGCTGAAGTTGATCTGAAGTTGACTATATCTAGAAGAAGATACTATGTAGAAAAGGCTGAATGAAACTTTTCACCACCCCAGAATAAAAGCCCAACAAAAAAATTGGATGCTGAAATATGTATGTTAATTTGGGGGGAGGGGGGGAGGGGAGAGAAAGCATGAATAGTTGATTAATTTATTGATTGATTGACTGACTGGCAGACTGGGGTAAATACTCTACTTTAATCCAAGAGGTTTATACCTCTTGCAGAAAATATAAGGTAATAAAAGAGAATAACAGTGGAATTACAATAGCAAAACCAGTAAACTAAAGATCACAAAAAAGACAATTGTGAGGCCAACAGGAACTACAATATCCAAGCAGAGGGCAGGGGCTTTTAACTTGTACTAGATTCCCTCTCACGGCTGCTCACATTGAAGACTCTGAGGAACAAAAAAAAGGAGGAGGTGAAAGAGAAATTATTTTAATTATTTGCTTGCATTTGTATTTATTTAAACTAGTTGTTTTAATATGTTGTCACACCTACAGCCTATTTTATTTGATCTTAGTATATTTTATATTATAAATCACTTTGGGGAAATCAGAGTTTTCAAAGGTGGCTAAGAAATCCATCACTTAAAGGGAAAAAGCTTTAGGGGTCTGAGCCCCCAAATCCTTGCCTTTCATGACTAGATTCTCTAATGGCAAAACTGGCTGGGTTTGGGTGAATTTTGACAGAAGAAATTCTAGTTAATAAAACAGAAAGACTGGGTTTATAATTGGTATGCGTGTATCTTTTAAACAGAGAACTTGAATCTATGGTGTGTGGGTGATGTTTCAATGCTCTTAAATATTAAGATTGAAAGAAGCACTAAATATAGATTGGATTTTTCACTGGGCACATAGATAGCACCTGACATAAAAAACAATATCCAAGTACAATTTTTCCTGGGGTTGTGCCTTAACTGTGAAAAGCGGCAGTGTGAGCCCAAGAAAAGAGACAGCTGGTTTTAAGGTGGTTCCAATAGCGGTACGCATGCATGTGTGTATCTTCTGAATCACATTTTGTGTTTCAATCTGACCCTCTGACAGTCCTACTAGGATGTATCCAAGGTAGACTTTCTGTGAATGGTATAGTGGGAACAACAGCTGTACTGAAGAAGAATGTGATCAATTTTCCTTTTACTCTGCAGCCTTTTGCATCACTTCTCATATTCTCTGGAGGACCAGATATTCCTCCAAGTCACAGTGGAAGGAGATGGGATTGGCAAAAATTACCTTTTCCCATTTCCAGTAGCACAACTCATTTGGAAAGTCTGCTCATGAGGATTTGCATCCAGCTCCACTGTGATTCGGAAATAATCTGGGTGCACACATTCAGCACATATCATTTAACACCAGCAGCAGGACTGTTACCGCTGATGATTCTTCTCTTTCTAGCTAGGACATTCACTCTTTAAAAATTTCAGCTTTAAATACCATAAACATGGATGCATATTAGTTTATCCAATATATTTTCCTGATTTTTTTTTGTTAAAAGCAGGAAGGACACATGCAGCTGTTAACAACAGAGGCTCTTGAACACATCCAAAGGGCTTCCTGATTTTCGCATTGGGAAACCTCATCAAACACATTCAGAAATAATAATGCACAACTTTGAGAGGGTAGCTACTCCCAGAATAAAGAGGGCCTAAAATTAAAAAGTGCTTGGTGATAAAAAAAAATATGTTATTATTCTAAAACATGAAGCAATTTTGACAGAGTTGGGATGGGGCAACTTTATGAAAAACACATATTTCCAAGTTTATTTTGTATGACTTTGTATTTTAGTTATTGCTGATCTGAGATTGTTAGGATTACTATTCCACATTTGTTTGGAAAGGGAAAAAAACCCCCACATTTTTCAGTTTATTTGAGGTAATTTCATTACACTGTTGACCTCAATAGTTGTTCCTACCACAATATCACAGCAAGGTAATGCAACATAAAAATAGTATTAGCTAGCAGAAAAATTAGCAACCAAAAATTAGTAGCAACCAAAAGAAAATATCCAAATCCTTTGGATAATCAGTCACAGCAATAAGCCTGGAAAAAAATATTCAGCAAGCACTGCAGCATCCCTTACCTTTGAGGCAAAATACTCCACATCCCATTGTACACTATCCAAGTCATCATTTTAACAGCTAAGAAGTCCTCTTCTTAACAGCTCTCTCTTTAGCTGCCTCGCATAGCTGTATTATGCTTCCGAGTCCATTTCTTGACAGAACACTCAATGCATATTGCACCTCTAAGCTCAATGCATTATAGAGTTGACTGACTGCCTATATAATTTAATATGATACCACAAGAGACTCGTACACCATCTGCAGAACAAAGTTTGCCAGTCTCATTTTGGCAAAATTTCATTCTGGAAAGCTGAACGTTTGACATACTGTGCAACATCGTTTATCCAACTAGCTTACAGAATTCTTCAGTCATTAAATTTTATTAGGATGAATATTATTATAGCAGCAATGAAGGCTGGGAGTGCGTATACTGAGAAACCAAGGAACAGCACAAGGTAAACTCTCCCTCCTTTCCCTTTCAGTTCTATTTTCACTGCTTGATCAATATCTACCCTCGTAATACAACTATCAGAATCATCCATTTCTTTTCTCCTGGATTGTTTGCTTTTTTCTCTTGCACCTCCTTTGTTTTTCTCCTCTCCATTTCCTATTTATGCCCTCACACAGAACAAGAGGTTTAAAAGTACCTCACTCTATTTAATAGTTTCAAATAAATCTTCAGGTCTTCACACTGACATTCAGATAAATATAAGCCAACTACATGCTATACAGGATTGATTCACGTGCTTTGGTTTAGTGTGTTTCAAGCATCCCCAATGATTTAGATTATATGTGGATTATGACTTGCTCAAAAATTGATTTATATCTTAACCTGCACAGTCAATGAATACTTTGATTGTAATGTAACTTTTGGGCTCTATCTTTAGATTCTGCTCCTAATTCTTTGTGGTTCTCAGTACATCATTCAAAGCGGTGGTGGGATTTAAAATGGTTTCACTATCGGTTCTATGGGGGCGGTTAGGGGGCATGGCTAGGGGGCAAGGCCATGTGACTAGGTGGGCATGGCTTTTTTGCTTTTTGCAGCAGCACCCCATTTTTTGGGCCTTATGGGCTTCAGGCAAGCTTCCTGGGGGTCGTTTTTGCTCCCAGAAGGCTTCCCTAGGGCTTAGGAAGGCAGAAAACTGAGCATGGGGGGGTGAACCCCCCATGCTTCATTTTGGGGCCTCCCTGGGACCCATGAAGACAAAATATGGAGAGGGGCAGAAGGTTTTTTTTTTTTGCCTTCCTAGGCCTCAGGGAAGCCTCCTGGGTGAAGCAGTAAGTAAGCGAGGGGAATCCCAGCACAGCTGATCAAAGGAACAGCTGATTGTCAGGAGGAAAAAAAAAACCTTAAGGAATGACTAGGCGGGCTAGGTTCAAGCAGGCAGGGTGAGCGAGCATGAGGTGGGTGGGACAAGCGAGGGAGCAGCAACTGGGTGACTGGGTCTGGGGCATTGCCAGCCAGAAGTTACTACCGGTTCGGCAACACATGCCAAATCCTTGCTACTGGTTCGAGTGAACCGGTGTAAACTGGCTGAATACCACCACTGATTCAAAGACAGATAATTGACAGAACTTCAAAGTAGAAGGGAAAACTGATAACACAATTTCCTTTTTTTGGTTTCCTTCTCTTTCTCGTCTCTTTTCAGAAACAGGCAACCTCTCTCTGAAAAGCATGTTTATGAAAACTCTGAGCAGCTTCAAGCATCTCTGAGATTCCCCCTCTTTTTTCTCTATTTCTCACACATTACTGTCAACAATGGAGAGATCATGTGATAAAGTCAGTTGAGTTCCCTTTTTTCTTTTTCTATAGTAGTACCAAAGCAAGATGGTGATCTTGACAGGCACCGAGTTAAATGATTCAGTATGTTTGGGAGGGTTAGGGTGGGATGACATTTGTGGAAGGAGCAGAGAGGATCTTCTGTAGCTTTCAATGGCAATTAGCAGGGGAATAATTGGCATCTCCAGAGCAATTGGTAAGGTCCTGTGGGAGACCATTCAAAATTAGAATCCAAAATGGTCCAAGAGCTGGAGAGGAAACTGGAGCTGGATTTGATTGACTAGATCCAGAAATCAGCTCTTGGTGGTAGCCGTAGCAATGATACCAATTACCATGGCACATGCTAGATTGGAGCTACTCATCAGCTGCTGGGTGCTGGGCCACCAGGTGCTAGCAAGATGGTAGAGAACTTGTCTGGTGGTAGAAGCATTACTTATTATTGGCTGGTCTCTGGGGTGATGGAGGATATCCAGTATACCCAGCCTCAGTGAGCTGGACTGCTGGTAGAAAGCAGGGATGGAAGCAAGACCAGGCTAATGCGTGAGAAAACTCTTCTATTTTCTGCCATTTCCAGAGTCTTGCTGTATTTCATTTTCAGTTCATATTTTAAGGGATTAAATATATAACAATAATACAAGTGCTAAACTTCAGTTAAAATTGCAAAGCTCCATAAGGAGGACTTTTAAAAGTCTGATTTTACCACCTTCCGAACTACATCATAGCAAATCAATTATATAATCAGTTCCAAAGCTGAAACATCCATTTCACCTAAAAATTCAGAGGAGTAGAATTACATTTATGATGTTTGAAAAACATTTCAATTTCCTCTACCACATTTATTTAGGGTACAAGATGTTCCCATGATATCCCTCTCTCGGAAAAAAACAAACGTTCTCAGTGTTATTTGATGTCTGTTCTTTCCATTTCTTATATGTTTTTTTCTCCCATCCAATTAGCATCTTAATTACAAGCTGAAACTTTATCAATAAGGAATGAAAAGTTCGTGAGATGGTTTTGGTTGTCAGAAGTTCAGAGGTAACCTAATACTAATAGATTAATTTGTGAAAATTGATGAATACAATATCTGCCGTATAGCACTTATAGTAATATAACAAATAAACATAGAAATAGGCCTGGAATGGTTGGTTAAAAGGTTTTGTTCCTTGAAGAGGAAATTGAATTAAACCATATAATGCCAATTACTGTCATTACCAATTATATTATGCCTTCCTAGAAATAATGCAGATGCAAGATTCTAAAGTTACCTAGATGTTTGATGTTAATAGGATAGAATTATCTAGGCCATGAGAAAATCCAGATAGTGGTGGAAAGAAAATATATTTCCCCCCAAATTGTATATTTTCCAATTGAGTAAATGCATACTTCAGAGCACTAATTGCACAAGAAGCAATGTGCATCCAACGTATACATAGCAATATGCCCATTTAGTATTTTTATTATTTTGCAAAGATTATTTTAAAGAAATCTGGCAATTTTTCTCTTTTTGAAATTTATCACAACAAATCAAATTCACAGCATTGTATTATGATTTAGCCATAAATTGGTGACAATAAAAAATATTTTAGGGAGGGAGTTTAAAAGTTGCCAAGTTTGGAGACCTCTGGACTAGAATCTGGATCTCTACATTCCTAATCCAAAACCTACATAGAATCTCTTAGTTTGAGATGGGCAGCTATATACATATGACAAATAAATAAATAAAATATAAATATGTTAATGGTTGTTATGATAGTTTCCAGAACCTAATTTAGGGCCTGGTTTATACAGTTACAGAAAGGAAATATACAGTTTTTCTCTGATCAAGGGCCACACCTAGCTTTGTGCAGCATATTAAAAGGAAAAACTCTCCCAAAATAGGAAGGTCCAAAGCATGCTTGATATTTGAGAGATCCTGCTTTTAAGAGTCAGAAAGGTTACGCTGGGCTCTGTATGTATTTATTAGTTTGTTTATTTATTTGACTTATATAGTCACACATCTCAACAAATGACTCCGGGTGGCATCCGGGTGACATCATAAATCATAAAAACAATTTTACAAACACTAACTAAATATATATTGCCCTAAGTGAAAGTAATATGGAGGTTAATACAGTCAGAAAACTGGGCCCTTAACACACTTGTGATCTCAGGCCCCTGAACACAACCAAGTACCCTTCACCTTCCCTATCCCTTAAAACACCTTCCTCAATTTAAGAGATGTCCATGGCGGCAGTGCTAAAAAAGTCAAGGTGAGGGCCTTGCCCTTATTTTTGGGTGTTATGCCTGCAACACGTATGAAAAGGCTGGGGCTTTGCATATTTGAAAATGGCCATTGTAAACTCTCTCTCCAAAGGCCTCTACCCATTGGTTCTTGCAGGTAAATTTTGGGTAAAAATTTAGATCTGCTACACTGTAGTCCTATGTGGCACAGTCTTTCCTACAAACCTCAGAATGCCATTTTAATTAGATTCTTCATCACTTTTATTATCACATCAAGCCCTGTTTAGTCATATAATTTACAAGCAATCTTATTTTAAACTCTGTATGCTGTATGAGTGGTTATAAAAAAAACCAAACTAGAATATAAACGAGGTAGAGATAATGGGAAGAGATGAGTACTGGAATATATTTAAAACACTGTTAACAAGCATGTCATCTTCCTTTTAATTTGTCATGGAAGAAGTATAATACATGATTTGTGGATTTTTTAGCAAGTAACAAGGAGACAGCTTTTTATTAAAGCTATGAAATTAAAAAAATATATGATTTGTTTAGTAATCTTACCCAAGAAATACACTTGACTAGGGTAGGGGACAACATTGTTAGATTAGACCAACCCAACTAATGTTAGAAATTACAGAAAGAGACTTCAGACCTCATCTGTTTCTGTCTGTTTCTAGGACTGCTCACGCAAAATAGAACAGAGTATGATTATATTTGGAGAAGCCACCAAAAGGAAGTTAAGGTTTGGAAATGGGTTGAATCTGGTTAACCAACTGGGAGGGAATACAAAATCCTATTTTTTTTTTCAATATGTCCATATAGGACAGCAATCTGGAAAGCTGGTAGCTCCTCTACTCTAAGTCCCCTTTCTCCTTGTTTGTCACATGCTTATTACATATTACATATATGCACATCCATATTGCATACAGACAAAGATACAGCCACTGCTGGTAAACAGGTTGGAAATAACTCCAGAAACATATTCCAACTGTTTTTCCAATCTTGTTCTAAGATTGCATTTGGTTCTTTCTTTTCTTTTTTTTTTCTTTTCTTTATAAAGTTTTATTTGGGTTTTCACACACACAAAATACAAGTAAAACATCTTTTTTGAAAATAGCATGGTCCCGGGTTACACTTCTTTATACAGACACAAACTCAATTTCATGCTCATTTTTGTGTTCTATTCCATATCTTATTACTATTTTGCATTTTCTATATCATTTTTCCCCTCTTTTAATTTTCTCAACTTTATTTTGATTATCTCAATTCAAATCATTATGTTTCTACTTTTGTCTGTCCTGTTTCAATTTCATATTATCTTTTCTCATTAAACAAATTTTCTCCTGTAGTTACTAATTGGAGTATGATACCTTTATATCTTTTAATTTTATCCATTCAACTCTTATTTAAACATCAATGTATACCTTAAGGTTCTAATATTCAATATAATACATAATACATAGCTTCCATTCAAATTCTGCTTGGTACATTCTTAAAATACACACTATATTCTTTTAAAAAAGGGTTATAAATATATGTAATTAAAACTCATTCCATTCCAATTCAGTTCTTTCATTAAAATTCATTAAAGTCTTAATATCTTTAACATTTCTTTTCAATTAAATATCATATTTCCTTGGGGACATGTATAATCTTTCTATAATTAATTTTTCCCCTATTTCTCTTCACTTATGTTTTATAAATCATTAAATATTCATTTTATTACATTTATTTATTAACAAACATTCCACTAAATTACAATAACTATTTTATCCATCATTTTGATCATACATATTTTCTGAAATTATTTCTATTTCTAATATAACAATACTATCTTATGTACCTTTGCAGAATCCCTTTTTCAATTAGATTTTCACCCATTATCTCTAAATAGGCCCTGTTTCTCTATATCTTGTTTCTGTCCTTTATAACTTCTTTTCCTTTCTTTCTTCCCTCTCTTCTTCTCCCTCCCCTTTTTACCCCCTTGTCTCTCTACTTCTAATTCTCTCTCTTGCATTTCCGTCTTCTGTTGCTTTCTAATTTTATACTTATTTTTCAAACTATTCTTTTTTGGGGTTGTTTTTCCAAATCTTAAACTTTTCATTCTCTTTCCCCCCTTTCCTTTTCCCCCACCACATAAAATTACTTGTTCATTAAAGATGGCTTCTTCTTTGTCCCAATCTTCTTGTTCTGCAGGCGTTTCTTGTTTTTTCTCATAGTTCCAAATCTCTGTTTCTAAGAATTGAAATACGAAGCCAAAAGAACATCTCCCTTCTTGTGCATCTTCTTTGTACTTTTTAAGTTCCGTTTGCAGTTCTTCTAAAAGTGGTGCCATTTTAAACACTTTTAAACAACCACCCGATTGATTTTAGTCATTCAGATACAGTAACCAAAAATCCAGAAGTCACCAAGTAATCCAAATACTCCTGAGCTGTTTCTTCTTACTTCTTTTTTCACTTTCTCTTCCCGTGGTTTTGCTATTTTGTTGCCATGTTTCAGTTAAAATGTATCTTTTAGAAGTCTTGTTGGGATTTTACTGTAAGTTCTTTTTAATTCCAGGCAGTCTCCTCCCTTCCAGATCCTGCCCTTTTATTCTATTTCTCTCCTTTCCTGCTTTCAAAAGCTTTTACGTATCCAGAAATCTTTATTATCCCTTTGACATTTTATTTTCAGCTTAAATGCCTACTGATGTCAAAGTGGATTTTTTTTTCAATTTCTTGCTTAAGTCTCTTAGCTGTCAGTATAGGGAAAGGAAGAGGAGAGAAAAAAACCCAAATCCTTTCCCTTTTCTCTCTCCGCAGCTTGAAAATCTTCTTTGGGAACAGTGTTATTTTTTTTAATAGTTTAAATTCCAGGGTACCTTATTTGTTGCTTTTGCTATTTCACCCGGTCAACCAAAACTTTCTCTTCTTATCTTCCTCCTGCACATTCTTTTCCAGTCGAGTTCTTCTTTGGGGTGGCCATTTCTGACCACCGCTGCAACCACCTTCCGGAAAGGGAGTAATGGCCAGCTGAGGAGGAGAGATGCAGCTCTCCTCAACCCTGCAGGCAGTCTCCCCCCTCTTCACCACCTCTACGGGGTGGCTTAGCCCTGAAACCAGCTGGCTCGGGCTGCTCCAGCGGCAAGCACGGATCGAAACAGCACAGAGTCACGGTTTCAGTCTATCGCCGAAGAAGCTCAAATTGGAAGTCCCTGCATTTGGATCTTTCTAAGTTATCTATTTCCTCCCCCTAAGGATAGGCCAACAACTCCAAAGCACATTGGTCCCTTCCGTTCCCTGGATCGGAAACCTGGTGAAGAATCTGTTTACCTGAGCGTTGAGGGGAGTAGCGAATAGATCCACTGCTGGGGAGCCGAACCTGTGGGACACTATCAGAAACAGTGAAGGGTGGAGGCTCCATTCCAAATGGTCGACCTGGGACTGACTCAACCAGTCGGCCTGGACATTGTTGACCCCCAATATGTGATCTGCCTTGAGGAAAAGCAGATGCTTCTCTGCCCATCTCCCCAGGCATTCCACCTCCCTCATGAGAGCCCTGGACCTGGTGCCCCCATCTGTTGATATGAGCCTTTGCAGCCACATTGTCATGACTAGGATGTGGCAACCTGTCACTCTGTGTCGGAAATGCTTCAGGGCCAAGAAAATGGCCCTGAGTTTGAGCCAATTGATGGCGCAAGTCCTGTCTCCCTGGGATCAGCTGCCTTGAGCTATCTCACCCTCTAGATGGGCTCCCCAGCCCTGGAGGCTGGCATCCATGGTGAGCAGGGCCCTGTTTGGTTCCCTGAAGGGAAGGTCCTGCCCTACTGCCTGGGACTGCCACCACCTGAAGGAACGAAGAACCTGAGGTGGAACCTGAACTTTGATTGATGAATGGTTGGTGCCTGCCCTTTGGAAAGGCAGCAGGAACCACTGAAGCACTTGTGCATGAAGGCGGGCCTATGGGACAATGCCAATTCAGGAGATCATCTTCCCCAGGAGCTGAGACAGGAGAGACAGTGGAACAGTGCATTGTCCTCTGATCTGGATAGTAAAGGCGTTGAGGCTCTCCCTGGGTTCTGGGGAGAGGAAAACCTGGCAACGGGAAGTATCAATGATCACCCTGAGATGCTGCAGCCTGGTCATAAGGGAGAGGTGGCTTTTCTTGAGGTTGATCGAGAAGCCGTGGTCTCGCAGGCACTGTACCATGATGAGAAGATCTTGATGGGCCAAACTGATGGACTGCAACTGAATCAGGATATTGTCCAGATAGCATTGGACCCTCACCAGAATAGCCCTCAGCGACACCACCAGAACTGCCGACACCTTTGTGAAGACCCTGGGTGCCGATGAAAGAACAAATGGAAAGGCCCAGTACTGGAAATGGACATTCTGGTAACAGAAACGGAGAAACTGGCAGTGATGAGGCTAAATATGTATATGGAGGTAAGCCTCCATGAGATCAATGGAGGAAAGGAGGTTGCCCTCTTGTACACTCTCTAAAATGGAATATAGAGTTTGCATTTTAAAGCGCCTGTACAGAATAAGTCTGTTTAGCCACTTAAGGTTGAGGATGGCCCTCCATCACTCCCCAAAGCCTTCAGGATGATGAAGAGTCAAGAGTAGAAACCTAGTAATCATTGTTCCATTGGAACCAGCTCAATGGCCCTAATTTTGACCAGGTGTTGAATGGCCAAATCTACGAGGTCCCATCGAGATCTGTCCCTTGACATAGGGCATCAATATAAAGATGGGTGGAGATATAAACTCAATCTGCAGGCCAAACCATACTGTTTCCAGTACCCAGGCATTTGAAGTTGACTCCTCTCATTGCGATGTGAAAAAGGCCAAACGGCCTCTGATGGGGGGTGTCAACCATCTTTTTACTTCGAGCGATGGAATGAATGACCTTCTCCCCCTCTAAAGGGCCATTTACTTGAAGCCTGTTGTTGCCTGCCTGAAGCCTCAGGACGTTAGTCTTGACATTGAGGGAATGATCTCTGGCCTCTAGAGAATCGCGATGCGGATTCAGATCTGAACATGGCTGGTCGATAGTACGGACTGGGACGATATTCCGACCTCTTCCCTGCCATAGAGAGAACTTTTCTCTTGTTCTTGGTTTTGACCAAGTAAGGCTCCAGAGCCTTCCTGAACAGCTTATCCCCTGAACAGGGGACCGATGCCAACTTTCATTTGCACCTCACATCCAACTGCCAGTTCCGAAGCCAAAGGAGTCACCTGGCCACCACAGAGGAAGCCATAGCACTGGAGGCAAATTTGGCTGAGTCCACGGTCGCATCAGCCATAAATTCCACAGCCGCAATTATTTTGTTAAGATCCTGGTGAGCCCTGGAATCAGTGGCTGGGAGTCTTTCTTGAAGCTGATGGAGCCATCACAATGAGGACCTCGTGAAAAACGAGGCAGCCGTAGATGCCCTAACAGCCCGTGCTGCAGCCTGGTGGGTGCATCTGAGGGTTTGTTCAGACCTCCTATCCTCTGTCTTAAGCACATCCTCAGGCTCAATGGGTGTGCCCGATGAGAAGAAAGAGGCCACCACCAGGGCATCTACTGTAAGGACAATGAGGGCATTGCCCAAGGCCAGTCCCCCATTGTAAAACTGCCTATCATGCGATGAAGGCCGTGGTCCTGGTCCCTGATACCCTGTTCCAGATCCAGGAATATGGTGGGAGAAGAGAGAATCTCAGTGTGAATCACTGGTTTCGTGAACAGAGAATCACTGTGGCCTGGAGGGGGCGTCTGAGGCTCTGGGGCCACTTCCTCAGCTGTCAACTGTGCCGTAACCAAGGCTTTGTGTAAGAGAGGTTTGAAAAGGGAAGGTTTGAAAACCCCAGTAAAGGAAGGCTGATCAGCTTTAAATTCTTCCTCCTCAGACATATTGCAATCAACAATTGCACCGTCCTCCTCCTCAGAGAGTAGTGACTGTGATCAGAAGGGTTAGTATAATCTTCTTCCTCCTCCTCCCCCCAATCGGGATGAGCTGGCCAATGGCTAGGGAAAACTCTGAAAGAAGGAGCCACCCCTTGGGGCAAGGAAGACAACAAGGACTGACCCCTGACAACCACCATATCCTTGAAGTCATCATGGCAATGGCCTGAAGGGGGTTCTGAGAGACACATACCAGCAGTCATAGGAGTATAAGTAGCTGTTGGCTTAGGCCTGTGACCTGCTTGTACCCAGTGACCCAATGGAAGGGAAGGTCCTGGGCCCCAGGATGCTTGTCTGGAAGAAGGACCCTTCTTACTCAAGTCTTGGGCATATGCTCCCCCTCCACCCTCTCAGGGGACCAATCTAAAGGGTGACTAGCAGAGGTAGAGGCCACTCCCCTCCCCCCCTTGCAGACATATCAGGGCAAACCTGCAGCTCCCCAGGCTGGGAGGACTGTTGAATCTGATCTCTCATCTGCGCAAATGTCTTTTCAAACTGCCTTTCGAAAGCAGCATGTCTTCTCAGCCCTAAGCTCTGATTTGGAAGTCTTTTTTGGAGCTAGGGCTTTGGCTTTGATTTTAGCAGCCACTTCTCTGTTTGTAGAACGCCTTTGTCTTTTCCTTGTCTTAACAGGGGCTGGAGGATCACAAAGTTCTTTTGGCCCCATGGAGGCTGCATGTGAGGCTTCCTTCTCCATTACGCCAACAGGATAAACACAGGAGGCGCTGAGAGCTTCCCCACTTTAAGTGCAGCCTGTAGCGGGGGCCAAATCAGCTCTAAGGCTGTGAGACCCAATCAGTATTCACCAAGGAGAAAACAAAAACGCATCCACCTCCCAAATGGCCGCCTGCTACGTGTGGCAGTCCAGGAACAGCCAACCCGAGCTGCTTCATGCTAGCCTGAACAGCTGCAAAGCGGCGATATTCGATCCCCAGAGTCAGCTGTGAAGCAGGGAGAAGATCGGCAGCGCGGCAGCACTTTCCGATCTTTGGGCTGCATAGGAGGCTCGTTAGAACTTTCCCTGTAGCTGCAGCCTTCCAACGAGGCAGCGCCAAAGCTTCGATGCTACCAGAGAGCAGATTCCCCGCCCTCCTGAAGCCTTTTCTCAACCAGAGCCCCAGGAGAAGCAGAAACAGCGAGGGAAAGAAACCCTTATCAAATATCAAGTAAACTCTTTTAAACTCGTGCGAAGCTCAGATTATCTTCCAGAGACTAAGCTCTAAGTCAAGAGCTGAGTCAAAAAGATGGTGAGCAGCTAAGGCTGATTGGTTTTATAGTGGCAAACCCAGTTCTATGACGTCAGTAGGAGGAGTCATACCCATTTCCTGGACACTCTTAGCAGCGTGTACAAGAATATACTATTCTTTGTTTTATACCCAGCTCTTTCTATCTCTCTATCACACACACACACACACACACACTTTCAATGGAATACATTCTAACTTTCTTTGAACATGGATATATTGATACATAGCTATATATACACATATATACAGGTAGTCCTTAACTTGCAATTACAATTGAACCCAAAATTTATGTTGCTAAATGAGACATTTGTTAAGTGAATTTTGCCACATTTTACAACCCTTCTTGCCAAAGCTGTTAAGTGAATCACTGCAGTTGTAATGTTAGTGACATGATTATTAAGTGAAACTGACTTCCACATTGATTTTACTTGCTCAGAAGGTTGTAAAAGATGATCATATGAATCACATAAATATCACTCAATTGCCAAGAGTCTGAATTTTGATCATGTGACCATAGGGATACTGCAATGATTGTCGGTGTGAAAAATGGTGATAAATAACTTTTTTCAGTGCCATTGTAACTTTGAACTGTAACTAAATGAACTATCTGTACAGAGTTCACAATTCTACATACTCCAAATAACTCAAGGTGGATTATAATCCATAAAGTATGTAATAAAATAAAGTGAAATGAAAATCACAATACTTAATTAAATGTAAATAACTATAATAAAGTAATAGAGACATAGGTTTTTACAAAGAATAATAAGGTCCCCTAATTTTTAAGTTCTGATTGCAAAAATAATACCTGAGTTTTCTCTTGGTATTGAAATGAAATCAATACTGATGCTAGCCAACTTCCTGAAAACATTTCAAAATCAGGATGTTCCTCTCCTAAGTAATTCACTGCAGATTTCTCCCCGTCTCAGTTTGCAGACCATAATATTTTGTTAGGTACAAACTGTTTCCTAGTATGATTTGATTGCTTATTGTACCCTATGACTATCATTAAGTGTTTTCCTTATGATTCTTGACTCTTGACGAATGTAGCTTTTATGTGTATTAAGAATATTTGCACCAAACAAATTCCTTGTGTGTCCAATCACACTTGGCCAATAAAGTATTCTATTCTATTCTATTCTATTCTATTCTATTCTATTCTATTCTATTCTATTCTGGAAGAAGCATTTTCCCTCAAACTTCAAGGGTTTTTTGTATGGGCATCTCTATGTTAGAAGATACATGTATAATTGAAACCGCCTATCTTCTACTATTCTTGGAAGTTGACCAAATTCTCAGATACAATTTCCATCTCTTTTTGAGGTTAAATAGGCAGAAAAGATCTTGCTAAATGCTTTTCTTCTTTGAAATTTCCTGGGAGTAGTGTGGCAGTGAGAGGGTCCATTTCAGGATGGAATAAAATCTTCTAAGACTTCTGTCTATAATGTAGTAAGTAGGCAGAAGGATACTGTGTGAGTATATATTATTTATTCTGGATAATTTAAAGCCTTACTCTGATATCTCCCAGTTAAAAAGGGAAAAAAGGAGTTGGTGGCTGTGCATATCAGTGAAAGCAATCACGGTTGTGTTATTTGGGATGGCCAGATGGTGTGTGAGGGCCTTAAAAGTTTAAATGTCATTACTAAAACCAGATGTTACATAGTTTTCAGTTCCTAACCTTAATTTCCTACAGCCTAGGGACAGGTTGTCAGACACAGGAAATCAAGAGACAGAATAGAATTCAAAAGCACCATGAGTTTTCTCCACGTAACCTATAAACAAGACTCTGATTTAATAATGATCGAGGAAAATTGATGCCACATAAGAGTAAATGAACTTCATGGAGGGATGCTGGACTTCAGTATCTTACAGGGGCACAGCAATTCCAAACTGATGATACATTTGACCTCACCCTCAGACTCAGCAAGTGTTACACAGATGGTCTTCCAGAGATTGCTATACAACACTTTAGTAACAATAGAAAAGAATATATGTAACCCAAGGTTGAACTATGGAATTCATGGCAATCTATGAGCTTGATTATTTGCTTGCACTGATGATGTTTTTATTACCTAGACTGGTAATAAAATATCTGCAAGCAAATAACCAAGCTCTGAGAGAGGATCAAGGACTCCATTTTAGTAATATCAACCAGCATGCTGGAAGTTGTAGTTTAATACTAATGGATCATCTACCAGTTCCATCTCTTTGAATTTGGGAAGAACAGATCTGCTTTCATTTTCAGATCAAGCAATTTTTGTTATAATAGAGGAGAAAATATTTATTTCCAGTGTGTTTTCACAAAACATGTAAAATGCAAAGTGCCTACCTTTTCCTAAAATATCCTCACAACTCCCAGCTTCTTAAGTAATCTCCCAATGAACACAACTAGTATGTTAAAATAGCACTGACAGATGACCTAAAAACGTTTGCAAAATCCTGTTCCTCTCCCGAGGGTACAGAAAACCCAAAAGGAACCTGCCATGAGACAAAGAAATAGCTGAATGGTAATGGATGCAAACTAAGGCAGCCTGCATCTGAGAAGATTAAGGGTTTTAAACAGAAGGCAGCAAAAAGTCAAAAGAACAAGTTAAAATAGCTAATAGGAAGTAAAACAACAGTGAGGTAGTATTTCCCTCTTTATGATGGGTAAAAAAGAACGAGTGTTCTTGGAATGACTGAATCAGACTTGGCCCAGTACAATCTAGTGTGCAATGAAATACTCAGGGCAATGTGTTGAAAATGAAATTATTTGGGAGTTGGTCTACATAATAAACAGATGGTTTGACTACTGTAAAAAGGACATTGCTGCAGTAAAATTATATTAAAAAGAGTATGTCAGTGCATAGATTTCCAACTACATTTGTTGCCTTAATTTTAGTGGCTTTAGTTCCTGGTTGCACCCACCTTCTAGGGAAAAAATGTGATTAATCATTTTTATTATTATTATCCTTGAATTGTTTTACTCACAAAAAAATCATGTGTGCTATGTTCAATACAGCACGTTAAAATGATTATGATTAGGACAAAAAAAATAGTAAGATATGCAGTATTACAGATTAAAAAAAAAAAGATGCTTGAAGCACAGTGAGAACCTGAAAGTAACATGTGTCTGTGTGAAATTCTTTAAATCAAGTGCACATTTTTCTTTGACTGCAGCAACCAGGCAACCCCAGGGAAAGGTATGACTACATTAGGGGGTTAGAGGCAGGGGCCTCATTTTCATACACCTCCATTCTGAAGCATCTTTTTGCTCTTCTGAAGCACTTTCAAGCTATGCTGTTTTCATTTATACAATTGGCCTTTAATTAGCTCAGCTTTTTTAAAAAAACAAACAAACCCCAAGGCAAGAAAGAAGTGGTTACAATAAAAACAAGTTAAATGGGAAAGATTTTGGCTTCTCTCAGAAATTGCTATTGAGTTTTGATCTTGAGATCATTTCTTCTGGAACAATTTTGATTTAATCCTCTTATGATTCATATATATCCCATGTGCCTTGATTTATAATGTGCAGATTGGCTTACTTTTTTGAGATATCTGCCTTGTTCATGGATGGTTTGGTTTCTGAATGGTGCTTCGTGCCCGGATAAATACAAACAATCTGTTTAGCCCTGTGGTGAGAGATTCTCTCATTCAGTTTCCATTTGCTTATGCTCCCTTGGGTTTTTCACCCTCAGTGGCTCTCACCTCTGAAAGAAGTTGATAAATTTGGCCGAAGCAACTCCCAAAGGGTTAGGCAAGTTTGAACAGCTGGGCATTCTGAGAAGCACCTGCATGCAAATACAGTCCAAAAGGAAACCCTCCAGCCAAAAGTAAATGACCTGACATTAACCATTAGTAAGTGGAAGGAAATGAAAGATATAAAGAAAAATGATAAGAAACAAAAGGACTTTACAGAACAGAGTGCACAGCTTTTCATTTGTATTTCTCATTTATGCATTTACAAATTGCAGAATCGAGGTTTGATCCCATCTAAGGGAGGTGGGAGACAGTTTCATTCAGATAGGTTTTTGAACTTATAGTGCTAATCCAGAGACCTATGACTAAAATTAAGCAACAGTCTGCCTAATTGGTTTGGCACAAGCTTAGCTTCTGATTGAAATCAAAGCTATATTAATAGCAGGTGTATGCTTTCTGTTACACAGTACAAAAAGAAAAAAAAAACCTGAAACATACCGTTTCTTTTTAATTAGGAACTGTGCTTGAAGTCAATACACTTGGCTTCTCAGCCTGCCTACTTTAAAAGGGGCAAGGGAGAAGGATAATTTATGTTAGGGTTATATGAATCATGTTCTACACACACACACACACACACAATGATGCATAAAGGAATGAAATGTGAAATCGTTAAGAGTGAAACAAATCACATCTGATTTATTTCAGACCTAACACTTAAGTTCAAGGCTCTAAAACAAAGACTTAAATAGGCAATGTTAGAGAATTCTCTTGCAGCATCGCCAACATTTCAGTATTCACTCTTTATCTGTGGGATCAAGTCTGTTAGGGAGGCTTGGTAAGTGTTACTCAGCCATCATTCCTGGTTATGTACATCTGTGGTCAATTTTCCACGCTTTTTCCCATAAAAGGCAAATTAGGCACTGTACTTGCAACACGGTAATCTAAACAATATGAACAATGTTACAGTTAAAGACCATCTGGCTCATCTACTACTGCTCGGAATGTTTAACTCCTTGGAGTAAAATATGAACATTCAATAAGAGATGTTTTACTTGTTCCAATAGTTTGCAGGTAGCCAGAGTGCATGGCTTTCCAGGACCTTTTGTCCTTACTTCTCCCTTCCTGTACCACCCTGTCAGCTGCCAGAAAACATTTCTTCAGTTCGTTTGGAAAATAGTATCTTGGCTCCTTTTATAGGAAATGTACTGTATATTATACTGCAGCTTTATAATTAAAAGGAGTGAACATTTTTAGATAATTGTATGAGTAAAAAGAGGACCCAAGAGGTCTGTCTGTCTGTCTGTCTGTCTCTCTCTCTCTCTTTCACACACACACACACACACACACACACACACACACACACACACAATTTCAGCATTTTCCTCTATGGGATATCATTTCAAACTATGATTAAACTATGGCTTGTTGTTACATCTGAATCTGTCTCAATGCATTTTCCAAAACAATTAAAATAACATAGATCACAGGAGTCTTTGTTTCAGAAATGCATAAGCCCCATCTGAAAAGAGGCAGGTTACAGACCTTCTTTCTAATTTCGCAAGAAAAGAGTTAAATGTTATCTGCACAAATCATGCAGCTGTGCAAACTCTGGCTGCCTGAACAAAAGAGCTCCAAAGACTCCTTTTCTCAATAACTTTGTTAAAAGAAAACAGGAAAGCATACTTTAACAGTTTCATAATTTCTCATTTTCTTATTTTTTTCCCCCCAAAATGAATTTTGTTTCAATGGGGAGAGGAGCAAGGGTTAAATCGGATCTTATACATTTTCTCTGAACATTAACTGGAATACAAAGGGGATTTTCACAATCATTGGGCTTGTTTAGCTTTAAGTCCCTATGGCTACATTAAAACACAAACATGGCCATATCTGGTTTCCACATAAACATTCAGTTTAAACCATCTCTTTATCCACCTACTGATTTTTGCAGTGTTAATGTTAGCCCTTGTCCTTTCCTTCCTTTTTACTAAATGATACTGATATCAATCCCCTCACCCAGATGTTAACAGAAATTTACCCAGTTGTCTGTGTGTGCCCCCCCCCCCACTCCAAAATGGATAAACAATTTATATTTGAATATATGTTTTACCCTGGCTGCTCTTTAGAAGGCCAGGTTCTGAAGATGAAACTCAAAATACTTTGGCCACTTAATGAGAAGGAAGGACTCACTGGAGAAGAGCCTAATGCTGGGAACGATTGAGGGCTAAAGAAGAAGGGGACGACAGAGAACGAGGTGGCTGGATGGAGTCACTGAAGCAGTCCGTGTGAGCTTAAATGGACTCCAGGGGATGGTAGAGGACAGGAAGGCCTGGAAGAATGTTGTCCATGGGGTCACAATGGGCCAGACACGACTTCGCAACTAACAACAACAACATGTTTTACAATTATAAGTAAGAATTGTAGTTGCATCAAACTTTTACTTATTATTATTCACTGTCAAATTTGAATTGATTTAACTTTTAATTAGGAACTTCTTAATTTAATGGAAAATGTGAGGAGATTTACAGGTAGTCCTCAACCTACAACCATTTGTTCAGTGACTGTTCAAAGTCACAAAGGCAATGAAAAAGTTACTTAGGACCATTTTTTACACTTAGAACCACTGCAGCATTCCCATGGTCATGTGATCAAAATTTGGACACTTGGCTACTGGCTGCAGTGTCCCAGAGTTCATGTGATCACCTTTTGCCAGTTTCTGGCAAGCAAAGTCAACGGAGAAGCCAGATTCACTTTATAACGTTGCTAATTTAACAAATGCAGTGATTCACTGAACAACTGTGGCAAGAAAGATTGTGATATGGAGCAAAACTCACTTAACAACTGTCTCGCTTAGCCACAGAAATTTTGGGCTCAATTGTGATCATAAGTCAAGGATTACCTGCACATTATAATTAGAATTTTAGATCATGTCACGTTTATTTGGCAGGAGTGGAATTAATAAAATACCATTTGGAAAATGGAAAAAAAAACTTGACACACTCTTACTTTATATGTAACTATCCATGATTCATCTAGAATTAAAATAGTTACATTAAATTTCATTGAAATTAATTTGCATTTGTCATGACTAATATTCCATTGATTTTTATGTCAGCTAAGTATGATTAACACCACCTGGGAATAACCCATTGTATTCCAGTGTATACAAATCAAAGTGATTCACAAATACTGTCAGGTCTAAACTATCTATTTCACTATTATATTCCTTTAATGGAGTTGTATCTAAAAGAAAATTTTCTTGTCTTACCACTTCTTGGCTTGTCAAGAGTTTTCCATTCCTGGATGTTTCTTAGACTTTTCCCCAGGAGAGATCACTCTTGTTATACTATTTTTACATTTTCCAAATGTAATTTTTTTCTTACTTGAATACAATTGAATTCTGCCTCTCTGTGGCAGCATCAAAATATAGATTTCTCTCCCCCATTCCTTACAGTAGAGACTGAATGCAAAATTGTTCTGCTCATATCTTTCATAGTGAACCTATTGCTGAGTATAACTTTTTTTTTTATTTCAAAAACTGCAAAACTGGTTCTGTTTGTACTTGACATTAAATAAATGCACTATTTTTAAATAAATGCACTATTAAATATTTAAACTTATTCTCTGTGTCAGTACAATGCTTTGTTTGCCCCTTCAAAGCCTACTTCAGTCCCTATTTTGACATTCTGATTATTTAATGACATAAAAAAGACCCCAGGAGTATGAGTGAGAAAGATCATTGCCAAGAGAATATTGCAGCTGATTGGCTGTCTCTGGATTTAGCATTCATTATTTAAGTCAAATGCATATTATAAAACCTTGAATATTATATTGACTCATCCTCTTTAATTTTCAATTTCCAGTAAAAGAATCCATTAGTTTTTGGCACCAGATAAGTTGCACCGAAAGGGAATTAATGTTTTTTTTATCTAATTCTTTTGTTCTACTGTAATCAGAATAACATTTGTAAATATAGAATTTCTATATATGTTTATTCCATAATCACCACTGAGTTCAGTAGGATCTGATGAGGTAAGATTGCAGGCTAAATTTATATCTTGACTATTTCTGTAAGACTCTCATTTAAGATTTTATTGCTCCATAAACAAGGACATAGATCAGTTCAGGACATGGATCTATCTCTGTATGCAATCATATGTCAAAGTGAAAATAAAATGAATGTTCTATATTTTTAGTGATCAAAAAGGTGGATGAAAAAGAAATTATATATGCTCCAAGAGTATTGAGATATGATAAGGCATAGATGGTACAACTGAAGAAATATTGACTCTTGGGATATAACTGACATTTAATTAAGAAATTGGTCTACATGCTTAAGATTTCCTTGGATCATTCTCTTCTTTGTAAATCAAAGTACTACATGCCTCTTTCTGTGTATATCTCTTTTTGTCTCTTGGATGTTGTTCATCCGTGATGAAAAGTTCTAACAGTTCTTCTAGATCGTTCGATTTAGGGAAGATATATAACAAAATGAATAGTCTTGAATTATGGAATGTTTTGCTTGGCATGGGATTGAAGGTGGCTTACTGAGTTCAGTAAGAAAGGTATAAATGGAAGAAAAGCATGTCTGAAATTAAATGAGATGCTTAGTGAATGGTTTACCATTGAGGATAGAGTAAGAAAAGGTTATGTTATGCCACCTTAGTTCGTTGCATATAATTATATAAGGAAAGTCTCAAAAGTGTTTTTTTTTTTTTTAAAGACAACTGGACTTCCCTTGTTTTTGCTTGGAGATATTTTGCTAGACTGGGCATTTTGATATGCAGATGATATGTTGTTAGCTAAAACTCAAATGATTTGCAATAAATAATAAATTTATGTAACGTGATATGAAAAACTGGAATATGATTGTGGGTATTTAGATATGTAGATGATACCACGGGGTTGGCTAAAATGTGTGGATATATCAGGAGAAACAAAATTAAGTAAAATGTGCTAGGAATGAAGCACTTAATTAGAAGGAGTTAAACCAGAAATTTAGAGGGTCAAGAATGGTGGATGATTTAAGAATAAGTAAATTAAGGATAAGAACTGAATAAAAGGGGGAATGATCAGTATGCTGTAAGGACATTTGAGTGTTTTGCTCATCCAGAGAGAAAGAAGTAAGATCAGATTACAATATATGAAAAGTAAACAGGTAGAGAGAATGGGGTAACCCAAGTCATGCATGACCAACTTATACTATTTTTGGGATAAGGAATGCTTTTATCAAAATGCAAAAGTATTATTTATACAACGAAATATACAGATGGGAGGCAGAGATAGTCACAATTTAGTCTCCAACCCAAACACAGACAAGCTATACAGTTTCATTCCAACACAGATGTTTTTGTGGCATATTTTCCAAGGAACAAGCCAAAATGTTGCATTGGAATCAGTCCTTATAAACATGACATGTTTATGGACATGCATATTGAAGTATATCATACCTAATTTTCTAGAGTGGTACTGACACCTTAAAAAGCAGATGTGGTCTTTTAAAAAAGTACCAGCTGTTTTATTTAACAATAAAAATTCCCTACTTTGTGAATTTTCTATTCTTTACAATTTGGCATAATGGTGCAAATAAGAACTTGCTTATCACCTATGTTTCCATAGAGCAGTGACACCTATGTGAACTATGGCATTGAAGCATAAGTCCTGTTGTTATAGCACACAGGAGAATATCAGAATCAAATGTATAACCAAATTGATGTATATTTCTACACATAAATTACCTACCCAGATGGAAGTTTCTTCAGAGTTCCTATACTAGCTGATGGCTAGTAAATAAAACAAAATAATCCTTGTAGTACTACAGATACCATAACCATGCAGGATCATAGTTATGGAGAAGTAGCTTCTTATTATTGCAAATAGATCTTAGGAAGGCATTTAGAACTTAAAACTACATACTGTAGATAGGTCCTATTACTCAGGTTCTTCCTATTCAAAATAAACAGAGTGAAATAAAGATGGGGACAGATTTCAATTGGCTCCACCCAGGACTTCTATTTTTTATTATGAATCTATCAAACAAAAATTTAAAAAGTGAAAAACAAATATAACCTGAGACCAATGTATAAATATTGAAAACATGTGCGTATGCCCTAAACAATTAAAATCTTTCAGAATAAAAATTAGCTTGATTGTGCTGTAAGAAACTTTCCATTTTGTTGCATCAATATATGAAATAGTTCAGAATTTTAATTTGATATGTTCATCAGAAAAGCATAATGCTTGTATTATGTTACCTTTAAGCAACTGAAGTGTTTCAATACAAATTTAAATGCTGTGTCAGCATTAAGTCAGAGGAATGTACTGGTTAGAAACTGAATCAGGACCAGTAAGAGACAGAGATCAAGTCCACCTTCTATGATGGAAGCCTATTGATCAACTTTCTTTTTGTTTAATTTCCTGTGTAGGGTAGAAGTTTGGGGGGAAAAATGGAGTACAGATGCTATGTAGGTTATTCTGAACTACTGAACAATGTAAGTTTAATAAAGTAAGAAATATCAGTGGGTGGCTTATGCATGTTACTATCCTTACCCCAAGAACTCAAAACATGACAAAAAGAAATATTTAGATTAAGTAACTCAGCAGGTAATCTGCAGTTTGCTTTAGCTGGTATAACAGAACAAAATGAACAATCTTTTGTACTACTAATACATTTCTACTACACATACATTTACTGAACAATAACATTTAACTACAGGACAACTTCAGTGGACCAGTACTTAGCAATCAAAAGATTTATTCTTTTTATGAAACAAAATACAGGAATGTCAAGAAGTGTGTTTAAATAACAACTGAAAATACTGTATATACGTATGTTGAAAGGTGTCAAAATGCCTTTCTTTTGAGGATTCGATTTTCCTGCTGGGAGAGCTCCGGCGCAAGGATACAGACAACTGCTTGAAAGCTGGATCTTTTTATTTTTCAGGAGGGCAGAGAACAGCGAGAAGTCTGCATTCCTGGGCTAGCTAGCTTCTTATGGTAAGTCCCTGGTTTTTTATACCCTTTTCTCCCTTTGTAAGTTGATTTTGTATGAATGTTTGTATTTGTGCCTTATGTTTCAAATCCTGTTTGAGTTTGTCTTTATTTCCACTGGAGGGCAAACTCCGCGGGGTGCAGAAGGCAAACTCCGTGGGGTGGCCAGATTATACTATTGGTTTTCTGTAATCTCTTTTAGCTTTAAGATAGTTTTTCATATTTGTTCTGTGGCAATCTCCTGTCTGTCCCTTTTGTAATTTATATTTTGTGTCTTTTGTCTGTTTGTTTTGCTTGTTTGGTATGTCCTGTGTTTGTAAGGGTTTTCTAAATTATCTTTTGTTTCCTTTTCCTATTTGTCTAGTTTTCTTAATTACTTAGGCTTTTGTCTATAGGGATTCTTTAATACTTTTTATTTGATTCCTTTTCCTATGTAAATTTGTTTTCTGGCCGACCTGATGTTCCCCTTGGGCTTTTCCTGGTTTTTTTTTTGTGACACTACTGCCTTTGTGAAATTCCCTTTCCACAGGTATGAAAGGAAAGCATTTCCCTGTCCTTTTCCCCATGACTCACAGACTCCGGTTATACCTATGGATTTTCACAATACTTTGGATTTATAATTGAAGCAGGAGATTGAAGGTCTTTTGTCTTCAAGTTAAATGAACTTTAAAGATAGTCTAGACGAGCGGTCCCCAACTTTTTGGGCACCGAGGACCGGTTCACTGGAGAGAGGTTTTTCCCATGGACTGGAGCATGTGTGGTTTTGCATAGTGCTTGCTTCCTGTGGATGGTGCTTCACTTGTTTGAGCAGCCCAGTTTCTGGCATGCCGCAGCCCAGTCCACAGACCGCAGTACCAGTCCATAGACCGGAGGTTGGGGACCCCTGGTCTAGACTAGTCCAGTTTGACAGTGTCCTTGCTGGCCTGTGTTCTCATGAGCTCAGGATATAGTCTAAGCATTTTTAAGGATAACAATGATCTTTAGTTTGCAGAAGTACCTCTGCTGACAAACCAGTTGGTATTTCCCTCTACCCTTTATGACTCTATGAGTTATTAAAAAAATTGCCCATCGAGATGGAAGCCAGCTAATTAAAATTAACTTAAGTTCCAAATCTACCCAATGGATTTTGAACAAGACACTTCCAGATCCAATGTTTGGTCAAACTTCCTATTCACTTTTTATCATCATTTGCATCTTTTTCTTTAATTTCCAAAAGCAGACAAAAGACATATTTTTTCATGTTGTGATTTCTCAGGCAGAAAATGTTAATAAATAGTGAAAAACCAAGACGAACTGCCAAATTCCTTACAATCATTTTGATACCTGACACACACAGAATGGTACCTGAATAGTTGATTCCTGTAAGATCTTTAGAGGAAGCAAGTTCACTTTAGCATGCTGTCTATCATTGTATCAAACAAGTTGGATATCAAAAAATAGACATGTTCATGTTTTTACCTGCATAAATAATAAAACAATAAGAATAATTTACCTGAAACCAACAACTGGTAAGACAACAAAATAAAACAAAGTAATAGAAAAGGAAGAAGTTAAATTGGTCTGGGACTTTAGAATTCAAACAGACAAGCACCTGCCATATAACAGTCCAGACTTGAGAATAAGAATGTCAATAAGAATGACAAAAAAGTCTCAGAAGTGGACACTGGAAACAAGCAGAATAGAAGATAAAGAATTGGAGAAAATCACAAAATAGCAAGACCTGCAAAACAGAAGTAGAAAGACAATGGCAAAAGAAAACAAAGATAGTACCAACACTAATAGATGCTCTGGATGAAATTACAAACCATCTGGAGCACTAATTTGAATACCATCAACATTGACAAAATCACCACAAGTCAATTGCAAAAGGAAGCTTTACTTGGGGACAGCTTGTATCCTACGACAATATCTTCAACACCATCAAACAGCATCTGCCTATCCCAGGTCTTTGGGGAGGATTCATTGTTCATTTTTTAGTGTATGTGATGCCACTGTTCCACGGGCTCTGTTGGCTTCCAATATACTTCCAGGTGCAATTCAAGGTGCTGCTAGTTAAAGTCCTTCATGCCTTAGTATCTGGCTACTTATAGGACCATCTCTCCACAATTGTTTTTATCCATCCAACCCAGTTTGGCAGGAAGAGCAAACCCTGAATGTCAGCTGGCAGGGCCAATGTGGAAGGTCTTTTCTGCCAGGGAAACCACCCTGTGAAACATCATTCCATCTGAGATTAGGTTAGCCCTGACCCTGCTGGCCTTTCCCAAGGCCTTAAAAAACAGGTTTTGTGCCTGGCCCTGAAGGCCCAGGAGTGTGACCGAGCCCATCTCTTGGCTTCATTGTCATTTTTAAAATAAAGGCCATCTGTTGGTGTACTTTTATTTTATATTATTTGTTTTTATCTGTTTTATTTTAAACTGCTGCATATGAGAGATGAGCAGCTATTGAATTCAAATAAATACAGACCAGAAGCCTATCTCCTAACTTCCAGAGCTTGGGGTATGAACTTAGTAATATGGATTGTAGGCTTATCTTCTCAGAGGTTCTGCCAGTATACAAGGAACAAAAAGGGAAAGGGCAGCGTGTAGCAGAGTTTAATGTGTGGCTAAAGGAGTGGTGTAAAAGGAAAGGCTTTGGTTTTATTAGTCATGATGTCTGCAGCTGGTCCAATGAAAAACTGTACAAAAGAAATGGTTTGTATCCATCAAAGAAAGGGACTGAGTTACTTGGCATTAAATTCACAGATTTCCTGGATAAACATTTAAATTGAACAGCGGGGACAGAGAATTAATGGATTCAGAACATTTCTGTCCCCAGCAACCTAAAACTATTAAGGATACCAGTGCATGCAAAATAGATGTCTGTGCAGGTAAGATTATCAACTTTGTTGCCAACCAAAACCGAGCATTTAATAGTGAGTGCGGTACCATGTGCACTAATCAAACAGGTGGCAAAAAAGTAGGGACAGGCAGGCACAACACAGGTTATGTAGACAGTAAACACAGTGTCAGACATAAAGATCTCAAGTGCCTATATACAAATGCACAAAGTCTGGGGAACAAACAGGGTGAACTTGAACTACGAATACATGAAGGTAAATATGATATAGTTGGAATAACAGCAACTTGGTGGGATGAAACCCATGACTGGAACATACTGGTAGAAGGATACAAACTATTCAAAAAAAAAAATAGACCCCATAAAAGAGGAGGTGGAGTTGCACTGTATGTAAAGGACCACTATATTGCTACAGAAATGCATGAAACCAAAGATGAAAACCTCCCAGAATGCATATGGGTCAATATACAAGAAAAAAAGAATGACATGGCCATAGGTGTATATTATAGGCCACGCAATCAAGCAGAAAAAATAGGTGTCCTTTTTGCCAGTCAACTAACAAACATGCAGGAAACACACAACAATAGTAATGGGAGACTTCAATTATCCTCATATCAATTGGAAAACTAATTCTGCACCAAGTGAGAAATCAAATAAGTTCCTAACCAACCTAGCTGACAACTTTGTTGTCCAAAAGGTAGAGGGTGAAACTACCGGGACAGCCATACTGGACTTAATTCTTACAAACAGAGAAGAAGTGATAGAGGGAGTTGAAACTGTAGGAACCTTGGGTGAGAGTGACCATATCATACTAGAATTCAACATAACACAAACACAAGCAACAGAACATAATGTCACCAGAGTCTTGGATTTTAAAAGAGCTGATTTCAATAAACTCAGAGAGAACTTGGGAAAGATTCCATGGATGAAACTCCTAAATGGGAAAACAACTCAAGAATCTTGGGAAACTCTAAAAAGTATGATCATAGAAGCCCAGAACAGCACAATACCTCTGAGAAAGAAAAACAAGAAATCCAAGAAGAAACCAGCATGGCTACACAAAGATCTCTCTGGCAAATTGAAAGAAAAAAAGGACAAGGACAAAAAATGGAAAGAAGGACATACAACTAAGGCATACAACTACAGCAGATAGCCAGAATCTGCAAAGACGAAGTCAGGATAGCAAAGGCTCAGAATGAACAAAGACTTGCAACAAAAGTCAAAGATAATAAAAAAAAGTTTCTTCCAACATATAAATAACAAGAAAAAAAATCAAGGAAACAGTCGGTCCACTAAAGAGAGAAGATGGCAAGGAAGTAACAGGCAACATAGAGAAAGCAGAACTGCTTAACTCATTCTTTGCATCTGTCTTCACGCAAAAAGAAACTATAGTTGAACCCACCAAAACGTAACTGTAAAAGACAGACCAGAAACAAAAGTTAAAATAAGCAAAAAAAATAGTAAGAGAACACCTGTCTGATCTTGATGAAAACAAATCACTGGGGCCTGATAGATTACATCCCAGAGTTTGAAAGGAGCTGGCAGAGGTCATCTCAGAACCGCTGCACCATATCTTTCAAAAATCCTGGACCACTGGGGAACTACCAGAGGACTGGAAAAGAGCTGATGTGGTTCCCATCTTTAAAAAAGGGGAAAAAAACCAGACCCAGGAACTATAGACCAATCAGCCTAACATCAATACCTGGGAAGATACCGGAAAAGATAATAAAAAAACAGAACTGCCAACATCTAGAAACATTTAGGCCCAGTACTCTTCAATATCTTCATTAACGACTTAGATGAGGGAATAGAAGGGGAACTTACCAAATATGCAGATGATACTAAGCTGGCAGGAATAGCTAACACCTAAGAAGATAGGCTCAAGATCCAGATGGATCTTGACAGACTAGAACACTGGGCCATATCGAATAAAATGAAATTCAATATAGAGAAAAGTAAAGTCCTACACTTAGGCAAGAAAAACCAAAAGTACACATATAGACTGGATGAAACCAGGCTCAACAGCAGTAACTGTGAGAGGGATCTTGGAGTCTTAGTGGACAACCAGCTAAATGTGAGCCAGCAGTGTGCAACAGCAGCCAAAAAAGCTAATGCAATCCTAAATTGTATTAACAGAGGGATACAGTTAAGATCAAGGAAAGTACTAATACCACTCTATAAAGCCTTAGTAGGACCTCGCCTAGAGTACTGCATCCAGTTTTGGTCACCACATTTTAAAAAAAATGTTGAGACTCTAGAAAAAATACAGAGAAGAGCAACCAGGATGATTAGGGGACTGGAGACTAAACACATGAAGAACGGTTACAGGAACTGGGCATGGCTAGTCTAGTGAAGAGAAGGACAAGGGGAGACATGATAGTAGTCTTCCAATATTTGAGGGGCTGCCACAGGGAGGAAGGGGTCAAGCTATTTTCTAAAGTGCCTGTAAGCCAGACAAGGAATAATGGATGGAAACTGAACAAGGAATGATTTAACCTGCAAATAAGGAGAAACTTTCTGATAGTGACAACAATCAACCAATGGAACAGCTTGCCCTCGGAAGTTGTGGGAGCACCATCACTTGAGACTTTCAAGTAGAGATTGGACTTCCACTTGTCAGAAATGGTCTCCCACTTGGGTGGGGGTTGGACTAGATGACTTACAAGGTCCCTTCCAACTCTGATTATCTGTTATCTGTTATCCTATTCTGATTCCTGCCAGAAGCTCCAAACTGTGCTAACTTGATTCTTTTGCAGTGCAGCACAATGCAGGAGTGAATTAGAATTAGAAGAACTTTATTGTCATTGTACAAGTACAACGAAAATGTGGATGTACCCCAGCAACTGTTCGCAATACAATAAAACCAAAGCACTTAAAAATGAAGATAAGAAAAGTGGTCAGTACTTAAAAGAATTTAGCCACATCATGCAGAGCAAATGTTTTCAGGTGTAGTAGTGAGCACCACCATGTAATTTCATGTACAGGTTACCTGTTCTTTTCCCCCTTTGTAAGAAAAAATCAAAAGAAATGAATGAAATTTCAAAAATCTTGTGTGTTCTCTCTGGAAATCTTTGGAATTCTTCAGTGAGAATGTGAAGATTTTAGGAAACTTCAGTGTATGGCCATTTAAAGATTAATTTTAGAGATCTGATAGTGCCACTTCACGTTTATGTGCTTCTCATGGCATGTATAGGCCACACACTGACAATTTCTTTATATTAGAAATTAGGAAGAAAAGAAAGTTTTCAAACAATGGTCATTTCCTTCTTTCTAGGCCTTGGACACTTGAAAATCTCAAGATTACAGCAAAATGATAATAGTAATTCGGAATTCATACAACTTTGCTGGATTTACCCACTAAACTCATGTATGGGCATGAGATGATGGTACACTCAACAACTACTTCTGAAAAATATGGAAGAAAAGAATAGGAAAGGAATGGGTGTTGCTTTCCTGGAAGTTCTTCTTTTCACTACATTTCTCTTTAAAATTATAAGCACCCATAATTCTCTCTTAAAGTATCAAAAGTATGATGTTAAATAGAAGCAAAGTCATTCATTTTAGAAAGATGTCTAATCTTATGAAAGACTTCTGCATCTTTTTTAGATTAGAGAAAGAACAAGGAAGGCTTTTGAAAAGCATTATATGATTCAAGAGAAAGAAAGAAATTGACAACAGAGAGCTAAGCAGAAATAAAGCAATTGATAAAACCAATGGAAAACCAAAGTGAGAGAACTGAGGTAGTTAGGTGAGAGATGATCAATTATTTCTATGGAATCAGAGAAGAAAAAAGCATACTTCTCAAATTTTATGAAAGAAAAGAAGCAACTTTATTTGGGCAGAAGAGGTAAGAATTAAAACCCAAAGCAAAATTGTTGAGTTTGATCAACAGAATGGATTTGATGTCAAGGGATAAGACAAATAAATGAGGAGAGAAAGAAAGTGAACATTGGTAAGTGAACATTGATATTGACAGCTGTCATCTAACAGAAATATTTGACACCTGAACAGGTAATTAAAAGGTAACATATATTGGGGGGAGGCATCTGTGTGACATAAAATATGATACAGGAGAATGAATAGATCATAAAATGTAGCTTTATCAATTGTGTGTTATTAAAGTTCTAGGGTTTTGACTCTTCAGTATTCCAGGAACAAAAACATGATGTAAGGGGTGGAAGAAGGTTAAGGGGGGAGGGTTTTGGAATTGCAGAGCTGTGAGCTGGTGCTATGGGAGCTTGCAGTAGTGTGATGGGCAATCTCCAGGATGATGTATTGTGGTCTGCAGTAAATGAAGAGCTGGACAAGATTGTGCAACCAAACAGCTCCTTTTGGTAGCCAAATGTAACAGAAGCAATGCTCCTGATCACCTGTTTGGTGATGCTTGGCATTGGGCTAGAGATACCCACTGTTAAATATCTAAAGGTGCAGCTACAGAGCTGTGGTGATTCCCAACAACATAACAACAGAGGCAGTGTGTTTACTAGAGGTTGACTTCTCTCCTGAGAGACAATGGCCATGCAATCCAAAGATGGTCTGACCTTGGCATTCCAAAGGATGCAGGCATCTCAGTGATGGCACTCAGGGACAATAAGACTGAGGTTGGGATAATGGATGTACTGGAGAGCTGCTACTAGGTTTGTCACACTGGGCACTATCTACAAGTGGTGATTGGGCTTAGACAGACAGACAAAAATACTGTGTGTTCCATCTTTCAGCAGCACGTCTTAGGAGTTTGGTCACCTATGATATTCAAAAATCTGGATTGTGAATAGGAACAATTTTTTAGGCAGAAGATTTTAGAGAACAGTGTTGAGGTATAATGACTGTTCTCCCTCCTGAGGTACAGGGCAGCATTGGTCATCCTTACTTGCTGTGGTTTTGGAGTAGGTATCATTAAACAAAATGGAGCTTTTGAAAAAAAAAAACAGACACTACTTAAGAAGGAGTTTGTACAGGTAATACAATTTAGTTACTATATGTACGTGCTTTAGCAATTTCATCTTAATTTTGTTAGAAAATTGGAATTTGAATGCAACATACAATGGAACAAAATATTAAATAACTCAAACGAAAACAAGCTCATAAAACAACAATGCAATTTACACTGTGAATTGCCAAATCAAGCAATTATCAAGAACTTTCACTCATATCACAATCAAACATACTATTTTTCCAAAAGACCCTCAATAATTATTAAAAAGTATACCTCTCCATGACTATACATATTTAATCATTTCTTAAAGAATCTGTTGATCCATTATTCTCACCAAAACTTACCTTGTGTGCTGGTTACTGGAGCCACCTGGTGCCTTAAGGAGCACCTGCAGCTTACAAAACTTGAAATTGGAAAATTTACTGCAGGAGAAGCTAATGGGCAGCAAAAGTGAAACAAATTTCTACATTTGACAGACTCCATACCCATAGTTTTATGAATAAGGTTTCGGAGGGCAATTTACTGATGTTGAAAGATTTTGTTAAATCTTTAGAAAAATCTTATTACGAAGGTTTATTATTACTATTGGAGTATACTTGCTGGTTTTAGAATTGCATATTTCTTTATAGAATACTAAACAATAAAATTGTATTATTAAAAAGAGCCATCAAATTAATTAAAGGTTGTGTTTTTTTTAAAAAAATGAAGATGCACTGAAATTTGGTATGGGAGAAAGTCCCTGTGAGCAGACATTTAACAATTTATTTACCATTGATTTGGCACTGTACTACCAAAATCTCCACCTCCTAGAAACTTGGAGGAAATTGTAACTAGGAGTTGTTTTAAATATACTATGATGAATAAGTTCTGACAATAAATTATAAGAACAAAACAATCCAAACACAACTACTCTATTGGAGTCCATTTGATAACTGAGAAATGTATATTAAGCCCATTCAGTAAATGCCTAATTCACTTATCATATGATATGAATATCTAATGCTACAAATGAGCATTTTTGATCCTATATTCTGCAAATTCACTCTTCAGATCTCAGTCTTGCAAGATAATATATGCTGAGGATGTAGTGATTCAACAGAAATACATAGTAAGCAGCCGCAAAACAACCAAGATCACTTTAAAGAGTAACACTGTTGAATAGATTCAGAATTTTTATGGATTACAGTCTATTTTGTCTAATGAATGTAGCATAAACAAGATAATACAGCCATATGAATGGACTAATTCAAGGGAGAGGGTGTCTGCTATTCATAAACGTCCATTAAATGCTACAGCATGTTATTGCAGCAACTTACATCATTTCCATGACATCATTACACTAATAATGCCAATTATATAATTTGCATCAATTTGTATAATGATGTCTTTACCAAAAGATGCAAATCACTGAGGAAATTATTCCATTGCATGAATGAATAATAATATGCTGCATTAAAGTTTCATTATATGATACATTAGGACTATGCAAATTCTTTTAAAGAACTGCTTCAGAATATGCAAAAAATATATACAAAATAACTCTTTTTCCATTGTTAAAACAGCCACATCTTAAGTTCACACAGCATCTGCTGGCTGAGAAATAGAATATTCAGAAAGCAACAGTTACTTTTCATTATAAATGTAAACTGTACACATGTCTTGTTTGATTCACACAAGATAATCAAGCTAAACAAAGGCTATCAAACTTTCAGTTCACTTTCATATGTATAAAAAAGCTTGGGACACGCAGTGAAGCTGCAGAGATTGAATTAAGCTTTGAACACATAAAGAAATAAAAGAGACCCCCACAACAAGCCTCCCCCCCAAAAAAGAAGAAAGCATTTTTTATCCAGTTAGTGCAATGGTTTGCCTGTGTTTTGCTTAGCTGTACACAATAATTTCCATTAATATACCATATATTTCTTCTATATAAAAAGTAATAAAGATACAGTATTAGTGCAAAACCTATTATTGTATGCTTAAAGTTTACAAAACTGAAAATTAGAATAAGATCATTCTTAGTTATTTATTACAGCAATATGTTTAAAAGTTTTTTTATTTTTTAGAGACATAAACAAAACATAAATATAAAACCATATTTTCAATTACATACAGTGTGTTGTGCCCAATCTCTGCAGTCATTCCCTTCCAATTTAAATTAATCCTCATATTACAAATCAGCTATATATATTTATATTATTATCATTATATTAAAATATTAAGACTCATCTTGATTCAAAAAGATATTCAGGAATCAGGTACATAAATCAATCACTTCTAGTTGGTATCTATCTATATAAAAGTGAAATACCACTCATGCATCATCACAAAATCTCCAGAACCATAAAGCCTAAAAACTTGAAATTTGGCCCGTATGTTCCTCTTGGCTTCTAGGTGCTCACTAAGAAAAGATTTTTCAAAATGACCATCAGAGCATTAGTATTTCGTAAACACGCTCTGATGCTAAGGAGTTCTACTCCTCCTCTCCACCTGAAAAGAAATCTGTTCCAAATGCAAAGCACAAGCAGAGGAGTTTCAGTTTCACAGCACCAAGCAGCTTTAGTATAGAATAGTTGAGCTAAGCCACATCCAGACTCCTTGTTGTCTCCTTGCTCACACAGCAAATACTGCTTCAGTTTCCAAACAGCACTCAACTCTCTCACACACGGACAGGACACTAGCCAGATGAATACCGATGGATGCTGATAGGCAGAGGCACATTTCCCCCCTTTATTTTCCTCCCCCTAAATCAAGCCCAATCACATAGTTTTGTAGCAAAACTCTGGTATAGAGCTAGTTGGTCATATCGCCAGTTTAATGGGCTAGTTTATGTTTAACTGCTTTGTCTTTTCAATATGTTTCTACTAGAAGTCCCTATAAAATTTGTCTGATTAAGTTTTAAGTCTCATTGTTAATTGCTGCAAACTTGTATGGTGGATTTCAGTTTAGTTGCTATATGGTGACTTTTATATTTTTGACACCAATAATTATTTTTTTTAATCTTACATCAAACTTGTTCTTGACTTGATTATTTTTTCCTAGATAATCAGGCAGAAAAATACTGGGTCTACTGCAATATCCAATCACACCCCCAAATACTATCAATTCAGTAAAAGTCATTCTCCTTTTTGATGTATTTAAATTATGTATCATTATTTAAAAAAGAAATAGGTCAGACATTATTTAGCAGAGTTGTTTTATATATAGGAACAGAAACATCTAATTTAATTGTTTGGGTTAATTTTGAAGCAAATACTTGTGGTTGTATTATTGCATGCTTAATGGAAAAATACATTTAAAAAATAAACAATAAAACATGGAGACTGAAATCCAAAATAGTGTAACATGACCTTTTGTGGGGGCTTTGAGTGTTGTGGGGGCTTTAAGTGTTGAATCCTAGCAATTGCCTGGACAAATCCCTGCAGTTTTGTTGGCAAGATTTTTTGTAAACTTTGCCATTGCTTTCTTCTTAGGTCCAGGAAAGAGTGACTGGCCCATAGTCAGTCATTAAGTTGGCTTTGCACCTAAAGTGGGATTAGGACTCCTAGTCTACCAGTCTCTAGTCTGATGCCTTAACTAGTATACATAATCCTAGACTTAAAATCATCCATTCGATGACTATTCAAAATTACAACTGCATTGAAGAATGTTATTTATGATTAGTTCTCACACTTATATGACCACTGAAGCATCCTTAGTCACGTGATCAAAATCTGAGTAGTTGGCAAACGGCATGTATTTATGAGCGTTGCAGCACCTCAGGGTCCTGGGGTTGTCATTTCCAATCTTACTAGGGAGCTTCTGACAAGCAAAGTCAATGGGGGAAGCCATATTTGCCTAACAACTGCATGATTCATTTTAACTGCAGTGATTCACTTAACAACTATTGCAAAAGGGTCATAAAATGGGGTGTGATTCACTTAACAATTGCCTTGTTTAGTAATGAAAAATTTGAGCTATTGTAGTGCAATGGTTAGAATGCGGTATTGCAGGCTAATTCTGCTGACTGCTGGCTGCCAGCAATTCAGCAGTTTGATTCTCACTGGCTCAAGGTTGACTCAACCTTCCATCAGTAGTAAATAAAACTTCCGTCAGTAAAATGAGGACCCCAATTGTTGGGGCAATATGCTGACTCCGTAAACTGCTTAGAGAGGGCTGTGAAGCACTGTGAAGTGGTATATAAGTCTACATGCTATTACTATTGCTAAATTGAAACTTAATATCCTTTATACACTTAATACATATTATTTATTGAAATACAGAAAGTAAAAAATACTAAGCAAGTGATATACTTTTGAATTTATTTTCCAACAATTTCAATCTAACATTCTCTTCTCTACTGAAATAGAAGCACATTACATAAATCCAAATATTTATATTATTTGCCCAAGCTATCTACTATTAAAAATATTCAGGGCAAATTTTATTAAAGACTTGGATTTAATAAAGAAGATGCTTGCATTCGGACTTGGTATTTATGACAGTGAACCAAAGGTTACTGGGAAACATAATTATATTTAAATAAGTTATTTCAAAAACACACATGGCCAGGCTATTTATCAATCTGCACTCTTCTATCTTCAGGAAATAATAGATACCACTTAATCTATAAAAGCTGGAAACTTTCCCAGGCTTGATGACTATCCTGTGAAGCAATATAGGACGTACATTTTTTTCTCTGCATACACTGAGGGCTTATAATGTTGCTTTCCAACATGAGATTGTTTTCAGTTTCTACCAATTGTGCAAGCCATTATCCAATTTTCTTGACATACACTGATGCCAATATTTTGATAGCAACCCTGGCATGTAAACTATAGCTAGTATTGCCCTAGATTATCCATCCTGGGTGTTTTGGTTGCATTTGGTTTCATTGGATGCAGAAATTTGGTTCTGCCAAATATAAATTTCCTTTTTTGTTTTTAAGAAAGTGGTATTCTAATTCCTTAGTGGGGAACAAATTGTTTTGCTATCAAAATTCTCATGAAAGCTTGCCTCCCAGAGTTGTGGGTGCATGAGAATCCTGATAGGAAAATAATTTGTTCCCTGCTAAGGAATTAGAATGACACTGATTTGCAGAGGCTTTTCTTCTTATATTTAATTTCACAGACACTGACCTGTGTAACCAGGCAGTCAAAGGACATTTTGGGCATAATGGAAGCAATTGAACACATTGTTATTATTACACATTTGGAACAGAAGTAAAATTTTGATCCTTATTCACATCATAACTTTAAATTTTGGGTGAATTCAGGTTTGAAAATAGGTGTATTTTAAAGTCAAGAGGTAAAAGGATTATTAACATTTTAATAGCAATAGCACTTAGACTTATATACTGCTTCATAGTGCTTTACAGCCCTGTCTAAGCAGTTTACAGGGTCACCATAAGGCCCCCAATAATCTGGGTCATCATCTTGGAAGGCTGAGTCAACCCTGAGCCTGATGAAATTCAAACTGCCAAATTATTGGCAGCCGATAGTCAGAAGTAGCCTGCAGTACTGCTTTCTAACCACTGTGCCACCGAGGCTCTTTACATTACCTTATAATCAATTATATGATTTTAAACTACTTGAGCTATGGCAAGAGGAAATTAAAGGTAAAATTTCCCCTCTCCAGTCATGAGGCAGTGCTCATCTCCATTTCTTAGCCGAGGGATCAGTGTTGTCCAAAGACGCTTCCATGGTCATGTGGCCAGAATGACTATACATTTGAGGCATGGACTGCTTTACATTCCCACCAAAGTGGTACCTATTTATTGAGTTGCATTTGCATGTTTTGGCAGATTGGCAGGAGCTGGGGCAGGAAGAGGAGCTTACCCTGTTACACAACAGTTGGATCTCAAACCCAGGATGTCAGCTTTCCAGCTGACAAGTTCAGGGTCTTTAAACCCTGAGCCATCGGTCCCCTCAAGAGGAAATTACATGGCCTAAAACTATGGAATGGTAAAATGTTCAATGAAAGCAACCTTTGATTTCATAATTTGGTCCAGATCTTGGGATGCATCCAAATCTTGGGATGACAATCATTGTTTGAAATGTAATAATGGGACGATGAGGGAATGAGGCTCAAAGCACCCTTGGCCAATCCACAGTGTAAGTGGGGAAGCAGAAGTGGAAAGGAAGAGACAACAAGCAGACATGGAACAAAAAACTGGAAGGCACATCAGAGATCTGCTAGTGCAAGGGTCCCCAAACTTGTCAACTTTAAGACTTGTTGACTTCAACTCCCAGAATTCCGGGAGTTGAAATCCACAAGTCTTAAAATTTCCGAGTTTGGAGACTCTGTTCTAGTGACTAGTCCAAACCCCTGCTCAATCCAGGAGCCTTACATCATTGCAGTCAAATGATTAGCCAGTTTTTTGAAAACCTCAGTGATGGAGTACTCACAACTCTGGGAGGCAAGCTATTTTATTGAGTAAGTGTTCTCACGGTCAGAAAATTTTCTCCTTACTTCTAGATTGGATATCTTTAACAAGCTTGTCCTTGTACTTCTTGTCCTGCCCTCAGGTGCTTTTGAGTTTTGAATTCTAGTAATCCTTATCAATAGTGCTGCTACTTGACTAAGTTCCCGTGCATAGGCATGAATAATAAATCAATATAATTGGAACTTTACATGTGGCCCTGGTCTTTTATGGCTGACAACAGCCAGTTTATTCGGCCTTCTGATTATCTGATATTATTTACAGATCAATTCTTTTGCAGATTACACCAGCAGATTTGCCTGCTGGATAGGGCAAAATGCAGTATTTTTCAACTGCAGCAGCAAAATAAGCAGCCAGGCCAAAAAAGCACAGGAAATATTACAAAAGTTAGAGCCAGAATAATTTTTCTTCTACTATCAGAACCAAATAAGCCTATGATAAGAGTGGGCAAATTATTTCAATTGAAGTCGTATCAATTGGGGATAGTCTGAGGCCATACACTGCATCATAATTGTCCTCCATATAATTTACAGGGCCAAAGTGTCTGTTTTTTCATCTGTTCCTACATCAATTTAAGCAATTTTGATCTTTGCTCTCCCTTGGTAAATGTATCACAGCTTTCTAAGACTGTCAGGCTCCAATTGTTAAGATCCTCTAAAGCAGGTTATTACAAGATGTGATTTTTTTTGATGTCTGCCTGTTAAATCCAGAAATGCTGAAGGAGAACAATGAATTATGGCTTTACTTACCCCGGCAAACCATAATATAACATAATGAAATACTAAAAGGGGAAATGGATAGAGGAAAATTATTTTCTTCTACCATTATCTCAAAGACTTCCTTGCTAATGATTCTAATATCATAAAGAGATTTAAAGTAAACTGTACTTCTAAGTATCCCAAATGGTATCTGCAAATATCATGGTTTCATTTATTTATACCCTCTTCATAAGAGAATTGAGAATGTGCTGATCAATGAATGCATTAATAACTCTTCCTATCATCATTCTACTTACATAGGAACTCCATTAACGAATACCAGTATTTGCAGTTGTATTCCACCCAATGTCTGCTCGCTATATTTATTTGTAAATGAGCTGAATACTTCATGAAACTACTATACCAAGGTGACTTCAGGTCACAAATGGTTGTATGGTAATTAACATTAGTAAGGTATTTATGTTGCCATGTTCTTTAAGGCATTTTATAATATAGTGGAAGTGACCAATTAGCTTGAGTAATGAAAACATGGACTCTTCATTTATTATGACCAAAACTGGGACCAGAATTTCCGTTCCTAAGCAAAGTAAGTATTGAGTTTCACCCAATTTTACAACATTTTTGCCATGACGATTAAGTGAATCTCTGCAGTTGTTAAGCGAATGTTGTGGGCCTTAAACGAATCCAGTTTCCCCCCATTGAATTTGCTTGTCAGAAACTGCAACCACTGTAAACATGTGCCGATTGCCAAATGCCTGAATTTGGATCATGTGACTGTGAAGATGCTGCAATCAAGGTTGTGAGTGTGAACTTAGATTTTAAATGACAAGCTCCAAAAATATGGAAAATATACTAGATATACATTTGTACACTAGATATACAAATGAAACCAGCTGATGTTTTAATAATTAAGAGACATTCAAATGTGATAATAGATAAGTAATAAGTGATTATTAAGCAATAATAAGAGTAACTCAAATAATTTTCCTCTATTGTACTTACAAAGGAGACGTGTTAAATTTTGAAAGACTTGGTGAGGAAAAAAAAAGTACCATGTTCTAGGACATTATTTGAAGAAAATAAAGATCAAGATACTTTACAAGGGAAGGAATGTAAAGTTGTTTTATTTGATCAAGATTAAAAGGTGTTAATTCTGGCAATCCTTAATGGACTTTTGCTGACCAATATTGAACAATGAGGATTTAAGGATCTGTCTTTAGATAAGAGATGTGACATGGGTTGAAGAGATTGTTTGTCTTATTTTAAAAGAATGGTAAGTTGTTAAAGTTGTTTAGATTTATCGTGACTTATTGTGACACAGGGGAAAGTAATTTTATACTTTCTTTTCTTTCCTGTGTTTTTTCTTTTTTATTCTTCTATGTGCGTGTGTATTCTTTTCTACACTTTTTATTATTTGTAGCTTGTAGTAGTTTTGATTTGCATAAAATTATTTAGAAAAAGTAACCAAAGATGACATAACTGAAACAGCTTTACTTGGCAATTTCTATAGACTTTCATTGCTATCTCTGTGTTCTGGAAGACAGAGTAACTGTGAAATTAACCTTTCTTCAAGATCCACAGTGGGTTATGGGTGATACTGCATACTTACATCAGAATTACCAAAATTTTGCATTCAGAGAACATACTGGGCCCACCATTGACCTGGTTTACTGTATCTTATGAATATAACTGAAAGAGCCAGGAAGACAAAAAACAAGTTTGATTTTAATAGTTAATAAATGTTGATACAGTACAAATTTTGAGGAGGAATGCTACAATACTATGGACTGATCTGAAGATGCAGATCATAGAAGCAATTCACTAAGATAACTTTGAACATACAAGGCCCAACAAGCCAGTGCATGCTCTACCAATCCAGACATTGGGTCTTGTACATCATGGTTTATTTCTTCATAATGCGAACTCTTAACTGTGGTTTGTTAACAAACCATTCAAAATCCACATAGTTTGCTAAGGGGACTATGTATCTTGCAAAACCTAGAAACCTGGGTTGAGCGTTTCAATTTTAAACACAGATCTTCATGCAATATCCCTTCCCTCCCCCCCACTTCTCAAATTATGGGGTGCTCTCAATAAAGGTCCTTTTTCCTCCATAACAATTTTGACCCTTCTCATCAGCTTCTTCTGACAGGAGTTTTGCTAACCCAAAGGAATAAGAAACCACGAGCAGAAAAGACACAAAGCCTTTTTTTTTTTTTTTGGCAGAGCCCAGCTGGCGGCAGGGCGGCGGAGAGGCGCGCTGCTGCCAACCTCCCCCACCCACCCACGCACCCACCCCTGCCACCGGGCACACGCTTTCGAGCCCCGCAGTCCCACTGCGAGCAGTAAGCCCTTTCCGGTAGGCAGCGGGCGGCGACGTCTCTCTCAGGCCCTTTCCACTATAAGGCCCGCGAGTTCCCAAGCGGGCGAAAACAATGAACCAAGCGGTAACTGGCCGCCGTTCTCAGGGCTTTATGCCAGAGGAGAACTTTGCACGTTACGGACGGCCAACTTCTCGGTGCAAGAAAGCAAAAGGAGTTGCCGGAAGAGCCCGTCAACTCCCCAGCAGCGCTTCAGGGGACAACATTTTTTCAGCATGACGCGCCTCCCCCACGGCGGCGCACCCAGCCCGCCGGCCCCGCCAAGGCGCCTCTTTCCAAGCCCCGCGGGCCCCGGGTTGGGAGGGCAGTGCGGGCCACCTTTGCCTCTTCTCCCCCCCACTTCTCTCTCTCGCCCCTCCCCTCGCCTCATTAAAGGCACCGCGCGCGCTTGCGGAGCTTTGGTTACCTTCTTTAGCTTTTTTCCTCCTGGCTAAGGTGCCTCCGAGCTTTCCGAGGAAGGAGTCGTCTTTCTTCCGGGAAGGGGGCGACTTGGGGGTCGGAGACTTGGGGGAAGAAGGCGATTTCTGAGGAGAGGTTGCCATGGCGGTGGCTCCTACCAAACGGCGCCCGAGCCTGCTTGGGAAACGAAAGCGGAGAGGCTTCGGCTCGACTCAGTCACCAGCGGGCTCGTCCCTATTCCCAACGGAAGCGGAATTATTTCAAGCATCCAAGGCTGCTCTGGGTCTGCTCCTTCCCTCCCTCGGTCCTCCCTCCCTCCCTCCCGCGCACACCCAGAGAAGGAGGTTTCCCCCCCCCCACCTCTCACTCTGGCAAACTCGCGCAGAGCCCGATCGGCTCCGTTGGAGAGCTGCTGCTGCTCGTTCCCGCTCCCCTTCCTCAAAGCCCAGAGATTGTGAGAAACGTTTGCGGCTTTGACTCGCAAACTGCCCCTGCATCTTCGGCGGACCTGCAGGTAGACTTGAAAAGATGCTGCGGCCTGGACCCTAGGGCAAAATATACAGTGAAAAAGGTCCCGGCGTCCACCGCCTGCTTAGGCATAGGTCTGCAGCCCGATCCTGCTACCTACGGTTGCTTGACAGGAAAGTCGGTGGAGGTGAATCTACTTTTCACGACTCTTACGCCTAGCTATTCGTTTCACTTGCAAAGGGGGAGTTTGGGGGAAGATCCTGCGTGTCTCCATTCTGAATTAAAGTAAACTCGCGTCTTTCGTTGCACTTACAAAGGGGCGACCGCGCAACTTGGCAGCCCTTTCGCTCCCCTGGGCTGATTTATTCACCGTACCTGCATCATTGGCCGTGACAGTTTCAAAAAGTAGCGTAGTCTGTGCTCCCGGAAAACATTTCCCGCGACGTCATTTCCTAGCCCAGTTTCAGTTACACATAATGCGTCTGTACTCCTATCAATGTCAAAACTAAGTCTTTGTCCCACTCCGTAAATTGTATCGCCTCTTTTCCACTCCGCGTCCTCCTCGGCGGAGGTGGGGGGTGGGGGAGGAGGAGGAATCGTCCGAGGATACCGATGTGCCGCCGTGGGATCTTGAGGATTGCCGAACTAAGAATTCAAATGTAATGTTAGAGGAGGTGTTGAAAGGGGGTTGGGAAAAAATAACGTTTAATGCAGTTTCTTTGATTTTGGAGGCTAAGCAAGCTAGCCAGGAAGTAACTTAACAGCAAAGTTGAATAAAAGTGGGAGTTACTCTTTCTGCTTGGTCGAGGATGTGCTTCACGGGGCATAAGTCTCTATTTCTGTGCTGCCAGCCGGTATTAAGCAACTGAGCCATTTCCCAAGATGTTGGTAGGTGGGAGAAATCAGCCCCATAAAAAGTTGACTTTTATTCAACATTTACATGAGACTACTGGAAAAGATCAAAAATGTGGTCAGATAAATCAAGGCTATGGTTTTCCCCGTTGCAATGTATGGCTGTGAAATTGAGGCCTTTGAACTATGCTGCTGGAGAGGATTCCTGGTTCCTTGGACTGGAAGGTGATCAAACCTTCAGTCAGTCCTGACTGTTCTTTAGAAGGCCAGATCCTGAAGATGAAACTCAACTACCTTGGCCACCTAATGAAAAGGAAGGACTCACTGGAGAAGAGCCTAATGTTGGGAAAGATTGAGGGCAATAGAAGAAGGGATGACAGAATGAGGTGGCCGGATGGAGTCACTGAAGCAGTAGGTGTGAGCATAAATTGACTCGGGGGAGAATGGTAGAGGACAGGAAGGCCTGGAGGAACACTATGGGTGGGACATGATTTTGCAACTAACAACAATCTTTGGTATGTTGATATTACAGTACCCAGCTTTAGATTTCAGCCTTGGCTGAGGAAGAAATACTGTGGAGGTCCTTTCCTGGTACCTGAAGGTGTGAATGAGGAGAATCAGAGTTTAGGCTTGAATCTAGCAAGATCAAATCACTTTGGTTTCAATAACATGCTGGTCATCATGAGTTACTTGAAGGAATGACACTTTCCCAGATGTATGTAACTTATGGTTCCTCCTGGACTGTTAGCTCCTGCTCAGTGAACAACTGTGGCCACAGGGCCTTTTATTTAGGGTTCATTTTAGATATCCAAAAGCAAATCTTTATAAAAGCAAACTCTCCCTTGCAGACCACGCAGTGAAAATTACAAAAATAACATTTAGAGTTGTGTCCAAAGTTACTGAAACTAAGTAACTAAGGATAAATATTATCAATTAATTATAACTAAAATCACCATTTTTAGACTTTACTTATTAAGAGTGGTGTGGTGTCCTAGTGGTGAAGACACCTGTCTCCCACTTGGAAGGTTGAGCGTTCAATTCTAGGTAGCAGCAGATGGTTTTCTCCTAAGGCCCAAAGAAAAAATATCTGCTGTGAACTCCATGTGACATCAGGAAGGACATCCGACCAGTAAACACTCAACTCCATCCAGTCGCCCCCAACTACACCGAGTTAAGGGATTACAGAGTCATAAAAAGGAATTATCGCCCTCAAAGGAAGATCATTGAGGCTAGGAACTTTGGCTTACTGTACATAGTCAACAAAACTCTAATCTGCTAAATTAGGGCTTAGTTGCATTTACATTGTGTAAGATCAAGTTATATGCTATTTGTATCAGAACTTTTCCATCAGTCAGGAATCACAGATTTTTGCACTTAAATGTTTTATACAATACTTGATATTCTTTAGAAGAAGAAGCAATGACTTTGATTCATATTTTACACACACTTTTTTAAAAAAATATTTCCATTTGGAATAGTAAACAAAAGATGTTCAGTGTTATCCTACACCTTTCATGCAAGTTTTAAAAAGCAAAATTACAAAAATAACATTTAGAGTAAACCAATATTTTTATTATTTGTTTCAATACAAATAGCCTACTTCAAATTGCTTTACATCTTGTTCAGAATAAATGCTTATATATTAAATTACAATGTACAAAGTACAAATATCTACCATAGTTTTAAAGTTTAACATGTATAGTGACTTTTAGTTTACAAACACATAAATTGCATTTTCTTAACAGCAACTGATTCCTTTTTGTTTTTTATTTACAACATACATATACAGTATAATTTCTAATCAACTGTTGTAACTGTTCATAATTACAATGGCATTCTAATCACAAGAATACCTTCCTCCACCTTAAGAATTAATGTAAAATGTTAAGTGGTATGTAGTAGTACATACTGTATGTCAATCACGGAAAGTCTTTTCATCATCCATCAACAAGATATGTTTACTTTTAAGGAAAACTAAAACAGTGTTGCAGTTTTGTAACTATCAAGTATTCTCAGAATTAAAAATCCAGGAAGTAGAACACAAAAACCATTCTAGTATTACTTCCTCAGTGGAACTTATCTAAGGCCCATTTATGATTCTGTCATTCTTTTCCCATAAAAGCCAATGCTATTTTTACATTATCAATTGGAGCATTATTCCTTTCCCCTACAGTTGTACTGTGCAATAAGATTTTGATCCTAATTTACTTGATTTATTTATTTGATTTCTATAAGCCCTGCCCCCTTTCCACAAGTGACTGGAGAGCATACATTAATGGTATTCACTATGCTGGAAGGACAATTGTTTTCTGAGAACTTTAAAACATAGAATAACAGAGTTGGAAGGAACCTTGGAGGTCATCTAGCCCAACCCCCTGCTCAAGCAAGAGAGTCTATAACATTTCAAACAAATGGATGTCCAATCTCTTCTTGAAAGTCTCCAGTGATGGGGCACCCACAACTTCTGAAGATAAGCTGTTCCAGTGATATATTGTTCTCACCGTTAGGAACTGTATACACCTTCCTGTGTTTATATTTGTCAAGCAGTATAAACTTACCAAAATAGTTCTTTGGTAAGTTCTACCAAGTTCTTTGGCTAATTGAAACTTTCTGTTCCTTCCAAGAAATACTATTCTTCTGTTTTTCTTATGTTTCTTATTCATCAATTAGGCCCTGTTTCAAATACAAAAGTTAAAAGTTAATAACCTTTTGCTATTGCATTAAATAGCATACTGGATATATTTAGGGTTAGTGTAACAAAAGTGGGGAAACCAGAATCAGGATCAGTTCTGTCTATTTATGCTGTGATGTCCATGAATATCATCAGACATGGAATACATAAAAAGCTCACCAGGCATTTGTGAACAGGTTGCCCACCTGTATTGCTGTGTATTGCTGTTACTTTTATACCCCATCAAGAATGCTGTTCAAGCAGGGATTTATAGACAAACTTGCTAAATGAACAATATACAAGAAGCTGCCATTCATACATTGCACAGACTTTCATTCAAGAGTCGGTTCATAGTTCCAACAGGAACATTTCTGAACCCATCCTTGGCCCATAATCCAGATATGAATGCTAAATAATAATTATTTGTATGTAAGAATTATTTCATGAGAGTCATTTTGAACATTCTTTCTCCTATTCTACCAAATACCTGAATTGCTTTTAAATTTTCTTTATAAGTGATGACTCAAATGTTGATTTAATTTTAGCACATATGTTCTAAAAACTTCCAACTCTGTTGTTTAAATATATGTTCAGTACCTCTCACACTGTTACCTCATTGGGTTAAGCAATGCTGTGCAAAGAGCAAGAAGTAGAGGGTGAAGCAAAGGAAAATCAGGAGGCAAAAGGAAAATTTACACAAACATTTCGCATACTTCCCCATACCTTCACACCCATGCTTTCACCAGATCATGCACTGCCTTTTGTATTTAAAACCTCTAATTTCTCTGTTTTTCATGATTGTCATCTGTTCCATTCAGATCTTTGTGAATATTGAGTTTCTTTATCTTCCCCTTGGTCTCAACCCATTTACTCTTTCTCCATATATTTCTTTCCTGATTTGATTCTTATTCACTTGATTTATTACAAAACATCTCAGCTTTGTTCATACTGATTTTTCACTTTCATATTACTACATTCATCCATCAGCCTTTTATTTGTCACCATATAAGAAAAAAAAATATTTTTGGGAGGGCGGAGCTGGCGTTGTGACGATACGACATGCAATCTTGGAGGTCTGAGATCGCTGCCGATATCTTTGCTCCTGGATGGTCCTATCGGATCTAAACCGTCCCGAAGAGATGATGAAAGTGAAGAGCGCATCCTGTTGATCCCAGGGATACCACAAAGTCCCTGGTAGATCCAGGAGAAGCTCTTCTTGCCAGCAGCAAAGAGACAGCCATTAAAGCTGCTGAAGTTGGGACAGCTCCGAAACGGAAGAGAACAGAAAGAGAGAGTGTGCCGGTTTGGTGAGAACTTTTTCTTTATTCTAAGATCTGAAAGGACACCCTAAGGAAAAGAAAGAATCTGTAAAAGTTTTGACAGAAGTGATTAAGCGGCGATTTTAAACAGGAATGTCAAAGTAATTTTTTTTTCTCATTGCTGGATTTTCTATACACGATCTTATATTTTGAAACTGGACTGGTTTTTTCTTTTACATCTATTTTTTTCTCCTTTTAGATTTTGTAATATTTTAGGCTAGAGGCTCCCTTTTAGTTATTTCTTTTTTAAAAAATATCTTTTTCTTTTTTTATTAATTCTTATTATATCTTCCTTGGAAAAGGAGGGGGAAAGTGAGAGCAAAGAAACTTTGTAACACTGCCAACTAGAGGCTTGAAAATATTCTATTTCCCTGTGACCAGACAAAGCTGAGAAAGAAAGAACTGAGACTCTTTTTCAAGGACCTTGCTATTTGATAAGATAGAGAGAAGAGCATGGGAGAGTATTATTGCAGGTGCTCTTCTGAGTTTCTATCAACAGCTGGAGTCTGGTGTTGAAACCTAGGGGGGAAAAAAGGAGATAGGTTTTTGGAGAAGAGAGCTATAATAAGAGCCTTGGATAATTAAACAAAGTGCAGTGTGCCCTTTTTACTTTTTATAAGTTGTGCTATCCCTCCTCACCAGCTTTATTGTATTTCATTTTTTCTTTTTTTTTTCTTGTAGTAACTATTTGGGTTTTTGGCTTTATTGGAGCTTGTCTTTGTTTTTCTTTTTTTCTTTGGAAGTGCAATCTCTATGTTTGCTTTTTATTTTAAAGGGAAAGCTTTAGTATTAATTTTTTTTAAGGGAATAGCCTTTTTTCCCCCTTTCCTGGTATTTTTGTTTTTTCATCTACCTTTCTGGTTTATTCTTATGCACTCTTTTCTATTTGAGACCTTTCGATTGGATTAAGGTGTTGAAGAACCTGAAGAATTTTTCCTTTTCCTTTTTTTCCCTTTTTTTCCCAAGCCTTTTTCTTCATCTAACTACTGATCAACAGAATTAATAACTAATATTCAAGAAATAAATATTGAAACAAGTACTTGGGCAGATCACAATCCAATGACAAATGGAAAGGACAAAAAAGAAGATCTAGATGGATGTTAAATAATACTATTTTAAAGGAAAAAGACTTCACACAGTGGATGGAGAAAGAATTGCCTTTTTTCTTTAGAGAAAACAAAAAAGAAGATACATCAATTCAGAATGTATGGGATACAATGAAGGCATATGTTAGAGGCTTGATAATAGACTATACAAGGAAAAGGAATACTATGAAAAGACTAGCCTCTAAGGCCTTAGAGGATGAGTATAAAAGACTTGAAAAAGAGCTACAGAAAATGCCACAGAAAAAGGACATCAAGCTAAAAATGGATATAATTAAACATAAAATGGGTCAAATAGAAAAAGAAGAATTAGCACAGAAAATTAGAGGTGCTGAACAGAACTACTTTGAAGACGCAAACAAACCAGGTAGATGGTTAGCATACAAACTGAGAAAGGAGAAAGAATCAAGGAAAATATTGCAATTAATAGATGACTAAGGCCAAGTTTGCTATGGTAGTAAAGAGAAGAAGGAAATCATTCGAGACTTCTATGGGAATTATATATGCAAGAGAATATTGATGAGGAAAGAGTTAAACAGTACTTACAGAATGCTAATTTACGTCAGATACCTAAAGAGACTGAAACAATGTTAGAAAGCAATATAACGATGATGGAGTTAACTGAAGCACTCAGAAGAAGCAAAATAATGGAAAGGCACCAGGCCCAGATGGACTTCCGGCAGAATTTTACAAAACATTACAAGAATAGTTGAATCTTCCATTGCTAGAAGTTATGAATGAAGTTATGTTAAAGAAGAAGATATCTAAATCATGGTCAGAAGCCTATATTACACTTATTCCAAAAGAGGAGGCCGATCCATTACAAATTAAGAACTATAGACCTATTTCTCTACTAAATGCAGATTATAAAATCTTTGCTTCAATATTGGCAGAAAGACTTAAAAAATATTTAAAAAATTTTATTCATCCTGATCAAAATGGATTTCTGCCAAAGAGACAAATTAAAGACAATATGAGAGTAATCTTGGACACCTTGGAATATTACGAGGCACATCCTGAAAAACAAATGGCTCTGATATTTCTAGATGCAAAGAAGGCATTTGATAATGTGAATTGGCGATTCATGTTATTACTGTTGGAACAGATGGGTTTTGCTAGAAAATTTATTCAAGCAATAGAAGCTATATACTATAAGCAAACGGCAAAGGTAATGATAGAGGGAGAACTGACAGACTCTATCAATATAAGAAAAGGAACAAGACAAGGGTGCCCACTATCACCTTTGTTGTTTGTGTTAACTTTGGAAGTGCTAAACAGAAATATTAGAGATGAAAAGAATATAAAAGGAATGAAAATCAAAAAGGAAGAATTTAAGCTGCAAGCATTTGCAGATGATCTGGTTTTCATCCTAAAAGACCCTTTAGAAACAGCATCAAAATTGATAGAAAAGATAGAGACATATGGAAAGGTGGCTGGTTTGAAAATAAATAAAGATAAGACAAAGATCTTGACAAAGAATATGCTATTAAGACAAAAGGAAGAACTGGCAGACCTATTGAAAATTCAGGTCACAAATAAGATCAAGTACTTGGGGATATATTTGACAGCAAATGTAGTACAATAAAAGAGAATAATTATATCAAACTTAAACAGCAGATAGTGCTAGATCTGATGAAATGGGAAAATTTACAACTGTCACTAATAGGGAAAATTTTAACAATCATGATGAATATATTACCCAGAATTTTATATTTGTTTCAAACAATTCCAATTAGGCTTGGAAAAGATTACTTTGAAGATTTAAGTAAGATTGTGTTGAAATATATATGGCAAGGTAAGAAAGCGAGAATAAAGTTAAAACTTTTGCAAGATGCTAGAATTAGAGGATGATTTGGTTTGCCTGATTGGGAGTTGTACTGTCAAGCTACAAATCTGATGTGGGTTAAGGAATGGATAACAGTAAGAAATACTAGATTGTTGACATTAGAAGGACATGATTTGTTGTTGAGGTGGCATGCTTTTTTATGGTATAAAGGAACTAAAACGGGTATTTTAAAAGACATTATATACAGGAGTCTCTGTGGTTAAACTGGGAGAAGATTAAAAGACAATGTTATTTGAAAATTCCAGTCTGGCTATCGACTATTGAAGCTTTTTCTTATCCTATGATATACAAAAAGGAACAAACAGTTAGATATGGTGAAATATTGAACAAAAAGGGTGAACTCAAATCTATACAAAAACTAGAGGAACAAGGTAAAAGATGAATTGGTATTCATATGCGCAAATACATTCAAGGTATGATAAAGATTCTAAAACAGAAGGTTTCTATGATAAATTGACTGATTTAGATAAGATTTTGACAGGTAGTGATGAAAAGGTGATTTAAAAACTGTTTGAATATTTATTAGAAATTAAATTAGAAGAAGAACAAGTTAAAGAAACTATGATTGCTTGGGGGAAGAATTTTGTATAAGGGATCGATTTAGAGAAATGGCAAAAATTGTGGTCTTTTTTTTGCTGTAAGTGGGAAGGGAGAGGAAAAGAATAAGAGCAGAATTTAGAAGGAGGAGACTGCCTGGAATTTAAAAGAATCTGACTAAATCCTAACAAGACTTCTAAAAAATACATTTTAACTGGAACTTTGTAACCAAATAGTAACCCCAGGAAGAGAAAGTGAAAAAAGAAGAAAGTGTTAAAAGAAACAGCTTGTGTGTATTTGGATTGCTTGGTGACTTTGGGACTCTTGGAAATTATATTTGAATGACTAAAAATACTTGGGTGGTTGTTTGAAATTTTTTTTTACAATGGCATTACTTGTGGATGAACTGAAAATGGAATTTAAAAAATACAAAGAAGAGGAATGAGAAGGGAAGGGCTCTCTTGGCTTCGTTTTTCAATTCTTAGAAATGGTGATCGGTACCTATGAGAAGCTACAAGAAAAGACTGCGCAACAAGAAGATTGGGACAAAGAAGAAGCCATCTTTAACGAATAAGTATCTTTACTTGGGGAAGAAAGGGGAAAGGGGGGAAAGAGAATGGAGACTTTAAGACCTAAGAAAACAACCAAAAAAGGGAAAAATAAGGTAAAAAGTGGATATAACGTTAGAAAGCAACAGAAAAGGGGAACACAGAAGAGGGAAATGGAGGTGGAGAGACAAGGGGGTAAAAAGGACAGAGAGAAGAAGCAAGGGAGGAAGGAACGGAAGAGAAGCTACAAAGGTGTGGAGCAAGATGTAAAGAAACAGGACTTATTTAGAGATAATGGGTAAAAATATAACTGAAAAAGTGATTCTGCAAAGGTACATAAGATTGTATCGTTATATTTGTATTAGAAATATGTTAGAAAATTGGAAACAACATATGATTAAAAAGTGGGATAAATAGTGTAATTCAGTGAAACTTTTGTGAACAAAATAAATGAAATGAAATAAATGAGAGAATTGAATTAGCAAGGAATGGGAATATTTAAATGACACAATGTTTTAAAATCTTTGTGAAGTGGGGGGGAAAGTAACTATGGGAAGTTTATAAGTGTTCCCATAGAAGTATGATACTTATTTGAAAAGTAATGTGTAAAATGTTTAAGATTTAAATAAATATTAATATTAACGATAGATTTGAATTGGTATGGATTGTTGTTTTAATTATATTATATATTTATATTTTTTTTCTCTTTTTAAAATAACTTTAGAATGTACTAAGCAGAATCCGAATGGAAGTTATGTATTATACTGTTACAAATTTAGGGGAAAGATATAAAGGCGTCATACTCCAATCAGTGATTACAGGAGAAATTTTGTTTAATGAGAAAAGATAATAGACAGCTGGAAACAGGACAGACAAAGAATATAAGTATAATGATCTGAATTGAGAGGAAATAAATAAAATAAAATTAAGAAAGTTAAAAGAGGGGAGAAGCTATATAGAAAATGTAGAATGGTAATAAGATATGGAATGGTATATAAAATGAGCATGAATTTGAATTTGTGTCTGTACGAAGAGATCAAGCTGCTTTCAAAAAAGATGTTTTATGTTTTTATGTTTTATGTTTTGTTTGTGTTTGTTTTTGAAAATCAATAAAACTTTAAAAAGAAAATTGTGGTCTCAAAATTATAAAATGACAATGTCAATAGCATATAAAGAAAATTTGTCTAAGATGTTTTACAGATGGCATTTCCCCCCAACAAGAATAGAAAGAATGTTCAAGAATAAATCCGAAAAATGTTGGGAATGTCACCAGATACCTGGCTCATATTACCATATGTGGTGGACTTGTGCAGACGCTAAAAAATACCGGACTAAAATCCACTTGTGGTTGGAAAAAATGACAAAAAAACATATAGACTTGAAACCAGAGATATTGGGAATTTTACCTGAAATATATAGTAAAGACTTGAAATACCTGATTGTAAATGTATTAACAGCGGCTAGGATTGTATTTGCTAAAAACTGGAAAAATGAGAAAATACCATTACAGGAGGAAATCATTAAGAAAATTTTGGAATGTGCTGAAATGAGTAGATTGACATTTGAAATTAGAGAACAAGAGGATAAACAATTTTATAAAATTTGGGATCTTTTCTATCAATGGTTAGACAATAAAATACAGTAATGAAATATGTAGACTTTTAGAAAATAATAAATATATAAAGATGTACTCCTTTCTTATTATATCTCCAAAATAATTTTAGGATAGATTTGGGATGATAATATGAACTGTTATAAAATAAACTAAGTAAATTATGATTATCTTGTAAAACATGAATGAATAAAAAATATAGTCAAATGATTGATTACTAATGATACTAAGGTATTTAATTTTTGATTGAAAATATGAGATTATATGCAATGTAATTGTAATTGAAGACTACGAAATGGAAGCACAAAACAATTTGTAAACCAACCGGCACACTGTATGTACACATATGGAAGATAGTTTGATGTTTTTATGTTTTGTTTGTATATGTTTGTTTTTAAAAACCAATAAAAAATTTAAAAAAGGAAAAAAAATATTTTATTTTATTAAATGTGTTTGCTACCTATCTTACCATGGTCACATGGTCACAATTCAAGTGTTTGGCTTCCTGCAGTCATACAATTGTCATACAATTGTCATCTAAGATTTTCATAACTGGCTTCTGACATGTAAAGTCAATGGGAAAGCTGGCAGAAAGTCAAATTACAGTCATGTAATGTTGAATTTACGGTAACCACAACCACAGCTGGAAATGAAAAACTACTGTTGTAAATAAGGAGTGATTTCTCCCCCTTACAACTGTTGCTTGGCGAGAGAGTTACCAGTCTCAATATGTTTGGAAAAAGAGCACTAACTCTACCCATTTTCAGGTGGACATATATTGATTTTGTATACAAAATAAACTTTATGCCAATACCTTAAACTTCTACTTTATCACCAATAGTTAGTCTTCTATCTCAGTTCTCCTCCAGTCATTCTGATGATCTTCCAGTTCTATATCTTTGGCTCTGGAACAAGAAAGAGATGCCACTATGATGAATGATCCTTTGATAACTCCTATCATTCTACACAAAGTTGATCAAGATCCTTATTTTTTTCAGCAATGCAATAAAAGGTGCTCAAGTTCATTTCCATTTCTATCTTCATTTTTGACCTGTAAACCTATTAACTTGGCTAATTTTGAAAACACTGCCTCCCCATGAGATTGAAACATGCTTTTCTTGGCGACCATAGAAGTCACATGCATAAAAATGTTGTAAAAAAATAGCTTGGTGTGGTATAATATCCCCTGGAGTGATTCTTCCCTCTGATATAGGTAATCCTTGATGTAAAACCAAAGTTACAATGGCACTGAAAAGTTGCTTACAACTGGTCCTGCAGCATATCCATGGTCATGTGATCAAAATTCAGTCACTTGGCCACCGGCATCCTGGGGTCCTGTGATTGCTATTTGCTACCTTCTCAGACAGCATCTGTTGAGCACGGTCAGCAGGGGAAGCCATATTTGCTTAATGGCCACATGATTCAATTAAGAATGTGGTGACTTGCTTAACAACTGTGGGAAACAGGTTGCAAAATCAGACACAAGAACTTAACAGTCCCCTTGCTTATCAATGGAAATTCTTGTCCCAGTTGTGGTCATAAGTCAAGGATTATCTGTATATGACAGTCCTTATTCTCCTTGCCTTGAGAAAAGCCACTGAAACCTAGCTTTTTAGCCAAATATTGGGGTCCAGATATGTGAAGTCTTTTAGTTTGTTTAATTATAGAATAGAATAGAATAGAATAGAATAGAATAGAATAGAATAGAATAGAATAGAATTCTTTATTGGCCAAGTATGATTGGACACAAGGAATTTGTCTTGGTGCAAATGCTCTCAGTGTACATAAAAGAAAAGATACATTCATCAAGAGTCAAGAATCATAAGGTACAACACTTAATAATAGTCATAGGGTTATCAAGTTTGGTTCACTATTTTATATATTTGAGTGTTTTAATGATGTAGGTCATTCTTTTTTTTTTTGATCATTGTTCACAAATTTGTTGTGTGCCACCCACACAACATTATTAGGGCTGAAAACAAATATATTATAAATATAAATAAAGGAAAATATTTGTAGTTCAGGATTGAAATGAGGAGCTGCTCTCTGAACTTGCTCAAGCAAGCTCAGAGAGTACTAAGGACTACTCAGTCTTATAAATGCAATAAATAGAATAAGAAATGGGATATGAAAGGAAAACAGGATCAGGAAACAAAGCAGGAAATGTACAGCTTTCTACAAATATACAGCTCATGAATGAATATATCACAGCAATAAAATGTACAAATTGTTTAAGATTACGATTGACTAGGATTGTCTTAATTCAAAGGTAAAAAGTATAAAACATCTTCCCTCTTTCTTCCTTCCTTCCTTCCTCCCTCCCTCCCTAGTAAAGATTTCAAGTCAGCATGAAAGTGCCCTTAGAAGATATTCCATCAAGGCTTTTCATGAAGGATAGTATTAAAAAGATTAACTAACTTCAAACCAAAATAAAAATACATATGCAAGGAGTAACACAGAGTTTAGCTCAGTAAGGGACATATATATGCTGGAAAGAGAAAATCTGGCATCCATAAATATATACATGCATACAATACATATATTCTCACCATTGATGCAAACTGCCAGTTCTGACTTACGTGGTCAAGAGTTCAGCTTCATAGCGCATTAATCTGTTCTTTTCCAGTACTAGTTCAAACCATTCATGTAATAATTCAGATTCATCTTGTGTCCTTGAATCTGTTTGAGAAATTTTAAAAATGCTAGAATTATTTTTTTTCCCCATCCCAAAAATTGCATCCAATATAGAGAAGTAGTGGTTATTAAAATGGCCTCTTCCAAAATACTCCAGTTGTATTTTCTAAGCATTTTCAAATATTACAGCTGCTGAACTGAAGGCTAGAAGTCCCAAAGGTGCTTTTTTTTTTTTTCAAGAGGCAACTGGACTTTCTGGTTTTTCTTTGAAGACGTTTCTTCAAAGCTGAGCTGAAGAAACTTCTTGGATGAGAAGCGAAACGTCTTCAAAGAAATGCTAGAAAGTCCAGTTGCTTCTTGAAGAAGAAAAAAAGCACCTTTGGGACAGCCATGATCTGGTGACTGAGAATCTTTATAGACATGAAGGCTAGAAGGCATATTATTAAAAAGTTAAGTTCCATTTTTGATCCCACAGGGTTGTTCTTCACAGCAGCATGCAAGTGCTGTTATCCAGCATGGGAGCCAGCCAGCGGTGGGATCCGACCAGTGTAACTACCGGTTCGATGATTTTACATGTTGCTGCATGCGCGTGTATATTGTCGTCATCTAGGTGCCTGGACAGCTGCGCGCAGGTGCACAGCAGTTGAAAAAGCACTTTTTTCCTGTTGTGCAAAGCAGCTGCGGTTGAAAATGCAGGAAATAAAGGTCAGGTAAGAGCCCGGGCAGGTGGGTGGGCCAAAACAGCAGCAAACATAGAACCAGTTCTATGTATGCTCTCTGTTTGCTGCTTTTCAGAGCAACCGGTTCTATAGAAGTGGACAGAACCGGTAGAATCCCACCCCTGGAGCCAACAGAAAACAGTGCTGGCTTAACAAGGGGCTGATCACATTTCCAGGAATGAAGTAGAATAGAGATCTTGTCTGCACCGGAAAAGAGGGAAAATTGAGAGCCCTATTGAAGAATGCCTTCTTTAGGACCAGATATGACCATGTCTCTCTAGGGTTGGAGAACTGACACCAAAGGAGATGGTCTCCTCCTCCTTTCCCTTCACTTCTCCTGCCACTAGTGGTAAGAAAAGCAGAAGACAAGTAGGGAAAAAACAAGCCTTCTGCCACCTGTTCTCCAATTGTACAAAATGACCACTCTAAGAAATCAGAAAACTGGCACCACTGTTCTTCTCTGCAGCTATTTCCCATTTTTCCTGCCAGGTGTGGCAGGAGAAACAACTTGCCACAGACTGACCACCTGGCATACTTTGTACTAAAAAGGCAAAATTTGCTCCTTTTGAAGTGAAGCAAAAGGGCAGAGAGCTGTAAGTCAGAGACAAGTTGGGGATAATATTATGTATTCATGTCCAGCATGAATTATTTATTTCACTTATTCAAAATGCTTTTTCTCCAAATAGCTTCCAATACTTTTCAAATTCGATTTTTGAGAAACTCTCAATTACAGCATGAAGGCAGAGGATATTCCTACGGTTTGTTTCTACCATTTATATTTTAAAGAGTATCTCTCTTTCTCTGGAACACATTATACATGCTTAGTTGTTCATACAACCAGGCCTTGCATTTCTGTAAATGCACAAGGGTTTGTCACATGGTCCACCTCAGTCGGTGGCACTTCCAATTTGTGATATACAGTACAGCCTTATACTGATATATCAGATTTGGAAAAATCTGTACTTTCAGTAGGTCTCACACAAAGTAGAGATAGATAAAACAATAAAACGAAACAACCAGGATTTATCTTTTGATATCCCATTGCCAGTGATGGAATACGAACCTGTATAGAAAAGCTTTAGGGAAACAGGGATTTCAGAATTCAGCTGATGTTCCAGCTCAGGGGTGTCAAACTTTTGGTCCGCAGGCTGGATGTGTCATGCACTGGCCACGCCCACCCCCAGTTTAGTGAAGGTGAAAAAAATAACAATACGTCACATGACAACATGACGCCACAAGTTTGACACCCCTGTAATCTAGCTGTACTAAAATTAAGTTGCACAGAATTAAAATCAGTGCCTAAATGGGACGCTGCTCCAGAAGAACTTTAAAAGAAAAAGAGGAACAGATCACAGTTAACCTAGTCTGTGCCCCAGTAATAATTAATGGTATTCATAAGGCTAAGATTATTTGAGTTTTTTCTAATGCATACATGGTTGTAGCTCCAGTTGTGATCCTCTTAGACACATTTTGCTTTAGAGCACTTTATTTCACCCTCCACACTCTCATATTCAGTCCAGTAGCTAATGAGTAATTCCCCCTAACAAAAGAGCCTTTCATTTCACTCTCACACAATTATTAGAGGGGAGTTGCATTAATGTCATGGAAGACTACTGTTTGCAGGCCTGTCTCTAAATTTGGTTATTAAGAACCTTTGCAGCTCAATAATATTGCTTAACTGTGATGATTTTCTAATTACCATAATAACACCTATTAAATCACTTGAACTCCATAAGCACAGCCCTGCCTAAATACAGCTTAATCTAATAAGACCTGGTTATTTATTAAGCAATAAAGTACTATATTTCTAAAGGCTGAATGAACAGAACCGTAAGAGCTGTAACTATACATTAACAACATAAACATGGTTAACAGCAACATCCCCAAATTAATACATTTCTTAGGTTGTTTGCCAAATCTTCATGTAAGGTTGACAAATGAGAAATAATCAGTCCCTCTTTTAGAACAGCAGCTTCTGTCGATCAATCAATAGAGAACAGGAAAAAAAATTGACCCTAATTAAAGGAATTAAATTACTAATGATGGGGAATGGAGCAGAAATCCTCCATTTCCCAAGCCATGCCAAGTAAATAATGGCATAACAACTTAGCAAGCCTAACTAAAAGTCTGTACATTGTTGAATGCTACAAATATTCAGTTCTTAAGACTTTGGGCAGCTTAACCCATTTGTTCCATTCATATGAGAACCCTTGTTTATATTTTTGTTACAGTAGATAGAAATGCTTTTGACAAAGACTCTTGCAGGGGGTTTTTTTCCTCCCTTTAATAGCAGTGTCCTTGCATCAGTATCATTTGCTATGGCCTGCTTGCTTGGTGCCCCTTTTATAAGAAACTGTTGCTACTGTTGAATTAGTGCAGATGGAAAAATGAGATACCAGATCAGGGAGAATGGAGATGATCAAGTGCCTCTGATGTGTAATTTACAAGGTTGCGTATGAGCTGGAAAGATCAGCACAATTCCATTCTAACATGGTACTCGGAGCAAGCAACCAGTCTTCTTGGGGGAAACATGGAATAAGGCCAGCTCACAGCAAGAAATTTATGCTCAGCACAAGGCAAATCTAAAGTCTTTCTCTCACAAGACAAAATGCATGATGAAGACAGCAATTTTTAAAAGGTACCACCTGCTGTGGGCTGAAAAGTAATTTGGCATACTTTGGAGCAATTAAGTAACTGTTTGCTCTTCCGACCATCTGTTTTTTTTAAAAAAAGTACCATTGCTCTGCATTAGCTCTAAAGCTGCTAGAAAACATATTCAGTCCTACCTATGACATCTTACAATTGCCTGTGCTTTGGATGTGCTGGTGCCCACAGTGATGCTCAAAGGTATCAGGATGCCTCCAGACATTACATTTTATTCTGTCCGCTAAGCCAGGAGTCTTTAGCAACTTTAAGACTTGTGGACTTCAACTCCCAGAATTCACCAGCCAGCATGGGGAAGTCTGGGAGTTATAAGTCCACAAATCTTAAAGGTTTTCAAGTTTGGAGACCCCTGCACTAAGCAAAATGGTCTCCAGTGCCTACTCAAAGCTTGTCTTCCTCCTCCCTCCAGTCTTTCTATAATGTAATGTTGGTGTCACTGGAGAGAAAGGTGTCTTCTTAGCAGTGGTGGGATTCAAATTTTTTTACTACCAGTTCTGTGGGTGTGGCTTGGTGGGCAGCCTCCCCACCCCACTAACCTGCATTCCCAGCTCCATTCTCCTGTGCAGGGCAACAAAAGAAGAGCCAGCCAATCAGCTGGGATTTGGGAGGCAGAGAATAGATGGGGGCGGGGCCAGTCAGAGGTGATATTTGCCGGTTCTCTGAACTACTCAAAATTTCTACTACTGGTTCTCCAGAACTGGTCAGAACCTGCTGAATACCACCTCTGCTCCTTAGGAAGGGAGGAGATCAGTGATGGGATTCAAATATTTTTAACCACAGGTTCAGTGGGCGTGGCTTGGTGGATGCGCTTTGTGTGCGTGCACACGCTTTCTGTGTGAGCACATGCCAAATGTGCACTTTGAGCAGGTGCAGAGGCATTCTAAGTCACCTTCTGCAAGCCTGCAGCTGCCTCACGGCACTCTAAGTAATAAAAGGGAAAGAGGGAGAGGGTGACTGAATGCAAAAGAAAATAGTTCCTTCATCTTTCTCTTATTCTTTTTGATATCCAAGCATAATATGTGCTGGACTTTGACCACAATAAATCAAATTAATTGATTGATCACGAGTATAAAGTGCTAGAATTCTACCCCTTTTAAATTTTGCCTCTTCTAATGGAAACGTGTACTTACATGAGATATGGCCATAAGAATACAGATTTACAATTACTTTCTGATCTCCTATATTAATTTTCAGTAATACTGGTCTGAGTTGTAGCAAAAATTCCTTTTCCTTTCCAGTATTTGTTTGTTTCAATGGGTAGATTTAAATATGCCTGCTTTCCTGCCTTCATTGGGGGGAGACACTGGAATTCACTGCCCAAGTTTGTTTGCTTGTTTGTTTATTTAATATTTATGCCATCCATCTCACTTATAAGGTGATTCTGGGCAGCTTTGAATTTATCACTAAATAAACACGGGCAATTGATAACAGCTTGATTCTGGATGACTTCATGAACATTCTATACAGTAAAAGTGAATTGCCATTTTGTTTTAATTCCCCAATCTAGTTTACAAAGTGGAATGTTCTTGTGGCCCCTTGAGCATTAACCAAGCTGCCACCTACTCCAGCTGCTCCCTTGTAGGTGGTTGGGCATTGTCCTGTACATCTCAAGATTAGCCATGCTGTCCCCAACAATCATCATATGATACCAAGGGGGAAAGTTCTCACATAATCAAAAAAGCCCACAAGCCTACAAGTTTCCTGTATCCCATTCTATTCCAATCTATTATAGGAGGGTAAAAAATAAAATGCAAATGAATTTTTTTGTACAACTTCTCGAACAGTTTCAGGATGGCTGGCATGTTCTTCAAATCACACATTTTTCTGCCATTCTCACCTGCTTCTCCTCGTAGTTCCCTCTCCAACTGAACGCCATACACCTCAAGGGCTCTCTGTTGCTCTTCTACTTCTTCCAATAACCGTTGGATAGCCTGGATAAATGAATAAATTAATCTAAGAAATAAACTCTTCAAAGGTGCTGTTTTGGTATACAGATAATCCTCAACTGACAATTGCAACTGAGCCCAAAATTTCTGTTGATAAGTGAAGCGTCTGTTAAGTTAGTTTTGCTCCATTTCACGACCTTGCTTGCTACAGTTGTTAAGTGAATCACTGCAGTTGTAACAAGTTAGTAACGTGATTGTTCAGTGAATCTGGCTTCCCCACTGATTTTGCTTTCAGAAGGCCTGAGAAGCTAATTACATGAACACATGACACTGCAATGGTCATAAATAGGAGTCAGCTCCAAGCATCTGAATTTTGATCAAGTGACTGTGGGAATGTTGCAATGTCTTAAGTGTGAAAAACATTGTCATAAGTAACTTTTTTCAGTCCCTTTGTAATTTTGAACAGTCACTAAATGAACTGTTGTAAGTTGAGGACTTCATGCCTCTCTATTCAATTAGACAGTGACTCATTATGATGATATTGCTATTTTCCTAACTGTTACGTAGAGATACGGGAACTAAATGTAGGCCTTTCAGCATATGTTAACATATATTTTGGGGTGTTTTTCTAAGTCTCTATCCCAAGAAAATTTAAACACAGACTAAGGCACATATATGTATGTTTCTGCTGTCAAATATTGTCAGGAACCATAATAGTACCAACAAAAGTGCCTAACCGTTCTTTAGCAGTCATGCAACTGGGATAATAGCTACTGTACAACCTATTCCACCAGAAAAAGTATTAAGATTATCCACAATAAGAGCACACATAAAAGAGTCTGGTTGCAGAGCTTCTAAGGCCCACACGTTTTGTCAGTAAAATGTATTGATGGACATAAAGCCATCAGTCCAAGAAAAGAAAATAGCACAGGTAAAAAGGAAAATGTATAAAGCTAAAAAGAAAGGAAATTAATATAAAATTTTGAGACCTGTGGAGAGGTACAGAATTGGGCAACCTGGAATGCCAGTTTGCTTTAGTAATTAAGGTGTTAGCCTAGGAATAAAGAGACTGTGAGTTCTAGTCCCCACCTTAGGCATGAAAAACTGCCTGGGTGACTTTGGGCCAGCCATTCACTTTTAGCCCAACTCACCTCACAGTACTGTTATGAGGAAAATAGAAAGAGGAAGGAGTTTGCAATAGTGGCGAATATCTGTAGGATGAGGGTGAAAGTTCATTCTTTGAGCTTGTGGGTTGGTTTCTGAGCATTTCGTTACTAGGCTAGCTAACATCTTCAGCTGAGTTTAGGGGATGTCGGTGTCACTGTTCTTCTGTTTATAAGGGTGTGAGTGTGACAGGTGAGGGTCTTGTGATACGTAGGTGTGAGTCATCAGTGAGAGTCTTGTGACAGGTCTTGTAATAGGGAGGTTACATCAGGTCAGGGTGATTGGGAGGTGAACTGCTGGTGGTGGGGAGTTGCGTGGGTTGGTTGAGCATCAGTGCTATCTCTGGTTGGCTATGCGGTTGATTTGGGTTCTGAGGGGATTTTAGGCTGGTTGTAAGTCAATTTGTCTGTTGATGGAATTGCTTGTGGAGTTCCGGGCTTCATTGAACTCATGAGTGTGGTGGATGGTAGCATGGCCAAGGAGGGAGGAGGGAGTATTAGGTATGTTTTTGACCTTGAGTAATTTATAAGCAATAATAAAGGTGGGATAAAAATCAAACAAATAAATCTAAACATGGAACAGATAGAAGAAATGACAAAGAGAGGGCATGTTCGCTACCAGGAAATATCTTCAGAATAGGATAAATAAAAATCATTTCAAATTTCTTGTCAAGAGAACAGTGAAGGAACATATGGTTCCACTGAGCCATCTTCATAAGGACATACTAAGCATTAATGAAGGGGAATATTTTTGCAGTTTCCCAATAATATGGCAGAAGACAATGCAACCAAACTGGCCAAATATTTTACTGTTGAATACATTACATGAAGAGTAGGAAACTAAAATACCTGTGCTTTGTGAAGTCTATTTAGTTCCTTTTGTTTAACCAGTTGCTTTGTTTCTTTTTCCAACCTTTTGTTTCTTCTACTTTTGACCTGCAGAAATAAACAACAGCACATACCAAAGGAAATCAATACTTTGTACTTAGCCACAGATTTTCATAGACTTTTCTTTTAATGCGAATGTTAAGTAGCCTTTGACTATGTTAGCTGGGACAGTCTGAGCCATTTGTCAAGAAAGGCCTAACCGCAGTCTTAGTTAGGCATTAACATTTTCTGTCGATAATGGAAATGGTAATGTTCTGTCAATTAAGATAAAACACCACATCTATAAAACCAAGGTAATAATCCTGGTAGTGCTAAAGTAAACATTAGGGAATCTGGCATTACATTCAAATCTTCCTTAACTTACCACGGTGGCAAAATATGAAAGCATATATTCCACCATGAAAAGAAAAAATAGAGTACCTTCATGCAAAATGCAGGAACATTTAATATTAAAAATGTCAATATAAATGTTTTATTTATTGTGCTTTATGCCTGCTCTGATTACAAACGAAAAGAATAAAAATAGCAATAAAATGCAATGCCGTATACTTATAAGGAAAATGTAAAACTTATCTTTTCATAATGGTTGGTCTGTGGAGATCATTCTGTAAGAGGCTTTGCTCAAAGGGTCTCTCTGGACCTGCTCTTTGATACTGTGTGAAAGATCTGCAGCCACTGAAAGCCACTGAAAGCTACTGCAATCACTCTGGGTTTCTGCATGGTCACCCAAGCATCCATTTAGCTAGGATAAAGTGACCTTTGAGTTGGTGAAGTTTCAAGGAGCAGATGCAGAGGAATATTTTGGAAGTAAATAAATGATTTGGTTTCTCCACCTCCTCTTCCCTCTCTCTCTTCTCCCTCTCCCTCTCCTTCTCCCCCTCCTCCTCCTCCTCCTCATCTCCAGATAATCAGCCATGCCTGACTAGCCTCAGCCGCTTCATAAATAGTACTGGGGACAAAGTAATGTCTTCTAGCACCTGCAGAAGAAATATGGCCACCCAACGCTACTCTGGTACTGTTCCTTCACATAGGAGTCAATCTACTGTGTTCTCATCCTTCAATGTATGACATGGTATACGGGGATATCAAAAAGCATCAGTGAGGTGCACTTTTCAGAGTTCAGCCAAACACATTAATTTCCTCAGAAAAGGAGCAGGCTAAATATCATCATCTGAATTTTGATGATAGCAAGCCCCAATACTGGTTCCAAAAGACCAGATGCAGATGTTACAGTGTTTGATTCTGGTGCTGAGGATTTAAATCTGGAATTAAAAGCAAACCCACACAGTCTTTGAGAATCAAGAAGACCACAGCTAGAAAGACTTGTGAAAGACCTGTGTTGTGGATTTAGGTAGCATTTGAGAATTCCTGCAACCAGAATCTTTTTTATTACCATATATTCACCAAATAGTGCTTTTAAATTAAAATATGAGGTTCCAGCCTCATTTGTTTTTACACAATTTTCTACCATTTAATTTACCTTCTATAATTCTATTTTTTATATCAACACGGTTATAGCCTGCAGGTTATGTCATGCATTGTAATTCATTTTCCTTTTTCTTTATTGCTTTATTGTGTCTCTGTTTATTTTAAACCTTGCTCCCAGTTATTTTTGCAGTCTGGTACTGGGACCGTCTCACTGGCACTGAGCTGCTGTACAGTTAGGCCTTTTCCAGTGCAGCTAGTGCTCAAGAGTTTGCTATAGTCTTTGTCAGTTGTTCAGTGATGCCAGTGTTCAGCCCCACTGCTTGCCAGGCCAGGCTCTTAGTTTAGGGCCTGTGCTCTAGGCTGTTTGGAATAATTGCTAACACTGAGGGCTTGGTTTCCTGCTGGTGTCTAGACCTCCAGTGTAATTGCCAGTATATTGGGCTTAATTTCCTGCCAGCACTCTGGGTTTTTTATTCTGCTACCACTAACAATCTCCTGTTCACCTCTCTCCAAGCTGCTTTCCCTATCACCACCATTTTACTGCTCTGCCTACCATCTTTAAGACTCTAGCTTTCATTTTTTTTACATCTTCTTTCCAACTTTTCTGTGTTCTTGTTCTTCTCCCTCAATGTCACCATAACCAAGCCCCTCTCTAAAAGATTGGCTCATCTAATCTAAAAGGGCAGTCAAAGTAGGTAAAGGGGGGGGGGAGAGGGTGGTATTTGGCCACCATGCTTCCATCATTGTTCCTTCAATGCAGTGCCTCTCAAGGAAACCAATGTAAGAGAAGGAAAGAGTTGGGGGCTGGGATGGTGGTGGAATTAAATATGTCATCAGCTTAGAGTCCTTACATTGCCACAAATTATCCAAGTCTAGCCCTCCTTGAATTTTGTTATCCTTATCTAGTGCCAATTTAGTGCTGACTGTTAGTTGACTAGAAGTTTGTGTGTTGATCTGATTAAATATTCTGTGTTGCAAGTTAACATAAGGTCCTGATCCTTTGTGTGTGACAACCATTTGCCTTAAGTTGAGAATATGCAGGATCAAAACCTAACAAAATAAGGCTGCAGAGCTTCAGCTGTATCTGGTGTGGAACGTAGGGGACTAGTATATTTATGACTGCTCAGCAGTTTTATGCTCTACTTGAGCAACATTTGGTGGTAGCCCATTCTTGGTGCTGAGAATCTATTACCTGCTCCCTTGGCTCTTTGATCCTGTGGGTTCGACCACATTCCACATTTTGCCCCTTGGAATTCTCACAGTGAATGGCCAACTCAAATTCTGCATCCTTATAATACCAGCGAAAGACTGAGGACTGATTTATAGTCTTACCATTGGCATGGCTAGTAAGAGAATTGATTTATGGCAGTTCTATTTAACTCCCTGCTAGCATCTCATTAGGCTGTGAAACATATTCCCTTTGTGTTTTCTGCAGGAGGTCATTTAACAGGGTGACCATAGCTGAGTTTGTTCCAAAATCAGGCTGGAAACCAGCCTGAAAAGGACTGTGTTAATAGGATTCTTCCAAGAATGTCAGCAGTTTTACAGGCAATATTTTCTCAAGCACCTTGCCTGTAAATGGGTTTTTGTAACATGGCTGTCATTGGTGAAAGTTGTATTTAGTTATCTTTTTTCTTCAGGAATGGATGTTCAACTTAGATATTCCCCTTTTGTAACATGATTAAACCACAATGGGACAGGGAGTAAGAGTTGGGGGAGTGTCAATTCTGATACCACCACTTTGTCACAGGGATTGCCAAATGGAAACTTATTTGCACAGCCTGACTGAGTATGTTCATAGTGAGGATGCAGGAGTTGGGTGGAGGGGGCCTGCTCTTTATTTAATAAAATCCAAAACACCTTGGGTCTGGCATTCAAGCTGGGTAGTAAAAGACTTTATCCTTAAAATACTTTATACAGATTGAGTTTGTTGGAATAGATGAAAATAGACCCTTGAGCAAAATAAAGCATTCTAATAGGCAATTACCTGAGATGCAATGGAGTAAGTAAGCCTTCTTTATAACCTTCATGACTTACAAGAGGCATGATTGTATCTACTAAGCCACATATCTCACTTCCAAGTGGGTCTAACCATCCCTTTGCTATAGTTGTTTACTCCAATGCTTCATTGTGTGGAATTCTCCAGAACAGGGGTCTCCAACCTTGGCAACTTTAAGACTTGTGGACTTCAATTCCCAGAGCAAAGCTGGCTGAGGTACTCTGGGAGTTGAAGTCCACAAGTCTTAAAGTTGCCAAGGTTGGAGACCCATGCTCCAGAAAATAAGGAAAAAAGCACAGACTCTACAGCAGTGGTCCTCAACCACCGGTACCAGTCCGTGGATCATTTTCTACTGGGCCGCCAGTACTTGGGCGCCGCCATCTTGTTTTGATGGCACTTGAGAAAGTGCTTCTGAGTGAGCTTGTCGGTCGTCGGTTGGAAAGCGGTGTTTGGGTCCTGAAGGAATCCTCGCACCTTAGTTTCATCGAAGGGTGGGGTGGCTTCGAACGAAGAGCCGTCCCGATGGCGGCGGAGTCTCGTGTTACTCAGGAGGAGATTAAGAGCCCAAAAAGCCCATCGACAAAGGTACAAAGGAGGAGTTGAAGGTGGCGGGGAGAAGCAGGGGACGGCTGGTTGGCCGGTCACTCAGCTCGCCTTGCCTTGGTCGTGCGTGCTGATGCTGGTACCAGTCCGTGGATCATTTTGTGATGCCAGTACCGGGCCGTGGTACAAAAAAGGTTGGGGGCCACTGCTCTACAGCATCAAAAGTGGTAAGATTGTGTCAACAGTCTGTTCTATTTTTCCATTACTGAATCACATGTTTTGGTTTCTGGAAAATCTTCCCAGGCAAATACTATCGAGCAGTAGAGGTAATGGACACTACGAGACCATACTTTCCATGTAGTGATCTGTTGGGTAGTCTTAATACCCTTAAAATGCAGCTGACCTAATTTGAAGAAAAAAATCCATCCTAAAGTTCTATAATTTTGCATCAAAGACCAGCTTAGCTTTCTCAACAAAGGAGAATATCAGGACACCAAATAATATTCACCATCTTGACTCAACTTTGTGCAAAGCCCTTTTAACCAGCCAAATTAGGCTCTTTAGCAAATGAGTTGGTATTTCTTATAGATCACTGAGAATCCATCCTCACAATCCCACTGCTGGGCTAAAGGTACACTGAAAATACAGGTGGACAAAGCTGTGTCGAGCTCACACAATCCAGGTTTCAGTAATACATGCCACATCATTTTCTTCATTCACAATAACATCTTAAATAGTGAAGTATAATTGTGAATTTTGTTTAATAGCAAACATCATCAAGGAATAAGAAAGAGAGCTAAATCTGTAGAAACCAGGTGATGACCTGCAGCAATCTATGTCCTCTGGCCATTAGGTATTTTCTACCCCGGTCATTCTTCATTTCTAATTAGCATTTATCTGAAGTTGTGTGCCACCACTGCCATCCCCAGGAAACATTTAATCTTCCACATTAACATAGAGAAAAAAGTTATGGCAAGGGCAGAAAACCATATACCAAGCTTATTTATTACAGTTATGGACTGTGGCATTAAAGCAGCCTAATGCCTCCAATTCTTTTCTCATCTAAGCTGGAATGACTTCAAAACCTTTCCAACATTTAGAAAACCCTCTGATAGCCCACGATCATATTCAGGAGAAAGAAAAAGAAAACACATATGTGTAAATATCTGACACATATATCCACACAGACACAGCCTGACAGTTTTCTCAGAGGGACAGCCCTTCTTGATGTGGCCAAAGTTAGCTTCACCTTCATGCTGTTCTCCCAACCAGCAATTTCTGGCAAAACCTCTACTTTGCCCTGAAAGTCAACCATTGCAAATTGTTTTCTATCACCTCCCGCTTTCTTTCTTCAAAGTGAGCCAAAGGCTGTAGAAGCTGTGAGGTGAGGCAGGGAATGAGCAAGTGGAATCTGCTCTCAGAAAGAAGCTTCACACTTGCATTTCCAGGTTAGTGGCTGTTACTATTTTAGTTGGTTGGCTTATTGGCTAACTTCAAGAGCTCCTCCTTCATGGAATTCCACTAGTGAAACAGCTGATACCTATCACAGATGACTGAAATGGCTGAGATTTTGTACTATCAGAGAGACAGAACAAGCCAGAAGACTATCTTAGATTTGGTTGCTATTCATATTCTAGAGGGAAGTAGGAAAACCTTAAGATAGATGTATTTTAAAAAGAGAAGTTCAAATCATATTAAAAACAAAAAAGGGCTTCAACATTACTTAAAGAGAAAACTTTGATAACCTATGTAAAACAGTTTAATAATTGCCCCAATTTCCTAGTCAGTGGAAGATGGATGGATTGCAGACTCAAGAGATTTGATGGACAACTTTGACAGATGATGGTGAGAGATGGTTGCTGAAATAGATGGTCTTGTGACTGTAGTGAAATAACATAAAGTCTTATTTGATTCAAGCTCAGTTCCTGGGAACTTCATGGGGACAATCTTGCCGTCTTCTTGGCAGCATTCAGGAAATGATTTTCAGCGTGACTTTTTTTCAACTTCCCAGTCTAACCTACAACCCTCATTGCAATACTCATCAAGCCATCCTGAGCTTCTTAGACCAAACAAGGTCATCCAGGTGTTTTGGGTCCAACCTCTGTCTTATTATTATTGTTATATTGATTGCACTCCTATCCTGCCTTTTGAGACTGTAGGGCAGTTTCTAGTCTGGTGCCTTTAATCGTTACACTTTAATTCAATACCGACAATGCTACCATCCTTTAAAATGATCTTGATAATGTGTCTGAATGGTCTAACAGTTGGCAACTCCAAATCTCAACCAACAAATGCTCTGTCCTACACATTGGTAAAAAAAATCTATATACCAAATACAAGCTAGGTGGATATGACCTTGTTGATGACTCTCACTCTGTCGAGGACCTTGGAGTTCTCATATCGAATGATCTAAGCACCAAAGTTCACTGCAACAGTATTGCCAAAAAGACTTTAAGAGTTGTAAATCTAATTTTATGAAGCTTCTCCTCTGGTAATACTGATTTGCAAACTAGGGCATTTAAAACCTTTGCTAAACCAATACTTGAATTCAGCTCTGCTGTCTGGAATCTGCACTGTATATCTGACATAAATACAATTGAGCGAGTCTAGAAGTGTTTTAGCAGAAGAGTGCTACATTCCTCTATTCGCAACAGAATACCCTACAGCACCAGATTTGAGATTCTAGGCTTAGACAACCTTGAACTACGCCGACTAAGATTGGACTTAAGCATAGTACATAAAATCATATGTTACAATGTCTTACCAGTTAATGAATATTTCAGCTTTAACCACAACAACACAAGAGCACATAACAGATATAAACTTAATGTAAACCACTCCAAACTTGATTGCAGGAAGTACGATTTCAGCAACAGAGTGGTCAATGTCTGGAACTCACTACCTGATTCTGTTGTCATCTGCTCAAATCCCCACTTCTTTACCCTCAAACTTCTATTGACTTCACCCCATTTCTAAGAGGTCTGTAAGGGGCGTGCATAAGTGCACAATCGTGCCTACCATCCCTATCCTATTGTCCCCAATTATTAGTTCCTATTTCTTATATTTAAACTTATGTTTATTCTTATTTCTATTATATTGTAAGCATTTGACAAAATAAATAAAAAAATAAAAGTGCACTAAGATGGTGCTTGCTTTCTCATTCTCTCTGTGTCTCTACATCAGTGTTCCCCAGTCTTTCTGGCTGCATGGATCACCAGTGACGACAGTATTTGGCTCAGTATTTGTAAACAGCAATGGATCATGCCCAGTATTTCCTAGTCGAACCACAGAAAACTATAATGATCTAATACATACTGATTTTACAGAAGACAATGTTGAAAAAGCACTACGCAATCTAAAACCATCTCTATCTATTGGACCGGATGGAATATATGCCTACTTCTTAAAAAAGCTATCCACTGCCATAGCCGAACCTCTAAGCATAATCTTTGGAAAATCTTTCAGGACCAGCTCCTTGCCAAAACTATGGTCACAAGCCACGGTCATCCCCATCTTCAAAAAGGAAGATCCCAGCCTAGTTGAAAATTACAGACCAATCTCTTTATGCTGCGTCACCTAGTAAAGTCATGGAATCAATTATTAACCAATCCATTATCCTCCACTTAGAGACAAGCAGCTTACTCTCTAATAAACAATTTGGTTTCAGAAAAAAAAACTACCCTGTAATCTGCAACTCTTACACTGCAAAAACATATGGACTACACAACTCGATCAGGGCAAAGCAATAGATACAACCTACATAGACTTCTGTAAAGCCTTTGATTCAGTGGTACATGACAAACTACTCCTAAAATCTTATGGTATCTCTGGACAACTGCTTTAAATATGTAAAATAATTTGTAGGAGAACATTTGCAAAATTAGGTGTTCAGGTCATCAGTAGTTATTTTGATTTAAGTTAAATAAAGAGAGAGACCGAGAGAGCTCCTACAGCCATTCAAAGCAACCCACAAGGACAATCCACAAGGGTGAACTGTATTTTTGTGGCTAAGTGCCATATTCATGTGTAGTATGCCAAAAAGCCAAGTTGAAAGAGTTGGCAGGGCCTGGAGAAAAAGTAGGTGGAACTGGAGCTAAAAAGGGCTGGGCATAAATATTAGATAAATGAAAACAATCGACAGAAAGCAGTAGCCGGCCAGATTCCTCCAAGAAACAGTAAGAAAGCTTTAGCAGCAGGCAGACCACACATTCTCATATATATAAATATATACCACCCCTGAAATGAAAGTATATACATGCCTACATACTTTCCCTCCCTCCCTTTCTCTCTTTCACACACAGAAACAGACACACACAGAGTGTACAGAAGGTAAACTTATCCTGTTTAGCATTTTAATAATACGTTATTCTGTTGTTTATTATAACATTATGTTATTCTGTTATATAAAATCAATGCCCAAGCCTTTAATATGCCTGCAATGTTTTTATTTTACTATTCCACCCCCTCTCTTTGTCCTTATTCTGGCTTGCATTTTTCCTGTGCCCAGCATGGAAGACCCAATGTGGAAGGAGCTTTGGGATTCACACAAAAACTTCTGACTTCGCAGTTTGCGGTTTTCAGCTACCCACTAGCTTGGCTGATACTGGGAGTGCAGCTTAGCACCATATTAGGATAACATCAACTTATGTTATTAGGACAGCATTGGCAACTGCCTACTGTCCTATCTTTTTAGGACTCTATGGAGCTTAGAAGTGGTGAAATTGAAGGTGCTATTTCCTACCAAAACTCTGGAAAGGAACAAAGAACAAACAAACCCTGGCTTTGTCTCCTTGAGGCACACTAGCTTATCTCTTCCTCCCCTCAGGCCAACTTAGACATTATTCCCCTTAAATGTTCTCGTGCCTCTGGAAAACTAAAGTTTGCCAACCTTCATATTGGAATATTTATAGGTTTGTGGAGTAAGAGAATGAGAGTTCCCACCGCTTTTTAGCAATTGACCAGGTTGCATGAAAAAAGTGCTTCAGTAAGGAAATATTTTTCCAAGTAGCTTCAGCTTGCTATTTTATACTTTTTCCATTCTCAGTAGGGGATTTCCAATGGACTTTGGCTAATTTCAAAATACATTATGCAGGATTATCACTTTTCGTTTTGTTCCTTAAAGATGGGTGCAGGACTTAGTTGGAAGACCACCAAGATGAAACCCCAGGGGTGTGTGAACTAGATAAAAGAAATTGAAAATGCATTCCAGAGGGAGACCATGGCAAGCCATGTCTACATTGCTGCCTAGGGTGCATTCTTGTAGTTCCCTAGACTCAAATTGGATTCCAGGAAATGTTACTTTTAAGATTTAGGTCCACCAAATAAAGCTCTGCTGCAAAGAAATTGAAATCATAAAATATTATTGCATATTTCATCATTTAAATTTGTTTATTATTTTATTATTGCACCTAATGGACTCTCTTCAGCCAATCTTAGTCGTTCTTTGTTACCTAAACTTATTAATGTGGTATTCCATTTATCTGAAATAGTATAGGGTTTCCTGCTTGAGCAGGGGTTGGACTAGAAGACCTCCAAGGTCCCTTCCAATTCTGCTATTCTGTTATCTTAAGGAGTCTTCTACAAAATATAGCTGGTCATTCATGCTGCCTCTGTGGAAGACTAGTTAAACTATTATTCCCTTTCCCCCTTAAGTTTCCTTAACATGCTATTAAAGAGACAAATAGATGATTGCATCAAATGTCAATCATTTTTGTAATCAAGTGAAACCAGCAAATGTTTGAGAGGAAACAGCCTTCAATAACTTACCAAGCGTTGCGGTGAAGGCTGATATTCCCATTCGCCATCAGAGGAGGATGAGCAATAGACAGCTATTGCTTGTTTCTTGTCAGGTAGACCTCCAGATCCTGAAAGAGAATCAAACTGCTCAATGACATAGCCTTTATTCTTTTCCTAGGATCCAACTTCAACCCCTTATGCTGCAGCTGCTCATAGCTTCTCAAAGCTAAACTGAACAACAATTTGTAAACCTGATTACATTAAATACATTTTGGCTACTGTTCAAGGCTTTCACTTCCTGGCAATCCTGTGCTCATCCTCACAATATGAATATATCAAATTTTATGTGCAAACAATGGCTCACCCATCTTAAAAATTAGGCCTGTTCTTAAAATGCATATCACAAGTTAGCCACATTATCTCACACCATGGGGCATAAATAAATGCACCAAAGTTGAGCCAGCTCTTAAACAAATTACTCTTATGTGGCTTGTAGCATCTGGCACCCATTTTTCTTCTGTGACATCTGCTCAGTGTAAAATAGCTGGCGTCAGAATGTCTGGTCATATTTTTAAAGAAGTTACAAATATAATCAGAAGCAAATGGACGCCTTGATGGAGGCTTTATCACTCAGCCTTATGCAGCATAAATATTTCATTAATGAGGTCTAAATAAATGTCACTTATATTTTCACTCTCTCAATCTCTATCACAGCAAGTATTAAATAATATGTGCTGTTTACAAGCACACACACTGCAACACTGTAGAAAGCTCAATGGGAAAGGAAGGATTTCTGGGAATAACTTGCATTCCAAGTTGATTTCATTATTATGCCCTAACTCTACTTGTTACCTAGGTCATCAGCATTATGTTTTAACAGGAACTGAACCTGCCCTCCTAACAATTTACTTGTCTAATCCATATACAGCTCCTCTTCATAAATTGAACAACAGAAGCACAAGGAACATCTGCTACTGCACTTAATTTGCTGCAAGATTAATGATTAACACCTGGATTCACTTATGTTCAGGACATGAGTGACAAGGACACATTGTTTAAGATGATTGAGAGCTTCTTGCTTAATTTCAGATGAGTAAGTATGAATTTGCTATAACTGATGGCAGAAATGCATGTTGTACAAGCATGCAGAGATGTTCCTTTGCTTTGGAGGGACAAAACACTATTTGGGAGAGCTTAGCCACACAATGGAAGTTTATGATCCAGGAAGGTTATTTTTCAATGTGCTGCTTTCGACAGGTCATGCTGCTACCATGATTTTAAGCCAAAGAGACCATAAAAGACCATTAAGGCCAGGAGCCATAGTTAGAGAAAATGCCCTGATAATTCAGAGTGACAGAAAAACAAACCAGACAACAACTGAGAAGGAGAGCAAAGTCCCATATTACAGGTTATGTTAAATAGAACCCTGAATCAGAAATCTTTAAGGATGACAGAGATATCAAAACAGTAGCAAAATATACAATATTTTGCATTCCTGTGGCTTAGAACATGCTAAAATGTTCAAGGAGTACTGAAGAACCCTTGAGAAAAGATTCTCTGCAACCATGCCATTTTTGAAATGCATTCAAATAAATTTCATGAAAGAACTCAATCAAATCCACCTGGAAATAAAATAAAAGTTCATAAATCATTTTACATTAGACTCAATTGGGATAAATTTGCATTTTAAGAAAGAAACATTCAGAGCAAAGTCCCCCCTCCCCCAAAAGACAGTCCGTGTCTTTTTATGTGTACATTTAAATTAGGTTAGACTTAGCAATCAACTTTATAGCACTTGACATTCCTCAGAATCTCAAGCTATGCTAGAATTCTAGGTTGGGGTTAGATCATACCAAGGCTCTTCAAAGTTGGCAAGTTTAAGACTTGTGGACTTCAACTCCCAGAATTCCTGAGCTAATATGACTGGAGAAGGAATTCTGGGAGTTGAAGTTCACAAGTCTTAAAGTTGTCAAGTTTGAAGACCCCTGGGCTATACTAACAGAAGAGATTAAAAATCAAGATCAGGGTACAGTAGCAGATCTTTCTACAGCTATAGTCCTACCACATAATGCTATAAGCACTGTTGAGCCTAAAAAGAAGGGTCCCCTCCCTCATCTATCTATATCCTATGAATGATTAGCCCCTTCTCCTCACACATAAACAACTGATCCATGCCCAACCTAATGATTCCATGAGATTATTAGATAGCTATTAGATGAGTAATACTTAAGGAATGCAATAATTTAAATCATTTGCCATCTTCACAAATGGAAAGAAAATCTGGGCCTATCCTTTATATCAGAGGTCTTCAAACTTGGCAACTTTAAGACTTGTGGGACTTCAACTCCCAGAATTCTCCAGCCAGCAATGCAGCAATTCTCCAGCAATGCTGGCTGGAGAATTCTGGGAGTTGAAGTCCCCCAAGTCTTAAAGTTGCCAAGTTTGAAGACCTCTGCTTTATATGTTCTACTAAAGAAAGGTTGTTAGGAATTTTCTGTCTCTCTGATTTTTCTATATTTTTCTGCATTATTCTGCATTTTTATGATTCCCATTCCATTTCACAGAAAAGAAAGTGCTTTCAAAACAATATGAAAGAAGAGAAAAACATCTGGAAATCTTTCATTATCCTGTATGGAGTTCTTGCATTTAATTTAAATATGATTAAACTGGTGGGTAAATTTGAGTATCCTGACTTTCAGCATAAGTTTTGGAACAGCCAGCCATGCTAGACTTCTACATGTAACATTACCACTCTCCATTATTTTCTTTATAAACTGGGCCTGCAAAGCTCTCTAACTTCCTACATTTCAATTATATCTCAAAAGAAGACATCAGAGAAAGAACATTTTCTATAAAGAAAGTTTCAGTCTAGGAGATGGGCAGCCAAGAAGACTGCAGAATGCTGGATAGATATATTAAAAAAGTGATCACGAGCCAATCCTCTGTTCCCTTTCAAAAATAATGGAAGTTCAAGTGCAGCATCAAATAGGAACTCTAAAAAACATTTTCAAAAAATAGCAATAGCACTTAGACTTATATAGCAGCAGCTCCCAATCTTGAAATTCTAAAAAACATTTACAAAAAGATAGCAATAGCAATAACACTTAGACTTATATGGCAGTGGCCCCCAACCTTTTAGGCACCAGGGACCGGTTCCTTGGAGAGAGGTTTTTCCATGGACCGGAGGGGGCATGGTTTTTTGCAGTCTGCATCCCATGGATGGGGCTTCACTTGTTTGCACAGCCCAGTTTCTGGCATGCTGTGGACCGGTGCCAGTCCACGGACTGGGGGTTGGGAACCCCTGCTACATACCACTTTACTGTGCTTTACAGCTCTCTCTAAATGGTTTCCAGAGTCAGCATCTTGCACCCAACAATCTGGATCCTCATTTTACTGAGCTTGTTGAAGGATGGAAGGCTGAGTCAACCTTGAGCCGATTAGAATCAAAGTTGCTGGAAGTCAGCAGAATTAGCCTGCAATACTGCTTTCTAACCACTGCGCCATCATGGCTCTTCTAAAGAACATTCTAAACATTCACCCTGACCTAAACATCCAGAATCTCTTTCATAAGGAAAATTGAAGGACAGATCCTAGTGTGGTAATATAATAAAATACAGCACATATTTCAAATGAGTAATATGTCATCCTTAATTTAAAATATTTTTAAATAGCATGCTTACCCAAATATTCTCTTTTGGAAGAATCACTTAGTACTTTATCAACATCGAAGATGGTAGTGGGAGACACAGCTGGAGTTAACAAAGAGCTTTTAATGCTGTCATCTTTATTCCTCAAACTGCTGAACAGATTCCACACATTGTTCCTCTGAACTGGACCATCTAGTATAGCATTATCACGTTCCGTTTTGTTCCTTAAAGATAGGTGCAGCATGTTCTTTTGATTACAATCAATATAGGACTTTCGAGCATTTTCTTTAAGGGTAAATCTTTCTAAAAGTGTGGGAACATCAACTTTATTAGAGTAAGAATGTCTATTGTGAGTACTGCTGGATGATCTCTGATGCACATCATATTTTAGAAAATATGCTCTTTTATCATCATACCGACAATCTTCAATTGAACCGGAAAAATTAGAGATAACTGAACTCCTGGGTTCAAAGCCCCGTTCTGTAGGATTCAACAGAAATAACTCTTGTGTTTGTGCACTGGAATCTTCTTGAATCTTAGTGTTTTTCCAAATTTCAGGATGAGCCAGGTTATGAGAGTAATTAAAGGTATTTTCCAAAGAAAATTTGGTATGCACATCTTGGCTTTTTTCCTGACCTTCTAGTATGGATTTTCTAATGTCATCAGCCATTAACTTCAGTGACAACTTAGGCTGAGCAGCAATGGGGCATTTAGGAACATATTTTGGAAATTTCTCCTCAGGGTCCCATATTGGTGAAAGGTTATCTGAGAAATCAGAAGACCTAGTATAACTAGGTTGCTTTGGAATGTGTTCATTTCTACTAAGATAGGAATTCTTTGGCCCTGGAATTCCTTGGCCTTGGTGAGCAATTCTTTCCCCTTCTGGTGGAGAATTCTTCAGAGCACGGGTTAATTTCCTCATTATTTTACTTTTTGCTTTGTTTAAGGGTTTGTCTTGCTGTTCCTTGGCAGGTGCTGAAGTAATTTTATCTCCTTCATCAAGGTTTACGGAGGATATATCTGAGTTTTTTGTAAACAATCTTGAAGTCAGTTGTTGATTGGTTGCTGCATCGTTTCCTAAATATTGTTCATCGGTACCACCCTGGTTGACACCAAGTTTAAGAGAACTGGGAATGGTAGCCCAATCAGCATGAGAAAGGGATTCATTATGTGCCACTAGATAACTATCTACGCAGCAGCGATGAGGAATATAGAAAGGAATTTGTCCAGGTTCCTTGGTGGCTTTTTCTTTGGATTGAAATTCTGCGCCGTGAGGTTGGAAATGTCCTTTCATTTCTGGAATGTTGTTGGGATATGTTAGCTGTAAGGAATGCATAAAATGGTTATTTTTAGAGGAAAAATGTAGTTCCTCAGCCATGCTTCTATCTGGGAAGAATTTTGAAACAAATCAGTTCTAAAAAATGCACACATAAATATCAAGTCAACAGAGCGAGCTGAAAACCATTGAAAAGATGAAGACCATTCCAATAAAAACAAAAAAGGAACAGTGTTGATGGTGATGTTAGCTAAGGTCCTCTGAGAGCAATAAAAATATTTGTGGAGTTGTAATTGTAGGAGTCTTTATTTGTAATAGGCTGCCTCACAGCTAAATAACATGCAAACCTTCTAATTGTGTCTTCCAACTATCCTCATTATTAAAAGATCCATATTCCTCAACTGTGTGGCTCAACAAACACACAACTTATTTAAGTGAAAAGCTGGCCTACATTTGATGGATGGATGGATGGATGGATGGATGATGGATGGATAGATGGATGGACCTTAGCAATTTTCTGCTGCACTTAGCTGCAAAGGTCTGAAACAAGAATCTCCAGCCAAATTGAAGTAGAATAAGAACACTGAATTACGCAGTGTGGTTGAATAATCAATAGCATCTCTTTGACCTGATTGGACTTGGACTATTGGCCAGATGCAATTTAGCCCACAACTTTTATTTTTTAATAAATTGATTAAAAGCTTTAAATCCCATAACTTGGATTCAAAAACTCTTCCAGGTACACAGAGTGTTCTTTTTTAAACTTTGGAAACATATGATCCATTAGACTAGAGGAAACCCAGCAGTGAAATGGAGGACAGAGAAGAATCTTCATTGATTTCCTCACCAGTTCCTTACAAAATCTGCTCTGGAAGGCATTTTCTTTTGGGGAGGGGAGTCTGTTGCTTTTCTTTATAGGATATCTAAGATATACAGCTCTGCAAATATAACTATGACAGAAAAGAGATTACATGTAACGGATAACAGATAAACAAGAGTTGGAAGGGACCTTCCAACTAGTCCAACCCCCTGCCCAAGCAGGAGATCCTACACCATTTCGACAGATGGAAGTCCAATCTCTTCTTGAAAGTCTCAAGTGATGGTGCTCCCATAACTTCCGAGGGCAAGATGTTCCATTGGTTGATTGTTCTCACTGTCAGAAAGTTTCTCCTTATTTTCAGGTTAAATCTCTCTTTGTTCAGTTTCCATCCATTATTCCTTGTCTGGCCTACAGGCACTTTAGAAAATAGCTTAACCCCTTCCTCCCTGTGGCAGCCCCTCAAATATTGGAAGACCGCTATCATGTCTTCCCTGGTCCTTCTCTTTACTAGACTAGCCATGCCCAGTTCCTGTAACATTCTTCATATGTTTAGTCTCCAGTCCCCTAATCGCTCTTCTCTGTATTTTTTCTAGAGTCTCAACATCTTTTTTATAATGCGGTGAACAAAACTGGATGCAGTACTCTAGGTGTGGTCTTACTCAGGCTCTATAGAGTGGTATTAGTACCTCACTTGATCTTGATTGAATCCCTCTGTTAATGCAACTTAGAATTGCATTAGCTTTTTTGGCTGCTGCTGCACACTGCTGGCTCATATTTAGCTGGTTGTCCACTAAGACTCCAAGATCCCTCTCACAGTTACTGCTATAAGGCCTGGTTTCACCCAGCCTATATGTGTACTTTTGGTTTTTCTTGCCTAAGTGTAGGACTGAACTTTTTTCTACATTTCTCTACATGTAGTTTTCTTCCTGCTATAAAAATCTACAGCAAGTTAGACATTTATGGACAAAAGAACATTGCTCTGCGCAACTCTGCTTTTTCATTTCTGGACTAGCCACTCATATGAACCCCCATAACATGAAGCAGTCCTCAAACAAAGCTCAAAGTTACCTGAAGTCTGTCTAGCCATTGTCAACTTCTATCACATCTTATCCTATTGGGCCCTAATTGTAGCAGTGGAAGAAAAGGTATTTCAACATAGAGCATTTCTCTTTTTTGCCATCTTATTGGATGGCAGTATGGAGGCTCTATTGAAGGAGATCAATGAAACCTGGGATGTGATTAACTCTGTTCCTATATCTATTCTAATAAAGGGTCATAAGGAAGCATAATGGATGCCATTTCCTGCATGGGGAAGTTTTGTAAGGCATGAAATATAGAAATATTTAAAGAATTAAAATTGTAGTTAGATAAGGGACATCAATTGGCAGTGATCTCACTTGAAGTCAACGCTTGTTTGACCCTCATTTTCAAGAAACTAAAAAGTTAATAGTTATGTCCTTGTAAAAGCAGAGCTCATGTTAAATATCACATATATTACCATACCATTTAGACAGGATATGTATTTTTTTTTATTAACTGAAAAATGTAGGGGACTTTGTTTATTCGTTTTTTCACGATTATTCTATTTGCAGTATATTTATTGTAGAACAAATTTGTTACACAAATTCTGAAACAACTACCAGGAATTCTGGTTGTAGAAAATGAGACTTTTCCATTTCCAAGTAATAACAGGCAAATGTTCTATTTGAATTTTTGTCAATATTTAATATTTTTCCGTGATGAAATAAAATGGCTTTCAAATAGACACTACAGCTTGGGCTTGTTGAACCTGGTACAGTTGGCAAAGTCAGAGGCTATTAACAGTGTCCAGAATTTTTCAAAGGTCATTCTTAGAAAAATTATCAGACAATATAATGTTGCCTTTCCTGGAGCTGAACCATGGAAAACAGCATAGTCATTCTGTTTTTGTGTACTTTTTTCAAAGCCTGCCCACCCTGAGTGCATCCATGTGAGAGAAAACAAAACAGAACAAAGACAGATTTGCTACCCTGCTGTTTTGTAAGATAAGCAAAGGTTAACATTCTTCTCCAACCTTGTTGGAAAGGTGCCAAACTGAAGTGGAACACTTTTGCTTTTTTGAGGGGGGGGAGCGGTAAGGAATCCATCAACTACTGTGGCAAATATTTGAAGGGGAGCAGCTGGAAACAGGAAAAAGAAAATTCTAACGCCCAAGAATCTTTGGGAAAATAGGATTGTTAGGCGACTGGAGAAGAAGGAAGGGAAATAAAGGTAGGGCTGGAAAGACAGACAGACGAGGAGGGAAATGAATTTGAGAGAAAGCAGCTGAAAATGTGATGGAGAAAAAAAATGGATGAGCAACAGTGGGTGAAGGGGCGGGGGAGAGAAAATATCAATACCACGAGGATGTCTGTCTGCAGGGTAGAGTTTAAAAAAAAACCCTTTCAAGATGGCAGAGGTGCAATCAAAGCTTTGCCCATTTTTAATGTGCATCAGTACAAAAATGGGCAACGCTTTGGTTGCACTGTTGCAGTTGCCATCTTGATTTTTTTTTAAACTATAACCCTGTGGACACCTCTGGTATGAGGCGAGGGAGCATAATGGGCAGAATCTAACCATTTGCAGTTTTGTGCCAGGTAGCTTTGTAGTTACTAGCCATAGAAGCGAGCAAGGGAACAGGGAAAGCCATCTATGAAGTTCAACCGGGAAGCTCGAGGGATAGTTTTTGTTTTTTTTAATAGTCTGTCTAAATTAAATCCATACTTTCCCATCCCACATTAGATGGGAACAAGAAAACCCTTCTGCTTCTATGATCTTTAAAAACAAGCCTCAGGACAAGAGTCTGTAGTTGTGAACCACCATACTTGTGATTTGTTTGTATTCCTGGCATATATCTGTAGCAGCTATAGACTCATAATTGTTTTGGGGTGGTGGGGGAAAGCCCCAGAACAAAAGCATAGCCATACTTCAACTGATGAGAAAAGATGAAGCTGTATCAGATACAGGAAAGGAGACACTAATAGGAGCTATGAAGGGAAGCAACTCTTCCGAAGAAAATTGAATGAGGAAGCAAATGTAGTGAAAAAGAATGACCGTGGTTTTATCTTCACAGCCTGGTCACCATCCTTCATGGTATTAAAATGCCCTAATAATTATCCTTGTAGGTCATGTCACAGAAAACATTGCTGTTGTGTCATCCTCAGCCCACCAGAGAGACAGCTGTCCCTGCTTTGACACATGCACAGAGATACGTGCCCCACCTATCATTTGGGTCGGTAAAATAAGTGGAGGGAACTATTTTTAAAAACATCCTTGTTCTGTCCCACAGATCTGTGTTTAAAAACAGGGCCTGTGCAGAATATCTACTATCTCCTGGGAAGCACCCACTGGTCCTAAACACTGCTGGTCATCCATTAGTTCCTGCAAAAGCAACAGAACAAAAATCGCCTACTTTACTGACTCTGCAAATCATCTACACCTGGGATGGATAAATGATACCTAATAAAGGAAGAGGGCATTGATTGTTATACCAAGCAGAAATAGCTCCTCTAGTATACATTTGTTAGTCATATATTGGGAACAGGTTTTGACAGATGATTACAACCCTGGATTTAGTGGTCTGTCAAAACTTATTTCTTCCCTTAGGGATGGTGGTGGTTGAAACCACTAGAAAAATCCATTAACATTTTTATTAAATTGGTTTTTCCCCCCATCCTAGCATTTCCCTCGCAAGTGCGTAGTCTGCTTTTTACAGATCAACCAAAAGTTGACCCATTAGTTGTGACAAGAGTTGATTCACGGGCTGAGGGAGTCACTGTCCCAAAGTCACCCATCCATCTCTCATCTCTTCAGTTTTCTAGCTATTGTTTAACCACTAGGCCAAACTGACTCCTCTATATTCATTAAGTTATCGTGCACTGAATTAAATTTCTTAGGACAGCACCAGAGGCTTTTTCGTTGCTGAATAAAAATAGTACTTTCCAATGAGAGTAGTACAAAGGACACCAGCCTTTTGTTGTTGTTGTTCTTGTTGTTCTGTTCTGTCTCAGAAATCAGGGTATAGCACGGACTCTGAGATATTGTGCTACATCCTAGATTATACCGGGAGCCAGACTTGATCATCTCTTCAGTCCCTACCGACTTTATGATTCTATAATTCATATTAAGGTATTTGGAGGAAAGCATTGTAACGTTGGAGAACCAATGTTGTTCAACTATTGGTTGTCCAACCAATTAAGATTGGACAACCATTTGGTTTCCTGCTTGAGCAGGGGGTTGGACTAGAAGACCTCCAAGGTCCTTTCCAGCTCTGTTATTCCGTTATTAAGAATCACCTATCAGACAGGGGTAGGGATAGGGGGGTTGAGGAGACATTCTGCCCCACTGGAACTCAAAAGAGTGTTCAGGCTCTTGCAAGATAAAAGGCTTTAAATTTTCAGGAAAGAAGAGCATGGATCCCTGAACGCCAAGAGCAGATGCACCCCTCAAGAAGTTAATAGAAGAGCTGGAGTAGTTAATTACTCACTCTAACAGCAATTAAGATAAATGTGTGCTGGGGGACTGATTGACTTATGAAGTGTTCCTGTCTGCTAACATCAAAACTCAGGGATGTAAGAGGACAACTTCCAACATTTCCACTGAAATGGTTAAAGTCTGCTAATCCACGTATGACAAATGATACTGCAAGGAACAGTCATTTCCCCTGTCAAATATATCTTATCCCAAGTGCACTGATGCCTTTAGTTGCACAGGGCAAATGTTGTAACATAGACTGAAGCCTTCTGAATGTCAGTTCTGTCTCACTGTGTTTTAACATTGTTCATTTAAATGTTAAATAGTGCATGTTAACAAAAAATAATGATGATGATGATGATGATGGTGCAGCAGGTTCAAAACAGTGTGCTGCCCTCTCTTGGCCACCTACCTCTGTCTTAAAGCAACTCTCCTCAAACTCTTGCTGAAGGCTGGCAGAAGCATCCTTTGAAGATGGTCCGCTTCTCTTGTTGTACAAAAGAGGAAAATCTATAAAAGGAGAAATGAGATGTTCAGTTAAAACGAGGGTGGTAGACATTTCTACTAAGGATATTTACTTTAAAGAAGAAAAACTAGCAGGAGACCTCATAGCAGCCTTCCAAGACATGAAGAGTTGTCAGAGGGAAGAGATTATGAATTTATTAATGCTGTATTAACAGAGGGGTAGAATCAAGATCACGTGAAGTGTTAATACCACTTTATAATGCCTTGGTAAGGCCACACTTGGAACACTGCATTTAATTTTGATCAGCACAATGTAAAAAAGGCGTTGAGACTCTAGAAAGAGTGCAGAGAAGAGCAACAAAGATGGTTAGGGGACTGGAGGCTAAAACATATAAAGAACGGCTTGCTGGAACTGCGTATGTCTAATTTAATGAAAAGAAGGACTAGGAGTGATATGGTAGCAGCATTTCAATATTTGAGGAGCTGCACAAAGACGGGGGAGTCAAGCTATTCTCCATAGCATTTGAGTGCAGGACAATAGATGGAAACTAATCAAGGAGAGAAGCAACCTAGAACTAAGAAGAAATTTCCTGACAGTTAGAACAATTAACCAGTGGAACAACTTGCCTCCAGAAGCTGTGAATTCTCCAACATTGAAAGTTTTAAAAAAGAAATTGGACAACCATTTGTCTGAAATGTTATAGGGTTCCTGCCTGAGCAGGAGGTTGGACGAGAAGACCTCCAAGATCCCTTCCACTCTGCTATTCTATTCTGTCTTGTCCTATCCTATCCTATCCTATCCTTCTTTAAGGTTCTCTAAATGAAGCAGATGGCTAGATTTATGGAAGGAGATCCCATTCAAAAGAAGGAAGAATCTCCCAATTGTGAGAACTGTTAAGTAGTGGAACAGTCATGGGTGCTCAATCACCAAGGTTTTAAGCAAACAGATGGGACGTTTGTCTTGGAATGGGATGAGAATACCTGTCTTGGGCAATGGGTTACACTATAAGATTTCTGATACTGCTAGAGTTGTGTCAGGAGCACAATGAGTGCTTCTTGGTTGAAATGATTGAATGAATGATGACATCACAATTGCCTGGGGGATATCCAATTGGGGTCTGCTTTCATGTCCCCATTAAGTTGCCCGTTAAAGTGGTACCCATTTATCTACCTGCGATCACCCTTTTTGAACTGTTGGATTGGCAGGGGGTGGAGGTTGTGATGGGAGCTCACCCTGTCCTGCAGCAGCAACTGGGTCTCAAACATGAGTCTTCCAATCATCAGCCCAGCACCTTAACCTATTGAGTTATCACATTCCTGCAAGACCACTGATGATATCCATGATTATGATTATGCTCTTAGCTCTGAAATGTGCTGCAGAATGCATACTGGCTATGCATATTGCCTTTTAGGAGACATGGATATTTCATGGAGAAAAATTCACTCTCTGAGAGGAAAAAAAAGCCAAACTTTGTATTTCTCTGTACCTGTTTCTTTAAAATTCAATGCCTAGTATGGCTACAGTCCTAACATGATGTCATATGCAGACCATCCAGCCACAGTCTAGTGGCTGGGCGAGATTATTCTCTCCTATTGTAAATCTATGACAGCCTGTCATGCAGGCATTTATACTGCTTCCTCTCTCTATCCCTCTAACCCCGCCTTAAGAATTGTGGAGCAGAATTTTCACTGCTGGCCTGCTTCCCACCAACCTTCAGATTTCTTCACAATGGAATTCAAGGCCAGGCAGCTCTTCTCTTTATTGACTGAATGGCTCAGCTCAGCTCCTGGTGGTGCCAATTAAGCTCAGCGGGGGACACAAGCAGCAGCTGTCAAAGACTTGTTGTCGTCCCCTCCCCTTCATGCACCAGTAATGGTGGAAATGTTTTGTTCTCTGCAACATGGGAAGCAACGGACCCTTCACCCTTTCAATAGGAATCCTTGGCTCACATATTGTAGTATGACTTATACTTTTTTTGTTAGTGGAATAGTAAATGCCAAAAATATTTGTCCAGATTTGGATGCATGCAACACTCCGTACTGCGTTATGAAGCAAGTGACATCATTTCAGCTGATGCCTGCCCAAATTATCTCTCCACTCTTTTGTCTCTTATTCTTTTTTCTTGTGATATATTTGAAGAATATCCCCAGGTTCAGTATTCCAGGTGCGTCTTTAATAAATTGAATACGTATTGGGGGAAATCAAACGAAAATGGGGCAAAATATGATGAATATTGACCTACCCATATATCCCCATGCACACTAGTGCGAAACAGCAGGGCATGCAACACTGATTCCATTTTCAAGTGCCTCCTGTCTTCTCCACTATGAACATCATGTAGTCTACGCAATATACCTAAATCTGAAATCTTTAAAGGTACAATTTTCATTGTTTTCTGAACTGAGAACCAACACGTAACATATTAACAGAAAACTAGGTTCAGTTTTCTCCTGGTCCTACTTGCATTTTTATCTTTTTTTTTTCATAATATGGTTTCAATATGCTAAGTGTTGTCTCTCAGTTCACTCTGATTTAAATAGAATAATACAGATTGTACTTCCAAAAATTAAAAAGAATAGCATTCAAATATTAAAGCAATGATGTATTTTGTAATTCTAGAAGTCTAACTGTTAGAATCCTGGTTTTCACCTGGATAAAATATAATTGTTGAGTTGGGCAAAATACTTTAATTGTAGGTAATAATTCCTTCTAGTGAATAGATTAGCTTGAACATGTTAACATTCAACATATCTTTTTCCCACAAGCTTTTAGCTCCCTCTGGAGTCGCCTCATCAAACACACAGGGGAAATTTTAAAGAATACAAAACGACAACAGAATTAATAAGCAGCATTTTAAACACAGACTTAATTGAGAAGAACAAATTAAACATGAGGTGGTGGTAGTTTTGCCACCTGCCTCTCTCTCTTTTGTAAAAGCATTACGATTTTTGCAAATTGTTTATTCGTTAGTTCATGTGCTAATTGGACAGCTAGGGCAAACCTGGCTTTTTATATCTAAATGTAATACATAAATCAAAGGCATTGTTATTAATTATTTCTGGAATTGCCTTAAAGTGAACATGCATCATGAATTCAGAAATAAGCTGCAGCTCAGAACGTTTTGTATGATGTCAAAAGTAGGGCTTGCCTGATAGAGCGAGGCAGTGGCCTCTGGTGGCAAATGCTTGATGTTGGGGGGCAGGGACGGACAGCAGGAAGTGAAGCATGGTCATAATTCAGAAATGGTGGCCACTTTCTGGTATTACACCATGTGACTTAGGACTACAGAGACATACCCATCTTCCCTAACCTGAGCCCCAGAGTTCTTCAAAAATTAAATGTGCAGTAGGTGACATGAGTTGGGAGGTGGGTGAAACTGGTGGGATACTGGTGGCCTAGGCTTGCAAGGCCCCTGAATGACAGGAAGTGGAGCATGGGTACCTCAGTGGGCAGGGGCTGCACTAGGCCTCTCAGCGCCTCTCCTGGGCCCCTGAGGCACCTGTGTTCCGCTTAATGACCTGCACATTTGTTTAACAATCCAATCAGCTGTTAAGTGCTTCCTTTACTTTGTGGCTGTCACAACATCCAGCTGTAATGAGCAGTTACAACTCCTAATTGAGTCAGGGACAGGGGTGGGATGCAAATATTTTTACTACCGGTTCAGTGTGGCTGGGTGGGCATGGCTTTTTTTGCAGCACATCCCTCCCCCCCGTTCCATTTTTTTTGCTTCCTGGGCCTCAGGGAAGCCTCCTGGGAGGCTGTTTTTGCTTCCAGGCAGCTTCTCTGAGGCCCAGGAGGCAAAAAATGGAGCGTGGGGGGGGGGGGGTACACAGCCCTCCCCTCCCCATGCACCCCTTTTTGCCTCCTGGGCCTCAGGGAAGCCTCCTGAGCAAAGCAGTAAGACAGCGAGGGGGATCCCGGCACAGTTGATCATTGGAACAGCTGACTGTCAGCAGGGGAAAAAAAGAAATACAGGTTTGGCCAAACTGGTAGCTGTTTTTTTTTTTTTAAACTACCAGTTCACCCTAATTTAGGTTGTTTTTCAGATACAGGAATAGCTACTCCTCCTCTTGCTAGTATCAAAGATCTAACAATCAGTTAAGAAGCTTCTAATCTACACCATTCTGCAGAAGGCAAAATAGATAGCAACTTTGCCTCAAGCAAAACACATGTTTCCAGCCAGCCTTTTCTGAGACCTCCAAGCTGCTAAAGTTGATACAACCTTTTTCTCAGTACTAAGAATGGAACACAAAACAGCTGAGAGGGATCAGATTGCACAACAGGTGGACCAATGTGTGTATTCTATGGAGGAAAATGAAGAAATCTCGTATCTGAGAATAATGTAAATGAATGTACAATGTACTTTAAGTGTAAAGATACATTGACAGTGGTTCCCCAGTGCTGTGAATGTTTAGTTTACTTTACTTTATTGTCATTGCACCTCGTACAACGAAATCAAACACCATCTTTAGTGCACATCATGACCATGAAAATAAACACAAACACACATCCTTCACACTCCACACATTGAATTGAAAACCCCGACACCACACCAACACTTCACTATACAGTAGAATTCAACAGAGCTACTGCCCCGGGATAGAGGCTGTTTTTCAGCCTATTTGTCTTTGTTTTTATTATTCTGTACCATCTGCCAGATGGGCTCAAAATATTTGTTTTGTTGATCTAGGCTTGGGAACACCTGAAAATGAAAGTATTTATAATACATCAAAGAATCTGTCAGTCCTAGTTTCTACAATAAAGCTTTTACATTCTTCTTGCTAGGTTAGGCTTATGGCCAATTATTAACAATGCATTTAAAAGAGAGAGGAGGGGAAATAAAGCAAATTAAAACGCAAGAAGACCCATGTTAGTTATCCAGTGCAACAATACTACAAAATCCATATTGCAAGTATTACAAAGCCCATCCTATGTGGCCCTCATATCTTTGATATTCTGAGGGAGGGAAACTGCTTTACAAATAGCTAACAGGAACAGGGAAGCAAAATATGTATTTTTTTTAAAAAAGGATTACGTGTCTTTCCCACATGTCTTATATCAAAGTCGTTTCCTTAAAAGTAATCATAATCAAGCCATGAGAGTAGATGGACATTACAGGTAGTTCTTGATGCGCAACCATTCTTTTAGCAACTGTTTGAAATTACCACAGCACTGAAAAAAGTGACTTACAGCTTGTCCTCACCCTTATGATTGTTGCAGCATCCCCATAGTCGTGTGAACAAAATCCAGGTGTTGGGCAACCATACATTGCAGAATAAATTGCGGAATTCCAGACAATCACTGTTTGTGACCTTCCCAGCTGAATTCCAAAAAGCACACTGAACGAGGGAAGTTGCGTTCAGTTAACAACCTATGCAATTCACTTAATATCTGCAGTGATTGGCCTAACATCCGTAGCACAAAAGGTTGTAAAATTGGCATAAATGAAAGTAGAATATAAATGAAATTGTTTAATGGAAGAATGTAGCTAAACATGTAATTGTATTGGATGATTTAATCAGATTATATCTTACTTGACTGAATCTTTTTCCAGTTCTGATATTTTTTGGATGAAGAAGGGTCACGAAGACTGTAGGCTCGTTGTAATGCTAGAGGGGAAAGATAAGGGAAAAAAAACAGCTACAAAGGGGTTTTTGTTAAAATTCAGGAAGTTCCAAACCTCAACAATAAGCACACTGAGATTTTAAATTTGAATTTGTTTTGCTTGGATATATGTTTTGGAGTTATTCCACAACTGCAGAGTAAAGTTTGACATCCTACCATTCCTTATTATCCATATTTGACAAAACCAGCTGCAGCTGGTAGCCAACAAAAAATTCAGTCAAGTCTTCTTCACAGAACAGTTCACTCAGGAAGTTTACATTTCAAGTAGAAGAGTTCAAAATTACAATTTTTCTAAGGCAATGATGCCTCACCATTTCAAGCGGGCAGATAAATATTTAAATATCAGCCACGAGGGGGCAATGTTCTCCAACCTGATTTTTCCTTGGCTCAGCAGTTTAATTCTCACTTTATTCCATTTTTGTGGAATGGTATAGCTGCAGCAGGAGAATGCATTTATGCCCAGCCATTTCTATATCTATTGTTTCTCTTGCCTGTGGGTTGTTGGGTTTTTTTTTTTTCTACTCCAAATGAGGGAGAAAATAAAACATTTGTTTTTCATTGGTCGAAGTTACATAATTCTCACAACTGTCTTCAAGGAAAAAAATCCTAGTGATCAAGCAAACAATGACGGTGCGAAACAGAGCAATGTGGGTGATAGAAAGCTAAGGATCAGGGAGGCCCCAAAGGGGAAAGTACGTTATGTACCAGGGAATGCTGTGGTTCACTTTGGAAAAAATCAGTGCAGAAGCTGAAGTGGTGTGTGGATAAAGAGGGGTTATGACAGTGCGCATGTGTGTGTGTGTGTGTGTGTGTATATGTTTGGGTGTGTAAAACACAATGTATGAGAGGGGAGAGGTGGATGGCTTCAGTGGGATACTTTGCATCCCATTGCTTTGCATTTCAAAAGCTTTCCTTTAAAACAGGGGTCCCCAAACTTGTCAACCTGAAGACTTGTAGACATAGTTGGCTGGAGAATTCTGGGAGTTGAAATCTACAAGTCTTACAGTTGCCAAGTTTGGAGACCTCTGCTTTAAAAAGAGAAAATGTAATTTATATAGATTCTTGGCTGCTGTACAGGTAGGCCTCGACTTAAGACCTCACTGTTCAAAGTGGCAACCGCACTGAAAAAAGTGGCGTATGACCATTTTTCACACTTAGGACTGTTACAGCATTCCTGTGCTCATGTGATTTATATTCAGATGCTTGGCAACTGACTCATATTTATGATGGTTGCAACATCCCGGGCAGTGGTGGGATTCAAATTTTTTTACTACCGGTTCTGTGGCCGTGGCTTGGTGGGTATGGCTTGGTGGGTATGGCAGGGGAAGGATACTGCAAAATCTCCATTCCCTCCCCACCCCACTAACCTGCTTTCCAGCTCCATTCTCCTGTGCAGGGCAACAAAAGAAGACCCAGCCGATCAGCTGAGACTCAGGAGGCAGAGAATAGGTGGGGGCAGGGCCAGTCAGAGGTGGTATTTGCCAGTTCTCTGAACTACTCAAAAATTCCGCTACTGGTTCTCCAGAACTGGTCAGAACCTGCTGAATACCACCTCTGATCCTGGGGTAATGTGACCTTCTGACAAGCAAAGTCAATGAGGAAACCAGATACACATAACATACATATTACTAATTTAACAACTGTAGTGATTCAGTTAATACACGTGGCAAGAATAGTTGTGAAATGGGGCAAAACTCACTTAATAAATTTCTCACTTAGCAAGATAAATGTTGGGCTCAATTATGGTCGTAAGTATTAGGGTTAAAAGTAGAGGGCATTAAAATATATTTGCTATGATATCTATTAAAATATATAAACAATAGATTTAATCAATCTATTGTTTTACAATTGTATTAGGTATGGAGTGGTCAGAGCAACAAAATAAAGTTCCATTATTTTACAAAACATACAACAAAAATTGAATGTATGGAAAGCATTCTTTTCCAGAGTTCTATCAGCATTATTTTATATAATGGTATATTTTATAAATATGCTAACTCCTTTATTGTCTACATTAGTGTTACATAATTTATGATGCTATTATGCATAAATTTTCATACCCTGGAGTCTACCTTTGGCTTAATTATCTAATGCTAAAGTAAATTTAGAAATGATTGCTAAAAAGTACTTGGGAAAATAGAGAACCCAGCACCCACAAATGAATTTGTTTAATTCAACTGCATTTTTTCTTTTTCGACCCTGCAATGCAGAGGTGTTAAACTCATGGCCCATAGGCTGGATGTGTCATACGCTGGCCACACCCACCCATTTTAGTGAAGGGGTCACAATACATCACAGGACGACAATGTGAAGATGCAAATTTGACACCCTTGCTGTAATCCCTTGATTTGGGATGGAGTCAGGGTGACTGAATGGAGCTGAGCATTTACTGATCAGATGCCCTTCCTGATGCCTATGTGGAGTTCACAGCAGATATTTTCATTCTGTGTCCTGTTAGAGAAACATCTGTTACTACCTAGGATTGCACTAGCATCTTCACCTCTAGGCCACCATGCCACTCAATTCAACCGCATTATATCTTCTGAACCTCATACCACTTTATCAATGAGGAGGTCTTGAATGGTTTCAGTGCCTTTTGGTGGACTCAGAGAGTTTTGGACTTATAGAAACTTACCATTAGCAGCTTTGGATTTTTCAAGGCGATCACTTCCCTTCTCCAAATTTGTGGTGGACAGTGGAGATCTCTTTGAAGATGAGAGACAATTCCAGATGGGCTTAGGCAATGGCAACATTTCTTCTGAGGATGCAAGAATGGCTGAATTTCCAGAAAGATCAGATTCTAGTTCTGAGCTAAGAATCCAAGAGTAGAAAGATCTGGTTGTTTTAAGCATGACCAGCAAGTGGTACAAAAAAACCTAATCAACAATTCACACATATATGGTATCTTTCCCCTACATATGTAATAGGCATCATTGGTTGACTTTGTTATAGTTTTTCTTTTAACAGGTGTTCTGTTTCTGGACATGTGTCCTCCAGATGTGTTGGATTAAAACTGCCATAACTCTCAGCCAGCAAAATGAAAGAAAACAACACCCTCTCAACTCATAGTACTTAAAGTCTATCAAGTTATTGACAGTTCTTCAGCTAGAAAGAATTGCTAATGATGGAACTGGAAAGACAAAAGTTGAAGAAAGTCAGTGCAAAGGAAACTGGGAAATATATACTGTATATTTGTATTCAACAAAGCTGCTTTCTTGAAAACTTCAATAACTCTTACATACTGTAATTTTTATTGCTGTTGTTGTCAAAGCTAACCTGGATTTAATCCCCCACCCCACCCTGTATGATTCAGGCTGTGTGGGATGCAAAGATTTCTTGTCAGTGAATCATATGCCCACAAGAACTTTGTGCAAGCTGCAAGAATTGAGTGTTCCTGGTTCATCATTCTTCTTTCTCTCATATCATCTCCTTTATTTACTCTGACAACTGGGTTCTATAATTTCTGCTTCCAGTTCATTCAAGGAAGTAAATTTGCATCAGTAACCAATACCTGCTTCCATCACTAGTTAGCAGAACTTGGACTGCCAGAGGTTTGTGATTAACTTTTTCTTCTTCTGGGTTAAGTTTGACCAAAGTCCATTCAGAAGGGGCCAAGGAACTTCTAAAGTCAAGATGGGGGATATTCTTGCACTTCTTGGGAGAGATGGATTCATCTACTGGATAGTTGCAATACTCTAGAGAAAATAAAGAACATGAAAACTTGTCCCACATCAATTCAGAATAATAACATTGTTCATTCAGGAGGATGCCAAAAGTGTGGAAAAGTCAAGCCAACCATCTTTTAAACACAGTTTATCTGTAGAGGAAGATATGCTTAAAATGAACTTATATGTCCATTGTTTAAAATTATCCTTCCTTCAATATGGATGTCCTTCAACATGTTCAATGAGAACTATTTTGCTGGAGTAACTGGAGCAAAATAGTTGTCCTCATTTCCCTTTGACTTTCTCATGTAGCAGAGAACTGAAAGGTAACAGCCAATAGACAACCTATGCCTGAATTGGGGTCCCAGGTCCTGCTGCTACTGCTTCTAGGAACAATGATCAACCTTCATGATTGTAGCCTTGTCTTATGTTCTCCATTTGAGCTGCTTCTGTTACCAGGACCTGCAGGATTATCCACCTCAAATAGACGCTTATCTATTCAGTTTTCATATCCTGTGTAGATGTTGAAGATTTCCCCACATGCATATTTGTGGAGGAAGGGCCTCTCGCTTATGGTCCTTAGATTCAGGAACAGCTTTCTTCTGGAAAACTCTAATATATCTTTCCTCCCAGTATTTAAGAAGTCAGTAAAAACAGAGCTATTTAGAAGAGCCTTCACTTCAGTTGGGAGATACCCAATGCAATTAACTAATTAGTTAATTATGGATACCCAATAAGAACATTAATTTTAATTATGTGTAGGTTTACAGTTTCATTATATGGTTGGAAGTTTATGATATAAGACTCAAAGAGCCCCTTGGGATTGTGGGGATGCAAAAACAAAGAAACAAACATGCCAGGTAGTTCTCTCATTTGTTTCACACAGAACTGGTTCTCCCATCAACTTTTCTAAGAAAAGAATCAAAAATAGAACTTGGCTTTGCAAGGCTGTCTGTGAACCAGAGGAGTTCACCATAATAAACAGCTTAACTGCAGAAAGTCCCTTGGCCATGAATTTCCACTCCCTGTGGTCAAAAAGGCTGACATTCATGGCCATCTGTTGTCCCTGATGGGAACAAGTTACAACGGGGATCAGGATGGATGGATCATTCGTCCAGATCAACTTCAACTTCACACTTTGGGAGAAATTACTAGCAATCTTACAACATGTGGCAAGCTCTGCGCTACTGTACTTGGGATAATCTGCAGGTTCTCCCAGATTAAGATCATCCTGTACAACCAGATTTAGTTTCTGGGCAATACAGCCAACAATGAATAAACTAAGTCTGACAGGTTGCAATTTATACTGTACATTGGGCCCATTGCCTCTGACCACAAAGCCTCCACTGAGATTTTTATGCCCAGACAGTCAGCTCTTGAGCATACAATTCGTGGATACATTAATTGTTTAAAATGAACAACATATAGCAACTTCTCATGAAACAACACCAACCTGTACTTGAATGCTTCATCATTGGATGAGTTGGTGCCTACAGCACCAGCTTCCCTTGATTTTCATCCTACTACCAGCATTGCATTATGAATAGCAACAGCAATTAAACTTATATACTACTTCATAGTGCTTTACAGCCATCTCTAATCAGTTTACAGAGTCAGCAACAATCAATCCTTCTTTTACTGGCTTTTGCAATACGGTCTCCTAACCACTGCGCCACCATGGCTCTTTGAAGGAGAGATGAAAAATACTTACTCCTTACATTCTCCTCCTTGACTGGACTAAATATCTGAGATGAAGGATTGTTGTTTACAATGTGATGGCCTAGAACTGTGATAGCAAACCTATGGCACGCATGCCAGAAGTGGCACAATGAGCCATTTCTACCGGCATGTGAGAGGTCTCCCGAAATAGACCTACTGCACGTGTGCGCTTGTCCCCGCAAGCCAGCTGATTGTCGGGTATCTGCCACGCATGCATGGGGGGAGATGCATGCACAGGAGATGCGTGCACATGTGGGGGTGGGGCACACAGGGGGCACACATGCATGTACAGAGGCGTGTGATGGGGGTTGCGCGCACATGTGCAGGGGCAGGCGGAGTCACACATGCATTGTATTATGGGTGCAGGCACACATGCACGCTCACACTTTTGGCACACTATGAAAAAAAATTAGCCATCACTGGCCTAGAAACTGGTCACCCATGAGTATCTAGTCAGGCATAGAATCCCAAGGGGATGCTGTTTCTCAGCTGAACTCACCTTACAAGTTTATTGCTGGGGTGGGGAAATAGATAGCACAAAGAACTCTGTTGCTGTTGTGGTTAGCCGGCAGCAGGTACAGATGGTTGAGGAGAGCAAGGACTCTGATGAAGGGCCAGGACCATCAGGGAGTGGACTGCTGCCTTCAGAGATTGTGGGGGCTGGCAGCAGTGATGAGGAGGTTCCCGAGGAGCCTGTGCCAAGTGCACAAGCACGAAGGATTGCTCAGAGGAAAGAACAATTACAGCAGCACAGGCAACTTGGGAGTAAGACTGCAAGGTAATGGCCCCTCCCTCAAGAGGATAAAAGCCAGGTTTGGAAAAGCATTCTTTGCTCTTAAGCTCAACTGGTGGACATTTTAGTTCATGAATCTTGTAAATTAGTTCTTATCTCTGGGTTTTTGGCAGCCTTGACAAACAACTTGGCAAGGCTCTTTCTTGTTGGAGATAATTGTTGGAAAGCAGCCTTTTATCTGTAAAGCAACAGCATTCGTGATTAAACCCTGAAAGGTGGGGGCTGCTGCCTTTGTCTGTGTTTGCTCTCGGGGAACCCGGTTGGGTCAGAACAGTTGCCCTATTAAGAATGGAGCATGAGGGCTTCCAATAGTTAGGATGGAGAAGCCTCCGAACGCCAGCTTTTTCCACCAGCTGATTGGTGGGTTATCTAAAGTCATTACCTGCATGGCAGCACATGTTACATCTCATCCTTTTGAATCCCCCTGCCATAGGCTAACCATTGCAGGGAAAAGAGCTGCCTTGCAAGTGCCTGATGCTGCCAGAAAAGGAAAAGGTACCTAGGAAAAAGCCTACTTGAATACCCTTGGCATTGTAAGATGGCTGAAGTTCCTCATATCCTGTCCCTGCAACTATGCCTTGCTGTGGTGGCCAAAGGCACAGCAGGGATCTGGTCATTTTGAAGTGCTCCTATCCTTGCTCAGGTCACCGCCCAGCATGCCAATTTGATAGTAATGGATGGTCCGCTGCTCTGCCTGGATCTTCACAACCATCACATGCCACAAACTAAGATTTAGGAAAGGGCAGCTCATCCTGACCCTTGCCTTCAGCCCTACAGTCTTGCCAAGGGGAGGGACTTTATTGCTTGATACAATACATCCATACCTTTAATTTTGCATGAAATAATAACTAAAAATCCTTGACGGTAAATAGTCAACCCTGAAGACTTCTATCTGATTTGTAGCTTTATGGATTGCCTTCTCCATTGAAATGTTTCTCTCTGGGACTTGGGTACAGCTTTCACAAAACCACTTGTTCTGTGTCCAAAACATGCCCATAATGGCCATTGCTACCACGTGCTCTGCAAAATTTTATTTTGTGTAAAAAAAAATTTAAGCAAAACAAAAAGCGATTGTCTTACAGTCTCCTTGATTAACTTTTCTATCAGACAGACTTTGGAGGCTTCTTAACAGAAGAAAAATGTTGAGGGTCACACATTTAGATGAGTTTATTTCCACTGAAATCAGTGGAACTAAAATGGCATTAAGTTCAAATTCTTCAATTTACTCTTCCTTTTAGCCTGTTTATCCAGGGTTTTCTGTACCTTAAAGCAGTCTAACTAAAATCTCTGTATGGAATTGTACGTTACTCCCAGAAGCTCTCATTTATTTCAGGGAAAACTTTTTTTCAACCAAAATATGATTCCCACATGTTTCAAAGTTTAAGCATGAAATGCTAAAAATATTAAGGAAATCCTATCATTATAAATATATATAATTTATTCCATGTTGGTGATTATATAATGGAATTTCCTTCCAGAAATATCCCCCATATTCCAGTCTAGTCTCAGTTCTACGATTTGATTGTCTCCCATCCAGTTTACTTGCCAGACTAACATTCCTTAGCTTTATGAGAGCAGCCAAGGCCTGCTAAATGGCTAAATTTTAATTACTGCGTATCCTGATTTGGGAAATCCTGATCAGCATATAGCCAACTTTAGAGGTCCAGGTACCCTTCTGTTTTCTGAAGACAATTTTCAGAACATAATGTCTCAGCTCTATCTCTCAGGTAGGCTGGTTTGCTTTAAAAGACAGACAAACCCTCAATTCTTCTCATATGCAAATATATTTTCTGGTTGTTGTTTTTACTTTTTAATGTTTTCTTTTCTATCTGGGAGTTCTCTAAAATTAAGAGGGCTGAAAGAGTTTAAAGAAAACATTCAGGTTTGTGCTGGGGCTTCTCACAGGAGGAAAGAGGCATTTCATCTTTGGCTCACTCACACAACAACACTAGTGGGACATGATCTCATCTGATTCAGGGACTTCCTTTCCCATAATTACAGGCATCTGAAGCCGAGCGTTGGGCTGCCAGATACCACACAGAGTTACAGTGTTTAGTTAGAGGATTGTTATGTATGGATCAAAGATTACTTTTCAGTTTTCTAAAAAAACATTTTCTTATAGTTAAATCTAACATCTGGCTTACTAAATCAAGGAATGTCCTCCAGGTATGGTTAAAAAATTAAAATGCAGTCAAAGCTCTGCCTATTATGTGTGACATATATAGCAAAACAGGCAGAGTTTCATTGGTGCCATTATGGCCACCATTTTGACTTTTTCTTTTAACAACACTCTGTGGACCCTCCTGACAATATCTATTACTTCAAAGACTTTAATCCAAGTAATGCTGTCTCCTTCTAGATCTTCCTAAACTCCAGCTCTATTTCTACTTTCAAATACATTAAAACTGAAATTTTGGGAGGTGTTAGCCCACATGTGGCCTATTACTGTGGCAGTGAGCAACAGGCTGAAAAGTTCTTCAAGTTCAACTGAGTAAGATGCAACATGCTAAAAGTCTCATCCTACTAAGAATATCTTTGGTAATGTTTTAGAGGTCTTAAAGCTTTAAAGTGCTTGGCTTTGTATCAGAACACGAAATCCATACATCAAAAATAAAACCAGAGCAGAAAACCAACAGGTTGTACCATAGTGTTTGAGACAGAGCTCAGATGTGGAACAATTCTGAGTGGCTGTTTAAGCCTATCATTATTGGTGCTTTCTTTGTGCCCTCTGTGAGTGCCATTCTTTCAGCTGGCACATAATAGTTTGGTTTGGGAAAAGATGCTCAGCTCCCAAAAGAACTTTGTGGCAAGGCCACCTATGAAGAATGGCAGTCATGTTCCAGATTCATGCTAGGCTGGGATCTACTTACTAATAATTTGTCCTTGCAATTGTTCTCTCCTAATGCTGATGGATCTTCTGATGCAGCTTCTATTGAAGGATAGGCTGTGATCACAATAGACAGCAGTCCAGTTATCCTAGCTTTATTTTCAGTAACCTTACACAGCCTCCTTGTTGCAAGTACTGAAAAAGACAGCAAGAAGACACTAAACAACTGGCATTTGTATGTTACTCCCCAAAAAGATAGACAAGGGTTGGGGGAAACAGACCAAACATAACAGTTAAAAATCAATAGCAGCAACAGGAGGGCTTTTCAATAAAGCAACAGCTTTCTCCTCCAATAACAATTATGCACCTTTAGCACCACTGTCAAGCAGTAAAGTGGCATGATTGTAAACCAGAAACAATTAAGATGTTCTCATCATCAATGGATTCATTTAAATGTTACTGGTGCACTTCAGCTTCATTTAATTCCTTGGCCCCCAAATGTACTTAACATTGTCTAATTGGGTCTGGGGAGATATTAAAGCATTACAAAATCATGTCCCTGAGCATCAGTCTTGTCTTACTAAAAGCTCCATGGTATGAAGTATATGTAGCAGAGTTCATGAATCTGAAGATGCACAAACTGAGTGTAAAAAGCCACCTGTGTCCTTAATTTTTTAAAATCAAATGAAGTACAACCTCTATCACACAAGATTCCAAATTATATGTGTAGTTAATGTACTGTAACACTCTGTCATTGATTGAGGGTACATTCACACTTGGAATAGTGTCCATAGATATTTCAAATTATTTCAGAAAGGCTATTGTACTGCTAGAAACGTGGGGAAAGCAACTGGAATGGTAGGAGGAGGAAGAGAATTGGAACTATTCCCCTAGAAAGATTATAACATGGTTGGAGGCATTTTAGTTGAGTAACAAGAAAGTCAAGATAGATGAGTATCAAGTGAAGCATAATGCAATCAATCACTCAGTCAATCAATCATTCAGTCTTGCTCCCTTTCTTACCCAGTATAACTTGATTGACCCAGTCTATAACACTACAGCAGTGAAATAAAGTTCTTCATATGAAATTCATTGCCACAATATAGTTTTAATCCATTAGACAATTTCAGGGAGGATTAGCTATTCATCATGCTTGTTCATAAGGAAATGTTCAGATTCAAGGACAACTTCTCCTGACTGTCAATTGTCTGAGAACAGTAGCAGGAGAAGACAAAGCCATTGTCTTTTTGTATCCTTTCTGCTGGCTTCCTGAAGACACCTCACCAGCTTCATCATTAAGGTAGTTTTCTTGTCTTCCTCTCCAAAAGTTTGATTAATGGAACTTGGATGAAACATTCTTGTTTTTCATACGAGACTTTCTTGTGGTGTCTCCAGATGTACTGAGACCAGTTTATGGAGGGCTAGAATAATTGCATTCTATTTAGACCATGATATTAAAGTTATCCAAAATAGTTGGTCCGAGCAAAGGCTTTTTAAATATGGGACACATTACAGGCTTCTTTAGAGATCACAGAAGCGCTTCCTCATTCCACGAGTGTGGGAGGTCTTAACCAGCCACAAAGAGCAGGAATCCTCTCTGACAAGTGGTGGAATTACGCTGTAGAGTCTCCAGTGAGTCTCAGTAAGTCTCTACTCTCTTGAGACTCACAGGCTCAAAATTATTCACTGGCCCCGATTACTTCAAAGATATGGCCCCAATCATTTCTGTTGGTATTGTTCAACTGCTCTTGAATTTGTTTTGTTAGCCAAATGCTGCAACGATGTTTTTTCAAATGTGAGCAGTTTTCCCTCTAAAAGGAAGCAGGTTTCTTAAAAAGGATTATTGGATGGCATTTAGCCAATGATCTTTTTAAGCAACTTTTCCTAAAAGGAAGCAAGCAACTTTTCCTAAAGGGAAGTGAGTTTCTTAAAAAGGACCATTGAGTGGCATTCAGCCAATACAATAAGGACCACAAAATACTTATTTTTGCCATTCAACTATCCACTCTAAGTTTGAACGTGACTCAGACTCAAAATAAATCTTTTTCCAACAGTGCTCTACGTTTCTCCAATACTGCTCCATTTTCCTCCATTTCAATATACTACTCTGTTGCAATCTGCCCCCTCTGGATGATTCTTTATTACAGAGAGTGACCACAGCATCAGCCAAACTGCCTACCAAATCCTCATGAAACTCCCCAAGAGCCATCTGAAAATCCACAGGATCTATTAGTTACATTCAGTAGAAGGACTCAATCTAATAGATCCTTCCCTTCTATGGAGGGGATATTGCAAAGAATTACCTGTCCGTGATGAGAGACAAAGTCCTTTCAAATTACATTTGGTCTGTCCTGAGCTGAAAACTCGATCTAGAATGTGGTCTTTAATGTGTTCTGGATCTTTGATTCATATCTGTCATGGTAGCTATGAACCTCTGGACTATTCTATACCCCTTGCAGTGGGAAGGTAGATTGATGTCCCCAACACTACTGGCTGGGGAACTCACCCACCATTCCAGAAATCAGCTTACATAGCCCTGGCATAAATGCCATTGAATGGCAAGGGGGAATGTTACCCAAGCAGCAAACCCTACTGATGCTTCTGGCTTAGCTGCACACAAAAAGGTCCACATCACTACATCAGATTATTTGTGACATAAAGCCTTTTGATGCAACAACTCCCCCCTTCTACATATACACTTGATATTTTACTAAATCTGCAAAAGGTGTATATTTCCTCCAGCAAATATTTTATACCCTGGGTAGTTCCAGAGAGCAGAAGTATTTTTCTGCAAGAAACTGTAAATAGGCTTTATTGCCTATAGAAAGGAATATCAGGAGCCCTAATAAGAACTATAAATAGAGAGGATGATTCCCTAAGGAGTCAGAAAGCATAAAGCTGTGGACATCTTGGTCACAGCAAGATAATAACTCAGATGCTCCGGAAATAGTTAATTACTTTATAAAGGATGCATAATTACTAAAAATTGAAAAAACATTATGCAGCCTTGCTTAGTAAAAAAAACGTATTATACATCAGATGGTCTGAAAGTCTCTGAGTCACAATCTTTCCTACTCATCCCTTATTCCAGACATTGTATTAATGGCAAACAACAACAAAAAAGAGTCTGAGTCACAATTTCTCTCTCTCCCTCCCTCCCTCCCTCCCTCCCTCCCTCTCTCTCTCTCTCTCTCACACACACACACACACACACACACATCAGCACATATGCATATAAATAGAGCATAATAGCTTTCCCCAACTTTGTGTTTTACTAAGGGTGTGGAACTTTACACAGCAGAATTCCCAAACAGGCCAAGTATGAATTGTGTGAGATAATTAAGCCCACGTTGGGAGGCAACCAGCCTGCAGAAAATTTCCTAGATTCCTAGAACCAATGTGAACTTGACTAATTATGCCTGGGGATCACATAAGTGCAGACTCCAACAAGTCAACTTCAGCTTCTGTTCACTGCATTGATACAAGTTTTTAGCCATACTCTGGGCATAATACATCACTGTTTTCTCCTGGGATATTTTTTGCAACTTCCAATTTAGTCTACAGCCTTGGGATTTCCTGTAATAATCAGCTTCAAGTTCAACTCTGCTAAGCTTTTTTGGAAGTCAGGATAAGCTCATAACATCCTGCAGAAATATTAAAGGACAGAGATTATTTAAAGAATAATTTTCACTTAATATTGTATAGAGACAAAAGAAATCACACTGAACTACAGGAAAAGTAAAAAATCTTCCGGTATGTTTACATATACTCTGTTACAACTTCCAGAGATATCCACCATTCAAAAACTACCTCAATATGAAGACATTAGATATTATGGTACCAAGATTAAGCCATACAATGCTAGGAAGGAAGGAAGGAAGGAAGGAAGGAAGGAAGGAAGGAAGGAAGGAAGGAAGGAAGGAAGGAAGGAAGGAAGGAAGGAAGGAAGGAAGGAAGGAAGGAAGGAAGGAAGGAAGGAAGAGGGTGATTGAGTATCTGGTGAGCAGGAAGGAAGTCCTGTGATGCACAGTAAGCCCATCACCTACCTTATTTCCAGCCTTCTGTCTTTCTATGTTTTTATGAGGAAGAAAGTTTCCTTTCTCCTCTTTGTCATTGCTTAGGCGCACTTCTTTGTTGTTAACTTAAAAGAGCTCCATTACTACATTTTCTAATGACCCTCATTCTATATCAAAGCAAACCCAAAACACTAATTCACATGCTATAGGCAGATTAGATTTCTGTAAGTCATTATGGCTAGCAAAGAGAATGTATAAGTAGATTTTTGTGATTTACTAACTTTGAGGTGCCCTTTGGGTGTTCCAAGCTAGGTGTTCATTATGCAATTGTCCTGTTTGTTTTTATAGTGAGGGATGTGTTGACTAAGTATAATATTCTTCTATTAGTGACTCTGCTAGTCTTCCATATTCCCTATTGCTTGAATATTCTTCATTCTTTCTGATTTTTTTTTAAAAAGGAAACTGAATCTGTGCAATTTTCTGACTAGCAATATTAGCTGCAGCAGACCTATGTGGCTTGGTGTGGGATAACATAAAGCAATGGTTTGTGTATAATTGAGTGTCAAAGGAAACATGGTATCTGTACACCTTGAGTGTTTGAAACTCAGTTTACCCTAGAGGTGTTCATTGGAGCACCACTGTATTTCTGTTGCTAATACACAAATCTTCTTTGTGTAGTTAAATAAAACCCAAGCATATCCACCCATAACAAATCATAGCAAAACATTTCCTTATACAGAAGACTGTACTTAGAAACATTAAAAGACATATATTATCCTCATCCAAAGGTCATGTTTATATTTTACTTCACCAGAACTTAACTTCATGAATCTTCTGTAAAGGCATTTTAATATCAAGAAGAATTGCAGAGATTAAGGTACTATATCTCCCCCCCACCCCAAATTTGCAAGCCATTTCTAATGTAGAGGACCGGCAAGAGAGAGAAAGAAAGAGATTTTGAGGGAGAAATCACATTCTACTGACATCAAAATGCGTAAGTTATCTGAAACAGCCTCCTGGGCACAATGTCCTCATACCCAGAACATCCTTGAAATTATACAATAGTCTAACATCTGCATGAAGACGCATTGATGAGGAAAAAGTTCCTGATCAGTGTGTGTGTGTGTGTGTGTGTGTGTGTGCGCGTGTAGCTGTTGTTCATACCCATCACCCCAACTATCATAGTAGAACACAATGTCATGAGAGAAGCCAATCCTACAGGTGACCTTAAGCAATAGAGGGATTGAATTCCACACGTTGGAAAACGCTAGTACATGTTCTAAAAATGCCTTTTTCACATTTCTTTAGCCAAAATCCACTCTGGAATTAAAAACAGATTGCACGTCTGCTCTCTTGAATGTTCCAACCTTTGTCACCTGGTGATACCTTAAATCTGGAAAGGGGATACCAGAAAGACTCTTCTCTGTGAGACAACTGGCTCCAGAGGGGTCCCTGGATGAGATTCAGGAAATGGTTATTAGCTATCAAACCCTTTGTGGCATATGGCCAGCCAGGCTATTTGTCTCCATTTTTTGTGGAAAACGTCATCAGATTTGTCAGGGATGGCATGCTCCAGATGACTTCTGTCAATGTCATCTTGCTGGAGTAGGAGTCATGCCTTTCCTGTGGTGGTGCCTGCTCCAGAGAGCAGCCTCCCTCCAGAAATCCAGATGGCCCCAACCCTATTAACTCCCATAAAGGGAATTAAAGCCTGGCTTTCCCCCAGGCATTAGGATTGTTAAATGAGCTTTGCTATGAGTTGGCTGATTGAATTTATTGCTCTGGTAAATTTGGAGTTATTTTTCTTCATCCTGGACTTTGATTATGTGGATTATTGGCTCTTTAATGTTATTGTTTCCTGTTTTTAATTTCGTATAAACTGTCCAGAGTCATTGCTATGAACAGCCTTGTCTGTCTGAATGCACATACATCCATCTGATCAATCTTCTCATGCATTAAGCAAATTATTTTTTAAAATTGCATAGTCCATTCTGTTCAATTAACATTGCAAAGAGAACTAGAGAATCCAAATAAGGTATTTGGCAAGCCAAGAAATATTTCAGTTTCTTGGAATTGAAACGAAGCAGTGACAAAGTAGCGGTTGGGTTTCTGTGAACATTGCCTTGCAGCCAACTTCTAAACATTTCTGATACTTGGGCTTAATTATTAATTCTACTTTTGCTGCAACCAAAATAAATCTAGTTAGACAATAGCCACTGGTCCTCCTTACAACTGAAAAGAATATTTGAAATTATGCATGTATGCGTGTGATTCACTTCACAATCTGCTCACTGAACAAGCAAAAATGAAAGGCCAAGGCAAAAAATGCCTAGATGGAGAAAGGAATGCCACACCTAAAATTCCTAGGAGTTATCTGCCAATGCACATTAACAGCAACAACGATGAAAACAAGCTTGTTTCTGGTGAATATTTAAAGTATTCAGCCATTTATTCAAAGCATCCATTATCTGTGAAGGAGTTAATTTACACTACAAATGTTCAATTCCCTTTCATTTTCTGGTCAATGAACCTACTACATTAAGAATAGCCAATAACTCTTGGGAAAAATGTTGTTTAATAGGTCCTGGAAAATGTAGCAGGTTGTGAAGAATTGTGTTTAATTCTTGTAGAATTAAACATTCCAAAGATACACGCAGTCAGGCACTCATTTTTTCATCTCTATCTTAGCACTAATACTTAAAACATGGGTCCATAAATCACATGCGTGTATATACTTTTAAAAGAAAAAAAATTGAAATGGATTTAGTCAGTATTCCTATTAAATATTAAAGTTGTATCTGAAACCAACCAAACCAGGATAAATATATCTGATTATATATGTAAAATACATAGAACTATGTTCTTCATTTTAGCAAGAACATGTGAATACATGCCAATGGATATTATAATAAAAACCATCCAAATAATTCTAGGCCTTCTTTCTATTCTCAGTCAAAAATTCTGATGGAGAAATCTCATTCCAGACCAACTTTCTATATGTCTATGACAATTTGGTGACACAACCACTAGCCTAAAACAATGGGGATGTCTAGTTAGAAATCTTTGCAGAATTCAAGTATCATGGCAATGTGATCAAAGAATATAATAGCTTTGGACCTCTAACAACACATATTTTAATTATCTTGATAAATACATTATAAAGGCAATGCCTTTAGTTAGCTTTTCAAATGATGAGAAAGGACTACAATAAACTGAGCACATTGTGACAAATGCAGAAAGTTCATTGAATCTAATTTTCATTTTGATTCCTCTCAGAAATTTATACATTTGCCAGAATTCTAGTTCTCTACATCATATGCTTACAAATAGTTTTTAAAGTATGCCCCAAAATGCATACCCAAATTTAGGTCAGCCCACATTTGCCAGGCAGGCATGTTTGCTCTATAATATTGCAAAGATGGAAGAAATTGTCATTTTAATGTTTTATGATAAACGATTAAGATCACCTTTCTGGCTCTTTGACACCAAATAGCAGGACATAAACACAGAAATAAATAAGGATTTGAAGCATTTAACAGTATTATGCTAATGGCAGGTATCCTGATTGAACATACTAGCAGTTTATTGTTAAAATACAAAGAGAATGCTTCCCAAACTGTAAGTCACTTCTGACAATCCAAGGCAAAATATGGATGTATGTTTATATAACCAAAGGTTTAAGGGTGGAGATATTAAGGTTGGGTTGGAAAAAGGGAAATAAAGTCATTGTGGAAAGAAATCCAATATACACCGGAATTATTTTCTCTACAGTGTGGTCTAATTCAGGAAAAACAATACCTAAGAGACAAAAACCTATGAATGTTTTGATAAAAAATTGATTACATAAAAAAGTTAAAGCTCTCCAGATGTTTAACCATCATATGTTGCCCTTGAACAGCTGATTCAAATAAAAGGGTTGGCACCTCACTTAGCAAAGCTTTGTACTCCTGCAGAGTCCTGGGAATGGAGGCTATTGAAAGAGAGAGAGAGAAAAAGAAAGACTTCAAAAGAAAAAACAAGGAAGTCCAGTTGCCTCCAGAAAAAAAGTACCTTTGGGACAACCATGACCTGGGTGACTGAGAATCTCTACAGACTTTTAGGCTATTGAAAGGTTTGAACGAACAAGGAAGGCTCTGAGTAAGTACTGTATGAAACTGGAGCTCTTCTAATTAATACTGTTGTATCGGCACTGATTTAAGAACTTTAGTAAGCCAGTAAGTGCAGGGCAAGACAAGGTAGGTTGCCTTCCTCCCCTAGAATGACACAGAGATTGAGATGAGCTTATTCAAAGGGACAAGCATCTTCTCTAAGCTTAATGTTTACATTTCCTCAACATTACCCATTTTGCTCCTCAAAATAAAGTTTGGGGAAGATAAGACACTTTTAGTGTAATTTCTTTTACTTTGTTGGCTGATATGAAAATGAAACCACTCCATTACTGGTCAGGATCTGAGCAGTGATTAGCTAAGAAATCCCAGCACTTCTTTCTGGCAAGAAGGGACTGTTATGTTTGTGCTACAGCAGGGGTGTCAAACTCAAGGCCTGTGGGCTGAATTTGGTGCTTAGATCTTGCCCACTGGGCAGCCCTGGAAGTAGTGAAGGACTGGCCCATGGTGCCTCTGCCAGCAAAAATGGAGCTTGGGAGGGTTGTGTGTGGTCCTCCTAAACTCAGTTTTTGCTGGCAGAGGGTTGCAGTAAGTGCTCAAAGCTGAAAATGGAGCCCAGGAGTCTGTTTTTGTTGGCAGAGTGCTTGGGCCACCACCTGCGCCCCGACATGAATGATGTCAACCCGGCCACACCTTCCCTGGCCATGCCTACCCCAGCTCCCCAGGTCAAACACAACCTTGATGTGGCCCTCAATGAAATTGAATTTGACACCCCTGTGCAACAGGCTTGCAATACAGAAGTGTTGCCTAAAATTATGAAAACCCAATATCCAAGTTCTCCTTTGTTTTAGTTCTACAGTCAGAAGACTTGATTTCTGGATTGTTGCTCATTTGTTTAATCGATCACAAGAATCTGAGCCTTTTGAGCCTTAGTTTCTCAAACACATTTCCTGCCTCTTAAACACAGTAAAAACTTTAATCACAGTAAAAACATTATCAGCACTTATAATTGCAATTGAAACTAATCAAATTGTCTCATAGGTAAAAATGGCAGTCTGAAGCTTTCATTATCCTTTTTTTTTTAAAAAAAACTTTACTTTTATAAAGGAAAAAGATATCGATTTAGTGAAAGGGAAAAGTTAGAAATGTTACCAAAGCCACAATTTCTCAAACTTCAGATGAGAATCTGAAAAAAATCTGTCAGAGTATATTCTATATTTACACTACAGGATTCCATTTCCAGATAGGAAGGAAGTGTCATATGATAGATTTGAGCACAACATTGTAAAATGTTACCACTTATACAACAATGAGGTATGCAAATATCAGTGCACCCACCAGATGGCGGTGTTTTCTGGCTTCTTTCTGCCATCTAGTGGTCGCAAAATGTTTATAGTACATACAGGTAGTCTTCAACTTACGACAATTGAGCCCAAAATGTATGTTAAGTGAGACATTTGTTAAGTGAGTTTTGCCCCATTTTCTGACTTTTCTTGCCAATGTTGTTAAGTGAATCACTCCAGTTGATAAGTTAGTATATTATTAAGTAAATCTGCCTTCCCCATTGACTTTGCTTGTCAGAAGAGCGCAAAAGGTGATCACATGACTCTGGGATGCAGCAAGAATCATAAATATGAACCAGTTGCCAAGCACCTGAATTTTGACCACACGAACATGGGGATGCTGCAAAGGTCAAGACTATAAAAAACAGCCATGTCACATTATTCAGTGCTGTTGTAACTCTGAACGGTCACTAAATGAACTGTTGTAAGTCGAGGACTACCTGTATTTTGTAGTCATTTGGCAACGTTTTAAATGTCTTTCAGGAACATAATAAGAAAGCCCACACTGAGTGTAAGAAGCATTGTACCAAAACCAGAAAGGCAGCAAAGGTGAAACTCTCCGTCTCCAATGCAGTTTGTTAAAAAGGAAGAAAAGATGCAACAGTATTTAGGAGAACTGAATTTATTTCTTTAACAGCCACATTAGAAAGTTAAACATTAAATCTGTGCAAAATACAAATTTTCATGTGAAATTTTTATAAACTTTTTTTTTAAAAAAAGAACACTCTAACAAAAAAGTTTAATTAAATTCCAGAAACATTTTAAGTGACAAGGAGTACAGGAAGAGAATTCCCACTGGTATTGTTTAAGAGATGAGTAGATCTGCAATAGAAATAAGTAAAGTAGAGAGAAAATTTTCATTCAGATGTCCCCATACCCCAAACATGCAGAGAATTTGTGTTAATCACAGCAAAAAAAAAAAAAAAAAAAGGTACCATTCTGTTAGGATATATCTGGATCCTTTCCTGATCTTTCGTTTGGGAATCCAAAAGAAGCATCGTTTTAAGACTCTTCAAGTGGTTTTTAAAAGCCTCCACTTATATTTTTTTTTTTAAGTATCTTTTTTTAACATGCTAGGGAGCCCCCAAATCCTTCAAAATGGAAACTAAAGCAATCAATATAACTCTGAGGGTCCTCATATTTATGAAGAGAATTTTGGTTTCTGAATGTGCTAAGCTTTGGGTGATTCCGGATTCATTACAAAACATTAAGCAGATATTGATCATTAAAAACCAGAAAAGGTGTACATTTTTAACAAAATCCAAGTTGAATATTGTTCTTCAGCATAAAGTAAGCAGGAAGAGTGGTCTAAATTTCTAAAAATTCTGAAGAAAAGAAAAACCGATTTTGTTTAGCATACTTAAGATACTAAAATCAGTTTTTTACTTTGGAAATAGGAACATGAAACATAGTTGGATGAGTAAGAATTTTAATAGCATATGATTGTCTTTGGGATTCTCTATTCAGAAAGCATCGAATATGTCATCTCCAGTGCTCTTTTTCCTAGCTTCTTTGTACTATCTACTACTTTCATGAATCATAAAATCAGACTGATTCCTTCCAATTCCAGAATATTTAGAATTATTCTCCTCCTGAACAAGCAGATAAATCCTTATTTCTACTCTCAACTCTACCAATAATTAATAAACCTGGTGTGTTATCCAGCTCTGTTCCATCCTATCAGGCTGGCAGAAGGACAGGAAAAAAAGCAAATTGTAAACAAGGGAACCCACTAGCAAATGACAGAATTCTTCTTCCTTTTCTTATGAAAATAGCCTTGTCTCCTAGAGGGAAAATACATATCTTTCTCTTGCAAATACAGTTTGTCCTCATGATAGGAGTGGTAATAATTCTGCATAGAATGTCTTTCTGTTTCAGAGTTCTGAGAGACCATTTTGAAAAAAGTAAAGAATATATCACCTTAAGTACCGTATTTAGTGCTTAAGATATGTTTCATAATAGCTTTCTCAATCCTCAGTAAAAAGAAGATAGAACAGGATTGGGAGGGGAATACATGGGAGGGGGAGGCTGTTCTGTCTGTTTTGTCCTAAAGGCCTTTACATTTATAAGCAGAAACTTGTAAAAATGTGTATTATGCTGATGTCACAGCAACATGAATTTGAATTTCATATAGATGCATTAAAATTCCTTAAGGAATGAAATCTGTTTCGGTTTCCAGACTTTACTTAAATCTTTGTATTGAAACAATCAGGGATTCGTGTTTTAAGATTACTTTCTATATAGTTGTTGCTAAAATGATTTGTAAAACTAAAAGGCCATTCTCCTAATCAGTTTTTCCTAACATTTAGTAGACCAAGACCTACAATTTAAGGAGATGCAGATGCCTGAGCACAACTTTAATTGCTGCAAAGAAGGAATTAATAAAAACATAGAAATGCCTCATGATTAAATATAAATAATTTCTTTTTAAAAAATAAATTTGGAATTCATGCAAAGATAAGGACTACAATGCAGAGTGGGAACACTTGGAAAGAAGCAAGTCAGAAGTTTTGGATTGCCAGCTACAAAGTAGGGTAAGTGACCATGCAGATTCTTATTTTGGATTTAGTACACACATACACACACACAAAACACACATTCTTCTCTGGTATTTTTAAACACTAGTAGGGAGTATTAGGCATTCATCGCAACACGAAAAAAAGGAAGCATAGAAAATCTTACACCAGAAATGGTTCAGCCAGTTAGGGGCTGTAGCACTGGAATGTTGAAATGAACTAAAGACAATATAAAATATTGGAAAAAGAAAGTAGTCAGAACAAGCTAACTGTAAATCTTTGATTACACAGCACTAGATGCATTGCACTGATACTGTAAGGTATAACAAATGAACAGTAATTCGTCTTTCTGATCAGCCAAAAATATTAAATAACCACATTTATTACATTTCAAGTATCAAATAATAGTAGTTATCAAAGACTCTTTGAAATAGCAACAGACTTCAAACAATCAACTTCAAATATGATTAAGTCAAAATAAATGATTCTGCATTTATCTGAGATTGAATTTGGATTTACATGTACAATATATTGGTCACATCTTTTGTAACCCCAAAGCCACCTCTACAGCTTTCCAAAGAAACCTTCACTGAATGTGGAAATGACAAGGAAGTAACAAAATACCTTAGCCAAATAGAATATGGTTATATGTGTACATGTGACTGGACATAACGCAAAAGAAAATTCTGGCCTTTTTACAGTGATCCAACATACCTTGGGTTTGGAAATAGTCTCCCTTAGAGTGAGATAAACAACTGAATAAACAAAATTGTACTGTGTAATGATTATCAGTGGCTTCAAACAGTGTAAATGGACCCTCCTTTTCTGTGCATTGCATTCAAACTATTAGATAATACCAGAAGTGCTTGAAGAGTTTCATTTGTGATAAAGGTTTGATATACAAATCAGCTGAAATTGTAATCATTAACTAATGATTGTACAACTAACAAGTCAAATTATAGACAAATAAAATATGAACATAATTTAACAATACTGAAACTTTTTTTTAATGTAAGATACAGTGAAGTAAGCAGTGCAAAACGTATTTGTGTTGTTCTCTTCACCCTTGAAGTTGCTGTAAAATCATTCATAGATTTTGGGTGTACACTGGCTATTCTGACGCTTAATTCCCTGAGTCTGAGATATGCAATAGCTGAATTGCAAGAATGGCAGCAGTTTTATATATATATAGTAAGCTGGTTACAAGCAGAGAGCCAACCTTTATTCAGGTTCAACTTGTGATATAGACTGCAGAGTTGTATCCATCAGCCAACACAAGATGCTACTAGATCAAATTTCCCTTCTCTTACACCTTCTTAAATGAGAATTAGAAACTCTGAAAAAGGCATTGGGGGGCGGGTGAGAACACCAAAAACTGTTGCATAAGCAGAAACTATATGCTAGGGAGACCTTGAAATAACTACAGAGACATTTAGTTTGTTAATTGAAAAAAAGGCATCAAATAAAAAATGCAGGAGGGTTTTTTGGGGGGTGCGGAAGGAAAGGATGGGTTCACACATTTAGAGCTTGCCATCATGTGTTGATAAATGGGAGAGATTCAAATTGCAAGGGCAGGAGGAGGAAATAATATATAGACAGCTGGGAAAACATGGCTGGGGAGCAAAGGAAGGCGAAGCAGAAAGTCAAGGCAGGAAGATCATGCTTAGATAGCCAGGCTGGGGATGAGGAGTGGGGAGCCATGATTTTACTAACTGGGAAGAAACAGGCAGAGTTACCCAAAGTCAGGCTCAAAGCCATAGTGGGCAAGATGAAGAGATCAGAGCAGGAAGGTACCAAGAAACTGGTCTTGCAGGAGAGTGCTTTGGAAACATAGGGTGCCACAGTAAGTGGCCTTTACAAGTCTATATGGTAGGCTGCTTTCTTCTAAAAGAATACCAAGAAGAACATGGCAATCAGGGGAAAAGGAACTTTAGTGATGCAGCTGCTGGTTTGTCGAGACAGAGTGAGATTCAAATTTGTAATCCCAGACCAACTTGAATGGTTGTCAAATACCACCTTACTCTGCCTGGCCAAGTCAGTGGCCACATCATAGGCAGTGCCATTATATGGCAATAGGGGGTAGGTAGAGTAGTCTCAAAAGACTAGTCATGTGAGAGTAGGAAATATTATTTACAGCTTCCCTACCTCTGCTGCTCATCACTGCAGAAGAGAGGTGACCAGAAAGTCCAAGGGATAGAGGCTGAAGATCCAACAAGCCTTTCCATTGTTAAAAGAAGCCTTGTTTATTGGTACAGCAGTAACCTGAGTTTCCATGGTCCACACTGGCTTCTGATAATTCAACTTCCCTTTCCACCCTGTTCTTCCCTGGATCTAGTCCCTTGCTCCATGGTGCAGACATCTCATCTGTCAGGTAATACACATTTGGGCGTGCTTCTTAGGAATGGAGGACCTAAAAGCATCATTGGGCCTAGAAAAGCTAGCAGCAGGACTGAGTTCTCAATGGATTCTGGCTTTCTGTGCACCTGATGGCACAATTACTATTATAGAGAAGAAGGAACTCATTGGTTTTATTCATGGAGGGGTGACACACAAATCCCTTTGCTGTTTCAGGGAGTTCACAATATCACAGCATGTGAGTAGGACCACCTAAAATTCTAACATGTAAGCAAATAATTAACAGAGCAAAAATTAACCCTCTTTTAAAAATATTAAAAATAAAAGCCTCTTTTCATCACCATTGTTCATTTAATTAAAGATTATTGTTGTGTACTGTGCTTAACACTACATCTCTCCATTCCAATGAAATAAATAGGACAATTTTCCAAGTAGGAATCCATGAGATTTAAGGTGAAAATAGAACAGCATGTATACCAGTTAATCCTTTAACAGGCTAGCTCTAAATTAAATCTTTCTTGATGGGTTTTATGAAGTTGTTTTTATCCTGTTTCATGGTAAGTTAATATTACATTATACAAATAATATTTATGCAATTGAATAGCCGCAGGATGGGTATAGAGAACCAGACATATAATCTAGGAGAACTATTTTTCTATCAGCCAAAAGTTAAATTGGTTTTAGTTTCAGGAGCCAATTATTTGACCCTTTTATAGAATGAACAAGCCTCATAATTGGACTTTATTTTTACAGCTATTTCCCGAGACTTTGAAGAAGCATGTATCCTTCAAAGATAACTTAGGGCAATAAGACATTCAAATAAAAGGATCCTATTAATTATTTTTTATCTTAAATTTATCCATAGATATCTCCTGTGTAAATCATCTATAATGGCCAAAATAAATTTAAGGCCCTATGGTGCCTATACTTTTTCTCTTTGTCAAACGTGGCTTTTATATCAAGTGAATATATTATAATTCTCAGCCGTATCCTAATTTCTATGACACTCTATGGTGTCAAAAAGGGCTATGAAGTCAGTAACAGAAACTGAATAATTATCCCTCTTTCTCAAATTATTCCATTTTTATACTATTCTGATCGTTAGAACTTTCAAATGATTGACTGAGAAAAACTATTCTAACACAGATACATCTTACCTTCCATATCAGCTCTAGGTTATCTCTAATATAAATGAACAAAATTGCCCCTTGATTTGAGGAAAAAATATATGCTATTGCTGTACTTTGGTTTAGTTTAATTAATGTCTTAATATTACTCTTTGAATTCATTCATAAATATTACAGAAAATGCCCAGTGTTCACAAAGGGTTTATCAAAGAGACGTCAATGTAACTATTATGGGCTAAGTATACATTTGAACTTTTAAAAAAAATTGATGAAGACAGTAGCCCCATAGACAAAGCAAAAGGTAGAAAAAGGTATGTGCCACATTCAGTTTTCAAAAGAAACCTCCACATAATAAAAATTTGCTATCTCCCTATGTATGAAAGTTCTTCCTTTCACAGTCATTAAAATAAGAATATCAAAATGTAAACATAGAGGAATATCTGTTTTTTTTTATAACTAGAAATGGATTCATGTAATTAAAAAAAATCTATAAAACTATCCTTCATAGCGTCTCCATGGATGGGAAATGAATTCGGACACTTAACATTCATGATCCAATAATAATAATAATTTAAAAAATGATTTTACAATTGCACCATGGAGCTCTGGGCTCATTTAAAGCACTTACTGAATTGAAATATTTATATTTGTGCAAAACCCCAAAGCTGTTTGTTTTGGAAATCTGAAAGGCACAACCAAGATTCAGAAGAACTTTAAAGCTTGAAAAAATTCTTCACCGATTCAAGCATATTGTCATATGACAACTCCACTTCCCCGTAAAAATTGCCAAGTAACTCATGAAGCACAAAAAGGAATGGCATACTAATGCTTAGGAGTTCATACAAGTAGACATAGTTGTATGCATTGTCCCAGAAATGAAGTCTGGTTGCGTGCAGGACACCATGCATCCAGTTAGAGAGGCGTCTCGGAAGATCAAGCAGATCCCTGGTCACCTTAAGAGGCCAGCATAGAGCTTTCCCAAAGAATGAAGGCAGGATACCTGGTGACCGGTCTTCTGAGCTGCTACTAGTAGCAAAAGCACTTTCTGAGCTAGTTTCTTCACACATGGGTTCTTGATGCCTCTGAAGTCCTGCTTCCTCCTTTAAAGAGAAATAGATTAACAGGATGTTCATCTTCAATATTTCAAATATTTGTTTAAAAAACCATTTATTTATTGTCTACATTTGTGCCTTGCCACGATTCAAAGACTTTCTAGATTACCCAAAACTCCTTGCAAAGAAATGTTTTGCAATCTCCAAAATACAATTTACTGTGTGTCAATGCTTCAACTTAGAAAAGGACTACCCTGATGGCCTACTAACTCCAAAATAAGTAAGGGAATATTTTCCATTGAGTTCAAGTTATAAACAGATATCAATTTTCAGAATCAAGGTAGACATAAAGGTCACGTCTTATCTCCTCCCCCTAGTGTCTCCTTTCAAAAACTAATAAAAAGCCTTAGAGAGGCTGCAAGAAAGTTAGAATGAGAATGCAAAGGATATTTAATATTTTCTCATCTTGATAAACAAAAAAATGGCAGCCCAGGGAAAGAAAACATGTCATTGAGGTTATTTTCTTTCTTGTTTATCATCATATGCATCATATTTTTCAGTCAAAATTGAAAATACATTAGAATGCATTTGATATGACTAGGCTAAGAAAATAATGTAGTTTGGCGTGTTAAAAAAATGGAACCATCAGAAATTTCACTGGTACTTTGAAGTCCAAAAAACAATCATTTGCAATTCTTACATATTTCAGCTCCTCCTTTTCTGCAGGTGGCACAAAGACATATCTTGATATAAATGTTTTAAAGCTAGGGTGGCTCACAGACTGAGCGAAAACGTCTCTGAATGTATCAGTTCACTTCTGCTAAGAGAGACAACATTTTGGATATCCAGTGATCACCCCAATGTAATTCAAGTGCAAAGGTCAGCCAGAATAACATGGATAGTTTCCCTTTTATGCATCACTTCCAATGAGCTGGAATTGGTCTCTTTATAATCTTCCTACTCTCTGTCATATTTTAGTGGAAATATATATATATATATATATATACCTTTATTTCCACTCTCTTCTTTCTGTGCGTATTCTTTGTTTTACATTGTGCAAAATGAAGCTTGCAGTAAAAATTACCTGAAAAATAAAAGGAATGCCATTAGGTTTTGTCCCTTCCCCAATGCAATCTGCCAGATAGTAAACCTGACAAATGGAATGGGGAATGTAAATGTAATATACCTTCAAATGTAAGTTATTTTAAGTGACTTCGTTTAAAACCATTTGGAAAGCAGTGCTTTCATGAAAAAGTCCTTTATATGAGAAAAGTTTATTACCTTATTCTAGCAACTGAGTGGCGTTACCTTTGGGATACCAAAGCCTTGGCAAAATGGCTAAAATACCACATGTGGTATTTTTGCTGTAGATAATGAAGTTGCTATCCTTGCTTGGTTTCATATAACCCACCCTTTATCATTTAGTTTAATCTTATCCAGGAACATACAATCAAAATATGCTTAGGTACATCGCCTTGGCATTAATACATAAATATTTCTGAAGGGTCCTTGATGCTCTCTGAGCTTGATTGTTTTCTTGCAGATATTTCATTACTTAAACTACGTAGCATCATCAGTGCTAGTCCTACTATACGACTATATAGTCCTTTTAGTCCTACTATCAGTGCAATAAGCACTGATGTTACCTAGTTTATGTAATGAAACATCTGCAAGAAAACAACCATGTTCAGAGACCACCAAGGACTTCTCATTTCAACCCTGAGCTACAAATATTCTCCTTTATCGATAAATTAAAATATTTTATTGTAGATCTGCATTACCTTCTTCTGCATCAAAGGTATATGTTGCTAAGCGGAGAGTAGTTGTACATATGACACATTTAAAGCATTCTCGGTGGAAGAAATGGCCTTCCGCACTCAATCGTTCCATGACATAAACTCTTTTCTTACAGAAATAGCAGATTTCACTTCCACCTATTGTCTGAGGAAATTCTCTTTTCAAAGAACCCTATTGAAAAAATTAAAATATATTGGTAATATCTGAAAAATGTTTGTATAATTATTTAATCTCACAAAAAAAAATATTTCAGAAGGAAAACTAGGAGTTTAATCAAGAACAGGCTCTCCTGATTTGCTTGACAATGATTTGTACTGTTACTTACATATTTTTTAATCAGAGCTGTTTTACTCATTTTGCATTTTCTTGCCGATTAGATATGTTCTGCATCCTGGCAATATACTGTACATTTAAATAATATACAGATAGTCCTCAATTTACAACCATTTGTTCAGTGACCATTTGAAATTACTTATGACTATTGTAGCATCCCCACATAATCAAAATTTGAACAACTGGTTACATTTACAATGGTTGCAGTATGCTGGGGGTTATGTGATCACTTTTTCCAACCTTGACAAGCAAAGTCAATGGGGGCCAGATGCACTTAACAACTATGTTACTAATTTAACAACTGCAGTGATTCACTTACTAATGGTGTCAAGAAATGGGGCACAGTTCACTTAACAACAGAAATTTTCAATTGTAGTTGTAATTCGAGGTCTACCCATAGTGTCATAGCAAACCATGCATTTAGTGGTTTGCTACTATATAGTAGTAGTTATTCAGTAGGTCTTATGGCTAAACGGTGGAGCAGACTTTCCATATGTGGTGTGAGTGCCCATGTGAAGCTATCTACAGCTAGGGTTTAGAACTTGGCAATAGAAGAGCCAGAAACACTGGAATTAACTCCTACCAGCATCTTAATCAGCCTCTTTGATATGCTGCCATGAAAAACCTTAACACATTTGTGTTCTCACTTTCTCTCCACAGTAATTTGCTGGCAGATTTTAATTGCTAGTGCCATATTTTATGTATTTTCAACCACTGGTACTTCCTGGTTTAATGTTTATGATGCTTGTTCATGATGTTAGATGGCTTTATTAAGGTAGTTACGGTAAAAGATTTTTCAAAAGTCATTTTTGGTGCTGGTTCTGTCATCAGTTGTGTGTTCTAATTCTCTTGGATGACACAGCAACATAAGGTTGTCTTCACAGCATCTTTGTAGTGCTTGAAGAGATAATTTTGAGGTCTCTTTTTAGTCTCCAGTTCACTATAGAACAATTGACAAGGCATACAGTAGTCCTTTCATTTTGATGATTTGTCCCACCTATGACTCTGATAATTAGGGACTCAATACTCATGGATCCACATGATCCAAATCTTCAAGTTTGAGAAATGGTCTTGCCGACAAATGCCAAGGCTGGAGTGGAGGGCATGAATATGAAATTTCTCCAATTGATTGTTATGTTGTCAGTACCAAGTCCCAGATTCACATCCGTATGAGAGAAAAAATAATGATAGCTTCTGCAGACTTTCAGCTTTGTGGAGATATAGACATTGTGCTGCTAGATTACTCCGTTATGCATTTGGCCAGAGCCTGAATGCAGTCAATTTCTTTGTTCAAAGACCAATCACTTTAGATGATTTGAATATTTGAAGCTCTTTACATTTGGCTGCTGAGTGTCATCTGCAATGACTTTTGGTTCTATAGACTGGTATTTGGCACAGGCTCGTAAAGTACTTTAGTTTTTTTAAGGCTATGTTCAAATATAGAATGTGCTGTATGTTCAACATATTGTATATAAAATAGCTCACTAACTAATCTTCAGATTTCCAATTTGTTTATAGAAATTGAATTATGCCCATTTATATAGTACAAAAAAGCACTACTTCCAATTGTCTTAATATGCTAGACTAGAGTTAGGGAGCAACAATGTTTTTCATATTTTATTCAATGCAATGTAGCTCATTTTAATATTATAATTTATATTATATTCTGTATATCTGTATAAACTGAAAATATAGGCACAAATGTTGGCTTTATCCATTCAAATTTATTTTTATGAATATTTGCTTTGAAAGCCTCTTGTTAAAAGGCAGATGATTTGTATAACCTGAAAATAAGCCATTTTTGGTAGAAAAGTGGGATACAGATATTTTAGCTAACTGAAAAAAGGGAAATATTTTCTGGAATTGCAAACAAGAGATTTTAAAAATCTGAATATATGAATGCATGTATATATAAAGGAAACATATTAAATGTTATCAGCAAATTCTTAATTATTTTGGGCTACTTAGGCTATAACTTATTCAAAGTACAATACATATAAAGTGATTCAATATAACCAGGGAATCTATGGATAATTCAGCATTTTTATGTGCTTTGGAAAAGCCAGTGCTGTTATCTGTAAAAAGGTTCTATTGTTTTTTCACTGCTGAAAAATTGATACATTTAATGGATAAAATATTATAATCTTCATTATAATGAGTTGCACTCAATTATGTGTTGATTAAGGCTTACCAATTGCAAAGATGCAGGTAATGGATTATGCTTGTGATCATTCCTGTATAGATTGACAAGGATTTGTGCTACAGCATCTATTCCATGAGACACCTTCCCTACTGTCATCTAATATTTAACAAGGCCCAAAGAAGGAGAGAGGAAAGAGAAAAGATGGAAAATGAAGAAATCTTGCCTTAGAAATTACAATTTAAGGAAAAGCAAAGCAAAGAAAAACAGTGAAGCAAAGGTGTACAAGTTTAAAGTAAAAAAAGAACAGAGCTTAATTACAGAATGCCAATCCCACATAAAATCTAAACATTTATACCTTACTACATAAAGTCTAAAATCTGTATAATACCATATGTTGACAATCTGCTACATCTTTAAAATCTGAGATTGTGTGAATATCTTGAACAGATGAGTTTGTGTGTATGCATACATTCAAACACGCTCTACTACACATTCAAGAGGCTAAAGAATTAAGTGAGACCTGCATTTAATTCTGGGCAACTTGTTAAATGGCAAATGAAATAATGAAGATAAAATATTAAAATAATGTTAGTAATAATATTACAGTCATCAACACATATTCCTTTTGACTTCTCAAAAGGGAATAACGACTTCTAATAATTTACCTTGATGACATAATGCAAACATTTACAATTATTACACCAAATTAAAAATGCAAGAAGTATTTTGTAAAAGGAGGCATTCCTGATGAATATGCATGTTTTCAAAAATGCATGAATTATAAATAAAGGTTAAGTTAACAACACCTGTTTTTGATCCTTTGAAGCAAATTATATCTATTGACACAATTCATATCAATGCTTTAATTTACCAGAAACCAATCATGATGGCACCTGGTAAAGCAACCTACTTTTGCTTCTTAAAATGATAGACACAATCTTTATTAAAAAGGATGCAAATGCAAGCTTGCCAGAAATGGGATTGTCTTGCAAAAATACAATTATTTTTGTGTGTAAAATTTTATATAACTTGTTTATTAATTTGAATATCATATATTTCAAATTAATATTATATATTATTCAAATTAATATTGTTCAGTTTTTTATTTTTTAGACAGGTTACTACTATCAAATATTTAAAATCTTGGGCAATCACTATCACCATCACCACCACCATCAGTGAATGGCCACTATATGAGTGCTTCTGCCTGCTTTGTTACATGAAGTGAGGGTTGAGTAAGTCAGGAGAAATATGAAACTTTTATGAACACAGTGGGAATGGGATACTTAAGAACTATATGGTCCAGGAAGAAATAGGATCAAAAATAAATGAAAGTGGTCTGAATGCAGATTTGAGTGAGCAATACAATAGAAATGTTAGAGAAAATTAGTTATAAAGAAAGAATTAATGAAGATCCATAAGGAAAAGTGAATAGATTGAAAGTAAGAGGAAATACGAAAGAATCAAAACAAGTACTGTGAGAAGATTAGTATATGAAACAGGATTTGGGCATTATGGAAACTAGGTTGATTTGCAAAGACTGAAAATGGTTTCAAGGTAAACTAAATATATCTGTATTTCCCTTTCTTGGGTTACTATTTCCTTTTCTTTGTTTTGCATTCCTGAAAGTGAACTGTGGGGTGCATATACTCACATGCATTAAACCGTGTTTTCAAAGCACTATGTTCCTGAATGTTAAGTGCCAAGCAAACGAACGTGTTATGGTGTTCTATAATGTGTGAATCCATCTTTCTAGATGAAGTTAGGAAAAACAGGACAGCAAAAGATTAAGGCTGGGACATTATTATTATTATTATTCCCTTGGGGATTTTTGTTATGTAAAACGTTACATTTCCACAGCATTTTTGTGTTCATGCTACTTCAAAATCATAATCATCATGCTCCTTTCTGACAACTGTTATCAGAGAACATTCTGAGGATTGTAAATAGAGAATTGGGAACCCATGTGGCCCTTGAAGCTCACCTGATAATAAGCACATTTTTTTTTCTGAACAGCAAATATACAATCATGCTTCTCCCACTGTTTATAGAAGGGAAAGTCACATGATTTCCATTTTTTTCAGTCCAAGTTTTAAAATAGTTTATTAAACAGGAGAAGCCAAATTCAAGCTCTGGTGCTGTTTTAAAATTCTTTAATACCCACTACTTTAGCCTTTTTTCCAATTAAAACATAGCGCACACAAACAGTTCCCTTACAATATTAGTGAAAGCCAAAGTTACACAGGCATTTTTTTTAAAGTGACAATATGAAGCTGAGAGGAAACCTGTTAAAGAATACCTTTTCAGAAAGAATAGCAGAGGAAGCAGAGTTTATAGATGAAGAGGAAGCAGCTGAATCATGAGATGGCAGACAAGCGGGAGATGGGAGCGGAGAATGAGAGAGACCTTTAGTGGGAAGTGAATTCTGTGTAAAGCAGAAAGAGGAAAAATGGTCCCAAATTATTTACCTGCAAATGCATGTTAAGATTATGGAACTTGCCAACATGCATTAAATTATTGAAGAATGTTCTGTTATACCCAGAAGAAAAATTATTATAGCCATAAACGAAGACAAACATATCAGAATAAAATGACATGTTGAAATTGGCCCTTATCACTTTGTGACAGACTATGAGCAAATTTCCACATTTTTTAAAAAATCACATTTAATGAAATGAAGCAAAAGAGTTATTAGCCATGAGCTAGCGCTCTTAACTACTAACACAGTTCCTCACCAACTTTGCATTCTCTGCTTATTTATTCACCTTGGGGATGTCAACACAACCAAACAAGGAGGCCAGATGAGCTGCTTTCTCTTTAATGCTCTTTTTATGAAATTCTCTATTGGCTATGGACTGAGCTTTTTTCTGTGGCAAGAACAGCAAGGAGAGAACAACAGTTTGAGTTAAGGAAGAAAATAGAAATAATAGTCCAAAAGATAGCAGTTTGGAGAAAAGAAGATTAAGTAACAAAGAGAAAGAAGCAGAAACACTAAGCACTGTTATGTATACATGAAGTTATCTGAAATAATTAAAGAGAAAAAAATATGTGGGATTCTTTATGAGAAACTTTGTGTCTGAGGTCACCCCAATGTACACTTTTTCTTATGCTTTTCACCAGTTGATGAGCTATGCCACTCTTCCTTTTAAAAACTGTAATGTGCTTTAAAAAAAGATTTTTTCCAGGGATCACATTCTATGAATTGTGTATGTGCAGCAATCTCTTAGATATCATGACTGCATCCCGAGTTCCTATAGCCTGGCTTTGAGATGTCTTGAAGACTGTTGATTAAAAAAAGGGAGCCAAATCTTTGCTTGATAAATGAAATGATCAAATATCCGTGCAGGACTTAAGAAATAATGGAGATTTCGAAAACTTTCTAACTCAAGTTTCTCTCAAGTTTCATTAATCAATTTAAGGTGTGTGCAATGTAGAAAATAAATTGTAAAAGGATGAGGGATCTGTGAAAGGAACAAAAAGTATGTTTTATGGTTAAACCAGCTAGAATTCCATGGTTCAGAACTGTCCTATATGATTGAATGTGTTTTAGTAGCACAGGAAGAAACCAGAAAGGAAAAAAAAGAAGAGGAAAGAGAGGAAAGAAGTCACCTGATTAATTTTTTCCTCCACATCTTGAAGGCGCTGAAGCACACCAGAGAGTGCAAGGGCAGCAGGACAGGAAGAGGCAAGAGTTTCAGAGACTCTAGACTTCGGCTCGCTTGGTTTTATGCATCTCAAAGGCTTGGCTAGTGGTTGCTCATCAGACAAAGGCTGCAAGGGTTTTCTGATAGTGCAGTCCATCTTAGCTATGAACTGAGACTGGGAAATACTGCAAAGGACACCTGTGGCCTCTTTTCCAACAAAGGATATCTGCATTGAAATTGGCTAAAATAATCAGAATATACCCATGCAAATGGGCACCTAATCACATGAACAAAAGGCAAATAATTTATTTGGAACAAAAAATCTTGTTACCCAATAGTCATAAACAGCACACATCTGATTATTATAAATTAAATTTCCATTGTCCAATTCTATATTAAAACGGTCCTTGAATTTTTTTTGCTTTTTCTGACATTCACCCAGGATAGGGGATAATAGCGTAAACTTTTGTTAGGAGCTAAGTATTGCTACCTACTATATCACTTCTTCGGTATATTTCACATTGTGTTAAAATGACTTTCTAGTGTTTTGGAATGTATTAATGGGCTTATTGCTAGCATCATCCAATCATGGTCTCCAACAGTCAAAGGTTTTTCCCGCCCTGAAGAATGCCTACCTGTTTCTTTGGTGGAGATGGCAGATTATTGGTTGTCTCCTTGGATTTAGCAAAGCGAGGATTTATAGGAGATTCAGAAGAAAGAAGCAAGCCTGGTCTATTTACCGGCTCCTTAAATTAAAAAAGTGGAAAACAGCCCAAGAACATTTTAGAATTATAACAGAAAGCTAGCATGAAGAAGAAAAAAGAAATTTGAAGAAGAACCACTAGCAGCAGCATTTTAAAAATTGTGAAATTATTATAATTATATAATAATTTCTGTTTATTGCAAATTTAATAATATCCACTAAAATCAGATGGGTACAAACTGGATTGGTAGTTAGCATTAAAATGTATGCAGTGTTAGTTAGGACAGTAGGAAGGAGAAGCTCAACTTTTCTTCTCTACTTGGGTCCCAATTAAAATCATTCCCTCAAGCCTCTATTCACACAAATATTAAAGCCAATGGAATAAAAACCTACATAACTAAATAAATTGGAAGCAAATTGTTTTCAAAGCACTCACGTGGAATATTAAATGTTTTGCTTTAAACAGTAGAACATCATAAATATGCTTGCATGGTACTAATCTACAAGACTTATAAAGAAGATAAGGTTGAAGTATCAACGTTAGCTGAGCAAATCATAAATTGAACTCATAGGCTTTCTGTAGAGCTCACAGTTTGTATAATCTTCATACTGAAAGCTAAACAGAAACCTAAGCAAACTGAAAATCTGGCCTGCTGCAGGAGTCCCCTGAGTTAGGTGCTATTCAAATATCTAAACTCTGGAAACTTAAAAACCTCTAAAGAGAGAGGATAATATTTATAAACTACATACAATAAGCACTCTTTAGATTTTCCACATTGATGGTCATTAGGAATACCATCACTAATTCTACAATCAAGCTAACTCTGTTTTAAATCTGATAACTTCTTTCTATCACACGCAACCAGCATTTATTATTGGAGCAACCACTTCATTTTCTTCATTTGAACAATAATTTTTTTAGAATTTTAAAAACCACAATATTCATTAATCCTTTTGTGTAGCAAACTACAATCACAACTGAGCATTTCACTGATAGCTTTTCACTAGCTCAATTTTCAAATTATCCTAGATTGTTGTATATGGTAAAATAACTAGGCAAGCATATTAATTACTGAGAATATATGTGACCTTTTCAACTGCTGTGGAAACATTAATCCATGTAGTTTGAATCCATGTAGTTTGAAGAAAAAGGAAGTCTTAAATAAACAATAATGAATCTCTGTTGCCTTGATTTGGTCATCATTTTCTGCCAGTACCTAACTTAATTGCAACTTTGAAATTTATATTTATTTATTTTGGGTGCCTTTGAGTCAGTGTTGACTCCTAGAAATTGTCTGGACAAGCTTCTGCAGTTTTCTTGGTAAGATTTTAGAAGTAGGTTGCTTGCTTCTTCCTAAGGCTAAGAGTGAGTGACTGGCTTAATGTCAGTCAATGCCTTGAGCTAATTTTTCCAGTAGCATTGGAAGTGGAGAGGTCAGAAATGTAAACAATTTATTCACAATCTTCAACTGGAATAGGGAAGTGTGACATTACATATCCAAACATTTCACATTTGGTTCAGTGGAGAACATACTCTATCAGTGATTGCAAATCTTTTTGTTGTGGTGTACCAAAAGCGTGCATGTGCCGGCACCCAAAATGCAATGCACCCCATCCTCTGCACATGAGCGTGCCCCCTTACCTGCACTGTGCATGCACACATCTCCCAGCTGATTTTTGGCCTGTTAGAGGCCATTTTCTCCCTCCCGGAGGCTCGAGGGAAGTCTCTGCAGCTTTTGGAGGCCGAAAAATGGGCCTGTTTCGGCATTTCCGGAAGGCCTGTTTTTCAGCCTCCTGAGGCTGCAGAGGTTTCCCTCGAGCTTCAGGGAGGCTGAAAACGGCCTCAAACAGGCTGAAAATCAGCTGGGAGGGGCGCGCACATGCGCAGTGCAGGTAAGTTTGGCTAGGGCTCGTGTGCCTGCATAAATGGCTCTGCATGTCACCTGTGGCACACGTGCCATAGGTTTGCCATCACGGCTCTATCATTAGGTATAGAGAGGATAAAAATACCCCTCTTTTTTGAATACTTTTCATTTCAAGTTCAATAGCAATAAAAATAGAATACAGAATAACAGAGTTGGAAGGGACTTTGGGGGTCTTCTAGTCCAATCCTTTGTTCAAGCAGGAGACCCTGTACCATTTCAGACAAGTGGTTGTCCAATCTCTTCTTAAAAGTCTCTCGTAATGCACCCTGAAGGCAAGCAGTTCCACTGATTGTCTAATTTCAAGAAATTTCTCCTTATGTCTATGTTGGGTCTCTTCTTGATTAGTTTCTATCCATTGCTTCTTGCCTTGACCTTAGGTGCCTTGGAGAATAGGTTGTCCCTCTCTTCTCTGTGACAGCCCCTCAAATATTGGAAGACTTATATCATGTCACCACAGTCCTTCTTTTCATTAGATGAGACATCATCAATTCCTACAACTGTTCTTCATATGTTTTAACTTCTGGTCCTTTAATCATCTTTATTGCTCTTCTTTGCACTATTTTATATAATTGTATACATTGAATTTATGTAGGATGTTTCAAACAAGTTTTTATGGTGGACATTTAAGATTCTAACCAAAAAGCCCAAGCTGACACAGAATTTTGTCTTGTTTTCTACATGTAATCCTATACTAGAAATATTTGCAAATAGTTAAACTGCAATTGTCATGGAGTATGATGTTTCTAGAAAATCGATTAAGAAAATCAATTTAAGTAACAATAAAAATGTGTAACAAAATTTTCATCATCTTGTAATCTTAACCAAAATATTGCTAACTTAAGAAGTACAAGAATATACAGCTTTTATATTGTTCTATTAAATTATGTTACATGCTAAGACAGCCTGATCCCATGGCATCAGATTATTTAAAAAACTTTCAGTAACAGGGAAGGAAAGCATCATAAAATTATGTCACACTATCTATCATCTGAAAGGAACCTTGTTTATCTTGGACTAGGAACAAATGATTATGTTGCATTTTCATCATTATACAAAAATACAAAGACAGGAGGTATTCTGAGATGCTTCCTTTTATAATGCCAGCAATATTTATATTATCTGCCTATCTGTCTAGAAATGTGTATTTCCTGTATATGTGAAGATTCTGAAACTAATACTGAATTGCATTACTCAGAATCATGCTTTTTAGAGTTTTCCCTGAAATGCTGTTTGGAAGCAGAATAAAGTTTTAGGATCTTTCTCCTTGTACTCAAAACTTAAGATAGTAATTCTATGCATATATATTCAGAAGGCCTATGTGCCAATACCTCAAAATAGCTGCTTATCCCTCAGAAAGATCTGACTCCATTTCCAAATATGAATGTTATTATTGGTACTGGAAGCAGTAACGAAGCAGTAACAAGGCAAAGGAAAGTTTAGTAACTGGTCAAATCAAAGCTGATGAAACTAAGTAAGACAGTACATTCATTTACTCTGTGAAGCAGAAGATGTACACAGAAGATCCAAAAACAAGCCAAGGTCACAAGGAAAGATCCAGAATATGTAAGCAGCAGCATCATAGGAGCTTTGCACAATCAAACATGGAACTTCTGGTAGAGGCTTAAATAGGCTATTTATTTAACTGCGTGACATTATGAGGGAATTCTTCATCCTACAAGATTTGTGTCTTAGATGTTCCCTCCAACTTACTGCACGTACTTTACCGTATGTAAACCACTTTACTGCATGTTCCATATTCCGTAGCATGCAGAGGAGAGAGGCAGGAAGAATTCAGCATCTCTACCTCATCTCTATTTGTTTTTGGATAACACTGCCAGTATAGTCTTATCACCATTTCTCAACTAATCAAGATGGTCTGGCCCTTGTCCTGCAATTGCTCTGCCTTCTTATTCATTTGCTTATTCACTCACCTGTCTCCTTAATGAAACATTGGGCGCATTTTCTTCGAACTTGGCTAAGAGCTGCGTTGCCATTGATTTCACTTTGTTTCGATTTATTGTTCCATTCAAATCCCTTGGTCGATTACTAGAATTTCTTTCTTGATTTAAATGATTTGAAGACTATAAACAAACAGATGAAGAAAAAAAGGTATATGTCTTTATTCCATAATATTAAGGACTGCCATTTATGTAAATCTTTGATGTAGATTTTAAAAATCTATGTAAAAAAGCTACATTTTTAATAAATAACTTAAGGTAACAAGCATACTTATTCCTTCTTCCTCTTCCTATTTTCTCCACAACAACCGCTCTATGAAAGTGACTGGCCCCAAATCACCCAGATGGCTTTCATGCCTAAGGTGGGACTAGAACTCACAGTCTCCTGGTTTCTAGTCTGGCACCTTAACTACTAGACTACATTTGTGAATTTGAAAAGCATTCTGTCACTCACATTAGAACAACGCATCTGTTACACACCACAAAAGTAATGCAAGCTTTGAGTTTTGGGGGGATCAAGCATGATAATAAATAAAACAGAAAGTGGGTGTATTGGAATGTGAGAATGGAAGAAGTGGTAGGGAAAGATGCTTCCTAAGGAGTGAGCAGATAAAAGGGGGAGGAACCCACGAATGAGTAACAAGTAGAGAATTTCATGTCTCAGTAGTTATAAAGATTCCTACAGAAATTGGTCTTCTCTCAAATAGTCAGGACCTGAGCTGTGTAGGGAGGGTATTGACTGTATTTTGTACACAAATAAATGGGAAACCACTACTGTATTTTAAGTATACAGCAGGCTAAATATGAACTGATTATGACTTCTGAGACCAACCTGACTGCCTTGTTTTGCTCCAAATAAAATGTTCATAGACACAAAGGTAGACCTGTGTAGAGCCTGGAAGCTCCTGGGACAATTATAATATTAAAACTATTGTCTTCCAATGGCTACAAATATTAAAATTGATAAAATATGCTACTGGCCATTTCTTCAATCTGGAAACAAGAGATAGATCCAAGTCCAGAAATACTCCAAACTACCTAGGCATCCTTCAAAGAGAGTACAATCCTGTTTAAAATATACATTTCTATGCTTCTTTGGAATTATTCCCTTTCAAATGAACACTTTCTGCTTTACTTGCAATAAATTATTCATTATCTGTCTCACTACAGACAGCAGGCCATTCAGTGGAGTCATACAGATTTCTTGAAAAGTTTATAGAGACATAGAATTGGATGTCAAAACCACATTGATAAATCCAGCTGTATATCTCCAGTGTTTCAAGATGATATCAAATATTACTGGGAACAGAATAAAGCTGTAGAGTTTCCTGTTTTAAGGATCTCTGTCCAAGCAACATCATTTGAAACCTATCCGAGAGATAGGAATGGAACTATTACAAAGCCATGCCGCCTATTCCCAAATCTCTGAAATGATGGCATCTAAAGCCACAGAAAGGCCCTTAAGAAACAATCAAGTCAATTCTATCCTTGATATTTGACACTTGTCACACTACAAGACTTCAGAGAAGTTTGGCTTCCATTGACAATAGCAGTAGCCATACAGCTTTCCAACCACAGATTTGAAGAATCTAGTATTACTTGAAAGAGACTAAAGTAAAGTCCTGCTTGTTCAAAGCAAGTTCCAAAACAATATTACTTTTTTTTTGCAGACATTGAACTGATAACAAAATGGGAGTTATTAATATCTTCAACTATGGGACAGTTTAAACCTTTTAATAAATAGATAAAATAATGCTACCCATCCCCTGACTTGCTATGATCAATTTTAATCAGCTAAAAAGCTGAAAGTGAATTTCTTAATATCTACTTTGTATAGTGGAAAACAAATTTTGTTATACAATAATAGCACATTTAATAATTAAATTTATTACCAACCTCTTCAAAACTGATGAGACTTTTGCGTCGCCTTTTATTGGTTTCATTTTCTTCCACCTGAAAGCAATGAAATCAAGTTAAGAAAACATTCACAACTGTAAATGAATCAAAAAAATTATCTATTTAATAAAAGGGCAAATGAACATGTTGTGCATTAAAAAATCAAATTAGTTATAAAAGAAGAAAGGGCAAAAATCATACATCAGGTACAATTCAAAGAATTGACTGGAGGACTAAATTTATGGCACTTTTAATATGTTATAAAGTTGATGTTAATGTTTCTCTTTCTACCAACCTATTCTCAGCACATTTTGTTATCTAAAGTCCAAAGTAGAGTATGCTTTTTTCAGTCTCCTCCATTCTATTCATAAGCTGTGGAATTTGTATAATCTGATTATTATGTGAAAACCACACGACTGATGCAAATAAAAGCCACTTTGTCTTCTGCCATTCTTCTTTTATTATATCAGCAAGAGCACTTTTCTCATTAACAGCTAAAACACCAAACAGCAAATGAGAAGAGAACAACTACCTGAATGAATAGATTTCAAGGTGTTAAGTAAAAAATGAAGTTTCTTGTTATCCTTATCTATATTCTGTTTTTGATACAAAAGTAGCACACACATGTCAATGCATTTGGATTGTACATTAAACATATTAAATGATTTATTGTATTTATCTCACAATAACTCAGGAATCACACAATTCCAATGTCACAGTAGCTCAGAAACCTTCCACGAGATAATCTGGTTCCCTTGATTCAAGGTCTTCGTGCATTATTTCAGGCCTAAAGATTCCAGAATTACACTTTTTCTTTTATGCCACCACTCAGGAGATTGTGTATACTGCTGCCTAATTCAGGTCCTGGATAAATCACCAGTTGTTCTTTATGTAAGGAAGACAGGCGTTATTGGTGATATGAATTAATTTATATAGAAAGCTACATAAATAAATTCATATCACCAATAACGCCTGTCTACCTCTTCTACCTCTAAGAAGAGGTAGAAAGTATCCTGTGAATATTTCAACATTATGTTAGTTCAACAATATTTCATGCAAGTGTGAGTGGCATTACTGATAACATTCAACACTCTCTGGCTGAGCTTGTAAGCCACATGATTTCACGTAAGTATATTTCTTTTGGAGCTATTTTATAGCTATGTGTAATCTTCTAAATGATGGACAAAACCTCTCTTAGCTCTCCTTTCCAAAACACCGACAGATGCATAGTTCTAAAAATGGTCTTAAAAGTTTTCAAAGTTTTTATTTTGAATCAGACTATTGCCTGTCTAGATTAAAAACCATTACTAATGGTGACGTGAACCAGAATTACCCTTCTGCTCTTGGAAGAGGCTATAACAGAAATTCCTACTACTAATAGAAACCAGAAATTGTTTTTGTTCTCCCCCTGCCAAACTATTTGTGTGATCTCCATTCCCCGTGAAGCAGAGAATTAAGCAAAGAACCATCTATGGGACAATGCTACAAGTACAGTTCTTGTTACAGATTTGTAGATTTAATCCATTGATCTTTTAAAACTAAGTTTCTGAGCATGTTTTTTTTAAAAAAATTCATATTTCACTGTTCAGTTGGGCATTTAATAACAATAAATTTTGTTTGTGTAGCTGAGGGCGGGAAAGCTGGCATAGAACAACAAACACGGGGAAAAATGAAGATGTCTTATTCATGTTGATGTGCAAGACTGGAAAAGTTACAGTAAGCCACATCGTGAAATGAACCATATCGATATTTTAGCAGAGGAATCGACTGTAAACTTGTTTTGAAAGGATGAGCATTTTTCTCCTATTTATGCCAAATTGGATAGTTGGGTTTCAATTGAATAAACACACCAGTTCTGTTTGCAAGACTGAATAAAGAAAGGCTGTTTCCTAAAAAGGACATATGACTACTGGTAGATAGCTTAATATTCACATGATTTGATGATATTATTTATAGAATGGTTGGCATAAGCAGAATCTTACATTTTGTTTTTGATAGACTCTCTTAAACCTTATTCACCGGCCTTAAGAAGGCAGAGTTGATACAGCTTTAAAAGCATAAAATGCACTCACTGTTTTTAGTTGCTATTTATTGAAGCTGTTGACCAAATATTTTTGTATACACTACTCTCTTACTTGATCAAGCAATCTCTGTAAAATGATACATGCATGCTAATGTCTCTGGAGGCATTCTAGGGATACGTAAGTAGATGTAGGGATGAAATGTAGGGGGGAGAAAAAGGGGGGAGTTATATTGCATGTGTGAAAACTTCTCACATAATGGAGTGAATCATTGTTAGCTGACTATTCAAATCAATGCAGCTAATTTGTGGTGGTGTAAGTTCTACTTATCACAAGAATATCTAAGTATAATCAGATGACAATTTTAACTAAAACACACTCCATCAAACAATACTATATGATGGAAGTTGATAGATGAATGAACGAAGCTACAGCAATTTCATTATTAAAATACTGGGAAGTTTAAGCTTATATTTGAGCACAAGAACTATTATGCAAAGCTGTTTCTTTTTCTGATACCTAACAGCTATGGTAGGAGGCTTTATCTCAAAGATCAAACATTTAATTTTCATACCTAGGATGGAATTTAATTTTCTAAATTTAATTTAAATTTAATTCATTTTTTAAATTTAATTTTTAATATAAGTTAATGTTCTGGAGTTGTATGTCTGTATAAAACTGAACTTTCTTCCAGTTCTGGAGCCAAGTATTTCTTGTGCTAAATATAAAATTATTAGTAGGAAGTAACACTCTTTCTTTCATTATTGGTGACACCTGCAAACTCACACACTCTCCTTTATTTTCCTGCTGCTGTGCAGTCATACCATAGCTGTTCCAATGACGCTTCAATGGGGGAGGGGGGGAAACACAGTGATCTCCTTCAGAAATCAACAGAGAATATTGGTCACAGATAAGTATATTCTCTTTTAAAAACTGTAGTTTCCTTTAATATTAGGTCAATTTAACATCTGTAAATGGGAGACCAGATTTACTGGAGAACATTTTTCGGTAGTCTTAGGGATAATTTAGCCTTAGGAGATCAAAGGCCAATTTCATACGGACCTCAAATGGCAACTAAATAGTCCAAGGAAATTTACAAACTTTGCATGATAGAGAAAGCTATACTTTGTTCACAATGTGAATCTAAATAACATGTAGCTAGCATCATTCAGTACTATCCTATTTTTAACTGTCATGAGTTACACAGTATTTGTAAGTTTATAAGCTTGCTGATTAATTTGTACTACGCATGCATTTATCCCTTTATGTGAAGGATAGGGAGGAAGAAAAAAGACATATAATTTTACTTTTGGTATTCTCTTCCTTGGAAATGTCAAGTTTATGTAATTATTACAGCCAAATTTGGAAGATTTTGTTGAACAAGGATCAATTCTTTCTCCATTTTGCTTTACCATGGTACCTGTTCAAACATAAAAAAATAAAGTAAATTTAGGCATCATGTATTAATTTGGAAATCATGTAAAGCAAGTCATTTATACTTTCAAGTAGTTTTCCTATAAAACTACATTTATAATTCATTAACTTCAGAAAGTCTTTCATTACAAAACAAAATTTGAAACACTGAAAAAGCAACATTATTCTTCAAACTAAATAGCACAGTCATATCTTCTCAACTTAGAATAGAGAGAGATATCTCTCAAGTCACATTCAGGTCTCACTCAAACACCCTAAACTTCACTGCCAAAATCAATAACATAACTGCTGAATTTCAGCAGCCCTTAAAAAAATTAAAAATTCAAAGTAAAAGTGGTTTGTCTCCTGTTCCTGCTTCCATTTTTAGTCCCTACCATAACAACCCCAAAAACTTGAAGTTGTAACAAGTTGAACATTTTTATAATAACTTCTATAACTGTTCCTCTAACAAATCTGGAAGGAAGATCCAAGATGACCCTGAGAAATGGGATATCAGGCCACTGCTGATTTTAGGAAGTTTTATGGGTGGGGATGGAAGTGATTTGCCTGTCAGAGGCCTACCACTTCTATTTCTGTCCTTTTCACCACATGAAAGGGATATAAATTTGGAGTTGTCCCTTCTAATCAAGTCACAGTATTATTAGATGTCTTTCTGTGACCATCCGGAAAGTTGGGAGGTGGATTTAAAGCCTTCAACTACTCAAACAATGCTGACACAAAAAATATAACACATTGAGCAGAGCTGAGTCTCAGCAAGATGCTGAGTAAACCAGTTGAGTAAACCAGTTACGATTAACAGATTGCAATGATTACTTTAAATAAAAGATATTTGTGCATGCCTAAAAGCTCTTCTACTGTACAAATTTTAATGCAAAATAGAGTCAAGAATTGTCCTGGTCGGCCCCCTCTTTTCGACATTGCCAGTTTGCCTATGACTGTGTAAAAGGTGCAAAAATATACTGGATAATGTAGATTTCTGAGTATTACTGAGCCATATCACAGCACTTGGAAAACAATATTTCTAGCAGACAAGGTTTTAAATTGAAAAATGTAATAAAACTGAGACAAATATGAAAACCAAGTACAGAATCAGCAACTTCCATGAAGCTTATGGGATCAATTAATCAAAATAAGTAATGGAAACAGTGTCTTCTGGTTTTCCAAAAAGAATAAAACTGTCCTTTCTCCCCCCCATTTTGTTATAAAACCTGGTTGACATAGCTAAAAATAATTAGATATTCCAAAGCAGTTAGAATTGTAAGAAATCTTGGGCTCAGGTTTAAGGCCAAACCTGAATGTGAAGTAAGAAAAGCTTGATTTTTGCTGAGAGTAAAAGCAACGAAGCTAACTTACCAACTGCTCTCAGAGGTGTCCCCCTAAACAGCTCATAGAATTTTGAGAGATACATGACCATACTGAGTTTATCAGGCTCTCCGGCAGACACCATTTCTTTCCCAGTTGTGACAGGAGGAATTCCAAATTCACGTTCAGCAATATCAAATGCTAGCTGGTTGTTTTCAACTGCGTCTTCTTCATTCAGGGAATCAAAGTCACTTAAGAATTAGGAAGAAAAGTCATATAAGTACAGAAACATCTCTTAAAAGGAGTCTGAATCATGGCAACTGGACTTATCTCTTACAGTACTTTAGAAAATGTTTTTCCCTGTACTAAATCTTTTTGTTTTCAAAGTTTTTCTAAAACATTGTGGGGGGAAAATGTGCGTTAGTATTCTTGATAAAAATTTAATTTAGTGAGTATTCATACCTACTTAATCTCTTCCACATTATGTTTCTGCCAGAGTGGAATACCACCATCTCCTTATATCATTTCAGTCCAGGTTATATACAAAACAATAGTCTATAATTATCCCTTAGAACAACCAACAGCCAGCCAGCCAACCAATGAAAGAAACCCTGAATAAATATATGCTACAATAGAATAATATATACCAAACCAGAATACGCAAATGTTCAAAATCAATTGTCTCTGATCTTGTATCTTACAGATGTTCTGAACATATTTTGAGTACTTCCTAGAGGCTGTAACTATAAATTATGGGAAATGATATACATAGATATGGAAGGCTTTAGGTATTAGGAAGAAAGTTAGCATCTACTGGCATAAAAATATTTTTATTCTAGAGTATGATATTTACTAAATAAGTATGAAGTAATTGCTAGTTCCAGTATGAGCCAATTTGGTATAGTGGTTAAAGTGCTGACCTAGAAACCAGGAGACTGTGAGTTCTAGATCTCTTAGGCATGAAAAACTGGCTGAATGACTTTGATCCAGACATTCAGCCCAACCCACTTAATAGAGCTATTTTTGTGGAGAAAATAGGAGGTAGGAGCATCAGGTGTGTTAACTGCCTTGAGTTGACCAACATATGTAAAAGACAGGATAAAAATCTAATCACCATCATCTCCAGAATTCATGGGGAACTGGGATAGGAATAAAACATACAACTGATTCTCCAAACAGTTGACATATCCTTCCATAGATTCATTAAGATACACACACACACCTGGCATTTCAAAGAGCTCTAAGGACCTGGTTCTTTGCCTAGGTTTGGTAAAGACAATTGATGCCCTTTTCTTCCTTTGGGTTGCCTTCAGGGTTTGTTTTCTTTGCTATTATTGCACTTTTGTCATGGGCTGTTTTTGTATATTTTTCCCCAGACATTATAACAATACAGATGGCACTCCTCAATTCTGAATAATCTCTCCCCACATTTGCATATGAATATTACTCAGCACAGAGTGTTTAAAAGAAAACACTGTAAAATAACAAATGCTATGAATTCAGGAAGAAATGCAAGCATAAAAGATACCAGCTTCTATAACACAAGCAAAAAACAGTATGGATGAAACTTGAGGAGTTCTTTGAATCTGTAAACTTTGTATTTTTTATTATGGAGCCAAAGACAGTGAGGGGCGGAATCTGAACAAAAAGACGCAGAGAATTGCAAAATAGATGTTAAAAAGAGAAACAATCTTTCCTGTTTTGATTGGCCTTATTCAAGTCTCTATTTTAAAAGGAATTTGGCAATTAGCAAGCATTATTTATATACATGTATAAAAACTTACACGAGATCAGGTTTGAAGCGATGTATAACTGCACATAAGGCAAGGCCACTTTTCCATGAACTGGTGAGATCTGTGATGTTCACGTTCTTGTATCCTTCGGTCTGTTTCTGACACCAGGTTAAAAGTTTGTTGGGCTTTATGTCATATTCTGAAAGAATAATTTTCTTTTTTAAAAAAAACGGTACAATCTTTACAACTTTCAAACTCTCCCAGGTTATGGAGTAAAAAAGAACACTAATGAAACTTCTCATACCATGTTTTGAAAGGCCAATTGATCTTCTAATGGTGTTTGCTCTTTCTAGTAGGCATGGCTGCAGCTCATTCGTAATATATAAATGTTTCACCTAAGGGAAGATAATCATCAGTTGAGTTCAGAATCTTCACTGTGCAAATCTGATTCATCATTCAATTATCTAAACTGACAATAGATATGCAACATCTAACCCCAGTTTATATGTTATTTGCTACCCTATTCCAAGATCCCAAACATTTAACAAACTTTAAAACTCAACAAAACACCATTGTGATAACTTACAGATAAACATCTAGGGGAAATAAATCTATCAAGACATGCATGCAATGCAGGCAGGTCTGCATTTTCTTGACGATCATCTGAGTTTGTTTTCATATTTTATAGGTCAACTATGCAACCACTATGTTTATAACAGTCAAAGTTGAACAGAAATGTTATAAAACCCCAACCCAACCTTCCTTGCATCACTTTGAATGTAGAGAGTTTTATTGTTTATATCTTGGCTTACCTGATGAGGTCGAACACAACTTGAGTTCAAATTCGGATATCGTGTGGCAGGGTCAATAGTGTATTGGTCAAAATTCTTAGTGATATTTTCAGGTGTTGTCTGAGGTAAGAGTCTATAAATACTTTCCCTGAAAGACAGCAAGAGAAATATGCCTGTTTGATTTTAAGAGGCGGGCAGTTTTCATCCTTATCTGATGCGTACCTATCTGTATTGACAACAAATTTAGATTTGCCAAACTATGAAAAATGCTTAAGATGACAACAACTCAGGCAGAAAAATACAGGTCTTCCTAAGGCAGAAAATAGCTACAGTGAAGTAAGATTACATCATCCTAAATCATCTGGCTTTAATTTTCCTTTTGCACAAGAAACAACTCCTCCTTTAGCCACAAAACAGCAGTAGGTATAGTTTTCACAGCCATTATTAGTCAGTCAGGTTTCCATTTACAGCCTGTGCTGTCTTTTGCTTTCCACAAACATGCTTTCTCAGCCCTTATATGACCTTTTTCCAAATCCAGACACTTGACTTCATCATTACCATATATAACATCCACCCAAAAACCCTTTCTCAACTACTGTCCTCTCCTCCTTGTAATTGGGCAAAGATTGCAGTAGAGCAAATGAGAAACAAATTGATAGCAAAATAAAACAAGAATAAGATAATAGAACAATTATCAAATATGGTAGAACTAGGTCACCTAGAACTACTGAAATACACTGTAGCAACCAAGTGCCCAAGGTCAATAGTAAGGAATGTTTGATATCTAGATGGCCACGGATTCTTCACCCCCACTTTGGATCAAACTGGGATCAATTTAGGCTCTGTGAAAAATGGAATTTATTCACTTCTCTGGTATATAAAGACAAACACATATACACTTACCTTTCTGCTAGGATATCAAGAGGGGACTTTCCTTGTGCCCAACTTTTCACCATCCATGCTGTGTCAAATGCAGCTAAGAAGCCTCTTGCGCAACCAGTACCCATTGGCCAGAAAGGCTGTGAAACATATTTTTGTTTAGGTAACATCTACTATAATTTAAATTTTAAAAAAATTCAATTTCCTTATTGTAATCTAGATACCATCCAGCCACAATATTATGAGAAGAAAGCAGAGGATACAGGTAGGTAAGTGGTTTACACAAAAGAGCGAAAGTGGAGGAAAAACAAACACAATAGGTAAGAGCTGGAGTATTGGACAACAACAAATATAAAACCTCTTGGTATAGATTGTGAATGCTTCAGAAGTTCCTACCATTTAAGTTAGAAAATAATTCATAATTCATAATTTCAATATTTATTAGATGTTGGTTCATAAAACTGTTATTACAAAGCAAATCACTTTTGAAAGCTATCTTGAACAAATGCGTAATTCATCCTACCTCTACTAAACTGTCTCCAACAAGAGCAACCAACAGTTGATGTCGATGCCTCTCACGTATTAATGCAGCATTTTCAGAGGCATACATAGAAGTAAAATCAAACATGGCCACATCTGGTTGCCCATAGTGATTAATTGCAAAATCTAAGGCAGGCAATTGATAATCCGTCGCAAAGTCGGCAGCTTCTCTTGCATAGGACAATAGATTGTCTTGGTCTACATTTTCCACACATAGTAGTATTTCAGTATCAATAAAATCCTAAATGAAACCACAGAGGTCTATTGTTAGAATTCTTGGACAGTCCAATGGATGCTAGATAAAACAAATAATTACATATAACACTACACGGTGAAGTTATATGCAAATTATATGCTAGTAATTTAATTTGCTCTAGACCAGTGGTCTCCAACCTTTCCACCTTTGCGGACTGGCAGCAGCGGGGAAGAGTGGATGGTTCTGGGTGAGCACATGCACGCATATGCAGCTCCATTTGCAGCTCATACAAATGGAGTTTTGCCCTTGCACACGTTCACCACTGAATGCATCTAAATCAAATATATCGGTACCTAACTAAAAAAATGATTTAAAAAAATGAAATTTCTTTTTAAAAAGTATGAATTCAGACAGCATGTGGAACATAGAATAAAAGGGTCAGAAGGAACCATACACCTCTCTTTAATGATCTTTCACCTGTTACTGCTTGTTCTGCGCTCAGAGAATAGGTTGAACCCCTCTTCTCTGTTACAGCCCCATAAGTATTGGAAGACAGCTATCATCTAGTTAATTAGATATCAACAGCTACCAGCCCCTAAACCTTCTCTTCAGTGGGCTAGACATACATAGTTCCCTTAACCATTCATCATATGGTTAGGCTCCAGATAGGCTCCAGTTACCTTATCATCTTTATTGCTCTTCTCTGTATTCTTTCTAAGGTCTTGGCATCTTTTTTGTATTGTGGCAACCAGAACTGGACGTAATATTCCAAGTGTGGCTTTACTAGTTTACTATCCTGTAATCTGCAACTCTTACACTGCAAAAACATAGGGACTACACAACTCGATCAGGGCAAAGCAATAGACGCAATCTACATAGACTTCTGTAAAGCCTTTGATTCAGTGGTACACAACAAACTACTACTAAAACTAAAATCTTATGGTATCTCTGGACACCTACATAACTGGATAAAAGCATTCCTGCCAGACAACAAATGGTCAAAATTGGGAGCATCCTATCAAATTCTGTACCTATCAACAGTGGTGTCCCCCAAGGCAGTGTTTTAGGGCCAACTCTCTTCATATTCTACATAAATGACCTCTGTCATTTATATTAAGAGCAACTGCGTTTTCTTCGCTGATGATGTAAAGCTATTCAACACCACAGACACTACTACCCTCCAAAAAGACCTTTACTATGTATCAGAATGGTCAATCAAATGGCAACTTCAAATCTCAACAAATAAATGCTCTGGCAGAAAAAATCAGAAAATAAAATACAAGCTAAATAGTCAAGACCTTGTTGAGGATCCAAACTTTGTCAAGGACCTTGGAGTACTGAACAAGGAGAGATTTAACCTGGAAACAAGGAGAAACTTTCTGATAGTGAGAACAATCAACCAATGGAACAGCTTGCCCTCGGAAGTTGCGAGAGCGCCATCAGTTGAGACTTTCAAGAAGAGATTGGACTGCCATTTGTCAGAAATGGTGTAGGGTCTCCCGTTTGGGCGGGGGGTTGGACTAGATGACCTACAAGGTCCCTTTCAACTCTGATTATCTGTATCTGTATCATCGCAAATGATCTAAGTGCTAGAGCCCACGGTAACTACATAGCCAAAAAGGCATTAAGTGTTGTTAATCGAATCCTACATAGCTTCTTCTCTGGTAATATCACACTACTAACTAGAGTATACAAAACATTTGCTAGATTTATACTTGAATACAGCTCATCAGTCTGAAACCCTCATTACATATCTGATATGAACACAGTTGAGAAAGTCCAGAAATATTTCACAAGAGTTCTCCGCTCCTCTACTCGTTGCAGAATACCTTATGCCACCAGACTCGAAATTCTAGACCTGGAAAACCTAAAACTACGCCACCTTTGGTCTGATCTTAGTATAGTATATAAAATCATACATTGCAATGTCCTACCTGTCAATGAATACTTCAGCTTCAATCATAACAACACAAGAGCAAATAATAGATACAAACTCAAGGTAAACCACACCAAACTTGATTGCAGGAAATACAATTTCAGCAACAGAGTGGTCAATGTCTGGAATACTCTACCTGACTCTGTGGTTTCTTCCCCAAACCCCAAAAACTTTAACCTTAGACTGTCTACTATTGACCTCACCCCCTTCCTAAGAGGCCTGTAGAGGGCATGCATAAGCGCACCAATCATGCCTATTGTCCCTGTCCTATTGTTTTGTTTTTTCTTATAAGTATCTACCTCATGTATTCAAAACTATATTTATTCTTATACTTGTATCTTGTAAATGATTGACAAATCAAATAAATACTAAATACTAACATTTCTCGTGATCTTGATCTCTCTCTCTGTTGATGCAGCATAGGACTACATTGGCTTTTTTGGCAGTTGCAGCACACTGCTGACTCATACTGAAGTAGCTATTGACTATTCTCTACCGATGCATTTGATTTTTCCTGCCAATTACTTTCCAGAACATTTTGAGGTTCAACTCCCATAATGCCCAATTATTTTTAATGTAGCACAAATAAAAATTCTATGAATTTATAAATAACTCAGTTGAGATATAACAATTTGAACCCAGAACGTGCCCTAGTTTATTAATGCTATGATGAGTCTTATGCCTGTATGTTCCCTCTCCATCTTCCTTGAACACTCAATTTCAACACAATTTCCTGTTAATATTTCAATTTGAAAATGCACTCCAGCTTTTGTCAAATTGTAGTTCTTCAGATGTGTTGTGACTGCAACACTTAGAATTTCCACTCAGTACTTTGGGAATGGCCATTTGGCTGGGAATTCTGGAAATGATCTGTCCCAAATAATCTGGATAGTAGTGATCAAAAAAAAGAGAATCTGAGTTTTTAAGATTCTGTTCAGGCTCAGAGATCAGAATGTGTAACATTATGCGAGAAAAAAATATACATTGGATACCTACGTTAATAATGACACCCTTTTCCAGAAGGCTCTGTTTCTTTGCAGTCATCACAAAATAGTGTGTGCTATCTTTATAGTAAACAATATTTTCTAGGTCAATTCCTACAGAAGAGCAAAACATGTTTTGGATGAAAACTTGTATAATAAAAACAGTGTATATTGCTCATTTTTTTCTACTTTAACATTCAATGAATTTGGAAAAAAACATTTTTAATCTCCTAAATTCTGAATTCAAATTCATTCTTACTGCAACATTCTCAATAATGCATTTAATTAAATTCTAACATGATGTTGACATTAAAAACAACAGGATTTTATAATTTAAAGATGAACACATTAAATCATGCATGTTCATAGTCTGAAATCGTATCCTAGTTAAAAATTATGTCACATTAAATTTGTCAACAAACACCAAGTTTGAGGGAATTCAATTTCTCTTCGTATGCATGTAAAGTGTTGGAAATTTTTTGGTCCAGAAAATAATATGAAAAAGTAAAGGCTGAGAAGATTCTATTGTACAAAGCCATAAAACATTTTGCTATTTTTATTGCAACAAGTAGCACCTTTGAAATAACTATGACTTAGTTTATACTTAATGCTATGACCAGAAGCTCATAATCCATGGCCCTGATACACAAGCACCCTTGAAAACTTGCAAGCAACTGACATGAACCTACAGAAATTATTCCCAAATCATAATTTTTATTGTAAAAGATATTAAATTTCTAACTAGACAGCATTCATACTCAATTCCAATTTAAATTTAATTAAAACGATAAATGAACTTAAATCACTTTGTTCTTAATCCTTTATATTCCTACATCTACAGGAAAAAGGTGATCCACAACCTAGAAAAAAATTGCACATTACTGCACAAATAAAATGTGGCTTGATTGCTTTTGATTTGGCATGATGAGTGAAGCTGTCTATTAATATGTATTTTGTATAAATCACTGAACAAAATTTTAAAGAAAATGAATTAAAGTGCCATCACCAATTTTATACTTCTGTTATTCAGTTTGGTTGCCAGCTTGCTGTATTATGCCATGTTTAAAAGAATACCGACCTGTTTCTTCTTTCAAATCTTGGAAGAATTTTTGATTAAAAATGAAAGCAACACCACTAATCTCCTCCACTTTGGCTTCTGCAGTGGTATTTTTGTTTATAAAGTTGGCAGTAATGGCGATAGCTAGCTTTCCACGAAATTCCTTTCTTTTAAAACCTTACAAGGAAAAACAACAAGAGCAATGCATATCAGTTGATTAATACCTTTTTTCCATGAGAAATTTTGGCATTTACCCAAGAACTCAGGTGGAGATCACCACAAAGATTGTAAATTAATTTGGAGCAAGGAATCTCTCAAATATTTGTTCCCCTCTCCTAGCATTTCTCTATTATATCCTCTTTTAATTGAATCACACCTCCTCTAACTATATAATTTCCTGCATCAGATTCTTCAAACTGACTCTCTTCATTTTTCCACTGGTCAGTTCTACATATTTCATATTCAGTGCAAACATTTATTCATAAATCTCCTAAAGAGTTTACTTGTTTTGCTAAAAAATTCTTGGTGTTACCTGTTGTGACTATTCTACCACATTCCTCTGGTACCTCCCAACCTCAGAATTCATCAAATCCATTAGGTGTACCAATTTTTTTTTCTCCTAGAATTGGGTAGGCATAACTCTCTGATATTAAGTTCAAAAGTTTTAACAGTCCAGTAGTTCCAAAGAATTAAGTGTGCATCTGATTAAAACCCAATAGGCATAAAGATGTTAAGTCATATAACACAGCATGGGCTATTTAACTAACATCTCATTGACAAAAGCCGACTTAAGAGTTGTGATACTTATTATTATTAAATTCCTTTTAAAATATTTAACAGCTAGTACAACAGGATCTTTCTCCTTCCATTCGGTTATTCTATACCAAATTCACAATTATTTTTTTAAGTAAAATTGCTTCCTATAGCTTCCTTCATTAAATACATAGTAAGTATTGTGCATATTTATTTTGTACACCAGCAGAATTGTGATCCAAATAACACAGCATGCCCTTGTTGGAACAATGAAAAGTTGTGCATTAGAGTTTGCAGTTCAAAAGTGCATGTCTCTTTCCTTTACTAATAGCCACCCATATTTTTAAAAGATAAAAGTGTAATAATTTTTAAAAGTTTGATCTACTTTATTGTTTTTCATAAAGAAAGAAATGAGCAGGCTCTTTATTTCCATTTTAGATATTTGTTCAATTGAATTTTGATTCTACCTTCCAAACTATTTCTTCGGCCGTCAGCTCCAATTATGACATCAAATTCAAATTCTGATAAGGGATGGTCCATTGGGAGAAATTCAGCTCTCCAACCTATTTCTGAAATCAAGAGGTTAGTCAGTAAATGTATGTCAATAACATGTATAATGCAAATCATGTTAAGAAATGTTTGGAAAAACTTCCCTACTATCTTCTAGTTGATTTTTTAAAGTTTCAATTTATTAAAAATATGTATTATAGAAAATACAGATAAATTATATGTTTTCTAGAAGAAATTCATACTATATTTATATTGAGTGAAAAAAATGTATACATTTATTGCAAATTCTCTTACAGTTAAAACAATCTAAAAAATGGGATGGACACCATAAATGATTAAATATAGACGATTATATCCATCCATACCACTTCTGTTTTAAACAAAGCAATAATCAAGCAATACATAAAGAAAATTTACACAAATATGATCATGAACCTAGACAGTGTCTACAACTTATTCTACTCAAAAGTGTATCATGATGTAACAAACATTTATAAGCAAGAAGATTCCATTTTTATGCTGAATCCCAATTTAATTAGTTGCTAATTAATTAATTCATCCTTAACTTCTGTGGAAAAGATTTTCAGAGTCAATCCTTCAGTCTGAGAGAAGGAATTTGGTACAACATCTGCTCTAAAACTTAACATTAATCTAAGTAATAAAATACATAAAACATGAATTTATTCAGGTCACATATTGAGATGAACATAAAATGGAAAATTAATTTTGTTTAAAATCAAAACAAACAAATACTGTTTCAGAAGTTTTGCTGAACTGTGGGTGGACAGTAGTTGAACAACTGAAATCCAGAAGAATTTCGTTGTTTGAAGAAGGGTACTAAGGACTGCTCTCTTCTCCTACTTCACATAGCAATCATGTATCACCAATAACTTTGGCTTTCTCTACAAACATTTCTGCCCAAAGCACCAGTTTCCATCTGTGCCTAGATCAAGTTACAGTTTCATTACAGATACAAATCAAAAATACATATTATGCTCTGGACACAGACTAGCCATAAAGAATGCTTTGCACACCTCTATAGATGTAATCAGTTGCGTCAAAAATGGCATTCTGTTTTCTAACAGTAAAAAATATTTTTTGCTGTGAAATTCTTCCTTTCAAAGAAACACAACTTACTTTGATTTTCTTGATCTTCAGGAGGTTCCAAAACTTTCACAAATTCTAAGTTCACATAGATTTCAACTCCTAGCAGCAGTGCAACCTTGAAGAGAATAAGCTGAAGTTGTCTAATGCCTATGAAAGAGAAATGTTACTGTGTGAGGTTTTTGATCATGCATTATTTACCATGTATTTTCATTCTGGAAGATATCTAGGAAGTTTTTTTATGGTTTTCTTTTAATGTTAAGAAAGGATCTACCCCATTAATTGGAATCCCATGCCTGTGTTTTATGATGAATAATCCAGATTGTAAATAGAGGCTGTAGTTGAACTCTAACATATACATCAAGTCCTACTGAAAAATTGTACATAAATACTAAATGTACAGAAAATTTCTGCCAACTGATATTGATAAAAATCTGAAGGAACATTTTGGCATACAAGTTAGATAAACACTTGTATGCCAAAGTGTTCCTTCAGATTTTTATTCAACACACTATATCCACCTCTTGGTATTAAGTTGCAGTTAATATTTCTAAACAAAAAATATTCACCATGGGTATAATGTGCCTCCATTTTCCTTTTCAGAAAGAAACAATGATGTAATTATGACTTACTAATGTGATCAATTGATCCGGCACAAAACTTCCCATAAAACTTTTTAGCTCCCAGACTTCGAAGATCATGAATTGTAAATGGCCAGAGGTGCAGTACATTGTTTCTTGAAAATGTGTCTCGCTTTTCTACGACAACGACTTTGGCTCCAAGAAAAGCAAGTTCTATAGCAGTTCGCAAGCCACAGGGACCACCTCCAATAATCAAACACTGGAAACAGAAATAAGAGAAAATTAATTATATTTACGCCTATAGGAAAATTAAATTTTACACTGTCCCACACAGCCAGCAAATAATGAAAAGCACATCTAAAACCTTGAGAGAGCTCACCCTAATCACTTAAGTTGGGAAAAGTCAAGGGCAAAATTAATTCATATTATATGTAGGATTCGAAATATTAGACTGAGCAACCTGATTCAAAGCCACCCTTGGCTATGGAAGTTTCCAAAATGACTCTGGGCCAAAGTCACATTCAGCACAATGTACTTCATAGAAATGTGAGTGTGTGAAAACTTTGGAAAAAAAATGTTATGCCTGCTGTCTTGAATTTCTTGAGATATAAGTCTAACAAAACTATAACTCCATACAAAATATACTTCCTCAAAAACCTACCATTTAATTCAGAGATGGATCCTTTATGGTTGACTTTCCACCAATGGCCCAATTACATGTTCTTAGTTGTTCTCCTTCATTAAAATAGTTGTATATATCCTTAATCCAGGTACTAATTTCTTCCTGTAATCTCCCCTTTCTAAAGCTTTTTGCTCCAAAATTGCTTTGCTGTATATTTCACAGGTGTCAAACTAAATTGTGCCATGTGACATATCATGACATTGTTTTTGCCTTTGTGGAGCCAGAGTGGGCGTGGGCTGTGCATGACGCACCTGGCCCATGGGTCGGCAGTTTGACAGGCCTGCTGTATATAGTAAACAGCACTTTTGAGCACAGAAGATTGATAAATATAGGTGGAAAATGACTTAAGCTAAGCCCTTTACTCAGCTGCTTTCCCTTCATAGCAAGTAGTTAGGTCAAAACCAATATTCTGACATGAATATAGTTTGGACTAAATTATATAGTTCTCGAAACTTGCATTAAAACAATCTTTGAAGCAAACAAAAACATTCAAACACTTAAAAAATCAACATGAAAAATTCATTGTTCTTTTGAGAACCAATCAGTTCTTTAGTATATATTTGACATATTTGTTTATATACAAATATAAACAACATACATATCCTCATACACTCATGAGATACACTCATTCTCAGCATACATTCATTCTCTCTCTCTCTCTCTCACACACACACACACGATGTGCTGATCAATTGTTAAAACAGTTCTTATGATCATTGGCAGAAAAAACGGAAAATAAAACCCCAAGTACTAATATAACAACCTATGCTTACTTTCCTCTATGAAACCCAACACATTCGTTGCAGGTAACTATTTCTGCATAGGTAAAATTTTGCTCTTCCCAGCTAGATTTAGCATATAAGGTCAAAACTGTGCTAAAGTATAATAGGCAGAAAGAATAACAAGAGGAAGAGCCACAACCAAGACAAAGGTCAGATAAGAGAAATCCAAGTCTGGAACAGGAATATAATTTGAAAAAGTGTTTCAGAGATGACCCTCCCTAGTTTTCACAAAGATAAAGAAAGGGAGGGGAGAAGTGATTCAGACCTCAAAAGTTCTGTTACTGTAACTTTATGATAAAAGTAGTATTAGCATTCATAACTTTGATTTCCTAGTCTAGCCTACCTTGAAAGGTTGAGATAAAGCTACAAAGGTACTTTGTGTCAGCTGCTATCATAAAAGGTGGTTTAGTTGACCTAATTATATGGATCAGTATTATCTAGTCCAAATGCTATCAAGATTGAGGAAACAGTTGGCAGAAGTTTATATGATTTGTCAGCACATTTTTGTTATGATTCACATGAGAACTCTAACAAACATTGCTAAAGAGTTCTAACAAACATTGCTAAAGAGTTCTATATATACAGTTTAACAGTACCCAACACATGCACATCATAAATGATTTAATCTATTCCGGCCTGCCAGGCAAAGATGTGCGTATGCATATGTGTGTGCATATATACAAACAATTCCAGTTACAAACAGTGACTCATTCAAACTTTGGTTTTTCAAGGAATATTCTTTTATCACTTAAAACATAATTCTTTTGAGCAGTTGCAAGATAAACACCACCTACTTTCTTTGGGGCATACGGTTAGCAACTGTTTTATGCCACAATCTGAGAATACCATCTAACGTATTTACATTAAATTACTTGCTTTGTAGTTTTGTTTATCAAGATTTCCTACTAAAATGCATAATACACGTGTTATTTGCCATTCATATTAAAATATTTGGAGGACAAAAACAATATAGATCTTAACTGCATTAAGCATAGTAGTGTTTAGACTCTTGTATTTAGCAAATTATGAAGGGACTGAACAAATTAGCTTTCAGTTACATTGAAATCTGAAGATACATAAAGAAAAAAAAACATTTAATACACAGTGCAAACATCTAACTTTGTACCAAAGCTGCTTTTTTTGGAGGCAACTGGACTTTGGGAAAAAGCCCCTGGATGACAACCATGACCTGGATGACTGAGAATCTCTACAGACTTACAGTAACTGTGTACTTCATACTGATTCCAGACTTTTTTTCCATTTCCAAATCTAGTTAATCCATTTATGATGAAAGGGAACAAACAAGACATAAAGTGCTAGGCAAAGACTCAATAAGGAGAACAGTCAGAAAAACAGACCCAATAGCGTCATTCTGGACTCATAGACTGACAGCTTATATTAGCTTGAGTTCTGGATGTATGCCTGGTTTACGAAATGCCTTCCGTTTAACTCATTCTTCTGTTTAAAAAATTGGAATCTAAAGAGAATTCTTTTTTAAAATAGATTATTACTTTAAGGCTGTTATCAGTTTTGCTCTGATGCTTTTGCCTTGGCTGACTTGCAGCTAAAAATTCAGTGTGTGAAAAGAGAAGAGCTGACAGACAGAATTTGCTGTAGATAAATGGATAATATTTCTACCTTGGTTAACATTAAGGAACTACTTCCATCTCTCTTTCATCCAAAAGGTTTTTAGAGCTACATTGCATGAAGAACAATAATTTTGCTGAAAAGAAAGCAAACCAAGAGGTTGTATATGCACCCAGGGACAACTGATAGCAGCTTTTAAAATAATCTAGAAAAAGATGCAGCTGTTTAAGGGTTTGAAGAGAAGTGCGTCATTCATTTTCCCATGCTTCGCAAAGAATATATTTCAAAGGATCTATGCAACTTTAATATAGTATAAATCATTACTTTGACAGAAACATAGAATACAGAAAAATGAAAAATTTGGTATGTTCTTATAAAGCAAGCACGTGTGTTTACAACTTGATTTACGGTGTCCAACTTGCATAATGTTATGTTCATTGGGTGTTCTTGTTCTATGAATTTCTTTTGGCCACTTTTTTTTTCTAGGTTTGCTACTTGGTTCAGTTCATTGCTCTGAAGGTTCCTACAGACTGCACACCACACTTTTAAATAAGATGAAAGATAACTATACTATTTTAAATAATAAACATTTATAAAACTTACTGATATGCCATACGATTGAATGTATCATAGAGCCTGAAGGAAAAAGTTGTTTTCTAGGTCAGAATCCACCTCCACCACTCTACAGCCAGGTATATGAAGCATAACTGCCTTATTCAATATGTATCTGATATCATACAGATCTGATGCCTTATATTTACACCTGAGGAAATACTTTCAGTAAGCACCAATTTGTTCCAACTTTATACAGCAGATGTTATCAGATAAATTTATCTCACTCCTGATGTGAACTACAAAGGATTGTTTTAAAGCAATACTGTAGATGCCAATATCCTCAAGCAAAAAGCTCCTTTGTTCATATTAGTGCACACAATGCAGAGTAAGATACCTCCAAGTTATTTTTGAGACAGGAACAAAGTCATCTGCTGGGAACTGGACTAAATAGATTGTTTTTGATTTGGCAAGTAACTTAAGTAAGTTATGTGCATTTATTAAAAGCTGTTAAAGCTGCACTCATAATTCAGTACTCTTTTAGTAGGACTTTGTTCTAGGAACCTGTACATAGGATTACAGCTATGCCCCCCAATTTTTGTTTAATGTAGAATTTGGGCCTTTTTAAGACAAAGTTTTAAATCTAAAAATGAAATCTTTGTCAAATATGTTTAAGTTAAGCACTACCAGATATTCTGTGCCACCTATCAGAGTGACAAAATAGTTTAGCAGTTTTATTAAACATACTTATAAATTTTGCTCACAGGTTTAAACATTCTCTTCAGTAATTCTGAATGTCATTTTATGTTGATAAAAGAACTGTTTGCTTCATGTTACATTAAAAAGTTAAACATTCTCATTTAGTAGACTTGATCCATTATATATTTTAAATAAATGTTAATACAGCAAAATTAATATACTAAACTGCAGATATTTTAACTATTGTTGGGCCAAAATATTTTGTTTCTATGGCATTTCTGTAAAATAAAGTCTGAGCCAAAGCAAAATCTACTCCTCCCCTCCTCCCGATATATTGACCTATGCTTTGTTGATTTAAAATTAACAAAAAGCAACATCACCTGGCTTCAACAGAATTTAATACATGAACCCTATTGTTACATACAAAATCATGATTCTATTTCAATAAAGGCATCCAAAGGTCAGAATTAATTACCGAGAATGTCCTCACCATAAAGCACTGCAAAAGAGATTGTTACCACCTTTTTCCTCTCTCCCCTGCATTGTCAAATGAGGGATAGTGAAAATTCCTTGTCTTAAGAGACCCTTGGTTACAATCTATTTCCTGACAAGCAGGGCAGTTTTCTTGCTTGGACTTTGATCTGTCCTTAGGATAACACATACTCGTTCTATTTGTGGTTCACTAATATAGTTCTGTAACTTTATTCTGTCTTTGGGTCTTTAACCCAGTTTAAAATATTTGACCTTTTTTTGGTTGGTTGGTTCCTCTTTTACTCAATGTTATATTTAACTTTTCCCTTATAATTAGTGCTTTTTATTCTTTGTGGCTTGGGTTAAATCTTTTTTCTGTTACTTTTGGAGTATTATTATTGAAATGTAAGAATCTGCAAAAGTTTTATTTTCCTTTTACCTTTGTAAAAGGCAGCCTACATCATTCTTCCTGAGCTTGTCACAAGGTAGCTCCTGCAATATTTCTTTAGTAGACCTGATTTTTCTCACTAGAAGTCAAACACTTGACTTGAATCGATAAGATCCTTGCTACAGATATATGAACTTTCATTAGCTTGAAAAGAGCTTCTGGCAGGCTAAATTCTAGATGCCTACATGCCCCAAGATTTGAATCTGAAGAATCATTTTCTTGTTCTTTTGTAATGCATTCTAAGCTTTCTCAACATGGCCAACTGGTTGCGTCTGCACTTTATACTATTTTACACTGTTTACAAAATAGCTGTTTCCATTCCCAAAGTCTTTGATTTCAACATTGACTACTGTAGCATTCACAAATCTCATTTTATTAGATTTTTTTTGTTTCTAACTCTATTTGGGTTTTATCAAGTATGCCCATGGGTAGGCATCCCACTCGAAGCATTCTTAGACACATAATCTTATATTTTATTCATCTTCTCATACTTTTTCACATTATTCTCCAAACTTCAGAGGAATACAACAGCCTGCCCTGTATTTAGACAGCTTAGCTTCTGTCCATCCAATGTAATACCAGCTACTTGGACAAGTTACTTGGACAAGTAATCAAGTAGGTATGGATTTATACTTTTGAACTGGATGTGCCAAGTAATATTGGAACTTTCTGCATACTGTATTGAAAGATAATTAAGAAACCAATTACCAAGTGACCTGCATGGGAAATTACCTTTCATTTTAAATGTTGCTGGTTACTGACTGAATAAACAATCTTTTATTTTTATTTCAGTTTATGTTCACTGAAAATAGAAGAGACTGTTGAAAAGGTGCAGATTTCCAGTGAAGGAAATGGCTGCAGACATTATGACTGAAAAGCAGGGCTGTCTTTGAAGATTAGCCTCAGGCTTATTCTACTAGCAATGCAAATTTATCTTTTTCTGTATCATCAAACAGGTTCCTATACTATCTTGCCCTAACCTATCCACTTTTATTTTCCCCTTTTCTATTCAAATTTGAATAGCATTTAGGCCCAGCCAAATCTCATCCCTTGTATTAATTAGAAACTTTATGCTATTTTATTTTATATTTTTGAGTTTGTGTAGATGAATACTTTTTCTGTTTCATATTTGGATTACTAAACTGATTTTTAAAATTCACCCACAACTTAATTCTGGGGTGTACTGCTGATTTAAATATTAGCTTAGATGAAAGCATGTAATGCAGTCAACAAACTAGTTGTAATTTTTAAAGTTATATTCCTTGTTTTCTCCTGAAAATTCAGCACATGCTATCTGCCAGTTTATTACTTTGTCTTTTGCTAGTAGTGTAAGAACTGAGCTCCTTTCAGGAGCTTAAGAATTGTTTATCACTGAGCTTTAATCATACCTTTCTCATAGTCTGGAATGGCTTCCCCACAATGACTCATCAAGACCCACATCATCTACCTCATAACCTTAAGTTTCCTGTGGTATTAGCCACAAATATCTCATCTCCTGCTATTTAAGCATCTGTCCTGACTTCATCATCTTCTAGGAATACTATCCTAACGCAGTGTCCATTTTATAACAAGTAGTCAATAGCTTCATAAAATAAATAATTCCATTTATTCTACAAAACTCTTAAACTGTCAAAACTATAGCTATATATCCCTCACTATCACATTATTGGAAGACTATAAGCAGTATACTTAAAAAATAACTGTATCATGTTCATTCTGTAGGCAACAATCAAGTGCCAGAAAAAGCAGTTTTTAGTGATCTATGGCATTAAATCAAAATAAATCTCTTCAAGCAAGTTGTTCCTAAAGTCAAATATGTTGTCTTGTTTACAAAAAAGTATTTTCAATGTTTTCTTTCATCACTGGTGCTTGAAAAAGAATTACTTCCCATAATTTTCTTTTAAAAAAACATGAACACAGGTAAACTAAATCATTATGCAAATAATATAAATGGTAAAACTTTAACTTCCTTCAAGCATTTTTGCCCAAGTGAGTTAACCTTTCTATTTAATGCTGTTAAAAGAGGTGTTTAGTTATTTTGAGCAACTTTGCTGAAATTATTGGATTTAGTAAAATCAGCAACTCTCAACAAGGTGACAATAGATTGTAAGTTTGCAAATTCATCAAATACATCTCCTATCAAGCAATCTTAGGATTCTTCAATCTATACTTGTCACAAGGACCATTTCAAAGGATCTTGAACTAAGGAACACAAGTTGGATTATTTCCAGGCAGTCTAAAAACTGATTCCACTGTCTCCACTGTCTGGTTTATCTTGCCCACTATGCTATCATTGCACAGTGCTCTAATATCTCTAGTAGGCAGGGGTGGGCTTCAAAAATTTTAGCAAAGAATACTGTGCCCAGTTGCTGGGTTGGTGTGGCCATGGTGGGCGTGGCTTAGGCAGCCTCCAGCACCCCAGCGGGGGGGGGGGTGTTTTTACCTCCCCAGGCTCCGGAAGCTTTCCTCAAGCCTTTGGGAGGGCAAAAATGGCCTCCCTGGGCTCCCGGAGGTTCTTTGGAAGCCCAGAAACAGGCCCATTTCCGGCCTTTCCGAACTTCCGGAAGGTTCGTTTTTCACCTTCCTTGAGCCTCCGTGCACACTCATCCAAAATGGGCTGCATGGGGACTCCTGGGGGGAACAGGCCAGCCAAGAGTGGGATTTGGGGGTTCTCCAAACTTAACAGAATCTTAGCTAGGGGCTCTCCCAAACCGCTGCAAACCCCCAGCAGCCCACTCTGCTAGTAGGACATATAACCTGTTAATTCTTGTGCTAAAATTGCATACTTATTCCCCACTAACATTATTTTTATTGAGAGATTGTGCTTACTGTCATCTGGTAATAATTGCAGTTGTTTTTCAGGACAGTGTGTGCTTGCACAGTACAGAAATCATCAGAGTAATGTCTTGATGTCTCTGTGGTTCTTGTGGTTTGAAATAAAACAGGTAATGCTAAATAAGCATAAATAATCGGAGGGAGTCCCAGAATTGTTTTTTTTTCAATTGAGATGATGAAAGACCTTTGGCTTTAAATTAGTTTCTTGGCTCTGGTTTTATTAGCTGAATCTAAGCATTTTATTCATAGCAACTTGCACATTTTCCACAATTTCTAAGCAAATTCTGCTCTACATTATTAAAATGTTTTTTAAAAATTTACAGAGTATTTGCAGCCCTCGGAGAGACAGTTTGGTGCAGTGGTTAAGGCATAGGCTAGAAACCAGAAGACAATGAGTTCTAGTGTCCTCTTAGGCAAAAAAAAGTGGGTAACCTTGGGCCAATTACTTTCTCTGATTTCAGAAGGAGACAATAGCAAAAGAAAAAACTCCAGGGATTTTTCCAGGTAGTCACAAGGAATCAACACCAACTTGTAGCAGCCCCTCTTCTGCCCACCAAATTCAGTCCCTAGTAACAAAAAAAGTATGGTTTTAATCGCCTTAAATCCCTGGTAATAAGTGAATATTCTTTTACAGTATGTTAATCCCCACATAACACAGAGGTTCATTTCAAACAGCTTAGCTCTGATATATGGTACTTAAAAAAACTTTTTCACCTTTTAGAAATGGTAAAAGTTGTTCTGAAACTGATTTCTATGCAGAAATCACACTTGCAAATGAGCTTCAGAGTACAATGCAAAGTACTGTATGGTTATGTACTGCTTATTTCCTCAATTTCACATTCACCTTTTACATCAACCATTTGCAATTCCTGTTTAATCCAGTTAGGAACTAAATAAAGCTAGTAGCTCATGATAGATAAAAAATATCCAAGTTATCCAATTCCATTCCAAAACCTTGACCATAATTACAGCTCTATAGAATTTTAATGCATTCAAAATTTGTTCTTTTTTTTTTTTTCACTTCACACAAGTGGTTCATCCTTTCCATAATGACTTATACCAAATTCTCCACCAAGATAGTGTCCAGGATTTGAAAGGTAGAGTTAAATATGGAACTCACATTAGCATAATTTATAACATGGTAGTCATTGGTGTAACATTGTCTTCTGATAAAATATCCCAGGCTGCCTCTGACAGTCCCCCATGAACCCCGAATATTTTAGCCTGAGACTATATAGGGAGCTATAGGGGAGAAGGTATGGTGTGTCATTACTCCAAACTTTTCATCCAAGCCCAGATTGCTTTAGAAACTCCTCAATGTCAAAAACCATTAAATTTGCATTAAAATTAAGGGGAGGCAGGGGAAGAGTCTGTTCTGTTCAAGAAACATTTATTTTAAACATGTACCTACAACAATAACTTCATTGCTCTCTGAATTACATTTCTCAAAAGCAGGAAGGAGAATATATGAAGGGGAGAAAACATTACAAAGTCATATAAAAATACACACTGATATCAAATGTGTTTTTATAAAGTTCCAAATATAACTACATATATACTGATAGAAATTGAGGTTGGGGTGAAATTATTATAATACAAATTATAACAAGTGCTGCTGTTATTCTCAGAATACTTTACTTGTTTTAGTATCAAGATAGTCTTAGTTTAGTGAAGCTTGAATGTATTTTTTTCTTCCATTAATGTATACTAATTAATACTTTTAAGTATTAACTAATTTCATATTTCCTGAGAAATTGATCTATCATTTCAAGACTTGGCTAAGAAACAATAACGTTTAATGTTAAATTAACAAAAAGCACAGTTGCCGTATACAGCGTTCATGTACCTTGATTGAGCTAGCTGGAAATGCATAAAAGGTATAGTGAAGTATTTATGTATCTTACTGTGAAACTGCATTAAAAAATCCCAGTTTGTATTCCAGACATTATCAAGCAAAAACAAACAGATTAAGCAATGTACTTATTGCCAGTCTGTCTGCTCTTGAAGCACTGGCTGGGAAAAGTGATTAGGATTACATCAGATAATTTCCATTTGCACACATTTTAAAGAGCAAGAACACCCTGCCCAACCTTCTCTGTAAATATCAGCCCCCTTGAAAAAGCCATCAATTGCTTCTACTGATACTAGATCAGCAGGTATCCGACAAGCAGGAAAATGGTGTGTGTGTGTGTGTGTGTGTGTGTGTGTGTGTGTTATAATAATGCACCATTGGCTTACTAGTAATGACAATGAAGTAATGTTTAGTTGGATACACACACCCTCCACAGTATGCAAGAGCTAACATTGTGAAATGGTTTTTACTGTACAGATTACTGAATTATTGAAGGAGTTTGAAGCATCTCAGGTGCTCTGCAGGCCTTTTTGCACAGTATTTAACAGACTAAATTCAGCTTTTCCAAAGCATAAGTGATAATACAAGTGATTATTCTATCCAATACCCCATTTATTAATTGTGACTACCAATCGAATTCAGTAAAAATATGCAGAAATTCAAAGAAACAACATTAGAAAATACACAATGATTCCAATTTAATCAATATGGAAAATGTGGTTCAGATTTTTTTGCATTCCTCAGGTACTCCTACCTCAAAACTGATTTTAGGCAGGCATTTCTATTAAATCAGAGGCTAAGGTAGAAATGGGAATGCTTACTTTTTCCTACAAAAGCAGAGATTTATCTGTCAAAATTCTCCCTCTACCATTAAAAAGTTGTCTGTTCTAATATTGCTGTATCCAACATCTGAAAAGATGTTTATTTAAAACTGAATGTCACTTGTTTACTTCTTATAATTCTATTGATTTTCCTCTATTTTTTGTTTCAGATATTTTTATTTATTATTTTTCACTACTGTATGTATGTACGTTTTTTCCATTCAATCATGTCTGATTCTCAAAGACTATCTGGACAAATCCCTGCACTTTTCAAAAGTGGTTTGCCATTGCCTATTTTCTAGAACTCAGACAAAGTGACTGGCCACGCAGCTGGCTTTGTTCCTAAGGTGGCACGAGAACTCACCTTCTCCCAGTTTGTAGCCTAATGCCTTAACCATGAGATTTATTTTTATGTATTTTATACTTATACACCCTATTATAAATAATGCAATATATACATTTTAAGGCTACAAGATAGATGATAGATAGACGACAATCAGAAATAATATAGACAGTAAGATGCAAGACTGCTGCAATATTTATGACTATGCAGAAATTTAAACATCATTTTCTAACATTTAGCTAAACATTCTAGGCTAGCCCATCCACAAAGTTTAATTCTACCTATTAATGCTCAACATGAGAATCATATTTTGTTCCAGTATATTTGTTCTCACTAATTGTATGGAAGATTTTAGTTCCAGAACTGATTTATATACTGGTATGTAATTTAATCTGCAAAGGTGCTAAACCTTGTATATTTAGTATTTTAATACCAGTATTCATTTGGGAGTTGTTCTTGTTTCTGCACTTCCTATCACTCATATTTATATCATAGATATTTTTTGTCAGGAAACAATGATTCATCAGTAAAGAATGCTTGCTTGATAAGTTATATTCGGCTGGCAATCCAGTCAGTGTTTTCATTACATTCCTCATTTCCATACATACAATCTGGTTACTCTGATAGCAGATAAAACAATTTTGGATCATTTTGGAGTATCTGAAATTTATTAATTGATAGTTTCTGTGGAATATTCTCATTTTTTAAAATGTTAAAAAGCCATTGTTAATAATAGAATTTGGAATAATCCCGTTCTTTATTTTCTAACCTGGGGATAAAAAACACATTTTTAAAAAGTTGCACATATTCCATATATTCAACATGTAACTCAAATTATCTCATTCACATCAGTGCTACAGGTAGTCCTCAGTTCATAAATTAATTCACAGGTAGGACAGTGTTGCATGAGGAAACTTATGGTCAGTTCTCAAAGCTGAGGCTGTCACAGCATCTCCACAGTCATGCACTTGGCAACTGGCTCACAATTATGACAGTTGCAGCATCTTGCAGTCACATGATCACCATCTGTGACCTTCATTGTCTGCTTCCAACAAGCAAAGTCAATGGGAAGCTGGCAGGAGGACCCATATGTCAATCTTGTGATACTGAGCTAAAAAACTCTGCAAGATTCAGTTAACAACTACAACTGAAACTACATGAGTTGATGTGATCATGTGACATTGTGCTTCACAACCCCTTTGTTTATCAACAGAGTTGCTGGTCCTAATTACTGTCATTACAGAGGACTAAGTGTATTAATATGTCAAGTGCACAGTGTAGATGGCCAGGTTGAGCCTAAAGGAGAGGTCAAAACATGTCACAAGTCTCAAATCCCTTCATGTCCACAAGAGTCCAGCCCATTTGAATTCTGTTGACTCTTATCTATTGCCAATTTGCTTTGACTGTTAGTAATTCAGATTCTTGTAGAGAGCTTAAGCTTGCAATAAACCCTTATATTCATTTGAGCTGCCTGCACTCCTGATTTCCTGTATTTGAAACAGAGAATTTTAACCTAATTGAATGCAAATGGATTCAGTTTTTCAATAAGGATGTTTCCCTTCCACCTACTAGTGATCATTCACTCACAGGTTCTTATGAAAGCTGACAATGGAAACTAAAAAGCTGCTTTGGTTTCTTATTAAGTATCCCTAGCACTCTTTGCATTTTTGACTTTGAATGCATCGACTTTGAATGTAAGTTAAATATGACAATAATCTTCCTCAAAATGTGAGTAGATGAAGCAAGTACATATATTTTAATATATTAAAATTAACATGTGGATTTTTTTTGTTATATTTACAGTAGAGATTAAAGTAATTGGAAATTTACAAGTATGTATCATGCTCAACTTTAAAATACTAAAAAAACAGATGTACATTAGTTCGTGATATAGTATATATGAATAGCATAGCATAGGAATAGACTTTTGAACTTTGATCCATAGGAGGAAGTTTATGCAGAAATATTATTAAACCTAAAGAAGTATCCCAAAATTTCTTCTATAAAACCAGAGGGTTACCTAATTTATTCAAGCAGGGTCAGATTCAAAATAAAGTACGAAATTCACCTTACCTTTGTGTTTGTACAAGATTTTCCACGTTTATATTCCTTATGGCTTGCCCTTTTATCTAGCTTATTCCACAAAGCTTTGGCTTTCCAGCTGGTCACTTTTGATTTAAGTTTGGCATAAAAGTTCCTGTTGTCCAAAGGATCTAATTCAAGATGGCGAGTGAGAATATTAAAAGCCTGAATCGAACCTTTGCATGTTGAGGCTTGAACAAAGCTTTCAAATATTTGGTTGGCTTGGTTGTACTTATCGTTGTCTTTTTCACCCATGTTTCAAGAAGACTGAGTAGCATGTACAAATGGCATATTTTTAAGCAGAGGTTCATCTGAGAGATACTGTCAACTTGTCCCAAGATGTAACATCTAAAAAAAGGGACAGATAAAAATCATTAGCATAAATCAGGACGAAATTCCAGGCTTTACAACATACAACATAGAATAGAACTCAAAGTGTTGTCATCGAGAGAAAAGAAGTACCATTATTGAGAGAATTTTAAATAAAACTGCTACAACAGAAGTTATATAAATAGATATGCTTATAGCAATGTTATATTATTCTAACACATGTATGCCTATGATCTGTTACATGATTTTAACACATTTATCAGATTTACATAGCTGTTGATCTCACACAAAATGACTCTAGATAGCGTACAATAAAACTTACTATTAAAACCCACTGCAAAATCCATTAAAAGCAATGAAATAGAATTAAAAAGAAGACCACAAGTGGGAGAATATTAGAGATAATACCACCAACATGTGGGCTTCTTATCACCAGAGGATTTTCCCAGGCTTGCTGAAAAAAACAAAAACAAATTTTAAGGTCCTTCCGGAAGACCATAACAGTTGGGGTAAATTTCACCAGGGAAGAGACAATGTTTAGAGAGTGGATGAAGATTTTATATATACTTCAATATAACCCTTTGCAAAGTTTCTAGCTTTTGGATTATTTTTTGCTACTGTGTTCTTAGATTTGGTTTTTAAATTCTTTAAGAAATAAAATAACTTATCTTGAGTCAGTAGAGGCTTGTAAATATACTGATCTTTAAATCTTTACCTTGTATTCCTAACTGTCCATGAAATATGAAAATGCATTTTCTTAAAGATATCAGAACAAAGGCCACTCTTATTCCAACATTCAATGCACAAGTTTTGTAATGACTACATTTGTAACCAATATTTTTTTTAAAAAAACTCCAACCTTTGAGTTGTTATTCAGTACAGTGTTTTATGCATGGTCATGTTTGGGTAGATAAAAAGAGTTTTAATATGCAGTGAAGATACAATATGTTTATCACAGAGAAATAATAACACATAATTCAATTGCAAAAGATAATTCAAATGAAATGTCTTAGACGTTTGTATGTATACAAGGAACCAGAACAATTTTTTTTGGCTCTAGTGCTACCAGTGTTCCAGCACAGAATCATGGGCTTAGTGGGCAGTGATATAAATATTTTTAAAATAATTTTTAAAACTCTTCTCTAACATATATCTTTGTAATATATATACAATTTTGTGGATTATATCAAGATACGTTATTCATATATTAAAAATTATTAAAAAGAGAACAAAAACTCTAGCAAATGAATATAACTGCAATTTTTTTAAATGAAATTATTTTTTTCCCCTCCTGGGGAGTATTTGGCAAATTCCTTATTCCTTACTACTCTACACATCAGGAATGCATTAAATACATTCACCATTGCTATTATTCTTTTTCAGTAATGTTGCTCAACCACTGTATTCTACAAGATAAAGGAACAATGAGAAATTCCTCCTAAATAATCACAATGAATTAATGTTATCGTATCTTTCACCAATGATCAGATTGCCAAACTTTCTTAATTGGACTAAAATTGTTCTGTATTACAGAACATCAACTCCATGAAATGTAACTTATGATCTCTCTTTTTCAAAGTGATGGGAAAGTTCCTTCTTCCATAGACATCCCAGAGGCCACACTACATTTATTGTTTATTTTTTTAAAAATTGTATGGCTGCCCATCTTTGGACAATCTTGAGGAGGAACTCAGAGCAATAAAACTAAGAAACCTATATAAACATATAAAACCCAGCACCTCAATCAACCTCCAAAATGCCCCCAAAATCTCAACAGTCCACCCTTTACCTATTGCCTGGGCAAAGAAGCAGGTTTTAACGGTCTTCTGAAAGGCTAAAAGGATTGCTGGTTGCTAGATAAAGGTGTTCCATAAGATAGGGGCAGCCATGGGAAGGGGCACTCTTCCAAGGTCCCACTCAATTCAGGAAAGGAACCTGGACCCTTCAGACCTGGTAGGATGGGCAGATACTCTCAGAAGAGGAAACCCATGAGTAACTTGGCCTTGTGCCACAAAGAAGAGGGGAACAACCTATTCACCAAAGCACCTGGCAGCAAGCAAGAAACAATGAATGGAAACTTAAGAAAGATCCAATCTAGAACTAAGGAGAAATTTACTGACAGTAAGAATAATTAAATCAGCAGAACAGCTTGTCTTCAAAAGTTGTGGGTGCTCTGGAGGTTTTTAAGATGATATTGCACAACTATTTGTCCAGAATGGTACAAGATCTCCTGCTTGAGCATAGGGTTGTTAACAAGATAACAAGACAACAAGTATAAGTATGAATATAAACATGAACAAAGGAAGTAAATGCAGATAAATGCGGACAGTAAGGCAGGGATGATAGGCACGCTGGTGCACTTATGCGCGGCCCCTTTAAAGACCTCTTAAGAACGGGGTGAGGTCCACAGTAGACAGTTTGAGGTTGAAGCTGTGATGGTTTGAGGCTGTAACAACGTAGTCAGGTAGAACATTCCAAGCATTGACCATTCTGTTGCTGAAGTCTTATTTTATGCAGCCGAGTTTAAAGCGGTTTACTTTGAGTTTCTATTGACTGTTTGCCCGTGTATTATTGTGGTTGAAGCTAAAAGATCTCCAAAGCCCCATCCAACTATGGTATTCTGTATTCTGATAATGTTTTTGCACAGAGATGTTGTAGAGGGCATGACAGGTACCCATTTATGTTTCCTCTAGACCAGGAACATCCAGAATTCAGCATACAACAACACTACAAGGAAAGGAGTCTCGTCATACTTTTCATATATTCAAGCAGCTCTGTTTTCAACTGTTTCCTGACTGCTCAGAAGGAGGGAACTGGAAAGATTATGAGAACTAGGCATTAAATAGTCTGGTACAGCAAATGCCTCACAAATGCACTCAGTTGAGGAGGGAGGGAGGGAGGCAGGCAGGCCCTGTATTTAATGCTGCATTGCTTGGAAGACTGAATCAAGAGGGTTTTTGTTTTTTTAATAACCTTGAGTTAGAGAAACAAACAAAAATTGTTGAAACTGTTTCCTTTGTCTTTGTTATCCTTTTTAAATGAGATTGGCTGATTTGTTTCTTCTGGAATTACTGTTTATAATAGAATAAACCAAGAGTTGCAAGTAGCCATCATCAGTACTTTAAACATTTCTCTTTTTGTCTGTTCTATCTTCCTTCTGTATATTTCTATTGCATTGCAAATTAATGTTTATACTCACCTAGAATGTTATACAGCTAGTATTCTACTAAATAATCTTTCTCAGTATCAAATATTTTATTACAATGTGATTTCATTTAGAACAATCTATTTTTTGACATAATTATTTTCAAGGATTCATTTTTAAGATATTAGCAGAACTTCAAAAATCAGTCTGTATGGGTGCTCCATTTTTTAACATTTCAAATGTTCTGATTTTACTCTGACTTTATTTCCTGCTTTGGCTTGAAATCTTATCCAATAAAGCCAGTAAAGCCAATTAAATTTAGTTTTTAAAGTTTAATAATATTTAATTTTAAAAAATTAAGATGACCCCTCAAGTTTATAAGGTACAAATATGTAACTGTTTTATAAATTATCTAATTTTGTCCAGCATCATAATTCACATGGGAAATAATTTAAAGAAGTGTAGCAGTTTCATGTAATTGATTTTAAGCTTCATTCTAAAACAGCTGTACACTGTCTCTATGCTGGAATGCTAAAGGGCAAAATACAAGCTGGTTAAAAATAATTTCTTTAAAAAGGCATACTAATAATAGCTCAAATGCTTGAGAGGATAAAATAACTTAAACAGCCATCCAGTGATATATCTTTCTTCCATCAGGTGTATTTCAGAGCCTGATATAGCAAGAGTTATATAATCACTTATATAAAAGTGTATCTTTTGATACAACTCTTAAGAAATAGTAACTTTTAAGGAATTTAACTAATACAAAAATCCAATAAGGTGAAATCTGAATTACAAGCAGGATGAAACTAGTAGTGCAGGTGAGCATAGTGTTTCCATCAATTTCAAATAGTGCTCACATATGGAGTGTATTTGGCTCCACTTGCAACATTACTAAAAAAATTGTTGATTGGTTAAAATGATTAATTTTATTTGCTCAAGTGCAGATAATGTCTGTCAATAAACATTAGAATTACTATTTTTATTGTATTTTTAAATTTTTACTAACACATCAGTCTCTAAACCACATTTTTAAAAAGTACATTACAAGTACTTCTTTATGCATAGTGCTATCAGTTGAAATTGGTACTCAACAGTCACTCCATTTAATCAACTGAAGATGTATACATACTCTGCAAAGTCCACTTACTTTTAAGCAGATACAAAGGCTGTATCTAATTTGTAAAGCTTGGCCCTGTATTCTTTTAAACAGAATGCCTTGGTTAATCACTGAAGTCCAAATACAAAATCAGAGCCATCAGATTCTTTTAAAATACCGAAGTCCACGTGAGTCTACCTAGCTATATGAATTTCTCTAGCCAAAAACCCTGGAAGGCTTTTGGCTACAATTCCTATTATCCTAAACATTGTAGATAAGAATTGCTGTCCAACTCTTCTAGAGGTGATGAGGAAGAATGAGCTTGACACACCAGTCTTCACAGAAAATGAAATGGATGTTATGTACAAGAAAATGAAATTTTTTTTTTTTGTAAATTTTATTTGAGTTTTCACAAAGAGAAAAAAAAATACAAATAAAACATATTTTTTGAAAGCAGCATAATCCCGGGTTACATTTCTTCATACAGACACAAATTCAGGTTCATGCTCATTTTTATATTCTATTCCATATCTTATTACTATTTTACATTTTCTGCATAGCTTCATCCCTCTTTTAATTTTCTCAATTTTATTTTAATTATCTCATCTCAATTCAAATAATTGTATTTATATTTTTTGTCTGTTCTGTTTCAATTATCTATTATCTTTTCTCATTAAACAAAATTTCTCCTGTAGTTACTGATTGGAGTATGACGCCTTTATATCTTTTCCCTAAAGTTGTAACATTCAATAGAATACATAACTTCCATTCAGATTCTGCTTGGTACATTCTTAAAATACACACTGTATTCTTAAAAAAAGAAAAAAATTATAAATGTATATAATTAAAACATTCCATTCCAATTCAATTCTATCATTAATATTACTATTCATTAAAGTCTTAACATCTTGAACATTACCGTATATACTCGAGTATAAGCCGAGTTTTTCAGCACATTTTTTGTGCTGAAAAAAAAAAAACCCTCGGCTTATATTCGAGTGAGATTCCCCTCTGAAAAAAAAATGGTGTGGAGTTCCAGAGCTGGGCAACCGCTTCCCTGCTTCCGTGTTTCCTTTGCAACTTGTAAACATGGGGGTAATCGGAAGCAGAAAAGTTCTTGCATGAGGATATATTGTTTTTTTCTTTTTTTAACTGTTTTTAGGGGGGGGAAAGACCCACCGTCATTTGAGAATGCTCAGACACAAAATCTATCTGCCTGAAAATAAGTGTGTGGGGGGAGGGATTTTAGCAGAGGGAAGACGTAGGGAGAAGGCAAAAGCGACGGAAGATCCTTCAGGGGAAACTGAGGGGGAGACTCACCCTTGGTCCAGATGAGCCCCCTTCCTCGCCCCTAAGGAAGCAGAGGCAGCCAGCAAGGGCAGGCAAGCCCCACTTCGCGGACTCCGTCCGTCCTCGCTCCCACCCACCCACCCAAAGCCACGAAGTCCCCCAATCGCGCAGCCCAGAATCGCCCTCCCCTCAGGGGGCAGCAACAACGCCCGGCGTTTCCTGAGACAAGAAGCTCGTTGCTGCCCCCTGAGGGGAGGGCGATTCTAGGCTGTGCGATTGGGGGACTTCGTGGCTTTGGGTGGGTGGGTGGGTGGGAGCGAGGACGTTGACTTTAAGCACTGCCGAATGTTTCACAAATACCAGTGGGACCTCCGTCCACCACCACCCCTCCCTCTTTTGCCTTCTTCCTTCTGATCAATCAGGTTTTCCCAGTATTTGCTCATATCTGCGTTTTCTCTTCTGCCGTGCTAGTTGTTGAACGTGGGGATTTCTGATTCCCCTTACATGCGCGTGGATATGCCGCAGGGCATTTTCTTCCAAACGCCCCACAGGCAGAGAACACTGACTTTCATGATAGTGAGATCGTTTCCCAAATTAATTGATTTACTGACCCAAAAGAAGAAGATGATGATGACTGTGGGAGGCAGGAGTCACTTTCTCCCTTGCAAGCCCCCAGTGCCCAGGGCTGGCGAAAAAAGCAAGAGCCATTCTTATGATCTCGATCTCTCTCCCCCCGGAATACAGTCAAGCCCTTTCCAGCATGCGCAATCCGCCCCCACCGCTTTGCACCTTGCAAATGCAAAAACCCCGGGATTTTGCATTTGCAAGGTGCAAAGTAGCGGCGGTGGATCGCGCGTGCTGGAAAGGGCTTGACTGTATTACAGAGAGAATTTCTAAAAATTGAAAGACGAAGCCAAAAGAACCCTTCCCTTCTTGTGTATCTTCTTTGTACTTTTTAAGTTCCATTTTCAATTCATCCAGAAGTGGTGCCATTGTATAAATTTTTAAACCACCACCCAGTTGATTTTAGTCATTCAAATATAATAACCAAAAATCCAAAGATCACCAAATAATCCAAATACACGCAAGCTGTTTCTTTTTTGCTCTTTTTTTTTCACTTTCTCTTCCTGGGGTTACTATTTAGTTGCAAAGTTTCAGTTAATATGTATCTTTTAGAAGTCTTGTTGAAGTTTCACTTTAGATTCTTTTTAATTCCAGGCAGTCTCCTCCCTCTTCCAGATCCTGCCCTTATTCTTTTTCTCTCCCTTCCTGCTTATGAAAAAGAAAGTTTTTAATGTCCAGAAATCTTTATTATCCCCTTGGCATTTTGAAGGCTGGCAGCTTCACTCTATAGAGGGCAGTGTCTAGTTCTACTATAATGCTTGGAATTTTCTCTAAAAACATTGTAGCTCACACATAAGGCACTCATAGGGCACGCACTCATTCCTACAATTTAATCCATGGTTTTTAGTAATTTAATAAACATCCTGACGAACAAGGACAGCTGAAAAGAGTTTATACAGGTAATCCCTAACTTACGACCATAATTGAGCCCAGAATTACAATCATAACTTGTTGCCATCATGAGGTAAGGCGTCACATGACCAGAGCTGATTTCCTGACATTTTTTGCAGCAGTCATAAGTGTATCAATTTTCTCCAATGGTGTTTTTTACCAGAAACCAGAAGTAAACTGGAAACTGACAAAAACATTGCAAATCACATGCAGGGGGGGTACTGCAAAAAGTCATAAAGGTGAGCCTGTTGCTAAGCATTGAAAAGCAAAGCACGTCTGTGTGTGGATTCATTCGCAGAGCAACCATAACTTTTAAAATGGAAATACTAATTGGAAGTTCTTTCTTAAAAGAAGTAGGTTGTAAACAGTGGTGGCATTCAAAAAATTTTTACTACCAGTTCTGTGGGCATGGTTTGGTAGGCGTGGTGTAGCATGGTGGACGTAGTAGGGGAAGGATAATACTGTAAAATCTCCATGTAAAATCTCCAAAATCTCCTCCCCACCCCACTAACCTGCTTTCCAGCTCTGTTCTCCTGTGCAGGGCAACAAAAGAAGACCCAGTCAATCAGCTGGGACTCGGGAGGCAGAGAATAAATGGGGGCAGGGCCAGTCAGAGGTGGTACTTGCCGGTTCTCCGAACTGCTCAAAATTTCTGCTATTGGTTCTCCAGGACCTGTCAGAACTGGCTGAATACCACCTCTGGTTGTAAACATAATTTCAACCAATTATACTGTCATGTAGTAAATACCATATGGATTAACCTTGAAAATCTGTATGATTTATTTAAGTTCTCCCATTTCATAACCTGTTAACTTAATCTTTTGTGTCACAAAAAAACACTAACCTCATCTTCAATATCAAACATTACGTTGGGGGAAGATGAGCTTCAAAAAAGAAAAAAATAATCATATAATGTGAAGTAATATTAAACCAATTACAAATTATTTCCTGTTATGCCTCTAGATGTTAAAATAAGTGAATGTATGATGCAAAATGGAAAACACAGGAAATGTCATATTCTTTAAATAATTTATATTGTGTCATTAAGTATTGTTTTCAATGGTAATAATAAAGTAGGGATCGGTAAGTATATAGTATTTGTCACATTTTGTGAGATGGGTGGCTTGTAAGCATCACAAACAGTTTTTCAAATATAATCTTTCAGTTAATACCAGGGGTGGGATTCTACCAGTTCGCACCTATTCGCTAGAACTGGTTGTTAACATTCTAGCATTTCAGAGAACCGGGTGTTAGAAGAAATTACCGGCCTAATCCTGTAAGGAAGGCAAGAAGGAAACATTCTGGTGTTGCTTACAGAAACTGCCTCTCCGTTAACCCTTACTACATTCTTGGCAGGACTAGACTTCCTGTCTCAGGAATTTCTCTGGAGTTTTTCCCCCCTCCTTTGCTGGTACTTTGCTTGTGTGGATTGCCCATTTAAAGTTGCAATGGCACTGAAAAAAGTGACTTATGACCATTTTTCACACTTACGACTGTTTCAGCATCCCCACAGTCATGAGAGGCCAGGGGAGGAGATGCGTGCCTCGATGTGAGTGATATTGAGTTGTCTGTTTCTATATTATTTTGTTAACTCAGACTATTTACAGATCTGAGTGCTAAGTTTTGAATGCAAATCTCAACCTTATTAGCTGGTTACAATTACACTGGGCTCTGAAATCATTACTTTGTTGCTTTTATTGAAACAAAAATTCTTTATTTTCTTCATTACTCCAATCATCTAGCACAGTGGTAGCCAAGCTGGTCCCTACCGCCCACTAGTGGGCGTTCCAACTTTCATGGTGGGCAGTAGGGCTTTTGTCCCCTACTTTATAAATCACCATTACTGTGGAACCGGTGGGCGGTTAGAGAAAATTTTACTACTAACAGAGATACAAAAGTGGGTGGTAGGTATAAAAAGGTTGACTACCCCTGATCTAGCACCTAATGTTCCAAAACTGCTTGAGCTTGGCAATCCTGGCTGAAAAGGAAAAACTGGAGCCATTCATTTAAAAGTTGGTTCCTTTTGGGGAAGGATAATTTCCTATGACCCACCAGATTCCAAGGGATAGGAACTTAAGGGTAGGTGGCTGCAGCTTTAAACACCTCCCTGAGTAGAACTTTTTCATTTCAAATAAATGAATCCAGACTCCCAGTATTCAGATAAAGGAGGGTAGAGAGTAGAGGTTATAGAGAAGGAGCCGGCAGCTTGTTGTGAAGGTTGATAACAAGTTCCCTTCAGCAAAAAAACAAAAAACAAAACTTTAATATGAGTATTAAACTAGCAGTCTGTGTTCATGATTCTCCTCCATGCTGCATCGAGAGCCCAGGATGGGTTGACTCCTTCCTATGATGTCATTTAGCTGAGTCTGTACTAAGATATAAAAGCCAGCCCCCGGAAGTTACCCCAGCTTTTGACTCAGCTCCTTTCAGTCAGTAGCTGTGTCTCTGAAAGCGTTCTGTTAGTTAGCATTCATCAGCGATCTTCAGTACCTTTTTTCCTCGCTTCAAGCAGCTCCCAGGGCAGCTGCTCTTCCAGGAGAGCAGGGCTCTCTCTCCTGCAATGTTGGGAGCAGCGTTGCCAGAGCGCTGTTCAGGCAAGTTGGGCAGCGTCTGTAAATCTCCCCCATGCCTGCGGTTTGAGCGGTCGTAAAAATCGATCGGCAAACCAATAACAGCATCAGCCAGCTGAGGTTCTGTAGATAGCACTCACCAGCAATCTTCAGTACCTTTTTTTCCTCACTTCAGCAGCTTCCAGGATCTGGACAGCTGCTCTTCCAGGAGAGCAGGGCTCTCTCTCTCTCTCCTGCAACGTTGGGAGCAGCGTTGCCAGAGCGCTGTTCAGGCAAGTTGGGCAGTGTCTGTAGACCTCCCCCACACCTGCAGTTTGAGCGGTTTAAAAAGCGATCGGCAAACCGATACCAGTGTCAGCCAGCTGATCGTGTGGCCAGAGGCTGCCCTTTTCTTTGCTGACTTCACTCAGGGCTCTTTATAGCCTAAGGAGCGATTCTTCGATCTCGGAGCCTGTTTCCCATAGTCAGTGGTCAGTGGCTTAGCAACAGGAATGTAGGACTCAATTGTAGTCATAAATCTGGACTACGTATAATATAATATATTAGATCAGACAAGGTCCATTCCAACATGCATTTCCTTCAACAGTCCACAAATACACACTTGAGTTTTCCATCCTCTGGTATTTAGAGGCATCCTACTTCATAGACAATACTTAAAGTAACATACAGGCATATATTGAAAATTTCATCTTTGAGAAAATGTACTGAAGAAATTTATCATACTTCTTTTTAAAACCATTGCTACATTTTGCAATAGTGACTTCCAACACCTTAGCATACATTACAGAAACAAATACTTCAACATTTGAATTATCTGAAAGCTCTCCAATATATCTACTAGATTCTAATGTTACTAAAATTCATATTTTTATTTCTAAATTTTACAGGAAATTTTGCTCACATTGTGTTCTTTAAGTGATATCCTGACTGCTATCAGACATTGAACTTAGCACTACATATAGGTCCAAAAGCCATAATGATCAAAGTTATGTTTGAAACTGTTCCCCATCTCATCTGTACTTTCCTTCTCTGTAACTCTGGGTTACAGACACAACTGACATTGTTTAAGCTCAACATTAATCCTCCATAGCACCCCAACAGCTGGTTAACAGATATGATTGCCAAAAAGTTGGTGTTTCACACCCAATGTCTCACAAAAGCCATTTGCCTCTGGAAAATCAGGAGGAAATTATAGCATAAAACCAGATAAGAAACCTTCGTTACCCAGATAACATCATCAAATCAATTATTTTCTAGACATGACCATATTTTTTTTCCTAACCCAATTTTCTCTTTGCATGCAGACTAATAATACTGGAGGGAAACATTAACACACTGACCACTTAACATATGAATTCATAGACATTAATCTGGATTATCAAAGTTTTTGTAGAAATAAATGAAAAAAACTAATCAACCAGCCTGTTAAACAATTTCAGGAGGTTTGGTTTGCATCATGGTCAAAGTAACTCATAATGGCAGAAGTCCAATGACCCACAATCTAGAACAGTGGTGGCTAATATTTTTCATCTCCTGTGCTGATAATTGCACTTGCACTTGCTTGTGTGTGTTCGCATGCCAGCACCCAGAAGGCAATGCATGCTGGGGCCCCACCACACCCCTGCGCATGCGCGAGACTCCCCTTAACGTGCTGCATGTCTATGCATGCGATTCCCCCCGTGTGCTGCACATCTGTGCCTGCGATTCACCCCTAGGGCCGTGCATTTTTGCACATGTGCATGTGGCCCCTCTCACACGCCATGCATCTGCGCATGCACACCAGATACCCAACAATCAGCCATCGGGTGGTGGCAGCAGCGCGCATGCACAGTGGGGCTCTTCCGGGCAACCTCTCTCGTGCCAGGGGAAATGGCTCTGAGTGCCACTTCCGGCACACGGGGCATAGGTTTGCCAACACAGATCTAGAATATTAGTCCATTGGCGTAATCAAAGTTGTCTTTGGGGAGGCATATATCCCTCAAATAATCCTCAGGAATAACTTTCAAGGTCTAGTGACTAGTAGATGAGAAGATTTGTATACCCGGAATTTATTTTATCAATTTCCAGAACTAACCTATTAAATGTATGAGTGATAGATTTTAGGTGCAATGAAGCATATGTAATTTTATGACTAAACCATAATATAGTCAGATATCTTTAGGTTAGCATAATGGATGGCTCCATTATGTGTTTAGTATTTATCTCTGCTTGTTCAACACAACAAAATTAAAAAATCATGACCTAGCACTGTGTGAGATACCCTCCAATAAGCAGGCAGATATGAAAAAGAATTTTGTAATGTACATGGAGTGAATGGACAGGTATCACAAACTTACTGTCAGCCAGATCTGACACATGATTTTAATCTACATCTTCATGAGGAAGAGGTGCTTTCTTTTTATATAGCAAAAAGGATATTTTTCTCCAATCCCTCAGGTTTCCAGGCAGAAGGGCTTTTGTCTTTTAGGAAAGCGCAAACAATTCTCCAAGGGAAAGGAAAAAAAAATCAGTAACAGGGTTCCTCTGGTAAAAGAAACAACTTCAAAAAGATGGAGGACATTCCAACTAAAAGACAAGCTTCAGGGCCTTCTATTTTCCTTTATAGTTTTCTGCAAGGCACCCATTTCATCTCCTTTACTATTGTTTTGTTTATAACTACTTAAATCCAAAAAGGGATCTTTATCTCTTTCCCTTTTTTGGAAGAATGAAGCTTCATTTTGTTTTTCCTTGTGAGATTGTTTTCTCTTTAAGGGGGAGAGCAAGGAAAGGAGCTGATTCCTTACCTAGGCCTCCATACTACAGGGTCTACAGATGTTACTATATAGTTTGATTTTCATTTCTCTATTTTTCAAATTGTCCAAAAAACAATTCAGGTTGTGGAGTCCAGTCTAAATATCAGATTCAGGTGAGGATACCAGTGATCTATTCACTAGAACAGGGGTGTCCAACTCGCGTCATCACAGCGTTGTCACGTGATGTATCAGGACTTTCCCCGCCCCTTCACTAAACCGGGTGTGCGCATGGCCAGCACATGATGCATGTGGCCCATTAGTTTGACAGCCCTGCACTAGAAGAAAGACTGCAGCTGTATGAACAACCAAGCTGTATAGAAAGATAAAGAAGTCCAAAGTAGTTCTTGGAGAGGTTAATATCTCCAACTTTTCATATCACAGATTACAGTGCTGGGTAAATAGAACCTGTCACTCAGCCAGTGATAAAACTGTCTCTTCTCAGCCAGATGAGGGTATGTAGCATGGAAAAGCATGATGCTTTAATTGTTCCATCTGTCAACCAAGAAGAAAGGAACAGAGAAATTTGGGTAGATATATCAAAAAGGAGCTCTGAGGCTACCAAGTTATACCTACTAATAATTAGAGCAAGTAGTTTAAATAACACTTGTTTCAGCAGAAGAAAAGTAAAAACATTACTAAATAATAACACCTGTATCCAAGTAGAAACACAGTTTTACTACAGGTATTCCTTGACTTACAACCATAACTGAGATCGTAATTATGGCCTTTAGTCATGGCAGTTGTTATGTGTGTCACATAACTATGACAGTCATTGGCCATTGAACAAATCCATTTTCTTCAATAAGCATTTCTGGTGGAAACTGGAAGTAAATGTTGGCAAAAAACACTGCAAATCACATGACTGCAAACAGAGGTAAACATTAGGCAATTGCCAGGTATCCAAAATGAGATCATCTGACTGTGGAGGGAGTTATGCAGCCATCAGAACCTCTGGAAATGGGTCACAAGTAGCTCTGAGAAGGTCCACTGTAACTTTAAACTTTGAGCTTAGTGACTGGTCATTAAGCAAAGACTACCTGTAACAACAGACTTACAATTTAGTATTGGGAAAAGCTAATTTCAAAGGATCTTTTCAAGTTGAACAATAAATTTGCTTTTTATTTTATTTCTGAAAACTTCTTACCTATTCAATTTGCATCCTGTTTCATTTGGAAACTCAAGATATTACAACAGTGGTGGCTAACCTTTTTGGGCTCCTGTGATGATAATTGTGCGTGCGGTCTCATGCATGCACTCACATGCCAGCACCCAGAAGGCAATGAGTGCAGGTCCCCCCCACGCCCCCTGCGCATGCATGAGCAATCCCGCCGCATGCACTGTGCATCCTACTCACCCCCGCTCCCCACGCATGCACGCCAGATACCTGACAATCAGCTGTTGGGCACGCAGCACGCACACATGCGCAGTAGACCTGCTCTGGGCGAGGGCTCGCGTGCCAGCAGTAATGGCTCTGCATGCCACTATCACGCGTGCCATAGGTTTGCCATCATGGATATACAGTGTTTCCTCCTCCTATTTTTCCCCATACAGCAACCTTGTGAAATAGTATGGTTGAGACAAAATGAGTGGCTCATGGGCTGTGGCTGAAGGATGAGTAGAACCTGGATCTCTTCCCAGTATCAGTTCATTGTCTTACCCTGCCCTCTGGAGCATTCTCCCTTCAGAAATTAGGATGGCCTCGACCCTGTTGGCCTTTCATAAACCTTGAAAGCCTGATTATGTGCCCAATCCTGGGACCCCAAGTATGTTAAGGGTCCTGCTTTTATTTATGGTTATAATTTCTCTCAGTAGCTCTTTATATCGATATAAATTTCTATTATGTTTGGCTTTACTTAGTTTCACAATTGTTCACTGCCCAAGGTCACTTTTTTGAGATGCAAATTGAATAAACAAACAAAAAACAGGATCACAAAGAGAAAACGTGGTTTCAAATTATAGCTTTGTTGCTTCTATGGAACTAGATCACATGTTACATTGAGGCAGAAAAAGCACTTGCTTGAAGTTTTATTTATATTTACTTCCTTAATGATTTTTATCTCCAATGTCTAGGCTATACACCTATATCGGCTTGTTATAGTATTATGCAAATTTCTTTTGCTCTTTTATATATATTTAATGCAGAGGAACGCAATAATTTTAGTGCTGCAGGCTGCAGACTTATGTGATAAACTGTAATAAAAAAAATATAAACAAATAGGCCTGATACAAAAGAAAAAGTAGGGACAAGATAAAAAGAAGTATATTATTATGTATTAATTTTATTCATATAATTGAAAGCCACTTAAGAGTACCCCCCCATGGTGACATAGACAACAAGTAAATTTAACAAATATAATTTAAAAATCTATAAAAAGAAAGATTTGTAGCTTGTTATGGATACCTATAGCTATGCATCTGAATACATTTTATTTATAATTTATTCATACAAGTTTTTTTTTAACTACATTTATCAAGCAACTCAGCCACAAATAGAAAAGAATACTTTTCTTATATCACTTTTTCTAAGTAACTATACTTTGCATTGATAATTAGAGCTTAGTATCCTTGGAAAGCCAGCCCTGCAAGTCTTATTTTCATATATAATAATCAGGAACCACATTAAACAGGTTTAGAAACTTGCTGCGCAGTAGTGCCTAATTTGCAGGGAAGGAGGGGGGACAGGCATGTCTTCACTCCAAAATTCAATTTCACTAATTCATATTATGCTAATTTTACTTTATGCAAAATCTTAAATGACACTGTCAACAACTACTCATAATTAAAGCAAGAATGTTTTTGCTCCCAAGACTCTCATTCACTCGGACTCTGAGTGGCCATCTCCAGTAACAAGAATGTTGTTCGGATTCCGTGTTCAAATGGAATCATCTTCTTGGCTGTGATTATTGGTCTGTGTGCCAATTATAAATCAACCTTACTTACTTGCTGCACTTGCATATAAATTGCTTACTAGGTAAGCTCTGCAGTTCCTGCACTATGGTAAAACTTTTTAAAAAAATCTAAAAACAGAAAGCCATAATGTTATATTAGTGCTGCTAGTGCTGACTTCAGGATCAGAATACTAGGTCACAATCCTAGTCTCATACAGGTAATCCTTGACTTACAACAGTTCATTTAGTGACTGTTCAAAGTTACCACAACACTGAAAAATGTGATTTATGATCGTTTTTTTCAGAGTTATGACCTTTGCAACATCTCCATGATCATGTGATCAACATTCAGATGCTTGGCCATTGCTGGGTCCCAAGGTCATGGGATCATTTTTTGTGACCTGACAAGCAAAGTCAATGGGGAAGCCAGATTCACTTAACAACCATGCTACTAAACTACAAACTGCAGTGATTCTCTTAACAACGGTGGCAATAAAGTTTGTAAAATGGGGGCAAAACTCACTTAACAAATGTCTCACTTAACAACAGAAATTTTGAGCTCAATTGTGGTCATAAATTGAGGACTACCTGTATTTGAACTATTAGTCTACTTTCTGCTCTAATAAACATATTTAGGATTTAGCCATCAAGGACTATGTCATGCACTGTAGTCCAGGGCATCTCTGGTTCATTACTGCACACAGCATAACATGGCTCCCAATTAATGTATCATTGTCTGTAGCAGCTTTTCTCAATCTTTTACTCTGGAGGAACCCTTGAAATAATTTTCAGGTCTCAAGGAACCTTAGCATAAAAATTGTTATATATATATATATATATATATATATATATATATATATATATATATATATATATATATATATATGTACAAATACCATGAGAACCTCAGAAAACATACATATATATATATGCATGCTTTCTGAGGTTTCGTGGTATTTGTATATGGATCTTTGGTTATTCGGGTTTTCTCCCACGTAAAATTGGAAGTATCTAGGCGACGTTTCGATGAAGTCTCATTCATCATCTTCAGGCTTGTGTCTTCGGCTTTGTGCTTCTCGGAGTAATGTGAGCTTGCAGCTGCTTCTTCCTTTTAACTGCTAGTGGGGGTGTGACTTGATTGGATGGGGGCTTGGCTGTGTTCTGATTGGGTGGGGGCGTGTTCTCATTGGTTGGGGGTTTGGCTGTGTTCAGATTGGTAGGGGGGTTGGCTGTGTTCTGATTGGCTGGGGTGTGTTCTGTTCAGGTGGGGGCTTGGTTGTGCTCAGGTTAGTCTTAGTTGCTGGGGGATTTGAGCTGATGAGCTGTGATCCTGTTGTTTGGCTTCACATTCATGGTTGTGCCACATCTTCATGGTGGGCGTCAGTTCGCCAAAACTGAACACTTCAACAACAGAATAATCAGAGAAGCCATAGAGATAGAAAAATTCCCACACAGCATGAATAAACAAGATACCTCCCACCTACCAGCCATTTGGAAACCTGCCCTCATTAACAAATGAGTACTTAACATGAAGAATGACACCAGACCCACACCCACGAGGGCCACACAAGATGCTACCACCACACTTCCACATAGAAAGCAGACTCACACCCACACAGAAGATGAGACACGACCACGGACCAGAAGCTGTACCGCAGCTGCATCACTATCAGCTTCACACCCCTCCGACCCATACATGAAGCAAACTGATGCCCATCATGAAGATGTGGCACGACCACAAACGCGAAGCCAAACAACAGGATCACAGCTCACCAGCTCAAATCCCCCAGCAACTAAGACTAACCTGAGCACAACCAAGCCCCCACCTGAACAGAACACCCCCCAGCCAATCAGAACACAGCCAATCCCCCTACCAATCAGAACACAGCCAAAACCCCAACCAATGAGAACACACCCCCACCCAGCCAGCCAAGTCCCCACCCAATCAAGTCACACCCCCACTAGCAGTTAAAAGGAAGAAGCAGCTGCAAGCTCACATTACTCCAAAGCACAAAGCCGAAGACACAAGCCTGAAGATGATGAATGAGACTTCATCGAAACGTCGCCTAGATACTTCCAATTTTACGCAGGAGAAAACCCGAATAACCAAAGATATGTATGTATGTATGTATGTATGTATTTTAAAATACAACTCCCAACCTACACAATGTTTACAACAACAGCAAATTTGCAAGCCAGCTGTTACATCACAGCATGTAAAAGTTCCAATTCCTAAGAGTGTTAGCATCATGTGGCACATAAAGTTTGAAAATTGATTTTCTTTAAATCACAAACCTTTACTGAATCCCTAGTGACTTCTTGAGGAACCCCAACCGAGAAAAGCTACTCTATAAAAACATGCTGACATCTAAATACAGATACCAGTCAAATGTAGTACCACCTAAGATCACTAGTCCCACAGCAAGGATTCTCCCAGGGACAAAATGTTTGAGGTGAGTCCAAAGATGATCAATACAAGAAAAGAAATCTCTCTGAGGGATCTCATTTGTGAAAAGAAATGAATGTTTAAATTGCCTGGGTGTAACTTAGAATTGCAGACAATACAACTAACTAAACAAATACTCTAATAAGCAGCAATCCACAGTTCAGAACTGGGATAATATCAGACACCTTTTTTAATTAGGCCCAACATGAGCTGAATACAGTATATTGAAGATCTAATAAAGCAAACACAGCAGTCACAACTGAAATTACAGATTGCTGTGATAGTATTACACAGTCACACACACACACACACACATATATTGACATGCCTCATGTTGAGCAAGCACTGCAACTGCATTGCTCATTGAGTAAACTTTTTTTCCATTAAAGACAACAGCAGACATGAAAGGAAAAAAGTAAGAGTTTACATATTAAAAAAAGAATTTAAAACTATTTAAAAAATAGAATTTAAACAAACCAAACCAAAGCCCATTGTTTTTGGCAGCTTCCATTTTATTATTATTTTTCTATGGTGGCTGTGAGATTTAAAATAGAAGCACCTAATCAACTTTAGCCTTATTTGTTATTTTTTCGTAAAAATATAGGGTGATCAGTTCTTATTGAAGTAACTGGTATCTGCTGTACATTTAGTTAAGAATGAAGTCTTTATTAAAGTGTCTGGAATAAACAGTGTTGATTCCTTTGTGCGTTTCAAATAAAGAAGATCAGCAATTTTGAACATGCTGTGCCTCCAGGGGCCATAGTACCTGTAGCTATTTGAAAGAATATATGAAAGAGAAAGTACAAAGTTTGGTACAATAAAACAGGGATGCTTGAGAAAACTTTAGAAAGTATAGGGTGCCCTGTTCCATTCTTCCTAGACTATTATAACTTAAGCTGACAGTCACCCACAGATCTATTCTGGCACTTCATTCCAAATAACAGTTATGTGGAGGAGGATCCAAAGTGAATTCATAGAAGAAATTCAAAGTCTAATGTCCGTTCCCCACTTGACTGCACAGGCATACATCTCCTTAAATAGGCACACTGTTTCATAGTGATTCATAGCATATCCGTGGCAAAGAACCATACTGATAGGAAGATTTACCAAGGCTGGGTTAGTGCAATTCATTAAATCAAAAGCTACTTCACCATATTTTAGCTTAGCATACTGAACCAAACGCAATGCATGTGATTAATCTAGGGTTCAATGAGCTCACAATACAGGAAAACGAAGTTCCATTAACCTTGGATTTTCAAGTCATGTGAAAGAAGACCTTGAAAATTACCATATATAAGCACAGTTTCTTAAAGCTCAAGAAGGTATTATGTAGTATGGAAAACATAGAGAAGACATTCTACTTGAAGTAAAGTGTCCTCAACATGTTTTGTTTTGTTTGCTTATCATTACAGTATATGGATGTTTCTTATAAGGTTATTATGAGGATGCCTTTATGGTTTGTACTCTGTTTAGGCTGTCTTTCTTCACCCATAACTGGACCAACGTGTTCATAAACCTCAACAGCTGCCAATAAGCAGCCTCTGACTTCCCTTCCACACCCAGCCAGTTTCTTTATCTACCACATCTCATTTTCCCCACAAACTCTACTACTAACTTCTAGTCTTTTCAATCAGCAACAGTATAACTCCTTAAAACTACTGTAGAAGCAACATAACTCCCTTAAGACTATTTAGAAAAGCCTAAGAACAGTGAAATTTTAAGGCACACACCACATTTTTAACTGTGCAATAAACCTTTAATCATGTAAGGATTTGTAAACTAAGGATTAATCTAAGAAATAATGCCCAAATACGCAGCATCTTTCCTCAACTCTGCAAGCTCTTTATGAGCTCCAGTCCAAGCTCCAGAATTCATACCCAAAGAAGGATGGAAAAGAATAATGTGGTGCAAATCACAACACTCTAAGCTGGGGAAAACAGTACTCCCTCCATCCTCTTTAGATGGTACTTTCTTGAGTCCAAAGTGTAGATCATTTACCCAAACTCAGTACTCAATATATGAATTGAAAATCAAAACATTCTGGGAAGGAGAACTGGAGATAATTGGTACAGAATTTCTTTTTCTCAGTACTGTATCTATACAAATACGTTCCACACAGGTACCTATGCACTGCTACCCTTCACATGTCTACAGAAGCAGACTCTTTATGATGCCAGAAGAAAATCTGTTCCATTGCATTGCAATCTGCAATTACCCAAAAGATGAATTCAACACATTTTACTTCCGAATAGATCAAATTCCACATTGTGTAAGAAAGGTTTCCTCATCCTCCCAACAGAGAAACCTCACTGTCCTGGGGCCTTCTTTAAATTCCACTTATCTTCAACACAAAACAGTTGAAGGAAACAAAACGGTAGGTCTGCAAGATCCCAAAATTTTTAGATAGACAGACAGACAGACAGATAGAAAGGTAGGTAGAAAGGCAGGCAGGCAGGCAGACCGATTGAACCTCTCCATAGGCTTTTAAAGCTATATCGTTATTTCTTTCTTTAAAAAAAAACACTATAAGAAACGTGGAGGAGGGAGCATCAAGAAACCACCTGCACTTAAAAAGAATCGCATACCGCCCATTAGGGAACTCCGAAACGAGAAATATTTCACCACCGAAGCCCAAACCGCAGATCTGCTTTCATTTCCGCCTCTGTCAGGATGGGGGGGGGGGAGGACTTTGGGTCAGCTCTCTCACATCCTGTTTTGTTTTATTTTGTTTTAAAGCCCAACAGAACACCCCCGCGAAGCAAGTGAAACGCGCCTGGCGATACAATTCTGAAGGTTGGAAGAGCGCGCAAAGCCTTCGCGCCGGGCGGATCGAACCACCTTAACCTGGGCTCGCCAGCGCCTCCCAACCGAGCGCCACCTGCGTAAGCCGCGCTCCGGACCACCGAGAGAATTGACCGGGAAAGCTGCCTCTGTCGGCAACGTTGCCTTTCCTGGAAGGGCGCCCGGCCGTCCGCGCGCGCGGAAAAATCCCAGCTGCCGGAGACGCTTCAAGATCCCACGCTCCACACACAACCCCCCCGTCCGCCCGCAAAAAAAAGCAAAAGGCGGAATCCTTAAAAGCCTTACCGTCACAAGGCGGGGGTCGTCAGCACGCTGGTCGCAAAAGACGACGACGAAGGCCAGGAGCGGTTTGCTCTTCTACCTGGGAGCCAGGCGCATGCCGCCGGCTCCTTCCCCTCCGGTTGCGCGCGGCTGAATGCGCGCAGCTCTGACTGCCCTTAAACGGGACTCGCCCGCCTGCTCTTGCTTGCTTGGCTTTGCTCGTGGCGAGCCGAGGGCGGCGGGGCGGGGCTGGGCTTCCAGCCGACTTCTTTCTGCCAATGGGAAGACGCCGAAGGGGAGTTCTCTGTCACCCTGAAGTTGCACGCGGGAGCGGCTTTCCGCTTTGGGACTTTGGAACAAATGCTCCCTGGTCATTAAAAAAAAAAAAAAGCGGGGTTGCACCCAGGGAGGAGGAGAGGTGGGAGGAGGTTGAACACCTGTTATAAGCTAGCCAGTCCCATAACTCAAGATTTTCTAAGACTCGAAGCAGCCCGCGGGCAAAAGGTTGATTTGACTGGCCCCATTTATTTCCAACGCCATTCCTATGACGGGGCTTTGGCTGTCTCCTTGTTTATCGCTCACTGAAGTCAACGCACCAATAAATAGGATGACTGGAATCTTCCTTAGGTAGTATTTCGTTTTATTTTTAAGGTACTCTGTCTAAATGAAAAGTATCCATCCGTCTAAGTGTTGGGGATAATTCTTCCATGCTGAAGACAGGTCAATTTCTCCAGACTAAAACCAATCTGAATGCAGCCTGTTTCACACTTCAGCACATTTTATTCCTTGTCAAAAATCTAAACTTTTACAAAGCAAAAGTAAATTTCCAGGCGTGTATGCTTCCCTTAACAAACTATGATGATGATGATGATGATGATTGATTGATTTTAAAGTTCTCAGATTCTGGTTTGAAATCTATGTTCTGAAAGTACATCCTGGCTTTTTTTTTGATATGTCATCAAATAGTTTTCAACTCATAGCAGCCACCATGGAGATTTTCTCCGCTAACCTGGGTTTTCAGATCTTTTATGGTACATCCCTGGCCACTGTAACTTTAGTCCAGCCACTTTGCTACTAGCCATCTTCTTCTCTTATCTTCCATGTTTCCCAGCATAGAGTCTTCTCCAGAGAGCTAGGCCTTGCATAATATATATACAACATGGTAATTTGTGCCAGGGCTTTACACTAGTAATTATACTTAACACAATGTATTATTCTTATATGCTGCATTGAGAGAAATAGCTTTTTCCTAAATAATCATGCACAGCACAATGACATTAAATTGAAATATTTTATTTACCATAATATGCACAATATTTTCTGTTTGTAGCAAAAGAACTGGGAAAAGACGCTCTCCTTTGTTTCTGTTGAATTATTTGAACTTGCCTCTGAAACAAAGTTTCCTTTATTATTGTTTATACCGCACTTTCACTGCAGATTGAGAAACAAGTGATAACATGACCTAATTATTCCTGGTATGTTTCATGTTATCACTTTCTAGACATAGTTTAATACATTTGTGCTTAACATCACTGTGAAATATAAACATTTGCAAGTATAGGAATTCAGCATTTTCCTAAAATTAGTTGTACTAAATAATATGTTTTAATATCCATTGAGTCCCACCAAATTACAGAGTAGAATATAGAATGCTTTAGTTATAGTCACATGAAATTTTACAGCTAAGAAAATTGTAGTGTATTTTAATATTTCAAAAAGCAGGGATGGAAGAAATTGTATCAATCAGAATAGAGCTTGAAGGGACCTTGGAGGTCTTCTAGTCTAGTCCCCTGTTCAAGAAGACCCTACTGTTTCAAACAAGTGACTGTCCAGTCTCTTAAAAACCACTGGAAGGGAAATTGTTCCACTGGTTAATTGTCCTCACTGTTAGGAAGTTTCCCCTTAATTCCAGGTTGCTTCATGCCTTGATTAGTTTCCATCCATTGTCTCTTGTTCTGCCCTCTGGTGTTTCTGAAAATAAATTGACCCCTTCCTCTTTGTGGCAGCCTCTCAAATATTAGAATATTGCTATCATATCCCCCCTAGTCTTTCTTTTCTCTAGACTAGTCAAACCCAAATCGTGTAACAGTTCTTCATATGTTTTAGTCTCCAGGCCTTCAATCATCTTAGTTGTTCTTTGCACTTTTTCCAAAATGCCAACATCTTTTTTTGTAATGCGGTGACCAAAACTGGTTGCAGTATTCCAGGTGTAGTTTTACTAAGGCTTTATAAAGCAGTACTAATACTTCTCATGATTTTGATTCTATACCTCTGTTTATACAACCAAGGATTGTATTAACTTTCTTGGCTGCCACCGCACACTGCTGACTCATGTTTAAGTGATCGTCCATGTAGGACTCCCAAGTTCCCTCTCACAGTTACTGTTTTTGAGCCAGGTTTCACCTAATCTATACTTGAACCTTTGGTTTTTCCTACCAGGTATAAAAACCTTGCTTTTCTCCACATTAAATTTCATTTTGTTGCGTAGAGCTTTTTGTTGGACAGTATGCTTTACATCTGATTTCTAACAGTTTTCAATCATCACTGTGCCAAAATGACAACAATGAGAACATTTTTTAATCATTTCAGTGATGGCTGGATGATCTAATAAAGACGCTTTAAATCACATAGAAGTCAGGAGGTTTAGAGATACTGGCCATATCTACATGATAAGTTTATCTTGTCAAGAGTAAGAGTCACCTATTGTTTCTGGAGACAGCAGTATGGTCTTTTACTTAACCTTGGCTCTCTGCTAGATTTTTCCTGCTCCAAGTTGAAAGTTCAATACTAGTGTTTTCCAGCTTGTGCTGATTCTGACACCGTGGTCCAGTTTGCCTACCAGTAATCTTCAACTTACAACTTTTTGTTTAGCGATTGCTTGAAAGTTACAATGGCACTGAAAAAAATGACTTACAACCCGGTCCTTCCACTTATATTCGTAACAGCATCCCCATGGACATATGATTAAACTTCTGGCGCTTGGTAACTGGCATGTAAGTATGATGGTTGCAGCAACCCAAAGTCAAGTGATTACCACTTGGGAACTGTCGGGAGTTAAAACCTACCCCTCTCCTAGAAAAAAATGAAATATTTTAGGATATACCAAAAAGGAAGAATATTTTCACTAAAAGAGAAGTAGAAACTCCAAGAAGCAGAAACTCAGCTTCCACCTTTGTTAATGGGCCATTAAGGCCTGGGCCAGTCTATTCTACATAATAAAGATCTATCTCCTTCAGGCAGAGCCATTTAATTGCCCTTCATTGCACCATCCACCAAGTTTCAACCAAACTTGGCACACAGACAACCTACCAAACTAGCTATGATCTCTGACAGCAACCAATCAGGATACTCTTCCTGTGCCCCAGGAAGTTCAAAGCCAGAGAGAGTATAAAACCAGGGACTCTCAGCATCTCTTCCCTTTTCTTCACCCAAGAGCTACAAGGCATGTAATCCTGTCCACCATTAAACCGTCTTTCCAAACAGCCTCTATGTTTCCAGTGTCTTTTCCCCTACTTGAAACTGAACCTAGAAGGATATTTCTTCCAATAGAGCTTACCAGATGGCTTGCAAGAAAGAAAGTTTGAGGGGGACGCTAGATTTGCTTATGATTCACTTAACTCCAGTAATTCACTCAAACATGGCAAAAAAAGGGTCGCAAAATTGGGCATAACTCACTTAACAACCAACTTCTTTAGCAACAGTCCTAACTGTGCTCATAAGTTGAAGACTACTGTGTTCCAGTTTGTTCGGAAGCATGAACATCCCCTTACCTCATTTTCCCAGCTATTCCTCAATGAAGTTTGCTGCAGTTAATGTTTCAAATCTTTCTTGGTGGTTACAATATTTGTTTAGTATGAACAGGATTCCCAGGTTAACACTCAACAGGAACAATTTAATTACTATTTTCCTTTTCCTAAGCTACCTGATTGCTTTTTTTTTTTTACTGTTTGTTTTAAATGTCTGATCATTTTAAAACCATTTCATCATTTTTCCAGCCACTTGATCTAGAAGGTTTTGAGAGAAGTAAACAGACTAATTAAAAGTACATTCCTTTCAGGTTTCAAATCAGGGACATCTGCAGGTCAAGCATTATAATAGCAGGAGACTGAAAAGAAACAATAAAACAAGCTGCAGCAGACCTTGAGGAAAAGCTAGAAAACATAAGAATGTTTTTTTTATTTCAAAGTTGTTTGTTGTGTCTGTACCTATGTGTATTTTGACACCTTATTTTTATATATATAAATCTAATTATTTGATTTTGTATACAGTATGTATAAAATATTGTTTGGAATGATATGTATATCCAGTTTTATGTAAATAATTTCAAATGACTATAATTTCAAATAACCCAACACCCAAAATTTATTTGAAAATTAGAGCCATTTCATTACTTCCTCTTTCCGCTTCCAGCATAACATAATGATATGCCTTGTTTGTAAAAACAATAAAGGCAGGCTATAAACTAACAAACAAACGTAAGTCTTAACAGTATTTCACACCATGCTTTTAAACCAGTGGTGATTCAAATTTTTTTACTACCGGTTCTGTGGGTGTGGCTTGGTGGCCATGGCAGGGGAAGGATGCTGTAAAATATCCAGTCAGAGGTGGCATTTGCCGGTTCTCCAAACTTCTCAAAAATTCCGCTACTGGTTCTCCCGAACTGATCAGAACCTGCTGAATACCACCTCTGCTTTAAACACGGATTTTGGTTTTGCTAAAAGCATCTTTAGAACATGGAACCACCATTTCTGGTTAGCTATAATCAAATTTTAAAACCAAGTTTAGTAACTAAACTTCAACTGTCAAGATTTCTGATCAGATATGGATAAGTAACAGAAATTTCAAAGCAATATTATCAGTTGATAGCTTTCATAGAGCTACAAGTTTCATAGAGTTAAAAGGTGGTCTTTTAAAACTTAGAGATCAAAGATTTAAGTAAGAGTAGCCAAAGTCCAACTGAGGAAGAAAGAGTCATAGAATTTAGAAATGATTCACCATATGTACCAAATATATCTTATATAATACTGTATTCTTATGCATATTTTCCTGGAAGTAAAATCTGTTGAAAACAATGGATCATACCAGCCAAAACTTCCATTTTAAATTTGTTAACATCTTGTCAGACATCTGCAAGCTGCATATCCGTTACTATAAATTAATACTTTTTTTTAGGAGCACAAATGGCTTTTTCTTTGTTAGTGTGATCAGAAGAATTAAACCCCCAACAAAATAGTCAGCTTTTTTTAAAAATACTATCATTTCTATGCTATGTTGCTTTTTGTATTTGCTCATCTTCCATAGATTTAAATAAGTTATTACCATTTATTTTATATCATATTCTCCATGTCACAATGGGATCTGAACTTTGTAATTTAAAATTTTATATATACTTTGAACTTCTCATAATGTACCTGGAAGTTCGGAGTTTAATTATTAAGCACTTGCTTTTGAGGAAGGTGACTATGCAGCTATGCATGCAAAATAAATGCAGTACAAAAGGGTTTGGTTTATTTTGTTTTGTTTTTACCAGGGAAATGATAATCAGCCTGGTCTAACTGCCATTGCCACGCTTGCTTAAACGTTATAGCAAGTTCTAATTAGCACAGGCTTTCAAAAATATTGAGCTTGATAGTGATGGCTAATAGGCAGGCTCTCCATTAGACTACTCCCATAAAAACCGGGTATTGTCGCTTTTATCTTTGGTACTCTACTATAATTTACAATAGTGGAGTTGCCATGAAGAGAAGTGGGCAGCTATATAGGAGCTGAGGTGGTGTAGTGGTTAGAATGCAGTCTTGTAGGCTAACTCTGCCCATAGCCAGGAGTTTGATTCTGACAGCCTCCAAGTCAACTCAGCCTTCCATCTTTCTGAGGTCCACAAAATGAGGACCCAGATTGTCGGGGGCAATATGCTGATATTGTAAACCACTCAAAGAATGCTATAAAGCACTATGGAGCAGTATATAAACCTAAGTGCTATTAGCAATAGCAATAAGACTTATTTACCACTTCACAGTGCTTTACATCCCTCTCTAAAGCAGTTTACAGAGTCAGCACATTGTCCCCAACAATCTGGGCCCTCAGTTTACTGACCTCAGAAGGATGGAAGGCTAAGGCAACCCTGAGTCTGGTGAGATTCGAATGCCAAATTGCAGGCAGCCGAAGTAGCCTGCAATACTGCATTCTAACCACTGTGCCGCCATGGCTCTTAAGCTATTAGCTTAATGAATTGTCATTAACATTGTTATTCCTTACATTTCCAATAATATATTAAAAATGTCCTTCAGGACTAGTTCAGGCAGCTCAAATCTTAGCTCATTATACTTACACTCTTAATCGCATGAACTTAATTCTTAATTGTGGCTTATTCACAGATTATATTGTCAAGATAATTTCTAGTTTATGGTCTCCCAGGAACATTATAGTTGAAGCAGTTGTAATCTTGCAATAGGAAAAACGTCGTTTAGAACTCATAAAGATAATGGGAAATCAAATAAATACAGTTAGTATTAATCTCAGTTTTCTTTGGAATTGCAAAGAGCATTACTGTTATGAAAGAGCCAGATGAAAGCTTCTCAAATGACCACTTCCTTTTCTTTCTGTTGGCAAATAACAGCTCCATGGTGATATTAGACTTATTTTTTCTTATCATTAAGAAAACAATGATGTATTCATGTCTGTTGGCTGAGACTGACTGGTACAACTTGAAAACAACTGGTTAGTTTAAATTTAAAGTGTCATTCAGATGCAGAACACATGATACTTCTGTATTCAGCTAATCAGAAAAACATAAATTGCATTATATTTGTTCAAGGCTATGTTTTCTGGTTAATTCAGATGCGAACTAAACCATACTCTCCATTTGGACCAAACATGAAATCCCAAACTAAACATTCTCAACTTGGATGTCTTTTAGATATATGGCTTTCAGTTCCAAAATACTTTGTCCACCAAGGCCACTGCCTGAATTCTAGTGCTGAAGTCCAATGATTTGGATGACACCAAGACTGAGACAACCTGCTCTGAACTCATGATGATTTTATTTTATTCAGTTTGTAAGTTACTTAATCAGAATAACTCAAAGCTAGCTACAGAAATAATAACAATCAAAACAAACCAAAATGCCATACCAGAGATATACAAAACATACAAAAGAATTAAAATGCAAGATCACAAAATGTTCTGCCCCATTTTTAGAACCAGTTTTGTTAAAAAAAAAAGATCTCCAAATGCACCATGGCAGCAATCTTAAATGAGGAAATACAATTCATCCCAGATTAGAGACTGAAATAGGAAAGCAAATCTGTGGGTCCCTGATATCAACAGCCGCTCACATCATGAGAGATGTGTTGGTCTTCAGTTCCCATCAACCCTAGCCAAGGAAAACAATGCCATGTCGGCCCATGTATTATACAATACATATGGCTCCAGATGAGAAAAGTAGTTCTACCCATTTAGCAGGAAGGAAGCTCTATTGTGCATAATGGGATGCCTCTTACTATATAAACTTCTATCCTGATCAAAGGCATTGTCCAGTTGTGAGTATGGAAGAACAATATTTCCTCCTGAAGGAGGGTGGCATTTCAATATACAATATTTATTTCTCTTTCCAGTAATTAGTATTAAGAGAATAAATTTTGCAGGACAAATTTCTTGGGACTTACAAGTGTGAAAACTAGTCATAGACTCTCTGGTGAGAATGCCATATTCTTTGTATCATCTGCCACTTCCTAAGCATCCTGACTTCTCTCTGTCAGAAGTGGTACTTCTTCTCTAGTCTTTTCCTTTTGCTTAGAATTGGGAGAAATATAACAGGCACAGAAAGAAGAGAGGATAGGCTCAGATGAGTATGGATTGCACTCACTCTTCAAAATCTGAACTGGGTTTCTCACAGAATCAAGCCACCTGGCCTGATTTCCTGTCTCCAGTGAGATCAAAAACACATCCTGGAAAGCATCCTGTTCTCTCTTGTGATGCTATCCAAAGGGACAAGCATAAATGACAGATAAACTGTCTCTCAGGAAACTGAGCCATATGATGAGTTTTCCCTCTTGGTCTATGTTTTTTTTAAAAGTCTTTATAGCCTGCCCCGCTCCAGAGGAATTTGTGTCAGTCTTACCATCTATAGAAATAAAATAAAATGTAAATGCAGCGCAGTAAATTAATTTTAAAAGCCATGCAGTTTCAATCACAAAATAATAACTATGCAGGCACTTCAGGGGCAAACAAGATGGGTGGACTCTGAACGGTAAATTCTAAATACAGGTGTAAATGATCAGGATAGCAAAAGACAATTTGTGCCAACAACAGCCTGGCCCTCAGGACTCTAAAGCCAGGATGCCACAGATTCCCACATAATGAACTTATCTCTGTCATAGGATGCTGAAGATTTTAACATAGGATGCCTGTGGGTCTTAATTGCTGAAAGATCTGAACTGCAATTTTCCTTCAGGTACTGTGCTTCTAAACTGCTCAAGGCTTTAATTGCTATTATGGAAATCTTGAAGTAGTTTCTGACAGGAGCTTCACTGCTCATTCTGCAATGAGTTACAATTTCTCTTTGAGGATGGGGTGTGTTCTCAGTGCACAGACTATTTGGATAAGCAGTGCTGGCATTGATTGCTTATGTGTCGTCAAGTCATTTTCAACTCCAGCAATCACATGGAGAGATTTTCTCAATGATATCCTGGCATAGCTGGCTGAATGTATTCCAAGCTATCAATGCCACATGGGATCAAGTCAGTTTCCTCCAACTGAAATATTTTTTTCTCTTTATTCAGTCACAAACTCTAGATACAAGATACAACCTCTCACATATGTTGGGTTGGTAAAGAATTAAGAGATCTTTGTAACTATCAGTGTTCAGTCCCAAGCTAGCCTCATCAAAATGAGGTCTCAGCATGGACATTGATATATCTGAGGCTACTCCATCTGCTCAATACATGCTAAAACAATAGGGTTTTCACACAAGAACAAGACCATTTCAACAGATAACAAGCATTGGTTTACAATAGTACATATGTAGAAAGAACCAGGGAAGATCAACTTCAAAACTCTCTCACTTAGACTTTAATAATATAAGTAATTCAACTCTTTGATCTGGTATCAAGTAATGATAGAGATTTCTTCCAAACCGATCAAGTATTTGAAAGTAGCATTGCACAACCAAAAGGCAAACTGGCCTGACAAATGTAACCTTGACAGGGACCAAAATGCAAGATAGTTTTCAGGTTTTCTTGACTTTCAGCCTAGCTCTAGCCCCACTCCCAGTGCCATAGTTCTCTCTTCCCCAATTCAGATCAATAAGTATACCCTCAGCATACTGAGATTAATAAACTAAAAGATAATTGTCATGTCACAAGTAAATATAGTTTAAAACATATGTCTCCAACCTTAGCAACTTTAAGACTTGTGGACTTCAGCTCCCAGAACTCCCAGCTTTGCTGGCTGAGTTGCCAAGGTTGGAGACCCCTGGTTTAAAATATAAGGTGGGGAACAGTGGAGCTATATAGTACTAAATCAAGGCACTAGCTTTGTTGTTCGAGGCTTTTTATTTTTTTCTGTTGAGGTGGGCAGGTGTCCATATTCAGAACATGCCAAGGTCTCTACAATCTTCATCAAACTACTAGCCAAATACCAGAGCAAAGTGAGGGATCAGCTGGTGAGGTCTAGCTCCCCATGTTATCTATTTGGAAATAGCCTGGGATGGTAAAGGTCCAAGTAGGAGAGTCTGGTAAATGTCATAGATAAATGCTTGAAATTCCTTGAAGCAAGGACAAAGAAACTGACATACAAGAAAGGGTACATATAATCTTCCCTCAATGGAAGCAGAGATAAGCAGCTTGGGAAATAGTGCAAGCAATTTAGCTTATAACCTGAACCTGCCGGAACTAAGAAAGCATTTCCATAGAAGCTTTAAGCTCCTGCAAAGTACCAAGCATAGAAATGTTTGTTACAGGCTTTGTCAGTTTGATTATGGATAGATGGAAACAAATGGAGATCCTATTCAAAGAAGAACATGCTTGCATTTTATGGACATTATTAAGAATAGGAAGGACTACCAGAGGGAGACACACATACAAACACAATCTTAGCTGCCAAATTTAATTAGAGAAAACCTGATCTATGGCATCTTTCCTTTTATTATTCTCTCATTTTTTATATACACATGGTATAAGGAAGCCACAGATAAAACATTTCAAAACATCTGGCTATCCCACTTGTTTCTCAATGAGTAGTATTATATCATCATGGGAAAGTATCAAGTGCTTGTTTGTCTTGAAAGGCAAAGTCTTTTTTGTTTGGCATATCTTTTTGGGGGATGGAGTACTTCAATATTGGAGGGGTGGTCCTACTGAAACAAGGTTGCAAAATATTCCAAATTATCTTATTTATTTAATTAGTTCTGTTGCCAACTCTATTCAAAGTTATCTAATCAGATTACCTAGTTTAATACAAATTAAGTTATAGAATAACAGTTGAAATAATTCACAAGTGAATATTATTTTTCCACACAGCAGAAAAAAACCCCTTCTCTACCCCATTCTTACAATCAGTAATGGCTAAATTGATATGGATATCTAATCATTTGTAAGGTTTGGTTTAACTACAGTTTATTGAACAAAGTACAAATATCTCTAAGCAAAATACTAAACCAACATTAAGTGAAGCAGGCCTATATACTGGAGCATATGGAAGTTTGTATAATATGTTCCCTTTTGCTGTCAAAGGATTTTACCTTCCTTATTAAAAACAGATTTACTTATTGTCCTGGGCCCGCTAGTACTGACTTTACCACAGAATCTACTGGAATACAGAAATTACACTGCTATGACCCTGCAAGCAAGAAAATACTATTAACTTATTTGAAAAATCTCCCTTTGAGATTTATATATTGAATATTTAAATAAATAAAAGCATAAATAATAACCAGTTGCAGCTGATATTCCCTTGGAATGAACTAGACAGTTTTCAATTATCCTGAAACAAATGATTGGAGCTGGGGTTTTTTCACCCCACATTTTCTAAAATGTCACAGCTATAGTTGGAACCATATGCACAGCTCTGGATCTCAAATGTATGGAAACTGTGATGAGTATACTAAAAAATAATCTTATTTTTGTAACCTGGGTTGTCTTCTGTACTATATCCAAGTACTAACTATAAAAAGTGAATATTGATTGAAATCAAAAGCCATAGAATTATGCCAGTGAATCTCTCACCAATTAGAGTTCTAATTTCAAGAAATGCAAGTAAATTTGAATTACCTGCCCTTTCCCCTATTGCCATTGAGAAATTTTATTTGAATAGAAGGAGATGTTTAGAATCTCTTGACAATCTACCACAAAAGAAAGCCTCTGAGGCAGTTGCTACTATCTTACTACATTTATATATATATATATATATATATATATATATATATATATATATATATATATATATATATATATATATATATTATTTATGTTTGTTTGATTGTTAATATAAATTCTGGTTTCAATTCTGGTAACTATTCTTGCTAAAAGCTTGTAAAAATCCATTCCTCTGGGGTAAAAAAAAATCATCATGGGTTATTTATAGGCTTCTCTCTTAAACTTTTTGCAGTATACTTCCTATTTAGGCAGACGGTTAGTCATCAGAAAGTGGCTCAAGAATATATCCTGTTCCTGATTTTTTTGATGAGAAATTATTGCTCCCAAAATGTCTGCCTACAGTGCCAGATGTATTCTCTAACCTCCGAGAGACTAGTAGGCAGCTCAGCTGTAAAGAGAAATTCAGGTGAAGCTCAAGCTGAACAAGAAAAGCATATTTCCTTAGGGAAACCAGTTTAGAGTTGCTGGTATTCTTTTGGGGGCATTTTTATTTTGTATTTCTGTATTCTAAAATAATAGCCAGACTCAGTTTCTCCAGATTGCTGATTTCCGGAAATTTTAAACTCTTTATTCCATTATTCCTAGTCTTGACCAACTGGATTGAGAGTAGCAGCTGAAGATAATCACATTTATGCTCATGTCTACAATGATTTTCTCCTGGAACTATTTCCTTTCAATGGTCATCATGCATTGTGATTATGAATCATGAGTATTCACCCAGACGCTATGCTGTTTTACAGCTGCAGATCACTTGCTTTTGTCTCCCACCAAATTGTTCATATGATATTTCACCATGAACCACCTCACAGGTAGGTTTTCTGAAATCAAGTATCCAAAAGTGGGTTGAGGAAGAAAAAGGCTTATAACTTTCAAAAATTATCTTTCTTCTTTCCAACCATAGACCTTGGTCTGGAAATTTGCAGTATACATTGTTCTGGACCTCCTTCATATTCCCTATGTTTTTCCCATCATAAGACTTTACATTGGTTTCCCATTAGGGCCAGAGCCCAATTTAAACTATTGATGGCAGAGCCCTGAGATTATCCTTTCTTACTATCTGTCCCAGCTCCTGTCTTGGTATGGTCTTCTTTTACTGCAGTAGCATCAGCAGCAGAATAGAGACTTTCCATTCCCTTTTCACATGTTGCTGCATCTTGCTCATGTGCATTGACAATCCATTCTATTCTGGAAGTTGAAATCCATGCGTCTTAAGAGTTGCCATGGTTGAGACACATTGATCTAGACCAGGGGTGTCCAACCTTGGCAATTTTAAGACTTGTGGACTTCAACTCCCAGAGTTCCTCAGCTGGCTGAGGAATTCTGGGAGTTGAAGTCCACAAGTCTTAAAGTTGCCAAGGTTGGACACCCCTGATCTAGACTAAGTAGTCTGGGATCATGGATTTCTCATTCAAAAACAATTTCCCCATTTTTACATTACATCAGGATAGCCCAGAAAATATATATATCAAATTATCTTGGAAATAATTTCAAATTTACCTTGCACAGACATATGGCAACTTGAGATAATTATTAAAGGCTCACCAACAGCAGACTTTTTTTTTTTGAAGCAAGGGTGGTCTCCATTGAAAACAGTGGTTCCTAGATCCAAACAAGTGTATTTGCATTCTTGCCTTTCTTGAAAAGAATGTTGGGTTCTTAGCTAATTTTTATGAGGCTTCTGGCTAATTCTTAGCTAATTCTTAGCTAATTTTTATGAGGCCTTTTTCTCATTTTGTATGTGGGTTATTGCCCATGTATAGTGTTTTAATTAGTTATTGGATTTTTAAAATCTAAATTTAACAATATCCCCCTTTTCCATGGACAAAACAAAGAGTTATGGAAAAGTCAGAATTAGCATTTTCCTTGGTCACAATGCTCCTCAGAAAGAACCTATCACCTAATTCACATATGAACCGAGCTGATGTAATTTCTGCTGTCATCACATCTTATATTGCTGTTTGCTGATCCTCAGCGTCAGGACTTTGGACCTGACATAGTGATTAAACCCCCTCCCTATTCCACATTCTCAAATCACCTCTAGAAGGTTAGATGAATGGATTCCTTGCAAAGATACATAAGCTCTTCCTTATCAGCATCTGCAAATCTTATTTCTGATAAATATATATTACTCCTTAGATTTAAATATGGAGGCTTTTCCTCCCACTTTTTCAAATGCCTGGCCATATGCTTGCTTGTTTCTCAGGCTTCAAGGTCTGCCATCAGTCTTTCCTACCTTACAAACTTTCTCTGCCATTAAAAAAAATAAAATCAAATTCCAGCCTCACCAGTTCTCATCCTTTCACTCAGTCTAAACTTAAAATGGTTGCATGAAATCACTGCATGCTTTTTGATCCCATTTATTACAATGTAATCCAGGTCAAGTATATCACCAGTAGTTAACAAGCGATTTCCCTATTGCAATCAGTGCTCTGGACACTAACTAGAGTCATGCATTCCGCAGCATTCCTGGACTGACCTCTTACTCATCAGCTCTCAGTCATGGCCTCTCTGAAACTCACTTTCCCAGTGAATCTTTAATTCCTTCATTCCCAATAGGACAAAACATAGCAGCTGCCCAGAATCTTTAACCCAGCCTGCCCTAGCACAAGACACAACTTCCAGAAACTCTAACAATCAGGCTCCTCACATTTGTAGGTTTATACCCCAGATTTCTGTCAATTTTCTCTGTGATCTGTTCAAAATAATATTGAAAAGAATATTCCGTATTCTCAACACAAGCTTTCTGAAAAAGATGAAGGAGTAAGAATAAAGTTTGATCTATATACATACAGTCTATGAGGATTTTGCAAATTCATTAAAAGCCGCTCATTAACAGTTTAGGGTTGGGGAGAAAATGATTTCCACAAAAATTACATACAATTTCTTTCCCTTCAAAGTATGGAGAGGGAGGAAAGAAGGGAGGGAGAAAGAGAGAGAATTATCTCTCTCTCTCTGTGTTTATGGTTTTAATTGCTGTAATATTTTTGCCACCCAGAGTCAATTGAATTAAGATGGACAGCTGTAGTAATTGAGCAAATAAATAAAAAAAGATCATTTTTTGTGCTTCTTGGAATGAGGCATGTGATTGCATGCTGAAAGACTTAGGAAGATGTCAGTAATTAGCTTCAGCTTTTCTTTCGTGGCGTACAGTTGGACTGACGTTGGGCTCATATTTTATTTTATTTTATTTTACTTTATTTATTTATTTATTTATTTATTTATTTATTTATGTATGTCAATTGCTTACAAGATAATACGTATAAGTAAAAACATAGTTATGAATACATGGATACATATAAGAAAAATAAAAAAATAAAAGAAACAATAGGACGCCCCCTACAGACCTCAGGAAAGGGGTGAGGTCAATAGTAGACAGTTTAAGGTTAAGGTTTGGGGGGTTTGGGGAAGAAACCACAGAGTCAGGTAGAGTATTCCAGACATTAACCACCTTGTTGCTGAAGTCGTATTTCCTGCAATCAAGTTTGGTGCGGTTTACCTTGAGTTTGTATCTATTGTTTGTTCTTATGTTGTTATGGTTGAAGCTGAAGTATTCATTGACAGGTAGGACATTGCAATGTATGATTTTATATACTATACTTAGATCGGACCAAAGGCTCTAGGTTTTCTAGGTCTAGAATTTCAAGTCTGGTGGGATAAGGTATTCTGCAACGAGTAGAGGAGTGGACAACTCTTCTTGTGAAATATTTCTGGACTTTCTCAACTGTGTTCATATCAGATATGTAATGTGGGTTTCAGACTGATGACCTGTATTCGAGTATTGGTCTAGCAAATGTTTTGTATGCTATTATTATTAGTGTAATATTACCAGAGAAAAAGCTACGTAAGATTAGGTTAACAACTCTTAATGCCTTTTTGGCTATGTTGTTACAGTAGGCTCTAGCTCTTAGACCATTAGAGATGAGTACTCCAAGATCCTTGACAGAGTTTGGATCATCATCAAGGTCTTGACTATTCAGCCTTTATTTTATTTTCTGTTTTTTTTTTTTTTTTTTGCCAATATGTAGGACAGAACATTTATTTATTGAGATTTGAATTTGCCATTTGTTTGACCAATCTGATACATAGTCAAGGTCTTTTTGAAGGGTAGCAGTATTGTCTGTGGTGTTGAACAGCTTTACATCACCAACGAAGAGAACGCAGTTGCTCTTGATATGATCACAGAGGTCAAATTTATACCTTCTGTATTTCACTGCACTCCCATCTTAAGTATAAGTTTGCAACCTATAAATATCAGCAAATACTTATAATGTAACCTTTTTTACTTGGCTTGCTGCTGTTTCTCCTGTGAAAACTTGAATTGAAGTATATATCCTGACAATCTCGGGGGCAACCTTGTCTTAAAGGGCATCTCTGACATAGTGATTTCAACATTTATTTCAAACTTATCATATTGGAGACATGTAGACCATATCTGAGGTTGTGAACTTTCAAATTTAAAAATTAGGCACTGCCAAACTTTCCTCTTTAGCATCCATTTTAACTTGTGTTTTTTTGTCCTGAATTTACAGAGATATTTTTCCTATGGTATCAAGGGTACATCATTTTTCAAGAATTTGGCCTATTTCTCAACGTCGGAGACAAATGTTTCTTTGTACCCAGCAGGAGAGCTAGAGACAGAAAGTTCTTGATGGAGTGGCTGTAGAGGAATCATTGTGCTGCTTTTTAAGGTCAAGACAAGAAAACATCTAGAGCAGGCATATGCAACCTGCAGCCCATGGGCCACATGAACAGTTAGTAATGTTGCCCCATAAGATTGTAAACTTTTAGAATTATTTTGTGATTTGTATACATTAACTGTACTATATATTTTATATGCAGCCCTAGACAATTCCTGTTCACTAGGTGAGGGTCAGGTAAGCCAAAAGGTTGGAAAGGTTATGACCTATAGCAGGGGTTTCCAAACATGGCAACTTTAAGACTTGTGGACTTCGACTTCCAGAATTACTGAGCCAGCCATGCTAGCTAGGAAATTCTGGGAGTTGGAGCCAACAAGTCTTAAAGTTGCCAAGGTTGGTTACCCCCGATCTAGAGGATGGCAGCTTAAACTCTTTTCAAACCCTTGACCAGCAGTAACCATAGAAGCCATATGAATATTCTTCTGGGTAATGAAGTACTGTAATATATGACCATTTTCATTCCAGGAATTCATCAGGGCATTACATCTGTGTGTGTCTTTTAGTCTTTTTTCTTTGTGTTATTTTTGAATGCTTTGTATCTACATAAATGCTGGGGGATTTGAGTGGGGAAAAAAAAATCATAGCTTGTCAATTTGCTGCCTAAAGTGCCTCTTGTTCCATATTAGCCCGGTTGAAGACCTGCTTTCCTATTGGTCCAGAAAAGCCGGACCGTGATTGGACGTCTTAAACACCCCTGATTGGCTCGTATAGGGCTTGCCGCGATTGGCTACAACCAAGCGCGGCAAACTCAAAGAACTGTCATTGGCTGCCTAGCCGCAGCCAGCTCTATAAAAAGAGCTGCCGCGCGCTAGGGTTTTTGTCTCAGAATTCTTCCTGTTAAATAAAGAGCTGTTTGTTCACTACTCAAACCTCGTTCTTATGGGACCCATCGACCATACTTAACACCTCTCCTACAGGGAACAACTGCAGAATCTTTTTTTTTCCCAGATAATTTCCCCCCTGAGCTCCTTGCTGGATTCTTCCATTTTACTTGTTCTTCCTTTTCTCAACTTTTCCAGCCAATTGAATTGATTCCTGTTCTTTTCAGTTTTAAAAGAGGTATCCTGCTAGGAGACAGAGTTTGAAGCCCATCTTTAAATAATTTATTTTTCCTATTTTGCTGGGCTGGAAAGAAGGTAAAGAAGGAAGGTGATACTGACAAGCCCTTTACAACATTTTTGTTCTTAAAATTAGCAGGAAAATTGTGCATTCACTGACAAAACAGGAGTGCCAACCACATGAAAACTTTTATTTACATTCAAGTGAACTCAATGAGAAGCTCCCTTTGAACTTTGACTAGATGAGGACAGGTATCTTGGATGTTGAACACCTCATATAAACAATTGGAGAGCCTGCATGATGTCTAACTAATTAAGGGCATTTTTTGCTACGTTGTGTACACTGGCTACCTTATGTAAACTTGGACACTGCTTTAGATAGCTTTAAAGTCAGTTTAAACAAATTCATGGCAGATAAAGCATATTTTCCCAAGGTCAGGCAGCAGTGGCATAAGCAGCTGTGCGAGGTCGGGGAAAGAAGCAATTGCTTTAAGCTGTAGCCAACATGTTCGATGCACGCCTGCACATGCTCCAAATCCACACATGCCCTTTGAAGCGATTCTATGCATACTTGCTAAAGAGCTACAGGGGTAATAACCAATATTTTTGCTATTGTGCTTCCCATAGGCATCAAGTCAAATATTCTACCTACTAGGCGCTGGATTTTTACCTAAACTCTTCATGTGTTGTTTTAAAAGATTACTAGAGTTCCATATAGATTCAGCATAATGCTGTGCTTCTGCAATTTTCATTTGATGGAAAAATAATTAAGTTACACAGTACATAAACACTTACACATTTGGGGAAAAACTTCATAGATTGGTTGTGAGGTTACATCCTTTATCTTAGTTACAAGGTGAAGGTCTGTCTGAGTGTCACTATGTGTTGAAGGAACAGAGAATGGCCTTAAAGGACAGGAAGAAGAGCTGCTAGCAGGGCAACCATCAAACAAACACAGCTTGAGTCAGTGGTGGGATTCAAATTTTTTTACTACCGGTTCTGAGGGCGTGGCTTGGTGGGCCTGATGTGGCTTGGTGGGCGTGGCTTGGTGGCCATGGCAGGGAAAGGATACTGCAAAATCTCTATTCCCTCCCCACTCCATTAACCTGCTTTCCAGCTCCGTTCTCCTGTGCAGGGCAACAAAAGAAGACCCAGCCGATCAGCTGGGACTCAGGAGGAAGAGAATAGATGGGGGCGGGACCAGTCAGAGGTGGTATTTGCCGATTCTCCAAACTACTCAAAATTTCCGTTACTGGTTCTCCAGAACTGGTCAAAACCTGCTGAATACTACCTCTAGTTTAAGTCCATTCTAACAAACTAGTTCGAAAAACATAGGCTGCTCCCTAATTCACACTAAGATAAAATGAAGGAAGGGTGGAAGAACACATTCAGACTAGCAAGTAACTCCTGTTATTGTAGCTGTTATAATTTTATTTATTTGTATCCCATCTTTATTATTTTTACAAAGAACTCAAGATGGCGAACATATACAAATATAAATTTCTCCTCCTAATTTTCCTACAACACCAATCCTGTGAGGTGGGTTGGGCTGAGGGAGAGTGACTGGCCTAAAGTCACCCTGCTGGACTTCATGACTAATGTGGAGTTTGAACTCATGATCTCCTGCTTTCTAAATATAATAGAAGCGGTCCTATGCTTTATGGCATTGGTTTCTTAGTCTGGTCTGCCTTATAGAACTGGCACTGTGCATCCATCTCTCTAGCCTCCCAGGCTTCTCCCACTTCAATTAAATTCCAGGAACTCTCTTCGTGGACTTTGGGATAAACAGGGAGGCTTCAAAATAGCAGAGATGTATGAAAAGCAGCAGCAGCAGCAGCAGCAGCAGCAGCAGCAGCAGCAGCAGCAGCAGCAGCAGCAGACCCTGCTACCCGAAAGGATGAAAGCAGCAACTCCAAACCACCCCAAAGTTAATTTAAAGCACTCTGGGAATGACCTAGAAAATCAAAAGTCACTTTCAAAGCAGAAACCAGATGAGAAATTTCAAAACTGATGAGTTCATAATGCTATTTGGTACATGACAGTAGCTAAGACTTAACGCCAGTACATTCCCTCGCTCCCCCACAAGACATACTCTGTGTGTGCTTTTTAAGGCCATTTCATCACTAGTGATTAATAGCACTTTATGGCACCACATAGCTATCTTTGTGAGGTATCAGCCGAACAAGGGTTTGGTTGATGTTGTAAGACTCTTTAAATCACTACTGTAAATCTGTGCTCTAGGAGGGGATAAAAGCAGAGTTTCAAGATCAGGGCTCAGTGATGAAATTCTCTCACTCCACAAAGCCCTTCATTAATCTTTTCTGAGCATATCCTTAAAGGCAAGAGTCACAGAACGCAGGCTACAGACAAGACATACACATTCACTGAAAACTGTAAGGTTGCCAGATCTGAGCTGTGAAAATTCAGGGGATCTTTCCAAGGCAGCAAAGTTATACAGACTCCGAGTTGCTGCTAACTAGTGGCTATTTGGACATTTGTAGCTTAGGATATCTGTAATCCTAAAGGCCTATTTCTATGAGATATTAAATCTGGAAATTCTAGAAGCATCTTTTGAGACCAATTTTATTATAAGGAATATTTCATACCCTGTAGCCTTGTATTAAAAATGGTTAGCCTTAAAATGTGCTTCTAGATTCTTTTGATTTCCGGCTACATGGATTAATATGGCTCTCCTCCTACAATACAACTACGGAAGGAAATGTAAAAAGTACAAATTGTGCAGTCCTTTATAGTCTGAGCTTGGTTGTTTGCTTACAGATGTTCCATTACCCAAGTAGAAAACATCATTGGTGCTGGTAAGTGTGGGTTTTGCTTTTTCAGGATTGTTGTAACTTCAAATAGTCACTAAATGCAAGGTTGTAAGTTGATTCTGCCTTAGGCTGTGGGAGAACCGTAAGCCATGGTTTAGCATGTGTGAATCTGTTGGCTGTGGTTATTCAATCAACAATGACATACCAAACAATGGTTTAGTATGATCTGTAAGACTACCACAAAATCTCCTCACTGATTGCAGTGAAAAATAAAATAAAATGATCTGACCTTACCACCTTCAATTATTGCCTTATAATTGGTTGGAGGGGTTCAGAAGTCACATTAAATCATAATATACCATGATAATCTATCTATCATCTGTCTTCCTTCATAACCTTCAGTAATAAAATGAATTAAATCATTGATTCCTGCTGTATCGAAACCAGGAAATCATGATTGCATCCCTGCATCATAGCCTATGTTTTATTTAATCATTATAATTTGATGAATTATAATGCTCAGAGTCTGGGAGTCAGGCAGCGTACAAATGTAATAAATAAATAAATTTGCTGAATAAACCTTAATTAACAGAAATCACATCATAATAAACCATACTTAGCAGAAATCGCATCACACACTAGCCATAAACATGGGTATTCAATTCATAGATTGCATTCATACAACACAACAAAGCACAAAAAGAAATTTGTTTTGGTGGTATGAATCCAAACTGTGCCTTCCAAACTGTAAGCGTAAATTATAATTGGATCCTGCTTTGCAAGCTCTGCACTTCAAACCATAGTTTCCCAATCCCCTTATAAGGGTAAATTTCAGTTTGCCACATACTAGGAAGTAATTAATTTGCAATGAAACTATGAGCACTGGATTCATTTCCATAATTTCAAAAACAATTACCTTTACAGTTGTGATTACACTACATTAAGCTTTTGACTCAGAAAGCCAAAGGAAACAAGCAAGATATAATTTACATAGAAAAACCCTTGGCTTAGTACAAGGGTGAGCCTGACCATCATTTGGCTCGTCTCACACAGATAAATGGCCAAAAGATACCCGCCTGCCAATGACACTGTCAGTAGGTGATTGTACATGATTTCAAAAGTTACAGGCAGTTCAGCATAAGGGCAATAGATTCCTGGCCTACTACGTGCACATGAGTGGATAATTCTCTCATTGTTGCAAAAAATGAAAGGAAAAAAGTGGATGCCCCATTCAGTGAAGTACAGGTAGCCCTTTACTTACAGCAATTCATTTCATGCCCATTCAAAGTTACAACAGCACAAAGAAAAGGGACATGATCATTTTTCACATTTATGATTGTTGCAGCATCCCCATGGTCAGGTGATCAAAATTCATTCGCTTGGCAATTTGACTCATGTTTATGACGGTTGCAGTTTCCTGGGGTCATGTGATCCCCTTTTGCTACCTTTTGACAAGCAAAGTCAATGGGGGAGCCAGATTCATTTAACAACTGGGTTGCTAACTTAACAACTGCAGTGATTCACTTAACCAACGTGGCAAGAAAAGTCGCAAAATGGGGCAAAACTTGATTTAAAAAATTCCTCACTGAGCAACATAAATATTGGACTCAATTGTGGTTCTAAGTTGAGGACTACCTGTAATTCACAGCAAAATGCAAAAGTTATTCCAGGTAAATCCTCTGTGGGAGTTTTTTGTTTTGTTTCTTTTGGCAAGCAATTCGGTAACATTCTCTTTTCCATTGCAGAAAGGCTATTACGTGCACAAAGATGAAAAGATTTGACTTACCCACAATGGAGGAATGAACAGTAAAGGTGATAGGACTTGTTGAGACGGCCAAATTTGACAGTTTGGTGGTTAGAAAAAATAGATTATAGGAAAAAAAATTTTTTTCTAACCATCAAAGCCATACATCATAATTTCATTTTTTTTTCTCTTTCACTCAAAAAGCCATTTTAAACAGCATTAAACAAGGCCTTATCTCTAATTAAAAACTGTCAAACTTGGCCATCTCAACACGTTCTATCATCTTACATTTATAAGTAAGAATGTAAATTAAGCCCTTACTTTATGTTATACTTATAATTGCTGTAAAAAATAGGAAATATTTTTTAATTTTTTTGCACTTTTGACAGTTCTTTTCTTATTTCCTTTTTTTAAAATTTTATCTTCATTCTAAATATTAGTTCTTGTTAGTTATTTTTCATTTTAACATTTTAATATAGTTTTATGTTTATTTATTTTTTATTTAATTTGATTTGTCAATCACTTACAAGATAATAGGTATAAGAATAAACATAGTTATGAATACATGAAATGAATACATATAAGAAAAAGAAAAGAAACAATAGGACAGGAACGGTAGGCACGTTGGTGCACTTATGCATGCCCCCATGTTAAAAAGTAATATCTTTCTGAAATTTAATAAAAGAGAGCTCAATAATTCAGATTGTTTTTTTTTAAAAGAAAACCTTAGTTTTACAAAGTGCCTTGGGTTGGGTTTCACCATAAAAACAAAAAGTGGGAACATGGGTGTTTAAAAATATAACTAAACAAAAACACAACGTGGAATAGAAAGATTTGAATAAGTGTTTGCACTAATTATACTGTAAATAGTCATGAATGTCTTTTTTGTGAGCTTAGAAGTAGATAGAATGCCCCCTCAAACCTTTGAAATTACTTTGTTTCAGCTGTAAGGACTCATACTCTCTTAGTATGGCATATCGGCACAAAGGACCAACAAAAATTCAGGAACATATACATCACTTTCTGACTTAAAGAAGCTCAAGATTCAAACTCAGCAATAGGGGATTCGCTCCTTTTCAGCTTTGTACAAAAATGTGTTTGTGCATTTTTGTCCTTAAATGGAAAAAAAAATATTGTAAAAATATTTGAAATATTTGAAATCAATTCTCAGATGAGTAAGGACCAAATTATGAACACATTCTGAGCCAGGCAGGATATAAGTGGTTGTAGTAGTTATTCCAGATAAAGAAAGAATCAAGCTAGTTTCCAATAATATTATACTTAGCAGGGGTGACTACCATTAATCTTTTCCTTCCATTATGAGTAATAACAAGGTCTATTCTATTAAAAGGCACACAGAGCATCATAACAGACTAGTTGCTATTTAAAAGAAAGCATCACAAACGGAACCTCCTGCTTCCACAGTAGCATTTCTTATGAGAATTAAAGTAGTATTTACAAAGCACTAGCTAAAAACAACAGGACATTTACTTTGATTTTGCTGTAGCTATCACATGGATTCTATTCTGAAATATTATGCTGTATAAAATCAGGATATTCACTAAAATGATGCAGAAGACCAGAAAGACAAAGGCAACATGGCATGCCAAGGAAAGGGCAGGCAGAGATGGTATTCAGCAGGTTCTGACCAGTTCTGGAGAACTGGTAGTGGAAATTTTGAGTAGTTCGGACTGGAGATTTTATAGTATCCTTCCCCTGCCATGCCCACTAAGCCAACCAATAGTAAAAAAAAAATTGAATCCCACCACTGAGGGCAGGGAATAATGGGCAGATATATATCTGCTATATCTACTATTTCCTGCCCTATTTAGTAAATATCCTGATATGGTTTGCAACACCCCTCCCCAAAAAATGTTTGGGTTAATGGGAAACAGGGTTGGCAATGGGATTCCATGAATGCAAGAAACACAAAGAAGAATGGATGGATCATCACTCTTATCACAGTTGGCTCAATCTTCAGTTCTTATCAGTCTCAGTCATGTCCGCTTTTGGTTTTATACCGACATCATTCTAGGTGTCTTTTCAGCTGCTTCATTTCTCTCTACTTCTCAATAAACCAATGAACTGGCTGGAGAGATGCAGCACTGAAGCAGTTGTATCAATTGCAGTGGCTACCTCCCCATTCCGTAGAGAAACCAGGCACAAGACAGAAGTTCCTGCTAGATTGTTGGGGGGAAACCCCAAATCCCTTCTGGAAACTATTCAGATCCATTAGGCATCTGAGGTAGATTCTTTGCGGAGCTTTCAGGGTAACCTTGATCCACAGATTGACAAAGAATATCACCCCAAGTTATAGTGTATGCCCAGCCGCAGGTGTTGAGGTCGTATTTCCATAAGATAAGCCCATTGTCATCATGGAGGCCATGAATTCACAAGCTACACCAGAATCCTCCTCTAAGGTATGGAGGTTGAAATCCCCCAGCACCAATGGTCTTGAGAACTTCACCAACCCTGAGATAATGACCATTGTTGGGAAGATGGATAGAGGGTGAGTTATTAACATGGTCCAATGCCATGCAAAGCCACTCATACCCCATCACCTCTGGAGCAGTGCTCCTCACCACTGTTGGTATGTGTTTTTACAATCCTAATCCCTCTTCCTAGTCATAGTCCACTGTGCAGCAGTACTTCATCCAAAACACAGGCATTCAAAAACAAACTGCATAATCCTCCTGCATGTTTAGCTGGGTGACAATCATTCCCAATCGTGCTAATGCTATACACTAATTCCTAGACCCATTGCATCTCATAACTGCTCTCTTGTTTGGCCAGTTCTTATGACCTCCAGCCCCTACTTCCATTCCTAGGGGTTCTATATTACTAGGCACACTTCCTCCAGCCTCTGGATTCTTTCACAAGGTGTGTGGGGGGAACCATTTACCATCTCTTCCCCCAACATTTACATAGAGCAATCATATTAAAAGAAAGTCCCAAATTCTTCTTTCCAGAAGTCCAATAAACTCCCTTATGCCTTCAAAATTCCCTGGCCGACTGAACTTATCCAGCCTGAACTTACCCAGCCTGGAGCAGGAACAACAGGCCACTAAGGATCTATTCAACCATCCAAGTCCACCTTTGTCCGTAGTGTGGTCGCTCTTACTGATATCTGTTGCAACTGGATGCTTGAAGGTCTAGACGATTTTCTGCTATCTTTTCCATGATCACCAGCTTTTCATCTGCTCATTTCTCAATAGTAGCAGTGATGAAATCTCTGGAAAATTCATGCAACAGCTGAACATCTTACTTATCACATTAAGACTTTCAAACATGAGAAGTTTCCTCCGGTGTGACCACAACCAATAAAATAGAACGGAACGGAACGGAACGGAACGGAATAGAATAGAATAGAATAGAATAGAATAGAATAGAATAGAATAGAATAGAATAGAATAGGTTTATTGGCCAAGTGTGTTTGGACACACAAGGAATTTGTCTTGGTGCAAATGTTCTCAGTGTACATAAAAGAAAAGATACATTCATCAGGAGTCAAGAACTATAAGATACAACACTTAATAATAGTCATAGGTTACAATAAGCAATCAAATCATACTAGGAAACAGTCAATATAAATCGTAAAGATACAAGCGACAAAGTTACAGTCCTACTATCACAAGTGGGAGGGGAGGGGTGATAAGGAGTGATGAGAATATTAATATTAATAGTAATGCAGACTTTGTAAATAGTTGAACAGTGTTGAGGGAATTATTTGTTTAGCAGAGTGATGGCTTTTGGAGAAAAATTGTTCTTGTGTCTAGTTGTTCTGGTGTGCAGTGCTCTACAGCATCGTTTTGAGGGAAGGAGTTGAAACAGTTTATGTCCAGGATGTGAGGGGTCTGTAGATGTTTTCACAGCCCTCTTTTTGACTCCTTCAGTATACAGGTCCTTGATTGGAGGCAGGTTGATAGTAATTGTTTTTTTCTGCAGTCCTAATTACTCTCTGAAATCTGTGTCTGTCCTGTTGGGTTGCAGAACCAAACCAGACAGTTATAGAGGTGCAGATGACAGACTCAATAATTCCTCTGTAGAACTGTATCAGCAGCTTCTTGGGCAGTTTGAGCAAACAGTGCTGGATTTGACCAAGTCTTTTCTCTTTACCCTCCACTCTTTGTCCAGTACTTTTGTCTTCATAAATTCAGGAACCATTGTTTTACTTATACTTTCACATATCCACTTCCCTTTCTCTCTTCCCTGATTAAGCACACTTGGACCCTCTCACTTCCATTAATACTTCTCTTGCCATTTTCCTGTCTTTTAAAAACAAAGCAGACAGATGCTAAACCCCAAAGCCAAGCCTGCTTTAATATTCCAATATCCCAGCAGCTAAATCACTAACCATAACCATTACGCCCCTCACTCAAAGAAATCTCACAAGAAATATCCTGAGATAGGGATATAGACAAATCCAGGGTAATAGTGATAATACACACAAAAAAGCCCAGAAATAAGATGATAATTACCTTCTTAACAGTGATAATTACAAAATAGGTGACATATTTTTTTACTGAACTGAGGAAAATATATCTCTATTCAATTCATGGGAAATAGCACAGAGCCTCTCTATGTATTCTTGCTGAGCTGTTTTTTGAATTAAGCTGGCCTTTGTCGTTTTCCTATGCTTAGATTTAACATCTTGCAAATAAGCACGTGGGCGTCATTTGGAATGCTTGTAATTTAGGCCAAGTTGTCTCCAGCAGCACACAAGGCATTAATCCTAGCACTGGGTTGCACTGCACCAGATAGCAAGCAGAGACTCGGCTACTGGGTATTCCTCAGTACATCTGTCCCCCATCTTTCTTTGTAGAGGAGAATGGTTAGGTGAAGCATGAACCTGGCAGAGCTGCTGGCCCTGATATTTCTGGAATACCTCTTAGAGAATTATGAATTTAGAGCTTCAATTAGAATGGACATGGTTCTCCAGAATGGTTCACTGACTCTGGTTCTTCACAGGGAAGATTCAGAGGGGGGCAATAGGGCAATCCAGGGAGTAGTGGCAACAGGGCAACCCAGTGACAGCATTCCACTCAACTTCAATTTCTCGACAGGCCCATCTCAAGATTTTCCTTGTGTCTATGCTGATTTATATTGTGACAGGAGCCAGATAATCAACTTCATTGCTATTCAGAATAGAAAAGCAAGATACTTTGGAAGCTCTTGTAAGAAGCAAGGCTTCTTGCTCTGTAAAAATATAGTCCTGTGGAAATATTTGCTGACCCATTAGGTCTGATGAGAATTTAAAACCAATTAGTTATAAATAGGTTGAATCTCCATGCAACTTCTCTGAAATGTTAAGCACAAAATGTACTCACAGCTAACCTAGTTTTCTTTATTTTTTAAAAGCTAGTTTTGACTGTGGGTTACATATTTAAGTATAAAATATGTACACATATTTTATACAATGACATACAAGTGTTGTGGTAACAAGTAATAGAGTTATTCTACGAACTGTAATATAATACCTAATAGTGTTATATTCAAAATAAAGGGAGAAATTACTGTATTTCTTTATGCCAAAGCAACACTTTAAAATTAGTTACGTTATTTAAATTGTGCACTTAAAATTTCTAACAATATAAATTTAACAACCATCTACTATCTTTTCTGGTGAATATAAACTGTAGTTATAATCCTACATCCCACAAATTCTCTCAGCATCCAAGAAAGATACAACACTACTGTTGCGTAAGAACTTTAAGCTCTTTTTATAGGTTGGAGCACTGTGTAGCTTGTAAAATTTAGATTGTGAAATGCAAACTATTTCACAGCACCATGTGCCTGCTATCAGAAAATTGCTTCAACAGCAAATGCACCACTTATAAACATGCTTTGCTTTTCGCTCTCTAGATTAATTTCACTGCTGTGACCCAAGCAAATTCTGTAGCTTTTTAGAGTGGAGTTGATAGATTGTATGGGTACATGTGGCCTCATTCATCCCAAGTGCAAACTCTGCATGATATGGCAACAGACGGATACATAATAGGGTTTTCCCCCCCAAAGCAAATATATAAAATAAGGTTGCGGACCGAAGGAAAAATCTAATCTGTGAAGTTTGAATTCTGCGTAAGAGAGACAATATGGTTTATTTATAAGGTATGTAACAACAGCTGCTGAGACCAAATAAAAATGTTTGCTCCAGATTCAGTGACAAGAAAATTACCGTGTACTCTTTTGATTGACAATTTATGGAGCACTTAACTTTAAATTTATTTTCTACATATTTTTCATGTGAAATTTTGCATGGTACCTTGTACAGTATTGGATTTTTTTCATGTTTTTTCTCCCTATTTTAGTTAATACTAAAGTTGAAGAATCATAGTTGAAAAGAAATAGGGTAGAAAGTTTTAAAAACTAGCTAAGTAAACTTGTTCTCGTCCTGGTCTTATCAGTTGAAAGATGAGTGATCTTTACATTCCTTGCTGAAAGTTTATAGCAATGAGACTTTGCCCCAGTTGCCTAACACATCAAGCAAGCTGGTCAGTGAGAATGCTCATAACACAACTTAGATACCCCTATTATAATATGAGCTTGATCACCTGTTGCTCAAATTACAATGGTTCATTTAGTGACAATTCAGAGTTACAATAGCACTGAAAAATGAGACCTCTGACCATTTTTCATAGTTACAACCTTTGCAGCATCCCCATAATCATGTGATCATCTTTCAGATATTTGGCAACAGGTTCATATTTATGACCTCTGCCGTGTCTCAGAGTTCAGGATCATGTGATCACTTTTTGGGACCTTTTGACAAGCAAAGTCAATGGGGAAGCCAGATTCACTTAACAACCATGTTACTAACTTAACACCTACAGTGATTCACTTAACAAGTGTGGCAAGAAAGGTCATAAAATGTGGTAAAATTCACTTAACAAATGTCTCACTTAGCAACATAAGTTTTGGGCTCAGTTGTGATCATAAGTATAACCTGTACTTTTTTTGGAGACAACAAAATAGAAGTCATTCTCAGATTTTATCAACAAGACTTCTGAAATTTTTGCATTTATGTTCATGTAAGTCCCATCCTGTAATATTGTTTCCATGTGGCTCTACAATGTGCTTGTGCTTCTGTGCATATATATGAGCATAAGAGAGAGAGGACAACTTGGCATATTTTTATCTAATCTATTTTGAGTTGCTTGATACTCAGAAGCTGCGCTATTTTCAGTGATCCGAACCATCAGCTTCTCTTGCCTGATGTGTTGGGTTAAAACTCGACTCATGTTTTTAACAAACATGAGTGTAAATAACACTTAAATGATATATCATCTAAATGATAAATGGATGATATGTAGGCACTTCTTCAAATGTAGTGAAAGTACAACTCAATGCTTGATTCAAAATAAAGCCTGTCTTAAAAACTAGCAAACAGCTTGTTATGAACAGGATGACGCTGCTGCTACCTAGCTATGGTTAAAGAAAAGGCAGATTTAAAGATTGTTCATTAAATACAATGATTTCTAACAAAAACATCACAGAGTGAATAAACCGAATTGTAATGGGAAATAAACTTAGCAAAAAGACTGCAAACTAGAATGAATTTGAAGAATCACTTAGGCTGGATGTACACATTGTTGTTGTTGTTGCTGTTAGTCTCTAAGTCATGTCTGACCCATTATGACCCCAAGAAAAATATTCCTGCAGGCCTTTCTGTCCTCTACCATCCCCCGGAGTCCATTTAAGTTCATGCTGACTGCTTCAGTGACTCCATCCATCCACCTCATTCTGTCGTCCACTTCTTTTTTTGCCCTCAATCATTCTCAGCATTGGGCTCTTCTCCAGTGAATCCTTCCTTCTCATTAGGTGGTCAAAGTATTCGAGTTTCATCTTCAGGATCTTGCCTTCTAAAGAGCAGTCAGGGTTGATCTACTCTAGGACTGACCGGTTTGATTGCCTTGCAGTCCAAGGGATTCTCAGAAGTCTTCTCCAGCGCCATAGTTCAAAGGCCTCAATTCTTTATGGTCCAACCTTCACAGTCCTACATTGCAACTGGGAAAACCATAGCCTTGACCATGTGCACTTTTGTTGGCAGGGTGATGTCTCTGCTTTTTAGTATGCTGTCTAGATTTGCAGCATACTGCAAATTAAGACAAATCTGTTTACACTAAAAACAGCTAGATTCTCATGCTGCAGGACTGAGCAAAGCACTTTTTCCTTTCGTATCACATATGAACCAAATGATGTCAAGCTCAGATGACAAGTCAGTTGGTCAGTTGCTGCTGCAAGCAACAGGTAGCCCCAAAGGTGCTTTTTCAGGAGACTTTCTAGTTTTTCTTTGAAGCTTCTTATCCAAAAAGATTCTTCAGCTCTGAAAAAGCTGAAGAAGCTTCTTATATGAGAAGAGAAATGTCTTTAAAAAAAAAAACAGAAACTCCAGTTGCTCTTGAAAAAGCACCTTTGGGACAAACATGACCTGGATGACTGAGAATCTCCATAGACATTAACCAACATTTTTCTGATTGATCCAAAAAAGTGGACCCTGCACCTCTGGGGAAAAACACCCTAGTGCCCATCAAAGCTGTTCAAATAGTTCTACTTAAGTGAAACTGTTAACAAAAAACAATAATTAGCAAAGCATCAAATAATCAACTTCTAAAGCATTTATGACAAAACAGCTGCTGGTAAATTTTTTCCTGTGAGTGGAAGACAGACTTCAGTTATTCAACTTTTTCCCCTCCCTCCCCCACTTTCTCTTTCAAAAAATAAGTGAAAATGAAATACTTTGGAGATAATTTCTGAATCTCTTGGAAGTATTCAAGAGAGTTTTGGAAGGGACCCGATTCAATTCTACTTTCAAGAGAATCCCACTTCATTTTGAAAAACACAAATTATCTTTAAAGTGAGAGATTCAACCGCATCCCTGCCCATCCCTACCTAAGAAGAAAGTTGGGCAAGAAAGAGGTGTAGGAAAATTCTCATCCCTCATTTTTAAAAAGATGTACTGCCCCGTGATGGAAATAGTATACAACACCATTGTTGTTCCTCGCTAGTAATTACATGTTTTTTTTTAATTCATGCTAATGTCAAGCAATAATGTGAGGTCAAATTAGGATAAGATTATACAACAGCATGCAAAAGGAACTTCATCAAGTAAACGTTCCTCATTTCCACCAAATGAGAGTAAAACATACGCAATCAACACACACATTATTGATGAAACATGTTTTGGCAGCTCCACCTTCTGCGTTAGCTTTGTTCTTGAAGAACCATCTATCATCACTGATACTACTACTCAGAGGTTCTTGGTGTGAATGATCTTGGGGTTAAGGCACTCATACTTTCCATTCCATCTTTGAATGTAGCTAGATCTGAGACCAAGTCACAAGACTCTTAAGATGCCCCGATATGAAAGCAACATAGGGACAGAGGCATCGTGTCCTTCTCCCCTTTCTGTTAACATCTATACCTACTGGGATATCCCAGACTTTTAACTTGGTAGGAATGTCCCAAAGGTTAAAGAAAAAAAAAATGGAAGATTGATCTTTGTTTATTTTTTTATCACCCTGCAACTTTCCATTTTAAATATCAGCTAAATTCAGGTAACCCACCTCATTGCCCATTGACTAATCTTCAATCATAATAAACTTAAATTTAAAAATATTTATCACTTTCCTGGCAAGCATTCTAAAAAGCTCAGTTAGACATTCTAAAAAGAACCGTTTGATCTCATGTTGATCTACTAAATCTACTCATTCTCATGTGATTCTACTAACTTTTTGATTTTTATCTCATAGCTGACATGGTGCACAATTCTTGGGACTTTTTCCTGTTCCACTTATACTTAATATGTGCTGACTTAGCTTGCTCGGTCAATGATGTATGTTGTGCTTAATCCAACTGAAGAAAGTGTCAGGCATCCAGTGTGGATTCGATTACATGTCAGCACGGTTCAAGTCTCAATCAAGAGAAATCACCCTTCACCCTGATGCTGCACCCTAGACTCCTGGGTTTGGTTTATTCTTTGCCTGACTGAAAACAGGTAATTTAGAAGTTCCATCTGACCTGTTTTTGTCTCAGCAAAGGCCAAGCATGGTGCAATATTCCAGGCAGTCTAATCTTATTATGGAAAACATTAAGTCAGTGGCCAGCTGCTCCCTGGGAGATGGGACTGAATGACCTTTATTAAATTATCATACCTGTGATCAGGCACCATTGGAAAGTCAGGAACAGAGCCAAGGCTGATTTCCTATAGATAGTCAGGCCTTGCCTGCTGCCAGAAAGAAGCTCACCCACTCCACATTGTCAAAAACTTTGCCGAAAGGCCGTCTTCAGAAGAAATAAAGGCTGCCTCTTTCACCTTTTATCAGCAAAGGCTAATTGAAAACAAAGAAAATGTTGCATCTATTTTGTAGATGAAGATGCCTAAGAGGAATTGTACTTAGGAGTAAGGGTCATTCAACCCGTTGTGTTTACATCTGAATAAATACACGTAGGATTACATTTTTCTAACTAAATTAATTTCCCCTATTTATGTGTAAAACAATGTTATAAATCTCATCAATGCTACAGCAGAGGAATGCAAGATAAAACTATTCAATATTTATTTTAACACTGTTTCATATTATGCAAAATGCAAATTGTGTTGATACCTGTTGTGAATGGTAATGTAAATAATATAGCTTTACTGTATATGTGTGAAATACTGTAAATCCTGCATGATACCTGATCAGAATAAAAAAAATTAACTCAATGAACAGAATATTCTTAAAAACCTTTAAACAATACGTAATAGAAAGTTCACATCATATGCTAAGCAAGGACAAAATAATCCAGTGGTCCATATTTTTGAAAAAAACGGGTGCAAATTCTGTAAAACTGAATGTAGAATTTCATATTTGCTTTTACACGTCTTTGAAGAAGAGAAACTTTAAGTTTTCATTCTACTATTGGGCACCACCCACTGGATTTTTGCAGAATTGTTAGGTTAGAATTTTATCTTATAAACTTGAAATGTATTGGCAAAAAATCTTTTTGAGATTATCAGTATGCTGCTGGTCTTTGGTGTCAAAATATCAGTTATAAACAAACAGAACACTGAACAAGGTTGGAATACTTAATCAATCATTAGGCTGAATTCTATTGCTAAATTTGAATATCCCATGGCCTTTACTGGTATAGGATTTGTGAAGAATTCCAGAAACCATGCTTTGCAGACTTCACCAACTTTGTTTCCTTTGAATTTATGTGATGGTTCGTTCATTTTGTGTTTTTGCAGCCTTAATGAAAATGTTTTCCTTTTTGGGAGCCCCTTCTGAGTTGAAAATTGTAAGTAATCCCTTGCCATTTTAAAGTGTGTTACAAATGAAAAAGTATAGTGTAGATCAAGGGTCTTCAAACGTGACAGCTTTAAGACTTGTGGACTTCAACTCCCAGAATTCCTGAGCTAAAATGACTGGAGGAGGAATTCTGGGAGTTGAGATCCACAAGTCTTAAAGCTGTCACATTTGAAGACCCCTGGTGTAGACCCTAAAGCTAGGGTTGTCAGTGAAAAAAAGCTTAAAAGTAAAAAATCTAATGGAAGTGCTAGCCAATTAATAAAAATAAAAAGGGACACCACTGTCTCCCTCAGCCTCAGTTTTCAAAAAATGATAGATTTGTCTTTTGCTCAGAACAATTATCCACTCCTGTGCTAAGCCATAATTTTTCATGATCACTGATTAAACAAACATAATGGCCTGAGCCACATGATATGCTAAGCCAGGGCTATCAAATTCACGTTGTCACAGCATTGTCATGTGACATATCTGGACTTTTTCACCCTTTGCTCGCTGAGTGTGGGCATGGCCCGCACACGATGCATCCGGCCAGCGGTCTGGGAGTTTCACAGCCCTGTGCTAAGTGATACCCTATGATATATAAACCCTCATGTACTGCAGTCGCAATTTCACTCAGGCAAAGGATGTTATGTGAGCCTAATTGTGTGGTTTGTATAATTAACCATTTGTACTAGTTGTGTTAGAGCAGGGGTCTTCAAACTTGACAGCTTTAAGACTTGTGGACTTCAACTCCCAGAATTCCTCCTCCAGTCATGTTAGCTCAGGACATCTAGGAGTTGAAGTCCACAAGTCTTAAACTTGCCAAGTTTGAAGATCCTTGTGTTGGAGGATAGCACATTGAACTTGGAGACTGAACAACCATTTATCTAGCATGTTATAGTGTTTCCTCCTTAAGCTGGAGGTTGGACTAGAAGACCTCCAAGATCCCTTCCAACTCTGTTATTCTGTTAAGTTAACCTGAAAACCTGTGTTAATTCCACTCTTGCTTGAAAGAGTATTATTTCATCTTGCTTGAGTCATGTTGCTTGATCTCTAAATATGTTTCGGCTAGGTGGTTCATTTTTGAGGTGTAGATTTACTGAAAGATAAACATTTATCTGGATTGCTTTTACACCTGGGACTGCTACAGCTACTACATGATCAATGGAAAGAAATTGTATCCCGATGATCTTATTACAGCTATCGGCAGCATTTGTGTTATGATCCTTTGATCATGTGCTGTTGGTCACAACTTCAGGCGGAACAGCTGTTTGCACAACTGCTATGGAAAGATACTCTTTACTAACAGGCAGGATGGCCTTCTCAACATAGATCAGTGGTGGTGTGTTACCCCTTACAGATGACTCTTATTTGAGCCCAGGGATTCTCCTTTGTTCCTGTTTGGTGAATAACAACAAAGGAAAATGAGATGCCGGATCACATAAATAAAAACAACTCCTCCATTGCCTGAAACCTTCCCCATCATTAGATTTATGAGGCATCTGCCGCTTTGCTTAAAGTTAAGGAGTCATAATATTAATTCACTTGGTTAAGAATTTGCAAAATGTTCTATGCACAGAATGTTCCAGGCAGGGATCAGGCAGCATTGAGCAGGTTTAACCCAAGAGCAGTAGATGTGTTTGGTCGCTATATAGGGCCATTTATTTATTTTCAAATCAAATGTATATATTCCCCCCCTCCAACACCTCACCAGAGACAATTCTGGATGACAAACAACAGCAAATTAAAAATAACAGATAGAAGCAAAAATATAAAATCCAGGCTTTTAGAAATATTACAAATGAAAGAAATACAAACCACAGGTGAGGGAAGATAAAAATGGCCACCTCCTCAGTGAGGAGGAGGAGCAAGTCTCTGATTATTTGGGAGCCCCATGACTGGGAACATAGCTGGATCTTAAAGGGTTTTTGGAATGTCAAAGGGAATGAAGCTGATCTAATTTGGGGGGCAGGGGTATCAACGTGGGCCACAGGGTGGATACATCACTGGTCCTACCCCCTGTGCTGGCCCTGCCCCCACCCAGTTTAGTGAAGGGGGAAAGTCCTGATACATCACATGACAATGCCGTGACAACATGAGTTTGACACCCCTGACCTTAGGTGAGTATCACAGCACAGAAGGCATGTTTTCCAGAACCTACCAAATTAAGGTCCTTAAGAGATGGTACTTGCAACATGCTAACTCTGCTAGATTTGATGGGGTGGGCTGGTGTAACTAGGGAGAGGCCAGATAACCTCAGATAATCCAGTTCTATGCCATATTTTATACATGGATCTGGAGCATATCTATGTCAACAGGGATATTATAGGATAGGAAGAGTAGGAGAAACAAATGGTTGGTGGCATATGGTAACAGGAAGGCAGAATGGATGCATGAAAGAAATGGGGAAACAGAAGGAGGAAGAGAGGGGAATCTTGCTATTCTTGTTCCATTTTCCTCTGAAGGGTTCTTCAGATATACTTCCATCAAAACCAAGATCACCCTCAGAGATTCACCTTGAGTAGACCTGACTGAATCGTCCCATTGAATTTCTGAGATTCAGCGTGTTTGGTTTATATACAAACAAAGCCCATTTTTCATTCTGTGCATGTTCCTGCTTGATATCATAATGATTTTGCATGAAACAATATCCATTTATCATATACTTTCCTATCAGGAAAGACATGAAGCTACAACATTCTTGCTTTGTTATCAGAAAGAAGAAAATACCTTCCTATATTTTATGTTGTTGTTTTTTGGGGTGGTAGGTGATTCATGCACTCAATTGGAGGAAGCATGACTCTCCAAAGTGGAGAATTTAAAAAACAAAACACCCAAAGCAGAGTGGATAATCTAAAGTAGTGCAACTGTCCCTTATGCTTTGGAGGTAAAGTGAAGCGTCGTTTGTCCTGCTGAACTTGGATTCAGACAGATGGAAACTTTGCTTGTGCATCAGCACAATTTTTAGATATGTACTGACTTTACAGTAAACTGCCGCTGATGGTATCATTCAAAGATGTGTAAAGCGCCAGCCCTCACAGTTATTTCTGGTCTGGCAACAGTGTTTGTGGACATTGGAAGAAGAGACAGAGGAAGGCAGAGGCTGCATATCACAGATGCCACAGATTGACGATGAAATGTTTTGGCAGGACAAAGATTAAAAACTTGGCACCTGTCCGCTGCATATGAACCTCTCAGTTTCATACCCGCAGCTTAACATTCTAGAAGGCAATTAAACCGTTACTGATAAATTTCTCCCTCTTTCATATAACCTCAGATACAGAAGTCCATTAATGATACCTCTTTATGTAAAACTTGGTTTTTAGTCTTAGAAAATTTTAAAAAATGCCCCCCAAAGGGAAAAATCTGAAAAAAGTTCAGGAGAAACATTTCATTGTTTACAACTTTGCTTTACAGAGGAAAATTCAAGAGCAAAATCAAGAAAAACTGTAAAAAATATAATCTACTAAAAATTCATGAAATCAAATAGTATTTATAAATATATTTAAAACAGACAATTCGGTTTCTATATTTTTCACATGAATGTGAAAGACTCTGTATTAACTGATAACATTTGTACGGTAAAAATTAAATGAACACAATAAAGGAGAGAAATTGTTTTTTTTAAATCTAAAGAATCTTTCTGAGATTTATAATTAAAGATTTATGATAACTGGAATTATTAGGCAAAGCGAAGCTAAGTTCCAAGAAGTTTGCATTCTTTCTTAAAAGTCTCTCTATCTGTGGATAGAGAGACCTTTATACAAATGCTTAAAAATTGAGTAGATTTCTCTGTAGAAACAGGACATTAAATTTCTTCATAAGCATTTAATTGTAATTGCATAAATCACATAAGATGTTTAAGGTTTGCAAATTATTGAGCTATACCATAACCCAACAAGTTATAACCTGACATAAAATTATGTGTTATTTCATGCAGTAAGATGATTTAAGCCCATGATCCTGACTCTAACAAAAGAATACTTACATTGTTATGCTAGCAAGACCCATTTAGAGTGTCAAAATGTAGGAGCATATGTATGTCTTGTGCTGCAAACAGTAGTGATGTAATATGGCATGTGAACAGAACTCCATATGTTCAAATGCATAGCCTTTTCCTATATGAGCTTGTGACATTTTTCTCTGGACAGATATCTGAAAAGTTGCTTTCCAATTAAACTGTATAATCATTATAATGTATAATCATTACTGCTGCAATGAGACATATATTTATGCAGGTCTATGGCTGAAGTAAAAAAAATGATTTGATTTGCAATTCTGTGGATACAAACCCATTAGCTACTCCATTTTGACATTTTGCAAATGGCACAAAGAGTAGTAAGGAAAAGAGATTAGATGGATATAGGGGAAAATAACTAATTAGTTTACATCTCTCTGTATTTTTGTATCCTTGCAAATTATCCTTGTTTCTACTTATACATTGTTTCCTGTTCTTTAAATGTCTCGCTATAGTGAGTTGGGACTGCTGTAAATTCAGTTGGCTGTTTTTTGTAATTGCTAATCCCAAATGATATGATATAAGATTAGTTGCCATTAAAGCATTTTGATTATTCTGGCAATTTGAGGGATTGAGTTGAAGGATCTAGAAATAAGAAAGGGCAATAGATATTGCTAGAACTTCTCAGCTTGAAGACTAGCAAGCAACTAAAATTAGATAATTTCTTATGAGCAAATGCTTCGACAGTGTGACTTTTTATAACAATTTCTCACCTCATCCAACTTCAGTCTATTCACCATTCTGTCATACATTTGTTCTGTGATTCAGTTTTCATTCAGTCTCTCAATATGACCGAACCACCTTAGTGTGCTCAATCAATTATGCATTCAGTTCAATTCATTCATTTAATGTGAGTCATGTCTCTTGTTGTTTTCCTTCATATCAACTGAAGTTTTCAGTGCATTTGTTTGTTTTCTCCTGACATACCCAACTCTCATTTACAAATAATAAAGACAGAGGCACATTTATATATACAGCTCCTTTTAGTTTCATATAATTCAATCGCGTATGGGTAAAGTTGTGATTAAATGGCATCAAAGCCTTGCACATAGAATCCCCAAGATGGCACTGTAGTTTTTAATACTTTCTTGTGATTTTTTTCTCTTTTATGAATTGCTTTTATGAATTGAATACCAAGAAAAAAAATAACCATGCCAAAAGTTATAAAGAAAAGAGAAAGAAAAAAAAAATAAAGAAACCCAAAACAGATAACAGCCAGTTTACTCTAATGGTTAAAGGCACCATGCTAGAAACTGGGAGATTGTGAATTCTAATTTGCCATGAACATCTCAATGAATTATAGTCATATTTCATTATTATCACAGCAGCTCATTTACATTGATAATGATTCATTCATATATATCATACATACATTCATGCATTCTTCTACGAACCCCCATATTTTCTTATGCTGAAGAGTAAGTTTTGAACTGTGAGTAGGATATTGAGAATCTGCTTTCTTTGTTCATTATTATTTCAATAATGCATCCCTGAGGAAAAAAAGAAAAGCATGCATGTCTCATGAGAATATTAATTTCAGTATTTATTTGTCAATCGCTTACAAGATACAGGTATAAGAATAAATATAGTTTTGAATACATGAGATAGATACTTATAAGAAAAATAAAAAACAATAGGACAGGGACGGTAGGCACGATTGGTGCGCTTATGCATGCCCCCTATGCGCTTATGCACACCCCCTAATTTGCAGGACGCGTGTGTGTACTAATCTGCCACATGACTGTGGTAACAAGAAAGGTACAAGGTTTCCACTTGGAAACCACTTCTGACCTTTCTACTTGAAAAAAATAAAAATGAAAATTTGATTTTGGGTTTTGATGATTAAATAGGTTGTTGGTATATTTAATGGGTAGTACTTCACACAAATGAAAAGTTGAGATTATAATTTTGTTATGTAATTTACTTACTTATAAATTACTACTTTTTTCCTTCTTCTCCTCCTCTCTTATTTCTTTTTCCTTTTCCCCTTACCATCTTCCCCATTGTTTTTATTTTCATTTGTATTTTATATTAAGAATTTTAAAATAACAATAGCAATAGCACTTAGACTTATATACCACTTTACAGTGCTTTACAGCCCTTTCTATTCAAACTTACAGCATTGAAAAAATGGACTTATGACCATTTTTCACACTTATAACCATTGCAGCATCCCCATAGTCAGGTGATCAAAATTCAGATACTTGGCAACTGGTTCATACTTATGATGGTCCTGGAGTCCTGTGATCGCTTTTGTGCAAAGTCAATGGGGAAGCCAGATTCACTTAACAGTTGTGTTACTCACTTAACAAATTCAGTGATTCACTTAACAACTATGACAAGAAAGGTCATAAAATGGGGCAAAATTCACTTTACAAATATCTCACTTACCCACAGAAATGTTGGGCTCAAGTGTGATCATAAGTCAAGGACTAACTGGTATATAGTAACACTTTTTAAGAAGTACCCATATATCATTTATATACTCACCATCAACCTCCCAAATAGGTCAGACTGGAAACACGACAAGATGAATTAATTCTATTTTATTGTAAGGATACATTTAACAGAATCTTACACATCTGACAGTACAAACTTCCAATCTTTTCTTATTGCCATCTGATAAGTCAGGACTGATTCTTTTTAGGTTTCTTTCTCTGCCTGTTGTTTTTATTTTATCTGATCCTTCCTGCCCCTTGACTACCAGTGTTCCAAGGTCATTCTCACATTCCTTCACACTTACAGGTAAGCCAATCCACATATAATCAGACTCTTGGATTTTAAATCAAAATGCCATAAAAATGTGCCATCAAATAAGTCTATTATTAAAAATTAAAACATTAAATGGTTGGCTTCTGCCTACATTATCTGTCAATGAGAGTTGGGTATATCAGGGAAAAAGAGGAATAAAGGCAGTGGGAATGGATACTCCAGTCTGCATGGAGGAAAGCAACATGATTTTTGGTCTACATTAAATGGATAGTGAACGAATAAGAGTTGAATACAAAAGTGATTGACTAGTGATTAAAACAGTACATTGAGGTCTGGCCATATAGATGGAGAGAATGAATGAAGAATGAATTATAGAACAAATGTATGGCAAAACAATGAGAAGACTGAAAAATAATTCTGAAAAAAAAAACATATTGGAAAAATTCACACTCTCAAAGTATTGTTCATAAGAAATTATTTAATTTCAGTTGCTTCCCAATCTTAAGAACTGTCAAGCTCTAGCAACACAACACATGCATTTTTCATGGCGCAAAGTGCAGCCAAGCTTTAGCAGAGCGGAGAGGAGGGCTATGAACCCAGCAGAAACCTCTTCAAAATAATTGCTATCTATATCCTAAGAATAATGTACCATTGCAACTTCAGAGCGACAGTGGTTCCTATTGATCCTATTGATCTTCCTTTGATCCTATTGTTAATAGTGTATTAATTTGAAAGAATTAATACACTATTAACAATAGGATCAAGACTTGGTAATCATGTGGTCCAGACTTGGTAACCATATTCTCCAGAACCACAAGTTATGTATGCATATAAAATAGGTCAATATTGTAATGTAAAATATGTATTCATCCAACTGTTCTATTCATTTATTTATTTCTTCAAAGTATTAACTACATTTTATGAATAATTTATCCAGGATGGTTTATCCATGATTTTGAAATCATTACTCTTGTATTGTTATTTTAACAATTAAGCCAACTTTTGTAATTTATGGTACATTGGATCTTATAAACTGCAATTGGCTACTCCACTTGATCTTTGATACATTAATTTTCAGCTCCATATCCACACTTTATCATGCAATCTGACTTTCAGTTACAAATTTGTTTTTAAAATAGATTTCATGTCTTCAACAAAAAAAATACTCTGTACACATTTTGTCCTAAATGCATTAAACCACCAAGGGGATTTCATACTTCCTTGTAATACACCCCGATCACTTAACCATTTGCGAAGTATTGCATTTGTTCTCATATATGCTTTATTTATTTTATTTATCAAAATTATATAGCTACCCATCTCATTAATGTGATTCTGGGCAGTGTGCAATAAAAGCAGAATAAAACACAGTTTAAATCTATAAAATTATCATGATGGCTTTACTTCCATCATAAACTTCTTCTTGCACTTATCAATTAATTCTTCAAAAGCATGTATAACATTTTATAGTTCAATCCTATTCATTTTGATGGATCAAAAGGCATCTAATAAACTTTCTCACATTTATTATTGCTAAGTTCTCCTGAAGATCTAAGTTCTTCACAATCTCTGACTGGCATGAAGCCACATAATACTTTCCATCCTTTGCTCATTGTTACTTCGCATACTCAGAATTCTTCTAAATTCCCATGTTGTTTTTACAGTCACTATTTTCTGCATTGTAGAGGATCAATAATCTTATTCTTCCAATTGTCAAACTGAAATATAATCTTAACAAGCTGCCCAGGTCTTCCATAAACATTTCTAATTTAATGCTTGTCTAGTTATATCAGTTATTCTTACAGTCTTATTTTTCCCCCTCCAGTGAAATGCAATTATTGAATGGTTTTAATTCAGGTCACACAGAACTATAGAACGAGAGGTGTCCTCAGGCTACCCTACTACGAGGATCAAGTGGGAGATACATTTCCAATTATACATGAGATATCTACGTTCTTTTTGCACTTCATGAAAACTCTGAAGGATAAAAGTATGACCAGGAAGTTTTTAATATGGAATAACCAATGACAGAAAAACTATGTCATTCTCTTAATGTAATCCAGAAGGACAGTTCCTATTAGGGTATTCCGCCATTCTCGGTTATGATACTATCTATTAATAACATTTCTACCTCTCTATTTTTAACTTCAAAGATAAGAAATGAAGTGCCTGCCATCCCTCTGCTTTCACTGGCCTTACAGTGAGAAAGACATTAACAATGACAGTGTCATCAGTGAAATTTTTGGCTAATCCAGAGATCTGCATCAAGCATGATACTGCCTGATCATTAATTCCTGTTTACTTTGACTGTGGCAGTTTTTGGAAATGAAGTCAGAAGTTGTGCTGCGACTCTGTGGTCATTCTTCATTTATCTGGTGCCTCGGTCATTTTAATATATTTATCTGATGATTTATAAATACCCACTTGATATTCTGAGTCAGCAATGAGCTCTTTAAATGAGTACAAAGATTCAAACCCACAATAAAGGATTACAACATCCATGTAGAACAGAAAACCTAGATCCACACCCTCACATATTGGTCACAGTTCAACAGAAATGCAGAATCAGACGATAAGCATGCTGGTGCCTACCGTCCCTATCCTATTGTTTCTTTTTTATTCGTATCCATTTCATGTATTCGTAACCATGCTTATACCTGTTCTCTTAATACTTGCTTAATAAATAAAATAAATAAATAAAATGTTTTGGTTATTTCAGGTATTGACTGAAACAAAATTGGGCAGAACTCTGGGAGATTTGCAGGGCAAATAGGGAAAACTAGTATGTGCCGTTTCCCCACATCTCCAGGGACACGGTGGGCCAGAGACTTAATGATGCTGCATGTGCTGAGAAATTGCCAGCACTCTTGTGGTTTGAGTCCAGCTCCATGGGAACAGAGTGAGCTCCCATCTCTTGTCCTTAGCTCCAACCCACCTAGCAGTTTGAAAGCATTGTTTGCAAGTAGATAGATAAGTACCCCCATTTTGTTGGTAGGAAACTGCTGGCTCCATTCTGCATGGGGAGTTGGAACTGGTACTGGATCTACCTGGATGTGATCAGCGGAAGAGCATGGAAGGAAATCCCAGATGAGCTCCCTCTGAGATGGAGCTGCAGCCCAACCAGTGTGAAGCTAGTTTGCCCTCTTGTGGTGCACTGGTGCAACAAAGAGATTGGACTTCTACTGCATGCATAACATTGTAGCTTCCCTAGCCTTGAATGCCATATGCTAAATAAATAAATCCCTGCCTGTATGCCAACCCCATTTCCCAACACATTCTGTTCCTTCCCTTTTCTGCTCCATTCTGACATCTAAGCCCCAATACACATTTTCCCATAATTTGTTCCTCCTTGATCTACCTGCATCTTCTTCCCTCCCTTCCCTCAGTTGCCCAAGTCCAACTGCAGCATAACCCATCCTTTCCGAACCTTCCAAATGTCCTCTCCTTCTGCCAATTAACCAGCCCACATACCTCCCCCTTTATCAGTGGTTCCCAGCATGGCATGTCCCATCACCTCACCAGCCTCCTGAATGTCTCCTGCTTTCTCGTGTTCATCTTTCCACTGACACTATACTACACAGCAGCACAGCTGGCCTTCCCAATTTTCCCAGTGTTTTTTCCCCTGTTGTATCCACTCAGTTGCCACACTAATGCCTATGTGCACAATTGCCAAAGAATACCTTTAGTCCTGATTGTTCTTTATTCTTATCTTCTCCTAAAATGTTTCTGTCCAAAACCATACTGTAGTCCAGGTCTAAATAAAACAGCCCTGCCTTGTTTCCTATATAGACCAAAGCACTGAAACCATGCAACTTTCAGTTAGAGCATAGATTATTCTAACCTAGCTGTTTGTGCATGGGAATGTATTTTCATTCATTCATGCAATCAATTCATTCCCTTTATACAGATCCCAAAGCAACGATTCTAGGCAGTAATAGGATTAAAATAAAAAACCGAATACAATATAAAATACAATACTGTACTGTACTAAGTTTGAAGCTTGTTATCTTTTTTAAAAAAAACCTAAAAGACTTTAAAGTTTTTATGTTTGAATGTAAACATACTATTCATGCTCTTGAAAGCATTTTAGCTTTTGATACACCGGCAGAGGTACTTTATGCCAAAAATATTTTAAGGAGTACTTCTAGCACATATGTTACAACAATCAGCTTTTAGTTTACATGATATTTCAGCACATACCTGCTACTTACAGTAGAAAGAAAGAATCTACTTATTTCTGAACCATGCCACTTGCTATGGCTCAGAATAGGCTGCAATGCTATATGCAAGAAATAAGGATTTTGGGAAAACTGCATTTTCAGTGGGATTAGCATAAGAACCTGTGAGCATCAAAATATCACAGTGGGACTGTGGTCCTAGAGCTTACGATAAATCAAGAGAAAGGATAAAATACAGAGTTACATGGGTAGAAAATAGTACAGTATTTTCAGTATAATTTATAGATTTTTGTAGAAGTTCAGGTAAAAGTAGAACAAAAATGGGTCAACCAAACCTGTAAATACAATTCAACCAGTTCAATGAAAGCTAGTTAAAAAAAACCCACATTAATATAAGCTAATTACTAAATAGATTAAAAAAAGAGAAAAATGAAAGAGAAAATGAGTGTAATGTATAAAGTATAATAATATATAAAAACTCCATATTGCTAGAATGCAAAATTTTTAATAAGTTTTTTCTTTATTCGTGTCAGAAGTACCTTCCAAATATGAACAGTAATTGGAACATTGAATAATGAATGAATTGTTCATGAATACTGAACAAATAGATAAAAACAAAACACCACTTTTTGGTCTAGTAAGTTAATGCAAGATAATACAGACCAACTTTTAAGCAATGAATGAAATCTAGAGTATTATTCAATCTTTCTTTTCTATCAAATTTCCTTAAGAAGGTTCCTTTAGAATGTTTAGAATCAGTTTAATTTTTCTGAGTGCACACAGTAATTTTCTGCAATTCAGCCACAATATATCTAAGGTTCCTGACAGATAAAATCCATATCTGGAGATATAATTTAATCAATATTAAAAACTTCCTACTAAGAACATAGCTAGTCCTTGCTTAGCAACCACTTGTTCAGCAATTGTTCAGTTATGATAGCTAACCGGTCCTTACCATTGCAGTTGTCAGTGCCCCCCATGATCACAGTTCAGGTATTCAGCAACCAGCATGCAATTATAAGCCACATCATCTTGCAGTCATGGGATTGCGACCGTCACAGCTGGCTTCTGATGAGCAAAGTCATTGGGGAAGCCAGCAAGAAGTTGCAAGTCGGGATCATGTTTGCACTTAAAAATTCACAATGATTTGTTTAATGACTGAAGCCATTACTGATATAAATTGAGCAGGGTCACATGATTTTTCACTTTATAACTGCATTGCAGTTATAAAGCAACAGAGTACCAGTCCAAATTATGGTCAGTAAGTGAGGACTACCTGTAATTCACCAAAGATAGAGCCGAAATGGCGCAGTGGACAGAATGCAGTACTGCAGCTCTAACTCACTGCTCACTCCAGGAATTTGTTCTTGAGTGGCTCAAGGTTGACTCAACCTTCCATCCTTCCGAGGTCAATAAAATGAGAAGCCATATTGTTGGGGGCAATATGTTGTAAACCACTTAGAGATGGCTGAAAAGCACTGTGAAGCAGTATATAAGTCTAAATAGCAATAGCACTTAAGACTTATATACCACTTTATAGTTCTTTACAGCCCTCTCTAAGCAATTTACAGAGTCAGCATATTTGGGTCCTCATTTTACCCACCTCGGAAGGATGGAAGGCTGAGTCAACCTTGAGCCTGGTGAGATTTGAACTGCCAAATTGCAAGCAGCCAGCAGCCAGCAGAAGTATCCTGCAATACTGCACTCTAACCACTGTGCCAGCTTGGCTGCTATTGCTATAAATGCTATCGCTATAGCAATAAAGCCCAACTAATAAGGAATTAAGGAAATAGGGATGCATGCTTACATTGTGCTCATCCATCTGGTCCCCATCGCTATCCAGATTGAGAAACAATGATGGCACATTCCCTGCAGCATCGATTGGCATTCCCATTCAGTTTCCTCCTTTTCACCTGTGTCACTTATGCAACTGTGCATATCTGCATATATGCCCCACCTTACCTTATCATAAAAAATAAGTAGTACACTTCCAATACATTTCTAGCCTAGGTAAAGAATATATTTCCTTGAAGGAAGCAGCCAGCTTTAAGTTGAATTTTGAACACTCCCCACTTCCTGGTATCTGGGTTTCCCTTCTTGCCAGTTGCAAAGATTAAATGTGAAGTGTTCTTTCTTGAAAATATTTGTATATTAGATGTAGGTATGCTACAATAGAGATATGTCTTTGAAAATCATATTCTTTATTCTTACTTCTACATAAGCACTCTTAGCTGTCCAAGCACAGTCTGATCCAATATCAATATTATTATTATTGATATCCAATATCAAGGTGTTCTAGGTCCATGCTGGTATCAAAATTTGTACATGTGTCACCAGAGAATACATTTATTTCAATTTTTCTCTAATGCCAGTGATAAAATAAAACTGATTCTGATTTTTATGATGTACACTGCTCATACTGAGGCATCTCTTTATCTTATTCCATCTCTCCTTAGCACTGGACATTACAAGTGCTTATTAATTATCATTGCAGTACGTTGACATGTATTTCTAGACATTTCCAATTCTAATGGCTCCCTCTGGACATGCATGAGTTTTGTAACTTCACTGTGAATAAAAATATATATAACAGGAAGAAAAAGTAGAAAACATTCTGTGTGAAATCTGAACCAACTATCAATTTAACAAGCCTTTGTGATTAGCAGAGATTATAGAGCTAGTTTGACCATTGTTGCCAAGTCTTGAGGCCACAAGAAAATAATTATTTCTTTTTTCCAAGAGAACATTCAAATTAGTCATCCTTGGAGCAGCAAGCTAATGTGTTTTCTCCTTTAAAAACAGAAATTCAGTGTTTTGTCTATGATAGTTGGGTGTCCTTCTTCCACGGGCAGAACAGATGAGAGTGTGAAGCAGAGGTGGTATTCAGTAGGTTCTGACCAGTTCTGGAGAACCGGTAGCGGAAATTTTGAGAACCAGCAAACACCACCACCACCACCACAATTCTGAGAACCAGCAAACACCACCTCTCACTGGCCCTGCCCCCATCTCTTCTCTGCTTCCTGAGTCCCAGCTGATTGGCTGGGTCTTCTTCTGTTGCCCTGCACAGGAGAACGGAGCTGGAAAGCAGATTAGTGGGGTGGGGAGGGAATGGGATTTTGAGTAACATTCCCCTGCCATGCCCACCAAGCCACACCCACAAACAGGTAGTAAAAATTTTTGAATCCCACCACTGGTGGGAAGGTGGTTCTAGGTCCACGCAGGTATCAAAATTTGTACATGTGTCACCAGAGAATACATTTATTTCAATTTTTCTCTAATGCCAGTGATAAAATAAAACTGATTCTGATTTTTATGATGTACACTGCTGATACTGAGGCATCTCTTTATCTTATTCCATCTCTCCTTAGCACTGGACATTACAAGTGCTTATTAATGATTTGTCCCACAGAATGAGAAGAGGAGGTTTAGTGATTAAGGCGCCAGGTAAGAAATTGGGGGGCTGGGAATTTTAGTCCTGCCATAGGCATGAAAACAAGCCAGGTGATCTTGGACCAGTCATTCTCTCTTTCAGCCCAACCCACCTCACAGGGTTCTTGCTGTAGGGAAAATAGGAGGAGGAAGGAGTATTGGCATACTTGCCACCTTGAGTTGTTTGTAAATATAATAAAGGTGGGATATAAATAAACACAAATAATTAAAGATGAGAGAATAATCTGTAGATCAAAGTGCACTTGTACTATGCAAAATAACTTGTGCTCATCAAAATATATAACAGACATTCCTAACAGTAAAAATCAGTGTGAGTATTACAATTGGAATTTTCTCTATAAAAATTTGGATGCATAAAATGATTGCTTCTTTATTTTGAATGATTTCAAACTCAGCTATCATCAAATTTATTCCATATCTAAAAAAATCATCATGAAGAGTCACAATTTCCGATGTTCATACTCTAGCTGCCAGTTTTCCATGGTTTGGCAGCCAGATAATTGTTCTAAAAGAAGTTTAACATTTCTTTGCAGTACATAAGCAGCTCACAATTCTGAATTTAGACCAACCAGAGAGGAAAAAAGTGAACAAAAATCTTCTTCAGAAATTTCAGCTGATTTTGCAACTGGCTAGTGATGTAAAGCATGGGAATTAATTCTTTGGGGTCACTTGGAAGATACAGATACAGAAAGATTGGTGCAAAACTTTCATAGTCTTATACATTAATGCTCAGCATAAAGAAAATGAACACGATGAGTGTGAGCTCTTTAACTCAACAATCATATTTAATAGATAAAAAACAAAGACTTTGTGGGAAAACTCCCATGATTAGATTGTAATAGTGAAAAATGCATTTTTTTCAAAATACACAGAATCAATTCTTTAATTTCAGTTCCTGTTTCCAGTTTAATAAAGTCCTAAGTATTTGAAAGCAGAACAGAGCCCCATGTCTGTTATTCACTTGATGTGTTATACAAGAAGAGAGGTGCAAACTTTCCCTAACACAAAATCCATTAAGTAAGGTATGAGTTTGTATGTGTGTGTGTGTGTGTGTGTGTGTGCGTGCATGTGTGTGTGTGCCTACCTGTTATGGGCTGTGCAACACTATTGTAAATTGCTATTAGTCCCTATTCACCTCAACCTGATATCCTTTAAATGAGTTGGAGCAAAACTGTCATGCCCCTGGTGGAAACTGACTCTGAGGAAGAGGAGGAACAGCCAACAGGGAGTGGGAGTGTGGCTCCAGAGGTGGTGGAGGAGGCTGGGGAAGGGCAGAGGCTGGCTGAGCAGTCAGAAGGGGATCCAGTCCCATCCCCTATCCATCCTAGGTCACACAGGGAGGAGAGGATCAGGGAAAAGCGAGGTCTACTCAAGAGGAGATTACCATGATCCTCCTCATGGCTTGCAGGTGGGAGCTATGTATATAAGTATGCAACTGCACAGTTAGAATTTGCAGGAGTCAATTTAGTGTTCAACTTGAAAGAGGTTATCTTTGTTGGCATTCTTCCCATGGACTTTTTTCGGTTATTTTCCTGGAGTTTATCTTGGCTTGCTTCGGAACTCTCATCAATGCTGTTTGTTTTGGTTTTCTGTTTGCCTCATTACTTACTTTTGTGATTTTAAACTGTGCCAAATAAAACAGTGAAGTTAAGTTGAAGGCCTTACCGGACTTTAATATATGTTTTGGGTTTTGGGTTATATTGAGAGACTACGGGTCATCACAAAAGTTCTCTGCACCCTTTCTTTGCATATTTTAGCCTCCAGTGCCCTAATCCTCTTTGTTGCTCTTCTCTGCACTCTTTCTTTAATCTCAACATCTTTTTTACATCGTAGCAATAAAAACTGGATGCAGTATTCCAAGTATACTCTCATAAAGCAGTATTGCTCAAGTCTTAGGCCTCCAATGGTGGAATTCCTCTATACAGGCAGTCCTCAACATACAACAGTTCATTTAGTGACCATTTGAACTTACAGTGGCACTGAAAAAAGTGACTTATGACCATTTTTCACACTTAGGACCTTGGCAGCATCCTTATGGTCACGTGATTTACATTCAGATGCTTGACAATTGACTCACATTTATGATGGTTGCAATGTCCCAGGGTCAAGCAAAGTCAACGGGGAACCAAATTCACTTAACAACTGTGTTACTAGTTTTAACAACTGCAGTGATTGAAAAGTGACAAGAAATATCATAAAATGAGCCAAAACTCACTTAACACGTTCCTCACTTAACAACATAAATGTTGGGTTCAATTCTGATCATAAGTTGAGGACTACCTGTATTTGCTCAATTAGGCGAGTACTTAACAAGAAGTTTCCTGCCCTAACCCTCCTTTAGGAGTATTATTATTTTAAAAAAGTTAAAAATAACCAATGTCCTTAAATTATGTTTACACCGTCAGTCACATTAGCCTGTCACAAAGGGGAAAAAAAAGCTAATAAGTACATTCTGCCATAAGCTTCAGCAATGCCTCGCTCTGCAAAAGACACTCTTTAAGGGTAGAACCGATCAAATGTTTCTTTAAAAGTCCACATTCCTTTGAGAAAACAGGACGACGCCTGTTCCAGAGTCGGATCGCATTCCAGCTCCTCTTGGAGAAAGACTCTCAAAAGTAAATCCAAAAGTAAAACCAGTGTTTGTTTTCGGACGAAAAAACGAGTCCTCCCCCGCCCCTCCCCGTCTTCTAAAGCAACCCCAATTTTATACCACGGCAAGGGCACGTAGTTTTATCGCAGCGGAGGTGGAACAACCTCGCAAGTCCGTGCAGCCGGCCTACAACTCATCGCTTGAGTCGCGTCGCGGATATTTTGGGTTGCAGCCCCACAAAGACCAACCTTCCGCTCCCGGGCAGTTAATTAAAGTGAGGAAGCGGGGTGGGGGAGAAGAGGTTGCGGAGGGGAGATTGGGGGAAAGAGAGAAGTTTCGGAGGGAGGGGCTGTTTAATTAGCTCTTTCCTTCACCAGCGCCCCCTCCTAATCCCACCCACCCATTTCGTCCACTTTGCCCCCGGGCAGCCGGTAGCGCGAACGCACGCGGGAGCTGCTGGTGCTGCTTTTTTCCCCCCAGGTTTGACGTGAGCTTCCCCGCAGGCTCTTTCCTCGTCCCTCCCCACCCCCACCGTCCCCTCCCGAGGGCGGGTGACCCAGCCAGTCGGGGAAGAGAGGAGGAGGTGCGGAGGTGCCAACGCATCCCTCGCTCAGGCGCACCAGGGAGACCGACTGCAGACCGGCGAGGCAGGCCCAGGAGGAGCTTAGCGCGCCTTTTCCAGATCCAGGAACTGATCGGAGGGCAAAAACAAAAAAAAAACCCCAAAACGGTTTTCTTCTAGGCTTTCTCTGGTGGGTAGGAAGATGGAAAGATGCTATTTAATTTACTCGTTTGTTATGCGTCTAAGCTATCGACCCGCGCGCTCGACGAACGTGTCCCCCGCCCCCTCAGAGTCTGCAGCGATGCCTGAGAGGAGTTAGAAGAGCGGTGTGGAGAGCTTTTGGTCTCGACTCTCCTCAGGGCTGGGATTGGGGGAAGCTTCCTCGAGGCTCAGATGGAGCGTATCTGGATTATAGTCTGCTCCTGCCTCCTTCTCGCCTTCCTCGGGTACCGGCCGGCTCGGTTCTTCGCGCGGCTTCATGCTGCTCTCGGATAGCTCCGCGCTTTGGAAGAGCCGGGAGCCTTCCGGCCGAGGGCGCGCGCCGCAAGATGCCTCTTTGCAAGATATCTCTGGAGGTTCTCAAGTCATCCGGGTCGCTGGTGTCTCAAAGGTGCTTTTTTTTACCCCCAAGAGGCGGCTGGATTCGGGTACCCCCTGCCCCCTTTGGGGAAGATGATTCGCTTCTCATGCGAGAAACTTATTCAGTTCTGACTGGATGGTGGGGGTGGAAAGATTTCGACCAAATCCCTGTAAAGGAGTACAGATAGTCCCCGACTTTCCACCGCAATTGAGGCCAGAATATATGTTGCTAAGGGAGAAATTTGTTGAAGTGAGTTTTGCCCCATTTTACTAGTTTGGTGCAGTGGTTAGAGTGCTGTACTGCAGGCTGCTTCTGCTGATCGCTGGCTGACTGCAATTTGGCAGTTCAAAACTCACCAGGCTCAAGGTTGACTCAGCCTTCCATCCTTCTGAGGTGGATAAAATGAGGACCCGGATTTTTGGGGGGGGCTTATGCTGACTTAGAGAGGGCTGTAAAGCACTATAAAGTGATATATAAGTCTAAGTGCCATTGCTATTTTCTTGTCACATTTGTTAAGTGACTCAGTCACTGCAGTTGTTAAACTAGTAACCCGGTTGTTAAGTGAATTTGGTTTCCCCATTGACTTTGCTTGTCAGAAGGTCACAAAAGGGGATCACATGACCCCAGGACACTGCAACTGTCATAAATACGAACCAATTGTCAAGCATTTGTACGTAGATCAAGTGACCATGGGGGATGCTGCAAAGGTTGTTAAATATGAAAAATGGTCATAATGCACTTTTTTTCCAGTGCCGTTGTAATTTTGTACAGTCGCTAAATGAACTGTTGTAAGTCAAGGACTATCTGTACAAGTCCTTCCATTTCTCCCCCTCACCCAACCCCATCCAATCAGAACTGAAGAAGCTTTTTAGATGAGAAGAGAAATGTCCTCCTCAAAGGAAAAAACAAAGTCCAGTTGCCTTTTGAAAAAAGCACCTTTGAGACCTTTTTGTAAGAGTGGCTGGACCATTATTTTTCTGCCTGCTTGCAAGGTGTGTTGTAATGGTTAAAAAGGCCATTGTTATAGCCTCAGTGCAACTGGGGCAGAGAGCTGTTCCCTGAACTTTGAGCCTTTTCGCCTTACGCTTTCTAAGGCTGCTCTTTTTAAAAATGATTTTATTGATGTAGTAATGAAGCGCTGACCCTAGAATTTTAGTCCCATCTTAGGCATGAAAGCCAGGTGAAGATTCTGGTCAGGCCCTGAATTGCTTGTTGGTACTTGAATCCATTCATTATCATATATTTTGGATATTCCAAAACTTTAGTACTGAGATGGAAACCAGGACAAATCAAATCCTTCACTTGTGGGTCAGAATACGTTAGACTCAACTATGAATTAAATTTGCCATATATATGGAGAATGGTTGTATGGGGGAATTGTCCACAGGAAGACAATGGTTCTTGAGCTAGAAATGTGACTAACATGGATTCAAAGACAGATACATTTAGAAAATTTTGTAATTGCCCTGATTGGAAAGGTCACATTATTTTCTTTGTAGCCAATTCTACATATTGTTACTTTCATGGAAATAGAAAATGGAGAATATCCATGTATAAGAAAATCTACGGTGCATATAAGATAGGACAGTATCTCTGCCCTTTCTGTCTTCATTTAAAACTAAGATGCTAAACAAAATGTAAGTAGGCAGTAAAACTGTAGAGGAACATTTCTAAGCATTTATAATTAAAAAAGAACATTTGGTACATCTTAAATACTTAAATACAGTTCAGTTGTCCTTTATATTTGTGGATCAGACTCTGGAGCCTTATGCCATAGTAGCTACTCATTTCCTCAAAGAGTGAATTTGTTCTTATGTAGCCAAAAGGGCACCATTCACTCAAAGTTGGTTAGATTTTATCTCAAAAAGGTACTTCATATTGTAGAGATGATGTACTTCTCCTGTAGTTCACATCATTTCCACCCCCAAATCCCTCTGGCAATTCTACTGGCACGTGTGCAAATATATGCTGAAGCCTCTTCTAGTTAATGGAACTCAGAAGCTTGGAGAAATCAAACAAGATGCTTTGTTGTTAGAAGAAGGGTTGCATACAGATGGTCCTCATTAATTTTTCTTACTGGCCTGTCCACCTTGGTTCCTTTTGGACAGACTCTAGTACACTAGCAATTACAGTGGAGCCTGGCAACTCAGTTGTTAAGCAAAGCAGTTGCCAAATGAAAAACTTCAAATGTGTTTATGATCTTATTATTTAGCTTTCCTTTGTTTGCAGACCTGCAAGGCAAGGACTGCTCATAAAGTTTCATTTTCATCACTTCTGAAATTCTGGAGAATCATTAAACGAGCCAGTCACTAAACAAGGAGTACCTGCAGGTGTTGCTTCATGCAACAACTTTAAAACTCTACTACGGTATCCATACAAAGGGATGGTATAATAATATGGCTTGGTTTGCAGAAATCATCAAAAGGATTGGGGGAAGCAAGAACCTATAGAGCAACTATCCTCCAAAATAACTTAATGTTGAATGGCAAGCCCAGTGGTAGATATTATATCTATCCAGGTGTGAGAAAAGAGGGATGGGAAAGTGAAAAGAAATTTGAATGCTTTGTCGCAGCTGGGATTCTGAAAAGAAAATTTCAGTCCTCCAGCATTTTTGAAGGTTACTGTTAATGTAATGAGTAGAAGATCCAGCTTTTGGAAGAAAATAGTATTCTTAGAACTTGAATGAGTCATCTTCTTGGCTTTCAGTTTCGATCATCTAATATCAGTAATGAGGATTTGGAAGTTCGTTTAAGACATTTTCTCCCTGGGGAAAAAAAAAAAGATTGACATTGGTTTTTTTTTGTTTCTGGTATTTGCCTGTAGGAGAATCATTACAGCAGTTCTGAGGATGTTTCTGCTTGGCTTGCTCTTCTTGCCGGCTCTTCTGGGCATGGTCTTTTCAGCCCCTGCTTCAGACAGTAAGAAAAAGGAGCAACCGCAGGAGATACTGCTAAGCTTTCCAAAGGATGAAACTAGCCTGAATGAAATGCTCCAGGAAGTCGAGGAGTTGATGGAGGATACTCAGTACAAGCTGACCAATGCAGTCAAAGAGGTAAGACTTTTGTCTGGAGAGTTGGAATAAGAATTTAATGTTTAAAGCTGATAGAGAAATCTCACTACAGTATGCTTTATAAGCTCAGGGTTTTAGATTAACAACAACAAGATTAAAATATAACATACCTATGCTGCTGAAATGACTACCATTTTAATTGAATATTTGAAGAAAAGGTATGTATCTGTCTGCGAAATGAGAATAATGACGTGTAATAAAATGGTGGAGAATCTACCTGCTCAACCTAATAGGTTAATTTGGGTGACTTGTCCTAGGCAATTGGCAACAGAGAGTGTGAAACATTAAGGGTGTGAATATTTTATTTAAGTATCACCAGTATCAGCAACTATTTTTATGTTTGTCAAAAGACTTAAGTGTCAAAGGCAAAGAGGGTAGGAAAAATGAGGCAGAATAAAAAGAGTATCTGTAACTGTAAAATGCATGCCGAAGAATTGATTTATCCATCATATCTATGTAGAAATTTACTTGCAAATCCCTTACAAAGAAGACATTAATTTTTGTTCCTCATTCATACAGTAGGCCTGCAATCTTGTCTTATCTATGCTTTTATTTTATATGAAAGGAAAAAAATCACTTTCAGCTTATTTTTCATTTTTCTTCCCCTGGAATCATGCACATATTTTCAGACTGGTAACATTAAGGTGGAGTATAGGTTGATCTTATTTCTCATCCTGATTAACTGTTTTCATGATGTGAAAAACTGATGTTGAGTTTTCAAGCATTTTTACGTATTGAATAATGGACACATCTAATTTGGCACATGTTCCTGTTGCTGATCTTCTAATGTTAAATCAGTAACTGCGTGGAAGGAAAACCATCTGCTTCATTAAATAGTACTGGCAGGTTTGTTGCTTTACAGACTAATTATGTATACATATACATGGAATTTTGGAAATGTCTATGAGTTTCCCCCCCTTTTACCATATAAGAAATATTTATTGTCAAATATTTTGTATCTTATATATCTCCCACCAATATTCTGAATATTTCACAAATATTCTGAATGTGCCGTTTTGGAAAGAAATGATTTGTTGGTTTGTTTGTTTTTTGCCAACCTACAATTGACTATGGATGGACAGGACTGGAAGCCATACATCCTGGTTTACAAAGCACAGTGGTTTGTTCATATAATCTGCATCTAAATAAACTAAACTGACATAGCACAATGTGCACATCAAGCTAGTAAGTTTCCAACCCCATTTGATTTGATTTGGAGCTGTGTACATTTCATATTAGTCAAGTTTGGAAAAATAGGCTGCATACCAAACCCTCTTAGAAGAAGTAAATCCTGTTAAATAGACACTTTATACAACAGTGTATTTTCTAGTTGTTGCTTAATTGTCTATGTCTTTTTAAATGCTTGATTTTTCTTTTTTTACTTCTGAATCCTAGACCTCTTATTCATCAACACTGGGGTGGGCGGGGGGGCTTAGCTCATGGTGTCCTTAAGCTGCTCCTCCTCTCGGGTGCTCATGCCAGCTTCTCTTAGCCAGCTAAGAAAATTCTATCTGGAGTGAGATACTTGGGCAACAGCTTGCAAGGTATTCAGTCCAAACAGCAAGGTACCACATCCTCCTACTCTTCTATACCTTGGAATTAATTATTGGAGCTTTGCTACTAAGAAAATAACAGCTGAGGCATAAACTGAAGCAACAGCTTGAAACAGGCCCAGGGCTGGCTTCAGTGTGGCTTAGATATTACTGTTTTATTAAATTCATAGCAACCTACATTACCCACAAGATTCAATTAAACTTTTTATTTTTAGTAATTTTTGTATTAATTCAACAACTTGCCGACCAATTATTCTTATGCAACAATATTTTATGCAATTGTCCCAAATAATCAAGTCATTTCCTTGATGGCATAATACACGAATCTCAAAAAAATGTTACAACTACAGCAAAATAATTTCTCATGATAGAAGTCATTCCTTGATTTTCTGGATTTTCTTATTTATTTGAAACTTCTTTATACCACATTTCATTTAAAAACAAACCAACCCCCCCCCTTGATGTGGTTTTGAACAAACTCCAAACAATTCAAATACATTAAAAATAACTGCAAGCATATATTAAATTATTATATTAAACCTATAAAAAAAAGACAAAGAGAAAATAATAAAACCACTAGATCAAGTAAAAACTTCAATAAGGCAGTAAGGCTCTAATGAAGCAATCAAAACGTTAAAAAGTTATGATATGTATGTAGTTATTTACCAAGCACATCTAAATTATATTAAAGATACCAAAATATCTTTACAATCTCCAAGGCATGTCACAACTTTAGAGCACCTCTAATGTTTGGAAGTTGAAAGCTGAAAAATTTGACATGCCCTACTTGATGCTGGGAAAGAGATGAAGAGCTGGACCAGTAACAAGATGATTGAACTCAATTACAGGGACAATGAGTGCACCATTGAGAACTTGGAAGAACAGATTTGGGGTAGATCTTTGTGGAGAGGATCTCTCTATATGGCCTCTAGATGTCAAAAGTCATATACAATGACATATAAATTAAGGAAGTTAAAATTCAAACAGCAGTAAAACATTATTCAAAAGACCAAAAAACCTAAATGTTCCTTTGCTTGACACTGAAAAGACCATAAAGATAGTTCTAGGCTTAACCTGCTTGGGAATGGTATTCCTTAAAAGCAGTAGGGGTTTATAGGTTAAAACCAACACCTTGCCTTGGGATTGAAACCAGCCTGGGAAGCAGTGAAGATCACATAGAAATTGCCAGGAGCGTTTTTACTGGTTCCAGACAATATTGTAGCCTAAACAGAATAGCCATGGATATCATGTTATCAGTATTCCAATATCTAATTGGCTGCCATAAAGAAGACTGGTTTCAACCTATTCTGTAATGCAGTGGTATCAAACTCTATTTCATTGAGGGTCACATCAGAGTTGTGTTTGACCTTGGGGGGCTCGGTTGGGTGTGGCCAGGGTGACATCATGTGTCAGGGGATGCCTGTGGTGACCTGAGCACTTTGCCAGTGAAAACAGGCTTTTGAGCTCTGTTTTCGGCTGGGACAACCTCCTGCAACCCTCTGCCAGTGAAAACTGAGCTGGTAGAGGCACTGCAGGGCGGGTCCTTTACTATTTCCAGGCGGCCCCGTGGGCCAGATCTAATCACCCTGCAGGCTGGATCCAGCCCCGGGGCCAAGAGTTTGACACCCCAGCTCTAAAGCATCTGAAGGCAGAACAAGAAGCAATGGATGGATACTAATCAAGGGGAGCCACCAACCTAGAACTAAGGAGAAATTTCTTGAACGTCAGAACAATTAATCAGTGGAACAATGTGCCTCCGGAACACGGGTGGGATTAAACTGCTGTTACTACTGTTTCACTACGTGTGCGTGTACAGCATTTGCAAAAAAAAAAAAAAAAAAAATCAGCTGCGTTGCCCGGACAGCTGACAACGGGTGCGCAGCATTTGAAAAACCTCTTCTTTCTTGCTTTTTCAACCTCAACTATGCCACGCAAAGCAGCTGAGGTTGAAAAAGCAGGAAATAAAGGACAGCCAAGAACCTGGGCGAACTGGTTCAGGGACTGCTGCTCTTCAGAGCTACTGGTACTATAGAACGGGGCCGAACCAGTAGCATCCCACCCCTGCTCCTGAAGCTTTGGAACACTGGAGGTTTTTAAGAAGAGATTGGACAACCATTTGTCTGTAATGGTTTTGGGTTTCCTGCTTGAGCAAGGGGTTGGACTAGAAGACCTCCAAGGTCCCTTCCGATTCTGTTATTCTGTTATTTGTTTCTCTAGAAATCAGCTAGAGGTGATGTTGCTTAAATATCTGCCTTGGACATGTCAGCCCCTACTAACTTGTGTACAATTTATGATACTTGGGTAGGAAACTCATTCTTTTCTGTTCGGTTTTTGAATGTCATGATGTATGCTTCCGTCCTCTTCCCTGCTGCTTCCCTGGCTTGTTTGTTCATTCTTCATTGTGAATGATCTATCTGCCAATCAGCTTGACTGTTTATATCTGGGCTTCTAAAAAGAAGTATTTGTTCTGATGATCCTGAATCTCAAAGCAGATTTGTATCTGTTATCCATTTTCTTTTTCCCTGCCCTCGCCTTGGCCACACCCTGGGGAAAAATACTTTCATGATTTTGAAAAGCATCGTGTTTTAGGGAATGGAGACAAGACAAAACAAGATCCTGCTGTGTAAAATCAACTTTTTTTGAAGAAAAATTTGTTCATGGATTTATTATTCTCTCTCTCCTCAAATACTCATTTATTCTGACCAAAAAGGCTGCTAAGTCTGTCTTCAGTACTCCTAATATTCTTGGTGTAGCCCAGCTTTTGTTTACATAGTTGAAAGTGATTCAGCTGTTTCAAATCTGCTTTCCTGACAGGCTGAAAAAAATGTTCCTGTGTTTTCCTTTGTTCTGAGATCTAGTACTGTACTTTGTACTTTCACAGCTGAGTCTTCTGCTTAATTTTCTGTTTTCCAAGTATATGTTGTGCTTGACCTGCAGTTTGCCTCTGGGTCTAGAATCAAGGCTTGGGTTTGGTGGGCCGTGAGTGCTCTTGACTAAGAGCAGAGTTTCCTCGCATCTGTAAATGGAAACAGTAGCTTCATCTGGGATGAAGCAAAGACAGCTTCCTATCAGAAGACCTGTCTAGGCACGATGGTGCCAGCACTTTGTTTTAGAGATTAAGCATAGCCTGTTTATAAACATTCTTGTGTTTCTCTGGGACACAGCCAGTCTTGGTGTGATTCTGCTTCTGATTTCTGTCACCAGCACATTGTGCAACTCAGACAAATGTCACTGGAAACAATGTACTCCCTTTCCATTTGACGTGCTGAGAATTTTTAATTGCTGTAGAAAGCTAGAATTGCATTGATCTTCTCCCACCTTCCATTCTGCCTTAAGATAAGCAGCAACAGGGTAGACTTATAATAAAGAGTGTCTCTGTATTGATACAGGCATTCATTCTCACTAAAATATACATTGAAACATAATGGTTTGATTTAAAGTTCTGGAAATTATACTTCTAATTATTATGCTACTCCTGTTCACATGAACTGGGCTTATAGTTTTGTGTCAGTGCATAATCTCATGTTTTGATTCTTAGAGACCAGTGATGGTTAACCTTTTCGTTGTCACATGCCAAAAGCGTGCATTTTTGTGTGTGTGTGCATGTGTGTGTGCTTTTACCCATAATGCAATACATGTGCGCACTTCCACCCCCCTGCACATGCAGGCATGACCCCCTGTGCTCCCCCATCCCCTGCACATGAGCACGTGTCTCCCACATGCACCCTGCCCTCCCGCACATGTGTGGCAGATACCCAACAATCAGCTGGTTGGCGGGAGGCGCGCACGCATGCGCAGTGGAACTGTGCTGGGGTGATGGCTCGCATGCCAGCAGAAATGGCTCTGTGTGCCACTTCCGGCATGCGTGCCATAGGTTCGCCATCACGGTTATAGACCAAGCAATGTTCAAGTATTGAAGCTGAATTAATGGTGCAAGCAAGTCAAACTTTTTATTTTGCTCACAGTTTTCAGCCTTGTGCCTAATATTTTTGTTTGACTCTATTGTAAAATGAAAGAGAAAACTGACTGCCTAACAGCCTTAAAATGACTTGCCCGTTGCTTGTCATAAGAATGTGCTGTGGGATAAGCTCAACATTGAAAATTAACACTGCAATTAGGGAAAGATGGGACAGTTCTCTTACTAATAGTTTGACTGGTATTTGGCAGAATGATCTATGCTGCCAATAAGACCAACTTGCCTAGAGTGTGCCATTTGTATTCAGATTGATCCCTAATGTTATGACAATCTTGTTTCCCCTTCCTAAGAATTCTATTCCTCTGTGATTGGTTAAATGGTAAACCTTTAGCTGTGAGTACAATGAGAATTAAAAATTGTGATAATTTATTTATTTGCAAAATTTTAAAATGATTCCTGATAGATAGGTTAGTTCACAGTGAAAAAACAATTTCCCCCCAATCTCTTGAAAAGAGATATGAGCAAATAGGATATGCCAGTTCTCTTTATTGGAGATGGTCATGGACATACCTAGAAGCCAAGCCATGAAGGGCTTTATAGATGAGTGTTTGGTAATATATTAAAGATGGATAGTAAACTCCTTGGTTGACCAATCTGGCTGTGTTCCTGCCTCAGATAACTCAAAATAAGCAGCTTTTGAAGAATCATCAGATTTTCCCCAATGAAGAGCAGTTATTCCTTGATTGGCTTTACTGTTTATTTGCTAAAGACAAACATGATATGTACATTTGCTCTTTTGAGTTAGGACAGGTGCCAAGATTTAAGAGAAGGTGTGGACTATTTTGTCCAAGAGATCAAATAGCAAAATCATTGCTAGCTGTTCCTTTTCAAATATTGAATAAGATAACAACAATGACAAGAAAATAGGTGTGTTTGTAATCATTTGTCAAAGAAACATATTCTAGACTGTTCCCGTTTCTTAATTTTTTTTCTTTACTATCTTTCACAAATAAAGATTTTATTTAACTCCATGTCGAATGTTTTGCCTCCTGTGATGAGAAGTATAAATTGCAGTATTTTTAATTTTACCATGGTCATTATTGAAGTAATAATATAAATATGTTTTTCATATTTTGAAGTTTACACCAAATATCTACATGAAATAATGTTTTTGTTTATAATCCAGATACATCTTAATTTCTGGAATAAAGGCTGGAGAGCAACTTTTGATTGTATCTATTCATATTCATAAGGATAACATAGCTGCGTAATTTTACTAAATTGGTAATGTAGCCTCAGGAAATTGAAGTTTAATCAGGTAATTACCATGGGTGCAGCATAGACACTCAAGAGTAGTGGAGGAAGAATTGCAGTATCCAGAGAAAATAATTAGGAATAGAATCTTAAGAGAAAATTGTTTCTGGTTTGAAATTTGTTATTGCTGCCAACTTGTTCTTCCTTTCCAAAAATATCACCTTTCACCTTCAAAAGGATTTTCCATATCCTCTGCATAACAAACCTCTCTGTATTGGAAAATAAATATTCTGCAGTTTCAGACAAGGCAGACAGTACCACAAATAGTAAAGTTTTGAATGAACTTTGTGCATGTGTATATTGCTCTATAAATTTAACAACTTTGCATGGATAATGAAGTCAGTCACTTGTTCTATGCAAAGCTGAGTCTATCTGGAAATACATATTTACTGATGTAGATGTTTACATAGTATTTGTAACTGTAATCATAATCTTTCTAGATGGAAGCAGAGGAAGAAGGCTCTAAAAAGATAATGGGAATTGAATTTCAGAAGCTTCCTGCCAATTACCATAATGAATCCTACACAGATACAAAAGTTGGAAATAAAACTATACACAGACATCAAGAAATTGATAAGGTGAAATGTTTTCATTTTATGCATTTTTATATGTGCATATTTCCTTCAGTCTTCACTGATTTTCTTCAACTTAGTGTTCACCAGATGCATTAGTAGTATAATTTTCATAATTCACCCAATTGTAGCTTTTTAGAGATACATTTGGTTTAAGAAGTTGCAGTTTGGAGTCTTATTTTATCATATACTCTGAAGCACTTTTTGGCCTTCAAATCTAAACTATTGCATAACTGTAATAAAATTTTGTGGCTTGGCCCTCCAGTTTCTGTTGAGATCTCTAAAAACTATTTTAAAGCAATCGTGGGCAACATTTTTTCAACTGACTGCATGCTTCCTACTTGCTGTCATAGTTCCTAAGGCTGTAGGAGAAAGGTTTAATAATGATGCTGGTGGGGATATTGTGGGCATTTTGACAAATTCTAAGAGCAAAAGTTAAATGTTTTCTGTCAGAGGCTTAATGTACTGATTCCGGCTTTATTTTTTCTAAAAACAGCATAAAGTTGCACAGCTAAATCTTGGCCATTTTTCTCTCAGAATGTAGATTAGAGATTTTGCATAGATTCTGCAGGCTGTTCTAAAAAAGCCTCTTCAGTTGAATCAGGCCACCACCTATAAGGGTTGACCAGCATCAAGCAGCACATCTGGAGGGCATTATTAACTGATTTTCAACAATATTAAACAAGTAAAACAGTCTTGGATTGTCACAGATCCTTCTCTACTGTAAAATCATAGAATGGTTTCATTAGTTCTTTCTTTCTTTTCTTTTGCAAATAGTGCTTATGTTTTGTAACTTCATTAACATGTAGTTCCTTCAGATTTTTTTATATATAATATTGTGTTTAGGGAACCTGGATGAGGTTCTGCAAGATACTAAGATTAAATCTCATTCACCTGTCCCAAACCCAAATCCCACCAATTTCATATTATAATTCAAAATTGTTTGTTTCATAATTATAAAGTGATAGTTCCGTTCACAGATTTAAACAAAAAACAAAATAAAACCCAGCACTAGAACATTATTAAATGACAAAACCATTGCTTTACTGTGTGCCTGTTTTGCTCTCTTAGGTAACGGATAACAAAACTGGATCTACTAGCTATTCTGAGACTATTATTACATCAATACAAGAAGACAGAAAGAGAAATCATGTAAGTAATTCTTGTTTTGAAAAATAACATATCAATAAATGAATAAAAGTTGTCAAAACCTATATGGCGTGATTAAAACATAGGATTGTTCGACAGTTCATTATAATATGCATTATTCATATTTATGGTCTACTCTGGTGACTGTAATTTGTCATTGGTTGTCATGCATACATGCCAGGCATACTGTCATGTGTTTTAAAGTAATTATCACTAAATTCTCTAAATTATTGGGAAGTTTGGTGTTGCAGACTGAAGATACTTGGAGAGAAGATTGCAATGTAATTAATATTGATTTTAGCTTGCTTGTGGCTTTGATTTGGAAATTTCCTATTGTGTGGATAAGAAATCTTAATGCAAACATGAGTATTGCTTAAAGCAATGTGGAGTTATATTAATCTAATAACTTAATACAACACACAAATGTGATCAGAAATTAGATTTGTACCCCTTGCTTCAGATTACAAAATAACCAGTAAGCTTTTCTCTATGTTCCCTGATAAGCAGAGAAAATGTTGTAGAATAACCAAAAATGCAGCCCAGCAGTTGAACAAAAAAAAGATAAAGTCATAAAATATAGAAATATTCTTCATGTTCTATATTTCAGGGAATGTAACATTGCAAGGATCTAAAAAGTCAACTTCTTATTCTTAACCAGAAGCTAAAAAATTCAGGACAATTCTTTTTTTTAAAAAAAGCCTTCATTTTCATAGCTTTCCTTTTCTGAAAGGGATAGCACACAATTGGATGACAACCACTAACATAGTTGTGTCTCACTTATGGAACTGCTTTGAATTGAGCATAGTTTATAGGAGACCAGGTTTTTATTGGTTTCTAGATTGTGACTATCATGTTTGTTTTGTCCATCCATCCATCCTTCCAGGATCAAGCCACAGTAATTGCACTTGTAATTTGATCATTACTAGCAAGTATACTGCCACAGCAAGTGGCAACTTCTACCTGAGCTCAGATGATCTTAGGAACTAAGTAGAAATCAGCCCTGGTTAGCAGTTGAAGGGTGCCAAGAATTTTAGTGGGTTAGCCAATCTGGGAAATTCTAGAAATCTTTTAGAAGAAGGCTGTGGTTAATCTTTTCTGTGGATGCCACCTCGAGGAGGTAAGCTTGATATTTAGGATATTTACATTTGTTTCTATTAGTGAACACACTTGATTTTTATCCATGTATGTAGTTCTTAATACGTTTTGCAACAGTTTTGCGCCATGACCATTTTGTGCTCATTACATAATTCATAGATTTATTTCTCCATGGAGACTTGCTGAAACCCTACCTTTCTTTAAAAGATCTTGCAGCTAAAATACTTTTGATTCTTACATGAAACACAGCATATTTCCAAATATTCAAGACGGTGCAGAAAAAAAATCAATCAGAGAAGCGTTCAGATGGGTCAAGCAGAATGAGTGGAAAATTTAACAGCTAGCAGCAGGAGACTTTTGGTCAAGAAGGAGCTGTTGCAAAGAATTAAAACTGACGTGATTGCTTTTCTCCTGTCTGAAGAGAGATTGCTATTGAGACTGACAGCATGAATGTTGGCTGTAGAATTAAGTGCATCAGGAATATAAATCAGACTTTATGGGAGGAGGGAACTTGGAAGTAACTATTACTTTGTGGCTGGATGGCTAGGAAAGCCCCAGATATTCAAACATGCCTAAGTAAGGCTAATACAGGAGTAGAAGTTAAAAGGAGAGCCAAAAGTCTGCACAAGGGAGCCACTGTTCAGTAGGGTAAAGTCTTGTTCTATCCAGAACTGTTGGGGAGGTCAGTTCCGATACCACCACTTTGTCACAGGGATTGTCAAATGGAGACTTATTTGCACAGCCTGACTGAGTATGTTCATAGTAAGGATGCAGGAGGTGGGTGGAGGGCGTCCACCCTTTCATTTAATAAAATCCAAGAACACCTTAGGTCTGGCAAATCTATTATTTCCTTGGTTTGTCCTGAGGGTTCAGTCATTAGTTCAGTATGTGCAACAATAAATAGCTTTGAATTAATAACATCCACTTGTCTGAAAATGGTATTGGGTCTCCTGCTTGAGCAGGGGGTTGGACTAGAAGACCTCCAAGGTCCCTTCCAGCTCTATTCTATTCTAGAAATTGTTTCACTTGCTTGGCATAATTGGGAAGTTTAATCATTAAATGTGACATTGTATTCTTCAGTGCTAGAGAAAACTGGTTTGCCTTCAGTACAATAAGTTACTGTGAAATGTATTTGCTAAGTGCAGGTAATTCTTAACATATGACCACAGTGGAACCTGGAATTTTGGTCTAAATTGTTGCAATAATAAGTTAAGGCACCTTCTGATTGGACTTCATTCTAGGACCAGTTTTAAGATGGTCATAAAGCAAGACTTCACAGGTGTTACATAAATCATATCGTTGTTAAATCAATTTTCTGAATCGGCATGTTTTGCATTGCAAATCGTAGTTATGTAACGACACTCTAAATGTGAGTCAGTTGCTTGGTGCCCAAAATGCGTTAGCAGTCGTAACTTTAACGATGGGTTGTAAGTAGCTTTTTTAAAGGTCTATCTGTAACTTTGACCAGTTGTTGGGCTACCTGTATTTTGTACTTCAATGCATATCTGCATTGAAAAAGGTATCACAACCTGTTAGACCCCTTGGTATTGTTGGAATGTTTGATTTTATATGATTAAATAAATTAGTCCAGTACAGGGTTAGGCAATCAGTCAGGGGGAGCCATATACACAGACCAGTTTTTCTTGTTTTGATGTTAGTTGTGTGCTTCCTGTGTATTTGGTCTGTAGTCTGGGGCATATAATTTGAAAAAAAAACTCATAAAAATGATAATCTAAAGCACTTTTGCAACATTAGGACTAGTTGGACTGATGGAACTCTGTATGTAAACACTATATATACCACTCATGCCGGCAGAGGGGAGGCATGCTGGAGGTGGTTGACTGAACAGATCTCCCCCTTCCATTCCAGTTCTCCCCAAACCTTTGGCTGTAAGGTTTGATTTTAACATTTTATGTTTTAACTAAATTATAATTGTAAGCTGCCCAGAGTTGCCCTATTGTAAGATGGGCAGCCAATACATTTTCTAAATAAAATAAAATAAATTCATTTTGGGAAATTACGATTGTTTTATTACTGTTTTTATATAATATACAATATTGTGACATTGCTATCCTAGGTGCTTTGGGAGCAAAAATGGATCTTTGGTTGCCTGCAGTTTTATTGAATAACCACACTTTTACTGAAGACTTGTTATTCTTCTTCTCAGGAGTGCATTATAGACGAAGACTGTGAAATTGGAAAATACTGTGCATTCTCTGATTTGGCGTACAACTGTCACATTTGCAAACCTCAACACGGAGTGAGCATTTCATTTTTATCCACTTTCTTTTTCTATCTATAAGTTGATAAGTTAGGGTTAAATTGTTAAAAGATTGAATATTGAGCTATGTTTGTTGCATTATGCTTATACATAATGTCTCATCTCAAGGCTCCATGACTTGATGATTTTGTTCACAAAACAGTTTCTAGAGTTGGAAAAGCGTGGATGAAATGGCTTCTGAATACATGCACTTTATTACCCATTTCTGTAAAATGTAAAATATGTTTTTTTAAAAAAAACAGCTTCTAGATCAGCGGTTCTCAAATATTTTGGCTGCAATATTTTATTTTATATTATTAAAAAATGATTGGGGACCCCAAAGATTTATGTGGATTATGCTTAATGATACTTTTTCTATTAGAAATTAAAGCTGTAGATCTAAGTCTGTGATCAGATCATAATGCTTGCAATAAATTGTTCCTGTGGATGTGTTCTTATTTTTTTATTTTTTTATTTTTAAGCACTGTTCTCGGGATGTGGAGTGTTGCGGACAACAGCTCTGTGTATGGGGTGAGTGCATGCAAGCTGTCTCAAAAGGAGAAAATGGAACAATTTGTGAAAATCAACATGACTGCAATCCAGGTTTGTGCTGTGCATTTACAAAAGGTCAGTCACTTTTATATTTTTAAAAAATTGTTCCTCTTGTTTCTTCTGGATAATTAACAGAACAAGTTACAATATCTGCATATATGAGTTTGTATTTCTGTTAAGATATTAAATGTTGTTAATATTTAAATACTCTGTATAACAGAGAAATAGTCTAATGTAATATTCTTCACAAGTAAGCATCTTGTTTCAAATGAGCATGTTTTTATATCTTCTAACATTTCATTTCAATGAAGAATAGATTCCTTACAGAGAAACTGAGTGAATAAACAAAGAGAACTAGTGCATTTGCTTGGGGAGTGCAGCAGGGGAATTTAAGGGGGATTCCATAACAATCAAGACTTTGTGCTTAACCTGAGAAAAGGACAAGAACAAACAGCATACAGCTAGTAGAAAGATTCTTAAGAAGTGAAGATGAATGGACTGAAATTCCATTTTGACCCACATTGCTTATAGCATATTTTGCTGCCTGAAGAAAAACCTCCTGAAATATATTTGCATCAAATCGTGGTTGTTGCTTTCCTTGAAAATTGGATTGATGAGTGATTATATTTCACTGATAAAAATTTGAAGTGGATTTATCCGTTCAAAGAAAAGTTACACGGCAGAAATATATATTATGGAAGCATTTCTTCATTTTAAGAAAGCAGATAATCAAGTGCAATAAAGTGCAAGTGCAATAAATGAAAGTAACAGGCATAAGCAAGAGACATATGATATATTCTTCATTATTTGATGTCAGGAATGGTTTTCAGGCCCTCATAGATGAAATAGGCTCAATGTTCAGAGGAAGAAAAAGACAATAGAAAGAGAGGATCATAAATCTCCAAAGGATAGCTATGTCCTAAAAGAAGATAAAGACAAGAGTTGTGATAGCTGGTGATTTACTATTGTAAGAAATTGTATGGCAACTGGGACCATTGGCTTGTGAAATTGGTGTCTGCCAGATCAAGAATAAAGGCATAGATAGAATATTTTTGAGATCTTATCAAGTCTGGTAACAGTTATTTTTCCCTGCTGACAAATGTGAGGACAAGCGGTACTGCAAAGAAAAAGGTACAACTACATTAGTCTAGAGTTCTTGGAAGGAAATTAGGATATTGACAGCTGCTTACCATCCTTCCAGTCCATTGAAGATGTCCAGAAAGAAACCCCAGTAAGCAGATTGTGTCAACAGCTAGTCTTTGCTTATTGATCACAATCGGGCCTGGAATTTTGGTTGAAAGTTGTTGCAGTCCTTAAGTAAGATATCCACACACCACTTCATTTAACAATCCCAGCTCCCTTGGTTGTGGTTGTTAAGCAACCACACGAATCATTAAGGAGATGGAGTGAAAGAGCTGCCTGCCAAAAGAGGTCAGGTCTTTCTCTCCTGCACAGAAGGGAACCCCTTGCGTTGACAAGCTGAATGGGGATTGGATCTTTGGGATCCAGGTTTAGTTGGCCTAGAGCTGGTGTCCTCTCTCCATGCTCTGTGTGCAAAGAAGGACCCTTTTAGCCAGGCTATTTGACAGCCTTCCAGAGTGATTTCGTCCTGTGCAGGGTGGAATCTCTCTGCTAAGCAGCTCTTTCACTCTCAAAGAGGGCTGGCTGAAAAAGATCTGCCTGAAATCCAAGCAAAAAAAAAAAAAAATCAAACTTGAGTTTTCAGGGTAGACCTTCTTCAGCCAACTCCAGGAACCAGTCAGATAGCTGTGGCTTACAACTTTGCCTACCAGAAGAAACTGACAAGGAAGATTGCAAATGGCAATCACATGATTACAGGACTCCTGGCAATCTATTGTACCTATGAAAGGTTGCCAAGCACTCAGATTGCAATCATATGATAATGGTGTGTGTGTGTGTGTATGTATGAGTGCTGCAACAATTGTAACTTTGGGCATGGATCATAAGTCTATTCAGTGCTGGTGATAATTTTTAATGGTCACTGAATAGATGGTCATTTAGCAAAGAGCTGTATTGCACATTTGAATATCCATCCTTGCTAAGAAGTCTAAATGAATTAATTTGGCAATGATATAAATCTGTCTAACCAAGGTGAACACATGTTGCAGATATTTCAAAGGGGAAGGAAGGAAGGAAGGAAGGAAGGAAGGAAGGAAGGAAGGAAGAAGAAACTGATTATAGTCAAACATAATCTTGGCCCTAAAAAACAACAACAAGCAGATGGAAATTCCTAAGAAGGAAGAAAGCTTAGTGAAACTTTGAAAACAGGAAGAGGGTAGATCACAGAGCAAGTCACATAGGCCGGCATAGTGAAGCTGGTGTCAGTAAATGAAAACTCAGAGATTAGCAAAATATTGTAAAAATTTAAAAAAGGCTTTGTGAGAAGACAATACTCATTGATTCCACTTATACCTCACATCATTCACATACAACTTAGCTTTAAAACCATGGGAAAGAGAATTGAACTCTGCCTAGCATGAGAACTCAGGTTGTGTTCAAGGTTGAATCCCTCTGTGGGTCTGAAGAAATTTCAAACAATAAGCTGGTTGGCAATCAGCTGAGCCAATGAAAAGCAAAGGCTTTTATATTATGAGCCCTTGTGGCCTTGTCAGCAGCAGTTGAGTATGCCAAATGGGGAACAGCTGAGGCCACAGTAGACTCAGCTTACACAAGGCTCCAGTTGGGACCAATCAGAGTCACCCTTGCTGAGGGTGAGATGTCCAACAGCCTTCCAGTCCTGCTTAGCAAATGGGACCATCCACTGAAAAGTGATAAAGAAAAGGATATTGAAGGGAAATAAAGAGCTCTAAGAAGTCCCTTGCTGTAGACCCCAAAGATTGGAAGAACCCTAGAATGTGTAGCCTTAATAATAGTAAACAGTAGCCATCTATTGTACATGAAAAGGAAAAAGGCTAGAGAGAAGAAAAGAAATAAATACATAGATACTAGCATGGAGAAAGCCAACTTCTCTAAAAATCAAGTGCTTACTCCAGTGGTGGCAACTGTGTAAGTACCACCCTTCAGGAAGGAAAGAGAACTCTCTTAGTCTAAAAGTTCAGGGGCAAGAACATCCTGAAGTAGCAGGCTAGTTATCTCCATCCAAATATCCAGTGGAATTAGGCAAGCTACCTGCAAGAGGTTATTCTGGTTAAGTTTCTCATCCTTCATGAATAGCAGTAAAGTTTAGCTTCTCAGTAAGAAATGTAGCCTGGGAAAACAGCCAAGAGTGAAATGGCCCAGATAGAGATGGTGCAAGTTTGGAATATTTCCCAGAAAGTTCATTCAAAGTGGAAACGGAAAGTTAAAAGCCTTCTTCGTGTCTTTATAACAACAGAGGAGAAAGAAAGTTTAACTTAGAATTGGTCTTGTGTATTGTCTGAATTTTTGTACCATCCTGAATCTCTGATAGGCTCATCTATTGTCAGAATAAAAGAAAAAGGATTGATAGATTAGCTGCTCAGCAAGAAAGGCAAAATATTAACAAGTTAAAGGAGAGATAGATCTAGTCAATTCTTATTTTGGTTCAGTTTTCTTCAATAAAAATTTTGTGTTCCACCAAACAATATGAAGGGCAGGAGGAAAGCAGAAAGATTAATAGAAATATGGTTAGGGAGTGCTTCTTCTGAATGAAGTCCATTCTTAGAAACCACATGAATTGCATCCTTGGTTACTGAAGGACTGACTAAGTGAAAATTCATATATTATCTTTGAGAAGGCCTGAAGAACTGATGAAAGGCCAGATAACCAAAGCAGAATAGGTATGTCTATCATCAAAAAAGGGAAAAAGAATGATAAAACAAACTGCATATTGGTTAATCTGACATTGATGTCTGGGAAGAAGCTAGAGGAGGTATAGAAATGGATCTATAAGCACCTTGTCAACCAGGTGGTAATAACCAGAAGTCGTCATCATGGATTTGTCAATAACATATCCTGCCAGATTAATCTTGTCACAATTTTGATATTTATTTCTCAAATAACTATCAGAAAACTGTAGGCATTTCTGGTGTTCAGCAAAGCATTTCATAGAGTCAGCTGTGGTATGCAAATTAGCAAGCTATTTAAACATGTAGTGGATGATTAAAAGGACAGTTAAGCGGATAGATGCTAACCTGAAAATTGTATAGGTAGTCCTCAACTTATGGCCATAATGGAGCCTGTTCTTTTTGCTTGCAAATTGTGATGACCATTATGACTGGATGGGAAGTAGGCCTTGTCCTATAGAAGAGGGGTCCCCAATCCCTGGTCAGTGGACTGGTACTGGTCTGCAGCATGCCAGAAACAGGGCCATGCAAATAAATGATACCCCATCTGCGGGATGCAAGCAGCATGTGAAACCACGTTCTGGTCAGTGGAAAAACCTCTCTCCATGGAACTGGTCCCTGGTGTCCAAAAGGTTGGGGGCCACTTCTATAGAATGTAACCCTTCCATATGCTGATAGTTTCTGCTGACCAGCTTTAGGCTCCCTCGTATGGCTTAATGGTCAGGTTGGGAGCAGGCAGGATGGCTGGGGGGGGAATATAGGGGCTGCATCATCCCTGCAATTGAATCATAAGTGTGAATAAAGATTGGGGGCACTACAGTGGCCATAAATTTTGAAACCAGATGATAAGTATCTTTTGGGAAGTCTATTGTAATTTCAAACAGTCATTAAGCAACCAGTTGTATGTCGAGGACTATCTGTATTCACTAAGTACTTACCACTGGATCATTATCAAACTGGACAGACATAGCAAATAAGTGCCATATTTGTGGCACTTATTATAATATTATTATTATAAGTGCCTTGATGCTTTGGTATGTTTATTAAGATTTAGATGAAGAGGTAATAAAAATGCTTATCCGATTTACAGATAATACTGAATTTGATGGGATAGTGAATACTATAGATGAATAAATTCAAAATGTTCCTAATAGCTTGGAACAACAAGTTATGAGGAACTGAATGAAAATTAACAGATGTAAGTCCAAAGTTCTTCCCTAATAAAACTTTAAAAATGATTATACAGTGTAGGATGGAGGAGACCTATAAAAAAGATCTTGTATTAGTATTTAATTGCAGATCTGAGTATTAGTCAGCAGAGTAATGTAGCTGCAAATGTGACAAATGTAGCTGCAAATCCAATTTTAGGTTGCACCAATAGAATAACTCTTCAAGTAGATGAAAGGAAAGTTATGGTCTTATTTTTACTCATTCCAGTGTGGGGGATACAGAATCTCACACTTTAAGTCACAGGGAGGCATTTTCCAATTTATTGTTAGAAAAAACTTCCTAAGAGTGGGAATTTGATGAAGGAACACAGGCAGTGGTAGGTACTATTTCATTGGAATGTTCAAACAGAAGCTTAAAAGATTCCCGCACTGAGCAGGGATTGGATTTAATGGTTTAAATAGTAGCTTCCAATTCTCTGATTCAGTTAAATTTGTAACAGGAACATTATTGGTATATAAGGCTGCATGGCAGTTGTGAAGCTAAGTATGTGTATGTGTCAATGGCACATCAGGACAAGTTTTCCTTTGGGCTTCCTTGTTGTAACTACTATATTGTGTCTAGCTCAAGTAAATTCAACCCCTTTTTCTGAAATTATTAATAGTTGGATAAAACATCTCCCATTAATTTGCGGTTATAACTTGTTATGGTGTAATTTTAAAAGTGATATAATAAAGGAAAAAAGAAAATACCTTAACAGTATTCACACACATAGACACATAGACACATAATCTTCCTTCATTGCAAAATGGAGGAAATTAGAAGCATACTTCTCCCAGTGCTTCAGGAGCAAGTCTTTAAGGATCATTATTATAGCTAAGAAATCCTTAAATAATGGTTTTAAATAATGATCCTTTCATAATACTGTTTTTGATGTTTAGCATTTTGGATAGTATGTTATTAGGGGAGATAACAAATACTAGTATTTGTTTTGAGTCATCTTGTAAGCCAGTTTGGAGAGACAGCTTGAACCCTGAAGGGTGGCCCAAATTAAGTACCATGAATAATATAAATAATTCACCTTTCGCATATAATAAAAATAAACAGACTTTTCAAATTTTCTCAACAGATCTTCTGTTCCCCATATGCAGCCCCTTCCCTGGTGAGAGAGAACCTTGCCGTAATCCTTCAGATGGGCTTCTCAACCTAATTACTTGGGAGCTGCAACCAGATGGAGCTCTTGATCGGTGCCCATGTGCTCATGGGTTGATTTGTCAGAAGCAGAGGTACAATTTCAGATTAGATAGAATTAAACTCTCCTCAGAACTTCATTGGAAAATTAAGATCAGGCTAAATATTTCAGTTTCGAGGAACACACCTGTGCCTATTAAATTAGCATTACTGCAGAAGTGTGTTGGAAGCTTGCAATCATGGCAAAGCAGAAATCAGATTAACTTCTTACTATCTGCAAATGTAAATATAAAACAATTTGAATGCTATAGGAAATTAATCAAGGTAAATTACTCAAAAGACAAGGTAAACGTTCGTATGAAATAGTTATTTGAAATGTTTCCTTAAGGGTTTCAGTTCATAGCTCCTGACCAAAATCATTGCTTCCAACCACAAGAATTAAGGCTGCCTTAAATTTTGGAAAAATACAATGGACACACAAATGTGTAACTAGCAGTAATCAAGAGCAATTTTGTGTAGTTTGAGATAGAAGATAGAAGAAAGACATCTTGCCACTTTCTAAGGCTGCTGTGTATTTCAAACAAAGTTTCCATTACTGTTGATTTTCAGGAGCATCATAATCATAAATACAAAATCAGGAAGCATTGAAACTAAACACAAATACACTCTGGTTAAATACTAGTAGTTTCCAATGATGAGAGATGTAACCAGAGGAATAGGTTGCCTTATGTAGATTTTCAGAGGTTGGAGAGCCATCTGTACTAAATGCTTTAGCTGACTTACTTTTATGAGTCAGCAAAATGGGGAAAATAAAAGGAAAATACTCTTTTTTTATGTACTTGGCCCTAACCTGCTTAAATTGTTGTTATGTAACAGAGGTTCACACATTTGTCACATTTGTACGGTCTGCATAGTCCGATAGTGAAGGATGGTCAAAGTGGTTTAAGGGCTGCCACAATACAATGTGATCATTACTCAGGGTTCATTTTTTATTTTTGTGAACTAATCCATTTTTCTTGGTAAGGCTTTTCAGAATTGGTTTATCACTGTCACCTTCTTCCTAAAACTGAGCGTGACTGACTGGCCAAGGTCACCTAGCTGGCTCCAACATGAGGCTAGAACTCACTCTCCTAGTTTCTAGTTATATGCCTTTAACAACTACACCAACCCAGCTTGCTTTGCTTAGGAACTATAAAAATATTTCATTGAAAGGTAGTCGATACCTGGTTCATCGTAGTTCAGGAATGTAGAAGCATTTTGTAACATGGGGATTAGCACTATTAGCCTGTTCCTGTAGTTACGTTTGTACTGAATACCCTTGGGGAACTGAGGGGGAGATGTACTGCGTGATTTAGGCTGATAGATAGGCCTGGATTCATTTCATGATATGGCAGGCTGAAAGTAGTCCAGCAGGGAATTATTAATATTACTGAGTTACCAATCAGACTAAGGTTCATAGCCCTAAGTTTTCAAACTGAGTCAAAGGTAGTGATTGCTAAGAGATGTAATTTTATTCTACTGGTATAAAATTCCTGAATATGCCATCAATCCCAGATGGAAGATCACTATTGTCACTTGCATCACTGTCCACAAAGGTCATAAAGATCAATCACATCATGATGCTTGGAAGCATTAATAGTGATGGCTAACCTTTTCAACACCAAGTGCTCAAAGCACGTGTGCAAACCCCCAAAATACCCTGTGCGCGCACCCTAGCCTTCTTGCATGTACCCTGCACCCCACACGTGTCCGTGTTGCTTGGATGCGCCCCCCCCGCACATCTGCGGCAGAGACCCAAAGACCAGCTGGCTGATGGGAGGTGTGCACACATGTACAGACGAGCTGAGCTGGGGCGACAGCTTGCGTACCCGCAGAGAAGGCTCTGCATGCCACCTCTGGCATGTGTGCCATAGGTTTGTCATCACGGCATTAGTATGTGACTTCCGTGGCACTTTTAAATTAGTATAACTCCACTTGAAGGCCATAGCCATTGATTGTAAAGAGGATTCCTTCTCTTAACATGGTTAATTCACTGTATTATTAGACTTTCTATATTGCTCATTATGTTGTCTACATTTTATCAAGTTAAACTCCAAGGGTTATCTTCACATCTAATGTAGTGTGAATGAATTATTTACTGATGTAAAATAACTTCAAAACTTTCCTATGATTTAATTCCCGAGTCCATTTATTTGCTAGAGAACAAAACTTCCAAGAAACCAACATAATAGCCTGCATTACCTCATCCTGATGTCAACAGGTATCATGAAAATGCAGTTGAATCTCTGTTGATCCCAAGGAGCATGTAATGTGTAGGAACATGTAAAACAAGAATGTTTCAAGAGGTGTTACAGAGAGACTGGAGAATTCTCCCTCCTCTCCTTCCTGTGAAAAATGAGGCATTGCCTGTTATCCTGTGAGGTAAACACATCAGTCCCTGAGTTGCTGCCTTGAGATTTAATGAGGGCTATAATGAATGCTGTTTCCATTTCGGTAGCTCGTCATGCAACTCAGATTTTCAGTATTGGTTATTGTTTGCAGATATGGGGTGTCAAGGTAGGGATTGAGTGGGAGACTAAATGTAAGACTAAAAGTTGCCCAGTAAAAAAATAAAATAAAATGGAAATCCCCCAATTCGTCCTTTAGAGAGAAGCACATGGTCAGAATATTGTTAGACACCCCCCACCCCCTAGTTACAAGAACCAAAGCAGAGCTTTTAAGTGGTTGGAAAGAATTCCAAAAGCCAAGATCTCTGTGGTGTTTTCCTTTCTGTTAAATCACAGCATAAAACCAGTCCAATTGTTAAGCCATGTTCAGGTTACATTGACATGTACTCACTATTAAAGGTTTGTGTCTAAACTGTAAAAAGAACATTTAAGGGACATAAAACCAGTTTAAATGTTAGAATGTTTAAATGTAGGTACATTGAAACATGTAATTTTAATCATATACATATTTGTCCAACTAATACCAATATACAATGCTGAAACCTGGAATTTGTTTTTTCCAGTTATAGCAGCGACTCTCTTTGTGAATTATCACGGAACAAGACTCAAAGCGAGGACAAAAAACAACTACTAGCAGATGAATTATCACTTCTGGATTTTGTAACTGAAGATATTCCTGGTGAATATGAAGAGAGACTGATCAAAGTGCAGAAAGAACTGGAAGATGGAGTGACTGATTTAGAAAAATTAGCTATGGCTAGTGACCTTTTTGGAGAGGAAATATAAGTCCAACAAGTTAATTGACCACACGCACACTATTATCGCTGTTTCAAGAGTTCTTATACATACATGGTATACCTGCACCTCTTCTCTGCTGCATAGAAGTGCAGTTAAGTCCACTTAAATAGATTAATGAAAATAGATTCTTCTAAAGCTCAAGCTAAATACTGTATAATGGGTAGAGATCTCTACCTTTTAAGTACTGTTTTGAGCTGGTTAAGAGTTAGGATTGAATTAATTTAAGTCAGATGGTTTGAATTATGTATTTCCTGTATATATTGCTTCTTTAAAAGAGATTCCAGCTATTTTCTCCTTAAAAGCTCAATGATACTGAAGGATGCTATGTACCTTGTGACCAGAACCTATAGGAACTTGGTATATATGCATAGGATAACTGTTTTAGTTATATTGATTACACCGGATAGAAGTGGTAGCTTCACATCTTGGTTTGGAATGAACATTTCCTGAATGACAATATGGCTGAAATTGGATGGGTTGTACTGCAATAAAACTGAACACTCCTCATGGCAAGACATGTAAAATGTGTATCTACAGGTATTTATAAATAGCACTTAGACTTACATACCACTTCACAGTGCGATTTAGTCAGCATATTGCCCCCAACAATATGGGCCCCATTAAGGATGAGTCAACCTTGAGCCCGTGAGGATTGAACCCCAGGTGCTCTCTCTCTCTCTCTCTCAACACACACACATAAAAAGCTGATCATTTTGAGTGTTTTAGGATGTATACCTTTTCCACAGTACAGCTCCAATCAGCCATAGCTACGTAGTTTCTTCAAATCCTCACAGTTCCATTAACAGGAAAATGCAATTATAGAGTGGTGTTTTTTTGTTTTTTTGTTTTGGAGTACCTAAATATTGGAAAAGTAGAGCTTTTCTTGATTTTCTTTTAAATAACCATCTTACTATGCCATAGAAATATTATTTCCAACCCGTATATTTTTAGCAGCATTGTCTAATCCTTTAAGATATATTGGAGTCCTGGTCAAATTTTGTCTGAGTGACAGTTTCAAACATTGTAGGAATGAATACTGGCCTTATCTACAACATCTGTCTATATTCTCCAATCTTTGGTTGTTATCACAAAGGTCTCACTAGGAACTGTATTCATGTTTTCTCTGAATATGTATATACCTCAGTTCCAGATCCCTCATGAATTAGAAAAGAAATTAAACACAAACTAGTCAGATTTTGTGCAGCACTGGCACCTGTGCAGAATAAATAGCATAGCAATAGCACTTAGACTTATATACCACTTTATAGTTCTTTACAGCCCTCTAAATGGTTTACAGAGTCAGCATATTGCCCCCAACAATTTGGGTCCTCATTTTACCCACCTCGGAAGGCTGAGTTAACCTTGAGCCTGGTGGGATTTGAACTGCAATTAGGAGGCAGCTGGCTGCAGAAGTAGCTTGCAGTACTGCACTCTAACCACTGCGCCACAGAGGCTCTTTCATATATAAAGCTTCACATATTCAAATACCTGTGACATCTTTCCACAATTAGCTGCAAGTATTCATGGCAATTTAAGATCCACCAGCAAACAAACATTTGGAAGTCAATTCAAAAGGCTTTTCTTCTGTCTACATAAGAATTTCTTGCAAAACAATTCTGTATTTTGACTATTACAATAAAATTCAAAGTGTCATTAAAGTAACAATAGAATGAACAAATGTTTTATTTGCATGTTCATGGTTGTAAACAGCATCTGGCATGGAAAAATTTACCAAAAGCTTTGACTGATATAAATTAGATAGCATTTTCGAAAAGAAAAGAAAAAGAAACCCCTCTATGATATTGTTTGTAATTGCTCTTATGTAGCAAATTAAATCTCATATATGCTTTGCAATGAAATCATATTTTATGCATCAATCTGTACCACATTTTGAACTACTGCAAACTATATTGGGAGGTGTTAAATGAAGGGCATTCATTTAAAAAAGCTACATGTAAAAACTATGAATCAACTCTCAAGAAAAAATGTGATTTGCAATGATGCTAGAAAAAGCAAACTCAAAAGAATCCCAGTCCAAAAATGTACAAAAATAAGTAGCTAACCAAACAAAAAGCCCTGAAACTCATTAACAAGGAAACATTACAAATCTAAGTACCCAACATTGCCCTCAAAAACAAAAGGGATACAAATTTAAATAGCCAGCTATACTCTTAAATGTACACAGTGAATATCGTTATGTGGAAAGAAATACCATAGTAAGCAGTTGAAATGTATTTCTGGTAACTCAGGAGAGCAAAACAGTATTTACACACTGAACAGAATAGTGACATCGCCATTATTCATAACCTAACTAAAAATCAGTTACAACACTTCTGCAAAATAAACACCACCTGCTGGCAATGGTAAGTTTTTACTAAAAAATACTTTTTCTCCAGGTGTCTTTGCTTCATGGAAGATGAGTCCAACGAGACTTAAGTTAAACTGTAAGCTTTAAGGGATAAGTTTGCCAATTTCATTGTATTTCTAGTCCATTTCCACATCTTTGTTTTTATAAAAACCACTGTCACATTTACTTCAGAAATCATCTGTGAGGTAATGTGTGTATCAGTGAAAAAAAAAACAAAATCATTCATGGCCTTTGCACAGCTTTTATTAAGCTATGAATATCCTGTCTGTGGCTAGTTGACTAGCTACTGCTATGTGCACATTTATCTCCAATTTTTGCCAATTACCCTCCCCCACTATGCTTTTCTGGGTTTTTATTTGCACATCCCTTTTCTCTTTACAGTACATTTGACTATAGTGCACAACATGATTCCAAGTCAAACGGGGACTTGACTGGGCACTGAACTGGACTGCGCTGTCCTTTACCAATCAGTGCTGATGCCTCTTCTTTTTATACCTAATGTCCTGCCATAATGGCACTACACAGTAGTTGTGTACCTTTTTCATACTTAAGAAAAATTTCCCAGAGAAAATGCTGAAATAAATATCAGTCTTGAGTCAAATCTTTATTTGGCGCTCCATCAAGATATATTTTTAGTGCTTTTTCTTTACGAGGGGAGTAGGTCACACGATGTCCAGTTTTCTGAAGTCTACTGCTTTCTTTTTTCATGAGTTCATTTCTCTGGTCTTCAGTTAGTTCCACCATTTCTTCGGTTTTATCCCTTATATTAAAAAAAAAAAGGATTTAAATTCTACAACAAACACAAATTTACACATTTTTAACCAGATGGTGTACATTTTTTTGTCCTAACACATAAAACACCTTCTGGACAAGATAAAATCACCCACATTTCACTTAATTTTGGGACAGAGACAAGACCTTACAGCTCTTAATGACAATGCTGTACTGAACAGCCAGTTCAGAGAAAAGATGGAAAATTAGAAAAGATGTTTGCTATCCAAAGATCCAAAAGGAGTAAGTTAGCAAACCGGTAACTGGTCATTTTCTAAACTACATTATTCTTGGCAATAACATAAAGTGGTAGATTCCACAAATGCTATATAATTGCGTGTATTTGAAAAAAAGCAAACTTAAAATTATTTCAGTACAGCTGGCTTATAACCTGGAGGTCTTCTAGGTTTCACAGCTCCTGCTTGAACAGCATATGGAGGCCACGGCTAGTAGGACCTTTGTATAATTTTATCTAAAGTACTATTCCTGGATCAGGGAGCATTGTACACAATCACCAATGCCCCCATCACATTGTGGTTGGCCTGTTGCAGTTCATTATTCAGTAGGGCTCCTGCTGAATACTATTTGAAGGCTTCAGCTGCTACAACATATGGTACCTAGGATAATTAACGCCTATATTTGCCCATGTGATACCAGTACAACAGGAGCCAGCTTGGCTCTCAATCTGTTTCTGGGTAAATTAAAGATACTGGTTATCACCTTGAAAACCTCGAAGGGTCATGTTCTGACCAAGGCTTCCTGAGACGGTAATTAAGCACACGCTTAGTCCAAACAACTCAAACAGTCTCTCGAGATAAGCACTCACCTTTATCTCCTTTGAATTGCTGCCAACAACTAAAATGCCAAATTAACTATAAAAAGCTAAATGAAGTACAAAGTCCACACAGGGCTTCAAGGTTTAATCCAAACAGAACGAACGATGTTGCTTCATGCAAAGACTCCTGTCTCTTTGCACTTCCTTTATAATCTTATGGGAGGAGCAATCACCTCAAAGCCTCACTCCCGAGTTATCCCTTGTCTTAGCTGCTCTTGCCTTCTGGCAGCTCTGCGCACATGCACACTGGGAGCAGGCTCCCCTTGTTCCTCTGCCTTGCTGTTGTCAGATTCTGGAGGCTCCAGAGCCAGCATATAACTCCAGATGGCCCCGGCCCCATCTCTGTATTTGGACGCAAGACTCTCATCTGAGTCCTCCCCAGACTTGCCAATGTTCTTCCCCACTGTTAGATTCTGCTGCTGTCTCTGCAAGCTACTGGCAGACCACAAGTCAGACCCTGGATACCTTTGAGACCAACTGCACTGAGCTGAGTCTTCCTGTCCAGTAAAAGCTATGAGGCTTGTTAAGAATTCCTTCTCTGAGCATATAGCATTTACCAGGGACCCTTGCAGTCAAGCAGCACATACATATCTCTTGAATACTGATTAAATTTGTATTAAATATTATTTCTGTATTACCTTTGCTTAGCTTCAAATCCAGTAGTAGGCATAAACTCCGAATTATTTTAGACTATGCTAGCCTACAGCTATATGCATCTTGAAAACATTGAATAAAATGTTTTATTCTTAAAAATTTCACTCCTAAAGAGTAAAATGATTACACTGTTTCCCTAAGTAAGCAGTTGAAATGCAAAATTCTGACAATATCATAAAGAGATTCAAACTAATGCAGTCAGAAAATGAGCAATATATGATTCCTTCCTGAGTAATTTCTAATTTATTTAAAGCACTTTTCTACAACTACTGTTTTTTCATATTGGAATTTTTTGCAGTTTTTCAATATATAGGAGGTAATGACATAAATGGATATACCTATAAAATATTACTGCTCCATCGTCACAAATGTAGAGAGGCCATACATTCAGTGTGGAAACCTTCGGATTCCAGTCCAAATCTTGATGTATCTCTAGAATGGAGATCTCACATGGAAATGTCCCTCTACCCTGGAAAGGAGAAACAGAGTATCTTAGTAAAATCTGTATTTATACCTTTATATTTGATTTATACAGCTACCCATCTCACTAAAGGCAACTCTGGGTGGCATATAATAATCATACCTATGTATGTTATGGCCCAACACAAGTATACATACTCAAAATATAGGTGTGCTATGACCATAATCAGTATTGTTTTTCATTTATGTCTCTATTTCCAAATCAATCCTTTCTCAAATTCATGACTTGATCACATTTTTCAGTTTAGTGTAATAAATCCATTCCTCAATCTCCCTCAGTCCTCCCAGGAAAAGCCAATTTGTCACTTCTCCATTCAGTCAGGCTTCTGTACTGTGAAAGAATGCAGGCTTGAACTTCAAAGAGATGTAGGTGATTAGCTAGGACTTCATTACATTTTCCAATGCTATATGAAATAAAAAATTAAATCAAATGGCCTAGCCAATTGATGGGTATTTTACCCGCTCATATATTAAAGAAATAAGCATTGATAGGAGAGAATGTCTTTTCTTCTCCCCCTGCCCAATTTCACCAATATCTCCTTCAGAGAATTCAGGTATTATAGCAGAAAAGGGGGATACCCATTAGTATTTGATCAGCATTTTCTGAACAAAGCTCAGCTGAGAGGAAATCTGAATCACATTCAGCAGCTTGAAGAAATAAATAACTTACCTTTGCAAATTCAATATTTTCTGGGAGGATTCCACTTATTGCGCTAAGCTGTGAAAATATATATCAAAATGAGTTTATTTCCAAAAGATAAGATATATGAAGTTTCATATATTCTTGCTGACAGTTTCCCAATTTATGTGCTTAAAGAATAAGGAATAGATGCTTTAGCAGATTTTGAACTGAGTAGGGGCTTGGACTAGATGGCTTCCAAATCCTCACTCTGACTTACATTTCTATCAGAAATCTCTTAAAAGTAAGCAAAATTTTATTTAACTTACGTAAGATTATTAAAGAGTTCGATAATTTGAGATAACAGCTTTGCTATTTTTGCTTAAATTCTGGGGAAAGTTGGTTTTGCATATTGTATAACTCTTGCTACACTATGGCCCAGCATAATGTCTGAATTTGCCAGTAAACCCCAAAATATTCTTCTAATGATCACTGTGACTCTGTTTAGAAGATAGTAGAGTTTCCCAAAAGAAAGTAACCATGAATTCTGTAAGAGAGGGATATTTATATAAATGAGGTTAATTTACCTTTTCTTTTAATTCATCAACACTGCTGCTCTCTAAAACTACTTCTTGAAAAGGATCCAGTTTCATCTCTGATGGCCTCCATCTTCTTGACAGAACAGCAAGTTGTGACATAGATTTCATTTTTTCTGCTTCTAAAAGTCATATGGGATGTAAAGGGATTCAGTAAAATATTTCAGGAAGCGATGTTTAAATGTTTATTTACAGCATTTTCTTTAAGAGTGCAGATTGTCATGTTTATAGTGATTGTATAAATTAAATACATTGAAAAAAATAAAAATAAGTTTTTACAGACAAATCAACAAGCTTGGTTAGCACAGCCTTGCCCAAAATATTATGTTTTTTTAAAAATTTTGTTTCAAATTTGAACCCTTAATCCATTAAACCTCCATAAATTTTATTTATTAAATTTATTTGACAATAAATAACTGTGATGCTCATGATCTGGGTATTTCATTCTAAGCTGAGTGTATATTTTAAATTCAAAATAGCTAGTCTGACTGCTTCAAGCTTAGAAAAAAAACAATTGAAGTTCCAGAGTGTAAATGTAGCATTTTCTATCATATGTTTTAAAATATTCCAACTGAAGTTCTGGAGTATAAATGTAGCATTTTTTAAATCATATGTTTTAAACTATTCCACCACCAACTTCTTTGACTCAGTGTTTTTTTTTAAGAAAAGATAAATAGTTAAACTTCAAATGGAAGGTTGAAAAGTAAACAATGATTTAGTTTTAATTATTTAATAAAATTGCAAGCATAAGATCCATATCTGCTTCCATGACTGAAATAACTAGAGAGGATGAGAATAAGGAAAGATTCAGAACTAATTCGAATAAGAAAAAAATTCTGCTGCCTGTTTTTTTTTTGTGTGTGTATAAATTGGGCATTTGTACTGCTCCTGAGTTTTCAGGTTACCACTTAAAAAAACTGTTGCTATCTATACTAAATGGGGAGAAATCTCATCCCCAAAGTTTGAGATATTAAAGAGTTAAAGGAAAGCCAATCTGATCTGTCACGATGTAGCAGAAAGAGGTTATCCACTAAATAAGGGATCAAGATCCAACCATGAGTGAGAAAGTATGCTTTTAAACGAAGAAAAGGATAGCTTCAACTTGATCTAGTTTGCTTTTTCTCTCATGGGAGGGATGAAGCATCTTTTCTTGGGCAAGTTCCAAGACAAATAAGTAGTATCCCAATTTCCACCAATTTGGGACTGGAAATCAGAGGTGGTATTCATCAGGTTCTGACCAGTTCTGGAGAACCGGTAGTGGAAATTTTGAGTAGTTCAGAGAACCAACAAATACCACCTCTGACTGGAAAATTTACAGTATCCTTCCCCTGCCACACCCACCAAGTCACGATCACAGAACCAGTAGTAAAAAAATTTGAATTCCACCACTGTTGGAGATCCATTAAAAATATAACTATCTAAGAGAAAATGGACCTAAATGCAGATTAGAAAATCTGAATTGTTTTTTTATAGAAATGAATGTTTAAAGTGTAGAAGTTTTCTTCACATCTTGGATAATGCTATATTTTTTACTCGATTCATATCCCTAGTTTAACACATTCTACATGCAGCCAAATGTTTTCCTAAAGCCTCTCAACTTTACATTCTGAGCTACAATAAAATTTTAGAAACACACTCTGTTGCTTCACTAAATCTAACCCTAATATTTGTCAACAGGCTTTAGCTGGATTTATTTCTCACTACATGTATATGGAATTGCACTCTATTTTTTTTAAAGTTTACTTTTAAGATAACACAACTTTTATATAATTTAAAAACATTGTGAAGCTTAATCAAAATAATTGACTTCAAAGTATTGATACCATCAAGTATTTCTAGGAAAACCTCCCAGTTACTTGAAATATTAATATCTTCTTCATAGACATGATAATCCAGAAATACAGTTCCTGGGTTTTTCCAAGTCTTCTTTCTTAGGCGGTATCTATTGAAGAAGAAGAAAAAGTAGTTGAAAGTATTATTATAAGTTTATAAACTAATATATAACATATAGTCATAACCACATTTAATTTAGATATAGTGCTTTCCCGAAATAGGCACAGGACATGTTTTTATTAGAAGAACCTAAGAAGCCAGAGCTAAAAGCAGCAAATTAAAATTTTCAGTCAGGTTCCTTCATTTTATAAGGAAAAAAAAACCCAAAAGAATTTTTTTCTTAGAAAATCTATAAAGTATTGGTTTTATAAAGACTCCAGTGTGCTACATCTTAGAAAGTGTCAATAAATGCTGGTTCATTTCAGTTATGAACAAAACACAGTAATAACAATAAAATAAAACATGAGTATAATGATTTATTTGTAGCAAAAGACCAAAACAAAATAAATGTATGACTATTTTTTTAAGCATGATAAGGTCAACAGTTCTTATTTCAGAACCTTTTTCAATTGTCAAAATAAGAAGTTTGAGAGTCACTTTAATGATGTTTACCTGTCAACAGTCAAATTCAGCCCACATTGCTCCCTGAGCTGAGGAAGTAACTCTTCTTTTGATTGCCGCACAGTCATTCCCTTAGCAAAAACTGAATCTATAAGAAACTTGCAGGGCTGTGAAAACACATTTTAAATGGGTAACTTGTTAGAAAGCTTTCGCACTGTAAGTATCCCTACTTTCTTTTTGCACAAAATATATCAATAAAGATTTTTTGCCTGCCAGCAGCAGTGAATTTTGTGGTGTCCACGTGTACTTGAAAAGGAAAGGAGGATATACACTGCTCAAAAAAATAAAGGGAACACTTAAACAACACAATGTAACTCCAAGTCAATCACACTTCTGTGAAATCAAACTGTCCACTTAGGTAGCAACACTGATTGACGATCAATTTCACATGCTGTGGTGCAAATAGAATAGACAAGAGGTGGAAAGCAAAGGCAGTTAGCAAGACATCCCCAATAAAGGAGTGGTTCTGCAGGTGGTGACCACAGACCACTTCTCAGTCCCTATGCTTTCTGGCTGATGGTTTGGTCACTTTTGAATGCTGGCGGTGCTTTCACTCTAGTGGTAGCATGAGACTGAGTCTACAACCCACACAAGTGGCTCAGGTAGTGCAGCTCATCCAGGATGGCACATCAATGTGAGCTGTGGCAAGAAGGTTTGCTGTGTCTGTCAGCGTAGTGTCCAGAGCATGGAGGCACTACCAGGAGACAGGCCAGTACATCAGGAGACGTGGAGGAGGCCATAGGAGGGCAACAACCCAGCATCAGGATCGTTACCTCCGCCTTTGTGCAAGGAGGGACAGGAGGAGCACTGCCAGAGCCCTGCAAAATGACCTCCAGCAGGCCACAAATGTGCATGTGGCTGCTCAATCAGAAACAGACTCCATGAGGGTGGTATGAGGGCCCGACATCTACAGGTGGGGGGGTTGTGCTTACAACCCAACACCATACAGGACGTTTGGCATTTGCCAGAGAACACAAAGACTGGCAAATTCGCCACTGTGCTCTTCACATATGAAAGCAGGTTCACTGAGCACGTGACAGACGTGGATATGCTGTGGAGAATATTCTGCTGCCTGCAACATCCTCCAGCATGACTGGTTTGGCAGTGGGTCAGTAATGGTGTGCGGTGGCATTTATTTAGGGGGCCTCACAGTCCTCCATGTGCTCACCAGAGGTAGCCTGACTGCCATTAGGTACCGAGATGGGATTCTCAGACCCCTTGTGAGACTATATGCTGGTGTGGTTGGCCCTGGGTTCCTCCTAATGCAAGAAAATGCTAGACCTCATGTGGCTGGAATGTGTTAGCAGTTCCTGCAAGATGAAGGCATTGATGCTATGGACTGGCCCGCCCTTTCCCCAGACCTGAATCCAACTAAGCACATCTGGGACATCATGTCTCGCTCCATCCACCAATGCCACGTTGCACCAGACTGTCCAGGAGTTGGGGGATGCTTTAGTCCAGGTGTGGGAGGAGATCCCTCAGGAGACCATCTGCCTCCTCATCAGGAGCATGCCCAGGCGTTGTAGGGAGATCATACAGGCACATGGAGGCCACACACACTACTGAGCCTCATTTTGACTTGTTTTAAGGACATTACATCAAAGTTGGATCAGCCTGTAGTGTTTTTTCCACTTTAATTTTGAGTGCAACTCCAAATCCAGACCTCCATGGGTTGCTAAATTTGAATTCCATTGATAATTTTTGTGTGATTTTGTTGTCAGCACATTCAAGTATGTAATAAACAAAGTATTTAATAAGAATATTTCATTCAATCAGATCTAGGATGTCTTATTTTTGTGTTCCCTTTATTTTTTTGAGCAGTGTATATACAAAGAGTATTAGGACACAAAAAAGTAGTAAGTATGGATTACTTATTTGACTTATAAATCTGCTCATTACAGATCACCTAGGCAAAGACAGTACAAGTACAGCACACAATATAATAAAATATAATAAAAAAAACCATTCAAAACTGAAGCCATAATAGTGTGGATATTTTTCTAGTTATTGCGTTTTCAAAGGCCTTCTAGAAAAAAACTCAGAAATACAGACATGACATGAAATAGGCAAGAATATCTATTCAGAGTGCCCTGTTCTAGGTAAGGCCACAACTGGTGCACTAGCCAAAAGGTCCTTCTGGCCACAGACCCTGGTTTGATGGTTTAGAATTTAGTAATCAAAGAAGCTTCTAATTTTAATTATGGCTTGTCTAAGGAGGAGTAAAAGGGTTGCTACAAAGACAAAAATTATGCAAAATATTTTATGTGCCAATATTATGTATAACATGTTATTAATAGTGCATCTCAACCTTCCACTAAAGGCTCAGTACTCCTGTGCATCAGACATATATGTCCATGATCCTTTAACAATGAAAAGAAACTGGATATTATTATTTTGTGTAGCTAGAAAATATTAACAGGGAGACCTGGCACCTAAACCAGATACCGAAAAAATTTGATAGCCTGGATGCTTTATGATTCAAGTAACTGCAACTTCCTTTCTTTAAAATACATTTTATTCTGATAATTTAGCTAAAAATAATTATTTTACAAACATTTTATTCTAGCAACTACCTTTAGGTTTGAATTCATGCAAACATATGAATACAACCTTTTTTACTTAAAAATGCTTTCCAATTATTGCTTTAATGAACATTTCACTTCTATTCTCACCCACAGAATTCTTTAAATATCCCCGCAAGGAAGTGGGGAGAACTTAAAAGTCTTTAACTAGAATATCAGAATGTCCTCCTCACGAAATCAGATGAAAATGTCAGAAGTTATCTTTTGGCAATTCATACAACAGTTTTCTGCTTTTCTAAAGAGTCATGTCCTATCAAAACAATATGGATACATATTGGAAAAATTGTGAATTAGAGTGTAAGAGTATATTTCCCAGAGAATCTATTTTGTTAACTGCTTCTAAAACTTGCTAGTGATATAATGCCCATATTGGAGCTGTGTAGCTTTTGTTAAATCTTACTTCTCAACTATTGGCTACATTGGATGTAGGAGATTCACTTTTTAACAGTTATGTTATTCAAAATTTTTGAAGAGTTTTAAGAGTTTCACATCTTACTTACCTCTGGATCATTCACCAAAAGTTGGTAAACCTTGACCCTGTATTCCCCTTTCTTTAGTGCTCTTCCAAACCTGATAGTTATCTTTAAATTAAAAAAGAAAAAAGAAAAAGCTTGCAAGATATTACCTGTCTCTTATCCTTTACACAGAATGCTGGCAGTTAAACAACCATTAAATGTTTGTGTTATTGAACTTCAAAATTCAATAATCAAATTTGAGAAAACTGGATGCCTTATGGATAACCATCTCAGAAATTGTGAGCATAAGCATTTTACACTTGTTCGTATAAAAATATTGGATTACTCTTGAATGAAGACAAAAACTTTATGGGAAAAAGAATGAGATGCAGGCAGGCATTAACTAAATTCATGCAATATTGATTACTTTTAACCATCTTCCCACCATCCCTCTATAATTTCACAAATCTCTTAAAGTTCCTTCAGTGTAAGAGACCCAGTAGAAGGTGAATAACAGGGTGTGCATGTAGATATGGATGAGAAATCAGTGAGACTGTATTTTTGTTTGACTAAAAATGAAAAAAAAAAACACACACAACCATCTTCAGATTCAAATAGTTGAACAGCACGGCTATGGAATAAATTTCAAAAGAGGCAATTCAAAATGCAGGGATTATGAAAGTAGCATCTACTGGCCTCTCATTGATGTGGGATATGAGGTTTCTTTTATTATCCATTCAACTTTCCATGATCCAACTATAGTAACAAAGAACAATTTAAACTCTGCAATAAGTATTTTGTAACTGCAGTGCACTGGGAAGATTTAATAAATATACAAGTAGGTCTCACTTACCACTGGGACCTTTGCTAAGACTAACAGCAGTTCTGGCAGTCCGTTAGGTGAATCCTGCATGGTTTCAGTGTCCCATCATCACAACTGCTATTTGTAATCTACTGCTGGCTTCCCTACTGAATTTGCTTGTCAGAAACTGGCAGTGAAGATCACAAATGGTGATCATGGGACTGTGGGACAATGCAACTATTAGCCAGTTATCAACTGCCCAAACCACAATCACATGACCATGGGGAAGCTGTGAGGGCTGCAACTAAAAGGATTCATCATAAGTACTCTCGTTTAGTGCCATTGTGATTTTGAAAATCACTGAATGAGTGGATGTTAAATAAGAACTGCCTTGTATACAAAATGTTAGATATTGAGTTGTACTTGGTAAGATTTTTTAAAAAGATAAATACCATCTCACTATATTAAAACCACAAAAGATTTTCCTGAGAAATAATTGAGCCAATCATTACATTCTAAATTCTTTCCACTAGTGTACAATAGCGCATTTTGCTAACCTTGTTATCATCTGAGAAGGATGAAAGAGTTTCATTCAACCGGACACTCTCGAATTCCTGACTGCTGGCATAAATTCGAAAGACCTTAAACTGAGAAGATGGAACTCCAACAAATGGCTCCAAGAGTTGTTTGAAGGCAGAGAGTGTAATTCTTTTATCAACGTGAATCAACAACCCTAAATCAAGAAAAAATATTAATTTGAAAAACAAACTCAGCTCTTATACCTCATGTACACCAATACAATTTTATTAATAGAAACACATATTCCATTTTCTTCTTTAGTTTCAAGTTATAAGACTTCAAGTGATCAGAGCCAGGTATCACATCCATTCTGTATTCTATGTAAGGAAATTGTACAACAGGTGATTGGGGCACGTATAAGATTATGTATGTATGTATGTATGTATGTATGTATGTATGTATGTATGTTATATATGTATGTATATGTATGATGTGTGTGTGTGTGTGTGTGTATATATATATATATATATATATATATATATATATATGTGTGTGTGTGTGTGTGTGTGTGTATACACACACATGCACATACATACAGAGGTTTGTCTAATGAAAAAAATAGTATGTTTAAAACTATGCATTACAATTAAACTGCATCTTGAAATTGCCTTCTTTTTAACCTTCAGTTTATACTCAATGCAGTTATAAATTTTCAGAAAGCGTCATTTTTAGCAACTGCACATGGTGTCACAGATGCATAATGGTCTTGTTAACAATTTATAGGCAAAAATTAATCTTCTCCCAAAACAAATATATTGCCAAACTTAACTATTAACTATTCTTGCCTTAAAGTTTATTGATTTAGATACTGCATTTCATTTAGTTCCCCAAAGTAGTATGTCCAGAACTGTTTCCTCCATTTTTTTTACAGCTTCCTCTGCTTATTAAAAAAAAATGATTGGACTTATTCTCTGATTGTGAATCAGATGGACGCAGCAGCTTCCTTCTGGCAGTATTCCCCCAAATTTTTCTAATCAACAGAGGAAGCCATAAATTAAAGCCTCAACATCACAGCATTCTCTACTGAAAAATGATGCAGTTTCTTTTTCTTGGATTTAACTTGATTCTACTCCAATTCCTTAAATGCATGTGCATAGGTAGTCTTCAACTTATGGCCATTAGTTTAACAGTGGTTAAATGATGTACCAAACATATGTTACGATGGTGCTGAAAAAAGTGACTTTAATCTGTAACTTACATCCTGTCCTTGAAGTTATGACCTGAAATTCATCATCCTCGCAGTCACATGATCAAAACTTGGGTATTTGGCGACCAGCTCACATTTACAAAGGTTGCAGCACCCTGTGGTCATGTGATCATGATCTGTGACCTTCCCAGGCAGCTTCCAGCAAGTAAACTCAATGGGAGAAGCAGTATTTGTTTACTGACTGCATGATTCACTTAATAAACTGACTCACTTAACAACCACATTATTTAATTAATAACTGCATCACTTAGTACCTTAAATGCCAGTCCCAGTTGTGGTGATAAATCAAGGAGTATCTACATCTAAGCATCTAGAACCACCTTTCATTTTATGCAAACAAACAGCAAGCCTGCATGTATAAACCTATTTTGTGGGAATGTATACAACATGTATAGAAATAAATAAATAAACAAGCAATCTATGTTTCTAGAAAAACACCTTGCACATTACCGTATTTCATACATACATTTCTGCCCCTCTCCTGAACCTTCTTCTGCAATGTAAGGCTCTGCTTTGAAGTACATAAATTGAGCTTCTGCTCTGCTTTTCCCACTTTCATCATATTCACTGTCGGTTCCAGAGTCCTCTTCAGCCGTATCCCATGTTTCCTTTTTCCCTTCATTGGCTTTGGATCGCCTACTGCTTGTTATGCTGTGTGAATCAAGTCCATTCGCCAAGGATATAGCGGCATTATCAACATTGCATAATGTGTCACTGCTGTGGCTGGAACTAAGAATATCACTGTCCACTGAACTTGTGCTCCTGTCATTGTTCAAATCAGAATCTGACCGTTCCTCTGACTGGAAGTTATCTGTATCAGAAACCTGTATTTGGTTTTCAAGTTCCTGATTTTCTGTTGATGCTGATGAATCTGCCTCATTGGAAGGAGATTCGATATTTTCAAAGTCACTGGCCTCTGTGCTCCTGCTGCTATCACCATTATCTCCTTCCTGCTGCTGTTGCTGTAAGGACAAGGTTTTAAGTTTTTCAGTGCTCTCTTCTAGGATAGCTTCTACAGATTTTGTATTAGATAAAAATCCTTTCCCTGCTTCACAATTTGCATCTAAATTGCCTGAATCTCCACTCGCCTTTTGAAACATTGTCCTTCTGAACAGTAATCCAGGAGACTGTTCTGGTAATGAAACATACAGTCTGATTGTATTTGCATGGCGATCTAGGAGTTTCCATAACTGCGAATCTGTAAATGGCAGCTGTCTATCTTGAGAATCTGAACTTTCAATGAATACCTAAAATGAAAAAAAAAAAAAGTAAATCTACAAGGAAAAATCTTTAGCACATAAAACTACAGATAAATGTGACTTATCTGTAAATCAAAAAATTGATTGAACAAATAAATTATATTAACTCTATTGTCTCTCTGACATATAGTAAACTTATTACTGGAAATTATTTTGTAAAATTAATTATGTTTTTGCAGAAAATCTGAGATTAATACAATATTTATATTTATACTTTGAAAGAAAACTAAAGAAAATATATCTTACTTTATTGCTCCTGAAAAAGCCTTCAGCTTTAAGTGTTTTGTTAGCCACATTGAGAAGACGCAAATCATTATAGCAACGTTCCAAAACAACACGCATTGTTTCAGCAGGTAAATGTACAGCCTACAGTAACAGGAAAAGCAAGATAAAATGAGCACTTTTAATGCTCTAAAGAAAAACTCAGAAAAAAAAGAATAAAGTGTAAGATATTTACCTTTGAAATTAGATACTTGAATTCTGTAACTGTTTGGTTCAAATAAGCACGGACACTAATTGGAGGAGCCACTGTGTCCTGTTTTAGGTCAACGACATGAACCTTTACCATGACTTCTGCCAAAATAATAAATATAAGTCACGAACAAGATATCACAAATGGCAAAAAAGGTAAAAAGAACACTTGCCTCATAAATACTCAGTTTAAAGATAATATACGTACTATAACATACATGCTATAATGTATGATTATCAAAAATAATTTTGTTTTGCATTAATAAAATCACAATTTTATAAAGTATCATTTACCACCAGGTTTGTAACATTGGAAAGACTGATCAGGTTGTCTGGTTTCCAGAAGAAGATCAAACATGTAGGTCGATTTAACACCACCAAGCAAGATTCCCATTGCAGTGTCATCTTCTCCTTCATAAGATCGTTCCAAATAATCATGGAACTCATCATATTTAACAAGACGACAGCAATTCAAAGGAACTGCCTCTTCTAAATCCATTATCTATAACCCATACAAAAGTGAAAAATATTGTTATTGAAATGCTGTTGAAGTGTTCAGTCCAAATTACAGCAAAACATTCTAATTTCAACTGCAGACATGTCATGTTTATTAACAAATAAAAAATAAAATCTAATGCATGGCCTACATGGAACTACATGCATGGCCACTAATAAAAAAATAATACCCACATTACCTTTACTGTCCATTAATATGTGATCTGGCAAGATTCTTTGGCACAATTGCCACAAATGTAATAATTTTGTTATATTTGTATCATCCCTTCCCTCTAGTTCAAATACTAATCCAACACCTTCATTACAATGGGTGTGTTATGGCTTTCAATTAATAAAGAATATCAACAGCAGCTACAGTAAGATTAAATACTTAAAAACATTTATTTAATGATTTTTATAACTTGGTTTATAACTCAAATAACCAATATCTTTCTATTAATAACAAATAACCATTCTATTATTGTCCAATGCAAACAGAAAACCTACAATAAGCAGATAAATGACATCAAAGAACCCCATGTATAGAGTGGAGTTTCATGTAGCCCTTGAGAGCTTGATCAATTTAGCAATTATTCTATAAAATATTGTACCTTATAAGCTAGCTCCACAGCTTCCTTCAGAGTCTTATCTTTATGAACTTCCAGTTTATTTTCCATCATTATTTGTTTTACAGGATGCATACAGAATAATTTTATCTGTAATTGCCATTAACAGAAAAAATATCAAACTTATTTTTCAATGTACATAGTAGTTCTAATTTAATAAAAGAATTACAATGTTTTGTGCATGAACACTTTTATTAGAAAAGAGATATTCAACAATTAAAAGAAAAAAGATCTGGAAAACATAATCATCTTACATGCTTTTACATTTCAGACTCTTTCCAATACAACAAATTGTATCTCACAGTTAATACTACATCAATGAATAAACAATACACATGATTCTATTCAAAAGGTGACATGAAGAAATGAAACAAAGTATTACATTAGCAAAATTCCAAGAATATGTATTGTTACTTTACCTAGTATTTTCAAAATTTCAAAACTACATCAAAAAGTATATAAAAAAAATATTTTTAAATTTTAATCTGTATCAAGTGAAATATTATATGAAAGAATATTGGCTTACTGTGTTATGCCAAAGCAACATATAATCATAAACTGAACCATTGCTGAAAGTCAGAAACTTAATATTCTCCATCAAGCTTAGAATAAATCTTGTTTAATAAGCAGTTTTCTCCATCTATCAATATGTATAAAATCATCTGCTCACCTTGCTCTAGGCAGATGTTTTTTGAGGTAGAATGTGCCAAAACATACCTTGCAAGTATTACGTTCTATTTCACGCTGCCTCTTTTCTTGTTCTTCCAGTTCCTTTTCTTTTTCTACTAATTGTTTAATATGCTCTGGATATTCATTGACTTCTAAGAACTCTACCAACGCAATAATGAAATAAGAATGAGGTTTTTTTTTAAAAAAAATACTTGGTTTTGAAGTATTTTGTTATTTTGTAACTTAATCTTACTTTAAATTACGCATAAGGATCGCTACTGGGCCACGACCTGTTGGGAAATGATCTGTTAAAGAAGTCGGCAACCTTAATTTGTGAATGTGCAGCGTTTAGGTTGCATGAATGAAACCATTCCCCTTCGCCACAGCAGCAGCCTCCACCAGTCCACAGAACCAAAATTTTGGGGACCCCTGCCTTAAGGAATGTTGTCTACGAGTATTTGTAAAATTGATCCACTGCTAAAATGGACCCACTTATTCCCTTTTACTTACACACATACACACACACTTTATGAATAGTCTACATAATATGCATTTTCATGTACGTTAACTACTTACTTGTAAAAATATGCCCCTCGCATATCAAACAATAAAATTTTTAGTTCAGTGCATCAGATTTAGTAAACAAAATACTGCTTTACTCTTTCTTCAAAAACAGCTAATCTGAACCAATACCCTTCCAACAGTCATTTTACTAGCATTCCAAATCCATGTTCAAAAAACTATTTCCTGCAGCATGCCATCAAATTCAGAGAAAAAAAAACTATATATGTCTCCCATTAATTTGATTAACTTTTCTCTTCTCAAGAAAAGAAAAGCAATCTAGCTAGATTTTATAGAAATGAGGTGATTCAATCACATCAGAAATATCATTAAAACCATAATCAACCTGTAAATAATGGAATGCGTACTTACTTGCATTTCTAGTTATATCCTTTAGTCTATATATAAGCATATATGCATTTGTCGAGCTATTGGAGTGATATATAAAAAAAAAAAAAAACAGTATTTATATCTTGCATGCTAAAATACATACAAATCCAGAAGCATTTCTATAAACCTCAAAGAATAAGTCTTAAAGGTACAAGAGTCCTCTGCTTCAAATGAGTTACGTTGCATTTGTCAAGGCAGAAGATCTGGAGCCTCACTTTTCACAGTATGATAAAAGCACAGTTGCCATTTCAAAAGTGCCAAATAATCAAGGATAATGTTAGATAATGAAAACAGAAGCGCATTTATAGGTGCTACACCAGGCTACTTATAAATGCAGCTGGACTAGTTTTAGCTACAATATTTCTGCTCCTTAAGGCTAACTTCCTGAGGCAGAACCGATCACTCTTGGTTTGGTATAGCTGGAGCTCTTCCAACTGCCATTCTGGTCAGAGTTGCCAGGATGATACCTGCTTTTCTCAAAGCCTGTCAATCTGCTGTGGGTCTTCAAAAATGAAGGCACCCTCAACCCTGTGCTATGGATTGAATACTGCTTTCAACATGTGAGATACTTTCTATCCCTTGTTTTGAACAAATGTCAAGGTATTTATAGATTTTATGCTTCTAGTTTTAAAATAACTGTATATAGGGTTTTAAAGATTTATATATTTGCATTATGCTGAGGTAATTCCCCGTTAGGAGAATGAGTGCAAACAGGGAGACATATTTGAGAGTAGTGTTTGAATAATACATACAAACAGCACACAGATACACGGTACAATAAATGTAGGTTTTTACTTCCAGAAACATTAAGCAAAGTCTAAAATAGGCAATCCAAAGTCATTCACAGGTAAATCAGTCAGTTTTCAAACCAGGGATAATCCAGTAACAAAGTCCAGTGTCAAAAACAGTTCAATATCAGACTTACGTTAAATCCATGAATATCAGTCAATTAGGAAAAATGGAGGAACGCCAATACTTTCCAACAGAAGGAAACAGAGACTTACTCACATTCTCTTCTGAGACTAAGACTAAACAACTCAAGTTTCTGGCTCCATCTTATGGCCATTTGAGAAACCACACCCAATTGCAGTTTTTAGCATGCTCTTAAAGATACAGTATTAAAATGTTTATCCTGGTTTATATATTTCTAACCCAAATATCTGTTAGGTGACTTATATTCCTAACACATTGTAAATCAGCCAGAATCATTTATGAATGTGCAATATATATAGCCACTAATTATTCACTAAAAAATAATTGTATTAATTCATTAAAAGGGCAAAATTAATCAGCTACAGAAGTACAATTGGCTACCTTGCAAAAGCACTGGAGTAGTAGCCACGACTTCCAGAAGATCCACCATAAGTTTTCTTAATGTCTTCATGAGTTATCTAATTGGAAAATTAAGGTAATACAGATTAATTTAAGTGAATTGCATATTATATAATATTCCAGGAAACATAAGCAAGACCTACATGGAAATCATATTTCTTTGTGAACTAAGCAGAGTAAAAGAAAACAGAATATTGCAATGTTGAACAATGGGTAGCCTCCCACAAAAAGGCAAAATCTCATGAAATTCTTTATATGAATTTGACCTTTAAAGAGTATTAAGTTTTATTATTTAATTTAAAGTCATGCCCTCTGCATTACAGCAGCATTACCTTCTTCCATTTCCTGAGTGATAGAAGAGTAATATGGAGTCCTTTAGAAGTATGTATAGTTATTAAATAAAACAGTAATATACTATGTAGGTTAGGACAAAGTGGAAGCTTTATATAAAATAAGCAAGACATTATATGTGCAACCATTATAATATATACCAATCAGCAAAGTTTCCTCTCTGAAGAATATTCCATTTCCCCCTTCCTTTCCTTCAACAGTTAATTAACATGTTTTGTTCTCAATCTGCCTGCTTATTTTTTTCTCCCTTCCTTTAGCCATGCTAAATCAGAGAGATGAGCCTGGAAAACTATGCAGTGACTGTTACAAAAATATGTCTTTACCTCCCCCCCCCCCAAAAAAAAATAAAAAAATAAAGAAAACATTAGGAAGAAATACAAACTGACTTTAAGCTCCCTGGAGTATAAGAGAGAGGAAAAGGAAAATCGAGTTAGGTTTTCAAGAATCTGTTATTAGAGCCTATTTCAATAAAAGCTGATTTTCAGCCATTATCAAGAAATCTGTTTCCTGACCTGGCCTACGTTGGACATGTTGATGCAATTTTTAAAATCTGCTTGCAGCTTAGATTTAAATCTATATGCTGTTTTATTTCATTACAAGCATTCAAGATCCTTGTTGGGATCACTATAATTACTTACCTTGCTAACATGTTGATCATTGAAACTGTACCACTGATCATCACTAAAGGATTTTATGCATGCATAATAGTGACCGCCAGCTGCACTTCCCGAATGAACCATAACAGAAAATAATTCATATAGTAATGAATTCTGTACAATAGAGAAAATAGGAAATACAGATTGGTCAGAAAATATTTGTATCATTCAAATTAATATTTTTTTTAATTCTTACTAAGTATTTTTCATACTCTTCATATCTCATACCTTTTGTTTTGTACCTAAACCCGCAAATGTTAATACTAACATTTAAAAGGATATCTTGTTCCTTGTCCTATTTATATTAGAACATATTCACTGCATTCACATTTTGTGAAATAACTAGCTCCCAACAAGAAGCAAAACAAACAGAACAAATCTGAACATTTATAAGAATATGTAAGTAACAACTTTTATATAAATTAAATATTAAATTATCCCCACAAATCACTCTAATTCTAATATTTCCTGCTCATTTATTATTTATATTATTACTTCCAATAATATCTGTTCATTTTTATTTCTTGCCATCTCTTTCGTATGTTAAGCAGCATCTTGCTATGGTACTATCACCAATAGCAATTGGCCACAGAATGTATTTCAGCAAGTTGGATATGGCTATGAAAACCAACGTTCCATATTACGCTTGTTTTTTCCCTTGCTGGGAATTGTCAGCTGACACTATTTTCCTTTTCCTGCAATTAGGCAAAATAACTGCTGCTATATTAGAAAATTTCCCTACCGATGAGAATAGCTATTGACATTCATTATTTTAAAATCATGTAATTCATGTTCTCATTATGGTACTGGTAAATGTCTCTTGTAAGATATCTAGTTGTTTGTAGGACAGATAGACAGACAGACAATTACATAAAGATATCTCTACTACAGGTAGTTCTTGAGTCACAACCACAATTGAGCCCAAAATTTATATTGCTAAATGACACATTTCTTAAGTGAGTTTGCCCCATTTAATGACTTTTCTTGCCAGAGTTGTTAAGTGAATACTTGCATTTGATTAATAACGCGGTTGTGATGTGAATTTGGCTTCCCCATTGACTTTGTTTGTCAGGTCGCAAAAGATGATCACATGACTCTGGGACACTGCAACCGTCATAAATATGAACCAATTGCCAAGCATTTGAATTTTGATTATGTGACCATAGGGAAGTTGTAACAGTCATAAGTGTGAAAAATAGATAAGATAGAATACTTTATTGGCTAACTGTGATTGGACACACAAGGAATTTGTCTTGGTGTAAATACTCGCAATAAACATAAAAGAAAAAATACATTTGTCAAGAGTTGAAAATCATAAGGTACGACACTTAATGATAGTCATAGGGTAAAAATAAGCAATCAAATCATACTAGGAAACAGTCAATATAAATAATAAGTATACAAACGACAAAGTTACAGTCATACAGTCACAAGTGGGAGGGGAGGGGAGTGATGACAAGATTAACAGTAATAGTAGTGCAGACTCTGTAATAGTTGAACAGGGTTGAGGGAATTATTTGTTTAGCAGAGTGGTGGCTTTCAGGAAAAAACTGTGCTGTTGTAACTTTGAATGGTCACTAAATGAACTGTTGTAAGTCGAGAATTACTTGTATGTGGCCATGGGGTTGTTGTTTTAGCTTTAATAGCCTCCCCTCAGATTATTTTGCAATTAACTGGAAAAATCAGTTAAGGTTGCACTATCAATTTACTGACAAGTTTCGGTAAGGCAAACAATATTTTGTGTTACTTTGTACAATACACAGTAATAATCTTAACAATGTAACAATGCAATAATGTTACCTTTAAAAGGCATATTGAAATAGCATAAAATTATATAAGGTACCTTTTCACTGACAACTTTTGAAATTCTTTCAGCAGCACTATTGTTTTCAAGACATATTCCTTCATCAATGCCATCGTCATTAGAAAAGTCATTACTCATCTGATCACTGTGACAACTGCCTTCATTCTCTGCTCCACTATCAGTGCAGCTCTCTGTTTGAGGAGACTTCTTAAAACAAGTCATAAGTATTAGCTTATAAACAAGGATTTATACACAATAATTATCTAATTAAAGACAAAATTATCTCACAAAATAACTGAAATTGTAACGCAGAGTCAACACTGCATATCTGTACACAATATGATAATTAAATTCCTTTGTAAAAGTATGCTACAGACTTATTTAGTTCATCTATGAATGGATTCATATGTTCTCTCTTACTACACACTAATACTTAGAGATGAGCATATTTTACAAATACACAGCAAGAATACACACCACTTCAGGAAATATAAAGGCCTGCGTTTTCTCCTTATTGCTTGGTACCTTGCACTATTGCATGTGTGTCTGTCTGTATGCGTAGCAGTCACAAACAAGGTCTAGGTTTTACATTTAAGAAGTTTGAAAGGGGAAAGAAAAGGCAATACCACAACAGTTGATCCTATTCTATGAATAAATTCCAAATTAATCTGATATGAAATAACTTTGTAATTTAGAAACAATTAAGGTATTTCTTAAAACATAATCCAAGTAAATACTGATTATTACCTCATCTTCAATATCAATGAATGAGCCCATATCTAGCTCTTCAGGAAATGTCATACGGTCATTAAGTTTTATCCTATGCATAGTGGTATAATCAAAATCAAATCTTTTTAACTGCAAGGTCAGCAAATAAGGAAAATGCAAGAATCGCAAACCCTGCAAGATACAAAGGGAAACCAATTGTCAATGATTAATTGCATTTCATATATGTTAATACACCCACCTTATTATTTAGGTTAAAATGTGTTTACCTTTCTTGCATCACATTTCTTCTTGCATCGTTCACAGAAATATTGATTGGCACCATCAAGGATCTCAGGCTGAATAAAAGCATGTAAAGCTTCCTCCTAATCAGAAATGTTTAAAAGACCAGCTTTACACACTATGCAATATTCAATCACTTGACATCAAAGATTCTTGAATTTTATAACACAAGCCAGTGAAAAAAAGTATCTAACAAGTATCAAGTTATTTTATATTTTCCCTTCAGTAAGCAGCCAAATCGTGATCCATAAAATATTATTTATTAAATAATTGATGGTTCCGATGTTTAGATATTGTAATATAAATGATTGAAAGCAAAATATGTTATCTTGCACATCACATTAAATCGCAGTGGCATAGGCAGTAATCTATCCATCAGTTCCATATACTCAGCCACTTGATTTAAAGCTGGCTTATTTTAATGGGAACAAGTTCTTTATGATATTTAGTAATTTTTAATTACTAAAATTTTATCTGCTCTAGAAAATATTTACACATTAATCTGAAAACTTAACCTTTAAGTTCTGAATGCACTTCTCTGTACAAGTTTCATTAAGTACAACTTATTTCCCTATAAAATATGACTTGCTCTTACCAAAAGAACTTGACTCATTTCTTATGCTTTACTAAATTCAATTCAAGGTCTTAGTACTTTTCTATAAAACCCTACTTGGCCTGAAACTCAGCTACATGTAGAGGTCTGTTTAGCATGTCATTTTCTCCTAATGTCACCTTTAGAACATCCCTACTATCTGTGATGAGGCAGGGAAAGAAATATTCTATCAACTCCCCATTATACTATCTTCAGAAAATCAAAGGGCTAATACAGAACAAGTCAAGATTATGGTTTCAGGTTGATGTCACAGAACATTTTACATCCACAGACACAGAACTAGTGATAAAAATCCATGGCAGCAGCACTACACAACACACCCAACCTAAGCAAATACATTAAGTGTGAAATAGCCAGGATCATTGGACTTCATCAACCTCTGTTTCACCACCTATTTTCAATTTTATGGACAAGCATAGACAACAAATGAGAAAAACACCAATAGAATTACCACTCACAGGACCCATAATAGAAACTTCAGCATCTAGAAACTATAGTATTTCCAACAAAAATATCAATCCAGTATGTACTATACATTGCTTTTTCATAATAAAAAAGAATGAAGAGACACATGAAACCATCAACAGAATCTTAAAAGAAATAAAACTCACAAGGGAAGAAGAAAACAATAACTACTTTTCTTGGATATCCTTATCAGCAGAGGATATAACGTCAGATTAGAAACAGAAATCTATCAAAAAAATCATCCACACTATCAAAGTGCTCAAATACCAAAGTAACAACCCAACCTTCCACAAGAGGAGCTGTGGGACAAGCACAAATGCACTGTAGCAACCTAGAACACTAGAAAAGGAAAAAGAGTGCCTATGCAACATCTTTCAAGAAAATGGACACCCATGAAACTTTATCAAGTAGAACGTGACCACTCAAACCACAACAACACAGTCAATGCAAGCTATAAAAAGAATTAACATTGCCAAACATCAAAAACAACTCCGAAACAACCAACAGACTATTTATAGACTATTTACAACCACACTGCATCGTAACATGGGAGCCAACTAAAGCCCTCCAAAACATTTTAAGTAAATCAAAAGAGTGCCATTATGTTGGACAGACAGGTAGAAGACTAGCAGGGTACATCCAGGAACACTAGCAATCAGACATCATGATGAAATCACAACACATGGCCAATTTAAGCATAGTTGCAGTTGAGCATCCTAGACAAAGCTAAATCCAAAAACACTAGGGAATTCTGGGAAGCCTGGTATTCAGACAAATCAGCTATGAATAAGCACATAGAGATAAACAAGATAAACAAGTGATGCATACCATTCAAGGGAGGCAAAAGCTAAAAAGGAAACAAAAAGATAACACCTCCTTGTCAGCAATCAAACCCCAGATAAACAGGAATTAACACCAGGATTAATACCAAACAAGCAGTAAACAACAGTCTAATCAAGGAGAAAATAACACCCCGACCAACATTGAGAAGTCAAGGGTATATAGATAGATAGCAAACCTCACTCCTTTTTAGCACTGCTCAGGGAGTACCAAAGAATGTGTGTGTGTGTGTGTGTGTGTGTGTGTGTGTGTGTGTGTGTGTGTGTGAGAGAGAGAGAGAGAGAGAGAGAGAAAGAGAGAGAGAGAGAAAGAGAGAGAAAGAGAGAAAAAATGAATTTCCAGAAGCTTCTCTATAGAAAAGCTTACCTTTTTACACCAAAGTATTCCTTTTGGTATTAGGCCAATATTGCTTATCCTTATCAGGTTTATAAAATATATGTTTGGAAGATTCATGGCTTTTTAAAAGCATTTTTGTATTTTTTAAAATCATTTTATCAGTAAAAATGCCTGAAAAACGGATGCTTAAAGGATATTAAAATATTTGAAAAATCCTTTAAATATGTAATTTACTAGTTTGCAAAGCTTAAAAGTGACTGGAATATTTTGAATATTTTGCAAAAAGCACTTAACAAAATGTCCATCTAGATTTCAATTCAATAACCCATTTTTTCATAACAAATCTTTTTAATAATGAAAATAAATTCGAATAGCAATCAGTTATATCAAAGATACTAATGAATATGGTGAAGAAAATTTAGTGTTGGTCTAAATCAAACTCAGATATTCAAAACTATTAAGACACTTCACCAGATAAATGTGAAAGTTGAGAGGAAACCAGGTTCACAACCTACATAAGAACCTTTGCCCACAAAGGTTAAAACAGACACAACAATAGCCTGTTATCACTGTGTAAATTTCAAGGCAAATGTTATTTTAAAAAATAAAATAAAATCCTGTGACTCAATTTCTCTCATCAACAGTTGTTCTCTGGAGTCTAAATAAATAAAAGGGGGCTTAGCTGGGCAGAAGACTCACCAATTGCAAAATGACTGGTGCACAGCTTATAAGACTACTATCTAAAGCATGTTGTTTGATGGATCCCACTTTGGGAGGAGATCAAGGATAGGGAAAGGTCTTCAAAAAGCCTCCAATTCACCCCTTTTCCCTCCATTTCTGAGAGCTCAGAGAAGCACTAAGAACAAACAAAACAAAACATTTACAGCCCTCGCTTTATCACATGGGTAAGAATTCTGTCACTGCTGAAACAGAAGATATATTTTTAAAAAGCTCCTAACTCCAATGGTGGAGCAGAGGTGGGATGGTGGTCATGAGGCTGAAGAAAAAAGTAACATGCTGCTATAATTTGCTATGATTGCTCTTTAAAAAAAAAAAAAATCTAGGAAATGCATACTTTTATCTAAAAACCATGGAATGGGAAAAAAAAACTTTTTTGCAAAATAATTTTTTTATCAAAAGAGGTTGCTATTGAAAATTCTACATTCACGTTTTAGAGGAAATGTGCTAATTACAATTCTGAAGTTATGCATACCATAACATTTTCTATTTTTTTCTAGAAATATTGAGATAAACAAAACAAAACCTATATATTTTTAATTAAGTAAATGACGTGAATGACTGAAAAAATAGGCATGTGAAATTTATGTAAGCTCTGTGTGATGTGCAAGTCAACAAGGAACCATACTGTGCTATATTATATATAGAAAAAAAGAAGTGATGCTCCTAAAGATATTCTAAAACTAGATAAAAATCCATGAATGGTAATGCATTTTAATGGCTTTATTGCTTACCAAGGAGAAAATTAAACCAAGTATTTTAATCTTTTTACAGATCACATTTAAAAACATATTTACATAGTTCTGAATAATCTTTTCATTCTGGTATTTTTTTATTTCTAGAAGCTTTGTAATTTTATAATTACAAAATATATAGTTTAATTCTTTTAGTTTTATATTCTTAATAGTCCATGAAATTATCTCTATAAATATACAGTCAGGATCAAGTATTTATATACTCAAATCAAGCGCAACCAGTCAGATCCAACTTGCTGTATTGTTCTCACCTGCAGATCATATTAATTGAAATTAGTCCCATTGGAAAATCAGTGGAATTAGTGGCAGACGTATTGGTAGAGAAGATCCCCCCACAAAAAAAATTTAATGTGAAACAGTATTCAACTAACACCGATAATGATTTAATTACAAGAGCAAAATGCAACATTAACACAGTCTTTACTGTCTTATAATAAAATTTACACAAACTGTTGTAATGCAACAGATCATCTTAGAAATTGTTGTGATAGAAACAAGGAGTTTTTTTTTTAATTGTTATAGTATCTGTATTCTCTGAAAAGTCAGTGTGTGTCAGCCCTAGAGCATAGTAAGAAACAGACACCATGAAGACCTAAGCCTATCGCTCTTAGGATAGTTATACTATAGTTAGAGAACCTTACAAGTCTGAATGTGCTTCTCTTCCTCCCTCTTTTATCTCCACAGTCTTGGCCCAGACTTATGTCTTATTTATCTGATCAATGTCAATTATCTGATCATCCCTCTGCCCTCCTTTATACTCACGACAGCTATTGCTGCTTCAAAAAAAAAATTTTCTCTCCCCCCCTCCCCCCATTCCCTCATGCATGTAGATAAAATAGCTGAGATGACAGAAAAGTAAAGTGGCTTTGGAGGATTTTAAAACTTTCAGGACAGGTCTTTCTGAACATCCTTTTGAAATGTTTTTAAACAGCTATATCGTTAAAGTATAAAGCAAGCATTGTGAAGAAAGCAATCATCATGCGTTCAACAAGCTAAAGTTTAGAAATTTTGGCTTAACACTGTTATAAATCTTACCTTGTTAGATAAGATTTACTACTTCTGGCTATTTGTAATTTCATCTTAGTTCTACCATTTTTCTGATATTCAAAATGGCACTTTGAAAGTCTAGTAGGTCTCCTTTTCGATTAGATCTAAATATGCTTAACAATGTGTTCTTAGGGCAATTACAAATAGTTCTTGACTTAGAACCAGACTGTTCAAAATTATGATGGTGCTGCAAAAAGTGAGTTACAACTAATTCTTCCACTTACAACCTCCACAGCATCCTTGCAATCATGTGATCAAAATTCAGGTGCTTGGCAACTGACATATTTTTTTACGACAGTTGCAGTTTCCCAAAGTCACATGATCATCATTTGTGATCCTCAGAGAGGGTTTTCAACAAGCAAAGTCAATGGGGGAAGCCAGATTTACTTCACAATCACGTAGTTCTCTTAGAAACCACAGCAAAAAAAGTTGTAAAGTTGAGCACAATTGTTTTAACAACAGCATTGCTTAGTGAAAAATGTTCAGGTGCCAATTGTGGTCATAAGTCAAGGACTATAACATTTTAAATTATTTACACAAATATATTTCCAAAACTGGAAAGTTTTTTGTAACCTTTGTTCTAGATAATTTTTTAGGCAAGCGATTAGATTGTTTAGTATCTGTCAGATTAAATTTGTATACAAGGCTAACCTTATTGTATCATAGATCAATAACTCCTGTTGCTTATTCTGAAGCTGATTAATTCTTACCATTTGGGCTGATTATTTTATGTAACATGAAAACAAGAAGTACTAAAATGATGATATACCTTGGTTTGTACTTTGGTTTAACCTGAATATTATCAACATGATTAAAGGACTTGTGTGGACTTTTACTCTTCTAAATTATACTCTTCTATGAAGCTGACTTTTTATGGCTTCTACTGATCTAAAAAGAGCACTTTAAACTCCTATTGATTAGAATAATTAAATATTATTAAATATTAAATAAAGGGTCCTATCTTTTCTAAGATGACATTTAAATGCAAATGACAAATAAATGTATTTCAATCCTACATTTAAGATTAAATGTACATTTAAGATTAAAGCAACCTAGAGCAAGTTAACTTTATAAACATCTAGAAGATTATTTTTTCAAGTTCAAGGATAAAATATTCAAGTTAAATATGTAGGTAAGAATATTTAATGCAGCAGAGCTACTATTTTAAAATATAAAAGGTCTACTGTGTTTCTTCTGCAGCTAAGGTATTCAAGGCAAAACTAACGATGAGTTGCTGGATGACTGCTGGATATATTTTTACAAGGGTTCTAGCTCATTAAAGATGGCTTAGTGTATATTATTTTGCAATTCCTCATGTTTAATGCAATTTGCAGTCTGTCATGGGGAAAACATGAGGTTTGAGCTTGCATCTGTGTGGGGTTTAATTCCTACCCCCGATTCAACTTTGTTGAACCATTTTCAAACAACCTAGAACTAAAAGAAAAATCATGGTAATATAGGTTCTTTCTTGAGCTGTTTTCATTGGCATTTCATATACCAGAATATATTTTCGGACATCACATTTGGAATTTTGGGCAAAACTCCAAAATAATTCAAGTGTGGTTTCTAATGATCTCAGGGGGACCAAGGATGAGTTTTGTGGTTTATATCATTGTTTACATTTTTTTAACTACAAAGCAGCAATTCAAAGTCTGCAAAGAGCCTTGAGTCTAGGTTTTTTTTAATTATCTTGTCAGCAGTCTTAAAAACAAGTATCAAAATATTCCATTTTATGAGTACATGGGCCCTGGGGCATCATAGTTAAAAAAAACCTCAAGAACTATTTTGAAGAGTCAGCTGGAAATAACTAAATATATCTAAATGAAATTCATTATAAAAAATTTCCTTTAAACTACTACTAGAAATTGTGAATATTTGTGGTGACAATCAGAAACAATGACCAGATTGACTTTTGGGTAGGGGCAACAAAGATTAGTAACATTCTTTATATTTAAAAAAAAATAGAGAAGCACTTACCTCTAACTAGAATTCTTTCAAGGTAGTATCCTCCATAGATTCTCTAGTTTGGATTGTGATGTCTGTGGCAAGTCCCCTCAGAAACACACTAGCAAGATCAAAAGAGCTTTATATTCCCTTCCACAAGCCCTATTAGCGCATGTATTGATCCCATTATGATTATTCCATTCTGAGTCAAATTCTTATTTACCCTTTTTAATGGAGGATCAATGGAGGATACCACCTTCAGAGAATTCCATTTAGAAACAGGTGACTTTTCTCCAAAAGAAAGTATCCTCCATAGTTCCCAAATACTGAAAACTATAACTAAAATATTTTTCTAATTAGAGGATCAGATGAATAGATTATTAATACAGTAGGTAAGTCAGCACATAATACTGAGTCTCATGTTTGGATAATCGTAAGGAAAACAGACAATACTGTCCGAACTAAACAAGAACTGAACAGAAATAATACAGGTACTGCTCAACTCATAACCCCAATTGGGAGTGGCATTTCTGTCGCTAAGCAATGCTGTCATAAAGTGCGATGTCATGTGCTGCTTAGTAACAGAAATCCCACTATTCCTGGCTGCCATCATTAACTGAGAATTGTGGGTCATTAAGTGAGTACCCACCCCAATCGAAGTTATTTTGGTCTTGGTTCTTCCCAGTCCTGAGCCTTGGTTAAGTGCCTCCTCTTCAAATCCTGCCACCTGCCTATCTCTCCCATCTCTGTTCCTTTGTCTACCCTCTCCCTATCTTGTGGGGCAACAAGTAGAAAAGCCCAAGCTGATCTTAGCCATCTTCTTGCTCCTGATTCTGACAAGGTATGGCCAGCCTGGCTCTTCGTGATGCAACTGTTGACCACATGAGGCTATCTTCCCAGGTCTTATGAGAAAATAGCCATGCACAACCTTGTGCAGTCAGCAGCTGCCTTACAAAGGGCCAAGTCAGACATTATGGTCAGTAGAGGCAGCGAGAAGATGGTGAAGGCTGACCAGGGCAGCAGACTTTAAGCAACCAAAAGGTGGGGAGAAAATAGATGGCCCCATGACTGTAACTGCCAAGTGCCCAAATTTTGATCTCCTGCAGAGTGCTGCAGTGGCCATAACTTCAGGGACCTACTTGAAGGCCTTTCATTTATCATCACAAAAACTTCAAATGGTCATAAATCAAGGACTATCTGAAAGGTATTTGATATCAGGCGATTTCCCCTTAGTTAGAATATTGTGTGTGTGGGGGGGGGACGGGACGGGACTCTATGTTATTTATATACAAACTGCTTCTTTGTCAAGGTAGCAGCCCTTAATATTTTACCAATAGAAAGACAACACTGACACAGCATTTTATCCAACTAGCTCCCATTATTCAAGAGTATTTTCCATTTAAAAACAAGAAACTGATCAGAATATGAAGGCCCTACATATTCTATTTATAAGGAACATTTTATAGTGATATTATATACATAAAAATGTACTATCTGCTATTCTGCTAAGTTGCATAGCATATCAAACTTAATAAAGCATAAAGGTTTCTACAAACTGTTCATTTAAAATCAAAAAGATTATCATACTCCACTTGCTATCTAGCAACTGATTAGTTAGTAGATTATTTCAAGGTGACCCTGGCTTCTGGTGTTATCATGTCGGTGTCATTTTCTTGGCAACAGTACAAAAATGATTTCCTTTGTCTTCTTCAAGGATATTTTTTCAACTTCCTGTCTAGTTACAAGTTCGCTATCTCTTGGTGGTCTGGCATGGAATGTGCCTATGTGAATCTCCCAGGGTATATCTATTAGGGTAGAATAGTTTAGGTTTAGCCTGACAAGATTCTGTCTAAATGGCATGTGCAAATAAAGAACTGAACTATGGCTGGATTGTTTTACATCATTTTTTGGCTAGGCCTAACAATCTTTTTAAAACAGTAATTTTATTTTAAAATACCTTTAACTCTCTCTAAATATTAAAGATGAGCAAAAGTGAGTTAGCAGCAGAAGCCTAATTGGGCAAGAAAATACTAAATTTGCTTGGATTGAAATTATTGGGGGAAAATCTGGGCAACACAAACCTACTAGAACACATTATTAGGTATCTATATATCTATCTTGTATCTTAACTGAGATTATAAAATATACATTCTTGGTTTGTTTGTTTAAAAAAAAAGCAACTGGAAGACCAGACAACCAAAGAAATTCTGGGTTTATTTGTTCAATAGGCTACATCACTGAAATCAGTGTAATATTTTAAATAATAATTCACTTGTTTTTAAAGTTGTCTATAAAACCTTGTTTTGAAACTGGAACCATACACATGCTATTGGTAAAACAAAATCAAATAAATTTTAAGCTATACACTGTAAAAAGCATCAATTTAGGAATATCATTAAAAAAAAATACAATTCAGAAAAGCAGATAGCAAAGCATGCCAGCTCTCTTGGAGACAAAGCCAGCTAATAATTGCCAGCTAATAATAAAGTGATTGGGCCAATCACTCTTTCCCAGATCTAGGGAAAATGGAATGGCAAACTTCTGAAAATATTGACAGAAAACTGTATGAATGTGGCTAAGTTTTCGACAGGAATCAGGGTTGATTCAGAGAACCATGATATTTTTTAAAAAATCCATCCTTTGTTGCTTGCATAGTGCCATGATGGGAAGGGAGTTAGGAAAACTGATCAGCATATCTATTTTCAATTCAGAGTAATCCTTCCTGTCTCACATTAGTCAATGTAATCAACCCTTATAAACAGATGATCAATGCTTATCCTACTCTAAGCATCCTAAATAAAGCAAAACTGCTTATATGAGAGGCTGGAGGCTCAATTACTGATTTGGCAATATGGATCCAGTCAGAGATACAAGTACCGCAGAAGTTGGTATCAAACTGCATGCACAATAGTTTATTGGAACTTTAGGGAATATTCTGGAAGCATCTTAATACTGTCAGCTTAAAGTTCTCCTTCCCCAATCCTACCAAAAGCCTATCTGGAATTCCAAATAGGAATTCCTTTCCTATTTGGGAATTGTAATTAATTATTTATTTCATTAATTATTGGAATTATTTTGAAACTATTGGTAAATATTACAGCAATATGAATTCCTTTCCTATTTGCTGTAATATTTACCAAGTTTCAGAATTAATTCACCTAAAGCCCATATTATGTTTCAAAAGTATGTTTTTCTGTAAGAAAGGCAGAACATGTGTTGTTTTATTGCATCTGTAATGTTAAGATTTCACATGTTAACTTGACTGCTTTTTCTTTTCCCAAACATGCACTAGTAGGACTCATTGAAGGGTCTTCTAAAGCTTGCTAGCTGGTCTACTACCAAAGGCGGACAACCCAAGATGGAGTTTCCAGGATGATGCTTACCTTTAAAGAAGTGACAGTACTGTGGCATTATTATATAGAGACACAGTAGCATTCAGTTTAACATACACACCACACTAGCAAAGGCCTGATTGGCGCCATAAGGTCGAATAACCAATGGAATATCCAGGTAAGTATCAATTCTCCAGCTCTCATAGCCACATTCCAGGCATCTTACATAGTCCTTCAGCTTGCCCTGGTAGAGCTGATTTATGAGATCAGCCTGCATTTGAGGAAAAAATATTTCAATATTCCAAAAACAAATTTGTTTACCTTTATGAAGGATTATTTCCTGAAGAATTGGCTTACATATTCTAAACTGCAAAAGAATATTTTACAGTATATATTCTAAATTCTGCCTTTCATCCTTAAGCTAATTAATAGCATTCTTTAAAATAGATAGAAAGAAAGAAAGAAAGAAAGAAAGAAAGAAAGAAAGAAAGAAAGAAAGAAAGAAAGAATATATTTAAAATTCATTGCTATTGCTCTGGCTATTCCTTATGTCAGCCTGTTTTCAGTTACTTTTTAAAGTGAAAATAGAATTGAATCTAAATTCATGGCAGATATTTATCCAATTTGTCTTAGTCAGGTTTAATGACAATTCTGCTTATTTCTATTCCAATTAAAGTATACATGCCTAATTCTACTGAAAGCCCATATCAATTTCATATATATTTATAAATGCATATGGTTTTCACTTTTTAAGTCTTTTTTTACAGCCATATTTATATATAAAATGATTTTAATGTTCTTTTTCTTATGCAGATATATTTAATCAAATATATAGATTTCAAAATATTTTTTGGTACATTCTTGAACTGGACAAGAAACAGTGGACAATTAGTACAGTAATGAATATACTGTATACAAGAAAGGGAAAAGTAGGAGTCATGTGATAGATTCAATGCTGAATTGCCACAAGGAATCTAGACCCATCTCCAGTCACTTTTTTAAGTACTGTGGTAGCTTTGAATGATAACTAAACAAATGGTTGTATGTCAAGGACTACCCATATACAGATTTAAAGAATATAAAGGACTCACAAGTAACAGCTTTTTAAGAAACTTGTGGGTAATAGCCAAATATCCGTCTACTGACTGGTTCAGACACCCTTAGATAAAGAGCAAAGACGCCTTTGTGCAAGGGCTCCGTATTATAATTAAGATAAAGTAGAAAATATTGCAGGAGATATTGTGAGATCTCCCTTGGACAACAGCTACGGCACTATTTTGCATTTGTAGAAGTGTAAATACGTTAAATGGAAACCATCTATTTGAAACACAACATGATGGAATCAATGCTGAATAGCCTAGACCAGTGGATGGCTAACCTTTTTGTCATCATGTGCTGAAAGTGCACCCGTAATGTAATGCAAAGCAACCTCCCTGCCCCGTGAGCATACTTCTCCTGCATGTGCCCCGCCCCCCTGCGTATGCACGGCAGATACCCGAAAATCAGCTGGCTGGTGGCAGGTGCATGTGCATGCGCAGTAGAACTGAGCTGGGGCGACAGCTCGTGTGCGGGCAGATATGGCTCTGCGTGCCACTTCTGGCATGCGTGCCATAGGTTTGCCATCACAGGCCTAGACCACCAAAGCTTTCTGTGAGCAATGTCACAATTGAATTGAATTGCCCACTAGTGCTTAATTTGAGTAAAGTTATCAATTGTTTCCTCCAGCAGTAATGTTTGCTTTCACATTAAGAGTATTGAGACTGCTTGTCCTGAAAACTGATCGTAGTGGTAACAATCAATATATATATATAGGGATAGGGGTAGTTTCTGATTACTTTAGGCATGTATATACAGAAGTACTATGAGACTCACTGGAAGCAGCAAGTTGCAGCTTTTGGCAAAAACAAGTAAAAAGGAATAACTAAGTTCTTTTTATAATACACACACAAGATAGACTGAATTTTAAAGGTTGTGAGGGGAAAACAAGATAAGCTCAAAAGAATTAGGATGGCTCCTGAGCAAAGGGGATTTTACCAGGAGACTCCAACTTGAAGAAATAAAGTAAGATACAAATTCTAGAAGGATCATATAACTCTTACTTGATGGAAAGAGACTACAATCCACTTAAAGATGTCTCCCAGAGTATTATATTGCAAAATAATGAGATTTCATATAAAATGCATACAGAATGAATTCCTCAAATTTCAACGGTTCTGTATAAACAATGCACAATTTTTCCATTTCATCCCAATGTTTAAAACTAGCCTTTAAATCTAGGATAAGTATAATACTGTTTTATTAACTTTTCTAATTATTTATTATTTCTTGTTATCTCATTACCACAAGAACCACCCCCAAAATATTATACCTGTTCCGTTTGTTTCCATTTTTGTTCCAAAGCATCAAACATAACTCTACAGAGTTCCTGCACATCATGCTGCTGCCATGCTGTTATAAAACGAAAGTGATATTTAATTAAGACAGGCATACATCCCATCACAGCAATTCGTTAGCCCAGTTACAAAAGCGCATTACACTAAATATATTTTACTGCCAGTTTTAGAACTGAAAGTTCTCTACCTTTCTCATTTTGCCGTCCTTACAATTATTTCCAAACATTTTTTAAAAAAATACAGGGATTCATAACTGTAGTATAACATCTTTTTCATGATATACTGAACTTTAAGTAAACTAAATAATAGAACCAATAAATTAGGCCATCAGTTCTGCTTAGTGCAGGAAAACACATTAAACCATCTTCAAAGAAATGTCTTCCAACCTGCTTGGAGAAAATAAAAGTCCACCATTGTAATAGACAAATTGGTTTATTCTTAGACAATTCTTACTATCAAGTAATTTTTTTCTAATATTGAACTGTAAATTATCTTCCTATACTTTTATTGTTCTGTTATTGTGAACTGTGAATTTTGGTTAATGCTTTGTCATAAGAATAGGTTATCAAACTTTATTAAATTGGTAAATTCTCAACAGCTGTGTAAAGAAGTATAAATGCAGAAGCCAATTTTAGTCTACTGATATCCTTACTTTTTGAATGCCATTAATTAGAGATATTTGAGATATGACAGCATGTCATAACTGTGGCTTTTTTCTTTCTCCAGTTATACAGGAATGCTAAGGGATTGTTCAATATATGACCAAGTAAAAGTCATCCATATCCTGATCAAGTACATAACTGATATTCAGGACACAGACAATATCAGACAATATATGTCCTAATATAATTATAATTTAACCAAATATTTAATTATCATTACCCTCACTACTATCCCATCCAAAGCTTCGTGTAACATCTGTAGTTTCAATTGCTCTCTTTTTGCTGGTCTGCAATAAAACAAACAATCTTTGAAGTTGGTAAGGGATGCTTGTCACTGGATCTTCTTCAGAGTCTTCAAATTCCCATCTATTAAAAAACAAACAAACAAACATTAGTACCAACAGACAAAATAAATTATTTTAGAGCACCCTGTTGAAAATGAAATGTTCCTAACATTCATTTGTAGTAAAAAGCGATATCTGAAAGGAAAGTTGATATGGAAATATTTCTTCATGATACAATTTGGAAAAAAAAAGCTAAATATATGATCTTTACAGCCTGATATTAAAACTTTTTAGAAGAGATAATTCCCATGCTTGAATATTCAAGTATTCCATAATCAGAACATTTTCTAGTATAAATACTATGACATGTCATCATTCATCAAATCATATTGAACTCTTAAGAGATAATCTTGCAAAAGCTAATAATATCTACATTCCCAAAGGTGCTTTTTCAAAAAACAATTTTGGAAAAACAAAGTCAGTAGCCTTTTGAAAAAGTACCTTTAGGACAACCATGGCCTGGATGACAGAGAAACTCCATAGACATACCCCCATACTTATATTCCAAAATATAATTACACAACCATATAGTGGATAACAAGTAAGAACCTATCCCACTTTTAATTGTACTTAGAGGAAATATTTACAATAGGACTGTAGATAGTCCTTTAAAATCCTTTTATAACAACCAAGATTTTAGTTTTTATAATTATTTGTTATGAACCATTTTTACTATTTCTCTGATATGAATCCACATTTAAGCTTAAGGGGGGAAAAAGACTGCAGAGGAAGTCTCCTTATCAATCACTGCATCTATGCGACAACTAATGACATATCAAATACTTCTACAAGTATGTTCCAGGAAATCCTTGCCTTGAAAATTAATGATGATTATGTCATACTTTGCTTTAGAGAGTACTGATTAAGTTCAGAAGTATATCTATGAAGCTATTCTCAACAACAATAGTCAACATTAGAACACTGATTGATTGTAAACAATTATGTAAATAGGTGAAATAATTTGTTAATTGCAGCAGTTTCTCTTTTCATCACCCAAGAAAAGGCAATAACAAAACTAATGAAATATACTTACCTATATAATGCATTTCTAAATTCAGGAGTCATATAAAGTGTTTGTAGGAGACTGTTCAAATAGCAGGTCATTGCCTGATTTACTAGTCCCACATATCCTAAAAAATAGTATAACATTAGTAATAATGCTCATCTTAAAAAGAATAAGACTAAGATTTCAGAATTAATATTACATTATTGAACATATTTATTATAATTTTATTGCAGATTTTCAAAATCAAAATTTTTGCTAATAATATCTACTCAGAACAACAGTACTTTAAAGCTTTATTGGATAGTCAAAAATACATTTCTTCAGAATTCTGAAATATCATATTTTTCGGTATATAAGAAGCACTTTTCCCCGCCCCCAACAGTGGGTGGAAATGTCTGTGTGTCTTATACAGCAAATGTTGCCAAAGCCCACCCGACAGCCCCCACACTTCGGCCTCTGCCTCCCAGCAATTTGCCTCCCTGCAACAAACAGCAAACAGCTTGGTCAGCTTCAGCACGGCCAGATTTAGCACAAACAGCGGGTTGTCGGTTGGATCTGCCCCCCGACAATCAGCTGTTTCAGGCTTCAGGGATCGCCATCGCCTATTGCTGCCTCCACGCACCCCATTTTCAGCCCGTTCTGATCCCTGCTGCCTGGAACAGGCCAAAAATGGGGCACGTGGAGGTGGCAATAGGCGATCCCTGCAGCCTGAAACAGCTGATCGTCAGGAAGTAGATCCAACCAACGATCAGCTGCTTGTACAGCTGCTAAATCAGGCTGTACTGAAGCTGATCAGGCTGCAAGGAGGCAAATTGCTGGGAGGCAGAGACAGATTTTTTTTCTTGTTTTCCTCCCCAAAAGCTAGGTCCCTCTTATACTTCAGTGTGTTATAGTCCGAAAAATATGGTACATATCAGGAGTAAAAACATGGCTTAAACAGAACTTCTGAATCAACTACAATATTCGGTTAGCATAACATATTAAACACCTTGTAATTTAGCAGTGCGACGTATCACTTCAATGCTAATTAATTACGTATCTTTATTTGCCCTGCAAACAACAATTTAGAAAAAATACTACATACTAGCTAATTTCATTTCCTTCTAGTATGATTGCATTTTAGAGGATTAGTTATTAGAATCTAATTATTAGATTTCCACCACAGTAAAGGTGAACTGCATAGGGGAGTATGAAAATGGATTGCTTCTAAGTAAGAATGATTACTCTATTAGTTAAATATTGAAAAATAATTTTGTGCTCAATTGTTCTTATCAGAAATAAACATCTGTATTTCATTAAATGGAACAAAATGAAAGCTTTACCTATGACTAAGAGTGAGGCAGTGGTGGTATTCAGCAGGTTCTGACCAGTTCTGGAGAACCAGTAGCGGAAATTTTGAATAGTTCAGAAAACCAGCAAATACCACTTCTGACTAGAGATTTAACAGTATCCTTCCCCTGCCATGCCCACCAAGACACGCCCACAGAACCAGTAGTAAAAAAATTTGAATCCCACCACTGGAATGAGGGTTTTTTCCTGTTTAATAATAAAAAATTCCTAGTAGTTACAATAAGGATTAGATTTTTGAGGTAAAAGTCAGTGATCATAAAGCAAATCACAAGGTTGTTAAGCAAATCCAATCAGCAAATAATGCTGGAAACTGGCAAATTGCAAATCATGGTCATATGACTGTTGAGCACAGCAATTAGTTGTTGGTTGTTCAGCACCCAAATGCAATTAGGTAATTATGGGGTAGTGATGATGCAGTAGCGAGTAGATATTAACTTTTTAAAAGCCTATCATAGCTTTAAATGGTCATTAAATCAAAAATTACCTGTAACAATCTATAGGAGGAAAAAAATAAACCACATCTCTGCCTAGGATTTGTTCTGTCACTTGTCCTTATGCATCTGCATAAGGAGTACTGCTCCTTCAGGCTCCCCCGCTTATGGCAACTCAAAAACAAGCATAGGAATGCTTTACGAGTTGAAACTTGACAGCAACTATAGTACCAGTAGTTCTACAACCCTTATTCCTCATTCAAAATATTACACGAAGAGTGGGATTTACAACCTGTTCTCCTATACTTATATTGTTCTAAGACAATATTATAAGTTGTTTTAAGATAGTATTATAGTATTGCTATATCCAGTGGAAAAGGACAAAAGACATCTCCATACCTGTTTCTGATTTGCTCAAAATTGATGAATAAGAGTAATTCTGACTAACGTAATCACTGGAACAGCCAACTGAACCTTCTCTTGGTAGAGGACCTATAAATCTATCAGGATTGTGGTCATCTGATCCAGACTCCTCCTAAAACATTGGGTACATCTATTAATGTATCTTTCAAGTTTATAATTAACTAATGAAAAAAGCCTATTAAAGAAAGTCCATGTTCTCACAAGACATTTCACATTAGGAATCCCATCCTTGGCATTACAGGTAGTTTCAAACAAAGACACAAACAAAAAAAGGAAATGAGTGGGGAACTGAGCGTAGAGTTAATCTAAGTAAGGATTGCAAGAAGTGCCTACACTACTTTTCCTATCTATAGAACACATGAGATAAAACATTTTGGTATTTTTTAAATAGAATGATTAGGCTTAATATTTCAAGAGCCAAAATAGATACCATGAGAGTACCAACAGAATTGCACATTCTTGGACCAGCTCTTTAGGTTCTGCCTAAAATGCAGTACATAGCCAAAGTGTGCAAAACATTGCAGTTCTTGAATAACCCAACCCTGGGAACTTCTGTTTCAAGATCAGAACAAGCAGCTCCTATTTAATGAGTTAAATCTGAAATCATGTTATGCTGTTCCAACTGTATTAGAAATGTGTGCTCTGCAGTGCATGTTTGAAAATCAGACTGGTTTTGTTTCTTAGAAAAGATTTACTTAGTGACTATGAAAATCAAAGGTAAGCATTAGAACACTCAGAATAAAAAATCTTCATGTGATAAAATACAGAAGCAGCAAGTTAATATGTCGTTACCAATGCCACTTGAGGTTGTTCTCCATCTTTATCCGTCAAATGCAGAAAATTCTTTTTCCCAGGCTCAAAACCAGCATCAACAACAGATTTATCACTCAAATAATCCAGTGGTGTCTACAGTAAATCAAATAAAATTGTTTATTTAACAGAATTGTTATTATACATTTTCCAAATTCAGGCATAAGAAGAATAGCTGCATATTTCCTTTAACCCTATAGAATAATATAAATATACTAAAATATCACTGTCAATTAACACATTTTATGTTAAGCATAAATGAGACTGATAAAAAGAAAATTCATATTTCTCAAGATTCTGCCAAAATTTAATAACAACTTAAGCATTTATTACAATATATGCTTGCCTGCCATTTAATTTATAATGATTATTTAATAAATCTCCTAATGACCTAAGTGCTAACATACTGGAATTTAAATACTAAAAATAAATTTCACAGGTATTACCGTAAAAAGTAAAGGATATCTAAGACCTTTAATGAGAAGGTAAAGGAATAAAACTACAGGCCAGAGCATTTAACTCATCAATTTCTAATTATTTTATGCTTTAACTATGTACATTGATTTGATCTTATTAAAAACAGAAAGATAAAAATGAATTAATGAATAAATAAAGCTTTATTTTTCTAAAGTTCATAAAAGATGTTGCAGGCTTTATATTATAGATAGATTTAACTCAGGGTATGCAACAGCTGAATTTAAGAAGATAATTGGCAGAAACTCATTTTAAAAGACAGATGTTTTCAACAGAGTTTGACTATTTTTAATGTCTTGATTAAAAAAAAAAATCTAACGAACAGCACCGTTTGTTTCTTCAACCCAAACTACTACAGGATTATTAAACATTAGTTGTTAATGCATTAATGCATTAATGTTATTTTTTATATATTACTTTATGAAAAACTTTCCACATCACATCCAAGCAGAGAAAATAAAAGACTATCTTGAACCAGAAAAAAGGATTATTAAGGGAAAACAAGTGCTAATATGAGAAATACCACAATAATGAACAAAAATATTGTACATCAGCCGTTTAAAAGAATTCTATTAAAATGCCTAAAACTAGTAGGTATTTGTTTTTACCGTATTAGCAACATTGACTCCATTTCCCCAAATTAAATCAAATGTTCCATTAACATAGCCCACTTTGGAGGCTATATCTTCAAATAGCTTTTTTACTGGTGTGGAAGCTGGCAAATTCAATGTGATGCGCTCATTCACTGTCTTAGCATTGGTAGTATCTTGTATTATACAAAGCACTCGAAGTTCATCAGCAGCATTTTCAATCTGAAATGAAAGGAACAAAGAGATTACAAAAGTATGTTCTATTTTAGAAAGTCATGCAATTTCAGTTTCTAACACAGACGGAACACTAAAATTTAAGAAATTTAAACAAAATATATGAACATTTTTCAAAAACAGAAGAACATCAACAGATTCCCTTGAATACAGCTATTTGGTCCTCGTTGTCCTTGTTACAATTATATCATCCAAACCAGAGCTTCAATTAGAATATGTTAACCAATTTTATACTATAAATTCCTATAAAACCTTATTTTTTATTTGATTATATTCAAAGACAGGAAATGTTGACTGGAATAGTATGCAGCTGCTTAAATGCTTATTAAACGTAGACATTATTTCATAGAATCTGCATAGCTAACTATCAAAACATATCTAGATGCAAATGAAAATGTAAATGAATTCTTTTAAGCAGTTTTTTCCACACACAGAATTAGTATAGGGGAAGCATATAAAATATATATTAAGAAGACACAAGCCAGAAATCAATGCTGAACAAAGTACAGAGTCATGCCTGCTGGCACGAAGATCCAAGCATAAACTGAGTCCATGACTATGACATGTTCAAATTAGCACAGACATTCTATATTAAAACACCATGCTGGATTAGGCTTCTAATTCAAAGAAAGATATTGCATAAGTTCCAAAACCATAGTAGTTGTGACAGTGGAAAATATTTTGTAATTGCTATGCCCATGTTCTAAAAAACTGTTTTGTTGCTTTGTTAAACCAATTTAATTATTTAAATTAATTGCTTACAAAGCAATGAATTTTTTTAGATTTTTTTTGTTAATTTAGCAACCGCATTTATGACTTGTAACAGTTTAAAAAATACAACCATTCTGATCCATTTTTTAGCATAACCACATTCTGAAATAGTGTAAATGAACTTGAGATAGTCGTATTTAATTTATATGCCACTCATATTGTTGTCTAAGCAACTCTAAGCAATATCAAAACTTAGCAGTATCACAAATCTTTTAAAATAAACTAGGCCTGCAGTTTAAACCAATTGAAACACAGCTAGATTTGCTATCTAATTACATTCCATTAATATTTGCTATCTAATCACAGTCCAATAATATTTTTATTATTGCCTGATAATTCTATGACAATAGAATTTCTGGTTCTGCAGCCTATCTGAAACTGACAGTATTACAGACTGTGGATCAAAACTTTACAAGCCTTACTTTACTTCTTAATATTTTGTTAGTCCAAAAACTGCTTGAGGTGGCTTGGATAACCCAAGACTCATACGCCCTAGAGATAAAAATCAACAAATATTTTTCTCTCCTTACTTCTAAACTTTTAATTTTGTGAATATTTCTTGTAGCTATTATTAATTATTCCACAACAAAGAGAAAAGAAAAAAATGATAAAAGACAGATCTAATTTGTATCCCTTGTTAAATATATTTTATACGAATTCAAAGAAGTAATGTTATTGACGGTTAATAGATTAGGTCCATACGTTTTTAAAAATATGGCCAAATTTACAAAAATGATAAGAAATGACATCTAAATTAACCAATTTACCAATTAGTTGAATAAAAATTTAAAACCTTTAAAAGAGAAGTAAAAATTTGTTGCAAAATTTTATAGGGGTTAGGAATTACAATAATCTTTGTTTCCAATTCAGGAGGTTAAAAAAAAATCATCCATCACATGATTATATATTCTCTATATTAATAGTATTGTACTAACAATGTATTAGAGTTTATTTAAGAGGTCTCCATTCCATCTATCTCCCAATGAGTGGGGACAGGACATGCAGCCTGCCCTTTCTGCTATCTGTATTAGGCAGGCACATTCTATATGGATACATGTCTCAAAAATACTCAAGATTCAAATCATATATAGTTTTATAGATAATATCCAATATCTTGAGTTGTATCTGCCAACAAAATGGCAGCCATAAAGTTGGTACAATAATATAATCCGGTTGAAATGGGTCTCACCTTCAAGCAGGCAGATGCATTTTGTGCCACATGAAGTTTTAAAGATGTCTTCAAAGGCAGTTCATGTAGAAGGAATTGCAAAAATGCAACCAACAGGTAACAAGAGCCTAAATGAACATACCTAATTCATCTCATTCCAAGAGTAGTGCATCTCTTGGCCACAACTTCCACCTGCCACTGTAGCAGGAGCTACAGGACAAGAAGAAAGGGAGGAGAGGCCTTAGGTTGCAATGGAAATGATTTCCCTCTCATGCAGAAGCTGATTTGCAATAGGGGTGAACTGTGCTGGGATGAGAAAGTGTCTCCACCAACTGCCATTCCATCTCACTGGAATGAGGTTTTTCTACATCTAGTCCTTGAAGCCCCTAAACCACCCAGTCAACATTTTTTACCCAGGGAGATATAGGAGATAATCTACATTTTGATACCTTACATATGCCAGTGGATGGCTTCTTCCATAAGCTTCATACAGATAAGGGAGGGGGTGGAACTAGGAGCCTACCACAATGATTTCATCTCTCATTCCATCTTACCTTCTGCAAAACTGCTCAGTGACCAAGGTGTAGAACCCTGCAGAAAAGTACTTCTAACCCCTAACCAATGCTGATATCTCAAGAACCTACCAATTTCCCACCCATGCTCAAATACTAAATCTTGACTGAATATAAGTATTTTGCATCTATGTCATTCTGAAGAAAGATGATCACTTTCTTTTAATACCTTTTCTAAAAAGCAAAGATAAGGTAGAAGTTGTTCAAGATGACTGGATGGAGTGGGAGCCTCTTAAGAAAGGAGTATACAACTGCCTCTTTGAAAATGTTCCATTTGAGAGACATTCACCATCTCTTGAATCCATCTTCTTGCGTCTTCTCTGGTTGAGCTAATGCGGGCAAGTATCCAACTCACTCAATGTAGGGTATCCCACTGAGAACCCTATTTCATCAAAACACTGGTTGTTTTCAATAAAGCTGCTGGGCAGTAGCCTGCAGATGTAATAAGCATTGAGTCATAACAATGTTCTTCTGCCCTAACCACCATTTGTAGGCAAAAATCTGGATTTATTTCATATTCATTTGCATTTGTTCTTTTTCTCTGGTAGCATCATTCTAGGCATTTATTTTGTTGTTTCATATCTAGGAACTACTCATTTTATCAAGGAGTAAGCCAAGATCAATGAATGCAGAGACCATTTGGAGGCAATGTTATTCAGAGGTTGACCAGGTACATAATCAAACGGTTCACTAAATCACTGGGAAATTCCCCAAACCTTCTTGGAGATTCCAAAGAATTTATAAGGAGAACCACTTTAAAAGTGCCTTTTTTTCTTGCAGAGATGAATGGTGCTTACAATAAAAATGTTATTTGTTAATAACTGAAAACAGCATGAGAAACTAATTATTAAAAATCAGAACAGAAAACTAGACAGTGAGAAATCAAAAGGCAAGATTTTTAGATCCTACAGAACTAAGCAAGTGTACTTCTAAGTAAGTCAAATAATGTATCTTCACTGGGCTTAGAAACAAAAAAATTAACTAAGACTTAACATTCCTATGCTCTTTCAAAAAAAAAAAAAAAGTAACACACCATTTAGAAAAAAGCCATTTTTGCCTGAAATTCCATGTTGTTTTATAATGATCAAGTAAGAGGATTCAAGGTTCTCTCTGAGAGTCTAATAATGCTATTCATGTAATTAGAAGATTATCAAAATGTTTAGTTTGAAATCAAAGATACATACAGAGACTTGCTCACTTTGAAAAAAAAACGGTACTCTCTCCTAGGCCCCTTTCTATTTTGTTCTTTCTGCTTAGGAAAGGCCACATTGCAACTAGAATGAAACTGAATTACACAAAAGACAAGAGGGAATTAAAAATTAAAACATGTATTTATTAAAAATTGATCATAGGGTTACCTTTCAGAATGGGCAATTTCAGAATTATGTTCATTGTCATACTTTGTTTTTTTTCTAATTTGAAATACTATGCTATGACACATTAAAGCTATTACTCTTCAGTAACATCTCATTACTAGTAGTCTTTGTTTAGCGACTGTTCAGTTATGATAGTGATGAAATAGTAACTTTACAACCATTCCTCACATTTACAAACTCTACAAAGCAAAGTTAAACTGAGATCATAAGCACATATTCACTTTGCTTAATGAAAGAGTTGCTACTCCCAATTGTGATTGTTAAGTGAGAACTATCTTTAAAATATTTCAACCATAAAAAAATAGCACAGAAGTTGTTGAAAAAACTAATAAGTAAGAGAACCGCTCTTTTACTTTTAAATATATATACCATGTCTATTTTACTGGTAGAAAAGTCCCACATCCAATGGAAAGAGCAGAAGTATTTGTGTACCAAAATGTAAGTTTGAGCACTGTAACTTTTGGGAAAAGTTGAAATAAAATACACAAGGTACTTTCATCAATTATTTCATACTTCACATTCATCAGTTAACTGAAATACAACTTAATATAAAAAAATAAAGCAAGCTGTTTTAACTAGAATTCCAAAAATGGTATTAGAGTAGTACCTTTGCTAAATTAATTGAAATTTTAAAATTATCCAGAATACCTTAAGTTAGTATAGGTTTTGAAACTATAAATTTCAAAGTTGAAGTCATGCAAATTATCATTCATTAGAATTTTCAAAACCATGCTTTTGATTTTTGTAGTCATTAAAATTAAGGCTTAGAGTTTCATATAAGATACCAAATCATCTTGCACTCTTAGAAATATATTAAAAATTAGTACTCTAGTGCATTTACAAACCATTTTATTTACTTGTGCACAGCACTAATTTCATGCTATCAAAACTGAACTCTTTTAAACATTCACTTTAACTAACTACCTGTGAAAATTTCTTCTTCATTTCATCAAATATATTCTGTCTGCATCTCCAAAGCATCTCCTAAGATATATAAACACAAAATAGTATGATTATGCTATCAAATGTTAACTTAAAAATTCAGCTTTTAAAGAAGCTAACTTTTAGTCAATGAAAGTATTTGTTTTCTCACACAAATGAATATTTAATATATATAAAAGAAGAAAAATTGTTATATAATAGGGTGTTACTTAAATATTTTATGTGTCTCCCCAAAATGGGTCAGGAAAATCCCAAAATGTACTATCAAGCCTAGTATTTTATACATTTGAAAGAGTTTGGATAGCTTTCTGAACAATACAGAAGTAGTAATTTGTCACCACCATCATAACTGAATGATCACTAAACAAGTCAACTGCTTCAGCAGACCTTCTGGAATAACCTTCAGTTCCCTCTGGAATCCAACCAGCTCCACTAATTGTCTGGAGTGGACTAATACAATAACTCCAGCCTCCCTGTAGGGAGGGGTGGGCAACACTGAGAACTGCAAATTCAGAACTGTGATATGACTATGATAGGGGAGAAATCAGTATCTCCCTCAAATCCTCAACACCTTGCTACTATTCAGACATAAATAAAAGGTCACATGTATGACCACTATTATACATTGGCCATGGCTGACTTGCTACAGGCCATGGCTGTCACAGTGGCCATGACCTTCCAAGTCCACACCTATAGATGGCAAGGTGAAGTCCCTTAAGACCGTAAGTCTGAGGAACTCCACCACTAACCTGGAGTCAAGATCGTAAAGGAAGATTGCCACACAGCAAGGAAACCGGGAGAATAGCAATAATCCCAACTAAACCCTAGAGCCCAACCTAATAAATAGGGTCTCACACACAGTAATCTATTGGATAGTGTCCCTGGATGTCTCTCAAGTATTTTGGATGAGCACTGCCACTGCATCACCCCTATCCTGGGGTCTCAGCTGATTCCATATCCCAAACCTAACAGGGCATATCTCAGAAAAGGGAACCTCTCATTTTGGTCCTATCCTGATTTCAGTGATACACAGAAGGTCAGTGCCCTTGAAGCAAAAATAGCATTACTCAAGCCATGGTTTGATGACTGTGTTAATACCAAAAAAGCTCTTGCTAACATTATAGGTTTATTTATCCAATATTATGTTGAAAATTGCAGTGGACCTCCTCCAGAAGAAAAGATACTTACAAGCAACTTCTGGCATACAACAAAAAAGAAGCAATAAAAAATAATAGGACCCAACTCATTCGAGCAGTCAAATCCAATAGCTCATCCTCAATTTGGCATATTACATCAAGCTTCCAAAGAAATTGTCATTCTATGGTGGACTGTCACATCACCCCTGCGGGACCTGGAAGGTATATTTGCAAGAACTCTACATGGTATCTCTGCTGGAAGTAGACATCCTAGCCAAACTAAGAAAATTTGCCAATATAGGCACCAGTGACAATGACAGAGATCAAGAATCTTGTTGCTTAACTAAGACTAGAAAAGATCTTAGAAGATCTAATCAGTTCAGAATCCATTAAAAACAATTTAGAGTTCTACCCCCACCCTGGCTTCACTTTTTACCTGCATTGACATCTATGGCTGAATCCCCAAGGGTTGGGGACTTTTAATCATTTATCTATATATAAAAGGTAAAAGCATGATCCTGCTAATTATCTGAGGTTATCATTAAGTTTTCTGAGAGACAGTCTCTTGCTAGTCACATCTACCCAACCCATCAGAGCGGGGAGGCAGGGAATGTTGTGGGGCCCATCCCCGAGGGAGATACACCTGGTGGGACCCAGAAGGAGGGCCTTCTCTGTGGTGGCTCCCTCTCTCTGGAACATCATTCCCACAGAGATTAGAACAGCCCCCATTCTAATATTCTTCCAGAAGGCACTGAAGACCTGGTTCTGCCAGTGGGCCTGGGGTACCCAGAGTGGCATGGAGACCATTAAATAGCTTGTGTGATCTACTGTCGCCTGGGCAGAGGGCGGGAAGTGGGGGATGATTTTGTTATATTGTACTATATTAATTTATTTGATTCTTTTTATTAGTTTTTATTGTTTTAAATGTGGTTTTATATTCTGTAAGCCACCTTGAGTCGCCATGGGCAAATAGGCAGCAATATAAATTAAACAAATAAATAAATAATTATAAATGGACCCGCCTCCTCAACACAATCAACATAAGTCTATGCAACACACTTACAATGGAAATTCCAGGACTGGCTGGGAAAGGAAAACATAGTTACAGAAGAATAAGTCAGCTTTAGGGAAGGCCAATCCACCATTTATTACTGCCTAGTATTCCTACATCTGCTTGATATCCTCCTGCAATATGTCTCTTTATCTTGCCTTCACACAGTTTAAAGTAGCTTTTGATTTTGTATTCTGAACTAAACTATGGGAAAAACTGGGAAAACCTTCAATGTCAGATGCTTTTATATGTAATGCATATGCTACATAGTATATGTGTGTGTGTGTGTGTGTGTGTGTGTGTGTGTGTGTGTGTGTATGGCATTCAGCTTTGTTCGGGTATTTTCCCATGTCATTGTAGTTGTGCTTTTAAAGTTGTAGCAACGTTTCTGAGCCATACAGAAGCCTGATGATGGCAGATGAGATTCTGCCAAAACTTTGCTACAACTTTAAAAGCACAACTACAATGACGTGGGAAAATACCCGAACAAAGCTGAATGCCATACATGTAAGTACCCGCGAAAACTTAAGAAAACACACACACACACACACATATATATATGGATCTTTGGTTGTTCGGGTTTTCTCCCGCGTAAGATTCGAAGTATCTAGGCAACGTTTCGATGAAGTCTCATTCATCATCTTCAGGCTTCTGTCTTCGGCTCTGTGCTTCTCAGAGTGATTTTATATATATATATATATATATATATATATATATATATATATATATATATATATATATATATATATATAAATAAATAAATAAATAAATAAATAAATAAATAACATATACTATCTATTCTACCAGACGGAATATGTGCCTACTTCTTAAAAAAGCTATCCACTGCCATAGCCAAACCTCTAAGCATAATCTTCGAAAAATCTTTCAGGACCAGCTCCTTGCCAAAACTATGGTCACAAGCCACAGTCATCCCCATCTTCAAAAAGGGAGACCCTCAGCCTAGTTGAAAATTACAGACCAATCTCTTTATGCTGTGTCACCTGTAAAGTCATGGAATCAATTATTAACCAATCCATTATCCTCCACTTAGAGACAAACAACCTACTCTCTAATAAACAATTTGGTTTCAGAAAAAAACTATCCTGTAATCTTCAACTCTTACACTGCAAAAACATATGGACTACAAAACTCGATCAGGGCAAAGCAATAGACACAACCTACATAGACTTCTGTAAAGCCTTTGATTCAGTGGTACACGACAAATTACTCCTAAAACTAACATCTTATGGTATCTCTGGACACCTGCATAACTGGATAGAAGCATTCCTGTCAAACAGACAACAAATGGTCAAAATTGGGAACGTCCTATTAAATTCTCTATCTGTCAACAGTGGTGTCCCACAAGGCAGTGTTCTAGGACCAACTTTCTTCATACTCTACATAAGTGACCGCTGTGATCATATTAAAAGCAACTACGTTATGATCATTAAGCAAAGCTGCATATTGGTCCCACTCTTATTCCATTTTTATATTAACTTAAATGTTTATATTAATGGTGGTGTCTCAATGGTTAGAATCATTTTGTAGGCTAATTTTGCTGACTGCTAGAGTTTGATTCCCATTGGCTCAAGGTTGACTCAGCATTCCATCCTTCCAAGGTCAGTAAAATGAGGACCCAGATTTTGGGGGGGGTAGTATGCTGACTCTGTAAACTGCAGAGAGAGCTGTAAAGCACTGTGAAGCAGTAAATAAGTCTAAGTGCTATTGCTAATATTAACTTCATGGTAAGCTATCTCAACACAAACTTTCATTCCCCAAAACTGGAAGACACATCTCTGTTCTACTCTACGCAGATGATGCAGTAATACATTTAATCTGCCATCCTTAAAATTCCTTAAGACATATACCTGTGGCACTCATATTATTTCAAGCCAAGCCAACTACATAACTTCTTTATGGCATCTTCTTCAACTTTGCACTATTTGTTCAATCCAAATGTCTAAGACTGGTTCTTCAAGCCCAAAAAGGTAAATAATGCCTCTCATATACTAGAGATAGACCTCATAAAAGTGGAAGCTACTGTGTGGGTGTACTTTTATCTGATAACCCAGGTGTTCTACTCAGCATGGGATGATTGGGATGTGATTGAGTCAAAGCACTCATTAAACAACTCACAATAGCAATTAAATATAGACACGTTCCAACCTTTATTGCCAGTGAATCCAACAGATACTTTGCCTCCCCATGACATACTTAACTCAAAATATTTAACCACTGGAGGGCCTTTACCCTGACGTGATGTCATGCTCTCCCTTCAGCTGTCCTTCAAGGCCATGATATAGGAAGATTCCCTACCCAGAAAGATAATGTTCCTATGACTGGACACACAGAAACAACAAATAATGTGCTTCTCCAAGGTCTATTTTACAGACATTCTTACTACTCATCTCACCTTATCTTATGCATAAATGCATAAGGCACACAGGACAATTCTATTCCTCCCTCTGCTTTCATATATGAACCCCACTACAACATATGATTGATACTTGTTATATCAAGGTCTCTCTTTTTTTAATATATAGTGGTATTTCTTCTCAGAATTTGTTAAGCTTCAAAAAGAAATCAGTAATTTGCTTTCATTCACGTTGTGGAACAAGCATTCAAAGTTTAATACATGGGCTCTGAATGAATGCTTAGGAATTAATTACATATGAATGTATTAAATAAAAGCATTCTTGGTTGTTATAATGTTTTTTACCATGTTTCTTAAGCAGTCATTAAAGGGAAAAAGGTATCATGCTCCATGTTTTTCTTGTCATCATTACACAAATATGGAATAGTATTTTTCTTTCTTTTTTTCTATTTTCGGATATATAAATACTTTTAACAGTAGGTTGTATTCATAAACACACATACTTGAAAAATAAACTCTGCTGAATTTAAAAATGTTTTTATAATTTGGCAATGAATTCATAAATTCAGATGTTATTTCTCAATAAACAAACATGATATTAATTTCAAAGCAAGATTACCTCAAATTAAGAAAACCAGAAAGATAAAATTATGTTAACAGTATAAACTATTTCTTTACATTATTTATAGATAGATATAAGTAACTGATTTCTTCAAAATATATGATTTGGGAAAATTATTATTTCCTGTTTTCCCCAGAATCCTTTTCACAAAAAGAGAAAGCATTTTAAATCCTCATGGCTCATGCTGTTTAAATTGCTAGTCTAAATACTATCTTTTATAACTAGAAGTACAATGATAACAGCCAGACTGCCATTAATCATTCCAGCCTAGGCTAGTTATCTATAATTACTGCCAAACACTCCCTTTGCTTCTTGGACACCAAGTAATGCTGAACTATTAGTCTTTTCACTCTCATTCAATAAATATCTGTGATCTATGTATGTCTAGATAACCATTACATATTATTAGGGTTCAAAACTTTATAGGCAGAGCTGTCCATTACTTTTAAAAATAAAACTGCTGCCAAAATAATGTCCTTGCTATCATTTAGTACACCATTGCCCAAGTTGGACATTTTCCAGGTGGGTGGACTTCAATTCTCTGAAGTCCCCAGCTAGCATAGTCACTGCTGAAAATTCTAGAAACTGAAGTGTATACACCTGGAATGAATCAAATGTTGGAAAAGATTGATTTAATACCAATGCATTGAATTAAGGTTTAAAGTAGAAAAATGCTGAATAATGCTGGCTAGGATTTAAGAAATAAACAATACTGCAACATCAAGATAAACAAGATGTAGCAATATTATGGTGGATAGGGTGGAATAACAGGAACATACTATTTACAGAAACAGCAATTTATGTGCTTTTTATGAAGTTAAGTATTTACATTAATGCCATAAAACAGATGTACTATACTGCATATGTTAGTAAATTTAGAATTAGGATTCCAGTACAGCAATTAATTGTGATTATATGCTGTGTCACTACCCAAATATTAAAGTCCCCTCCCCATTTCTCTCTGGTATAAAATAATTAAACATGACACTATTTTTACAGTAAAATTTACTTATTAAGCTGCCACACATCCGTATCAAAACCCGACGTAAGCATTTTGCATATTTGACGCAATATGCTAACTTGCAAGGGTATTGAAAGTGTATACTTAACTTATATCTTCTTTTGAGTGGTAACATATTTAGTCTAATGTACCAGTGATATCTACAGATGATTAAAACTTTAAACTGCACAATTTTCTTTATTAACACATCTACCAATCTGAAATTTGCTTAGGAGAACAAGAACTTATGAATAACAAGATTTATTTATCAAATTTCTACTCCACACATCTCACCTAAGTGAATCTGGGCAGTTTACAAATAAAAAGATTAAATCAGGATAAATCAGCTTTCCTGAGAATTATATTTGTCTATACTGTCTATATGATAAAGTTGGAGAGGGAAAGTAAGCTGAGAGTCAGTTTGATGTAGTGGTTAAGCTGAGCTATAGGCCTCCCTTTGGTATAGAAACCTTCTGGGTAACTTTGGGTCAATCATTCTCTTTCAGTTCAACACACTTTACAGGGTTATGTGTAGAAAACAGGCAAGGAATTTAGGTCCGTTTGTCACTTTGAGATGATCTAATATATTATATATCAAAAAGATAAAAATCTAATAATAAATGTTATTCAAAAATCTAATAATAAATGTACATCAATAAATGTAATTCAAACGTTATTCAAGTCATGTCCAACTCTTCATGGATCATAGCATGTGATAGCATAGCATACAACCTCCCTTGTCCTCCACTGTCTTCCAGAGTTTACCCAAATTCATGTTGTCTCTCTCAATGACACTATCTAACCATCTCATTATAATAATATTACATATCAAATACAAGAGCATAACGTGGTAAATTTAATTGTGGTTGAAAAGAATAAAGTGTGGATAATACCAGATGATGTAGAATAGCAGAGAGGGAATTGGAGAAGATCACAAAGTATCAAGATCTGAAAATCAAATTTGCAAGATTATGGCATAAATTGGCAGTGATGGTAATTACAGTGGTTATCAGCAACTTAGTGCCATATCAAAAAATCTTGGATAGCACTTAGAAAATCTGTACACTGAAAAAATTTCCATAATTCAATTACCAAAGGTCACATGGCTTGGAACTGCATATATATTAGGTCAGTACATTATGACATTTTAAGTTCCTGGAAAGAATTCAATGTGAATTTAAAGCCAACACTGGTTAAAGAATTGGCAGCTGTGATTTCACATGGTTGCGTACAATAATAATAAATATCACTTGTCTTCTCAAATGAACTTTCAAATCATAAGGGACAAGTATGAGAACCACTAACCCTAAGCATATATTCTATAGGCCACAGAAGAAATCACGGTATCTTTTACAGTGCCTAGTGATTCTATGGCAAACAAGTTGAATAGATAAGATTCCTTCAAAAGATAAAATTTGACAGTTACAGTTCTACCTGGAACGCTGCTGTCGCCGTTGTCCGCTGCTTCTACTACTACAGTTCTGTTGTTATGGTCTATCAAGTCTGAATCCCAGTGACTGCAGGAATAAGTCCATGCAGTTTTTTTCTGGCAACATTATCAGAAATGGCTTGTCAGTATCTTCTTCCTAGGGCTCTAAGATTATCTAGTTGGCTTCCGTGCCTAAAGCAGGACGAAAACTCAAGGCTTCCCTGGTCTCTGAACTTCTAAGCCACCACCTTAACCACTACTACACCAATCTGACTCCAATCCTATTACTATACTACATCATCCAATTGTCAATAAAACTATCCATGATATAAAATCAATAACCTTAGCAGATAATAAACACTCACAAAATAAGTGCTATTTATAAGTCAATTAAAATAGCTTAAAGCTCATTTCAAGGACCCTGCCAAAGCGTAGGAATGCTAGCAAGAAAGCTCATTTTAATAGACGTGGTAGCAATCGCAAGATTATAACCCTACATTTAAAAAATATATATAAAAAATCCTATCGGCTCTAATTCACAAAACTCAGTTTTGAAAACTAACCGAAAAGAAGTTCCTCTTTCCAGCAGTCCTACAACTTTTATCCACGCCTGCAAACCACCTGCGTGCAAAGAGAGCAGGCTTTACTTATTTTTATATTTCCCCCCCGGAGTTCTTTGTAAACATCACGGACCTTCCTTCTCAAGGATGCTTTCGATCTCTTTGGGGGCCGAAGCCAAAGCCTGCAAAAAGATTCTGCGTCTAATAACTGCTCTCTCCCTATCAAAGCTGCGCCTTGAGGAGAAAAAAAATGGGGGAGACTTCCAAAGGTCTTCCTTGCCCCTCGCCCCAACTTAGCCTGAATGACAACCCTTCAAATCTCTGCTTACCCCCAGGCTTCCCGCGACTGACAACTCTTCTCCCATCACCCGCCACCCTGATCCTAAAACCCTCCGGCCCGCCGCCGCCGCCGCCGCCGCCGCTTGCCGAGACCTTCTTAAATCGTCCTTTCCCGGCGCCTTTGCCGCAGGGCCTTCCAAGCGGTTAGGCCGTTCTCTAAAGACGTCGCTCGCTGGGAACTACCCGCTTCTCTCTCCGCCCGACCTGCCGGGCTTTGCACCAAGACCGCCTCAACCACGGCCAGCTCGCTTGCAGCGAGGGATTCGCCTCCGCCTGGCGCTCCCTTTCTCCTAACCCGCACCCACCCACCAAGGAGGCCTTCGCCGTCCGCCTCTTCGCGCTCCCGCCGGCTTCTCCAGCACAGGCAGGCAGAGGCGTCGCTTGGCCTCTCCTCTTTCGCCGCCCGCAGGCGCTTTGGCCCTGTCCGAAGAAGCGTGCGCGAAAGGAGCGCTCACCTCTTTAGGGACCAGCTGGTTGTCTTCGCTGGGCACCATGGCCAGTGGCGCAGCCAGCTTGGGGCCGGCGGGGGGCGGGGGAGGACTCGTGCGGGGAGTCGTCGTCAGCAAGAAGAGCCTCCGGAGGAGGAGGAGGAGGAGGAAGAGGTGGTGGAGGGAGAAGGCGGCGAGGAGTGTAGCGGGAGAGACATCCTCATGTTCCTCCCTCCGCTTTTCTCTTCTAACCGTCCTTTCCCTCTATCGCCCGTCCCCTACCTTTCCACTCAGCCGAGGCGCCCTCCCCCCCTCACGCCGTCTGCGCCAATCAATGGCAAAATGGCCGACGACAAGTTTCTCGCGAGAAGTCCGCCGGAGTCGTTTCTCACGGCTGCTCCGGTTCTGCCTCTCAAGACCGACCCCCACCCCCCACCTCCTCCCTGTCCCTCAGCAGCTTCGCTGAAGCGTTCCGGCCTCTTCGGAGTACGGCTAGTTCCGCTGCCGTGTGGGTGGCGGGAGGCGTTCGCTCTGGAAAAACAAAACAACACGGGCGAGTCGGCCTCGTTTGTTGATTAAATAAACGCGATGACATCTATCCCTTGAAAAAGCGCACAGTCTTTTTTGAGGTGGGGGGGAGGGGGTGAAGTTTCCTCCCTGTCCCTTTGACGCGCACGTTAGGATACCTACCGAAACTTCCATGTTGCACTGCACCCCAAGGAAAGCGCTGTGCCTGCTTTCAATGTGTTGCTCGGGATTAGTTTGCACTAACAATTAGAGGGTTAAATTATATGTACACACACACATTTTTGAAGTGCAAGTAATCCGCTTTATTAAGCATTATCTGTTTAAATGGTATTACATGTTAACTTTTCGTACAGTAAAGGCTGGTCCTTTTAAAAACGTAATTGAGATAATGTTGTGGTTTTGCAAGCTCTAGCAGACCTATGTTTGTTTAATCACACGAATTGTAATTTCACCTTTAGTTCTGACCTGCCAAAAAGGTAAGGGAATCTGCTCCCAGGCATACTGCTGGTACTTGCCCTCATTATTATTACCTTTATTGTCAGAGTACAAGATGTGTACAATGAGATTGGCTGAGCCTCCCTTCATGCACCCCCCCATACAACTCAGTTTGGACAGAAGTCCCTAACCCAGTCCAAATCTTATTACACAATATGACCTTGTTGCACAACATATCGGCCCGCAAGTCTATCATACTATGTTGACATGAAGAGATTTTCCGTTCAGAAGTCTGACAGCCCATGGGTAGCTGTTCTGTTTCCCCTTCCCTTTCCCACAAAAGGTAAGGGATTATACATACACACAAACACAGACAGGCAAGATGGCTTGAACTTCACAGAGCAAATCCTCTGTAACTGATAACATTCTTGGCATCCCACTACATCCTGCCTGCCAAGTCCAAACTGGCAGCAATTGTAAATCAAAGTCTTACTCACACAGAGGGAAATGGGTCTTTTATTTCACAAAGCACAAGACAGTCCACAAAACAATTGTTCTTCCAACATAGTCACGAATAAAGTCTAAAGTAAGGTTAAACTTTGTAACGTACAAAGTTTAAGGAGAAAGCACACCCACTTTTATCCCCTGTGGGTGACTCAGCTCCTCTCTGACCCTCCCACGCCTCCTACGTTGCTGCTCGTGTTTCTCCCTATGATGCTGCTTGGGGTCGAGCCAAGACTCCTCCTCTTCACTCCCTGTGAGGGGCTGCTCTGACATGCCTTCCTTCTGATTCATCTCAGGCTGTTCCTCTCGGTTGTCTGATGAAACCTGAGGCATTACCAGAGAGGAAGGCATTGGCAGGGAGGAAGGTCCTAGGGAGGAAGACATTGCCAGGGAGGAAGGTCCTGGGGAGGAAGGCATTGCCAGTTCCTCCCCCTCATCTTCCAGATCCTCTTCCTCTGAAGAGGATAGGCTCGGGTGTGACTATTTTACCTTGGTTCTGTCTTGTATTTTTGTGACTATTTTACCTTGGTTCTGTCTTGTATTTTTCCACAAGAAGAAATCTTGCTGGAAAGCACGTATTCAGCTCAGCAGGAAAGCACTGACAAGAAGGAAGTTAAATAAAAGAATAACCCGAGACAATAATGTGTATTCAAATAAGATATGCCTGTCTATAGCAGCTATAGAGGATGTGGCTCATGTCACGTAAACTGGTCTAAAAAGATTAACATTGCATCTCTTTACCTTTCTGTAAATTTCCTCTCTGACCCCCTCCCTTGAATTAGCACAATAAAAGAGGACAGCAAAAAGCCTGGGGGAGGGAAGAAGGAAAAGGGGAAGAAGGAGGAGAAAGGAGAAGAAATGAGCAGGAGAAGGAGAGAAGCCTGGATTTTTCCATCTGTTCCAGGGCAGCTAGGGAATCCCATCTCCCCCAGGCTCAAAGTGCTGCCTCATTTTGAAGATTTCTTGTGTTTTGTGTGTTTTATTTCTTGTGCTTGCTTGGCAATCACTCTTTTGTGAGTCTTGCCTGGCCTCACCCTTGCGAGGGTCCCACTGTCTCACCCTTGCGAGGGCTACTTTAAATCTCACCCTGGAGAGGGTTATTTTCTGAGAGGAATTCAGCAATCAACCAGAAAGGCGAAACAACAGACCGGTCGCTCAACGCGACAGCTGGGGGCTCGTCCGGGATCTCTAATCATCTGGGATCCCTTCGCCTTTCAGGTTCCAAGGTGTGACTTTTGTCTAGAAGTGCATCTTCTTCACCTCATTCTTATTCGCCTGGAATAGGCTACGTCGACAAAAAAGGTAAGAATGGGCTCCTCGATTTCTCAAGTTTCGTCAGGGCATAGGGACGAACTTTATAATGTAGTGAAGAAAGCTAATTCCTTTCAAAAAACCAATGGTACCACTGTGTACCCTATTTCTAAGAAATCTTTAAATAAATTTATAATTTATATTGAGGCTCACTGTCCAGCCTATCCATCTGCTGGAACTCTTAACCATTCTGACTGGGAAAAATTAGGAAAATATTTACATAAAGTTCCCAGAGCTCCCATGGATATACTTATTTCTTGGAAAGCAATAATGGCTGCTATTACAATTATATATCCTCCTTCTAGTCTTCCTGAAAATTCCTTTTCTCCTGTTTCTTCTGACTCCCACTCTTCTAATTCAAAAACTTCTAAGCCTCTTGCAGCTCGTTTGGAATCAAACTCTTCCTTACCACCTCCTTATTCAGATATTTCTTCCCCCCCTCATCCCCCTCCTCCTCCTCTTCCTTCTCTTTCTGATTCTCCTATTAAGAATCCTATGGGAGGAATCATAACCAATCTTTTGTCATCACCTCTATCTTTAGAAAAAGAAGAACCTTCTGCTTATCCTATGACTATCATCCCTGGGGGAGGAGGCAATGTTCATAGTAACATTGAGTTTAAAGTTTTGAAAAATATAAAAGATGCAGTTACAACTTATGGATTGCATTCTCCTTTTACTAGGGGAATACTTGATTCTTTGGTTACAGCTAATACAGTTATGTTATTGTATGATTGGAAAATGCTTTTTTCTATGCTTATGACTCCAGCACAATATGTTGTGTGGCAATCTGAATACTAATTGAGGGGTCTTCAGCTAGCCCCGCCACAAAGGCTGAACTAACTGCCACAACTTTTCCTGTGGTATTGTTAGAGGATCTTGTGTATGATGATCCTGGTGCTGTTTTTACTCTTCTGCAACGCTTTTCAAACCTCTTCCTCCTTCCACACCTGTCTTGCTTATTCCCAATTCTTCTCTTACAATAGAGGGTGTGATTGCAGCTCCTTACTTATATGATTCTTCTGCTCTTAATAATCTTGCATTGGCTGCAATAGGAGATCGTTGCCTTATAATAGATTTAAAGGACTGTTTCTTTTCTATACCTCTGGCACAAAAGGATAGAATCATCTTTGCATTTACAGTGCCAGAACTCAATAACTCTAAACCCACATCTAGGTATCAATGGAAAGTTCTTCCACAAGGTATGCTTAATTCACCAACTATGTGTCAATATTTTGTCAATGAGGCTCTGCATCCTTATAGATCTCAATTTCCTAATTTTCTTGTATATCATTACATGGATGATATCTTAATTGCAGCTGATGGGCCAAAGGGGACGGTACAAAAAACTTTTCCAATCCTCTTGACCACATTAGCAAAAGCAGGGTTACATATAGCACCTGAAAAAATCCAGTCTCACTACCCAATGCAATATTTAGGTCACAAGGTTTTAGCTTCCTCAGCATCTCCACATATTCCTTCACTCACACTTCCACAGCCAACCACATTGGTTCAATTACAACAGTACTTGGGAATTATTAACTGGGCTAGACCATATCTTGCTCTAACCACACAGATGCTATCACCGCTTTTTCAAGCACTAGTAGGATTAAAAAATCCTGCAGATAAGGTCTATCTCTCAGCTCAGCATCTAGAAGCTTTAAAGCAAGTAAACACAGCCCTAGCAACTCAATGGGTAAACCGTGCACTTGCAGACACACCACCTTCTCTTGCTATTATTTCCACTCATCAACTACTGACTGCAATAATTGTTCAAGTATCTAATGCAAAAAATCTTCATTTCTTGGAATGGTTACACCTACCACATACTCCAAAAACCTCTATTTTTACTAAAGCAGCACAAATGGCTTTTCTTATACAAAAAGGGCGCAAGAGAACCAAAGCCCTGATGGGAATGGATATTTTTACATTGTATATTCCTTTTAAGATTAGTCAATGGGAACCTCTTTTTCAGATTTCCACAACACTGCAGGATGCATTGGAAGAATGGTGTGGCCAAGTGTCATGCCACCTTCCATCTGATTCAAGACTGCAGGTGTTGAAGACAGTTCCTTTTGTTTTACAATCACCTTTTGTCCAACAGCCATTGAAGGAAGGTTTAACTGTCTTTACTGATGGTTCAAAAAATATTGGAGCATGTGCATGGTGTGAAAATGCTCAATGGAACAAACGTTTAACTGCCCCACAGAACTCAGCACAACAAGCTGAGTTAGCTGCTTTTCTTTGGCCTTGTCTCTTTTCCACAGGAATCTTTAAATGTAATATCTGATAGCATGTATGTTACTCAGATGGTTGCTCATATTTTCGATGCATATATTTCTCCTGTTACCCCTCCTTCTCTCATGACACTTTTTTACAGCTTCAGACACTGCTGAAAAAGCGAGGGAAACCTTTATTTGTAGCTCATATCAGAAGTCATCAGCAACTGCCTGGATTCCTGGCAGAAGGCAATCATATGGCAGATGAGGCTTGTAAAATTATGGCCTCCTCTCCTCTTCCACAACAGCTTTCAGCTGGGGAGAGTCATGACTATTTCCATCAAAATAAGAAGGCCTTGGTACAACAATTTGGGATTACGTATCAAGAAGCCACAGCAATAATTCAACAATGTCCAACATGTAGCTTGCAGGCCAAAGGTATCCCTGAAGGTGTTAATCCTAGGGGTACTCAAGCCTGTGATACATGGCAAATGGATGTAACTCATTATCCTCCCTTTGCTCCCTGGAAATACATTCATGTATCAGTTGATACATATTCAGGGTTTATTATGGCAACATTACAAAGAGGAGAGGCTACTAAAAATGTTATTAATCACTGTATTCGGGTCATTCGTAACGTTGGGATGTCCAAAAATTCTCAAAACAGATAATGGTCCTGCTTATGTCAGTTCTCCCTTTGCTGAGTTTTGCCATAAGTGAGCCATCACACATAAATTTGGCATACCTTTCAATAGCCAAGGTCAGGCTATTGTGGAAGGGCAAACCAAACTCTGAAAAATGCCCTTGATCGGCAAATAGGGAAAAAAGGCTTAGGCCCCCCGAACCTCCCGGCGTTACAAAACATCTTGAACATTACTCTCTATTCTCTTAACTTTCTTAATCTTACTGGCTCTCCTTCTTCCACAGCGGCTTCTCGCCACTTCACCAAGCCAGTAGTTCCCTCTTCCCGTCCTCTTGTTTATTTCAGACAGCTTCCAGATCCTGCATGGAAAGGTCCTGCACAGCTCATCACCTGGGGAAAAGGTTACGCTGCTGTCCAACTTCCTGATCGAGTGCTTTGGGTTCCTGCTCGCTGTGTCAGACCTTACCATGGCAAACCTGACTCTAACTCTAATTTTTCTTCTGATATCAATATTTCCTGTCTTTTCTCAATTCAGGGCATCTCCTGATGCTATTTTTACGTTTCTTGCTGACACTGTTACCTTTATTTTTAAAGATAATCTCCTTTCTACATGTAATTATGTTTTCCAACACAATGGTAGCTTTCTTTCGCCTACTTCTGACATTACTGTTCACTATTACTATTCTCCTTGTTTAATAATTTTAACTATACATGTTACTCTATCTACTATAGGATCTTATTCTTGCTTAGGATTTTTTCACAATCACACATACTTCAATCACACTGTTCTATTACTTTCCACTCCTTCAGTGGCATCTCCTCCACTATCCTCTGCTTTTCCTACATTGCCATCTCAAGCTAATTCTGAGACAACTTTTCCTGGAGACAAACTGCAATGGCATCTTCGTTGCTGCTTTCCACCCTGTGATGTCACCAAATGCATATTGCATCATTCATCTTCCTGGGTTCCTGTTCACTACAAAACACCTGTCGTGCGAAGACGCCACCTCATCCCTGATGACACTCATCGTAAGACTACAGCTCCCATTCGAGCTCGCCATCTTGGGTATCCTGTCTTCATCGCTGACAACTCCATCTCTAAGCGGTCTGCATCTCGTGCTGTTCCAAGATTTGGCTATCATCGCATTCCTCGAAGCATACAACCTTCTACAAATGAACATCAACCTCAAAAATATACCTGGACTATCCTTGATTTTCAAGGAAATATTTTAAACACCACCACTAATTATACTAGATGGCCATGGTTTCCTCAGCTTTTCATGGATTTTGCTGAAATGGGGACAGGAGTAGAAAAATTTGCAGATAAAGAACTACAAGCTGATATATGGGACAAGCAAGGCTCCTGTTCTCCAGCACCTGCTCACAACTTTAGACTATATTTTTGTCCTGCTCACAGTACTGGTGCTTCTCGTGCTGCCTGCGGTGGGGTAGTTGACAGATATTGTAAAAATTGGAGTTGTGTATCCACAGGTCATATCTGGTGGGAAGCACCTACCAAAAATGACTATATTCATATTACCTGTGCTCAAGAACATCTTCCCTGCTCTTCAATGCCTTGTTGTGGACAGAGACTAAATCCACTCAGAATCACATTTACTGCAAAAGGAAAGACACTTACAAAAAAACAATGGATGGTTGGGTTTACTTGGGGAGGACGTCAGTGGGATGGTCAAGGAGATGAAGGGAATATTTTTACAATTCGTCTTTCTATATCTATGTCTAATTATGATATTTCAAGGACAGTCATGGTATCAAAGCATGTTTAATTTTTCTCCCTGGTTAACAACACTCTTATCAGCCTTAATAGGTCCTCTTGTGTTATTGCTTCTTGCATGTACTATTGGTCCATGTGTAATAGGACGTTTACTAAAATTATTGAAGGATCGTTTGAAAACACTTGACAATGAAATTAACAATACTCAAAAAATAGTTAGCTTTCTTACATCCAGCATTGAATCAAAAGATCTGGTCAAAAAACCGCTGTTGGAATGGTACTCTGACCAAGAGTCAGAGGAGGAAATAGACATTAATAACTTCTTTTCTCCCAAAGAAAATTTCTTAACTCGGTCCAGCCACGACTCGGGGGATGAGGACTTATCCTCGTATGAGCTGGTTCTGCAAGGCATCAACAAACCGAAGGGCTTGTTGCCACCTTGTGAGACTACTCTGGAGGAGAAAGAACTCTATCTAGAGTCATGAGCACAAAAAAAAATAAAAGAAAGGAGGAATTGTGACTATTTTACCTTGGTTCTGTCTTGTATTTTTCCACAAGAAGAAATCTTGCTGGAAAGCACGTATTCAGCTCAGCAGGAAAGCACTGACAAGAAGGAAGTTAAATAAAAGAATAACCCGAGACAATAATGTGTATTCAAATAAGATATGCCTGTCTATAGCAGCTATAGAGGATGTGGCTCATGTCACGTAAACTGGTCTAAAAAGATTAACATTGCATCTCTTTACCTTTCTGTAAATTTCCTCTCTGACCCCCTCCCTTGAATTAGCACAATAAAAGAGGACAGCAAAAAGCCTGGGGGAGGGAAGAAGGAAAAGGGGAAGAAGGAGGAGAAAGGAGAAGAAATGAGCAGGAGAAGGAGAGAAGCCTGGATTTTTCCATCTGTTCCAGGGCAGCTAGGGAATCCCATCTCCCCCAGGCTCAAAGTGCTGCCTCATTTTGAAGATTTCTTGTGTTTTGTGTGTTTTATTTCTTGTGCTTGCTTGGCAATCACTCTTTTGTGAGTCTTGCCTGGCCTCACCCTTGCGAGGGTCCCACTGTCTCACCCTTGCGAGGGCTACTTTAAATCTCACCCTGGAGAGGGTTATTTTCTGAGAGGAATTCAGCAATCAACCAGAAAGGCGAAACAACAGACCGGTCGCTCAACGCGACACTCGGGAGTTGGGGCCACAACAGGTAGCCCTCTTTCTTTCTTTCTTTTATAAACTGGGTTGTCCCAAAGGTGCTTTTTCAAGAGGCAATTGGACTGTCTTGTTTTTCTCTGAAGACGTTTCACTTCTCATCCAAGAAGCTGCTTCAGCTCTGACTGGATGGTGGGGTCAGAGCTGAAGAAGCTTCTTGGATGAGAAGTGAAATGTCTTCAAAGAAAAACAAGAAAAAGCACCTTTGGGACAACCATGACTTGGATGACTGAGAATGTCCATAGACATATAAACTGCGCTTCTATAACAAGCTAATTCATAATAATTTTGTCCAGTCTTAACTGTATAATCTCAACCATTATGACTTGAGAGGCATTGTTTATAGTTTCAAATATTGTGGAAACCCAACTAATACAGATTTTTATTGTATACCATGGTTAAGCATACAGTGCTTTTATTTCTTGCTCTATTGTGGCAAATAGTTGGAAATAAATCACAAAACTACTGTATGTAGAGCAAAGGGATCCAAATACATTTTAATCATTTTGTATACATTAAGATGTGCATGTTTGTGAGGGTTAGATACACTTATATGAAGGGATGTAATGATTGGATGCATATATTTTATATTTGCCAGAAAGACAGCTGTTTTTCTGTATGTATTGTGTATATACTCTATAAACTGTACATTTTTATAGGAATGCCCATAAATTATGGTTTCTATCCCAAAGGATGAGCAGAAGGACTTTCTGGTTGCAATAGCATTTAGAGTAAACTACATATGTATCAGAATGAAGAGTACTCATAATAAACAAGACTAAGGTTGAAATTTTGGTATGTTACTTAAAATGAAGAGAATAGAGAAGAGTTTCAAAAAGGATTTTCCAACACTAAGGAATTATCATGAGAAATAGAGGTATCGGTCAAATTAGGAGAACCTGAAATTATCATCCGCAAATGCTTGAAACTTATATTCTTCTTTCTTAACCTTTAATCCTTTTATGTCTGGGTTCTGTCTAATTCACATTAATAATGCTTCTAGTGATAATATGAAGAGCAGGGGTGAGAGTGGGCAGCGCTGTCTGATTTCGTTTTCTATTTTTATTGGGCGGGTATATTCCCCATTTATTATAATATTCGCCTGTTGTGTATCATAAATGATTGTTATAATATTTTCAAATTTGGTGCCTAAATTCATATTATAAATTTTTTGGATTAAAAATTGCCAATTTAAATTATCGAAGGCCTTCTCTGCATCTAAAAACATAAGTGCAATTTGTTTTTTGGGGTGGGCTTCATAAAATTCTAAAACATCTAATACTATTCTTAAGTTATTCCTGATTTGTCTGGTCGGGAGAAATCCATTTTGGTCTTCATGTATATGTTCATTTAACATTCTTTTTAATCTACTTGCTATAATAGAAGTAAATATTTTGTAATCAGTATTTAACAATGAAATCAGCCTATAATTTTGTATATATTGGGGATCCGAATCCTCCTTCGGGATCAGCGAAATCAATGCCCCCCCCCTCCATGAATCCGGCATCCTGGCTGCCAATAAGACGTCATTAAAAACTTCCACCATAAGAGGTCCTATTTGTTCTGCTATTGCCTTGTACAGCCCGCCTGGGATCCCATCTGGTCCCGGGGATTTGTTGTTTTTCTGGTTCTCTATTGCTGATTTCAATTCGAACCAAGTAATGTCTTTGTTTAATAATTCTTCCATTTCTTCCCCAATTGCTTTATCCCTCATTTCATCTAAATAGTTTCTTATCCTATCTTCGTTAACTTCTTCCTTTTTATATAACTCTTCAAAATACTTATGGGCAATTTCTTTTTTCTGTTCTATCGCCTGTTGTATATCCCCCCTTTCCATCTATTAGCTGGTATATCAATCTTTTCTCTTTCCTTTTTTTAAAGTCTGAATGATAGCCATCTCCCTGGCTTATTGGCATGCTCAAAATAAGTGTCTAGTTGTATTCAAATTTATAATCATTCTCTCTTGTTCAATTCAATTCAATTTATGTTTAGTTATTGTTATCAGATTTTGCAATTTTGAATCCTTTGGGATATTCTGTAATTGAGTTTCTAATTCCTTAATTTTTTGTTGTAATTTGTTTTGCTGGGTGTATTTTTCCTTATTCCTCTTGGCGTTATAAGAGATTGTTATACCTCTTATTACTGCCTTCATTTTATCCCAAATGTTTTGTTTTGTAGTTGCTCCATTATCATTTTCTTTTAAAAAATAGTTTAGTTCCTCCTTGAGTTTGTTGGTATATTCTTTTTCTCTTATTAACTGAGTATTTAATGTCCATCTTTTCTTGGGTTTTTCTCTACCCTTCCATATTATCTGAATTGGATTGTGATCTGCCCATTCATTGGGTAGAATTTCAATCCCTTTTATCTCATTTGCTATTTCCCCATTCATCCATGCCATATCAATTCATGTCCATATTTGATAAGGATTTGAATAGAATGTAAATTGTTTTTCTTCAGGATGTAATCTTCTCCATATGTCAATCAAATTTAACTCCTTCATCATTTCCATGCATATTTTGGGAAGCTCTCTTTCCCCCCCTTTGTTCCTTCCCATTACTGTGGTCTTTTTGATAATCAGCAATAGAATTAAAGTCCCCTATAAGACAAATATTTCTTTTTTCCAATCCTACTATTTTTCCATAAAGATGCTTAAAAAACTCTTTTTGATCTCTATTTGGGGCGTAGATTACCACTAAGAGAATTGGGATGGCATTAATCCAGATCTGCAAAATCAGAGTTCTTCCCTCAGAATCCGACCATATTAAATCTGCTTTCAAATCCTCTTTAAGATATACTGCAATCCTTTTCTTTTTCCCCGCATCTGCTGGTGCGGTGAATAGCTTCCCTAATTTCGGACATTCAAAGTATTTTTCATCTGATTTCTTTATATGAGTTTCTTGTAGACATACTATATCAGCATTTTGTTTGATTAGTTTGGCTATTATCCTTTTTCTTTTTATTGTCGAGTTTAAACCATTTATATTAATTGATAGTAGTTTCTTTTCTTCTTCCATTTAATTAATTCTGTTTTGCTCTTTGTCTTGTAATGGCTCCAGTCTCTCCTTGTGCCTGAAGATGTGTCCTACTTTCTTCTCTCTCCTGATGTAGATGAGTATTTCCTTGATTTCTTAAAGTTCCATCTCTGTTCTTATGATAGCCTTGATCTTCCTGGGAGTTTGTTTCCAGTTCCTCCTTACTGCTCTGGTCTTCCGGACCTACCAATCGCTCATAAAATTCCTGGACCTTTTCCATGGAGTCTATTTTAATTTTCCTTTCGTTCCAAAAAACTAACATCCCCTCTGGGATTAGCCATTTAAATATGATTTTTTTCTGATTTAGGTAAGCTGCTAAGAACTTGTAGTCTCATCTTTGTTCTCTTATTCTTCTTGATATTTGTTTGAGAATCAAGACTTCTTTACCTTTATACATGATTGTTTCATCTCTTGACATCCTATATATGATATCCCGGACACTCCTTCTCGCAAATTGTATATGGACTTCTCTTGGGCATTTGTGGCACCTCGCATAATTAGTACTAATCCTGTAAACTTCATCAAACTCCCTTAAGGTATCATCTTTATCCTTTTCCAATAGTCCAGCCAGTCTTCCCGCCATTAGTTGTTCCAGGTCTTCTTCTTTGGATTCCACTACATTTTGGAATCTCAAGTATGTAGCAGCCTTGTTCATCTCTAGGTAGACCAGTGAGTCTTCCATTTCTTTACTCACATTGTGAGTGTTGGTGTGGAATTTCAATTGGAAGCTTGTGGGAATTAAATTTTGATCTCGGCAGTTGCATAGGAATGCAAGGTCACATAAAATGGAGGTGGGGGCTTAGTTGTGCTCAGGTTAGTCTTAGTTGTGGGGGATTTGAGTTGGTGAGCTGTGATCTTGCTGTTTGGCTTCGACAACACAGCAGCCACCAAACGCATCCTAAAAAGAACAGAACTGGCCCTAATTAGAAATGAACTTCACACAAAAAGGTTTCTCCTAGACCAAATCAACAAAGATCTCCTCACACTCCACCTCAGACTCAGCAACAAGATTCACCCCCTACTTTGGGACAAATCCAAACAACTCGCTGTCTGGAGAGCCGAAACACAGACCACCCTCAAGACAGACACACACACCAACAAACTCAGGAAACTACAACAACGCCAGAAACCAACTCCTCCCCTCCCACAGCCACACATGAAACAGACAGTGCACAACATCTCAGACAAGATCCTCACTGAAGCTGAAACCAAGGTCCTTTCAAAAGGATTCAACTTTGCTGTCGCTCCCAAACACATCCCCACAGAAACCATCATATGCGGAGTTGAAACCAGCCTGACCAAAACCAACCCTGACGATGCTAACAAAATCAGACTCGAAATCACCAACATCCTCTGCACTAGCAAACCACCCAAAAGCAACTTATCCAAAGAAGAACAAACTGCACTACTTAACCTGAAAGAAGACACCAGCATAATAATCCTACCAGCAGACAAGGGCAACGCGACAGTGGTTATGAACACATCTGACTACCAAACCAAGTTAACCAACCTACTCCAAGATCCCACATACAAACCCTAAAGACAGACCCCACCACCTACCTAGAAAAAACTACCAAATCCAAAATAAAAGCCTCCCCCATCAGTGAAGAAATCCAGCAAAGAATCATACCCAGAGAGAAATCATCCAGATGCCCCAAGCTTTATGGTCTCCCCAAGATACACAAAGAAGGAACCCCACTCAGACCAATAGTCAGCTCCATAGGCTCACCTCTACAAAACCTGGCCAAATTTCTCGCCAAACAACTACAACCCTATGCAGAATCCATCAACTCACACGTAAGAAACTCATTCCAGTTCATCGAGATCATAAAGAAACAAAACTTACAACCTAGCGACCTACTAGTAAGCTTTGATGTCATATCCCTCTTCACCCAAGTGCCAATAAAAGAAGCCTTGACAGCCATCCAAAACAAATACAACCCCCCCAAGCACATCCTAGATCTGACCAACCACTGCCTATCCAATACATACTTCACCTACAATGGACAAAAATACAAACAAATAGAAGGAGCACCCATGGGATCACGCCTCTCACCTGTCATCGCAAACCTCTACATGGAACACTTTGAAACACAAGCTCTAGAAAAATACGACCACAAACCCAAACTCTGGCTCAGATACGTAGATGACACCTTCATAATCTGGCCACATGGGAAAGAAAAACTGAACAACTTCCTCACACACCTCAACAGCCTACACCCCAAAATACAATTCACCATGGAAACAGAAGCCAACAATCAACTTCCCTTCCTAGATGTCTTGGTATACAAAAGATCCAATGGCTCCCTAGGACACACCATCTACCAGAAGAAAACACATACAAACCGCTATCTACATGCACTCTCACACCACCACCCAGCACAGATCAATTCCGTAGCCAAGACACTCATCTCCAGAACAAAATGCTTAGCCGATGAACAACACCAAAAACCGAACTACACACTCTCACCAACGTACTTACAGCCAATGGATTCCAAAGAAAGAAGATTACCCACCTAATCCAAAAAGAAACCCCAACCAAAATCCAAGACAGAGAACAAGAAAACGGCAAAGCCCTCCTCCCATATATAAAAGGCACTACAGACAAAATCAGCAAGATCCTCCAAAAACACAACATCAAAACAGCATTCTGCACAAACAGAAAAATATCCACCATCCTAAGAAACCCCAAAGACAAAATCGAATTAGAAAACCAAGGAGTATACGAAATCCCCTGCACTGCCTGCCCTACCACATACATTGGACAAACTAACAGAAGAATAAGTGCACGCATTGAAGAACATAAGAACTCAATCAAAAAGAAGAAATGACCTCTTCCTGGTCCAACACCTCAAAGCCACAGGACATGAAATTGATTTTAAAAATACCAGAACTATCGCCAAAACCGAACACTTCAACAGCAGAATAATCAGAGAAGCCATAGAGATAGAAAACGCCCACACAGCATGAACAAACGAGATGACACCTCCCGCCTTCCAGCCATTTGGAAACCCGCCCTCATGAACAGACAGTACCTAACATGAAGAAGGACACCAGACCCACACCCATGAGAGCCACACAAGATGCCACCACCACACTTCCATGTAGAAAACAGACTCACACCCACTCAGAAGATGAGACACGACCATGGACCAGAAGCTGCACTGCAGCTGCATCACTACCCACTTCAAACCCCTCCGAGCCATACATGAAGCAAACCGACACCCACTATGAAGATGCAGCACGACCACGAACTCGAAGCCAAACAGCAAGATCACAGCTCACCAACTCAAATCCCCAGCAACTAAGACTAACCTGAGCACAACCAAGCCCCCACCTGAACAGAACACGCCTCCAACCAATCAGAACACGGCCAACCCCCAACCAATCAGAACACAGCCAAACCCCCTACCAATGAGAACACCCCCACCCAATCAGAACACAGCCAAGCCCCCACCCAATCAAGTCCCACCCCACTAGCAGTTAAAAGGAAGAAGCAGCTGCAATCTCACATGACTCTGAGAAGCACAGAGCCGGAGACAGAAGCCTGAAGATGATGAATGAGACTTCATCGAAACGTTGCCTAGATACTTGAATCTTACGCGGGAGAAAACCGAACAACCAAAGATCCACATACAAATACCCATGAGAACCTCAGAAAACACACACACACACACACAATATATATATATATATATATATATATATATATATATATATATATATATATATATATATATTACCCAAATCCAACTATATTTACATATTATAAATAAATATATGTATTATCTAACCTTATTTTAAATATTCTTAAACACAAACAGTATTACATTCATCCCCAAGTGGATTAATTATGATTGCACAATGAATTATAATATTAATATATAAAATCCTTAGTTATTAATTAAATAATATTTAATGTTCTTACTATTTTCCCTATATACCTAATCAAAGTATAACTATCGCTATTATTAATAAATCAATTAAATCAGTTAATTCAATTATTTAACAATCAATTACAACAATCAATTTTCCTTTCCCCAGTGTACATATTATAAAGAGAGATTGAAGAAGGAGAGATCGTTCATCATAGCACCGGATGGTGGGGGAATAAAATAAAAATGAGCAAATGTATACAGGAAAAAGGGAGTAAAGAAGGAGAAAAAGGAATTTTAAAGTACGTTTTTAGCTTTCCGTCTTTAAGTTTAAGAGCTTACACTCCAAACGCACTGGAAGTGGGGAGGTAAGAAATGCTGAGTAGTGACTGTAATTACACAGTATCTCCACACGTTCGGAAGCTTCCACTTTTACTTTTTGTCTTAGTGTTCCTAAGTTCAATTTTCCTGATTTTCTTCAGATGGAACCACCTCCTCAGTTAGATCAGTATACTCCCTGAAGGGCAGTTAAGTGGTTTATATCAGTTATATTGTTACGATAACTTTAGGGTTTCTAACTATCGCCTGTGGCGCCACATTGTCTCTGTTCCGTCAGCTCCGATCTTCTTCAGGTCTCCGATTTAATAAAGTCTTTCAGCATAAAAATTGAATGAAATTGTCCAAATCCTCCACACCTTCCAGTTACCTTCCAGCCGCTAGATTCCCTTCTATTATTATTGGTGTGGTATATCTTCCAACCTTGTAAACTTCCCTTTTTATTCGTTATTGTCCTCTATCTTTCTTCTGTCTGCCAAGCCCCTTCACTTTCACTTGCCTCTCATCCGCTTTTTGGCCGCTTCCTTTTAGGGCTCCGGACAGATACTTGTAACAGCCTTATAAAAGTCTATAGCATTCCAATCATCCTCTCTGCCACTAATTTTCTCTGCCACACTCTTCACCAATGATCCCACAAACGGTCACTCACTCGCTTCTTTACATCGGTGGCAGTCCGGACTTCAGAGCCGCCATTGATAGGCGACTGTTTCTTGCTTGTTGGGCTCTGGAGGGCTCCTCTTCACTGCAGGAGGGTTGCCTTCCCCACACTGCAACCCGAGTCTCCCCCATGCTGGCACGAATCTTTCCGGGACTTGTGCACCCTCAAAGGATCGCATCAACTGCAAAAAGAGATTAACTGAAACCACGGACGGGCTTCTGCACCTCTGTTCATTCTTGCCTTACCACTGGAAGTCTATACCTGTTCAGCAGAACCTGAAATTAAATCAATAGATTTTAAGCTGATCCTATGGCTCCAAAAAGCAATTTAGGATTTGGCAATTGTAAGCAATGCAAAAAAGCAGACAATGATTGTGTTTGAATATTTTAAGTTAAAAAGGAGTAAGGACACAATAAAACTTTACAAAACAATTTATGATACCAAGAAAACTAACAATGTGGTTCTGCAATGTCGCTGAAAATAGGGAAATTCAGGTCAAACAGAAGTACTTTAAAACAACAAAATCATTCATGCTGGATTAGACATTCCATTTGGTTTAATTTAGAGCGAGTATGTGTGCATCTTGAAAGAAAATAATCGTTTGTTTCTACATAAAAATACGACTTATATTCTTTAAATAATTTATTCTGCTTCTCAACTGAAAACAGTACTACACTAGTGCTTATCTACAAGAGAGGCATATTTTTGAAGGAAATTATATCTTCTCTTGGAGGATTTGAATTTACCAGGCAATCTTGTCATGGAAGTCAATCAATAATTGATTCTGTATAATGCATCCAACAAGGTATAAATTTCTTTCTTTGTAAGTGAATGATGCATAGCAAAGTGTGAAGTTTCTTAGTACCTTTCATGAACAATAAAGGTCCTTGTTTTCCAAGTCTAATAAGAGAAAGCTCAACTAATTGGAGAAGGGTGAACATAATCCCTCAGACAACAGTACATACAACGAATGGAGAAGATTAAGTTGTTTTTGATCCATAGAGTGGAATATTTTCCTCGAGGCAGAGTTGTTGGAGCCAAATTCTTTTGTAGTCCTTTAGTCAGAATAAAAATCTAGAGTCCTGCAAACAAAAGAGTTAGTGATGAGTAGCAAAGCTGACGCAAGTGTTTTGAGGTTATCCAGACCTGTGTAATTCCTATAATTCAAGTTTAGAAAGCTCAGTCTCACACTATCCCTCATATTCACAAACACATGCATATATGTCCCCTTGGAAATGTTCTGGCCATGGCCGTGGAGTGAGTCTTTGCAAGACCAACGGAGCTGTTACAGCAGAATGGGAATGAGTTATAAAACTAATTCTGATCTATATGTTCAACTCTTTCCCCAATGCTTCAACTCATTAAATTTGTTTGTGACCCTCCCCCCCAAGTAGGCCATGACCAACAGTTTAAAAAGCCCCACACCTCCTAAATTTTGTGCCAAGGTAATTCCCTTCCCCAAAAGGCAATTATAAGACTTGTGTCTGTTCATTAGGCCATATCCCCTGGCATGACAGATTGACGTTTGACCACCTTCTTCCCGCCCCCACCCCCATATTTAGATGCTGAGATGTGAGAAGGGCAGCATAAGAAGCCTCAATGGCGCAGTGGTTAGAGCGCAGTAATATAGGCATTTCTGCTGACAGTTAGTTGCCTGCAATTTGTCAGTTCGAATCTCACCAGGCTCAAAATTGACTCAGCCTTCCATCCTTCCGAGGTGGGTAAAACGAGGACTCAAATTGTTGGGGAAAATATGCTGACTCTGTAAACCACTTAGAGTGAGCTGCAAAAGCACTATAAAGTGGTATATGTATAAGTGCTATTGCTATCTCCAATGACTATATAGGACATCCCACTCAATACTATCGTACTGTTACAGCAGAACTTCTTTGAATATAATTTGCTCAAAACTTCTAGACTGCCGAAAAAAGATGCCCATACATGGAGCAAATTTCTCAGTGATGATGAAAATAGTACAGTGAAGGGTTATTATATTAATTTAATATGCCTCTATTTGAAAAAGCTCAATGACTTTAAAAAAAGATGTTGAGACTCTATAACAGGAATGTCAAACTGGTGGCCCACAGGCCAGATGCGTTACATGCAGGCCATGCCCACCCCAGCTCGGCGAAGGAAAAAACCATCACAATACATCACATGATGGCAACATGACGTGCCAAGTTTGACATCCATGATCCATAAAGAGTGCAGAGAAGGGCCACAAATTATTAGGGAACCAGAGGCTTAACCATATAAAGAACAGTTGCTGTAATTGAGTATGTCTCCTTTAATGAAAAGAAGGACTAGGGGTGACATGATAGCAATGTTCCAATATCTCAGGGGCTATCACAAAGAAGAGAGTCAAGCTATTTTCCAAAGCACTTGAGAGAAGGACAAGAAGCAATGGTTGGAAACAAATCAAGGAGAGAAGCAATCTAGAACTAAGGAAAGATTTCATGACAGAACAATTATTCAGTGGAACAACTTGCCACCAGAAGTTGTGAATGCTCCAACACTAGAAGCTTTTAAGAAGAAATTCTGGGATATATTAGACCCTATTTTGCTTCATAGTATGATTAATTCAAACAATGGAACAAGTTTCAAATGATCAAATACTTTCTCATTTAAAACATTGAACTACATTCTGGAATTTTAAAGGGGATATTGACAATGTTCAACACTTAACAACATTTAATATTTAAGATACTCTGTGCAACATCTTGAAAGAAAACCAGATCCAGAAGATTCCCAAAATCTGTAAGAATGCTGAAAATTAGCAAGATTTAGATGTTTTGTCCCAATGCATTCTGAGTGTCAGGATTCCAGCAGTTATTCCAATTAACTGAGATTTGTCAACTTCCTGAGATCTGGACATTTTTTTAAAAAAATTAATGTTTTATTTTAAGATTAAATAAATGACAAGCCTATACACATCCCTCTGGCACTTCCCAGGACTCACTCCCCATTTTTTGAAAAGCACTTTTAATTAAAAATAATAATCATGGAAGTTGTAATGATGCAAAGTAAATTGCCAGCCTCTAGCATCATTTTATCTACAAAAATGTGTCTAGGTATCCACAGACTTCAAAACACAGTCTCATAATTTGCTACTAAGAACTTTTAGCTTTGGGAAATGAAGTTGATTGTAAGAAGCCTTCCTGAAAAAAGAGCTAAAGTAGTAATCTCTTTTGTTTGCCTGTTGTTAAATGTATGCTTTGTCATTGACCTGACTCAGTAAAGCCCAGTGACAGGAGCTATTTTGTAAGAATACCTACAGTAAGTTTTAAAAATTCCAAATATGCTCAGCAGCTGAAAAATGTTGTTATATCAGCCTAAGGTTTGACAGACTGATTTCCACATGTTAAAATTCATAAAATGTTATCTTAGATTGGGGATGAAGAGAGTAAAATAGCAAAACATATAATGTGAGAATTTGTTAAATCGTATCATTCTCATGAGGACAATCAGAAGGTTACAACAAGCTCTGTTTATGCACACTTGGAAGCATTTTCTGCTGAACAGGAGAAAATTGGCTGGTTTTCCAGAAGCCAGAGAGCAAGAATGGTTATGCTGTGACAGATTGTCATAACTGAAATGTTGGCATAGGTGTCAATTGAATAAAACCTAAATTATCCAAAGCCATAAAACTCATTGACTGGATTCACATATCCTACAAGTCACACTTTGATTAATAAAAAATAGCAGTTGCATTCATACAGCAGGTGAGCAACATGGTCAAGTCAAAACTAAATATACTAAATATACTGTCATGTGCATGTTCAGTATGGCCAATTGTAGACTCTTCTGCAGGATCACAATGCCTCTTTTGTATGTGTGTGATGTCACAAAACACAGAAAAAATAGCTGGGCTTCTTCTAAGAGAATGATCCTACATTCATCATTCTGCCTCACCTAGTTCCTTTGCCTTTTGGATGCTGCTGCTGCTGATTACTATGTGTCAGTGAGTTCCTCACAATCCATCCAAGAAGTGTTTAAATACTCTTCACAGAATAAGCTGGATTGTAGTACTCCACCCCACAGCCAGCATGCAGAGGTGGTATTCAGCCAGTTCCTACCAGTTATGGAGATCCAGTAGGGAAAATTTTGAGTAGTTCTGAGAACCAGCAAATACCACCTCTGACTGGCCCTGCCCCCATCTATTCTCTGCCTCCTGAGTCCCAACTGATTGGCTGGGTCTTCATTGGTTGCCCTGCACAGGAGAACAGAGCTGGAAAGGAGGTTAGTGGGGTGGGAGGGAATGGAGATTTTACAGTATCCTTCCCTTGGAGTGGGGTGGGAATGGAGGTTTTACAGTATCTTTCCCCTGCCACACCCATCAAGCTACATTCACAAAGCCACATCACGCCCACCAAGCCATACCCACAGAACTGGTAGTAAATTTTTTTGAATCCCACCACTGCCACCATGCCTTGGTCAAACTGTTATTATTGAAGGGGTACACTGACAAACACATCTGAAAGGTGGCTAATTAGGGCTGTGTGCCTTGAAGGAATTCCCAGATTTACATATATAGAACACCTTCCAGGGTTATAAATGCCTACTGCAGGCGCGAGACATCACATGCAGACACAACAAGAGTTGTATGGACAGTTATCAAACTTAGCAGCTGCAGCAGCAACACTTTGTTCCTGAAAATCTGAGTTTCAGATGAACATCATGAATTGTCCCAGCAAGTTGGGAGCTCTGTGCTAAGTATTAAGAGTATTGTTCTTATTGGAAGGGGACACTTGTCTGCCAAAGTGGCTGCCCTAATAAACATGTTTGTTTTTTTCAGAGGTTTGGAGGACTTCATTAGAATTCTTTTGAAACAAGCAACAAAACACAAAGCCAATGCTATACCTTAAGACTAAAAAGAAAATATTTACATAAAACATGCATAGTTTTGCTTAAAGAAAGTAACAAAATAGCTTTAAACTAAAACAAGTCGATCATACTTATTACCCTACCCAGGAAGAAACTTTTGGCCTGTATTTCTTCTCTGTTTGAGTTTCATTGTTTTCAGGCTGGTTCTTTATTTTACTAACCTGTGAGTTTTAGGGTTGCTTTCTGAGTGAATCCATATGTATCACAATATTTTTATAATACCATTAGAAAATGGCATTTTCCCTTTTATGATCATGTTATATACGGGCATTTAATCCAGGCTGCAAAAATCTACATGACTTCCATCTAAAAGTAATCCAAGTAGAACCTGATTGCTTACTATGGTCTTCATTTATTTAATATTTATTTGTGATATTTATATTCTACCCAAAGAACAAGGACTGGGCAGAGTACAACCAAGTTATTAAAATGCAATATAGAAATATTTTAAAAATAGCCAATGAAAATCTCACAGATGCCCAATAGATTATATTGGATAGAGGCCATCTGTATGTTGAGGGTGAGAATGTTTCATAAAGTGGGTACCACCGAGGAGGCCTGATATTTGAGGTCCACTGCCCTAGTACCCTTTGAGGAAGGGCAGGGCTCTCAATGGCTGATGGATTCAAGTCAAGTCAGATAAGATGCTGCTTAATATGTCCTGCAGGACTTTAGGCTAATAAATCACTTTAGGCTGATTTGGAGTCAGAAATTTACTATCAAGATTGCAGTTACTTCAGGCTCAGTATGATTCTAACCTCATAGAGTTTTCCCAAAGTCTGGTTACTGTGGCAAAAGTCAGTTGTAACTTCTAGGTCAGTTCGAAAGATTGGCTATGTAAAGACACTGGAGTGGTTAAACCCTAATATAAACTTTCATGGGTAGTGTATTATTGATCTTTTCTAGAATAGAATAGAATAGAATAGAATAGAATAGAATAGAATAGAATAGAATAGAATAGAATAGAATAGAATAGAATTCTTTATTGGCCAAGTGTGATTGGACACACAAGGAATTTGTTGCAAATGCTCTCAGTGTACATAAAAGAAAAGATACATTTATCAAGAGTCAAGAATTATAAGGTACAACATAATAGTCATAGGGTACAGTAAGCAATCAAATCATATTAGGAAACAGTCAATATAAATCATAAGTATACAAGCGACAAAGTTACAGTCGTACAGTCACAAGTGGGAGCGGATGGATGATAAGTAGTGATGAGAAGATTAATAGTAATAGTGCAGACTTTGTAAATAGTTGGACAGTATTGAGGGAATTATTTGTGTAGCAGAGTGATGGCGTTCAGGGAAAAACTGTCCTTGTGTCTAGTTGTGCAGTGCTCTATAGTGTTGTTTTGAGGGTAGGAGTTGAAACAGTTTAGGTCCAGGATGTTAGGAATCTTTTCTTTAAGGTGATGAAACATAAAATTGGAATAGTTTCAGTTAATAGTATATTGAGTGTTTCCTTTTGTCAGCTTGGGCCTGGTTTTTGAGCTTTTTGGATATGATGTTACTTTTGGGGAAAACAATCAGTATGCTTTTGGAATCCTGAACAACCAATTCAAATATCATATCCAAACATTTTTAACTTTCTTCAATATTAGTGAATCAAATGGTAATTATAATCTTAATTCTCAGTTTTTTTTAAAAAAAAACATGTTCAATTTATGTACAATCATGTGCTCAGATTTGCTAACATAAAATGCAAAAGGTGAATTTCTTTCAATGATGGTCAGGGACATAACCATAACTGGTAAGTGCAGTCTATATGTCTGGGCATTATGTGCATTTTTTTTGCAAATATTGATGGTATTAAATAACTACTAATATTATTTTTTTTGTAAGATTATTTGGTATGAGCCTAAGGAGGCTGATGCTAGACTTCTGTGCCTGTATGGCAGTTATCTTAATATTTGGAAATGCCTACAAAAAATTAAAGAACTTAGGCAGAAGTTAAAAGCAGCAAAAGCTCAGAAGCTGTTGCTTTGAAAAGAAAATATGCTTCAGTGTGGAACAACCATAAATGACCCATTTCTTAGTAGATTTCTTCAGATAAGTGAAAATCATACAGAGAAATCAAACTACTTGGACCATGCAAATAAAGAGATTTGCAAGAAACCTATCTCCTCAATCATGGATTTTTTTTTTAATTAAAAAGTAGTCACAGAACCGGTAGAAACATCGGTTGAATCCCACCCCTGGGCAGAGGTGATCAGAAAAGATTAAAGGAGAGGGCAGCTTTATGGTTTTTGGCACCTTTTCTAAGAGCAAGCCTTGAGTCCACAATCTGTGACTTTGATTGTAGCTTCATAAAAGGCTTCAAACAAGTCACGCTGTCATGCAAAAACATTTCATATGGAGCTAGTGCTACTGAAGTAAACAGCTGTGCTAGCAATACAGAACAGAACCCCTTTTGTCCATGGAACTTAAACTTTGAGATGCCAAATTCCATGTAGGAGAGCAAAAGTATGACAGGCCTTCTTCTGTGGCTTCAGATCTTGAAGCAACAGATAGTAATTTTAACATTCAAGAACTGTTCATAACTGGAAAGCTGCTCTTCTCAGCAGCTACTTGCCTATTCAGCTAACCAGCAATAATGAAGAGAGCTTCCACAGCAGCAGCATTGACACGTCACTGAGTTCATGAGTGTCTGCAGAAAGAGAAATGTTTGAGATGTGCTTACAGCTAAGTCCATGGGTTTTTTTTTTTTTTTTTTGAGATAAGAGTGAAGAATCTTTTCCAGGTAAGAGTGAAGAACCTTTTCCAGCTACATGAGAATGTGCAATTCAGAGAGAAAATTTCTTCAGCTCTTCAGAAGTGTCTTCCTCTTGAAGGAAAATTTCAGATTGTTGCAAGCAACCTCTGGATCTTAGTTCAGATAGGATATTGCACGTGCAGAATTTATGCCCTGTTTTTTGGGAGAAGCTGGTGATAATCCTCATTTATCCTCCAGAAGATTAGAGCTTCCGACTGTGTTACTCAGTGAGGAATGGCAGCCTGCTACTGTGGTATTTGATGAGGAAGGAGATTTCCTGACTTCTTACTCTCAAAAGTTTGAAACTCATGATCTCTCCCTATTTTATATGTAAGTAGAGTTCTGGCCTAAGCATAATGGTATTGTCTCTACCAATGTCATGTGTAGTACAGTTTTAAGGGCAAATGAGTTCAGCTTTTAGTCTTATTCTCTCACTTATTCACTCTGAAATACATAAAGGAGAAGGAAAATCATGTGAATGTTATCAGCTGTCCAATTCCCCCAGTTTTCTCTCCTCTTAGCATATTCAAATGTTATTTCTTAAATAGAACACTACAGGCAAATGCTGTTTTGGTTAACTGCTCATTTAACTTTTTATCTTTGCCTTCAGGGTTTCATATATTATTCAATATATATGAACAAGTTAGTTGTCAATAAATATGAAGGCTTTTCCAACTCATGTACCTTATTAATTATATTTTGTTTAAAAAGATGTAATTATTTTCTTCATTCTAAATACGAGCTCTTTGAAGACACCACAAGCACAGTGCCAGATTATTTGTGGGATTGTGCCCCTTCATGGATATATGCCTTCCTCAAAAGATCAGATATGATACACAATCCAGGTCCCCTGTCATCTGATGTTGTCATCTGATGGGACCTCAGAAGCTTTCCTTCTCTGAAGCTACCCCAATTCTTTGGAATAGTCCTACCTGACATTTATGGGGCTACCCTTTTTGTCTTCTGGAAGACCATGAAAACCTAGCTCTTTCTTAAATGTTCCCTACAATTAGGGAAAAAGATATGTTAGAAAAGATGAATGAGTGAATAGATAGAAACAAGAAGATACATCACAAAAATGTCCTGTTCAAAGAATGAATATGACTGGTGATTGTTTAAAGAGCATTGCTTCAGAAAAGGTCTGCAATTTTTTGGGGGGGCGGGGAGTGAGTAGAAGGAATCTAAATCTAAAGTATGATTACTTTACTGTGTATGATGAGAAATTTATAGAGAATAGAGAAAAAGCAGGGATGATGGGTTTCTGAATATAATATAAATAGCATTCATAGTGTGGTAACATATTTTATTAATCATTTTCTGTAAGTCCTTTGTACAGCCATTTCGCATAGAGATAGGGTATGCAGGCATTCCTGGTGGGAGTAGGAGTACTTTTACGCAGGAGTGTCTCATCCTGTTATCTGCGGGCTTAGAAGGAACAGGGAAATAGGTGATAATTAAAGGTACACAGCAAGGACTTTCGTCAGCGGGACTTTCTGTGCCTGTATGTTATTATCTTGTTGAGGTCATTTGTTTTCTGAATCTTCAATAAATACTGCTGCCTGAGTTCGCTCAGAGCTGGCATTTGCTCAGACGTTTCCCTGCGTCTCATTTCAAGTGCCAGACCACCACAAGTGGTGACCCCGACGTGATAGCTTGGAAAGGCTATACGTTTCCCGCATCCTATACTCATCGTCGCGGACGTCGACTGGGCCCTCATCTTCTTCGCTGGATGGAGATAGATTCTTTTCGTGAATATGGGGGGAGATATCTTGAAGGCTCAGAAAGAGCACATCAGGGAATTGAGAGGGATCATTGGGAATAGTTTTAGGTTTGGAGTTCATAGTAGAGGACATGCAGTAAGTAAGAAAGAAATTGAGGACTTATTACAGTATGTTTGGAAACATATTCAGTCATATCCAGAGGGAGGTAGTATTAAAGTAGAGTCCTGGAAAAAGATAGGGAAATTTTTGCACGAAGAACCTCGTGCCCCTTCTTCAATTTTGTTAACTTGGAGGGTGATTATAGATGCGTTAGCTACTTATGAACAACCGCTCCTAGCACCCCCCGAAGAAGGTTTGCTGCCTTACCATGCGGTACGTTTGTTGCCGCCGACGGCACCTCCGGATAAATCCGGGGGACTGTCAGGCGCTGGAAATACTTTATCAGAGGATAAGAGTTTACCTTTAAGAGTTCAAGTAGATGCAGTTACTGCAGCTATTCAAGAAGCAAAAAATAGAGGGGAGTTATCAGGAGATGATTTAGTGGAGTTTGGAGTAGAGGTTCAACTTAATCCAGTAGAAATTATCGTGGGCGCTGCGTTGAATCCGCAGCGGGAGTGGAAGCCTCTAGCTCTCAGGATTTTAAAGGAAGTTAAGCAAGCAGCAAAAGAGTATGGTGTTAGATCGCCATATACTCAGGCGTTGTTAGAAGCAGTTGGTTATGGAAATAAAATGATTCCGGCTGACTGGAAAGCTCTGTTGAATATGATTTTAACTCCAGCTCAATATTTGGTGTTAGATCAGAAATGGAGACAGCTGGCAGTCCAGAGGGGAACAGCAAATGTTATCCCAGATCAGCTTTACGGAGCTGGTAACTATACAACAGTGGAACAACAGAGAGATGGTATGCCTGAGGAGGGATTCGTTCTTCTCCCACAAATAATTTTTCAAGCCATGGGGGCTCTCCCTGACGGCGAAGCTGACGAGAAAACTTTCACTAACATCAAACAAGGGAACAATGAACCCTATGAAAATTTTGTTAGCAGATTGAAATTGGCTATTGAAAGACAAATTGAAAATCAATTCGCCCAGAAAGAATTGCTTTTGAAGTTAGCAATAGAACAAGCTAACACAGATTGCAAAAAGATTTTAAATCCACTTATAGCAAGTGGAGAGCGAGAAATCGCAGATTTGATTAATGCTTGTAGGAAGGTTGGGAGTCAGTCTTTTAACATGGAGACTTTAGCTTTGGCTTTGCAAGCAGGAAGTGCTCAAAAGGGAAAGTGTTTCAATTGTGGGAAGCCTGGACATTTTAAAGCGCAATGTCGGGCTCCTGGAGGGGGTCAAAGTCAGCAAAATAAGAGACCAATGGGACAGGGTGTGACCTAAATCAGCCTATATCAGATGCTCCTACAGTTTTTACCGATGGAGGGAAAGTTTTTGGTGCTTGTGTTTGGAAAGATAAATCTGGAATTTGGCATACAAAAGTGACATCAGAGCAGAAGTCTGCCCAGCAGGCAGAACTTGCTGCTGTAGTTTTGGCCTTTCAAAATTTTCAAAATCAGGCTTTTAATCTAATAGTGGATTCTTTGTATGTATATACTTTGTTACCCTTTGTAGCAGGTTCCTATTTGTCTCCTGGAATATCACCTAATATTTTAAGATTGCTTTTGTTGTTGCAAGGATGTTTGGAGCAGCGTGTGCATGCATGTTTTGTTGCCCACATTCGTAGTCATAGTAATTTGCCTGGAATTTTATCACAAGGTAATGCCAAAGCTGACAGTGCTGTAACTTCAGTTCTCACTGTCCAGCCATGGGACAGCCATAGTTATTTTCATCAAAACGCTAAAGCGTTGGCACACCAATTCAAGCTTACTGCTGCAGAAGCTGCTGCCATAATTCAACAATGTCCAACTTGTTCAAGGCAGGGCACAGCTATCCCTATGGGAGTCAACCCCAGGGGGTTGAAACCTTCAATGATTTGGCAAATGGATGTTACTCAATATCCACCATTTGCACCCTGGAAGTATATACATGTGACTGTGGATACTTACTCAGGATTTCTAATGGCTACCCCTCAAAGAGGGGAGGCGGTTAAACATGTCATTAACCATTGCATTAAGACATTTTCAGTTGCTGGTACGCCACAAACTTTAAAAACAGACAATGGTGCGGCTTATCGAAGCACAGTCTTTGATCAGTTTTGCAAACAGTGGTCCGTGGAACATAAATTTGGGATTCCATACAATTCCACAGGACAGGCTATTGTAGAGCGTCATAATGGCACGCTCAAGAACATGTTAGCTAAATTAAATAAAAAAGGAGGGAAGCTCCTGGGGCTTCCGGCAATTCAAAATCAATTAAATCTAGCTTTATATACTTTAAATTTTTTAAATTTGTCTGGTAACCCCCCTGCGAGTGCGGCCAGCAGGCATTTTTCTTCTCCTTCTACAGATGCGGTGAGACCTCGGGTGTTGGTGCGGTTCCTTCCGGATCCGGCATGGGTTCCTGCTGAGCTGATTACGTGGGGACATGGTTATGCAGCAGTCGAACATCTTGGTCAAATTCGTTGGGTTCCTGGTCGGTGCGTTCGACCTGATCATTCGCAGGCACCAGTGAAGGAGGTTTCGGAGGAGCAGGATGGCGTTCCTGTGGTTCCTGATTCTCAGGATGGCGTTTCTGTGGTTCCTGATTCTCTTGATGCCAGCAGTCCAGGCGCGGCGTTGTGAAGGCTGGGAAAAGATGACTGCTTATCTGAGGTTACCAACTTGTATGCAGCAAGTTCCTCTGGGGAATCGGACTAAATTGATCTGCAAACAGCGGCATCCTTTGATTTTTCCAGCATATTGGTCCTGGCATAAAGATCAAGACATTCTTTACTCGGGACCTGACAAGGATATTATATCTTCAGCTTGTGCAACAACTTTGATCCTGTTTCATGTTTCTGTTTCAGACTATGGACAATATCGGTGTCAATTGGAGTTGCCTAAGTTACCTTATACAGCCTCTCTTTCCATTCGTCTTTTGCCTCCACGGACTCTAATACGGAGGCGAAGAGCTGTTATTATCTCAGAAACTAGAGACCTTGGAGATAATTTATGGAAAGAAAATTCCTATATCAAGGACATTCGGATTGCGGCTAAGGGTTTAAATGTTACTAATTGTTGGCTTTGTATGCATGTACCTGGGTCTGGGAAAGGTGGAGTTTTGTTACATGGTGTTCCTTTGAATGAGCGAACCAGTACTAAATTAAGTACTTATAATGATTTTAATCATTGGATTGACTGGGGCCCAGACCCCGAAAAGTGGGATCAAACATTATTCACAACAAAGGTAACTTTCACTACCAAAGCCTCGGTTTGTTATTACCGTCCCCCTGTAGGGACTCAATCTATTTTGTTGGGAAATACTACGCTCTGCCAGAAGGTGATTCCTTTGGAAGGAGGATGTATGAAATGTGTAAAAAGCAATACTAGTCAGAACAGTTGCATAAATCGGATATCTTCTACGTTATCTCGGGCTTTGAAAGGTCCCTATGACTGTTGTATAAATCAAACAGTCACTAAGAGGCCTGACATTGGTAACGGGGCATATGTTCTCTGTACTTGGATGTGGCTAATGTGGAGTTGGGAAAGTGAGGCCTCCGACAATATCTATCATAAGCATTTAAAATACTTCCCCCTTCCGGATGGGTTATGGTTGTTATGTGGGGACGCTGCCTATCAACAGTGGCCAAAGAATTGGTCTGGAGTATGTACTATAGGTTTTGTAATTCCTGTCATCTATAAATTGGAGGGTTTACCGATTGGGATGCGTATTCGAAATCGCCGAGAAGTTGATTCTGGCCTGACTATAGGTGGTAATTTGTGGACTCAGATTTCTAGGGCAGCAATCCCACCTTTGGGAATAGCTATGAACTATAGAGATATTCATATTTTAAATAATTTTACTGTTGCTATGTTTAATAATACTATTAGAAGCATTAAGATGTTGAATGAAGAAGTGTCTGAAATTCGCCAAGTTACTTTACAAAATCGTTATGCTTTAGACATAATGTTGGCTGCCAAAGGAGGAGTTTGTGCCTTAATTCATTCACATTGTTGTGTTTTTATACATAATTATGAGCCCAACAACTGTTCATGATATGGAAGACCGCATAGCTGAACACGAAGCAGGAAAAGATGGCTTCAATAAGTCACTTTGGGCTTTGCTATGGGATTGGCTTCCTGACAGCTCATGGTTACGTTTATTGCTTCAATCAGTTGTAATAATTGTTGCTATACTTATTATGTTATGTTGTTTTATTCAATGTATTCCTAATCTATTACAAATGTGTACCTCAGCTTTTCGGCATATGAGACCAGGTCGCGAGGGAACTGTGTACTATGCCACTAAAACACCCCCTATCTTTGAATAAATAAAAAAGGAGGGAATGTGGTAACATATTTTATTAATCATTTTCTGTAAGTCCTTTGTACAGCCATTTCGCATAGAGATAGGGTATGCAGGCATTCCTGGTGGGAGTAGGAGTACTTTTACGCAGGAGTGTCTCATCCTGTTATCTGCGGGCTTAGAAGGAACAGGGAAATAGGTGATAATTAAAGGTACACAGCAAGGACTTTCATCAGCGGGACTTTCTGTGCCTGTATGTTATTATCTTGTTGAGGTCATTTGTTTTCTGAATCTTCAATAAATACTGCTGCCTGAGTTCGCTCAGAGCTGGCATTTGCTCAGACGTTTCCCTGCGTCTCATTTCAAGTGCCAGACCACCACACATAGTATCAAGAGTGGATCATGGGAAAATGGTCATAGAAGGAAAGAAATGGGGGGGGGAACCTAAAGTGAAAGTAGTCCTGTAATCCTAATCCTAACCCCTCTCTGATTTTCACTGCCAATGGGATTTTCCCATGCGTTTTACTGTGGTCCACAAACAAGTCCAAAGAAAGAGGTGTCTCTTTCCTTAAAGGACGTCTTAGAATCTATCCCTGACATCGGTTTTCAGTCCTGAGTTTAATTAGGCCTAACCCTAATCCAACCCTTATTTGTCCCTACTTTATTTTTTATTCTCAATGGGATTTTCCCATGTATTTTACTGTGGTCCATAAATAAGTCCAAACGAAAAGCTGTCACTTCCACTTTCCTTAGAAAATCACTACGAATCTATCCTTCACATCAGTATTTAGCTCTGAGTCCAAGCAGACCTAACCCTAACCCTAAGCCTAATCCTAACCCCACTTTAATTTTCACTGGGAATGGGATTTTCCCATGGATTTTACTTGTAGTGCACCAACAATTCCGAAGAAAAAAGTGTCACTTCTCCTTTCTTTAGAGGATTTCTTAGAATCAGTTTTCATCCCTGACTTTAAAGAGACCTATTCCTAGCCCTAATTCAGTCTGTACTTTAATTTGCATTGGCAATGGGATTTTCTCTTGTAGTTTATTCTGGTCCACAAACAAGTCTGAATGAAATGCTGTCACCTCACCTTTACTAAGAAAACCTCTAAGAATCTATCCTTGATATCAACGTTCAGCCCCAAGTCCAAGAGACTTAACCCTAACCCTAATTCAGAGGTGGTATTCAGCAGGTTCTGACCAGTTCTGGAGAACCGGTAGCGGAAATTTTGAGTAGTTCGGAGAACTGGCAAATACCACATTGACTGGAGATTTTACAGTATCCTTCCCCTGCCACTCCCACCAAGCCAAGCCCACAGAACCAGTAGTAAAAAAAAATGGAATCCCACCACTGCCCTAATTGTAACCCTAACTCTAATCCTACTTTAATTTTCATTGGCAATGGGATTTTCCCATTTTATTTTTGTTCACAAACAAGTCCAAATGAAAAACCCTTTTCGTAGAAGATCTCTTAGAATCGATCCCTGACATTAAGCATTTAAATTATGTAGCAACTTTGGAGGGGTTCTGAAGGCCACAACAAACACTTCCAGTGGGCTCCAAATATCTTAATTGTGAGATCCACAGTGGAGTAACTTTAGGTGGCTATCAAGTCCTTTTATTCACAGGAAGCATTGATCAACCAGTGCACAAAAAACAAAAGTTGATACAATCAATATATGCAACAAACCACACTAATAGGTACTGTATCTTCTGATTAACAATTTTAAATAATAATAATAATAATAATAATAATAATAATAATAATAATAATATGACACAAAAGCAATCCCTTGCATTTGGAAATGGGCATGATTCCTCTGTAGATCAACTCTATAAACTGCCTTTGAACAAATGCAAAATTAGAAAGTGCGACCAGCTTTCAATGATCTGCAGAATGCAGATCTTATATGGCCTGTAGGGATGCTCAGATAGATTTGCTGTTAGCTGAGTATATTATATTATTGCATCCTGCCTGTGTAATTTCCTTATGTTCAGACAAATAGGGTTCTATTACTGTGTTAAAGAAAAAGAATGTAAATTATCCAAACTATCTTTGAGTTACTGTATTTTCCCAAAAGGAAAAACAACTACATCAAATAATTAAAAGCTTTACTAAATACTTTAAATGGTTTGAATGTTTTTTACTCAGAAATTCCTAATAGCTACCCTTTACTGTACTTCAGTATTTCTTAACTTTGACAACTTTAAAATATATGGACTTCAACTCCCATAATTCCCTAGTCATCAGTTGTGGGAGTTGGAGTCCACATATCTTAAAGCTGCTAAGGTTGACAAATGTTGGTATGGTTTGTTGTGGTTATAATCTCTGTAAAGATTATGCTATTTGTCTTATTTCTGATTTTCAATTTGTTTTTCTAAATATTTTATTTATTTATATCCTGCCTTTTTTATAACTAATTCAAGGCAGTAACAATAAACCTGTGAAGTGGTTTGGGCAGAGAGTGACTAGTTCAAAGTCACCCAACTGGTTTTAATGCCTAAGGCAGGAGTCGAACTTGCAGACTCCTGCTTTCTAGCCTGATGCCTTAACCCAGTGCTGGTGAACCTTTTCGGCACCGAGTGCCTAAATGGGAGCATGCGCGTGTGTACAGGGGAGCACCGGAAACCAGAAGAGTAGCTCCCCTGCGCACCTGTGCACTCTGGGAAGATGAGCTTCTGGCCACCTGGTCTTCTGGTTTCTGGTGCACATGTGTGCACAAAGACCAGCTGGCTGACATGCATGTGCACGCCAGAAACCAGACACTCAGTTTCCCAGCACGCACCTGCACACCAGAGAGCTGCTCTTCTGGTTTCCTGCGCTTCCCTGTGCAAAAACCAGCTGGCTGGCATGCGTGCGTGCATGTGTCAGAACCCAGAAGAGCAACAGGCAATGCCTGGTATGCCCGGAGAAATGGCTCTGAGTGCCACTTCTGGCACGTGTGCCATAGGTACATGGCCTTAACCACTAGACTAAATTAGCAATTTATTTTCATATTTCTTATTAGCTGGTAATTTTCAGGGGAACACAGGGGTGGGTTTCTACCGGTTCTGTCCACCTCTGTAGAACTGGTACCTCTGAAGAGCAGCAGACATAGAACCGGTTCTATGTCTGCTGATGTTTTTGCCCACCTGCCCACCCGGGCTCTTACCTGACCTTTATTTCCTGATTTTTCAACTTCAGCTGCTGTGTGAGGCACAGCTGCAGTTTAAAAAGCAGGAAAAAAGGGCTTTTTGAAAGGCTGCTTCTCTGCACTCAGCGTGCTGATGACGATTTACAGGCGCCCTCTGGCAGCGGTGCAGGGAAACACATCGTAAATCACCGAACCTCATAAATGACCGAACTGGTAGTTAACCCTGTTGGATCCCACCCCGAGGGAACACCAATTTGATCATTAATTATGTCTTGTGAAGATAATGTAGATGATAATGTAGATTTTAAAATAGTTTTTATTAAGATACACAAGTAGATGTATTCTTCATCAAACTCAAGTCTATGAAAAACTTTTTAGATGGTTTACTACCTCATGAAAACAGAAAGTCTTTAGATCAGCTTGTACAGGTTCACTAAAAGATTTATTTGGACTTTATTGATTTTTCTTTCATTTTTATTCCATTGTAAGTTTATTTGCATTTTCATTCATTTTAATAACTATACCGCATAGCAATTTTCATCTTTTTTTAAATTAATTCATACAGCCTATTTTCTATCTTATTTAAATTTTGAGTATCCTTTGTTTTGTTCCTTTAATATCCTTAGGTTTTTCTTTTATTTTTCATTGCTTGGTCATACTCTGCAGATAAAGGTAATTTTATTTGTTTTTGCATTTTTCAACAGGCTTATGCCTATGCAATCAAGTTATCAATATTTATTTAATGCATTTCTTAGCAGCCTTCTACAGTAGCTTTCTAGTATATGATTACCATATATGATTATCATTATTATGACTTCTTGGTTTCTGTTAAAATGAAAGTTAAAATTTCATCTCACGAAATTTTGGAGAGCGCAGGTTCATAATTCCTGCTGTTTTTCTTTCCAAGTAATCAAGGAATTTGGGCTTCTGTATTTTTTCATGAGTAAAATTCTTTGAAGTAAATGACTTTTATTTCTCACTAGGTTTGTGTAGGTTTGTATTTTTGTTAACACTGATTTCTCCTGTATTCTAGGAATGAATCACAACACAGCAAGACCTAATTTTTATTTAATTTTATGCATGCATGTATACAAACAAAACACTCTCTTGGGAATGAAAAGTGTACTCATTTATTCTTTTATGCAAACATGCAACTATACCTTGATTTTCTTGCAGTATTTAATAGTGGTTTATTATTGTTCAAATATCTAACATACTACTGCTATTTCTCTGCACGCATTCACTAAAATATATCTTGTGCCTTCACTGTGAAATTCCCTGGCTTTTGGGGGGAGTGGGAGGTATAAATTGAATAAATAAATGAACAAACCCAGATTGGCTTCCAGTACATACATTTACATCACGTTTTTGCACTTGCTTCTCATTTGATTGATAAAAAAAGATTGTTATTACAACCTGCCCAATTACTGAAGGTCTGTAGATAAACTAAACAGTTACTTAGAAAAGGAAAATAGTAAATAAAATAGCTACATAAATAGGAAAGCATCCACCGTGCAATGAAAGCGCCCTGGCTCTAGGCTCAGAAAACAACGTGAGCCGAGGTGGCTTCGTTTCCTCAGCCCTAGCTGCTTTCAGTCTACTCGGGAGGAGGAGGGGGAGGAGGAGGTGGTGGCAGCAGCTCGCGTTGTTTTCTGAGATCGCCAGGGCGCTTTCATTGCATGGCGGAGCTTCTTGTTTCAGGAAACACCGGGTGTCATTGCTGCCCCCTGAGGGGAGGGCAATTCTGGGCTGCGCGATTGGGGGACTTTGTGGCTTTGGGTGGGTGGGTGGGAGCGAGGACGGACGGAGTCCGCGAAGCGGGGCTTGCCTGACCTTGCTGGCTGCCTCTGCTTCCTTAGGGGCGGGGAAGGGGGCTCATCTGGACCAAGGGTGAGTCTCCCCCTCAGTTTCCCCTGAAGGATCTTCTGTCGCTTTTGCCTTCTCCCTATGTCTTCCCTCTGTTAAAATCCCCCCACACACACACACTTATTTTCAGGCGGATAGATTTCATGTCTGAGCATTCTCACATGACGGTGGGTCTTTCCCTCCCCCTAAAAACAGTTAAATAAAGAAAAAACAATATATCCTCATGCAAGAACTTTTCTGCTTCTGATTACCCCCATGCTTACAAGTTGCAAAGGAAACACGGAAGCGACTGCCCAGCTCCGGAGCTCCACACCATATTTTTTTTTTCAGAGGGAATCTGACTTGAGTATAAGCTGAGGGGTTTTTTTTCAGCACAAAAAATGTGCTGAAAAACTCGGCTTATACTCGAGTATATACAGTAATTTTAAAAACCATTAAAGTATGTATTTCATAGTTCTGGTCTATAGGTACGATTCAGGACAGCTAAAAAGAATTATCACAATTGTAAAAGATATTAAAATTCCCAAAGAGTTCCTGTAAATTTGTATGGGCTCAGTGAAGGCTACCCAAACTTAAAGGACGTTTCATGTAGCAATGATAGCAAGAGGTGGAGACTGTTGGCAGGTAAGTGGTGAGAAAAACCTGGTGACTCTAAAGCTCTCATGTGAGAAATGAGCAGGCTGTGTTTTCTCATAGCATATCCCTCTGGGATGAAATATTGTCACTATTCTCTTTATTGTATTTTATGGCACTAAATAGTGGATTTAGCAAACTAATGGGAAAGGTATCCTTTAGGCTCAAATATTCATTATATTTGAATGGGATTTCATACATGGTTGGATAGGTGACCTTATACGTTCGATATATAAATACCTAAATTTAATGGTAAATGGGTAGGTTATGCATCACATGTTTTATGTCTTATGTGCACTTTGCGGATGCATAAAATTGGAATGGGATTTTATGCCGGCTCCAAATGGGAAACATCATTTCATCTGAAGACTGCTAAATCAAGGTCTGCTAAATTGGGGGCGTCTACTGCAAAATCTGTTGAGTTCTTATGTTCAAGGTAACCACCTCTTAATGAAACAATGTCTGCCTAACTTCTTTTTCTGTATTGCAAGCTGATCTGCCCTTTTCATAGTTCAGTACATTTTCCCATCATCCAAACAATTAGGATATTGACTTGAGAGCATCTGACCATCCAACCAGCCATTTCTTAGTTCATCTATATTTCTGGACTTCAGTACAGCCATCTATTATAATGTTTTATTCATTAATATAACCCAGAGTTGGATAGCATACACGTTTAATACATCATCATTCTGTGGTTTGCTGCTACTTCATATTTTGAGTTTACTGTGATTCGGTGTTACCAATTATTATTGCCATTCATTGATCAAGAAGATTGCTTCTATACATGTTGCAACAGTGATACTGCTTCCTTTTTAAAAAAAAAAAACAAATTTTATTCAGTTTTTCACATTAAAAACAAAAATCTCTTTTTAGTGGACAACATATTTCCGGGTCATCACCTTTACATACAAATATGACAGCAATTATACATTCATACATTCATACATGCATACTTAATTCTATTATTACCTTTTCCATTCCAAATTTTCAGTAAGGAGAGAAACAAACACATTAATTCTAGCCTCTTTCATTAATCTCAATTGAAACATCTTTTTGTTTCATTTCAATTATTTCAAATATAATCCTTTAATATTTATTTTAAAAATAAAGATAAACAATATGTGTTTGCCTAATAATAATAGTAACAACAACAACAACAATAATAATGATAATAATAATAGTTACCAATGTCTCTCCTTGATTTTAATAGTCTATATTAACCTATTAATTTAGTTGGTTCTTTAGTCTGTCATATTCCCTTTCCATTACACATTCTTTTTATAAATTCTGGATTAATACAAATTTTAACACTAAAGATAAAAAAACAAGTATAGGTTTCCCCCTTTTTACTGCTTTGAGTGTGACACCTCAATGATTAAAATATACCTTTATTCCCTCATCTTGATTCCCAATAAACCATTATTTTTAAGAAGTTACAATAATAATCATTACATCTTTTCATTTGGATTCTGTAGCATATTTTCCCACCTTAATTTTTAATAGAAGTTATCAGTATCTATATTACCCAATTTTCTAAATATTTTTAATTGCAGAAATATTCTTATTACCCCCTGTCACCCTGCAGAATCCCCTTTTTAATTCACCAACCATTATCTCTGAAAAAACAATTTCTTTTCAACATTTTTTACTATTTCTGTATTTCTTTATTTCATGCACCTGTTTCTTACTGCTTCTCCTCCCCCTCTTTTCCCTATATCTTTTCTCATTCCAGTTTATATCCCTCTCTTTCTTAATATCTTCCTTTCCCCTTTTCTGCTGGGTCTTCCTGCCTTTCCTGACTTCACAGGTATTCCCCCTTTTGATTGCCTTCTTAAATCTCAGCTTTTTAACCTTCCTTCTTTCCCCGCTTCTTTGTAGTGTTCTTTGTGTTAATTGTCTATTTAAAATGTCTTCTCCTTGACTCGACTCCTCCTCCTCTGAAGCTCTTTCTTCTTGTTCTTCAACCGCCATTTCCATTTTTTCTAACACAGAGCAAAGTGATTCGCCTCTTTCCTGTAGTAATTCTCTCATATTTTTAAGTTCCATTTTAATTCCTGAAGAGATATCATCATTACACGCTCCTATATTTTATGATCGTTAAAGTCCACACACACAAAAAAACACTTTTACTTTCCTTCTTCTTTCAATTTTCTAAAGTTCTCAGTTATTCCAGCTGAGGGTCTATACCAAAAACATCAGTCAATCCCACAGTCAGTCTTTCCTTGCTTTTTTCTTTATTCTGGTTCTGCTTTCACTTTCTAAGATTCTTACTTTGTTTCAATATTTCTTTTATATTATATCCACACAAGTTCATTCAGAAACAGGATGCTTTCCCTTTTGTTTGAGCTCAAGTTTTTGTCAAAAGGTGGCACTCTCCATTATACAAAGTCTTCACCTTTTTCCCCTATTTTTTAATTTAGGGTTTTTCGAACCTCAATATTCCAGCACAGTCCAGTCTCCAATTTGTAAACTTTATTATTATTATTTTTTGACAATCTTAAGTCCAGCTTTATTTTATGCCTGTTTATTGCCAAAATATTTTAGTCCAATTTAGTTAAATCTTTAGTTCTGGCTTCTTCCTTTCCCGGTTCAGAGCCCCACTTAGCTGTCAAAAATATTTTCTTATTTTTTTTCCTGTCCCTTTGTAATTTCGCTGCTCACTTTTCTTTTCTTAAAAATTCCATGTTACCTTAATCCCGGGGTACTTTTGTTTAGTTGTATTGCCCAGTTGTCCCGGTTCAGATGTTATCCACCTCTTTCTTCCCTCCTGCACAAATCTTAATCCAGCTGAGTCCTCCTCTTTGGGGTGGCCATTTTAAACCATTGCTGCAGTCCTCTTCGGGGGGAAAAAGACCAAGCCCAGGGCGGGAGATGTGGTTCCCCTCAACCTGGCTTGTGGCTTCCCCTTACTCCACCACCCCTCCAAGATAGCTTCAGCCCCTAATCATAATGATTGGGGCTCTCCAACGAAAGAGCACAGACCATAGCCGCAGAGAGTCGCAATCTATGGTCCATCAGCGAGGAGGCTCTGCCTTCTTCCTCCACTTCTTGCTTTTTAAAGGATCAACTACTTAGAGTCATTTAGAGTCAGGCAATATTAAATTTGTATTTGTGTATATGTGTATGCCCATGTGTAAATGAATAAATGCATAAATTCAGTCAGATCTAGTTATTTTGCTCAGGTTTTGGTAACGATAGGCTAAAATGTGCAGCAAATCCACAGTAATGCCTTGTTTATTCAGATGCTCATATTATAATTAACTATGTGGAGTACACCCCTTTGTCTTTTGCTGATTAGTTGTTGTGGTCCATTGTTAACTTAACTACTTTGATAATTTCCCCACTGATTTTAATTTTTTCTTTTGTCAAATCCTGCTGCATTCCACCTTTAGAGTCATGTTTTGCAGGAGCATCCAGTGTTTTTATTTGGGGACGAAGACAAAACTGCAGAGTAAAGTGAAATTATAAATTGTGCACACAGCATGCATCTCTGCACCACATCTGTTCCTTTTCCTTATAGGTATGCTTTGTTCTTGAGAATCCTGTTTCAGGAAAAGAGGCACTACAGTGGTCCTAAGAATGTATTGGTTTGTTTTTGCTGACCTGCTTGTCATGTGTTGGCAAAACCTCATTTGCTTTTGTCAGGAAAAAAACTTTTTGTAGTCTAGAAAAGTCAAACTATTGGTCCATTTAGTTCAGTACTATGAACTGAACTGGCAGCCACTGCCAACATTTCACAATGGAACCCCCCACTCCAGGCACCTGGAGAGGCCAGGATTTAAAACTGGCATTTGCCGACCAGAAGCTTAACCACTTAAAACTAGCTTCCAAAATACCAGAAGGCAAGACAAGAAGTAATGGATGGAAATTAATCAAGGAAAGAAGCAACCTAGAACTAAGGAGAAATTTCCCAAGAGTGAGAACAACTAACCAGTTGAATGGTTTCAGAAGCCTTCATCATTGGAGGCTTTTAAGAAGATGCTGGACAGCCACTTGCCTGATAGCAGGGAGTTGGACTAGAGAACCTCCATGGTTCATTCCAACTTTATTATTCTCTATTCTGCAAGTGCCACACTTTCCTTCATCCTGGAAACATTTGGGCTTTCTTAGAAACAACACTAGTGTATGCAAGGTCCATCTTCTCCTATGAGAATGGTGGAAAATGAGGACTGTTGTGTGGGGTTTGGAGTGTAGTTTATGCTTACCTGTTTTCATCTAAAGTAATGCAATGTTTGCACTACTTGCATTTATATTGCCCAAATACGTTTGGAACTGCATGCCTGTTTTTGCAACTGCACATGTTGTGCCACAACAACAATAGCAACAACAGCGATGCCAGTTTTGGTGATTGAACACCGTGAGTGGCATTTTCTACTAGACAGATAAGCATGAGTTTGAGAGGAATTGATGCTCCAGTTCTTCTTTTTCACAGAACAAGCCATTGATTAAAACTCTTACCGGTAGAAATTCAAGGGAGCTGCAGAAGTACTAAACAGAAGCTGCTATTAAGCATGGATGTGGTGAAGGAAAACAAATCAATGTTTAATCTAGATTGGACAGAAGTTCTTTTGCTCAGACCAAAAAAAAACAAATCAAAGGTTGCTGAATTGATTTGGGTAACTTTTTTTTAGAAATATATAAAAATACTGTATTAATAAAAATGTTACTTCCTTTCTTCACTTGTAGAATGCTACCCGATCTAACTTGCTATCCATCCTTAGACTTTGTTCTGTACCAATAAGGAACAGAGATATTTTTTTTTTGCTACAGATTATTCTGCAGAAACTTTAATGTCTATCAGACATGGCCACCTAGTATCTGCTGGAGTAATCAGAATACAAACTGTTGTAGATAAGTAAATGGCAATAGCACTTAGACTTATATACTGCTTCACAGTGCTTTTACAGCCCTCTCTAAGCAATTTACAATGTCAGCATATTGCCCCAACAATCTGGGTCCTCATTTTACTGACCTTGGAAGGATGGAAGGCTGAGTCAACCTTGAGCCTGGTGAGATTCGAAGTGCCAAAT